>NC_080022.1:154714041-155966656 GCF_030020395.1 Manis pentadactyla | reverse complement strand
GCTCTTGCTGTTAGATGTGGAACCAAGAAAGACAAGGTTTGGCAAAAGATTGAAAGAGTTAAAGTCTAAAGAGAAAATGTACTTAATATGTATCCAGAGATGTTCATTAAAATTTTTTTGTATTAGGTTATATCTTTACCTAGACAAAAATCAACTGGAATAAGTAAATGTTTTGCTTATTTGAAAAATTCTATTTTTCTAGAAAAGGCAATATTGAAAGGAATGTCTGCTAAGCAGGAATTACTCAAGTTGTTTTGAGGGGGGTGGTAGGGAGAGGAGAGGCTGTAGGAGACAGCATTCCAGGCAGAAGGAAAAGTACGTGCAGAGGCCTGGCAGGCAGAAAGCACGTGTGCCTAGGGACCCTCCGGGGAGTTCAGCTTGGCTGGAGTTTGCACAGAGAAGTGAGAGAGGAGTCGAGTGGGGGAAGTGGCTGGTCATGAAGGGTTTTATACATGGTGAGAGGGGGTGAACTGAGGTAAGGACAGGGCTGGGGGAGAGGAGTTCAGCTTTGGACATGTGGAAATGTCAGTAGGTGGCTGGATCAATGGTTCTGGAGATGAGGAAAGAAAGCCAAGTGGGAGATTGTTTGGAAACTGTTGGTTTAAGGATAGTAATTGAAGCCACAGAAGCTGAGTAGACTGTCCTGTACTGACTGAGAAAGGAGAACGAGGGCCAAGAGGGGGCCTTGAGAAGTACACGCTGGGCTGACAGAGAAGGAAAGCCAGGAAAGGGAGTGAGAAGTAGCCAGAGGCAGAAGGAAGAGCAAGTGTGCGTGGCTGAACAGGTGTCTCAGGAGAGCTACTCAAGCCCACGGAGCACGGTTCCCGGGGCCAGGGGGAGGCCAGGTGAACGTCCACTGGCAACTCTGGGGAGAGCAGCAGTGGTGGGCAGGCTGTGGGCAGGCGCCGTCCTCCTCCAGGACAGGAGGAGAGGGACAGGTTGCTGTGGGGATGACGAGGGTCTGGGGGCGTGAGGTCAAGAGATTTCTTCAGTGATGACCACCATTCTCTCTCTGAGAGTGAGAGACAAGACGGTGGGGCCCGAGGCTTCAGGAGAATGGGGAAGTCTGAGGCAGAACCCACAAAGGAGGCAAGACACTGACTTCAGGATGACAGACTGAGCACACACGCCATACTAAATAAATAACAAAAACAAAATAAAAACTCCTAGAAGAGCAGAGATCTGTGGAATCGCTAAGAGAGTGAAAACAGGCCAGAAGCCACAGCAGCAAGCAGGGCCTGTGGCAGGATGGCCACCATCTAGGTTGAATGTAGAATTCACTTGTATTGTAAATAATTCCTGTGTGCCTACTCTGTGCCAGACACTGTTCCAGGCACTGGTTTCTGCTACGAAAGATGACTGCAAACTGAGACTAGGGAGGCTGCTGGGAAAATACAGAAGGACTGCCTGGGCTTCCTGGAGAGGAGAGACCACAGATTTGTATAGGCACCAAACTGCACAATTTGTGAGTTTCCTTCAGCAGCCTAAGGGTAAGAGCAGAGTTGGACTGACCTCAGTTTGGAGCTGTGCTGAATGGGGGCAGTGGAGGAGTAACGGGGGCAAGGGGCACAATGCTACTGGTAGGAGGGCAGTTAAGCCAGTTACTTTAGAGCTGGACCTGCCCACCACACATGTGATCTAATCAGACAAATTGGTCAGCACCTGCCTCATAAGTTAGCTGTGTTTTAAAACAGACCTGTGCAAATGTACACGGAGTTCTTGCTAAGATGCAGGTACTGAGTCGGTAGGTAGCACTGGGTGGGGCCTGAGACTACATTTCTCATCGGCTCCCAGGTAGATGCTGTCATTGGTTTGCAGACCATTCTTTGTAGTCAGGTTTTAAAATACCTTGCTCTACTTTTGGGGAGAGCTGTTTTGCCTTATGGTACAGCTCACCAGCAGGGTGCTGGAACTAGCTGACTGTTACATTTTTCAGGAATTCTGCTAGCCAACCGACATCATGTTGACAGCTTGAAATGGGCCGTAATGGGAATTGGAATACTATAGAAATAACCAAATAATACCAATCAGGGCTTTCTGCTGCCCTTTGGGGAGCTGGCTGGTAAACACCAACCAGCCCACCACTAGCTAAACCTGTGTGATATGCAGGGCGCTCTGTAACGGGCTTCAGCATTGGGGGCCGTGGGAGGGCGCTCCATTCATGCCTTGATAATGAGGCCACCAGTACTGGCTGCTGTGCTAAACAAGTGCCTGCTGGAAGGCACTACAGGAGCTGGTAGTCTATGTTGCCTCAGTGGACCTAACAGAGGCAAACACTGGATGTCACCCCACTGGGGTGTCCTGTGAGCCACCTAGGGAAGCAGGGGATGGGAAAAGAGGGACTGTGAGGCTGCTCTGGGTAAAAGGTGACTTGCTGGACATCCTCAGCCATGCGGCACCATACTCCCCTGGCTATCCCCAGGCAGTGGGCTGACTCCAGTGTTGGTGTGTACAGCTGCCCTTCCAAGGCCTGAGCTGAACCACCAGGCTGATACTTTGTCTGAAAGGTGATTCTCAGCAATGGCAGAGGAAAACAGGTTAACTTCCAGAATATGTGTTTACTCGCTGGCCTTTAAAATGGAGGCAGTTTCAAAAAACAACAACATACATTTAATATAGTCAGAGAAAACCAAACGAGTCCTTTTGGTGATAGTTTGAGGAAGAAAATGAAATTCCTCTGCTCAAAAAGGGCGTCTCCTATTTTCTGACCTGTGGGTCATGTAGTTTTAATTTCCTCTCTTTTTTTAAATTTATTTATTTCATGAACCTGCTTAAGACCACAGAGACGCTCCTGAACCCCTCAGCTGCTGGTAGATGGATTGCTGCCAGTTTTGCTCAGGTTCCTCGCTGTCTAGGCCAGGGTGACGTTCCCCAGCTCTGACTGACGGCGGCTTCCTATTGGCTCACTGGAGGACGCTGAGGGGATCCAAGCGGCTTCTGAGGAGAAGCCAGAGCAGCTCTAGCCCCTGCAAGGGCGGCCTCTGGGCAGCGAGCCTGGTGACTCTGGGACCTGGTTTATGTGAGCTGGGCCTGGCCAGGGGCCCCAGAGATGCAGGGGAAAGGCTGTGCTGTGAGCAAGGTTCAAAAAGGGAAAAGCTTTCCTCCCTTTGGCCAGCTTCCAAGGAAAATGGGGTTAGAGCCCCTGGAAATGGCAGAGCTGCTCCTCCTCACCAGACCCAGATGGGAGAACAACGGCCTGGGGACCTACTATCCACGGGTGGGAGGGCTTTATGACAGGGTAGAGGGCTGGTGTGCACATGTCTGTGTGTGTGTGCACAAGGGAGGGACGCTGCTTGCTGCAGCTTCCAAGGTCCGAGTAGTCTTCCTGGCCAGGGTAGAAGGTGCCTGGTCCTCAGAGATGGCTATCTCCCAGGGCCGAATAAGGCGCTTTTCTCCCTCTCTTGCATCTATTCTGTTCTTTTGCCAATTATCGCACAAGCACTACAGGCAGACATGAAGCTAGTGCCGTGAAGACCGATGAGTACGATATGTCTCTATCATCTCAGTGTAGGAGCAGAGGAACTGAATGGGATGGGGAATAAGAGAGAAAAGCTCAACCGCTAAACCCAAGTATCTAACAGACTGGGAAGATCTGCAGGAAAGTGAGACTGTGTGATAAATCCAGGCATTTCAAGCCCTGCCCAAAATGCTTTGAATAATATTCTTGAGCAGACACAGGCAAGCAGGAGTGGGAAGGCTTGAAGCCAGGCTCTGCTCGCCCCAGGACAAAGGTCCCACTGACACTGGAAGGCCGGAAAGAGACCGGTTGGGGTGGTCTTTCTCAGGCATAAGAGCCAGGCTAGAGCAGTCACGAACAGCACAGGCATCTAGAAGGAAGAGGTGCTTTGGAGAAAAGGAGAGGTAGGCTGTACTGTAACTGTGTGGAGTTGGAAGAACTGTGGTCTTTCCTACATGCATGCTGTGTGTGTGCACATGCACGCATGCATATGTGTATACCTGCTTGCTAGAGTAGGGCTCACACATCATCCAAGGATGTCCTTGGCTGCTCTATGGATGGAGAAGCCACCCCAGGCCCCAGATGCTGGGCCAGCTCAGAAGCAAGAGTGCATGTGCAAAGGCAGCATAAGAAAACGCTGTCAGGGAGCTCAGACCAGCCCTGCCGACCTCATGCTTGCTCCCCCTTAGCCTGCCAGCCTATAAGCTGCAAGCATGACAGAAGGAGGTGTGTTCCCGTAGCACTCAGTGCCTAAGGGCTACAGAAAACCGAGGGACCCCAAGGCTGTCCTTTGCCCAGGGAAGGTGTCCCTCTGGGAGCCACGTATACATTATGAGAGTGCTTATTACAGCATTTTTGTATGCATTACCCCACTTAGGAGGGGTTCGGTCCACTGGGAACTCCCCTTTACATAGGGTTTCCCAATACCAGAGGCTTCCAAACTGGCTGGCAGTCAGAGTGCTACCTGAAGGAACAAATAACTACCACAAACATACACCCATCTCCTGTCAGAGAAGCTCCACACCCGCTGGTGCCAGGCATGACCAAGTCAGGCTACAGGTGTGATTCACCTTTACCTGTTCCAGGTCCCACAACGTCCCGGCTCGGCGACTCGGCCATGGCATCGGCGAGCCGCTCCCGCAGGCCCTCCTCCGTGTGCTCCATGGAGGACATGTGCCGCAGCCCGAAGCCCTCTGGCCAGCTCCCGCACACCTCCAGAAGGGTCACGCTCCGGTCGAAGGCACCTGCAGCACACAGGGGACATCTGACATTGAGAGTGTGGCCGCAGCCAGCAGGCGGTTCCCTCTGTCTACACCACTGCTTCCCCCACACCTGGGCTCCCTTTAGCTCTTCCACAGGACGGATGCAGGCGGGGACACCACAGATCATATATGTGCAGGGCAGAATGAAACACCTCGTGCCACTGGATCAGAGCGCAGACCTCCAGAAAATGACTCCATGCCATCGGGCTAGTGGTTTGCGAACTGCTTCCTGAGGGGCTGCAGGGTTCCTCCGGAGTCTCCCGGGGCTGCTGAGGAACTAGATCAAGGGTAGGAAGCCACCCCCATGTTCACCCAAAACACCTCTACAATAGGACTTCACCTAAAAACTCATTTCAAAAAAGGGCAACATAGCTTAAAATGTTTAAGAAGTTTTCTAAACCACTTTATCCTACAACCTATACCAAACCTTTACATTTGAAGCCCAGAGAAGTTATGGCCCAACACCCAACAGCAAGTTTGTGGCAGACTTGGTTCAAGCTTCAGACCTTCTGATTTCTCAGCGTAGAACTCACTTTACTGCATACCGGCTCCCAGCTGCCCAGGGGCATGTGCACAGCTGGGGCACCATTTTGGGGATGCCAGCAACAGAGGTGGCGGCGAAAGCATCTTCAGCAAAGATCCTTCCTTAATCTGAAGCTGTTCCCCAGTTCCAAAAAGTACATGGTGCTCTGCTGAATGCCAAGATTAGATTTTACATGCAAGATCACTTCAAAGTCTAAATTTAAATTACTCTACTTTATTATACAGCAAGTCTTCTGTGAAAGCTTATTTCATCCACTCTCTCTTGGAAGGAGATTATAGTCATGCTCTTTAAGCACATACCATTTCCCCAGTGATTAGGTAACTGAATCCACTGCATTTATTGGGCTTGGTTCCTGCCAGCACCAGGAAGATGGGGAAAAAATGCAAATGCCAACATTTCCCAAAGTTAAAAGTACATGCAACACACACTCTTTATCAGGCCTCGCTTCTCTTCTTTGATCAGCCGTCAGAAACTATCTTCCCGAGGCAGCGGGGACTGGGCAGTGTCAGCACACACCGTCTGCCAATGACAGGTGGTAATAGAGAGGGTGCGAGCCCCAGCCCCGGCAGGCGGCCCTGCCTCTGATAACGGCCAAGGCTCGGAGGTGATAACCGTTAGTAAACACTCTGGCAGCCGCTGACTCCATACATCAGCAAAGAGGGCCGGATAATCCTGTGCTCTCCTGGCCAGACGAAGGCCCTTGGCCAGGCCATGGGGATTTATACGTGTGGCAAGGGTCACTACTGGCTCCTGAATGTCATCAGCCAAGCTTGGCTTTGATTTATCTCTTGCCTCATGGTAGGTTAGATTCTTGGTGCTGGGAGAACAGGCAGCTCGCTCTAGAGATGCCTCTCCTCAAGGAGAGGCCACCTTGGGAGTGGGTGGCCGGGGACCAGCATGCTGGGCAGGACTCAGGAGTGGGGAGCTGCCCTATACCAGCTTCTGTCTCTGTCAGGCAGGGTCAGGGTGTGGGTCCAGGGAGGCAGGCACTGGGCAGTGGGGGTGGGTGCCCTGTCGGCCTTTCAAGGGCCTGAACTGTGCTAGCCATGCCCCGGCAGTGCCAAGGCCCGAGCTAACACTCAAGCAACTGAAGGTGCCCAGTCCCTAGGGACACACCGGGGTGGATGACATAAGCTAAACTTTTGCTTCCACTACCAACTCCCTAAGTGATGTTGGACAAGTCCTTCTATCTCCTTTTTCCATCTCCGAGGTGGAACCAGTGACTCTTCGCCCCGTCCCAGAGGAGTGAAGGGCTAAGCAAGACTCCCGCTAGCAGTCTGTGCTGCCTCACTCTGAGTGGATCAGACCGAGACCCTCTCTGGAGGGTCTGCCTGGGACAGCTGTGCTGAGTGATTTCCCGAAAGGGGAATTAACAATAAAACGTGGGCACTCTCCCTCCCTGGACAAGCAGGGCTGGGCGGCAGCCTTCTTACAGGCAGGAGTGTCTCAGAGCCTGAGGAAGGGCAGGGTGTCCGCCCCCAGGAAGGTGCTCAGTCAGGGTTTGTGTGTCCTGTGCTTAGAGGTCAGGACAGTTAAGCTGATAGCAAGGGCCAAGAGGACTATCAGACGCCACACCAGGAAGACAGGAAAACAATCCAGAGAAAGAGGCTAGAGCAAGGAGGCATCAGGTAGGAGGTGGGCCTGGTCCATGGCAGATGGTAAGAACTAGAGAAGCATGGAGTATTCTCTATTATTCTCTATGGCCAAAGCCAGAGTATGCAGGAGAGAAGAAGCATGGGCAAGTGGAGAGTGGAAGGAGACCTGGACTTAACTACAGGCTCTGACACACAGTAGGCGCATGGTTCCAGGAAAGCTCTTCACCTTCCTGAGCCTCTGATTCCTCATCCATAAAAATGAAAAAAACAGTATAAGCCTATAGAGCTGTTGTGGGGATTGTACAGATAAGTGTAAAAGCACCTGTCACATAGTAAGTGCTCTGCACATAAATATGCTGGTAATTACTAATATGCAAAACTTTATGCCACAGGAAACATCGTCATACATTTTGACTGTCATGATGCTCCCGAGAGGTAGGGCAGGCACTCGATTCCTGGGAGGTTAAATGGCAGGCTCAGAGTCTCTAAGTGACAGCTCTGGAGCACAGGCTCCTAATTCTTAGCTTGGAGCTCATTCCATCAGCTCGCATGCTGCTTCTCTTAGCTGTAGGGGAGAAATGTTACATGGAGACATCACCTCTATTTTTCCTAACTTGTTCTGAGAACTCCTGTCACCTTCAACCAATGCTTTAAAAAACTTTCCCACTCCCAACCGGCCCAAGTCCGTCAGACTATCACGGTCATGCTGATGAGTCATCCTTGTCTACTGGATGGCACACAGGAGAAAAAAAAATGAAAGGAGACCTACTCTGTTCTGTCTCGGCATAGGCGCTTCTAGGAAGTTGTGGGTAGGAGGTTGGGGATATAAGAAATGCTCAGCAAAGGAGCACTGGGTCATTTCTACAGTCCTGAGGAGTCACAGACAGGTTACACTTAGTGGTCCTGCTTATCGTGCTAACAGGGGTCCCAGCAGAGGCTCTGCGATGCTCCTGCCTTGTCCCTTCCTTCCACCCCTGCCGGTCAGATGAGGAGAGCAAAGGAGCTCACGGAGTCTCCCAGGCCTGGAGGGAAGCAAGGGCTGCAGGTGAGTATGTCAGCAGGGCCGGGGTTAACAGGCCAAGCCCTTGGAGGGTGAGGTCACCTCTGCTCGTAGGCAAGTGCACATTTTGTCAGCATTGTCGGCACAGCTATTACTCATCTGGCCAGAGCAGAGACACTCCATCAGATGGGCTGGCCCTCGGAGTCCCATTACGGGAGGAGAAGGAGTCCATTTCAAGGGGGAGAAGACACTTAGTGCAGGCTGCTTGCAAAGCACAAAATGTAAGTACTTAGCAACAAAGATCTTTTGCTGAAGCAATGCTCTGCTGTTTACAAAGCCCTTTCACATTATTTCAGTTAACTCACACATTCATCAAATATTTATTAGTGTCCACTATGGTATCAGTCAAGCACTGTACTGAGGTATGGGGATACAAAGTGAACCCCCTCAAAACCCCAAATCCCTCCACAAACAACAAGAAACCATGGTCTTTCACAAAGCTCTGGGAAGCAGCAGTCATCAGCCTTTTGCAGATCTACATTCTACTGACGCTGAGGGAAATGAGGTGACTAAGGTCACTGGTTCGAAGGGTTACTGTCTCCCTGTGATGCTTCCTGACGCCTTCCTTCAGGGCTGCTCCCACCCTGCTGTTCTCTGAGTCCCACTTTCTGAGACGGAGTTCAAGTCTTCCCACTCACTGAAACCTTGAGTGCCTACCCATGCACTCCCCCATAAAGTCTGACTGTGTGAGAGGTTCTTTACTTTTTGGGGTGATGCTGATGAAAGCTATGACTTATCCCCCAAAACGTGTGTCTGCATACCTAAAATCACATAAGCAATTTCCTGAAACGGTGTGAAGCAACTATGGTTGTGGGTGCCTCTGAAGCCCATCCTTAGACCCCAGGATGGGGTTAGGTCAGGTGCATGGCATTATTCCCATACTGCCCTATGATTATTCTTCTCAAGTTCAGCTCTCTAACCTAGTTCAAAAGTTCCCTGAGGATATGGATTCCTCCACAATCCAGAAGTCCATAATAAGTGCATGGCTCTGTGCACTGCGCTTGCTCAAAACGTGTTTATTTATTGACCGATTATGACCATCTGAGAAATTTGCATCACTTTGGACTCAATACCCTTTTGTGCAGTGTCCCAGAGCCTAAACATCTAGGGCCAGGATTGGGAGGAATAAGATGGAGGTAAGCAGACAAGGGAGCTAAAATTAAATAAGAGAAGGGAAGAAGACTGTAAATGTGCAGAAAACAATGTCACTGTGTCACTTCACTGCCTTCTGTGCCCTTACTTTGGATTTGAGATTCTGGGAATTGGAAGAACCAAAGCAATCTGCCTTGGATGGCACAGAGAGCCAGTCTCCTACAGGTGAGCTTCCTCAGTCCTGCTTCCCAGCTTGGCATCCTGCATATACACTCTTTCCCCAGAGGAGAAATGGGTCAGATTCCTGGGTTTCACAAACCCATTAAAGGCATGCTGTGACAGCTGGCAAGCTGGCAGCTCCCAGAGAGGCTAGGCGAACACGTGCTCTGTCTTTTGTATACTGCTGTTGACGGGCGAGGAAGCGCAGGGGGTGGATGTGACGCTGGCAAGGTGGGATGTTCCTCTGCGCTGATAGTGTCTAATCACACCCTTGCTATTTAGGAGGCTGTGGCACAGTCTCCCCTTCGCATCAATTAGTCTAGCACAGGGTCGGGCTTCGACAAGAGCCTGTTGATCAGATTTCAAGCCACCAGGGAGGCCAAGTGCCAAGAACAAAACTTGTCATTAAACAATGTTCTTTAGGACACAAGCCCTCCTGGGTGAGAGCTCATGATAATAATGACAGCTAAGAAATGATCCCAGGCATGAAATAAAGCAAGCACTGGAGAGCCTGCTTGCCTGCTTTACAAACAGGCTTGCCAAGCTGAGCTCAAGACTGTGCTGCGGGGTGGAGCCCCTCTCCCTACACTCGAGTTGGTTCACAGAAGCCCAGGCTGGGGACACTAGCTTTTCTCAGCTCCTGGATGTGGCCATGGGCATACTTCATGATGTCAACATGCTCTGTGTCAGGACTAATGGAGACTGGTTCACTGTGGGAGGGTGAGAGAATAGGAGGACCCCATCTGTTCTTCTCAATCCTCCAGAGCAGTTCCCAAGATAACCATAATCCCATATCTACAACTGCGTTACAGAGCAAAGGGGCCTGGACCCCAGCAACCTCTCACGACTCAGACTACCTGACACTCCCCACACTTGTGACAGTGTACCATGTTTGTCCCATATTCATCCATCTGGCGGTGGGGTTTGGATTTGGGGGTAGGTCATTTTTAAGGATTTACTACCCCAGTTCAGAAGTGAACTGAGCAAGAGGAAGGAAAGGTACCAGCAAAGAAATGCCTTAGCTTGTGTTGGTGAGCCCAGATATGCTGCCAGGCCAGCAGCAGTGCAATGCACACCTGTTCGCACAGGTCTGCAGGGCCACTGGTGGGCAGGGACTGTTCACTGCTCATCAGAGGCCCATTAGCAGACTGCTGTGTGTGGCCAACATATCAAAGGGGCCTCAGCCAGGGAAGAGGAGTTCAACAGTAATTGAGACACCAAGAATTTCTTTGCAGTGCAACATAGAGTAGTTGTTTTAACCACAACTTTCACAATTGCAAAATAGGATCACAACTCATACTTTAAAGGTTAGTATATATAGATTACAAATCAAGACATCTGGGTTATAACTGGAATTCTCCCATTAACTTTTCTGGTTACTCTAGGTCTTAATTCCCCACTTTCCACATGGAGAAAAACTGAGTAACTCCTATGAGGGGCTCATTACACTGGCACTGACAGTTCCCAGTGTAACTACTAATAAGACACTAACAGGGTAATGGTGCAGTGATGTATCCTAGGGTAAAAGGTACCAGATTTCATTGCTATGAGCCAGAGGCATAATCAAGCATTTACACCATAACAGAGTCTTATCTTTTCTTACAACATGGCAAGCAGAAGATCTGGGTTTAAAGCTAGTTATTTTCTCACTGTAGGACCTTGGGAAAGTCATTTAGCTTCTCTGGACCCTGGTTTCCTTACCTACTGCTGAAGGGTGAATTGGGTTCCCCCAAAAGATATGTCCACCTCAGAATGTGACATTATTTGGAAATAGTGTCTTTGAGATGTAATTAAGGATCTCAGGAGAACATCTTAGATTTAGGGTGAGTCCTAAATCCAATGACTGGTATCCCTGTAAGAGAAAGGGGAGGGGGGTCCCAGACTCAGAGGGAAGAAGGCCCTGTGGAGACAGGGGCAGACGCTGGGCTCATGCCAGGAGAAGACAGGGAGCACCAGGAGCTGCCAGCAGCTGGGGGGCGTGAGGCAGGATTCCCTCCCAGACCCCCCGGAGGGAGTGTGGCCCTGCTGACACCTTGACTTTGAACTTCTGGCCTCCAGAAATATGAGAGAATACATTCCTGTTGTTTTGAATCACCAAGTTTGTGGTAATCTGGTATAGCATCCTTAGGAATATAATACACCTATAAAACAGGGAAACGAATATTTGCCTTCCAGGCTGTCGTGAGCATCCGACCAGACAGTACATGAAAGATGGCTTTGTAAAACTGCACAGGGCCACTCAAACACAGAGCCCTGGGGCTCTGTGAGCAGCTCCTCTTGGGGGATTCTGGGACAGGGGTAGAAAGTGGAGCAAGTGGCTGGGACACCTCTAGGCCAGCAGACAAGCAGTGAGATGAGTGATGCTGGGAGGGGAACAGTCACATCAGCTCTCAGGCTGGGCAACCCCATTATTAAAGCTGAGGGGTGCTGTGTGGTTTCATAGCAACTCCCTTTTAGTGGGGAGTCATGGCATCTAAGTGGGGATGTGTCCCCTGCTTCTCTGAGGATGCCTGTAGTGGGCACAGGAGAGCAGGGAAAGGGGTCTCTTAGCTCTGCGGTTAGGTCCTTACATCCCCATGAATTCCCCATATCTGAGGTTGGGATAGGGTGTTTCAGCTCCCTGCATTCTTTAATACACAGACAGAAGCACAGTCAACATGGGTAAGGATGCAGGAGACAGACTGTTACTGGTGGGAATGTTACTGGTATGAGCTTATCTGTAAGGCAATTTGGCAATGTGCAGTAAGAACCTTGTAAAAGCATGCCCTGCTCCCCACCTAGGGATGCTCACCCTTTCAGAAATCCAGCCCAATACGCCACCAAGCCTTCATGCATAAAGATAATCAACGGTCACTTTAACATAGCCTTGCAAGGGGGTATTTGTTAAGCAAATTAGATTTCCTTCTTATAGGAGACTATTAGGTAATCAGGGAAAATGATGTTTAACCAAGGGAAATTCAAGATATAATGTTAAATTAAAAAAGCTAAGTAATACTGAGCAATGTAAAGGAAGCACAGAAGAACATTTTAAATGGTTTGTGAAAAAAGGTTAATAGATTGCCTCTGTGTTGTTGGGTTATTGGGGTTCTTTTGTTACTTTCTGCGTTCTTATATGTTTCCTGTAACTTTTATAATCAGTAGAAAACAAACAAACATAACACTGAGAAAAAGCTGAGAGAGAGAGAAAATGCCCTGTAAGAGAAGCACTTGTGCTGGGACCTAGACAGCAGGCCTGTGAGGGGCACTCGGGGGGAAGGGCCTGACTGCTGAGGTGCTTCCCCTGTTGAGCCCTGTGCTCAGCCTTGATTTGGCTGCAGCTCCACAGCACATATCTGACTCTTCTCCCAGAGGCCATGGCTGGCTGCACGCAATGTTGACTATGCCTGTGTACATCTGACATAGTTCTTTTTAATTTATATCAGGAATGTGCACCAACTTGCATGTGAAAAATTGCAGAAACAGTTCCACCTCTGTACAAATTTCATACATCAGATCAGAAAGGACCAGAAGACCAGATCTGGAAGGACTTGATTTAAAAATCAAGTCCCTTTACCTGTCACCTTTGTCCCTGCCCTGCCCGCCTCCCGACCTCTACTGTCTTTTGGTTAAGGACACAGCTTCCTAGGAGGCAGCCTTTTGTGACTGCCAAGGAATGTCTCAGCCCCTCACACATCATTAGGAGGTCCCGGAGCTGGGCTCCTGCCTTTGGCCTGGGAGCCCAAGACATCAGCCATCACTGGGGTCCCAGTAGGAATTGCAATGGGCTCCACACCCAGCAGACCTGGAGACGCCTCACACAGGAGCGGTTTCCAAGTCAGGCTGCCCCTGGCCTTTCTCAGAAGACAGGATCCCAGAGACCCTTTCCTCCTGTGCTTTAAAAAATCTGACCCAATCAAGATTGCTACTACCCCTCCCAGTGGGGAGAGAAGAATCATTTTGCAGCTTAGGCTGCAATGAAAATATTCCCTTTAGGATGCTCTGGCCTGCTTCTGAGGGTACAGAGACAATTTATACCCTGTTATAGGATTCCTATGGTAAGGCTCACAGTAAGACAAGACTGCAAGACAAACTATATCCTTGGAAACTTAACATCTCCTTGAATGGAAAAGCTTCATAGCACGGTATCTCTCAAGACAAGTAAGCAAACGAACTGGGTTTTCTGGGACAGTCCCAACCCCAAATAATTTGTTCTGTGATCAGACCACATATCTGGAGAGGCAGGAGAACTGACTTTGTTGTCTGTTTTGTGCCAGGCATGCCATTTCACAGGCATTACCTCCCTGAAATGACCCCCAGAAGCCTATGACATTGATGCTAATATTCCCGTTCCACAGATCAAGAAACTGAGGCAGAGAGAAGTAAAATTTTTGTTCAAATGACAATATCAAGGGTACATCTTATCCTAGGTTCATCTGGCTCCAAAGCCTATGGTTTCCCCACTAAAACTCAGGCATGAATTTTAATTTTCAAAATATGGCTGCAGTATCAGCAAGGAGGTTTTCAGCTTAGTACACCCATCCCCAAATTTAAATGGTTCTTATAGCTAGGCAGTAGCTGGGTGGAGAGAACCATCAGCCCAAATCCTGGGTTTGTCTTAAGATTTCAGTGCCCCACAAATAAGCCAGATTTGAGGCTCTCCACTGAGAACTCTGAAGTCCAAAACCTGGGTCTCAGAAGTCCTCTATTTTTCTTAATTAAAGAAGATGCTTCAAAACCATCAGATTTATCATAAATGGATTTCAGATGTGAGACTCAGTGACACGCAGACATGCATGGCTGGCCCTTTTGGGTTATATCTGGTGCTTCCTGATGATCTGCATTTCCTCAGACGAGACCTCTCTGCTCCTTGGGCTGGCGGAGATGTCTGGGGACCTGGCTTTGCAGGCCTAGGCCCCTGCTGGCCTCAGGGGAGGGTGGGCAAAGGGACTCCTACTGCCATGTGCTCCTCTAAGGCCCTGGGGCAGGAGCTGAGGCGAAGGAAGGGAGGGCCACCCTGCTCTGAAAGAGGGTCCTGGGAGTGCCTGCAGGCCCTGGAGTTGACTGCTTTGACACCCTGCCTATTTTTGGGTCTGTTATTTTGGTAGTCACCTAACCAGGCGGGCTTTAAAATGGTGCTCCCAGCGTGGGCAGTGGGCATTTCCATTTTTAGTGTGTGGTCAGCTTTCTACCTCTCTGCCATCAAAACCCATCAGCTCTCACTCAAAGGCGCAAACCTAAACCACAGTCTTACCCGCAGGGGTTCTGGGATGGAGAGCAGGCCTGGCCTGCCTCTATGACACGGGGTATATTATATAACAGGATCCCTACTTTCCAGGCCCTCTCAACAAAGCTGTTCAGTAAAGACTTGGCCTCAGGGCCTGAGAAGAGCAAGATGATTAACAGCACTGTTTGGACAACGGGGACACCCGCTGGAGCTGGGGTGGACGGGGATGGTTCCCTTCAGCGTGGAGGTCTGTGGGGGGCGGAGGACATCCCACCCTGGGGGGTGGTCGGAACGCAGGCACAGAAGCAGGGATGTTCCTCACGTAGGGGCAGTGAGCAGAGTCCACTGGAGCGGGAGGTGTCTCAGGAGGAATAATACCTCAGCTGGTTTCACAGAACCAGTGCATACTTTGCCTTATTTATTTCATGTTGATTGTGGGATCACAATCACAGCAATTTTTAACATAGGCAGGACAGACCCTGCTGACTCCATTTTACAGATGAGGAAACTGAGGCTGGGAGCAGTGGTGATAATAACTTGCCTCAGTCACCTTAGTTTTATGCCTCACAGGGAAGTTGTGGAACCATCTGGAGGGTCCACGGTGAGCAGGCTAACACACTACAGAAATCCCATCACGGCTGCCTGAGGTGGGTGCAGAACTGGGTCTCACGGTGGCCTGCTGACTCACCCTGCTGAAAACCAGCGCCTGCCCCGCCCTTGTGCCTCAGTGACATCCTTGGCTTTTGACATCTGGCTTGTAGCCCCTTGGGGTCAGGATGGGGCTCAGCTTGGTATCACTTAAATTTATCACACAAGGTGTGCTCAGGGTTTGCTCCACGCCTGAAACAGTGTGGTGCCAGGGAACTGTCATTTCCTGCCGCGACATGTCCGAGTTATTTGCTCGGCCTTGGCTGGTCATACTGACTCAGCCGCCCAGGCGTGGAGACCAGGGAGGATGTAGAGAAAAGTTGAGAAGCTGCAGGAACACACCAGCGGAGCTATGAGGCATGGAAACCTTACCAATGAAAATAACCCCTTACACTGCACACACTGCTTTAGCCTTTATAAGGCCCTCCTAATCCTCACAACACCCCTAGGGCATAGGCGTAGCAACTATCACTGGTCCCATTTCACAGGGAGAAAGTCAGTGCAGGGAGCGAGGTGGGCAGCAGCCCATAGTATCCAATCCTGTGCCCCACACCTTGGCTGCTCCAAGTGTGGGCCTCCAGCAGCTGCCACACTTGGAGCCCTGTTAAAAGTGCAGCCTCTCAGGCCCTGCCCCAGCCTTGTAAGTCAGAATCTGCACTTAAATCAGGTCCCCGGGGGGCTGTGTACACACTCAGGTGGGGAGTGCTGCTTACACTCCACACTTCCTCACTGAGTCCTGTCCCCCAGAGCATTTTCAGCTGTCAATCTCTTAGAGTCTATCTGGTTCTATCTAGTCATTTAAAGACAAGAAAATTGAGGCCCAGGGAGACCGGGACCCGCCTGTGACAGAGGCAGAAGTGAGAGAACCCTGGACTAGCCAATCAGTCCTGGGTCCATGACAGCAGTGACTGCCAACTCCTGTCTGCTTTTCTCTTCCTCCCGCCTCCCTTCAACCCTCAAACCACCCTCACCTGCCAGTCCCTTGGCCTCTTGCCCTCAGTTCCAGCCTTGTGTTAACAGGAGTGCTAGGGCCTAGAGTTAATACTCTATTAAAGCAACAGAGAAGTTCATACCTCCTGCTACCAGTCTAGGAGCCGAGCAGGGGTGCGGAGCACCCAGAGGCCCCCTCACCCAGCGGGGGAGCAGGGGAGTTCAGAGGGCAGCCAACACTTGGGTTGCTTCTGCCCTTTCCCCTCTGGCCCTACTGTCTTTAGGATAAAGAGAGCTAAGGAATTCTGCATGCCTGATGGGGAGACTCTGCAAGGCCTTGTAAAATACCCACTTCATTAGCAAGTGTGAAAAATGTCCAAATAACTGTTAATCTGGTTATGACTTCCCCTCCACTCACTGGTCTGTGTGCCAACTTTGGCGCCTGTGGGGAAAGCGATTCCCAGGCCACGGCTGGAGCTTGGGGCCAGGAATCCCCCTCCTTTCCCCACACTTCTACTCCATTGAGGCCAATCAGGATGTTATTCATTTCCCTAGCCAAGAAGCAAGTTCAAGAGGGCCAGTAGAGCCTTCTCTACTCTGTCCCTGGACAAGAAGTGCCAATTCCTCCTGGGAGGAGGAAGCAATATATTTTGTTTCTGCTCCACGCAGGCAAGGAGCAGCCCAGAGTGAGTGTGTTTGTGGGTGCAGAAGCCTATTTTTGTATCTTGGACCTAGGGTTCATAATGGATTAGAGGAAGATCAGAGTCATCCACAAGGAGAGAAAAAAAAGGCCAAGGAGCCTCCTGGGGCCGGGCCTGGAGACCTCGTATTACTGTGTCTGAGAGACACAGACGTGTCACCCAGCCTTGCATTAGGGCTAACAGCTGAACGAAAGATTAATTTCTCATTGTGCCTCATCTGAGTTCTAGAAATGCCTTCAGGGTTGAAAAGCTACTAGAATAGCTTTTTCATATCCCTCAGACTGTAAATAAATAAATAAAACCAAGCTGTACTTGTTGTAGAAACACCTACCAACCAGTTCAATGAACAACCAGCTCAAATTTACCAAAACTCTCCCGGGCAAGTCATTAGCTCTTTCTGGTCCCTCCCTTAAAACAAGGAGCTGGATATGAGCTCTATAATCTTCTCACGGAGGCAGTGACTTTCCAGCTCTCAAGATCCAATGTGGGTGGTGGAACCCCATTTACTGGGTGAACCATCCCTTCTCCTTCTGCCCCCCATCCACGGGGTCTACCTCAAGGCCCAGCAGCAGTTGCTTGTACCCTTTGAATCTCGCCGAAATCTCTTCTCTTCATTTAGCACCTTCTTATATCTTATTTTTAAAACATTGTGAGATGGGGTGGGGACGCAGATCCTCTGGACAGATGAGGTGGTTGGTTATAAGGTCACTGAGCTCTCTGTTGGTAGAAAGAGCATTCAGTTAAGAGTGGGAAACTAATGCTGGTTCTGGCTCTGCTATGTTCCAGCTGTGTGACAGTGTGCTAAGTCACTAACGCCTTGACGCCGCAGTGTTCTCCACTGCAAAAGAGGAACAGTAATGCTAGTTATTCCTAATTCTCAAAATTATGCTGATTCAAATGACAACGTATGTGATAGAATCTTCAACTGTAATGTGTAATCTCTATGTAAAGTACTGATTTCGCTCTTGGAAGCCAGATGGCCTTATGTTGGTGATTTTAACACTTCCTTCTAGATCTTCTGAGACTTAAGCGTGACGTCCAAGCTGTTTGGCTTCTGGAGGTGTGGGAATGCCCACACAGCTCAGCACACTGCTCATTTCGAAACCAGGAAGTGAAGGCACCAACAATGGCTTCAACACTGTGGAAGATACTCAATGGTTGCCCTCCAGGATCACCCTGAAGTCATTCTGATGCACCAAAGGTATCCAAGAATCAAAGCCTACAGCATGGACCTTGCCACATAACAGGTGCCAAGGAAGTGTTTATTAAATTAATGGATTAAAGAACAAACCTTCACGACATTTTGATCTCAAGTTGTATCATGGGTCTGAAGGGGAACTAAAGGACTTGTCAACCATCCTCCTGCCTCCAGGCAGCACTGCCCTTAAACGTCTCATTCTAAAATAACTCTGAAAAGGATGGTCCCTCTGCTCCTTAGAGGCACAGTTGTGAGTATTCTACTCAGCAGGTACTTCTCCCTGCAATATTAATATAAGTATGATTAATATCTCTACCTGTCCTGGAAAGATAATGTCCCAAGGCCAACTGTTTATTTCTACTATTCATTAATGATAATGTTTGAATTTTAAGGATTTGCAATTTCACACAAGGGGCACCACAGGCCCTCTGAACCACTTTTTTTGCCTAATAAATATACTGTTAGTAGAGACAAAGGCCTCATTCACAAAATTGACCCTGAGAATGGAGTATTAAACATACTTCATGAATTTCACTACTAGGGAAAGTGAGCAGTGCTAGGTCTTAAACATATAAACAAGTAGAGCCAGTTCCTGCCATGGCAAAACCTAATGTCTTCTTTGTATACACATGGTGCCTCTTCTAAACTTCTTTAATGGTCAGCTTTTTAACATATGGTGGGTATTTTTTTTTAATGCTGGATGACATACAGGTCCATTATCCCACAAAATGGAGTGGGCAACCAGACTGTCTACACCAGAGGGCAGTGAGGGTGCTCCCGTCTAAATGCTTTCAGAGAAGCAGAGCTGGACCAATCATCTGTCTAAATGCAGGATTTCCACTGGATTCCCGAATACCCAGACAGCTGCTCAGAAATGGTCCTTTAGATCAGTGGGTTTAACATCTCCATCTCAGCATATCTGGTGGGTCCCATCGGAAAGAGCGGCTCATAGCTATGGGGATTTTCCAGAATCTTGGGCTGGAATCTGTGTGTAGAGTGGGAGGACAGGGATGTGATCTGTGGAGTTGGAAAGATCCCCCAGGTTATTTCTGGCCAACCTCTGGCCTGGGCATCATTCCTAAATTGCCCTAAATGAGCAGAATCACACAGGCTGCTTATTGAACAAACAGATTTCCAGACCCTCTTCCAAGATATTCCAGTGTTCTTATTCTTACCTGGAAATTTGGAGAACAACTGCTCAAGAGCAGCAGACCCTTAAATTCAGCCTCAAGAATCTCTCATGACTGAAAAAGCATGTGACTATCCCCCCCCCCCCCGCGATTATGGCAGCTCAGTCCTAACCATGCGAGCCCCTGGGCATACCAGATGCTCTAAAGGAAAGCTGGCTGCATCGAGAGATTGCTGGCTACTCCCATCTTTCCTTCGTTTCCTCTGGTTTTTCCCTCTCTGACCACCCCCAAGTTTCTCCCAAGGCCTTGCTGTGTTCCTTCTGCTCCTCCAGTTTTGGTGCTTCTAAGGGTTTCATCCTTAGCCCTCTTCTCTTCTTTCCCTGTACACTTTGCCTGGTGAGCTCAGCCACTCTCATAGGCACAACCACCACCGACATGCTGCTGACTTCCAGTCAGTTCCCTCCAGGCCTCCAAATCCACCTGTGTCAGACCAAACATGTCCTACAGGCACCTCCAACTCAGCACGTCCAAAACAGACTCACCATCTAACGTCTCCAAAACTCGCTTTTCCTTCTCTATTCCCTGCCTAAGTGAACGTTAGTGCTGTCTTCTCAGTGCCCCAGCCAGACTCCCTCCTCTCCTTACCGCTTCCCCCTGGCCAGCTGATGAGGAGGTCCTATGCCTTTCACTTCCAAAACCCTCTCGAATCTGTCCCCTATTCCACAGCCACTGAGCTTAGGCCCTCATCAGATCTCACTGGGATTATTCCAACAATCTTTAAACTGGTCTTCCTGTCCCTTAATATAGCTCCCTTCATTTAATTCTTCTTAGTGCCACCAGAGTGACCTTTTCTACAATGCAAATCTGAACACTTTACTCATCTACCCTCAGGATAAACCCCAATCTTCTTAGTGCCACCATCCATCATCTGGCCCTGGCCTGCTCTCCAGACTGTGTACCCTATGCCTCATCTTTCACTTTGCCTCCTGTGTCTTTGCTTCTGCCTGGAATGTTCTAATTCCTTCTGGGTCCAACTGAGGTCTTCTCTGGGCTTAATGTGAGCATAGCACCATGGTGCAGTCAGTTCAGCGAGAGACTTACTGGGTGTCTATCATGGCCCAGCCACTGTGCTGGGTGCTGGGAATTTTGGTGAAGGAGACAGACTCCAAAAGCGGCACTGAAGTACTTTCTGCTCTACCTTTCTCACTGGACTCTACATTCCTGGAGGACAGCATCTGCTGCCCTTTTTCTTTTCTTTTTTTAAATCTCTATCCTAAATGCACAGCATAGCACCTTAGTTCCTGGCAACTAGCAAGAAGGAAAGGAAGGAGGAAAGAAACTGAGGTTGTTTAACCTGAAGAAGAGATTAAGAGCTGCAATTCTAGTGCTCAAACATTTGAAGAGCAATTCTGTGGAAGAGGGAGTAGATTTTTTTTTTTGGTGGCCCCAAGGAGCATGACAGGACAACAGAAGGAGAAGACAATGAGTTGCCGTATTTCAGACCAACATGAGAAGACGTTCCAACTGACAAGCTGCCTCCTACAGCATGGAGACTTGTCCCAAGCATAAGCTCCTCCATGAGGTCTTCCTGGGGATACCTGGGCGAGGAATGGTCCCTCGGCTGCATCCCCACAGTGCTGCACACCCCCAACGTGGTGGTGTGGCACTGTGGTGAAGCCATCTGTTCTTACATCTTCATCTCAATTTAGCACTATGAGGGTTTTGTCTTATTTTTATATTCACCTAGCCTAAAGAGGTTCATGGTTAAAGGAAATGGTTAAAGGCTCTCAGGCTTTAGGACCCTTGTTCTGTTCTTTAATAGCTGCATAATGTTGGGCAAATTAGTTACCTCTTCTGGTTCAATTTATACTGCTACAACATGGGAATAACAAACAAACAAAAAAAATTAAGGCTTAAATGAATGTACCCAGCACAGTGCCTGACACACAGTAAACGCTTAAATGTGCCACTCCTAGCCCACTGATCCTCACAGTGACTCCGGGGAGCTGTTCTGTTCCAGAAAGACGCTGAGACATAAAGACACTTTTTGTTAGGCCACAGAGCTGGACCCAGTGTTTGAGACATCTCATATGGTATTCCTTTCAGGCATTTTTTAAAAGTTTTCTCCCTGATTTTGCCATCATGCTAAAATGACCTGACAATTAAAGGAAGTACTTTCTTCTCTAAGGGAATACAAATGTTCTTTATGAATTACATCACTTCTTCCAAAGGAATTATCTTATCAATCAGGAGAGAAGCTCCGAGCTCACAGAACCTCTCTCCAAAGGAGCTCACTGCTGTCACTGGACTCTCTAGCCCTCCCAGGTCAGTCCCTTGACTTCAAGGACGGCTGTGGCACTGCACCATGGTCACCTTCTCAGAAACAGCCCTTGCCAAGTGCTCAGAACGTGTGAGGCTCAGGTGCATGACCTTCACCTTCACTCCAGCAATTCACTCACCTGGATACTGCAATTGGCGCTTCTAGCATTTTAAGCACGAAACTCCACATTTTGATTGTGACACTTCCATTTGTCTCTCCCCCTTACGTCCCTACTCTTACTATAATGATGCTTTGCAACCTCATTGAGCTCACCAGCCCCTGGAGCCTACCTATCATCTCAGTCCACTGGATCCCTTCTGGGGACACTTCTCTACTGTCCATCCCAGCGTTCAGGGCTCATAGGTCCAGTGACATCCTCATCAACCTTCCAGACCCTCATCACTGCTCCTCCTGGTGTATCTGTCCCTCCTGCTTTGTCAGACCCATCCAGGATGACCCCTTCAGACATCTGACTCCTCTGCTCCTGCTCCCGGGCTGCTGAGCTGCGCTGGAGACAGCCACACACGGTGTTAACTGGCACCATGACAAATCCATCAGCCAGGTCCTCCCTGCTCCTCAAACTTTCTCCCCGTTTATTCCCGGCCAGTTCCCTCCTGTACTTCCCCCTCTTCTCAAGCTCCCAAACCTGTCATAACTCTCTTCCTCCTTCTCAGCTGATGACCTGCCAACTAACTTCCTTTGGGATTTCCTTTTTAGTTCTTTCTTTTAAAGATTCAGAAGTCCACGCATCTTAAAAGAGACCCAGTGCAGGAGCGACAAGCACAAACACAGCCCCTGCAGAATCGCCCGGCCAGCCAGTCAGGCGTAGTGGAAGCGGTGTCTCCGCCGACAGGGGAAAGCTCGCGTGCAGGTGTCGGCTGGGAACAAGAAAACAGCTCTTCCCGCCTTTAGTTTCCCACTGAATACATTCTGGGGAGTGTTTGATTTTGCCCTTGTCACTTCTGTTCTGCATCAGAGAGCTGGTGCTGTGTGAGGCTGAGTGGCATCCTAAGGTGGAAGAAGAAAATGATTACAGCAGGCACGTGAGACTCGCCCCAGGCGGACGGTTTCTAATCCAGATTACCTTGTCCTGCCTCCAAACAAGCAGGAGCAGAGCGGTAATCATGCCTGTGGGATCTGTGTGTGTGTGTATGTGTATTTCAGAGTCATCCCATGAGTCAGAAAATACTTGTCCAAAGTGGCAAAAAGGTGCTAGCGTGACACCGCGACTCCTTGTCACGGTTGCCAAGTTGCCTGATGACCTGGCCCTGCTCCTCCCTCCCCCCAGCCTCTCCTACTGCCCCTTGTCCCTTGTGTTAGGCATAACAACCTCTTTTAAAAAGTCCCTCCAGTGTACTGTGCTCCCTGTCACCTCTGGGCCTTTCCACCTTTGCCTGGCTCATCTCTTGATGACAGCTGAACCGGAACTTCTCTGGGAGGCCTTCCCTCACTGCCCCCAGATCAGGCCGAGCACCCCAGCTCCATGCTCCCATGGCAGAGCCTCTGAACCTGTGTGACCGTAGCACACTTCACAGGCATGGCTGGTTTGTGTTCCCTTTTCTAGAATAGAAGCCCCACTGGGCAGAGATACTATCTGTCTTGTTCCCTATGGTATCCTTAACATTAAGGACCCACCTCCTCTAATGTCTCTATACTGGTCCCAGGGATTCCAAAATTGTAGATGTGGACAGAACATGGATATGTATGTGTGTACATATTTCAGAGTCATCTCACAAGTCAGAAAATACTTGTCCAAAGTGGCAAAAAGGTGCTAGAGGCAAGAGAGCCCCAGAGGGAAGAGAAAGCAGGGCCTAAGAGGGAATCAGTCTCAACCAGACCCAGAGTTTTTTTGTTTTTTGTTTTTTGTACCATTAATGTACAATTACATGAAC
Organism: Manis pentadactyla; assembly: GCF_030020395.1. NCBI lineage: Eukaryota > Metazoa > Chordata > Mammalia > Pholidota > Manidae > Manis > Manis pentadactyla. Next base: position 155,943,405 of record NC_080022.1, on the reverse strand, counting down.
AACATTATGGTTACTAGACTCCCCCCATCACCAAGTCCCCCCCACATACCCCATTACAGTCACTGTCCATCAGCATAGTAAGATGCTATAGAGTCACTACTTGTCTTCTCTGTGTTGCACAGCCCTCCCCATGCACCGCCCCCCACATTATATCTGCTAATCGTAATGCCCCTTATTCCCCTTCTCCCCCCCTTCCCACCCATCCTTCCCAATCCCTTTCCCTTTGGCAACTGTTAGTCCATTCTTGGGTTCTGTGAGCCTACTGCTGTTTTGTTCCTTCAGTTTTTTTCTTTGTTCTTATACTCCACAGATGAGTGATATTATTTGGTACTTGTCTTTCTCTGCCTGGCTTATTTCACTGAGCATAATACTCTCTAGCTCCATCCATGTTGTTGCAAATGGTAGGATTTGTTTTCTTCTTATGGCTGAAATAATATTCCATTGTGTATATGTACCACGTCTTCTTTATCCATTCATCTACTGATGGACACTTAGGTTGCTTCCATTTCTTGGCTATTGTAAATAGTACTACGATAAACATAGGGGTGCATCTGTCTTTTTCAAACTGGGCTCCTGCATTTTTAGGGTAAATTCCTAGGAGTGGAATTCATGGGTCAAATGGTATTTCTATTTTTAGTTTTTTGAGGAACCTCCATACTGCTTTCTACAATGTTTGAACCTATTTACATTCCCACCAGCAGTGTAGGAGGATTCCTCTTTCTCCACATCTTCGCCAACATTTGTTGTTGTTTACCTGCTGGGGTTTTATGATGCAATGGCTGTAGCCCTAGGCACAGGGTCTTGGATGAAGGTGCCTGTGTCTCTAATAACTCAGAAGCAACTTGTAAGAGGCTGGCCCTTTAAGACAAGGGGACATAATGTCAAAGGATGCACCCGGTGAACTCAGGTTCCCCTCAGTAAAAGAGGATTCAAGTGTTCCAGTGCCTTAGGGTATCACTGAGACTCCCAGACTCAACTGCAGTGTTCTCTCCAACGGAGCTTTGTGCTGGTCTGGCTTGTGCCTCAGCCTGCTCTCCAGGCTCCCAGCCCTAGTTTCCTAACTGTCTAATCTTATTATTGACACTTGCCAGGAGTTTCTTGCCAACTGGATTTCATTTGGCCAACTATACCCAAGCCTGCACTAAGCCAGGCCCCAAGTCCTCCCAGAATGAACTGACTTTACCATCAGCCAAAACACTGGGCTTTGTGGTGGGAAGAGGAAGGGGGAAGACAGGGCGAACAGAGGGGCCGCCCCGTGGAGGCTGCAGAGCTGAACTGAGTAAAGAACACTGCCACAGATCTGCTCCTCTCGCTCCAGGCATAATCCCAACTGGCACTGTTTTCAGAGGAATTAAGCTGCTTCTGACTTAGACTGAGGATAATCACAAATTCCTGGAGGGTAATACTGAGAAGGGAGCTGTCCGGAGAGATACTCGATCACACTCAGACCTGGCAGAGGAACGGCAGTGGGATGCTGGGTATCTTGCCATCCAACTTCTGGGCACAAACCTTTGCAATGACTACATCTCAACTAGGGCTACACATCAGAATCAACTGGGGAGCTTTTCAGAAATATGGCGGTATAAATTTCATCCCAGATCATAATCAGAGTTTTGGGGACATGAGACTGGGGCCTGGGCATCTGTATCTTTAAAAAGCTCCCACAGTAACTCTGAGGCACTCCCTGGTGCTATAAACCATGACGAGATCTCTATCCCATTAGGTCAGCGCATCTGCTTTGGCCAATGTGTTCGTGAAGGAACACAGCAGACCGGGCTTGTGGAGGAGTTCGGTGCCAGCCTTCCATGAACTGAACTCAGTGGCCTGGCAAGATGGGAAACTAGGATAGGATGAGGTGGCTAAAGAGAGGTTACTTTCTGGAGTAGGCAGCATATTCTCATTTTCCTTTAAAAGAGTCTCTTCATACAATGCATGGTTAGAAACCTCTAGCCCTTCACCACATTTGTCTCTGTGGTGCAGTGTCACCTCTGTATGGCCCCCACTGTGACAGGTAAGCAATATGTGCTTGGTGAGCGAGTGAGCACCGGAGGCCGCCTTCAGGCCTGGGCTCTCTGCCTGCGCGAGGGGCTGGCCCGAGCAGAAGGCGGGGTGGGGCAGCGCTGCAGTCAGGGGAGTCCTGGACTGCCATACTGCCCACTCCCTCTGCCTGGGAGCAAAAAGGAATCTGCATTCTAAGAACCAAGCCCTGAAACACCACAGCCTCAGCATGTTCTTAGACACCTAAATTCCTTAAAACTAAAATACCACATTATTTCTATTTAAGAACGTCATCCAAATCATCCCTGAAAAACCAATGTCCCAATACTGGCTGCAAAGTTTAAGATACTGTGGATATCACAGAGAATGGTCATTAACATCTAGGTGGATGAGAGAGCAGAGAATAGGCTGAACTTGTCCGGGTGCTCTGGAGGCAGCGTGGCCACAAGAGCTGTGATTTTGGATTGAGTGTGTTTTCGTGGGTTCTAAGGAAGGACTGTTGGCCTCCTTAAGAAGACAGTTTGATATAGTGGGAAGAGCACTGGACTTGGAGTCAGGAGACCCATCGCTAACCAGCTTATTTCACTGCATAAATACTTTACCTCTGTAAGCTTTGGTATCCTCATGTATGAAGTGAGGGTAAGATATCTGTCCTCCCTACTGGAAGGGTTGTTGAAAGAATAGAATAAGGTAGGAAGTGTATATACACTATCTCTCTCTAAATTCTAATATGAAGTATTTCGAGAACTATCAGGATTTCCTCTGAAGACAGCAGCTTCCCAGCAGGCCTCCCCTGCGGCTGGTTTCTCTCCCATATCGCTTAGACCCTCAGGTGCAGTCAGGGTCCCATTTGCTCCTCACAGATGCAGACTTCTCTGTTTCATGAAATCCCCGGCTTTAAGTTCAGTGTGGGAAGAGACTATGCTGCCCCCTACCCCTCCTTGTTCAGCCCCGTCCCTATCACACCCCTTACTTGGAAATTTTACCTCCTGATTCACTGCCACGCTCTCCAGCACAAATCCCATCAATAGTCACACAGGGGATCCTTCCAACAACCCGGCCTCAGTTCCTGAACTCCTCACTTCCAGTGCTCCTCTCCTATGCCTCTGCCACGGCCAGTCCTTCAACTAATTAACAACATGAGCAAACCCCATCACAATCTCAGTATCAAACACCCCACTCTGACCACCACCTTGGATCTTTCTGGTATCCCAACTCCAAAAGTCCTTCGATCCTGCCAAGATATACGAGCCTCTGTCCCTGCCAGCATCCCTCTCCCTCACCATATTTAAATGTCATAATCAATTCCTCGCACACACCCTCCACTTCTGCACCCCTCTTTCCCTTCACTATACTCCCCCAGTGAAACAAAGATCTTGTTAAATCTGCCTATTCCCTGCCTCCATGAAATTACTTGTAGCTGGAAAAAACATGCATGGTGCTAATGGTCTTAATTTAAATTTATGATCACAAACTTCAAATGGGCCTTTAATGCTGCCCTCTAATCCATCTCAGTCCATTCATTCCCCCACTCTCCCACTCTCCTCTATCCTCAAACTTCTAGTACCTTCTCCACCATTCTCACATTCAGCTCAAGATTTCACTTCTTACTTCACCAAGAAAACCACAGCAGTCAGAAGGGAATTTAAAGTCCCACTGCTGCACCTCCCCACTCACCTGCATCTGAGAGCAGACACCATCCCTCCCTCAACTAGTCTGTGCACTGGGCCCCATATCCTCTTGTCATCCTCATGCTAGTATTTCTTCCATTAAAAGAAAGAACCTCTTGACCCCACTTCCCCCTCTAGCTACCATCCCATTTCTCTCCTTCCCTTAAAAACTCCTTGAAAGAGCTGTCTGGACTTGATGTCTACAATTTCCTCCTTCTCTTTGTCTCTTTGAAACCACTCCAAACACGATGTTGCCCCCACCCATCTACTGAAACTGCTCTTCCAAAGGTAATGACCTCCACATTACTAGATCCCACAGCCATTTCTCAGTTATCATCTCACCTGACCTATCAGCAAGTCAAGTGTGCATAGCTGATTCCTCTCTTCACTTGGTTTCTGGGATACTGCACTCACCCGGTTTTCCTCCCATCTTTCTAGCTGCTACTTTCAATCTCTCCTGCTCTTTTACTTGTCTCCTCAACCTCTAAATGTTGAGGCCCCCAAGTTTACATGCAAAACCTGCCTACTCCCCGTCTTCATGAAATTACTCGTAGCTGGAAAAAATGTGCATGGTGCTAATGGTCTTAATTTAAATTTATGATCACAAACTTCAAATGGGCCTTTAATGCTGCCCTCTAATCCATCTCAGTCCATTCATTCCCCCATTCTCCCACTCTCCTCACATGCAAAACCTTGGTCTAGTCCAGAAAGGATCAGCATGCCAAGGGAAATCCTAGTTTGAGTTCTGTTAGGCCCCTTCTTACGTCTTCCCATTGTATCCTCAGTACCCTTATCACCTTGGTTAGGAGAGAGCCAGTGCCTGGGGGCTCTCATTCACGGAACCAAAGCTTTCTCCTCTTTGGCTTTTCAGGTGTGCCCTGGAGCTGAAGAAGAGGGAACCCTGGGAAAGAGGTCAGAAATCAGACCAAGGAGGGGGCAACTGCCACTGCTGGGATCGTATTCAGGCCCAGTGTGGTGGAGCATGATTGTCAATAAGCAACCTCCACAGAACAGCCTTCCCAGGAGGTCACATGTTGCCTCTTGAATAGGCCAACTGAGGAATAGAGTCCAAAAAAACCATGAGAAAATGGGAGAATCAGATGGGGTTTTGCAACTTTTTTTTAAAGCCAAGATGTTCAACTTTGGCTCACTGAGAACTAGAGTAAGAAGAGGGACGTGACTGCCACGGAGGAGAGAAACAAGGTTCATTTTAGTTGTTATTTTTCTTTTTTTTTTTTTTGGTAAGGGCACCAGACAGGCTTCCTATTTGAGGACAGATAAGGATTTGCTTTGGGACACTGAAAAAAAAATAACTTTTCTCAGTGTCACAGGGGAAAATGTATTCTTCCTGGGAAATGGAAAAGGCATTAGTCAGGGTGAGGGCAGAAGGATTCTACTCCCACACAGGCCTGATTTGCCAGATCCATGGTGTCGGGTCGCCTCCTACCCTTGGGACAGGCCCTCTCCTTCCAGGCTGGGCTTAGCCTAACTTACAGCTCCGAAAGACCCTACCTCCACTCAGCAAACAATGCCAGAAAAACATCTGCTACCCCTATCCCTCTACTTCCCAAAAGAAATGATTAAAAAGTTAAAGAAACACTTCCATATGGAAGAATCCTATCCCAACAGGTCACCACAAAGATACTTCAAACAAAATAAAACGGGAAGAGCTAAAAAAAGCAGAGAAGTTCACAGAATCCACACAATCTTTTATACAGGAGGGAAAAAAGCCACCCCAGTAACTTTACACAGTTCAGAACACCATTTGGCAGTTAAATATGTCCTTAATCTGCTCAATTTGCTTATTATAGTAAAGGTTTAGAAAAATTTGAGAGTGGCATCCAAAACAACTGCAATAATCTCTATTCCTAAAGTAAACTCACAAAATGAGTTAACTTCTTCAACTGAAATATTTCAAAGTTGAAAATCTCCCCACTCCGCTCACTCTCCATCCCACCCCCAAGAGAGTGGCCACAGGGAAGACATGGTCACTTAAAATCAGAACCACTTGAGTGGATTTATGGTTATTCATCTAACAAACATTTTTTGGGCACCGAAAGGTCAGGCCCAGTACTAGTCACTGGGATACAAAATTAAGCATGACATTCAACCTACCTTTGAGGTGCTTGCAACATAGACAGAGTATTATAGTTCCTATTAGAACTCAGGCCCGAATGTAAGCAACTCGGGGAAGCAGCAATGCAGAGACAGCTCATGCTTGGGAGGCACACAGATCTGGCTGCTTAAAATTTAGCCCTGCTGCAGCTGGGTGGCACTGGACAGGACCCTCACTGAGCCTTGGTTTCCTCAACTATAATATGGGGATGCAAGTATCTTCCCTGCAGGGCTGTTACAAGAATTAACAGAAATATCCAAAGGCACGCCACCAGTTGTTGTTGATGCTAGCAAGATTTTCCATCTCTAAAGCCCTGTGAAATGCTAAAAGGTTTCAGCTAAGAAAGAACCTTGTGGATATTTTAAGGCCAGAGGAGAGGCATGGACAAAAAATGACCTTTAAGGAGAGCAAAAAAGAAAGAGCAAAAAAATAACCCCAACAAAAAAGATTCCACTGATATTTAGTTTAGGTAGACTAGAAGTCATAATTTTCTTCGGCGAGTAACAAAAACAGAGGCAGTTCACAGGGAGTTTGGCAAATCAAAGGCCCAGGGAAGCCTGTCCGGGGCTTGCAGAATGATGACGGAGCACTTTGTTGTTCCAAGGGAAAGACCTGGGGCTGAGGGCGCTGAGCAGAGCTGAGCCTTCCATCCAGGAGGCTGTGAGCTGACTTCTTTGGCTACCTCCCTTGGGCCTTAAATTGCTTCCTGAGGCGAGGAACCGGCTAATGGTTTATTTACAACAGGAAGAAGCAATTACCTTGGAGAACACGAGTCACAGACCTCACCATTAGCCAGGACACCGGCCCTCTCCGCCAATAACCGCCAAAGCCATATGAACAAGAAACTGCCCCCACTTACAGAGACCGCTGTCACTCTCCTCCTGGCTCACTCTGGCGAGGAGATTTTATATAAAGTTGAGAAGGGCAGTCTGAGCTGCAATACGAGGCTTTGAGTTGGGAAAGTATAAAGTTATTTTTGGTTCTGTTGCTGCTTTTCTTGTGTGTGACACTGGGCCTTTTTTGTGAGACCCTTGTCCTCCGTGGACAAAATGACATGACACATCATGTCCCCAATCTACCTTCTCCAAAAGAATACTGTTGCTAACATTAAAACCACCAAAAATAGATGCAGAAAAATCCTCGAGGGTGAGTAAGACACAGCACCAGTACAAGGTGCCCAGGCCTGGGGGGTAGGGAAGCCAGGCCTGGAGGGAACACATCGCACCTACAGATTGGAAAGCCACATTACATGTTAAGGAAAAACTGGCAAGTCTGCTGTCAGGGCAGCTGGGTGAGGGTGGTCATAGGTGGGTAAGGTTTCTAGAAAGGCCCACCGAGAACAGCAGGAAAGCCGGGAGCTTCCTATGGGAGTAGGCTCACAAAGACAATGGAAAAGAAGCCTAAGGGAATGCAGGCTGTCTGTTCTGATATTTAATATCCAAGAACTAAAGGCAGAGGAGGTGCAAAAAGCTTAATAGTATTTGTAGTTCAAATTAAAGTGTTCAAAGCCCCGTTATAGAGCAGGGTAATGTATGCAATGACATCTGGGACTGTAATCAGCGAAGCGCTTTCAAGAGCTGCCAAAGCAAACAGCCAAATAACAAATCCACTTTACAGATCATCAATCTGGTCCTGGACTTGCCAAGGTAAATAGTACAAGGCTGAAGTTTGCTTTGCAAACCAGGCTGCTGAGCGTTTAGTAAGGCCTTGATCCAGAGTGGCCCTGTTGGGGCAGGGCCTCTGGAGCTTCATCGCATCAGAAAGTTGACAAGCCCTACATCTGAGCAGAATACAGAGGGGAGGCCTGCACAGTGGGCTCTGGAGCCCAGGAGGGGATGTAGGCCTCCCTCCGGGGTGGGGTCTGAAGGCAGCCGTGAATCTGTAGGCTGCTACAGCTGCCAGGCGAGGCGGTGCCCTCGCAGGTGCCCACTCTCTCACCCAGACTCTGGCCAGACAGATGTTTGTGGATTTCTGAGAAGAAAAACCAGCCAAAAATTGCTTTTTCTCCTTTTCTTCTAGTCATTATGAAGGGCCATGAATTCCCAGTGGCGGAAAGGCATTTCTCAGAAGTCAGCATCCAGAGGACGGGGTGCAGCGCCAGGGCTGGGGATCACCGTGGATGCCCTCCAGCACTGCAGGCCCACAGCGGGCCCTGACCCCCTGCTGCAGGATGTGTGGCGTGGCTCTGACGGGGCAGCGGCAGAGGGGTGCCCTGCGGTCACTGCTCAGGTTTAGAAATGGAGGAAAGGGTCCAGACCTTTCATTCAGACCCAACAGACTCCAGCCTCTCTTTATTTCGGCACCCAACTAACTTTTAGCCTAGAAATACAACCATTTTTCTTCTCTTTCCTCCACCCAAAACTGATCTTGATGCAATATGCCCCAGGCCCTGGAGAAAAGAGAATGGAAATGTGTAATGACCTATTTATTTATGCAATTACTTGTTTAATGTCTGCTTCCCCTCTAGACGGGGCTAACAGATTCCTGGTTGTTTCAGTCTCTCCACTATGTTATCCCCGGGACCCACTGCAGTGTCTAGTCTATGAGCGGCCCCAATAAATATTTGGGAGCCAAAAGGGCAAATGAATGAAAACTACCATGTCCTGAGCACCTTGTATGTGCTGGGCTACCCATTCAGGCTCATTGTTTAACCCTTAGCAAGAGCTTTAATGAGATATTATTACTACCCCCATTTTCCAGGTGAGGACAGAGGCCCAGAAAGCAAATAACCAGTTAGTTAAACTCCCTTCAGTCTGTCAACACTAGTTAACTGGCAAAAAGAGCCCTGTTGATGGGAACACAGCTGCTCAGATGGTCCTTATGCCTTGTGTATTTTGTAGCACGGGGTTCAGAGAAGCAACTAAAGAAATATCTGACAAAGAATACCAGAGTCCGCTTACTTATTTCTAACTATGTTAAAGATACAGGACAACAGCAGCTGTTTTTGGAGACAGGGAAAGAAGAAGTATTCACAAAATATCAGGTCCCTTGACTAAAAACACACTGTAAATCATTCCTGGACACAGGACTCCACCTGCGAGGTCAGAGGGAATGTGCCCCCTCTCCCCCTCTGGGAGGGATTTGCTGTTCAGAATTTAGAGAGCACATAGAAGGCCTTAAATTCCTTAGTCAAAGAAGACTTGAGTAAAATTTGGTCTCCTAAAGGGAGGTCTACCTATGTCAACTTGTTGAGAAAGGGAAATGGGTTGGAAATACTGCAAGGCTGTGAGAGAGGGCAATGGTGTACCAGAGCCCTTGGCCTGTGCTGGGTGCCCCTGGGTGACACGGGTGTGGGGCCACAAGAGCTTACTGGGTGACCTTCTTGAGCTCCTGCACTGGATGTAGGTCAGGGTCTTTCTCCCCAGAGACCACTTCTGCTTAGGATGCCCAGACTGCAGCACAGGTCCCCACCTCAGGTATGGGGCCAAGACCAGTGAATGGGTCCAGCATTTACTGGGCACAAGTAAGTACCTGTTGCTATTATAATGAACTGTCCCTGTGACAACTATTTTTCCCCAAATTGCAACCCAATATCCTTTGTGGCACCTTTGCTTGTTATGACCGATTATGTGCAGGGCACTGGCCCAGGGCTTGAATACACTCTACAAATTCTTACAATAAAACTGTAACATAGACTTTCTCATCCCATTTTATAGATAAGAATTTGAGGCCCAGAGAAGTTAGTTAACCTGCCCAAGGTCATCCAGCTTACCCTTGTCCTACAAAAGCTCCTCTGTGATTTCTAAGGAATGATCCCCATGTTCTCCTTCCCTCAACAGCTTTCAATGGAGATAGCTTTGACGTGAGCTGGGAAGTGCTTTGCTGATGTTCCTACTGTATCAGGATCATCTGCTTACACATCTGTCTCCCTTGCTAGACTGTGAAACATCTGGAGGACAGAGAGATCGTGTCTGACTACCTTTCTGAACGTCTAGGGCTTGAGGACCTAAAATGTGAACCTTGGAGACTTATCAAACTGTATACTGAATGCTGCATTCATGCTGACCTCATCTCCCAGTCAGGGAGACAAAGGGCCAGAAGGGTTCAGGAGCCCTATGAAGCTGGATCGCTAGTCTTGGGGGCAAAAATGGGGCTCTTGGGCTCTGAAGGAAGAAAGGGCTGATGTATGTGTGTTGTACATGGGACTGGCTCGGGTTGGGGCAGAAGAGTGTGGGCTGGGAGGAAGGTATGCTATTGACGATGGTGAGGCAGAGGCCTACCTGGTGCACAAAATGCCTCCATTTTGTCCTGGGCCTGGCTTGACATCCACTGAAAGCTGTCGCCTGATGAGAACTGGTACCCCCTGAAGATGCTACGTGATCAGTGGCTGGGCACACACCCCTCTGAAGATGGAGTTTTTCCAAGAGCAACAAGCACAGTGGCCATGGCTGACAGTCTGGGGGAGCTGCTCCCTGTGCAGTGACTATGCTCGTTATTCTCATGGATTTCATTTTTACACTCATACAGTTTCCCCCTGACCCATATGCTGACCAAGGTCCAGAGACAGGCTTGAGGTAGCACCAGGGAGACAGGAAGAGGTCCTGAGAAAGCATCTTGGGGGGTCTGTGAATGGGTGTGAGGGGCCACTGGGCTGCACAGTATAAGTTGGGGGGCTGGGATTTTCAAAAGAGCACTGAACTTGGACTCAGGAAGCCAGGATAGAGTCCTGGTTCTCTCTGCTTCTTACTTGCAGCCATGACTTCTCTGAGCCTTACAGAGAGTAATTCCCACCTCAGAGGTAGTGGTGGGGATTAATAAAAGTAAAGAATTTGAAAGAACTTTGTAAAATTGTAACACGCTCTCCACATGAGGTTTCTTATTCTATTGTCACATTGTTTCTCTCCTTTCACTCTGTAGCCATAAACCCTCTCCAACTATTCACCCCTCACAAACATGGCGAGCAAGGGCTCCATCCTTCTGAGGAAGGAAGCTGATCTCTCGGATGCTGAAGGGAGAGGAGGAGAGGATGCTCTAGTCAGAGCAAGAAATACAAGGCCTATGGGGCCCTCACCTGAGAGCCGCATGTTGCCTGGCTGGTGTGGGGCATCCTTTACGCCCCCTGTCCTGGTGAGACTCTGCTCCACGTGGGTCACCAGGCAGTAGCTGTTCAAGAAAATCTTCTCACGGCCCACGAAACACCAAAGAGAGGCCTATCTGGGTGCCTCTCCGGAGAGCCTTTCCAGAAGGAGCAGGCCTAAAGGAGGCTGCCTTTTGAGAGAGAGCTGGCCGGCGGCCCAGCTCTAGAGCCTGGCAGCTGGGCGGCAATTCTCCACACTTGTCTGAGGCAGCCTCGCCCTACTCATGGGAGGTCGGGATGCACAGGCCAAACCAGCACACATATGGAGAAGATTAGCCCAACACGCAGAAGAGAGACCAGCCCAGGATGATACATGGCAAAGGCTGGTTTGCTACAAACCACAAAAGTACACCACCCAGATCCATCACGGCCTCAGTTATGGGCAGATAAAGCTTTTGTCAGCCCCAGTGACAGGCTGAGGGTTCAGAAGGGTAGTCACCTGAGGCCAATAAACACAAGCCGCACAGCGATGTGCCGAGTACACGTGACAAGCCCACACCAGGAGGAAATGATGGAAATGGCACTGAAATGTGTTCTTTGTTCATGGTTTTCTCAGTAAGAATTCCCCTTTCCCTTTCCCTTACCCTAAGGAGTGGGATGTATTATTTGGACCTTTCTGTAGGGTGGCAGCAAAGGTATGCTAGAATAAAGCGTGGGGTTATCTGGCTGCTTTCCAACCCTCTGCCACTCACAAGGAAATTTCAGAAGCTCAGGTGTTCATACCCTGACAGAAACTGATTCAGAGAACAGGATGTCCTGGAGTGAAATGAGCCAGTGGGGCTTGCCGCGTGCCTTATACAAGCGGCACTTCTCTCAAGATCAGCAGGAACCTTTGGAAACTGACCAGCCAGAGCCTCTCCCTCCCAGCCTCCACCACCTCCATCCCTCTGCCCCTTCGTCCTGAGGCTTTGAGGGGTTGCTACTGTTCCATAAATATTTCTCTTGCCTTTCAGAAAAGGTTGGAAGCTTCTGGAATGCAGGACAGTCTTTCGGTCTTCTCTCACCTCTACCACATCCAGCAACTACAGTAGGCTGTCAACAACAGATACGTGCTGAGCACCTATTATATGCCTGGGACTGTGCCTAGGTGCCCCTGACAGAACACCAGTGCACGCTCCTAACCAAGAGACAGGCCCTTTGGGAGGCGGCTTCATCCGGCCCACCAGGGACATGGCAGAATTGTTTCACCATGATTGAAGGATGTCAGAGCTAGCAGAGACAACTCATTACCATCTCATTTTGCTAATGAGGAAACTGAGGCCCAGAGAGGGAAGTCGATGTGTCTCAGGTCATGCTGTTGGCAGAGGGAGAGTGCTGGGATTGCACTCTGGGTCCCGGATGGCCCTCTGTGCACATAGGCATCCCCTGTGGGCTCTCCGGATATGTCGCTGTGGGATGACCAGGTGGGCCTGGGGACTCTCTAGGTGGGGGAGGGCTCAGGTCTGAGCAGTTATCAGGTCATCAGCTCAGCCAGGTGGCCACAGACTCCTATGGCTGCCTCCTCCATAAAACCTTCTGCTGAGGGGAACAGCTTGCTGCCCAGTGCATGAAAGCCTGCATTTGGGGGCAGGCCAGTTCAGGGGTGAACACTTGGGGAAGTAGGAGTTACTCACACAGCATTCCTCCCAGTCCGTGAACAGAAGCCAGAAATTCTGGGGACCTTCTTCATTGAATTGAAGGCTTTTCAAGTTGGCAGAGACCTCAAGGCATCTACACTAAATCCAGTCGTGCGGTCATTTGTTCACTTCCTCGGAAACCCCCCGAGTACCTTTCAGATGCTCTCATACCATGTGGAATTTTTCCTACCTAATACTTCACAGAAGTTGGAATTAGGTTTATTTGTGAGATTTGACTGATGTCTTTCCCCTCTCTAGACCACAGACTTCATAAGCCCTGCTGTGTCCAAGCACAGTGCATTTAGTGGTACATGGTAGCACTGAACAGATATTTGAAGGGTGTTGAACTAATGAATGGTGGGCACTCAGTAATGTATGAAGACATGATCTTTCTTTTCTTTTTTTGTCAAGATTTCCTTACTGGATATTTTAGCCAGATTTAACCTGATACTGTGAGTGTTTTGGTGGGAGATACATTCAGCATGACTGTTACCTGGGGCATAGCCCCTAGGGACCACCTATCCTGTTTATCCTGCCACACAGCCCAGGAGAAATGGAGACACTCTTTTCAAAAACACCTTGAAAGAGTCCCTGCTCTGTCGAGTTGGCCCCTCTCTCTCCTGATAGACAGGCCTGTTACTCCTAGAATCCAGCCAGTCACTTTTTGAGAAAGAACCGCTGTCACTTGAAGACTTCAGTCCCTTGCTGGGCCATATATCAATGTTCTTGCTGCAGTGGCTATGTTGCCTGCTGCTCAAATTTGTCCCATTAGACACAGCCCCACGGGGTGGGAATCAGTGTGAAATGTGCCTGTCAGTGACCAGGGAGGAACTGGTGTGTAGCTCTGTTGCTCTGCACAGCCCTCAGGGAGAGCTGACACAGGTCTTTCTAGGCCCAGCTCACCACCCTCTGGGTAGTACTAGCACCCTGAGGCGGAGGGCCACCCTTCCCACCCCAGCGGCCCAATTGTGTAGGGCAGGGCAGGCAGGGCAGGGCAGCGCGAATCTGCCCGAGATTGAGGGTCAGTCCCTACAAACAGGAAAGCTCTTTGCACGACCTGTGTGCAGCCCAGATACCAGGATTTCTGCCCCTCCTGTGACTGAGACTGAGACTGAGGCTGATGGTGCCCCGCCTGAGGTTGGGCTATGGTCCATGGAGACGCAGACTCAGATGCTCTATAGGCTCTGACGCGTACGTAGCTCAGCTGGTGGTGGGAAGAGGGCAGGGTGCTTCCAAAGCAAAAGCAAAGCACTCATGATGGGACCCTAGTGGAAATGGGGTTTAAGATACGAATTTTTAACACACCAACCTCCTTTGCTTTAAGTCTCTAACTTATTTTAGAGTGTTTTTTATTTCTCCTCAAACTTGGCTTTCTAAAAATGCATGACATTCTCAGAACACTAGACTTTCTGAACATGGAGAGACTTTAAAAGATCATTTAATTTAAATCTTCATTTTATAAACTAGGCAAATGAGATGAAGGAAAGGAAATGACTCGGTCAAGATCATACAACCAGTTATAGGGTTGGAAGCAAGGCTGATGACCCCATGCCCAGCTCTTGCCTCACTATTTGGTGCTGCCTTCCCTTCTGGGCTATTTTGATTTGCTTTTTAACACACAGCCAACTCTGAGTTAGGATACATATATATATATAGATAGATATGCTAGAACTGAAATTTTTATATTTATATAATATATAATGCACAAATAAATTTACATATACATATTTACATTTAATCCCAGTTCTAGTCTTCTCTGTGTGATTAATCCACATAGCAACTGTGGGCTTCGATTTCACCAGTGTGAACGATGAAGGAGGTTGGCTCTAAGTACTCCAAGTTTCCTTTCATCTCTAGTTCACTCATACATTCACTCATGCAGACATTTACTGAGTGTTTAGCATGTGTCAGGCACTGGGGATACAGAGCTACAGAAAAGAGTCGTCCCAGCCTGATAGGAAGAGAACCACAGATGGCCCTGTGTGCTAAGTCCTCTAGCAGAGGCTTACACAGGGAGCCCTGGGGGCACAGCGGCAGGAGGCCCTAGGTGAGGAAGTACTAGGCCCCAGCCAGCTGGGGGGAGCATGATGAAATGAGCCCCAGCCCCAGCACCTCACAGACACTATCAACTCTAATCTTTTTTTTTTTTTTTTGTAGATAATTATTTTTTTATTGAAGGGTAGTTGACACACGGTATTACATTACATTAGTTTCAGGTGTATAACATAGTGATTCAACATTTATATACATGACAATTCTAGGTACCAGCTATCACCATACCAAGCTGTTACAATATCTTGACTACATTCATTACATCCCGGTATCAACTCTAATCTTGTCTTTGACAATGAGTTACCATCTTCCTCCAGGAGGAATGTACAGAAGAGAAGGGAAAAGGTAGTGTGGGAAACAGGAGTGACAAGGAGCCAAGTAGTCCACATGGGGCCCGCAGGGTAAGAGAGGGCTGCCTGCTTCTTCAGGGTAGCTTACACGCAGCGGAGCACAGCCGACAGGCGATGGGCGGCCTGCTTCCTGGGGACTCTGCACCACAGTGATGAACAGTCGCTGAATCCTTAGAGGGATGTGGGGGCTACTAAGGCAACAACGACATGCCTTTTGACTGAGATGCCATATGGAGGAAGGAACTGCGAAGCTTGGTCGCCAACTCCTTCCCTAAGCTCTTCTGCCCTGCACACTCTCAAGTTCATAATTCTGAGAACATCTAAGACATTTCTTAGAGCATTTTTGCATTATCAACTAATTTTCCCTTCTAAACCAACCCTCCAAGCTAGGGAGGATTCGTCTTATTGCTTCCATTCTATGGAGTAGAAAAGCCAAGGCAGTTGAGGGCCACTCTTGTGCCTAACAACTTCCTAGGGTGCTCCAGAGGGGAGACTGGAACCCAGGGCTGGAACTCCCTTGGGCTAATTTCTCACTGTGCTACTTATTTTTACGTTGTAGCTGAGTGCTCCACACATACTCATATTTAACCAGTGAGATTTAAGAGGAAAAAAATCCTCAGAATGGGTTATAAATGAGTCCTTCCCTCTGGGGAAGTTTAGGCTCTAGACAAAAGTCTTCTCATCTTTAAAAGACTCCCTTTTGTGAAATGAACAATCTGGCCCGTGGTCATCAGCTGTCTGAAAGACTGCGGGGTTACAGCGAATTTCCCCATGTGATATTAAATCCATGTGACCATTATCCTTTTTCTTTTTTTAAAGCCAACTGCTTAGCAACTCAATCAAATTAATTGTGGTGCTTTCAAAAGGCATCAAAATAGCCACAGCTCTCCCTGAAAAGAAGGCAGGCGCCTTGTTCCAGGAGAAGATGTGAAGCCCCCACTCCGGGGCACTTAAGCAGATATTCGTTCCATGACAAATCCCCCCTTTCTCCCAGAGCCTCTTTTTTTTTTTAAAGAGAGGCTTAAAAATATCAACATCCATAATGAGACTATACTCTCAGCTTACTTCTGGCCAAATTTTATTTTCAGCTTCAAGTAACTGGGAGTTCTTTATGGTCAAGGACAAAAAAACAAGAGGCTGGAAAAACGTCATTAAAAACTAACCAACACAACTCATTTGTTTGAAGTGAGGTGGAGGCCAGAGGAAGGGAAGAAGACTAGGGAGTCCAGGGAGGCCATGTTCTTGGCCAAGCCTCAGGCCTGAAGTTCTGTCAAAGCCAAATCGTGGCTGTTTTAGCCTCACTCCTAAGAGGATGGCGGGAGGCTGGAGGGATGTGTGTAACCCCAGTAGGCAGGACTGGTTCTCACCAAGAGTGATGAGGGAAAAGAATTCTTCCTGTTCTTAAACAGTTCCGTTTGGCGGCTCCCCTAAAGCCTGCTCTTCTAGAGACCAGCCCCTTCCCTCGGAGGGAGCCCCTTACATGGGAGCGGGCTTTAGAACAAGCAAAATGCCTCTACACATGAACTCACTCTTGCTGCGTAATAATAACCTGAGGAAATAAGTAAGAATTGGTGTTATTATCTACATTTTACTGATGAAGAAACTAAGCTGAAGTTCACAGAGACTAAATACCATGCCCAGGATCATACAGACTGCAAGGCCTGAAGTCCAGCCCTCCAGGGCTCTTCCTGCTATTCTATTTCCTTTCCCAGCCAAAGCTTGGGCCAGAATGGAGAACACCAGGCCAGGCTGACTCTCACAGCCTAGAGCAGCCCCAAGGGCAATTCGCTGGTCATCCTGCTATGGCTTGCTCCAGTGTGAAGAATTCCTGATGACAAGGTCCAAACACCAACCTAGGTGACACTTAGCAGAGCAGGTTTCCTGAAAGCACGGAGAGCCTCATGGTCCTCAGGGCTACCCAGAGGGCACACGGGAAGAAGGCTGCTGGGCCAAAACCTCCTACTTCCCTAGGCTGAATGGGGTCATAAGCCACTCACCATCACTGCTTTTTGCTTATGTGTGTTTCCTCCTCGCCCTGGACCATAACCAAGCTCTTTGAAAATGGAAATCACAAGCGCCCCAAGAAGCCAGAGGATGGATGGCTACAGGAGGGCGGGGGTAGGGGTGAAGGAGGTGGTGTATGCATCCTTCTCTCGGTCAAATATAACCAGCATCTTTCTTCTTTTGCTACTGCTGTGTCCTTCCTTGGGCTGTAGATTTAACTTCATGCCACATCTATCCAGAGGACCAGATGCCAGAAGGAAACCGAGAGCCTAATTTAAACAAATGAGCAAAAAAAGGAAATCGGAGAAACTATATTTTTAGTTATGTTTGTAAAGCTCATTAGAAAAAAAGGATAGAAGGCTAAAAGCCACTAGATTTAGGATTCAGAAGACATGAGTTCTAGTTTCTACCCTACTACTTACTAATTGTATGATATGGAAAAATCTTAAAATCTTTGGGTCTCTTCTAAAAAAAATCTATATAATGAGCTAACAGTAACAGTCCCTGCCTATATCCCAGCATGCTGTAAGGATCTTCTGAGATATGGTATATGAGAGCCCTTAGTAAGCATTAAAACATTACACACATGTAATCTATTATTATTATTATGACTGAAGAGCTTATTATACATGTTTTAGGCAGACTGAAGAAATCCTCTTTGCCTATTAAGAAAACATATGTAACATCCAAAGCAAATATTAGAAGAAGTCCAACTATACCCTTTGGGTCCTGCCACTAAAGCAAGTACATGTTTTGTGACTTAAGCAGAGAATTGGGCCGAGAAAAGAGTATCAAGTATTGTAGTCAAGTATTTTCTTTCACCAGTTTTCCCTGGCTAGGAGTTGCAGGGACAAGCGGGGAGCCCTTTTTGTTTTGAAGTGTAACTGTCTACAGACTGTTGGCTTGATGCGGAAGAAAATATGGGTTTTAGAGACCAAGAGACCTGAGTTCAAGTCCTGGCTCTGCCCATTACCAGCCATGCACCTACAGCAATTTGCTGAACTTGGGCCTCAGTTTCTACATCTGAAAAATGAGGACACAAATGTTTATTTATGCAGAGTTGCCATAAGAATTTGGAATGATGCATATAAAGTGATATATAGCAGATGCCTATAAAGCAGCACATAGCAGATGTTCACAGTAAGTGATCTGACATCTTGTATCTTACATATCTCCTAAAATGCGATAAAATTCTAGTGGCTTGCTGAAACAGACATGAGAGAAATTACCTAAAAACAAGAGTAGAGCATGGCTTTGAAGGCTTGAAGGCCTGGGTTACTAGCTGTGAGACCACGGACAGATTTCCTCATCTGTAACACAGGAAAAATACTAGCCTGTTAATATAAAGACTATAAAAGACAAACTATGAAAAACTCTAGAATGCCAAGCATATAATAAGATCAATAAATATCAGTTACAGGGCACAATTTGCTTTCTCAATTTACCTCTTTTCTAGTTCTATCTGAAATTTCCCTGTGCATATTGCATGGATTTCTAAACTCATTTGCTGTTTCTCTAGGCCTATAAGGCAAAGCATAGATGTACAAAGTGGCCAGTTTTTTTTCCTGGCCCACCACACAGAAAATGTTTTGGTTTCTCCCTCTTTTGGCAAACATCTAGGGCCTTGGATTTAAAATAATGGACAGCTTTAGTGTCACAAGAACAGAATAAGCATATCAGAATGATTCTGAATAGGTAAACATCAGAGATATAGGTGTATCTTGTGTATCTCAGAGGTCTTCCCCTCTGTCTCTCACTTCCTATTTCTATTGCTGCCAGTCTTGGCCTCTACAAACCTCTTGGACAACTGTGAACACACCTTTGCTGCCAAGCCTGTTCTTATAATCTAATCCAGAAATACCTCTCTTCTCTCAATTCCTACCTTATTTGATCCTATCTCCTTAGCTAGTAGTCTGTGTCATGTCTAGTAATCTTAGAAACATAAGAGTTCACTAATAAATCTATGCTTATTTGCTGGTTCCGTGTTGGAAGAATGAAACTAAAGGCCAGAAAAATTGTAAAGATGTACTTTTTCCTTTGGAAAAATACTCATAATAAATGCATAGAAAAAAGACTGTCCTCTGAAAACTCTGAGTTCAGACAAAGACATTTCACATCCACTTGCAAAGACACATACTACTTTTCATTTTAATGGAATTATAGCTATTTAGGCTGACTGAAGGCTAAAAGAGATACAGTACTACACTAGAGAGGAAGAAGAAATTACTTTAGTCAATGTCAAAATGACAAGCCATCAAAAATTTGTGGTTTATTAAGGAAAAAAAAAAAGATCTCTTAAACAGACCTAGATGGCCTGGAAAACTTTTGAATTGAATCCTGTGATACACTGTAACAACAAAAGGCCTCCATGGCACATCAAGCAAATTTATAAGAATATGATCAATACATTTGACATATTATTTAATTATGATCTTTAGTGACATAGACAATATGAAAACCTAACATCAACGTTCTGTCAGTGGAATAAATAAATAAATATAATTATTCCTCATACTAATCCCAGCAGAATTATAAATTAGCAGGCCAGAGTGCAGACCTGAGTTCTGAGGTTTCCTTATTAATATGATGGAGTTTGATGTAGGGGGTGTCGTATCACCATATCACCAATAGTGTACCTTTTTATTAGAATAAAGAGCTCTCTGAGGATTTCAGGTTCGAATGGTCAGAGTGACCCTAGGTTCTGTACATGTTACTACTATTCCCGGATCACGGCTGACTACTGGGATGCACACTGGGAGGACTGGGAGGCAGAGGCAGACGCTGGAATTGAGAATAACTGAGTTCTCCTGATCTTGGAATCTCAGATTTGCAGGTGGAAGGACTTGGAAGATCCACTAGCCCTCACCCGTCATTTCACAGAGCAGGAAAGTGAGGCTCTGAGGAGGTAATGGGCTTGCTCAACATCACGTGGCTTCCCAGCAGAACCAGGGTCAAACCCAAGTGTCACGATACATGGAACAAAACTCCTACGTCCCCACAGGAGAGAAAGCAGTTGCTGAGGTGGTCTGCTAGGGCACAGCCAGTATGACCGTAGCTATTCTCATGCCAACAGAAGGAATGCACTCTTCAGTAAGGGCCAGGAGAAATTATAGTTAACATTTAACATTATGGGACCAACTTCAAAGGCACCCCAGCTGGACTCTAATAATGGGAGATGAAACTGCTAGCACCAGCAGAAAGTTGCAGGTGGACAACTCTGGCTGGAAATAGTACTGGTCCTCAGAGCAGGAGCGCTTGCAGAAACCCCCGTCGAGGCTTGGCCTCACCGCAGGGTGGGAGGAGTGGGGAAGAAAACCTTAGGTCTGTTTGTGGTTCAACATGCTATTAAGCCATCCACCCCCTGTTCATGCTACGGGACACTCAGACACTTAGATAAAGCCACATCTGCCCTTCAGGGGAGGGGACAGGGTGTGGCTGCAGAAGACAATAGAGAAGGGAGACGGTGCTGCCCTGGTGGCTCCAAGAAACGGGTGTATTTTGCTACAAGACAGGAAGTGGAGATGGTTGCTGCTCAGAAGCCACAAAGGTGTAGAGATTGGACACTGCATGTGCTGGAGCCTGAGAGGGGAAGCTCCAATTTAGAGAAGTCAGTTAATTTTGGAACCATGGAAGCTCTCTGCCCGTTTCCCGCACATCCTGGGATGCCCAAAGCACAAACACTGCCCTTGCTGTCCCTCTGCCATGCGGTTCCACGTGTCAGGCCTGCAGCGCAGTCTCAGGGTGCTCTGGGTTCCCCTACCTGGCTCCTCCCCACACTCCGAGCTCACCCAGGGTCCCTGTCCGAGGCCGCCCGCAGGTGGGCAGAGGGGAGGAGATTCAGCATCAGGCCCCGCTGCCTGAGGCAGACCATCCAGCTGGCTCCGATTCTGAGCCTCCACTCTGAGAACCAGGCTGCTGTGGTATCCCTGAGGGCCAGCCCCCAGTCTGTGCATTGGCTCTGCCTTGATCCCCTTCAGTTGTCTGAGGAATGAAACTGTGCCTCCTCACCCTGTCAACCACCACTCCCCCACCTCACCCAAGAGAGTCTTGATAGATTCGCCCCACTGCCGGCTGCCCCTAATGCTGCTACCACCCTGCCAGCCCAGATGTCTGCACAGGGCCATTTCCTAGAGCCCCTGTCACCCCACGATGCCAGGAGCAGTGCCGTCTGGGTCCCACAGCCAGGACACCAGGAACCGTCTGGGTTATCAGGCCTAACTCTCAGCTCAGGCCACCACATGAAAAGGCATTTGAATGACTTTTTGCCAATAGTGACAATAATGCCATCAGTAAATGAATGAAAGAATAAAATCACATGACCTGTTAGTTAAGCAGTGGTGTCTTTATGTTGCTTTATTACACCTCATACATCCAGCGCCCCAGGGGAGGCTCTGGAGAGGGCCCCTCTCTCACCAGTCCACCGGCCGGGTCCTGAGCTAGTGAGGGTGGCAGAAAGATGTGGAGCACAGGCTTCTTAGAAGCCTGAAAATGAATTGCACAAATTGATCAAATACCTGGGGAAAACAGCTAAATATAATATAATGGATATAATATGTAAATATATTAAATTCAGAGAGAAGACACTACTCTTTGGAAATCTGAAATTTTTAGGAAAATAAAGCAGTCAAAGCAATTTTTTATACACGCTCTACCCATCTCAGAATTGTATGTATAGGAGTCTCCCCAACTTTGAGGGTATCACCAGTGCCTGATGTGAAAAAAGAATTTTGGATCACAAGGTGGCAGTTTCACAAAAGGACTGGCAATGTTAGCTTCTTGCACAAATCATTCGAATACGTGAGGAATTCTTTAGGGGAAAACAGCTAAACATAATTTAAATTGAAACTGTTAATTTAATAAAACTAAATGGCAGGAATTGTTGTCTATTACCCTGAGGAATCCAGCCCAGCACACATAGTCCTCCATGTAAGCCTGAGCAGAGCTGACTGAAAAAAGGGCCACACCATTCAGGGGCCCTGGATTCCTTTTCTGAAGAATGCACCTCTTTTTCTGATTTATTTTCTCCTCCCCCTCTCCTTTCCTTTCTTCCTTTTATCAGACAACAAAAGTGCATACAGCCCTATGATGAATGGCATCTTAGGCTTTCCTTCAAATTGCACCTCCCATTCAGCATGCATTTGCTAATAAGCACCTGCTCTATATGCGACATTATTCTAAGCACCAGGGAATCACAGATGAGAAGATAAAGTCCTACTCCTGAAGAAGTTCAGTGAAATAGAGACATAGGTGGACAATGGAGATGGAGTTAAGATATTAGCTGTGGGAACCCCTGAGCCTACCAAGGGATGAAGGAGAAGCAGGTGGCACCTGGCAGATGGAAGGCAAGAGGGAGGTGAGGTGAGGGGATGGATAAGAGGCATCTCAGGGACAGGTATGAGCAAAGGCAAAGGGGTATGAGACAGGGGTCAGGAACTGCAGGCCATTTGGCCTGGTCAGAATCCAGAACCCACAGAGAGGAGAGCAGAGGGCTGAGGCTGGAGGCCCGCGGGGTTAGGGAGAATTACTGGCATCCATAATCCTGACTCTCAGCAACCATCGACTCTGGGCCCCCTCTTCCATGGGCTACTTTGCTCTCTGAGGTGACAGCACAGGCACCAAGGCTGAGGTTCCATTTGAGGCTGCTCTGCAGGCCCTCCTGTGCCTCAGAACAGGGAGTACCGGCTGAGATGTGCCGGAGTGCACAAGGGCACGCCACAGGAATGTTTGGGAGAAGATTAAAGGCATTTTCTAAGCAAACTGTTCCTCAGATGGGTGAAGAGGAGTTCCAACATCGGACAAATGGAGTTATTGCTAATAACATTCAAATCTGGAATTCCCTCTGGTGGCTGAAATCAACATTTCTCACAAAGGAAACCTGGACAAGAACAATCTGTATAGAGCATTATCCACTCCCTGCAGACAATTTATTGGCCCAGATTATCAGGTTAGCAAGCCGAAATAATTAAACATCAGGCCAGCTGTTTTAGGCAATTAGGTAACATTTTTCATTTAGGAGACCACACAACAGAGAGGAGAGAATAGAGAGATAAGACCTGTGTTTTGATTTACTGAGTCTCTGCTGCAGATAAAGCCCAGCTTTTTGGAATCCTTCAGGCAATTACTATTTCAGGCTTGGCAGGAACTTGAGTCTGAAAGTAACTATTGGGCTTGTCTTGGCAAGACTCAAAGTCACTGTAGTTCTAAGGTTGTCCCAGGCAGCCCTAGAGGGGAAAATCAGAGGCAAGAGGAAAGCAGGAACCCTAGGGCCACTAGGAGGGTTGCTCCAGGCTTGGAGCTCAGAGGAGGCCAAATCTGGTCCTCCCACAACACGTTCTTAGAGAGGGAATGTGGTCACAGGGTGAGGGCCAGGACTGTGAGTTGGGACTCTGTGGTTCCCTTCCTGGCATCTGTTCTTGTCCGTCCTGTGGGCATAGCTTACACTCTTTGTCTCAGTATCCTTTCCTGTAAGAGGAGAGGAGAGCTGAGCCCTCTCCCGTTTGGGGAGAAAAGGCAGTGAGTGTGCCTGGCAGGTTATCACACAGTGCTGGTACACACGGCAGGGAGGGGCGTGCTGATATGGACATCGGAACGGAACGTTAACCTCCTCCCCACCACTAACCTGGCTACATAGTGACTTTGATCAAGTCCCTTCCCCTGGCTGGGGCTCAGTTTCCACAGCATTAAACCAGGGAGTGGGACTAAACTAGAGGGTCTCTAAAGACCCTTCTAGATCTGACACTGTATTCTTCTGAGATGCCAGAAAAGATAAATCACTGGGCTGCAGGCAAACAAGTTTTTCTTTGAATGGAAAAGAGAAAAGGCCTGTGTGCTGCCAGCTGACATCCCCCACAAGAGTCTGGAGCCAACACTAAGTATGGGGCGGGGAGAGTGGGGCCGTCTGAGGAGACAGCAGGCCCGCGTGTGGTCACTGGCGACACTGTACTGAAACATCCCTTGCTCGAGCTCTTCCACTTAATTGGGAGCTTGCCTTTCCAGTTGTGTATTTTTATCCTATGCCCTGGAACCCAAACCATTAGGTTCGTAGCCAAAGGCTGCTCCTTGTTTAATCGTTAACTGCCTCAGCACCGTGGAGCTCTCCCTCGGCCGGAAAGTCAGCATCCAGATGCTGCACCTCCTCAGTGAGCAGGACTCGAGGGAGGATGTGGAGCTGGACTAGAATTCAGGTTCTGTCCTCCGACTTTGGAAATGAATCCCCTACACCGTCTGGCCCACACTGATCCCAGTTCAGCTGGGCCTCTCCTGTGGGGGTTATTCTGGTAACAAAATGCTTGAGGTCAGCATTTCTTTTCTACTCTTACCCACTCTCAGTGAGGAGCCATCAGGGCTATTCCTTAGGCTCCACTTCCCGTGTCTGAAATGTGGTTGAAAACGAATATTCCAGATGTTTCCTCATATTCTAAATGGAACCACAGATTAAGCTTCCTGCAGGAAGGCAGTATGGCACAGTGGAAGGGGGGAAGTCTTTGGAGCCAGACAGGCCTCTGAACTAAGGCTCTGCCCTTCACAGCTTCATGGTCTTGAGAAAGTATTGATTCTTTGAACCTCAGTTTCTTCTTCTATGGAAGTAAAAGCATCCACTTCTACTACTTGGCAGTAAAACCTCCGTACGTACAAAGACTGATTTGTTCATCATTATGTTGTCTAAGCCTAACACAGAGATTTCTCAATTAATACACACCGAGTCAGTGGTTAAAAACCTCGCAGGATTTGGGGGAGATCAACAAGATTAAAGATGTGAAGTGCCTAAGCTTGTACTTAGCACTTGGAAAGTGCTTATTTATTCGCCAGCAGTGCTTAGGGACAGACACATTTCTTCTACCTGACTGAAACAGATGTTCAAAAAAGAATATATGCCTTTGGTTTTTCCCATTGAAGTCATGAAGAGGCTACCTCATGGGAGGAAACACAGGCACTTAGAAAGCTCTTTGATTTGGGGGTATTTTCCAATATTTTCCAATTAATCAGGGCCAACCCTGAAGCTATTGCTGAAGCTTACTTTCTGGCAATGGAAAAAGAAGCCAATCAGATACAAAGCCACTGATGTCACTGATGGTGGCAGGAGGCCCTTCAGTAATACCAATGGCTTCCTGGCCTTAGGGTCTTCCAAGGAGAATCACAAAACTAGACCTGGGCATGGAAACCAGATTTTCAAGGGCTCCTGGTATACTACACTATTGTTCCAGGACAGAAACAACTCAGAACAAAATGATGAGTGGGATTTTCCTTGCATTGGCCACAATACATATGTTTGTTCAAGAAAAAAAAGTTGGAGCAAGAAGACATGAACGTCTGTGGCTAAAGAAAAGCCTGTTTGTGCCAGCCACAGTGGTGAGATTGTTCAGGGAGTTCATCTTGAAAGTCCAATTACCCCAACAGCATGGCCAAGGTCAGTGTCATTTCGGGGCGTGCCAACACTCCGCTCCAGCCTCTTCAGTACAGATGTGAATTGCACAGGGCATCGGCCTTGCAGGAGAATTGGCCACCAGGAGACATGCCAACCCACGGGGGCTGAGCGCACCTTTCTCCATGCTCCCTTCCATCTCCTGGGACAGCATCTAACAGGCACTGCCTAACTGTAGATGTAGAATCTTGGGCTTGGATTTGGGTCACTGGTCCTAGGGAGTGAATCACTGAGAATATTTGCAAGAGCCAGCACCTCTTAATGACGTGCTGGGACTTACATTTGAGAAGCAAGAGAGCAAAAGATTCTCCTGCTCTGTTTCTAACAGAACTCCCAGAAAGCACAACAATCTAAAGAAGTACAAGTCTTATGAGGCTGAGATATGAAGTGACTTATTTACCCTAACACTTAACTTAAGAAAGTATCTTTTAAACACAGGATGCCAAGTTCCCTTCTGCCCCATATTTCAGGGGGATTTACAAGCAACAATTTACTGACAAGTTTTTCAAGCAGCCTAGAAATTAGAACACACTGATTTCTCCAAACGGTGCATAAATAATGTGTCCTGATATGGATTAAAAAACATTATCTAACATTTTTACAAATCAAATAGTTTGAACAGAGATCCCAAATTTGGACTTTGAAGGATGTAACTCCATCAACCACAGTAAAATCTCAGAGAGATGCTACCACATAGAATCTCCAATCTGGATTTTCTAACTAACCCCATAATTTTATAACTAACCCCAAAGTGGTGGCCTGTTTATGGGTTCATGGGCTACATGGGCCACATGGGCCACAACAATGGGGTTAGTTATAAAATTTCTCAAAAAAAGTTGATTTTAAATCAGTGTTGTAGGAGAAATTTGTATGTCCTGATATGGAAGGCATGTTAGGATCTCTGTATAGTATGAGCTCAAATAAGAAAAAAGCAGGATAGATATATACATATATGTATAATCATTTACACAAAATATGTGAAAATAATAATAACAGCTAATACTTATATAGCATTTACTGCCAGCAGCATTTTTGTGTGTGGTGGGTAAGTAGTATTTTAAGTGTTCCAAACATATTAACCCACTGATTCCTCACAACAACCCTAGGATCTAGTTAAACTATTTTATGGATGAAGAAATGAGGCACAGGGAGGTTAGGTAACTTGCCCAAGGTGACACAGCTAGTAAGAGGCAGAGCTGGGAACTGAGGTCAGTGTGGACTGCTCAAGAGTCCATGTTCTAACCTGCTGAGCTAAACAGCCATGATGTCCTGGGAGATCCTCAGAAGCCGTTCAGAACCCAGCGTCCCCTCTTCTGCCCTCCACCTTCCTTCCAGGTGCCTCCCCCACCACAAGGTCAAGAGAACCTGGGGGTCTTTTGCTCACAGTATTTGCCACCAGAGTGATCTGCTTATTCAGAATGAATTCAGAATGAGACTGGGAGCTCCCTGAGGCCTCTTCTTTGTCACATCTCTTGCACCTTTAATTTTTGGTTCACAGCTTGGCTTAATAATTGGGGTCAGGGGAAATTCTCGCTTCTGAGGGATGGTTCACACGCAGGTGAGACAAGAGATCTGAGAGTTCTTTAGATGGTCTCATTCCTGATTATTCAAATGACCCTTCAAAACAGGGGGTCCATGATATGGAAGCTCATACGCATACACACATTACCAGGGAGGAACTGCTGGAACTATGGAAGCTGAGAAGGAAGAAACGCCTAGCAAATCCATGGAATTCCCATGAATAGTTGAGAACCAGAACCAGGTTCATTAACCTTTGCATTTTTATTATTTATTATTATTAACCACATGGACAGCCGTGACTAATTCCTGCCACATGGCTGGAATATAGCTTCCTTGTAGTTTTATAAGGAAAACCGCTGTATGCCTAAGCTTCTCCTTTAGTTTTAGGCATTCATCTTTAACTACAGGTGTTCTCATTTGCTAGCGTTACAAGGCTTCCTTTTACAGATTGCTGCTGCCTTCATGGGCTTCTTCCAAGGGCTCCTGTCTTCCCCTTGTCATCCTGCCCTTCCTCCTCAACCCATGAACTCATAAACAGGCCACCACTTTGTTACAGCTGCTGTTCCACAGTCCAAAATCCCCCGGGGTCACCTCCCTAGCCCCACACTTCTCGGCCATGGGAGGGAGGGTGCACTTTGGGAAGAGGGGGCAACAGCTACCTGAGATGGGAACTGTTCTTTCTCAGGGCAACAAGCAAGTCAAAACATTCTTTCATGCTGTGATGAAGCTGGGAAGCAGAGGTGTCAGTGAGGCAGTGGAGGACTGGGGCCATGCAGGCCGTACCACAGCACACCGCCACCCACGTCAGGTCCAGTTCTGCGCCTCCTGGTGGCTCCCTGCTACCTCTCCTACACAAGGGCAGTTTGGGCAGGGATGACATA
Organism: Manis pentadactyla; assembly: GCF_030020395.1. Classification (NCBI taxonomy): domain Eukaryota; kingdom Metazoa; phylum Chordata; class Mammalia; order Pholidota; family Manidae; genus Manis; species Manis pentadactyla. The sequence continues at coordinate 155,915,698 of NC_080022.1, read as the reverse complement.
GAGTTTGGTACCGGAGCATTCTCATCTCCCCACACCAGTTCCCACAAAAATTTTATAGTACTTCTCCACAATCCTTCATTATCCAACAATGAACGGGGAGGAGAAAAGGAGACTCTAAATATCTTTTCCATCTCGAAAATTCTGAAAGATGTTTGCAAATCAGTAGAGAATTATCTAATTCCTCTATAAACATTCTCACACAAGCCAAAGTTCTTTTTTCTCTCCTGTCACTAAACCTAGGCTGAAAGAAGCATTAAGTCCTTGTACGGGTAAAAAAATTGACCCTTGTTTGGGTCAAGACACATGGACTCCAAAAGGAAACAGGACCCCAAGCTGAAAACACTCAGAGGACGGGGCGGACAAGCCCTCAGAGTCGCTTCTGGAGGAGCCCCCGCAGCCGATGTGCCCATACGGTGCTCTTCCAACCTGCTTATACTTTGGTACATAAACTTTTAAGTACAATGTTGCCAGATTCTGGTACGTAAAACACTAGCCCCAAAAAACTCAAACCATAAATAATGCCAAGTAATAAAGGAGGGGAATGTTTCTGTTATTAGATTCTTTCATTGTATAAATCTGTTTAATAAGCTGGCTAGGAATCACTGATAGAAAACAGACTTAGTGTGGTGTTACAGACCAACCCGTTCTAAAAGGCCGATATGGGAACTCGTGCCAAGTTATACTTTTCTGTTCTTAACCAATGCAGCTTAAAATGTAATCGTCATTTCCTTGTTCAAAAATGGAAAATGTCTTATGAGTTAGTGTTTAGAGGGAGCAGGGAGAGCCCTCCCCTTGCCCCCCACCCATGCGACGCTCACCGTGTGAAGGCATTTCAATGTACTTTTAGATCACGCTCGCTGCCTTTGTCTTACTGAGAGGAGCTGGGGTCTGTGTATGACTCCCACTTTTTAGTGTCCTATTTCTCAATATTTATGTGTGTGTGTTTGGAAAAATCCCTCTGAATATCCTCCCTTTGACCCACGAACCATGGCAACCACTCTGGCTAAAGAAAATCACTGAACACCAAGGGGTAGGGAGGGGGTGTGATGAGATGGCGGGGTGGATGGGACGGAGGTCTCTGGAGTCACATTCATCTTCCAACACTACGGTTCCTAACGGCTTGTTGATGTTTTTCTGGGGTTGGTTACTGTCATCATGATGGGCTGTAAAATGAAATGCTGTAAACTAGCTGAGGGCCTGAGGAGAAATATTTGCCAAACAGCATAAACAACAACACCGGGAGTCCCCACACACTCAGCCATGCTCACGGGGCCTGGCCGACTGTACCCGCACTGCTGTTTATACCACTGTGACGCATCAGCCCCACTGCTGGCCCAGCGACTTTTTGACCCTAGTTCCCAGGTCCCTTTTTAGAAGGCCCACACATAGCTAAACAGATAAAACAGAAGGTAATTGGATGAAATAGGTGTTTCTTTCTGCCCAATCTAATTAGCACTTGGAAAAGCTTAAGTCTCAACAGTATAAAGGGGCATCATTTTGACACGGGAGTAACTCAGTGTCAATGTAGAGTACTTGGGATACGAAATCAGAGGGCTTTCTGAAGATTCTGGGATTTATATATAGTTCATTTGTTTCTGCATACTCATTTTTGGGGACAAAATTCCATTGAGGAAGATGGGAATTGTTCTATTGTACACAAGTAGATGCCAAACACGGAAGATGAGGTCTAAAAGCGGCTTAGTAATGTACAGCATGATAACAATACAGTACTGTATATTTGAAAGTTGCTAGGAAAGCAGATTTTAAAAGTTCTCATCACAAGGGAAAACATTTAAAAATATGTGAGGTCATGGATGTTAACTAATCTTATTGTGGTAATTTACTTTGCAACATATACATATATATCAAATCACTATGTTGTACACCTTAAACTTTAACAATGCTATATGTCAATTGTATCACAATACAACTGGGGGAAAATAATGAAAAGGTTGCTTACATGTCAGCAAGAGGCTAAAGAAAGTTAATCCAACATTTATTATACTTACAGCTGTGGGAAATACAGTGGGAAAAAGAAGGATGGGTCAGATTATTCTCTGAGATTACTCCCAAGGAACTTGAGCAAAACTCTAGTAAATGCTAGTGAAAGGAGAGGAAAATGGGGAAACTTACAGATAGTATTTGTTTCCCGAAAGAGCAAAGTAAAAAATGACAGAAATCTTTCCTTCTGGAACCGTCTTAGAGGAATTAAGTGGCTGCGGTAGACTGAGGTGTGCTCTCCATGACTGCAGAGACAGAAACCAGCATTTAGCAAGTACCAGCCAGAGCCTGACACTAGGCTGGCCCCTCAGTTCCATCCTTCCTCTTCTAATTCTGTGGCTTATGGGGAAGGAGGCAAAAGGAACCCACAAGGCCTCAGTGGGAATGACTGTCTGACAAACATTGTCAGACCTTTGGGAGAACCACAAAAGCTGAGGGAAAGGACCCAGAGGCTCTGATGTCAAATTTGCCAAGAGATGCAGAGCTGTTCCTAGAAAGATCTGATGCTAGGAAATAAGTAACAGGAGTTAGAAATACCCATTCTACTTAAGCCTGGGGAAAAATCCAAAGTTCCATTAAGGAATGATTAGTAATAGTGAAGACGTATGTACCTATTTTCAAATACTTTCAAGTATTTTAAAGAAAAAGGCTTCTCGAATTAGCTTGGAAAATTAGTATCTGGTGATACTGATTATGTCCCACTGTTAAGGTGTGCTTTGTTTTCATTTAAAAACAAGACAAAGCTTGCTAATCTCTGAGAGCTGTATCTAAGGCTTTAAGTCTGACTTCTTAACAGTTATAACCAAACCACTATTATAGTGCCAAAGTACTTTCATTTTAAGTGGAGTATTCACAGGAAATAAAAAAGCACATCCAGTAATAGAAAGTTCCATATATACATTAACCTCGTGGGGTCTTTACAACTCAGGCGCAGAGACACTAAGGGATGTGCTTAAGTCATGCAGCCAATGGAGAAGCCAGGACGAGGACTCAGTGCACCGGCTGTTTATATCACACTGCTTTTCCACACACAGGACTGGGGGGCTTTATCATGTTCCCATCAACTGTTTGAAAACTGGAAACACATACTTGGGTGTCTGAGGCCTCCTAAGTCAGAAGCCACCCAGTACTCTGGTTAGGGCACTAAGGTAGAGCTGGAGGTAAGCCTTCCCTCTCTTCCTTCCCTCCTTCTGACAAGGCTTCCTAAAGGAGGTGACAGATGTGCTGAATTCATAGTGTGACTGAGAATGGAAAAGCCAGTGAAGGGGCACGCTAGGCATCAAAGAACATGACTAATACAGGGAACTACAAATAAGTCTGGTGATGCTGAAACATAACATTCAAGGCAGGAAGTGGCCAGGGCTGTGGACAGAGGTGCAGGCAGAAGCCAGACCAGAGGAAGGCTTTGTAGACCATGCTAAGAAGCTTGGTCTTTTTACTATGGGCAATCAGGGAGCCTCTGAAAGACTGCAGACAGGGTTGGTGACCCAGTCAGAGATGCAGGGTCACAGGACAGATAAGTGGAGGTCAAAATGAAGGTAGGAAGACCAGATAATTGCAATAATGAGGTAATAAATTAGGTAGTGGTAATAGGAATAAAAAGGAGAAAGGACAAATTTAAGAACTATTTAGCAATCAGCAGGAACTAGTGATTTATTTGTGGGAAGTGAAGGAGAAGGAGGCAACAGTGAGGATGACTCCCAAATCTCTAGTTTTGTTGGCAGGGAAGGTGGTGGTACTGCAAACACACATCAGAAAATAATGACAATTGCACAGCTGGAAGCAGGGCATAGTTAGAATAGATCAAGCTAGTAAAATTATGTCTACTCTTCATCCATCCAACATGTTATTAAGGGCACCCACTAAGTGCCAGGCACAGAACTTGGTGCTGGGGTCACAGAGCTGACTTTCTGGCCTCTGCTGTTCAGGAGCTTATAATCCAGAAGGGAATAAAAAATATAAGCAGAAAACTACAGCCTGGTGTGGTAAGTGGCAAATCCAGAGGGAATGAAAGAGGATGGGGAACACTGCATCTGCCTGAAGCCATGCAGAGCCACAGATTGGCAATGGGAGAGAGGACGCGCCCCCAAACGTTCCCAGGCCCCCTGGGGCCTAGTACCAACCCACTAAAAAGAAGGTAAAGACAGTAATGAGAAATGACAGCAGGAGGAGAAAGCACCAAAGTCCGATTAACAGCAGGTGGTAAGGCTGGCAGTTCAAACTGCTGCCCTAGAAGCCAAGCAGAGATGGGGCGGAACCTAGATCAGTATTCAAACTCTATGAAGCCTACAGCACTAATTGATCAGTGAAGCCCATGTGTTCCTTCTCACCCACTGGATGTTTCTCTGGCAGTTCAGAAGTTCCAGGCTGCTGCTGCATCCCCACACTAGGCACTTGTTTACATTCTTTCCCCAATCTCACAGATGAGAGCCAGGGTTTTTTTTTCCTTTATTTTTTTTAGGCAGCTCAGAAGATGCCCACAGACTGGGTCTCTTGCAGCAGTGTGAAGCTCTGGTTCCCTATAAATCCTCTTCATTTTGTCTCAATAAGATGTCATTCACATATTATTTGAAAAATCAATAATCTCCCTGGCTTTGCTGCATCAGCAGAGCTGCTCGGTACACAGGACGATGGCTGCAGCGCCTGCTGCTCTATCTCAGAGGGCCCGTTGCCGGGCAAGCCTTTGCCTTTTAATGGCTGGCCTGAGAGGCAGGCTGGGGGCACACTGCAAGCTGGGTTTCCACAACCGAAGGGGTCTTATCAATGGTCTTCTTTCTCAAAGCCCTTATTGCAGGTGGTAAGACAATAACTATGTTATATTTGTATATATATTAATAAATAAATAAAGATAAGAAATTTGGGAGATGATCCAGATTCTAATAAATACCTAGATTACAATAAATAAATAAAGATGAGAAACTTGGGAGATGATCTAGATCCTAGCTCGCCTGAGTCTACAGCCAGAATTATTCCATTTCACTGACTTGCTCTGCAAAGTTTGAACTACTACAGGATTCTCTTTGATAAAAACATACCGAAGGACTAGAGATAATCCTGCAAATGAAGGGTTGTATAAAGTATGGTTGCCCTTTCTCTCAAAGCTGGAAATAATACATGAATTCTGGAGTCCTGTCACTTATCAATGTGACCTAAGCTATCTACATTTTAGTTTTCTTAGCAGTAGAATGGGAATAACAACAATATGGACCTTTTGTGTCTGCTGTGAGGATTAAGTATGACTATTCTAGGGCTTTAGGTAAAGAGACTATTTAAAATTAGTGAAATGAGACTCTGCATCTTTATTTACAGTTCTCAACTCATAATAAAGAGGACATTCCACTCCTCAAGAGCCTTAAAATGACCATACTGAAGAAAGCAGAAAAGTTTGCATTTCATTATCAGAATGGTGTGGTTAGCATGTTGAAGATCCTATTAGACGGTACCAATTTTCACATTAAGTGGACATGAGTTATTGCTGAATATTTGAAGCTGTCCCTGGAGAATAAGACATCATAGCCACATAAATGGTAAAGTCAGATTCCGTGGTATGTCTTGATGTGACATTAAGAGGCAAGATGAGGCAAGTCATATTATACACCAGACAGAACAGAAGACTGGGAGTTGGGGAGGGGAAAATTCTGGCTCTTTGTCCCGGCAGGGAAAGAGTAGGATGGGGCAGTGGTAATGACCTGGTTGTATGTGTGGAGAACCTCCAGTTTTTCTTAGCATTAGCTGACAGAATGAGCCTTTCCCCATAGACACTGGGTCTCTGAAGGACGGTCTTAAGTCCAAAGTGACTCTGATTCACCAAATTCTAGGGATGACCTAATTTCTTTTTCATTTACTACCTAAAAATCCCTTGTATGAAAATGTGATATTGGAATATATAAACCTGTGAGAGGGAGCAGATTTTTCATGCTGTAAAAGAATGATTTCTTTCTGTTGAAAGGTCCTTTAAATTGTGATTCCATTCAGAGGTTATCACAGGCCCCCAAGAGATTCATAGATAGAATTCAGGTGGTCCATGGATTTGGCTGAAAAAAAAAGTCCACCTATATTTTTGCTAGCTTCTAACTGAGCACTTACATAAATTATGAATGTAGGCAACAAATAGTAGTTAACAGTACCTGTGACTGCCGCCAATAGAAGTCAGCATTTTTATTGCACATTACTATTGTTGCAATTACACAAGGGATTGGGAAACTTTTTCTGTAAAGAGCCACATGGTAAATATTTCAGACTTTGAGGGTCATATGACCTTAGTCCAACTATTCAACCCTGCTGCTGTAGCATGAAAGCAGGCAGAGATGATATGTACATGAATGAGCATGGCTGTGTTGCAATAAAACTTTATTTACAGAAATAGTATGTGGGCTGTAGTTTGCTGACCCCTGGTATACCCACATTATGTCTTTGAAATTATAGTAGTGATCACTTAGTTAGGGCTATTTAATATGTTAAAAATATGGACATATAAAATATTTTAACAATGATGTTCCTACATATTTTATTTAATACATTGAAAAATATTCTGAAAAGGGGTTCATAGGCTTTATCAGATCACCAATAATCCTTGGCAGAAAGAGGAAGATCTTTCTGTCTTGTGCCTGTTTACAAATGATTCCTGGGCAGAGAACAGAAGTGATGGGGGAGAGGGAAGCTAGAGAAACAAAGTCGGCGTTGTTGAAGACATTGTTGATTGAAGCCAGTCAGATATGAAACAAAAATGTCCCTGGACTTCCTAGGGCAGTTGATGGAAAAAAAGGAATCACTTTCTCTATTTTCAACTATTGCACAGTGTCCCACTTTCTCTGCACCTCTCCCTTGGTTTCCGACAGCATGCACTATTGTTGTCTTGCCTTCCCGTGCCTTTACTTCTTGTTGTCACACATTTTCCTCAAGAGTTTTTGATTAAGATCTGCTCCTTAAGCACAATGGATTTACACAACCCAATTGAAACTTGTCTTCCTGGCGATTTCCTCTCCCAAATGTCACCTGACGAATGCTTTCTGGGGTATCAGGGAGCAAGTTTTCTCTTTGGAATTTTCGATTTAACACCTGAAGTTGAAGGGACAGGGGAGTTGAAGGGCAGGAGGGGACATGGGCCCCAGGCTCCTCTGTGCCTGGTCAAAGCTCTACAAAAACATCCTTGGTGGCTCAGAACAGTGAAACCAACTGGAAATTTATGTGGCAAGTTGCATCTTTCTCATAGAAGGCAGGCTGTTTTGTCTTTTAAGTATAAGCCGTATTTACTTCTAACAGTACAACGGCAAACTATAATGTGAGGAGAGAGCACCTTCTGCTTAGTACTCTACTAAACAGCTCTGGACTACATTTACAATTTTAATAAACTGATTTGTCAAAACTGTCAGAATCAAGGGAGATCATCTGGATACCAGATGAACAAAAATATCTGTAATTATAAGTTGTCCATTTTTCTCTTTCATCTTCTATATATGTATCTGTGAGCAGCTACATATTTTCATGCACATACATACACATAAATTTTAAATCATTAAAAAAAACTCTGTCATGATAGAATTCAGGAGCGTAGAAAATACAATTCTCCTGGGATAACAATGGGACCGGCACGCTAAGCTGCACCCTGCATCTTAGGACCGACATCCTTTTGCTGAACTATTTTGTCAGAGCCAAAACATTTCAGTTTCCTTTCTACTTGGATTGTTCCTAACCCTTGCTGATCACTCACCTGCTGTGTGACCATAAGCAAATAACTAAACCTTCCTGGCTCTCTGATAGTTGTGTGTGAAACAAACATTTTGATACATGATAACTGTTCCACACAAGCAGCGTAAGTATTAATGAGATTCTTTCAGTAAAGAATCCCAAGCCCTCTGAAGAATACTATGAAATTGCCATGAATTGGTCATGAATTAATTAATTTGTGCAAATACTTATCCCAAGTTTAACCAGAATCCCATCATTTGCAGTGTCATTGTTAAATTATGACACCTGGCTATTTTCACCTAGAAGGTAGCCTGTATTGGGGCACATGGAAATCTCTGCTCCCACAGAAGGGGTGAGCAGGCCGAGTGGGATGGCGGTGGCATGCCGCCTGAGATACAGAAGCTGAAGGAGCATGAGCACCACCTCCTAGGTGCGGGACATCCCTCTGGGGGCCTGGATCTGACTTCCTTTTGGAGTGGTTTGCAAAGGCAGTAGGATAGTCATCAATAATCTTTTTCATCTTATTCTCACGGTACAGAATTTGAGCCCGAGAATCGACTCACAGAGAGAATGAAGATGCTGAAGCAAGCCAGTGTTAGGATGGCCAGAAAGATTGGGAAATTGCAGAGAGTTTCCATGTACTAGAGTTCAACATCCTTTTCATTTCATTTTGTTTTTGAGGATCAATAGGGAATGCAGCCTCTAGATGAGGCTGGCTAGGAAGCTGACTCTTTTGGGGAGGGATGTGGCATGGATAGTTGATTTTTAAACCTGACATTAAAATATGACCCCTGATGGGTTAAGGGCTTCAGTGAGTGTCTCTGTGGCAATTTTCCAGCCCTGCTACACACCAGGCATAAAGTGTGCTGGGAAGTACAATTTACCCTGAAGTATTTTGCTGATGTCCAGGCCTGTGTCTTTGGGGAGCGAGAAGAATCTGCCATTCTAAGCAAGACTTGTGGCCTTTTCAAATCAGACATGGACAAAGATTTAGAATGATAGTGCTAGAAGTGACCCTAGAAGATTGCTAGGATATGTTACTTAACTCTCTGGAGGTGAAAGCTAAGGTCCAGAGTGGGCAAGTAACTGGTTCCAGGCCCCACTACTGAAGCTGAAGGGAGGGCCAAGCCAGTGTCCAGGTACTGGTCCAGGGCATACCCAATGGCAAAATGCTAAGCAATGCTCCTTCTTTGATACTATTCTCTCTGGACTATTTAGAAACAGTCTTTTTAAGGTATGAAACACTTTCCACTACAGAGAAAAGCAGAATACGTTGCTAACAATGGATAAAATAAAACATTGTTGAAAGCCTAGCCATTGGGCAGAAGTTGTTCTCAGAATGAACACAAAAACCTGTACTTTTTCTAGACTCCCTACCTCACCTTCTCCATCAGACTGTGCTCACCTTTTTAAATCTCTGTCCATCAAACACTGAGGACCCCCATCACACTGACCTTTCTAGCAGGAACACCTGGACCTGGCTTTCTCTGTAGCCTTGCTCCTTTGCCCACCCCTACAGGGGTCTAGGTCTGCCGAATGATGCTTTAATCATTTGTTAATTTGCTTAAACATCTGGTCAAATTTTGGAAATAATCTCAACAGGAGGGTTTATGCTAACTTCTCTTTGAGAGTTTCCACATGCCCCCTCCCCCTCCCTCTCTCGTACTCATACGCAAGAACAAATCACCGAAGAATGAATGACCTTGGCTCGCTTTTCTCTCAGTTGCTCTTTGGGCACCTTAAACCCAATGTTCTGAAGGAAACACACCGCTCTCCTCCATCCCCACCCCCTTTCTCTATGGACAGTACTGCTTTTTGCTCAGGTGCCTAACCAGACCTCGACTCCTCCTTCTTCATGACAACATGCTGTAAATCTGCTTTCTGGATGCACCATGCCATTAACCCTCACAGAGTCCCCGAACCTTCTCTCACCTTTGCATCCCTACTACGACTACCTGACTTCAGGCATTCGTCCCTTATTATTCAGACTAATACAGTGAGTGCCTGATGGTTTTTTTGGGCCCACACTTCAGTTTGTTTTCCACACTGTAGCCGAAGTGGTTCTTCCAAGACACATATCTGATCATTCTGCAGGAGCTCCCTACAGCTTTCAGGCTCTCAGCAGGACATCCAAATTCCTCATGATCAGCCTTCTATTTCTCCCACTTCATCTCCCGCTTGTGCCCTATATCCTGACCTTCCTGAGCAAAATGAAGCTTTGCTTGCACTCGGCCTCTCTTGTCCTTGGAGAATAAGTAGGACAGTCATGCTGTTCCAGCTTCACTGTCACCTGGCTAATTCCAGCTTGCTCTTCACGACTTGGTCCAAGCAATCATTTCTCCAGGAAGCTTCCCTTGACCCCCAGTTGGTGCTTACTAGATTTGTTGAATAAATGAATAACCCCCAAAAAATGGGAGAAACATGTTCTGGTAAAGATGCCTCTTCCCTATAGAAGCAAATAACAGCTGCCAAGGGAGAGGAAAGAAGGCATGCAGGGCAAGAGGACTCGAGCTGCAGAAGATGCCAGAATCATGGCTTAGACAGAGGCACCCTGTTAGGGTACCTTTGTCACAACTGCCTTTTCAAACGTGAGATCTTTTGAAAGTTCCTAAAGAAGAGTCTCTCCACACAAGACCTGAGCTTGGGGCAGTGACATAATTGCCTGCTTTGGAACCGTCAAATCGGTGATGATGCTATTTGCCTTCGCTGATTCTACCAACTGTCATCTCAGATGGTCACTGGTTCTGACTCAGGATGATCAGGAACGGCCTCTGGGTGGAGGCTCTTTAACCCGACTGGGGGAAGCCAGGGAGCTGTGGAGGCAGACACATTCTGCCTCACACGGTGATGATACACACGTGGCTTCCTGTGTCCTTAGCAGAAAAATAGGGAGAGTACTTTACTAAATATCATCAGCAAAACAAAACTCATTTTTAGAGGAGCAAGAGGAACTTTTCGTGACCCTCCTGGGCTAGGGCAGGAGCTATCTGAGCACCTGTTATGCTTGAAACTGTGATGATCTTCAGAAATTCCAAATGGCAACAACAGACGTCCGGTAAGCCTAGTCTTGAGCTGAGTGGCCTCAGGAACAGGTTTCCCATAGCACATGAGGAACTGGACAGAAGACCCTTCAGCTAGAAGCCACCGCCGTGGCTCTTGGCAGCAGCAATCTCATAGCAGAGGCGCTCTTTCCACTACCCCAGCAGCAGAGGGTCAGCCGCTCTCCTGAACCTGCTCTCAGTCTGCCCTTTGCCCTGGGGATGATGCTGGGCACCCTGGGTCTCAGAGACTGAGGCCCCCTCCCCCTCCCTCTGCCCAGGAGCCAGACAGCTATCACAGAAGTCTCCGTCACCAACACCTCTTCGCCGCCATCACCTGCTCCTTATAAACCTCTTCACTTGAGAATTCAGTTTTAGAAAGGAAGACAGGGGTGGCTAGCTAGGCTGGCTAATAATCCAGCACGATCATTCCAGCGGTTGTGAGTCACTTAAAGGGAGCTCCTTGTCTGGACTGCCCGTCGCAGGCAGCTTATTAGGGAGTGTGGCCTCTAAAGGCTCAGAGATAAGCCTCACCGGGGAGTGCACTCCCCAGTCAAGACGTCATCACCCAGCAGGGGCTTTTTAAAAGCGGGATTTCTCAGCTTGTCTGCTCCATAAAGTGATACCAAGGCCTTCCTGTCAACCATAATCTTGAGTGGTGATGCCATCAAAGGCTTGGTCATGAGGGTGGGCCTGCCTTTGTTTTCTGAATCACTGAGGTGGCTAAATGCTCACCTAGCTCGCCACATTGTGAGCAGAGAGAACTGCCTTAGGGGCAGAGACCTCAAGAGTGAGAAATGAACCAGAAGTCTCAGTAAAAATTGTCTTTGACAAAAAAATTGACGTTTGAAAAAGATTCATCTTATCCCCAAGGCCAGTTGTCTCAAATGCAGGCTCTACCAATCAAACGGGGTAAGAACAGAGCCTGGAAGAAAGGAATGGAGCTGTCTGACTGTGTTTAAGGGACAGACTGTCTGGAGAATTCTGACAAATACGGGCACAGGAGAGACGGAGCAGAGGAGTCCCCAAAGGGACCAGGCATTTCTGTCACCCAGCCGAGGCCTGAAGTCCAAGTGTGAATGCTGAATTTCCTTCCAAAGCTATTTGCCCACCGACACCTGAAGCACTGCATCAGACCAGCACTGGGTGAAAGCTCTCCATTTCTTATCCCTCCTCAGACTCCCCAAATTCATACTACTGGTGTGGAATTTTTTAATAACAAAAGGAATTCCAAATGCCATGCTGTGGGTAGCATGACTCTGCTTCCCCCTTGTATGGCTTAATCAAAAGTCTAAAGGCACTTTGGATAGATGATTCTTCCTACGCTGGGGAGGAGTTCCACATTCCTCAAATGAAGAGGTAAAGGGACCTGTGAGGGCAGGACAGGATACTAACCCAGCTGCTACCTGTGGGCCCAGAAACACTGATGTAATTACCTTTCAGGTTTCTTTTCAAACGCAGTGAGTAACTCCATTATGAGTTTAACTATAGTTGTTGGGCATCTCTTAGATATATACATTTATTTTCTTTTTAAGTAACAGCTTTCTTTGGTGACTGGAAGGCATAAGAACAAAATGTTCTAATCCATTACTTAACTTTACTTAATTACTTTGACCATGGACACAACTGACTTTCCAGCAAAATGAGTTGCTACTTCCAGCAGATGTCTGAACTTGCTGCACATAATGGAATTTACACTTGTGACCATTTGTAGTTACTCAGATCATCTCATCAATAACATGGTAATTTTTCCTTCCTCCTTGACCACTGTTGACCCCCTGGTCACCTGGGAACTCCATGAGGACGGTGACTTGATTTCTTAGAAATGCCTGGTTCAGGTTATGACCGAATAAGACCTTTGTCAGGCTTTTTTTCTATAGGAGTTCTCTGAGCCCTAGTTTGCTCATTTAAAAATGAGTCAGAAAGCTTAAATATTAGTGGTTCTTAACTTTTCTCCCTCCATCTCAACATATCTGGGAGATATGCATCTCTCCCAGTAAGACTGGATGTGATTTTTAAATTGAGGTGGGGACTAGAAAAGAAGTTATCAGAATCTTCTGGAGGGGCAGGGGGATCTTTCTCTAACTTTAAATGAAATTTCCAGCCTAAAGGATTTCTAATATCCCTTCTAAATAAGAAACTGTGACTACTTCCCACCATCCCCTAATTTTCTTTCCATTTTTTCCCCAGTGAGGTTGGGGCCACATTTCTTTCAAGATGACATCAGTAATGTATTTTGCTAATACACTGGTGGTCTCTGAGCTTGCTCACAGAGCATGAGTTCACAGAAACTCCTCTGGTTGCCAAATTTCAGAGGTAATTGGCAGTTATACTCTGAGAAGTCTTTATCAAAGATCTTATATATATATATATCAAATAATACATTTGTAAAAAATGACTCCCAATAAATGATTTTTTCTGCTGTATATAATTAAAGGTTATTGCTTAAGTTTATATGATTTAATTGGAGATGTTTAATCACTGAGTTCAACTTTGCAAATACTCTGTATGTACTGATGAAAAACAGACATCCCGAGGCAGTTTTAAAAAAAATGAAATCCACATATTTTGTTACTTACATGACATCATGTAAAAGTGAGAGTTGGCAAGGCTATCATAACTCGTTCATCAAGTACAAATACAGGGTGCACAATTGGGAACCCTCTGTATTCTCCCAGGCTGGGCTCATGGACCCAATTCCCAAGCATACAGGACCCTCCCCTGCATCCACCACCAATTTACTTTCAGTCAAACAGTCAAACCTGGAAACTGTCCTCCTCTCTCAGTTCTCTGCAAACCTACCTGAAAAAAATGAGAACTACAAGCACTGTTGTGAGAAAGTTCAGTGGCAAAGAAGGGAAGTGGGGGGCGGGGGGGGGGTTGGAACTCATCTAAAGAAAACACTAGGGTGATCCTAGAATCCTATTCCCTGAAGGGGTGAGTGGGTGCCAAGTTCTGCATTTCTCCTAAGTGATCCCAGCAGCTGCAGCACGTTATATGTGGCAACTCTTTTAGGATCTGAAAGGGTTTTCAAAGTCACGCTGGCAGCTGCCTCCTGTCGCCCCACTCTATAATGATTGAACCGCTTGTTCCTTTTATAGAGTTGTTCTCTCCTAATAAAACACTAAATGCTGGTCTGAGCAACTGTTCCAGGATCACTAGATGAAATCCTCCCTCCCGCTTCCTCCTCATCCTACGTGCCTTTTCTTTCCTGGTCAAAACGGCCCCTGTGTAAACCGCTACAGCACGGGCTTACAGAGCACAGGCAGCCCACGTCCTTGAAAACGTGCACATATAAACACACACAAGAGCCACCAATTCCACTGCAACCAAACCTGAACTCCACATCCATTTCCAGCTATTTTAAGAACAGCTACTTTAAAACTGGGCACCCATCCTAAACACACGAAAGCATCCACAAAGCACAAACTGCCATAAATGAAGAACCGTGATTCATTGTGTCAGGAGTCTGCAGAGGGGACACCGTCAAGCTGTTTGTCAGAATCAAAAGCTGTGTCTTGTTTGGATGGGAAGCCCTTCAAAACAAGCCATTTTTTCCTGGCAAATATGAATCATATTTTAAAGGTGTGAACTCTCTTCCAAACTTCAAAATGCAGATGGAAATAACACCATATACCAACCTAGACATCAGCTCAAAGAGGGTTCCTTAATGATCTCCAATCTCACAGTCCTTCTCTAAGTATAAAAGTAGAACTCTTCTGGGAGCTACAGAAAGAAAGCACAATTCCCTTTTTTTACATTGAGTATCCCAACATTTCAAAGTGGCCTTTGTTTAGTTTTAAGGGTTCATGCCTACTGTATATTTAACCTGTATTTTTGTATCCATTGACTAGCTTCTCAAGAGTGGGAGCCCAGGTTATTCAGCTTTTTATCACTGGCAGCTAGCAATGTGCCTGGGATGTAGTAGCTCAGGAAATGTTTGCTGAATAAACAAGTGAAACACTGAAAACAAAATGGACTAGCTTGTAGGTGCTTGGCTAAAACACACAAACTGAAAAAGTCTCTTGATCACATTGGGCTTCTAATGATGGAATCCTACCTTCTTGAAATAATTTTATTTAAGTAATGGCTATTTGACTATAAATGAAAAAAAAAAAAACAGAAAGAAAGTTCAAGCTCCAATGGGCAGGAAAATAATTACTAGTGCTCAAATTCTCTGAGCAGCTTTTCTTTATCTTAAGATCACTTTGAAAATATAAATACAAAAACTATAATTTGTGATTTAACATTTTAGCTCACACTGGTTTGCATACTTTCTTTTTTACTGAGTGTTAAGTACTTAATTCAAACTGATGTTTTTTTATTATGAAAAAAATTTAAACATATAAACAGAGAAAATGGTATGATGAACCGCATCTACATATCATCAGCTTTAATGATGATCAATTCATGGCCACTCTTATTTCAAATATATAAATTTAATTTTTTACTTAAGTTTTGTGACAATCAGACTTTTGCCTAGAGTTCCCCAATTAGTTTATAATTACTACCAACTTCTTAGTTTTGAGAAACTGCCCATTCAGAAGGTGGAAGTTTTGTGCCAAAATATGACATCTGACATGGGTGCAGCTGCTTAAAATATGTCTTCATTAAAGTCAGATGAAGGCGATAAGCTTAGTCCCAGCCTCCAATGGAACGCAAAGTTTGCATTTTTTCTTTAAGTATAAAAGTAGAACTCTTCCCACCAACATACTCCCTCCCATGCTCCCTTCTCACACACACACACACACACACACACACACACACACACACACACACACACACACACACACTCTTTCTCTTCAAGTAAATACCCTAGTTTCTGAACAATTCCTCTAAGAGTGAGTTCCCAGACCATTTGGCCTTGAGCACCCGCACCTCCTGTTCCCCGTTTCTGCACTCACACTTTGAAGGAACCTGAAGGCAAGGGCATGGGGCAAAATAAACGCTCACACAAATTGATTTTAAAGGAAAGAACTTTATATATCTTTTTACTTTTATGGCTTAAGATGGTGCAAAAATGTTACTTACTCCCTAAACAGTTATTAGTCTCTGTAATGTAACACAGCAGATACTTTCTAAATCCTTTTAGCCTTCTCCCCCTTACTGGAAAGATCATCATTTTTTTTTTATTTCAAAGTGGATTTAATAAAGAAAAGGAGTGCTGTTAAAGTAATATGTGAGGCTTTGACATTAAGCAGGGCAACCCTGCGGAGTCGGCAAGAACAGGGTCTCTAATCTCCAGTGATTTATAGAGGCTCTTCCTTCATCTCTGTACTTGGGGAGGGCCAAAAAGTTTAGAGACAGCCTGGCGTCCTTCTTACTCCACACCACTAACTCCTGCTGGCCAGTCTGCCGGCTAAAACTTTTAACCCTTTAGCTGCTAGCTGACAGCACACCCACTAAAGCCAGTTGATGTGTTTTCAGATAGAGTGGTTTCACATTGCAGTAATGCGTATGGAGGTAAACATCTATGTCTGATACTGGGAAATTATAAGCAAAGAGCCAAAAAGAAGCTAAAAACCAAACTGGGCTCATTTGAAAATGTTTGGAAATGGTCAGAAGGGAAGCCCCTTTTCATGAGTGAGAACTTACAGGTTCAGCACCCTCTCCCTGCCTCCGCGTGAGCTGGCTGAGTCACGGTGGCTGCCCTCTCTCCTATGTGGTGCTTATACTTGGAAATACAACTGAAGGGCAAAGTCAAAGTTCCAGAATGTGATTAGAAGGATCGGGCTATATTAAGAGCCCAGAACAAGTTCCAACAAGTGGACTAAAGGGGTGAAGGAAGGACCCTCCTGGTGTGCGCTGGCAGGGCAGCCGGGCCCAGGCTGAAGGATCTATGCCATGGAGCTGACAGGAGAAACTTCAGACATTTTACTGGTTGATAGATACATACTACGAGCATTATGTCCTCGCCCTCTACCCCTATGCTCCAAACCCCAATCCTCTGGTCCAAGGCTCCCTTTGACATCAAGGGACATGCACAACACCAGCCACTATCTGGGCCTGAGCAGGATTTGGTGGGTTTTGGTACAGGGCTGACTATAATCCTCTCGAGAGCATCGGCAGGTGAGGTGGTAGCCCCCTTCTACGCATCACTTCATTTAAAACTGGCAGGGAAACTTCCTGGCCCTCTGGTAGGCCACACTTTGTGGTTTCCTCAAACTTGGATTCTTGTGTCTATCATTCAGACAAGAAGCACTCCTCTTAACCCACCAGGAATGAAGGAGAACTTAGCCGAGTCAAGGTCTTGGACTGAACTGAGTCTGTTAAAGGATGAGAGCATTGCATGTGGCACCAAGTCCCAACAGGACCTGAAGCAGAAAGTACATGCTGATCTAAACCTAGGACAGTCTGCAGCAGAGAGGGCCCTGGCAACAGAGCCCTTGTACTCGATAACCTTGGGCCCCTGCTGCCTGGGCCTCTCCTGACAAAGGAAGATACAGAGCCCCACTTTAAGAGGCTTTCTGGAATCAAGTACACAGGTCAAGAAGACAGACAAAGATCAATATCACTTACTTGAGTGCTGGCAGATGGCAAGTCAAGGTCACAAAACTCACAACTGATAGTAGCACCAGCAAGCAGCAGAAATCTTACTCTTTCCCTAGCCTTTGCCCTGTATTTTCTGTGATTCAAGAAGCTAGTTGAGTGTATCACTGGACAGTGGGGATTGGGAAGGAACCAAAGCAGAGATAGGAAGCACCCCTGCTCAAGAGCTCACAGCCAACTGGTGAGCGAGTCAGCACCAGGGCCTGGAGCTTCCAACTGACAGCCCACTTACACCTTGATGAAGAGCGACAGTGGTTGGGAGCTAGAGCTACAGAGACGTCAGACCTGAGTTTGAGTCCTGGGTCCTATCTTTGGCAAGTTACTTAATCTCCAAGCTTCAGTTTACTCCTCTTAAAATAGGAATAGTAATTGTACCTATCTAATGCTGTGAAGATTCGACTGAGACAAGGAACAAAAGCCCTTAGGACAGTACCTGGCACTCACTGCATGCTGGATGAATGTTCTTAATTGGTGTACTTTTGCTATTACTGTTTTTTCTTCATAAAGTCATGTGCCAGTCCTATTCAAGTGCCAGGGACAGCAAGTGCACTTTTTTGGAACAGCACACGGCCCTCAAGCTGACTGCAAGCTCTGAACCAATGCAGTATGGCAGCGAATTTTCCCTCTTGACAGCCTGCCACCATATGCTTCCTTATTTCTAACACAGCACACACCACATTTGGTTGTAATTTAGCTCTATACAGAATTGTTCCCCAACTTGATAGAGCTCTTCTGGGGTAGAGTCCATGGATTATTGCTAGTCATCTCTCCAGTGTCAGTGTCTGGCTCAGTAGGTGGCCCACTAACAGTTACTGAGTGAATGAATGAATGTAGTTTAAAGGGCCTAGGATGCCTTCTCTGTCTTTCCTCACTCTGGCCAGGATTTCTAGAGTGTAATTTGTCTGAATATGCTGCTTTCTCACTCAAACAGGCCCAGGGCAGAGTTTAGATTCCAAAACATATTTACAATCCAACCTTCTCTGAAGGTGACACATTCAAGGAGTGGCTGTGATATTCTGGGCAACTCTTTCACCAGGCTGTAAAGTGAGCATTTAACACATCACACCTCTTAACAGTGTTCCCACAGATCCTGGCACACTGTTAGCGCTCTCTGTTAGTGTGAAAATTCCCATTTTGTCATGTTATTCTTTTGGTGCCATACCAAGCAGCAGCATGCTAATGTGAGAAAATCTGGAGAAACCCTCTTAGGTCGATGGCCTATGGGGTCATAAACACCATGTCACAGTCCTCCTCTGGTGGCCCATTTACCATGCTTGCACAAACCAGAGGCCTTTCCACGTGCCAGGCGTCACCCGCCCAGGAGTAAGAGCCAACGCTGACATAAACCCAACTACTGCTGCGTCATTCTCATCCTGATGACTTTCAAATGCAGATTCAGATAATTTATGAGCAAGAAGAATTTGTCACACCCCCAACTAGACTCACCAACTGCAAAGGGCCAATTGCAAAGACTCATTTCTAGCCAACAAGTAACAGAGGCGTCACAATATTCTAACAGCCAAGGCCTGGTGTTTAAGTCTGAGGTTCCACAAGGTAAAATCCAATATTCACTTGACTTTTTTTTTCTCTTATTTTAAAGACAAGCTTTCCAGGTCTTGAAAATCAAGAAGTAAAGTGGTGGAGCTCTAGGATTTAGAGGACTAAAACTGATTGGCTCAAAGTCAGGGACAAGAAATGGAAAGGACATGTCACAAGCAGGAGTCTGAGCCTCAGGCTCTTTACCTTTAGAAAGCTGCCAACTCCCCCCTAGCTCTCCCATACCCAGGACAAACAGGCTTTATCGGCCACCCACACTACTTCAGTTAGTAAAAGGGCTTAGGAATGTAAATCACACTGGAGTGAAGTGTGATCCTAATTTGCACTTAATCAAAGCCAATTAGAAGTACATTATTTACACAAAGCCCATGCATCTCAATTATGCTTAGCACAGCCCAAGACAGTTTTGAGTTCAGACCTTAATTCTGCTTAATTAGAGAAGTAAACATTTTCACTGAGTCAATCCTCCAGTCTAGTCTAGAGCCTATGGGTAAACCGAACCAAACACACAGAGCTCCTTACTTTACGGCCAAGAAAGGGTAACTGACACCTGTTGGAAATCAGCAGAAAACAAAGATAAGTTCAGACCTGGGGGCTACTCTGGGTTGGACAAGTAGCACTGGGCTTTCTCTTTTACACAATTATTAGCACCTACTCTGCCAGACGCAGCAGCGTATTTGTTTCTCTTCCTTGTCTGTATTTTAAGAAGACAAACCACAACCTGGGAGGATAGGAAAGCCAAGGAACCCAATTCAGCTGTTAGGTGATAATCTCCATTTCTCTGGTTCATGTGGCGCCTGGTCTCCTGAGGCTGAAGCAGTTCCAGGGTAGCTGGTTTGAGTCAGGAGGGAGCAGGAAAGGTCCCAAGGTCGGAGCCAGGCAGCAGGCTGGGAGAGAGCCGTTTAGTCCGGGTAGAGACTGAGAAGAGGGAGATTAAGGCAACAAGGCTTCCAAAGCCTGCAGACCAGAGAGCCAGGAGAGCACGTGGTGACAAGGCTTGGGGGCAGGCATTCGTCCCCCCGCTCAGTGAATAGGGGCGGGGCACAGAGCGGGGTGCTGGGGAAGCCTCTGCCGCCCGTTCTGAGGGGGCCTGGGGTCACTGTTCTGGGCCCTGCCATGGCTGCGCAAATCCCTCACTTTATTGGTGAGCAGGAGGGTGGAGGACTTATCTGATGGCTCCTCCTCCCCGTGTTTACAACAACTGGCTTGGCCCCACAGGAACGCATGAATGCCCAGGAAGGTGGAAAAGCCAGTAGGGTGAAGCCTAGGCAGCATTTTCTGAAACTCAGACGGAGAAAGGAAAACAGAGCAAAGAAGCGCAGCTGTGGACTGCACTGCTAACTCCAGGCGCCAGAAGCAGTAGAGGGCGGCAAGGACTACGATCACAGCACCGAAGGTGCATTTAAGCGGCCCAGGCGAGCGAGTTCAACTTCTGACTGGAACTCTACTTCTCGGTTCCAACCACTAAAAAATCTATCCATTTTTAACTTCATTTTGGTAAAAATCCCCACTAAGTTCGCTTGGCCAGCCCCTGGTCATCTCTATTTCCTCCCAAGTAAGGAAAAAGAGAATGGAACAAATACAATATAAAATACCTGAGTTTCAGACCTTAATTCTGCTTAATTAGAGAAGTAAACATTTTCACTGACTCAATCCTGCAGTCTAGTCTAGAGTGGGTGTGCAATAAATGCCTGGTGGATCAATCATAGGAAACCAAGACTAAATCGACTCAGCACCAATGGTCCCCTTAGTATTAAAAAAAAAAAAGTAAAATCTCTGAAAGGACTAGGCAGCACCACTGAGTGTCCCAGTGGCTCAGCTGTTTTTGACACATAAAGGAGCAAAAAACGAAATGAGGCAACCATCACAACTTCTTGTATTACAACAATACAACATCAGAGTATTATTCAGATGCAATGCCACGGGCTGCTGTCTTTTTCATTTTAAAGGTGGGGGGGTATCACAAATATATACCTAGCTCTATCTATCTATCCAATTGTTAAAATTCATTTGATGACACAGGTAAGATCTGTGCATTTCACTGTATGAAAATTTTACCTCAATAAAAAATGTTTAAACTTCTACATTTCAGGTAAAGGGCTGGTATATTTTGGCCAACTCATTAAACCAGGATGGAAACAAAAATGATAGTGTTTGATTCTTCTCAAACTGAGGTATAGAAACTTCTAGAAGGGTTTGATCTACAGTACTCTGTGTTGACAGGCTTCCATTTTTTTCATTCAACCCAGCTCTTCTATTTTATTAACAAGGACAAATCCAAACCTTAACTTTCTATAACTTGGGCATTTAACATGTCCTTGGAGCCTTTGTAGGTCAAGCTAGGGAATTTTCCCTTGCTGGCACAGGAAGTCACATCTGTCTAAGAGTAAACCAACTTTAGTTCTCAAAAGATTTTGCCTTTGAATTCTTTTAGCACAACCCAAATGAACTAGGTTCTCTGCCTTTGCATAGTAACCAAATGCCTCGCCCACTTTTTCCAACCATCCAACTATTAGAAGTCACTAGTCTGGATACTTAGTGATAACTTCTCACTAAAGGCTCAATCTCTTCCTCCTTTTTCAGCTCCCAACCAGGAGGCTGAGTAAAGACTTTACATTGGTGAAATATTCCCAGAGAAGCCATAAAGGAAATTTCACATTTATGAGGTTTGCTTTTTCCTAGAGACAAATTTTATTTCAAACCTGAGACCAATTAGGGAGAAAAATAACAAAAGCATGTATGTAGTTAAATGTTCTACCCCAAGCTATACCCTCAACAAAAGTATGAATGTGGCCACCGAGAAACAATCCTGAATAATTCTTTTACAGTGTAAAAAGCACTTTCTCATATACTATTTCATTTAACTTATTAGATATTCACAAAAATCCAAGAGGCAGATACACAGTAGATAACTGGCATGTATATGTCATAGTTAGTCAATGAGGTCTTCTGAATCCAAATTCATTAAATGGAGTGAGGCAACCATCACAACAGTTTCTTCCACTGTTACATGAAACAGTCTAAATTGAAATAGTGAATTAGGAAAAAAATTCTTGACCATCTATTACCTGTGTAGCCTTCTGGTAGAAAAGAAGTAACAGAGAGAAGAAAGTAAAGATTCATCATAAAAACAGAGGACAACTTTTAGTCAACAGAGAAGGGGAGAAAATTATTCTAAATACAACACAAACCCTAGAAACCATTAAAAATTACTGATAAATTCAAACACAGAAAAATTCAAAATATTGCATGGTTAAAAAGTATCACAAACATGTTAAAAAAATTGACAAACTGGGAAAAATATTTGTAGTACATATGATACATAAAGTGCTAATTTGCTTAGTATGGAGAAAGTTTCTCCAAATCAATATGAATAAGACTAATAACCCTGGGAGAATATATTCATAAATGACAGATCCGATAAAGGGTTGACATCCAAAATATATAAAGAGCTAACGCACCTCAACAAAGAAAAAGCAAATAATCCAATTAAAAACTGGGCAGAGGAGCTGAACAGACAGTTCTCCAAAGAAGAAATTCAGATGGCCAACAGACACATGAAAAGATGCTCCACATCGCTTGTCATCAGAGAAATGCAAATTAAAACCACAATGAGATATCACCTCACACCAGTAAGGATCACCACCATCCAAAAGACAAACAACAACAAATGTTGGCGAGGTTGCGGAGAAAGCGGAACCCTCCTACACTGCTGGTGGGAATGTAAACTAGTTCAACCATTGTGGAAAGCAATATGGAGGTTCCTCAGAAAGCTCAAAATAGAAATACCATTTGACCCAGGAATTCCACTTCTAGGAATTTACCCTAAGAATACAGCAAAGTTTGAAAAAGACAGATGCACCCCTATGTTTACTGCAGCACTATTTACAATAGCCAAGAAATGGAAGCAACCTAAGTATCCATCAAAAGATGAATGGATAAAGAAGATGTGGTACATATACACAATGGAATATTATTCAGCCATAAGAAGAAAACAAATCCTACCATTTGTAACAACATGGATGGAGCTAGAGAGTATTATGCTCAGTGAAATAAGCCAGGCGGAGAAAGACAAGTACCAAATGATTTCACTCATATGTGGAGTATAAGAACAAAGAAAAACTGAAGGAACAAAACAGCAGCAGAAGCACAGAACCCAAGAACAGACTAATGGTTACCAAAGGGAAAGGGACTGGGGAGGATGGGTGGGAAGGGAGGGATAAGGGCAGGGAAAAAGAAAGGGGGCCTTACGATTAGCATGTATAATGTGGGGGGCATAGGGAGGGATGTGCAACACAGAGAAGACAAGTAGTGAGTCTCCATCATCTTACTACGCTGATGGACAGTGACAGTAATGGGGTCTGTCGGGGGGGGACTTGGTGAAGGGGGGAGTCTAGTAACCATAATGTTCTTCATGTAATTGTAGATTAATGATAAAAAAAAGACTAATAACCCAACAACCATAGAAAAATGAGCAAGAACATGAACAGAGCATGAAAAACTTATAGAATTTATATGAGAAAAAGATGCTCAATGAAAATCTAAGTGCAATTAAAATTACAATGAAATATCACATTGAACCTATCTGATAGACGAAGCTAAAAAAAATCACATAATATGTGAAAAAATATCAAGTAACATACTGTATTGAAAATGTGTAGAGAAACAAGCACAGCCATATATTTACAGTACATATGTATTACATAGTATAGCAACTATGATGGAAAATTTGGCAGTAGAAAATAAAATTATAAATGCACATACCTTTTAACCTGGAAATTTTACTTCTGGGAACTAATTGAACAGCTACAATTACACAAATGTCTAAAATTGCAAAAGGATATTTACTTGAGCACTGTTTAGAATGATAAATGACTGAACATCAACTAGATGTCCAACAATAGGGGGTTCTAAGTAAACTATAGAAAACCACTGCAATGAAAAACTATATTGTCTACAAAAATGAGAAAAAACCATGAATATTAAAAAAGGAAAAATTTCCAAGATATACTGACTTATGATACAACTAAAGTACAAAAGATTATGCATAGTAGGGTGTCCTTTTGACATAAAGATGTACACAGAATATCCTTGCACTGACAGACTGGTAACAGTGATTACCTTTGGGGAAAATCTAGGAGACAGGGGTTGATGACTTTTCACTATATACCATTTCGTGCCTAATTTTCTATTTTTGTTGTACAGTATGTAAGACCTATTTAAACAGCTGAGATACCGTGGGAATAAAGTGGGCCAATGAGTTGAGACTTGCCAGAAAAAGGCTTCAGTCTGTTAAAGGTCCAGGTATACCCACATGGCTCCATCTCTGCTGCCCAACCGAGCAGACACATGTGAGGAGAGCTGGCGGAACCCCTGGCTCTGGTACTGCCCAGGTAAACACTCATGTGTCACAAGAATGTACTGAATGGGCCACTTCCAGCAGGACGCACACAAACACACACACACAAACAGTACCAATCTTCTCATGTGAACACACCTTTTTTGCCAAGTTACAAGAAGCTTTTTTCATCATTTGATCAAATCTTTACAGGTTCCAAGAAGGAACCTTGATTTCTTCCTGTTATATAGATCTGTACATTGAAGCTCAGAAAACTTAAATTACTCACCCCAGATGCAGAAAATCTTTATGTGGCAGAGCTGTGACTCAAACCCAAATGCCCTAATTTCAAATTAGATATTCTTTCTTCCATGCCAACTACCTTATATTCCCTTTCACATGTAAATCTGTGACTCCTCCTCCATCCCCCTGGTGGTGTGGATTAAAAGCTATGAAGTATTTATTTTACCTATAGAAGTCCCTGGATTCAATGGCATCCAGCAGCCTCCTGCACTTTAACAAACTGCAACTGCCTTTTTCTGGACATCCAGGGTGCTCATGTGTAAAGAGGGCACTTGGACTGTAAGACTTCTGAGATCCCTCACAACTCCACTTTGAAGAGAAGTAGAGGATTTCTTGAGTTCCGCTGACAGTGGGGAGCAAATTACCCCAGGGATGAATATTTAACGTAAAAAAAAAGTACTCATGGCTCTGGAGCCAAGCTAACTACAGAGTTAATGTAAAGAGAGACCGAGAAAGGGAGAAAGAGTGAGCCAAGGGAGGCTCAGCGGACTCACACCGGCACAGTGGTCTGGCCGGCCTGGCGCAGCTGAGCCCAGCGTGGCTTGTGGTTACCTGCCTGGCTTTTTTTTAACCCAAGCGAGGGGTCAGCGCCACCTCACCATGGAGGCCCAACGGCTTGGCCCACTACTTTAAACATGGTTTGTGGGCTACACCAGGATGAATTGAACTCTGTGTCCTCCAAGGGATTAAGATCAGGTGTGCTTATCCAAATGGCGGTGATGGGGACAAGTGAACAGATAATAGGCTACATCAACATCAGACTCAAAATCTTTCTAAAAATATCCTCTGGAGGGCTCCAGGGAAAAATCTGTAAAATATAAACAATGGCTAGTGAATCTTGTAGCCACAACAGGCTAGCCAGAAGCTGCCATTCAATAAGAACCCAAATGATAAGGAATGGAAGGAGCTCCTTGTCTGCTTACACACCTGCACAAAGGGCATCACTGACTGAAGAAAAAAGAAGAAATAAACAAGAGCTTCCGTTCCGTTAAGTGTGTCATACTAGGTTGCCCCCTTTCAAAAACAACACCTTTACTAAGATATAATTCACCTACCATACATTCTACTCATTTCAAAGGTACAATGCAACAGCTTTAATGTATTCATAGAATGTGCAACCATCACCACATCTATTTGACATTTTAATTACTCCAAAAAGAAACGCTGTGCTCTTAACCATCACCTCCCCAACTTCCTGTCCCTCCCGTCAGCCACAGGCAACAACTGATCTACTTTCTGTCTCCCTAGATTCTGCCTATTCTGGATATTTCATATAAAAAGGAACCATACAATCTGGCTTCTTCCAGTCACAAATGTTTTCAAGGTTCATCTCTGTTGTAGCATGTATTAGAACTCCATTCCTTTTTAAGGCTGAATAATATCCCATTGTATGGACATATTATATTTTGTTTATCTATTAATCTGTTGATGAACACTCAAGCTGTTTCCATCTTTTAGCTATTGTGAATAATGCTTCAATGAATATTGGTGTACAAGCATTTGTGTGAATCCCTGCTTTCAATTACTTTAGGTATATCCATTCATCAGTTGATAATAGTTCCCACTGCTTGCCTATGAATGACCACTAATTATTATTTGGAATTAATGCTGCCATGAACATTTGTGTACAGGTTTCTGTATGGACGTGCTTTCTTTTCACTGGGGTATGTGACTGGGTGTGGAAATGCTGCATCACATGGTAACTCTATGTTTAACCATTTGAGGAAATGACAGGCAGCTTGCCAAAGAAGCTGCACCACTTTGCATTCCTAAGGGTTCTAATTTCTCTACATCCTTATCAGTATTTACTATTATCTATCTTTTTTATTACAGTTATCCTAGTGGGTATAGAGTGAGCCTCCCTTGGCTCACTCTTTCTCCCTTTCTCAGTCTCTCTGGTGTATTTCCCTGGTGGTTAATAATGTTGAGCATCTTTTCACATGATTGTCAGTCATTTGTCTATCTTCTTTACAGAACTATCTATTCAGATCCTTTGTCCATTTTTAAATTGGGCAATCTGTCCTTTTATTATTGAGTTGTAATAGTTATTTATATATCAAGATACAAATCCCTTATCAGATATGTGATTTGCAAAAATTGGCTCCTATTCTGTGAGGTGTCTTCTCACTTTTGTGATATTGTCCTTTGAAGCAAAAAAAGTTTTTAATTTTGATGTTGTCCAGTTTATCTATTTTTTTGTTTGTACTTTTGGTGTCATATTTAAGAAACCACTGCTTAATCCAAGGTCACAAAGATTTACACCTATGTTTTCTTCCAAGAGTTTTATAGCTTTAACTCTTATATTTAAGTCTTTGATCCATTTTGAGTTAAGTTTTGTATGTGGTATGAGGTAGAAGGTTCAATGTCATTTTTTTTTGCATGTGAATATATAACCGTCCCATCACCATTTGTTGAAAAAACTGTTCTTTCCCTAAAGAATTGTCTTGGCACCCTTGTTGAAAATCAATCGACCATAAATGTGAGGGTTTATTTCTGGGCTCTCAATTCTATTCCATTGATCTAAATATTTATCCTTATGCCAGGACCATGCTGTCTTGATTACTGTAACTTAGTAGTAAATTCTGAAATTGGGTAATTGAAGCCTATAATTTTGCTCTTCTTTTCAAAGAGTATTTTGGCTACTCTGCATCCCTTGACTTTATGTATGAATTTTAGGACCGCCTTGCCAATTTCTGCAAAGAAGTCAGCTGGGATTTTTATGGGGATTTCGCTGAATATGTAGATCAGTTTGGGGAGTTCCACCATCTTAACAATATTGTCTTCCAGTCCATAACATGTATTTCCATTTACTTAATTTTTTCTGTCAAGCAAAAAAATTTTCTTTACCAAGTAAAGGCACAAACACCTCCCAAAGTCAAACATGACTAGAGACATAGAACTTCAGTGAATTATAGAAAATTTTTCAAAGTGGTTCTGTTTCTATAATCAAAACCTATGTTACTTATATTATAAATGGTATGATCTGGTGTGGATGTTGACAGTGGAGGAAGATAAAAGTTTGTGGGGCTGGCATATATGGGAGCTCTCTGTACTGTCCGCTCATTTCCTGTGAACCAAAAACTGCTCTAAAAAATAAAGTCTATTAAAAAAACAAATAAAAATTTAGGAAGGATAAATAGTGCATCATTCCACTTCTTTGAGGTATCTAAAGTAGTCAACTCAGAAACAGAAAGTAGAATGCGGTTACAAGGGGGTTGGAGCAGAAGGGAAATGGGGAGTTATTTTTCAATGGGTAGAGTTTCAATTTTGCAAGATGAAAAATTTCTAGAGCTCCACTGCACAACAATATGCATAAAGTCAATACTACAGTACATTTAAAAATGGTTAAGATGGTAAATTTTATGTTAATTGCTTTTTTTACCACAAAATTAAGAATTTGAATCTGGTAAAGGGAAAGCAAAAGAAAACTAAAAAATGTGGTGGTGGGGGTTAGTGGTAGTGATACAAAAGGAGAGGGATAGACAGACAGACACTATCATTTACTATCTAATTCTGCCTTCCCAATGGGAATGATGATATACCTTGAAGATAAGAGTTTGTCTTATTTACTTTCATGTCTGAGTAGTCAAGAGAATCTTCAGTTAAGAAAAATATTGAATAGAAAAATGAATTAATAAATAAATGCAAAACAGTCAAGTAAAGGTACAAACAGTGCTCAAAGTCAAATATGACTAGAGACACTGAATCATCAGTGAATGAGAGAAGATCTGTGGCCTGAGTGACATCTACACGTGAGTAATGGTTTCTCTCCAGGCACAAAATGTAGGTCATGATATTAAATATTCAAGAGATACATGACCTAGCATTTTGGGGGGTGGGGGTGTTGGGTTTTCAGTGAGCTCTGAGCATACACAGACTGATCTAGGACAGGTGGTGGACACAGAGGAGACAAAACAAAGGAGAGTCTTTACCCTACGGTCATGTTTCAAGTCAAACACAGCCCTTCCCGGCTAGGCTCTGGAAAATTCCATGTTTTGCCTCCTTTCCACGTCCCTCCTTGAGTTCAGAATCAGATTGTAAGCCCACTGGCATCCCATGCTTCTTGCCAAGGATGACAGTTTTTGGCAACATGGCATTCATTCATTCGTTCATTTATTCACCCACTCACCCACCACCCATGGCTAAGTGTTGGGAATTCAAAGATAAATAAGACATGATCCCTGTTACTGTAGCTCTTGGTAAGGACCCTGAATATTTCTGAGGGACAAGTCAATTTCTTGTTTAAGTTTCCAAAGAAAAAAAGCCTTGACATCACTACTTACTATCTTTTCATTTACTAACCACTGTGGCAATTTAAAAATTAACTTTCCTACCCTAGTAATCAGGGGACAAGAAGAAAAGAATCTTGCTTTTGGAATTCTGGCTTTATAAAGACTATATGGAGTGTCCCCCCATTTGAATGTATCTCTGGCCGGAGATAGTTAATCTCTGGCAATGGATGATGTGCGTGTGTGAGGACACTGTTTATTCTAGCATTTCTGCAATTTACAAATTGAAACAAATAATGGTGGAGACACTCGCAACTAAGGAAAAAGGGTGTTTACAAAGTGGGAGAAAATAGACTAAATAGGCTAGATTACAGAAAATTTCTAACACGGCATGGGATGGGCTCCATAACAACAGAAGGTGCAAAGGGCTATGAGTCACACTTATTGTAGCAATTAGATCTTTTAAAAGATTTCCTAAATATGTCAGTTATAGAAAACTATCTACATGAAGGGCCATCTTGGTAAACCCTGGGGATATAGACAGGAAAATTTTCCGAGGACTCTTGTTTCATCTCTCCATCCTCGATATAGCTTCTCAGATATCAGGTCTAAGTTTAGTGTTAAATCATTCAAACTCAAGGTGCTTCTCACACTTTCCTTTGGAAACTAATTCTCCTTTCCCAACGCTTTCCTTAAATGGCATTCCTCACGGTGACTTTCCTTGTGAGAAGCGTGCAAGAAAGATTTCCTCTAAAAATCCACATGCTGGTCATTTTCTTTGTCCGCTAATGGGCTTAGAGCTCTCTCTCTCTCTCCCACTTTTTCCCTAACCCCTCTCAATTTTTAAAGTTATCTGTCTCCTTTGCCTTTTGTATACCTTCTCATTTTATCCTTGAATGTCATATCTAACTCCTTAAATACTAGGACAAATATGAGGTCAATCCTAAACCACAATTCTTCATTTGCTATCTTGGTTGCTGCAGAAGTATTCACATGAAAAACATCAAATTACTTGTTAATGATCCAAAGGGGACTGCCTAGAATAGATATAATTTTAATGAAAGTGAGGACAAGTTTCCCCCCTGTAGAAACTGACCCTGACCACACAGACTTTCATATGATTTCCTATCTCCAGAAAAACAATAATCAAACAGCAACTCATTAGAGATGAGGAAGGGAAACAGTTTAGTACCTCTGAAAGGTGACACTGGGCTTCCACAAGATAAAGACATATATCTTTTATGGGTGGGTAAAGAATAAGTAGCTCCCAGCTCATTTAGCAAGAGAAGGTATAAGTTCACAAGTGCTTATTAAAAGAATAGTATGGCCTAAGATGTTTTTAGGATAAAAGGATAGACTCTTTCATACACAAAGCCCAAGACAGGACCACACAGACACTGCGAAATATACTACTTGATAGAGTAAAAAGAATGATGATATATGCAGCGAGATCCTGAGGTTCATTTCTTTATTATATGAGCTTGTTTCACTAAGTCTGGGTATGAACTGGCAATCCTTATGTGAAATCAGCATGAACTGAAGCCAAGACAGGATTGCAGAAGCCAGGCCCACAGAGGCAGAATTTTGGTCTAGAATATTTTCCAAGGAAAATGTTGATTAGATGTTTTTCTTCCTTGGACAAGAGGGAAAATAATGGAACAATTATCAAATATCTATTATATGTCAGGCACTAGGCACTTATGTACAGTATCTCATTTAACCTCAAAATATCCTGTGAGGTAACCTGTGTAAGTTATATCTATCTATCTTATACAAGGGTAGTATCTCATATAAGGTGACACAGCTAATTAAAAAAAGGTGGAACAGAACCCAGGCTGTCTGCCTCCAAAGACTGTACTTCTCTGCAAGGTAGTTTCTTAATATCATACGTCTAATATCCCTTTCATATCTTAGAAACCTGACCATAACTTACTGTTCAGCTCTCTTTTTGGGTCAGAGTTTTAAAAAGGATTTATAAGATTTTAAAGATGTAAAGATACAGCTGAAATCTCTGTGTACCTTATACCAGTCCCATTTCCCCCTCCTGCTCGTACCTTACTAATTTTATTCCTCTACAATCTGTTTTTTTTTCCTCAATGTATTTTTAAGGTTTATCTATGTTACCACATATAGTTTTAGTTCATTCACTTCTACTCCATATAATAAATGTATCATGATTTTTCAAGAAAATCCCTCCTTTTGTTCACTTGCAATGAACATTATCTTATGAGTCTTCTTTTATACAACTCAGAACTTTTCTGTGGAATACATGTTTAGGTGGAACCACAGGATCCTAGAAATAATAGTATTGATAATAAATGACACTTCAATAGTACTTATTTTGTGGCAAACATTGTTCTAGGTGGTTGACTAACTTTTACTTTTCACAAAAACCTTATGAGGATTCTGTTACTATCTATTTTTTAGATAGGAAGTAGTCTGGCTCTAGAATCTATGCAACTTTACTAGATATTGAAAACTCCCAAAATGATTATACCATTTTATACTTCCACCATCAGCATACGAGATTCTACATTCTTGCCAACACTTGTGGTCAAAGTTTTAAATTATGCCATCTTAACATGAAGTACTAAATTTTTCCTGTATGGACAATCATTTGTCCCTGCACAATTTATTGACTAGTCCATCTTACACTACTGATCTGTAATGCTATCTCTATCATATTTCAAGTTCCACATACATGTGGATTCCATTTGACTGTCTATCTCTGTAACAATAACATTCTGTTCTATTACAGTTTATAATACAATTTTATTATCTGTCAGACAGAAATTAAATGAGATACTAAAGAAAATCATAATACATCTGTTGTTCTCCAAAACTGTTCTTCGCTGTTTTGACCCTTCGGTGTTCCACATGAAGTTCAAGATCACCTTAAAAAATTCTATGGAAAAAACCTGCACTGGACATTCTCTGATTTCTCTTTCAGACCTACTTTGCACTCCTCTCCACCTTGCTCTCTCCCCATGAGGCTGTCCTCCAGATGGGCAGCCTCAACAGCGCCCCTTCATCCTGGGTTCAGCCAATGAGAGTCAATGAAGGAGAATGAAGAGCAAGAGGAAAAATAAGTCAATGTATTTTCCCCCTGTGGCTTTCCTGCCATGGGGCCCAGGTTAGCAGTGACTGTTCCTCTACAGAAGGCCTGTCAGGTGGGCTTCTCCTAAAGCTATAGGTATAGTACTCTCTGGATCCTGACCACTGTTCCACCCCTTGCTGTTCTTGGCCCTGGGGTGCTGAAGGCTTCTTGCTTTTGATAGCTGAGGATGCTTCACCTTCCCCTGTTGGTTTCTTGGTTTCCCTAAGCTTTGTCTAAACTTTTGTAAACAGACCCTTCATAAACTCTCTTCAGTAGATATTTCTGTGTGTGCCAGGGCTTTGACTTACTCAAAACCTATTTATGATTTTGATAAGAATTTCACTTCAATTTCTTGATTAATTTGAGGATAACTGACAACTTTAATATACTGAGTTTCCTTATCCATAAACATGTTATATCCATTTATCTAGGTCTTCTTTCCTCCCTTCAATTTACTTTTATAAGTTTTCTATAAACGTTTTACATATCTTTTTAAATAATTATTTCTGGCTTCCTTATGCTTTTAATTGTTATTGCAAATAGGATCTCCTCTCTGCTTGGTTATTGCTGGCATGCAGGAACACCATCAATTTCTGTATCCAACTTTGTTAAACTCTTATGAATTCTAATAGCTTGTTGATTCTCCTGGATTTTCTGTGGAGAAAATCTTATCATTTGCAAATAAGCTCAGCTATGTTTCTCTCTTTCTAATTCTTGTATCTCTTACTTCTTGTTCTTACTTCCTTACATTGGCTAGGACTTCCATACAGTGTTGAATAGAAGTGGTATTAAGGGACATCCTTGTCTCATTTCTCACAGCATTCTCTGTGCTAAGTAAAACCACTGTAAATCCTAAAGCTATGCCTTCTAGCTTCCATTTTCCTTTAATTAATTATATTCAAATTTAAATGCTGAGGAGTCACATTTGCCAAAAAAGTCATGTTACTGCTATGTGCCCAGAAATGCACAATATAACATTCTAATATAGAAATGACACATGTTGACAATCACAGTCTACACTGACACAGCCTAATGTGAGCTGTGAGCCTTGGCTTGGGTATAGCTATTTAAACAGTAAGAGTCAACCAATTCCTGCATAAACTGCCACCAATTCATATACTAGAAATTTTGGAGATGGTCACATCAAACATCACATGATTTACCATTTTAGCTTTTGGGACTGGGGGTAAAACGTGCAGAAAAGAAATAAACAGCTTTTTTCTTTTTTAATGAACGTAATAACAGAAGAGTAATGAGGTTGGAAAACAGATGTGGACAAAGGGAAAGCGCATGCTACAGTGTGGCCCACACAATCTGGAAAGGGATGATAAAAACAACTTTACAAGCTGTTTTGAGTCTTGAATTAAAAGGAGTAATCAAGCAAGGCTGACTTATAAAGGGTCAGGGGGGTAGCATCCTGCAGCAGAGACTAAGCAGAACTCCTTTTCCTTAACTATCCCCTGCCCAGCTAAGTCTGGGAAGAAGGATTTCCCTGGGCAGCAGCCTCTCTGAACATATTCTTGCTTGGTGTTTAATAACTGCCATCCAACCTCCATTCTCTGCCCACCCACTCCCCAGGGAGGTACTTCCCTAATGGGTTGGCTCTTTCTAGTCTGGTTTTAGTCTCTGGCTCTTTATATTCTGATGGGGGCACCTCAGTGTCTTTCTATGGCTTCCAGGCACAATGTGTCAAATTAGATAAATGTGTTTGATGTTGGTTTGGGAGGGCTCTCATCCTCTAAATGATTTCTTCCCACACCCTTTCCACCATGTCTGCTTCCTAGAGTAATTAGAATGTGAATAATAAAACAATTCCCACTTGTGAGTATCTAACCCCTCAAATAGAGGTGTTTTTTTAATTTTAACAGTGCACATATAGTAGAGCAACATCAAGAGGTAAATGCAGCATACTGGTGAAAGGAAGATCAAGCCTTATCCTGTTTCCAAGGAGATTAACCACACAAAGAGAATTTTCTTCTGCTCTCATGGGCATTGTTATTAATGGTGTTTTACGGCAGAATTGTCAGACACTCATCAGTTTACCAAACTATGTTAGTCCGCACAAAGTGTCTCTCAAAGTGGTGCTGTGAGAAAGCACTCTGCTGCAGTTGTCTGACTTGGCCTCTGAAAGCTTTCAAACTCAACTACTGAAGTCCAGCCAGCATCTAATTTTACCCGTGAGTTCCAGGAGAGAGTAAAGCTGGTGGGAAGATTACAGAGTTCCTTGAAGCTCTGACCTACAACAGGAAGAGAGTTGTCAGCCTTCATGTCTCTCACCCTAAATCCCAAGGAAAACAACAGTGGCAGGGCGTTTTATAACACGTTCCCATTGTAAAATTGCATATTTCAGAAACATGATGCTGGTTCTCTCATTTTCCATAGACCTCGTGTCAGTACAAACAGATGACCTTAAAATGAAGATTCTTACTTAAGCTTTTCAATTCCATCTGTCTAACCTACTTGGGCTCTCTGGGTTTTCTTGTAAAACTGTAGAAATAATCTGTTTTCAAACTGGCTAATGTCTCTACATACTCAACTCGGATCACTGCATTAACATCCTGGGAATTTCTGATAATGTTAGTGTAAATACCACAGGGATTTCAAAGTTTCAGGGGCATTTTGAGCTTTCTGTAAACAGAGTAGAAAAATAGGGCTTTGAAGTTAAGTCTTGGCTTTGGCATTTAACAACTCAGGAAAGTTGCTTGACTTTTCCAAAACGTATGTGTAAAATGGGTGTAATAATACATACCTTAAAGCATTGTTGGGAGGATTAATGACAATCTGTGTGAGGCAACCTGCACAGTGCTTAACTCATACAGAAGTTAACCCACATATAAACATTGGCTAATGTCAGTCTAAAGTGACAGAAAGCAAATCCATAGTTTTGTTCAGTAAAGATGCCGTGGGTGACACCCTCTAAGGAAAAAGATGACCTCTGGTGCCCCTAAAAGCAGTAGGAGGATCAGCCAACAGGAAAGCAGAAGTGATAGCAAGTGTCTGATGTCTAGGGAGATGTCCAATATGTCTGCCCTAGGCCAGTAATGGACAACTGCCCGGTCTAAGGCTCCTGCCTGGGAAAGAACATGAGCCTCTTCTTGGAGGCAGGCTGACGAAAGGAAAAAAACAAGAGAACCAGTTCCCATGGGTGGAAAACTTCAGTGGCTTCATTACAATTCTCCTGCTGACCAATGTGCTTTCTGGAATAGCAGTTCACATAGTAGCCAGTTAACCTAAGAATGGACCACCACTTAGTGGAGAACCTCAGCTTCTGCGGTGTTAAGCAGGTGATCTGATGTTCTCAGCCTCTATGAACAGGCCTGGACAATTGCTGTGCTATAAAGGACAGAGCTGGACTCTAGTAAGAACAAAGCACAAACGATACCAGAACATTGACCATAATTCTGGGTCATTATCTGGCTAAATTCAGTGTTCTCAATTTCTAGGTCCCCTAGAGAAGAAGAGAGATCAGCATAGATTGGTTCTGCTGACTCCCCCCAGCCTCTTTCAAAATAAAAAAAGTCAGGATCATACTACTTTTTCTAAGCAACTATGAAGTACCTGGTACTACTGCTCATCTATCCCCTATCACACTTCTGCCTCCTAAGAGGAGAGATTTTAGAAAGGGCTCAGACACTAGAAAGCTTCTTTAGTATCCAGTGGAGAATAACAAGTTTACTTCTGACATTCAAATAAGCTGTTTAGGGGAGAAGGGCACTGTATACTTAGACACTTGGGTTTAAGAAGGAAACTCATTTTTTAATCAGGAACAAAAACAAGAATCCCCAAGAGCTCAAGGCTCACCAGAACATCTGTCAGTTTAGAATGGATTAATGAAATTAAGAGGTATGGTAAAATCTTATCTAGGGGGAATTACAAATACAAATCCATACGTTGGAATGGAATGGAAGAGTCAGTTGTCAGTATTTAGCTAGTGCTCTGTGATTCTTCCACAGAGCAACACCTGACTTCCCAAATCAACCAGAGAGTGTATACCAGTCTCCATTATATCAGAGGAGTCTACGGAAGCTGTAGAAAATCATGGCGTTCTACTTAACAGATTTTTAAATTATGAGCAAGGGAAAGAATCTAACACTTATTAAGCACCTGTTTGGTACCAAGCACTCTGAATGTTTTTTCATTTAATTCATGAACTAGGTATGATCTTCTACATTTTACAGAGGCTCAGAGGGTGAAGTAACTTGTCTAAGGCCAACGGCTAGTAAGGAAATAGGAGACCCAGAATTCAAAGCCAGATAAGCCTGCCTCTAAAATTTGTGTTCGTTTGGCAATGCCATGCAACCTCTCAGGAACCATGCTACATATTATGTTGATATCTAGAGGCAAAAAGTTGCAATCCCTTTCCACAATGAGTTTAAAGTCTAAGAAAGAGATAATATATATAAAGACATCAGACAAAACATGGCAAGTACTACATGAGGGAAGTAATTATTAAACAAAACAGACATTCAGAGAAAGAGCATTTCTGATTGGAATGATCAGAAAAGGCTACAAGGAGGAGTGGTGTTTGATCTGAACCTTTAAAGATGAGTAGAAATTCTATAGGCGGTGAAAGAGATGTGTGTGAAGGGACACTGATGACGAGGGCTTTTCAAAAGAAGGAGCTGTGTGTGAGAGATGCGGGCACGGGGAGGCAGACGGCACGCGCAATGGATGATGAATAATTAGAATTTGGCATGAGCAATAGGTTCATCTAAGGAAGATGTGGGAGGTAAGGTAGAAAAGATCAGTTTGAACCAAAGTGGAAATGGGAAGGGAGACTTCAGTGTATTATTATTAATGCTAGGCACTGGGCTGTGTCATTTCATTTAGATTCATTTCACTTGGATTCCTTTGAGGTGGTCTGCTATTCACATATAAAGAAGAAACAGGTGAAGTGGAGGGCCCACATTTATTGTAGAACAGTCATATTTTGAATGATTTTATTGCTCCTAAATTCCATGTTCCACCCACTACACTATGCTACCTTAATCAAGAAAATTAATGACTTTGCACTTCTTTTATTTGAAGAAGGCAACACATCATTAAAGTTTTTAGGAAAAAAATATTGCAGCATAATCAAAATATTTTAGAAATGCTTGGAGACATACTTATGTGCAGTGATATGTCCACCCCTTTCTTGTAGGTTGCTCAAAGACCATCTGCAGGGGTTGGGGTTGAGGCTGAGGAAATTACTTTGGGTTCCTGTGCCATGTAATACAAATAGTCTTAAAACTCTTAGGTCCCTTTTGAAATGGTTATTTTTGTGTGTAGCTCTGTCTCTTGTTACCTGTGCATTCTACTCATTCCTGTCTGGCTTTGAGACTTAATGGTTTTAAAGGCCAGCAGTGGACATCAACCTTGGATACCTAATATCCATAGACAAAGACATTAAATTAAAAAAAACAACAACAAAAAGAAACTACTTCTTGGCATGAAGATGGAAGGTTTGATGACCCCATGCAGTCTGGTCCTGCTCAGGGTCACTTTGAAAATACTTTGAAATACTTTCATGTTAAGAGAGAAGCCTCAATTATATAACGAGCCATTGGCCCATTTATCCTGTGACTAGAGGTTGACAGTGAGTAGGAAACATTTGCTAACTGCAAAAAAAGTGAAGATCAAAGTCATAAAATAAGTATGATATACTTGTGACGTGGAGTTACAGAAAATCATTTCTCAGTTTGACCAGATTCACCTTTCAGGGGAAAAAGGATAGTGTGACATCTCCCATCCCTAAAGTTTAGGAGTGAAGTTGCTAAGATTAGCTTGGCAAGACAACCATCAAGACCCCAAACTTCCTTAGAGTTAAGTCCCATTTCCTTATTATCTAATTTAAATGAATTGCCAGGACTTTACTACAAAATAGCTCAGGGAAAAGAAAGCTGTGGTAAGGTTCTTCACGTGAGCAGCTCTACCAGGAGACCTTTAGTCCCAATTCCTGACAGATACTAGGCTCAAGCAAAAAAGTGTGAATGAATATTCTGATGGAAAAGCTTCACTCAATCCATACACTGCACTTTAGTCAACTGCTGAGATACACACACAAAGCCTTGCCTACTCTGATTTCAGGGCTCAAACGAACAGCCAGGGTGTAAGGATGTGTCCTCTGGGGTTCCAGAGAAAGATGGGAAGACTTAGGGGAAAGGATGGTATTCAAAAGTCTCTGCCCATTGGCAGTCACCACCATTTCATGATGCTTTCCAGGCATTGTCAAACTAACAAGAAATGTAGGAGAGTGGAATGGAGAAACAAGAAACTATATTCTGGAGGTCTTTTGGAGGCTCTAAGGGAGAGAAACTTGGGCACACTCACACAAGCTCTCTTCTTATCTTGTGAGGTGACCTTTGAGAGGAGTAGTTACCTCTAGAGCTGTGGTTTTGCTCTTTGGAAAATTAGGAATTCCATTAGCTGGGAAGGGTATTTTTGACACACACGAGAGAAGGGCAAACTTTGATATTTTCTTCCAATTCTGAGGATGGAGAATTGGTTCCAATCTCCAAAAGATCTAAACAGCAAAATCTGAAACTTCAGTAAGTTATTGTGATCTTTCTGTGACAAGTACAGCTCTTTGAAAATCTACTTTAGTGCCTTCAGAACAAATTTCGGCTAATGAAACCAAAGCGAGTCCCTGAGAGGAAGGTACCAAGAGGGAGAGAGCGGGTTAACACGATAGGGCTGTTCCACCATATCCGGGCAATATCAGGACTTAAAATCTTAAAAGGGAAAAGCGAAATGTTCTCACTGAAGGTTGGGATGAATTTATGGTTGATTTTTCTAGGAAAATTATGGTTGATGTTGTGTAGTATTGTTGCTGATAAGTAGGCAATAATTTTTCAGTAACTAAACACTACGCTTATCTGTTATTTAAAGCAATACCATTCAGTTTTCTAATCTTACTAACTACTTGATAAAACATTTTAGAAAAATGGGAAAACTGATTTGATGCTAGGGCAAAGGAGAGATAAAAGCTCAAGGAAAAGGCAACTGAGGCATATAAACTAAAAAAGTAATTTTACTTTCTAAACTCATGAGCCTGTGAACGTAGAGCAAAGAAATGTGCTTGTCATAGTTTTTAAAACAACCTGAAACTCAGTCCTCTTTCGAGTCGTATTACGTGAAGCCTTAAAGGACCCTGCTGTGGGCGAGGCAGCAAGTGGCCCAACAAGCTTAAATCTCTTCAAGGCTTTAAATAAAAAACACGCACTGAACTCTGACAGAGGACGGTTCTCTGGAGATATCTAGGGAAGGCGCTGGCTCTCTTGCTTACTAAGGAATAAGGCTGAAACTGGGGTTTTAAATAGGGTGGCAGTGGGCCTGACATATAAAAAAGTCTAAAGGATTTAGGTCTTACGGGTATTAGCCTAAGGCTCTTTCCTCTCCAGTTTTCCTTTCTTATATAAATAAAACAAGAGCTGAAGTCAAAATTGTGAAGTCAGGGTAGCAAGATGTAAGGCTAACCACTTTCTGAGCATTGCGTTTCCCACATGTAACTGAGCAGACTGAACTATAATGCATAACTGCTCAATTATTTCTACAGGCCCCTCCAATATCACATAATCAAGTTAGAAAAGCACCCCTCCATACCGCAACTCTCCCCCTACATCCCCCCCTCCAAAAAAAACACACCACCAACAAACACTTCTAAGCTTCTGTTCCTCAGCTGGGACCTGATGACAGGACTTCATGAAGCCCTGGCCCAGAGGTGCCCGTGACTCACCATCCCCTTTACTCTGATCTTCAATCCTGGGTGTGACAGTTTACTAGCCAAAGAGCTGGCGCCCATCTCCTCAGCCCAAATTTCTGGGAAGGACTGTCAATGGAGCCACTGTGGGAACAATAGTAGTGATAATAATGACAACACAAACGATAGTAATAACGCCAATACATGCTATTATTACTGATAATAATAGCTAACATTACTGGGGCTTTCTAAGGGCCAGCCAGGCACTGTCACTGTTACATGTATTTATTCAGTCAATCCTTGTAGCAACTCTCTGAGGATTGAACACTGATGTCATCTCCACTCTGCAGGCGAAGAAACCAAGGCTGAGACACAGGGCAGTCAGGCAAGTAGCAGGAGTGAGAGGTACAGCGACAAATCACTGACTGGCCAGAACCCAAGGGGGGTACCCACAGGCACCCCAGCAGTACAGCAGGATGCTAAGGACAGAATAGAGCTCCTCAAACAGAGGGCTTGGCCCACTGAGGAAGAAGCTGGTGGATTCAGCAGCCGGAGAGTGGAGACATACGGATTCCACTGTTGGTTCTGCCACTAGTGTGGTGGGCAGGTCGATCTCCTGTCTGTAAGACAGGGGCGGGGATGAGATAACCTTTAAGGCCCTTTTCAGCTCTGACGCTCTCCATGAGGGACCATGTTTCGTAAGGACTCAGCAGCTGTTTGATTCCCAGGCTTTTTTTTTTTAAGTTCTTCATTTCTATTTTAAAAAATTGCATGTTCCCGTGGCCCTGGAATGCCTGCCTCCGGCCCCTCTGGAGCCCTGGGTTATGTGAAAGCAGCTGTGCCAAGCGGGCCCATGGGCGGGGCTGAGTCTTCCTGGCTGGCTTGTGACATGTTCCTGACGTACTGTGTGGTCAAGGAGCTGGAGCTGGGGGGGCTGAACAAGGGCCAAGCCTTGCACTTCAGCTTCCTGACCTGGCAGCCATTCAGAGAGACCCTGCTAAGTGCTATTTCCTAAATACACTCTCTTTTCATAACAATCTTACCACATTGCTTTCCTTTACAAGCGCTCTTAAAAAAGGGAACTGGACTCCTTCTGGTTAATCTACACAGACTACATTTGGAAACCATCAGAAACTGAACTCTAAACAAAACGTTATTAATGCGTTGTAATCTGCCCTCTATGTTGCAGATGAAAAGAAAATGTTTTATAGTTTCAGAGCATACGTTTTAATTGCCTTTTAAGAGTGCATATACTTTTAGTACTTAGTGTTATAAAACTGTAGTATCTGTTTCTTGATAACTGTTGAGTGATCTCAGCTATTTTTATTAGTTTTTTTCCTTATCCTTTTCTCCCCTTTTCTACTAAACTGCCACCCATGAAAAGTTCCTTGAGCTCATGCTTGATACAGGGCTCACATATTTTAGATCTTCCTTATAAAGAGCTGCTTAGCAATATCCACCTTAACTATAAAACACTTGTTCCTGAAAATGAGCTCTATAAACAAAGATGGAGTGGGTGGCTTTGTCTAATAACCCAGTATAGCTGGGAACCTAGCAGTCTAGCCTTTTCCCAGTTGCTATTGCTTTTTTATGGGGCCAGATGACCTACAGAGATCTGATGCTCTTGCTACTTCTCTCAACTGCACAGCCCTGTCCCAAGGGACTAACATATCAGTCATCAACCCAGAGGCTTCAAGGGCAGAGTCTTAGATACACCAGGATCCAGTCTTGTTTTCCACAAGGAATCCCAAATTTATTAGAATCAGGCCTGAAGTCAACTGAGGGATTGGACTCTTCTCCAGCTTGTCACCAGGCCGATGAACCCCTGGAAGGACAGGTCACTTGACAGAGGGCGCGGGGCCTAAGGCCTCCACTGGCTCACCTTCCAGTTGGGCAAACAATGCCCAGCTTTTGGACCAATGATTTAAGACTGAATCACAGGCTCACAGGAAATGAAATGGCCTTTCTGAGCTAAGGGTTTCTTGAGGTGGGGCCAGGGGATGGGAGTGCTTATCATCTGAATTACTGGTGAGGAGGAAAACAGGAGAATTGAGCATTGTCTCCTGAGCAGTCCAAGCATTAAGTACTCCCAGTGACAGGAAGTGCCACAAGAGCAGCCACAAATGGTAAAAAGTGCTCTGGGATTCCCCAATGTAGGATAATGTTCAAACTGAGATTCACAGATGCCTTGGTCCAGAAGGGCCCACAGAGATGATGTGGTGCATCACTGATTTCCAGGTGGGGAAACTGAGACTGACATGGGCAGTAACCTGCCCAGGGTCTCACAGCCGGGTGAGCTCACAAGCCTGGTTTCCAGTTCAAGAGGCTCTTCACCACCGACAGGATGTCCATCAGTAAGCAAAAGACGCATCACTGAAAGGAATTCCCTTCAGTTGTCCAAATATGAGAGCCTGTGCCCTTTAATTTCAGTTTCCTTTTAGAGATAGTCATCTTCCTTATCTCAAACATTAACTCAAATGTTTCTTACGATGTCTCCAGTGTTTCCCTAATGCCTTCATGACTCACTGGACATTACGGCTTGATACAGTACAGAGCAGCGT
Organism: Manis pentadactyla; assembly: GCF_030020395.1. Taxonomy (NCBI): domain Eukaryota; kingdom Metazoa; phylum Chordata; class Mammalia; order Pholidota; family Manidae; genus Manis; species Manis pentadactyla. The sequence goes on along the minus strand of NC_080022.1, from coordinate 155,873,656 downwards.
TCAGTTACAACCTTTATCTAAAGCAATGTTTTATGGAAAAAAGAAGCCTTTCTCTCAGTCCTCTTCCCATAAAAATTCACACAACATACTAAGAATTCTTCCAGTGGCTTAGCAGGCCCTATTTTCACAACATATGAGAATTCACACTGGGTGAAGGAGCAGCGGTTTAGAAATCTCCTTCTTACCTTTACAATGATCAGTTGCCCATTGTAAGTTGGGTTTTCTCCCCATCCTCCCTTTAATAGCCTTTTACTCCATAAATGTGCTCAAGAGGGTAAAGGAACAAGGATCGCCGGGTGCCTTCCAGCAGGCAGACAACTTGGGCCCAGGGTACAAACTTCCCTAACACTTCCACCCAATAAACCAGAGGAAAAGATCTCCCCTATAGAAAAGCAAGGCCTTTTCATAGCCTTCTCTAGTTCTACAATGGCTGCTGTGGTTCAGTACCTTGTTTTTTGATTCTTTTCAAGCCTGTCTGATTCAATTTCTGATTCTTAATCTTTGGGGCAGGTGACATTTTAATACCCTAAGAAATCAGCTCAAAAGAAAGCTTTAAGAAATGGAGCCATCACATTTTCATCTTCCATGGGTCTATCAGTTAGATACAGCCAAGTCCTTCTCCCTTTTGACAGGTTGCAGAGTACAGGGTGGTAATTATAAAACTACGGGGCAGAGAACAGCTACGCAAACATTATTGGAAATAACTCCTTCTACCATCATTTTACAGTCACTCCTACAGAATTCTCTTCTGAGATACCTGAAACAACATGAAAAAAAGTTTTTCCTTAGACAGGGTAAAGGAAAGCCCTTCTACCTAGTAGCTTTTGCATTAATCGGTGCTCCAAAAGCAAACTATTTCTTCAGCCAGAGACACAGTTCTATGTTGGGACCCCAGAGTTCATCTCTGCTGCTGAGATCTCTCTGCTTAAGATTTCAGCAGTATGGTTATTGGGTGTGTTTCATGACCTTTTGTGCTAGCAAATATGCCTTTGGAGGATTAAAATTAGCTTTTCTCATCCTAGTTTAAGGAGTGCTCTGCTCTGGGAACATTAAAAAAAAAGCCCCAGTCCTGAGCCAAATACCCAGCCTAGCAGTACTGAAATTGCATTCAAAGTTCTTATTTTTAAAATAAATTTTTGTAGCAGTAGTATAGGAAGTAGGGAAAGAATATACATCATTTCAGCAGATGCCCCTCTTTAAAATCAAAGGATGAAATTACAGGTATTTGAGAATGAACTACTTCTTTAAACTATCCCCAAGTGGTTTGAAGTATTAAAAGTGAATATACTGCTTCAAACCTCTTGACCTATAAAGTCACTCACCTCAGCCTATGTATCCTAATAGGGACTAAATAGAATATTCAATGAAGTCGAGGTATCATTTGTATTAGGAGCCTTGAAATCAGGCTATCAAAATTGGTCATCTGCCACAAAGTTGGCTAGTTAAGTTCCACAGCAACACACTCCTGGAACGACCACTGAGGGACTCAGGCCACCACTACTTCCTCCCTGCTGAGGAAGCATGACGCAGGCAAATTCTCACCATCTGGCTTTTGCCCTCTGATCTTGTGTCTTACCTGCCCTCCCTAGGCCCAACGCACTGTGGGAATTCAAGCCAGTCTGGGGCTGAGACCCTCAACTGCCATTATCTGTAGGAGCTGATTTCTTTGAAAGGTCCTGGAGAACAGGCTGCAAGCACTGAAGAGGGTGGCCTTTTAGAGTTCCATTTTTTAAGAAAATGTAGTGTCAGCCACAACTCGAAAATCTATTCCTTTACCTCTGGACAAAGAATGCAGAAAGAAATAATATTAAATCATCCAGTCCAACTGAAAAGTAAAAACAGGTCTTTAAAACACTTTCGATTTTCAGACTAACGTAGGTCTCATCCAGGATAGGTACGAAGGGATGGGATCAGAAGAAGTTGCCTTGGCTGACTTCAGGGGTAAAGGATTCAAGAAGTGCTCGGGAAGGCAGAAAGCTCTCCAAAAGCAGCTAATTCAAAAGAGATTTCCAAATCAACATCCAAACCGAGGAGATGTGGAAAAATTCAGAAAAGCATCCTACCAAAATATCGCAACAAAGTACCCTAACTCCTTTTTGCAAACCCACAACTGGTAGGAGCTAAGTTCCAGTGTGACAGCCTTTTAAAGCAGCAAGTTGCAACCACAAGTGTGGTTGCTCTTCCAACATTATTTTCTCTGGGAAAATTACACGGGTGGGTAGGGAAGTGAACCCAAGAGCGCTACAGTTTATAAGTCCTGAGGCTTAGGAGGAAAGATGCAAGGAACCTGGGAGAGGGGGCCTCATGGTAGAGAGGAGAAATCCAACCTTATTGCACAGGGTGGCTAAGGTGACCAGCCACTCATCGGGCAGAGTACACTGCTCTATATTTACAAAACTGCTCAATAAAATTTTACTGGCAAGGCAAGAGGAGAAACATCTGCTCTAGTCAAGAGCAGCTGTGGTCAGCAATAAGGCAGTTGGCATGGGGTCAATGCTGCTCTTGTTGGTAGGTGGTATTGTGGTCACCAGTAATTACTTTGGAGAATTTCATGGAGTCAAGGATAACTAAACGGACAAAGAACATTTTATTTTACTTTCTATCTTTAGCCCAGGAGCAAAAATCGTGACATGTTGTACAGAATTCCGAAGCCCAATGCAATCCATATTTTTCATGGCAGAACTTTCTACCTCAAAGACTAGAAACCCTCAAATATAAGTATTTCAAACAATACATGCTTGACAAGTGACCTCTCCACTCCTTATTTCTGATTGAACAGTTCCTGTAGATTGCATTAGTCTTTAAGTGTTTCCTTATGAAAGATATATTATAGACTACTATAAAGAAAATGTGAAAAATATACTTAGCAACTCAATAAATGGTGCAAGTTTTTAAAAACCTCATGTTTATCAAATTTGCATGCTATCTTCAAAGTAAGAACTCTCCATTGAATGGGAATTTGGAGTGTAAATAAAAATCTGTTCAATGCATGCAGTTGTGATAATTTTTTATGGAATGATGAATGTCAGAAAGTAGCATTTAAATTACACTGTACTTAAAAAATTAAACACTTGGGAAATAACCTTTTGAGCCACTGGAAAATGACAAAGTCTAAGATATTTCAATCAAGTTAATTTCAGTGCCAAAGCAATGCATTTTTCTCACCAGAAACTATATGAAAAAACAAATTAACCAAAATGGGTCTCCGAATAATGGGATAACATCAGGCTCAAAGAGAAATTTATGATTGCTTGTCAATTAGGTTACCACACACACACACACACACACACACACATGCTCAAAGGCAAAACTAGCCACATTCATTTTAAATCATGTCAAGGCTGAATGGTTGATATTATATTAAAATGGATTAGCATGACCTGCATTTTAAAAAGGAAAAGGACATTCTCTTACCAACTAAGAGAGCTGACCTACAACAACTGGTATATATAATTTAGGTACACAAGTTCCAATGAGGCCCTTGCCAGGTGAGCCATATCCAAAATATTATTGAATATGCCATCACTAGTCTACCCCAAACCCAGGGGTTTCTAGAAGAACATCCTTAGTTTAAAAGTGAAGAGACAGACCCAGGGACCAATTCTAACCCATTTTAAGCCTATCCCTGACTCCAGAATGCCACCTTAGACAGACAGGTCTGGAGTCATGATAGGTATAAGGCTCTCTCTCCCAGGCCAGAAAAGAAGCCCTGGTCCAGGGGCGAGGCAGGCCAAATTTGGGTGTTGGGAAGCTGGTGTTCTGAGTGTCAGTCATCTCAGGCACTGTGGAAGCTTGGGTAGATAACTTGAACCTTGGAGCTTCAGTTTTTTCTACATGTCAGAGGAAGAGGCCTTCCAGTTATAACATTACATTAAGCCCACAGAGATTCGGTTTCTAGACCCTGAAGAGCTGCCCCATCAGCTTCGCATCCCTCATGACTTTGTACCAGGCAGTAAGAGGTACCTAACAATCCCTTGTTGTTTTTTCTTTCAATGAGACCTTCAATATCATTAAAAAGAAATACTAAATTTAGGTGTTCCCAGAGGAACTGCTTTTTATGATGGTCCAACATTTCAGATTGTTACATTAAAGCCTACAATTTGCAACCACAGAACAGCAGGCAGAGAAGTGCTTCTTCAACTTTTGGTTTGTATGTATCAAATTTTCTACTAGGGAAGAAAACTGATTGACATCAGATTCTTTGGAAACAACTTTTTCACTTTTTAAAATAAACAATTTTATATAGATCAGTGATATTTGCTTAAATGCTGTCTAAAATTACAGTCTATTTTACTGAATTTAGAAAGATGAATAGTAAAATCACAAATTACCATGCAACTACAGTTGTCTTAAAAAAATTGCTCTTACCCTGTATATCCCACTTTGTAAAATGTAGAATTAAATGAAGTCTATGAGCATTAGGCAGCTTTAACACCAAAATAATCTTCTGAATTTTACCTACTGTTATTCTTTTATGACACATATTTTTGCTAACTTCTAGTCATCCTTTTTCTGACCCATGCTTTTGCTCATATTATTTCCATAGACTGAAGGGACTTTCCTTTAGTTTATTTTTTTAATGTAAAAACCCACTTCTTTGTCTTCAAAACAACTACCTTCTAAAGAATTGGCAAAATAAATTTTGATATATCTAATGATGGAATAGTATGCATTCATTATGTCAGGTTACAAATGAAGTTCTCAAGAATCTCTCTGAAAGAAATTGGGGTTAGTTTGTAAAGGCAGTAAGACATGCAATAATCTGACAGGCATTTTTCCAAAGAAGACAAGCAGATGGCCAACAGACAAATGAAAAGATACTCAACATCACTAATCATCAGGGAAATGCAAATTAAAACTACAATATATATACCAACTACTTATAGAGCAACTACTTATAGAGCAACAATCCCATAACACGCACAATGAGATATCATCTCACACCAGTCAGAATGGCCGTTATCCAAAAGATAAGAAATAACAAGTGTTGGCGAGGATGTGGAGAAATGGGAACCCTCTTACACTGTTGGTGGGAATGTAAATTGGCCCAGCCACAATGGAAAACAGTGTGGAGGATCCTCAAAATATTAAAAGTAGAAATACCATATGACCTAGTAATTTGACTTCTGGGTATTTACCTGAAGTAAACAAAAACACTAATTTTAAAAGATATATGCACTCTTATGTTTACTGCAGACTTATTTAAAATAGCCAATATATGGAAGCAAACTAAGTGTCCGTGAATAGATGAATGGATAAAGATGTGGTACATATACACAATGGGGTATTACTCAGCCATAAACAAATAATGACATCTTGCCATTTGTAACAACATGGATGGACCTTAAGGGCATTATGCTAAGTCAGACAGAATAAAACAAATGCTTTATGATTTTACTTATATGTGGAATCTAGAAAACAAAACAAATGACCAAACAAAAAAACAGAAACAGACTAAAAAATACAGAAAACAAACTGGTGGTTCCAGAGAGGAAAGGGGTGAAGGGATACGTGAAATAGGTGAAGGAGGTAAAGAGGTATGAACTTCCAATTATAAAACAAACGTCACGGTGATTGAAAGTACAGCATAGGGAATCTAGCCAATCATATTGTGATAGCTGTGTATGGTGACATATGGTAACTACACTTACAGTGGTAAGTATTTCATAATGTATATAACTTCAAATCACTATTGCATAAGTGAAGTGAATATAATTGGTATGTCAACTGTAGTTCAATTAAAAAAAACCTTTAAGGAACGGTGATGAACACTATTTCTTCTACTCAACATTGCCTCAGAAAAAGTGGCTCATAAAATTCTTTGCAAAAAAGCAGGTTGGCAGGTGCAAGAGTCTCTGAACATGAATTTTCCCTTTAGCTTCCTGCATTACAACCTCTTTGCATCTCATGGGATTGTAAAAACAGGTTCTACCACAGCTCTTCCCAGTAATTTGCATTCCATGACATCCTCCTAATTGGGGGAGGGTCTAGGCATCACAGGCTAGTCATCGAGGATGCTGTCATTACTGAAGCATATACAGAGAGGAGGGCTGGAGTCTGGGTCTGGCAACATTAACCAGACATGGACGGGGTCTAAAATAGTCATGAAAGTTACCACTATAAAAGTCTTTGTGTTTTCAGGTATAGGAATTTGCCAAAGGACTAACTGGGACATATCTAAGGGTCTATTTTGGGTCAGATTCTGATATTTATACTGTCTTCTTCCCTCGTCTTTTTGCCTTCTTCCTCTCAGATGACAACTGCCCTTTTGGTGCTAGATATACTTAGCACTGGGAAACCATGCCCCTTTAATTAAAATATAAAGACACACATACACACATGCAAATACACTGATTCTTACACCATTATCATGAAACCTCTTAGGTTTCTTAGAAAAATCAAGCATTTCTTTAACAAACTTTTTTTTTTTAATACCTGTGTGTTAAATGCTATTAGGAAGGGAAAAGTACAATTTTTAAACTGGTTTTACCTCAGAACTATTATTTTACTAGGCTTATTTACTTCCTCCTCTCTTTATTAGCATAAAGAGCTGGCTAGATTGAAATCAGGGTGTGAGAATACAGAGAACAGAGCCAAAGGGAGAGGCAGGAGCTGGATGATTGAGAGGCTGGCCCCCAGGCCTTGCCACTTGCTCCCACACACCAACCTACAGGTCAGTATAAACAGCAAATCCCTCGCTGGCTTTGCAATCACTTCCTGATAGTCCAAACTCTAACATCAAATCTACTGGGTCAATATGTCTACTGCATGAGAGTTCCCCCAAAGAAAGCCTAACTGGATTGTAGTTTTGGGTTGGATTCTTCTGAAGGGTGAGATGGGGAGGGAGAGTTGAGGGGGAGGGAGCAGACAGTGTCTCCGAGCAAGAATCCTCTCGTGCCCAAATAAAGGAAAATTCCCAAGGAACAGCAGCATATTGGAATCTAATTAAATGTTGAACCTGTTCTTGCCCTTGAATTCATCAAAATGACTTCAAGGACACAACCCTTGGTACCCTTCAAGAATGCTTCTTCTGGGGAATGATTTTTAGTCAAAATATACTGTAGTGTATTTGAAGTTAATTTAAAAGAAATGAGCCCTTTAGTCATAGGGCTCAATGACATAGGTAAATGAACTTGGTCTACTGAATTAGAGCAGATCAGTCTTGAATGTGGGCAAAAACTGGTAAGTTTTAAATGAGCAGCAGCTATAACTCATTATTTTTTAATATCATGGTGTAGTGGAAAGAATGTGGACTTTGGTGTCAAACCTGGGTTCAAATGCATCTTCTCTCAGGCTTGGTTCTCTTATTTTACCCAGATAGCTAAGATACTACCTGTCAATACAGTGGTGAGGATGAGATTATGCATATCAAGTACCTATCACAGAGCAGATATTCAATAAATGGTAGTTCCTGCTAATATTATTATTATTATTGAGGTGGCATGGTTACAGTTCCCAAACATCCAAAGGGTGTTTACCTACACCCAAATACTGCCCACCAGGAGAATGTAACTGCCCTCACAGAAAACCCCAGAGAAAAAGTTTTCATCATATACCTACTTAAAATTCAAGTGTAATACTTTTAGGCCTACTTCCAACATAACAGTTCTGGCTTCACATACCTGAGCATTCTTTTAAAAAAATATATTCACACTTAAAAGGTCAAGTTGTAAAACCATTTGATTAAAATAGTAATAAAAGAGTAAACATTAACTTACAATTTCTCCTTTGGTCTTTACTATCCCAAGTGGTACCACCTCCAGAATAAGTTGCACCTTAAGACATTTTATGATTATCTTGATTAAAATCTTTAAGTTCTTCATATTAAGTAGGGAAAAACCTAATCTCCAAAAGCCAAGTCTAATACTTTAGCATGATCTAGATCCTAACAGGAGCATGCTACCTCGGCCACTCCTGAAACATTAACACACTGAAACACGATCACCCAAAGTAAATGAGGTTTCCTTTTTATATTGATTTTAGAGCTACGGATAAAATGCAAATGATTAACATCATAAAGGAAGAACTGCTCCTCATGAGGCCACCCTAATTTCCAAAAGCATCCCAAGTTACAGCAGGCTTATCTCTGGAATTTCAACAGTTCTCTCAAAGGTTTCTGAGCTATCTGCTAGAGGCCTGACAAGTTGAACAAAACAAAGTAAATTAAAAAACCCAAATCTGTAAAGCTACAGTCAGTATTTCAAACCTAGGCTTTCCGAACCTGGGTAGGTGAACTATCCTCAGTGGTAATGCTGTTCAAGCTAATGTCTCCTCTCCAAATTCACTATGCAGAGAATTTGTTTAAATCTGAACTAAATAAGGATGTTGATGCCAATTAACTCCTACTATCTATAATATGGTAAACTGCTGTTTTATTCACTCTTGCTTTTGTTTTTCAAAAATAAGCTCTGATCTTCCCCCAAAAACTGCAGACCCAACCTATCTGCCATACATAGGAAAAACTGACACAAGGATATGTTATATGGCTTCCATTGTTAAAAATATCCACTAATAAATTTAAAAATCTGAAGTATCCAAGTTTTTGGATTTCTTATTTGTTTGGACTATCTGCAATATCCATTTCGATTTTTGCTATTTCTAGCCATGAAAACCATCACAGGAGTTGGCCTCAGGGCCCTGAGAGGAAATCTGGCTTCCACCTCTGGGACACACGTTTCAGTGCTTATGTCTGACTGACCCTGCCAATCACCCCTCCCAGAAGCCACAAGCTTGGCTTACAATAACAGAGTATATCAAAGAGGACAGGAAAGAAAACAAGACAGTGGCAGGGTCAGGAGAGGATAAGAATACGGTGAGGCTGCCCTGTGGAAACTGGGAAGTGGGGAGCCATATACAAATGGTATCAAATGTGTTTCTCAGAAAAGGCAGCGTCATAAATGCATAAGACCTTAACCGCCCAAGTCAGCTCTGTACCACCATAAAATCACTGGCAGAAGTAACTAGGAGAACAGATTGTCCCTTTATAATGGAACTGGTCAAGAAGTACTCTTGTTCACACAGACTTGTTACAACACATGTGCTTAAACCACAGATTTAAGTGGTGTCTGTTGTAACTATTTACTGATTGCTGATATAAAAACCATCCATGTAAAGTAATTCTCTTCACTATAACCATCTAATTCAAGACTAATGATAATGCATTAGAATCAAGCTTCTTGCCTCCAGATAAAAATGTGCCTAAATCATTCTAAATAATGATCATAATGTAGTCAGCAAATTTAAAAGGCACAGAGAGTAGAATAGAAAAGTGGTGAGGAGGTAAGGGGAGTGGGTGTCTATAGTCAGTCTGGGTTCAAATCTTGACTCTGCCACCTAAAGGCTGTGTGACTGTGTGATCTTGGGGATGTTACTTGTTTCTCTGAATCCCAGTTTTCTCAGAGAATGATTATGAGAACTCAGTGTCCAGACAGATGGTAAACTTTCAATACATTATTAATGATAGCTATGTAAAAACAAAAGATAACTTCTAATGGCTTCTTGATTTGCCAAGACAATTCTCTAAGGTTGGCATTTCAATCTACTTTTAGCCTCACTCCACCTCTCCAGCCCTCTCTTCTACTTCCTTTCACATCTGCTGTCCATCTCTTCCTGCCTCTATTCCTTTATTTGTGCTGTTCCCTCAGCATAAAATCACCTTTAGAACCACCTTTAAAATTCAACGTATCTTCCCTCAAAGTTAGTTCAAATGGTATCTTCCTCAAAAGCCATATTTTCCATATTCCCCTTTCACTAATACTCATAATATTTTGTAACCTTTTGACAACGGACTGTTTTATGCCATCTATTATAATTTGTGTATAAACAGAGCATCTAGTATAGAGCTTTGTCCATGGTAGCACTTCATAAATGTTGGTTAAGGGAATAAACAAATAACAATCACTGTCTTTCCAATATAAGATCTAAGAAAACAAGCAACTTGCCTTCATCCTCCCACTTCCCTATGCAACACCACGAAAATGCCACTGCTGAGTAACTCTGGCAGGACAGGAGACAGAGGTTGCCAGGAGTCCAAGCTGTGATAGCTGGCACTTTTCTCTTTGCATCCAAGGAGTTAAACTGAGTCCTGAAGAGATAAAAATCTCTGGTTTTATTGTTTAGTGAGGCTGCCTGACAAACGAAGATCCAGCTGTAATTGTAACATTCCAAGCTCGGAAGGCGCCAAGTTTTACTAACTATAATTTAACTGGTCCGACTGTTGCAGTCCAAATTCTTGTTTGGATAATCAGCCTTTGTTTGAGTACGGTCAAAAACAGCACAGGCTAGCATTAGCCTCTGGGCATGTCATGTGAGCTGATTACCCTGTGGCTCCCAGTAGCAGAAACTCATACACAAGAGGAGGATTATTTTCCCAGTATTACTGTTAGGCTAACATATAATCAGTCCTTTTCCCCACATGTCTTCTCCAGCCTCCCCCAATCTTTTTCCTCCTTTCATTTTTTTTCTTTTTCATTTTTTTTTTTAATAATTCAGAAGTCTTCTTTCCAAGTTCAAACAAAGTTTAAAGGTGAAAAGGTCAAGAAAGTTTCATGGCTGTGGCTGTTTAGAAAAGGGTAGGACTAACTGGGGTCTCAAGCTCAGCCTCTACTGAAGGCTCAAGAATCTCATATTTCACTGTACTTCTGCAGTGCATAGTCGCCTTGACACAATCTGTTTGGAATGAAATTAAACTCTGTTAATAATTTTTAACATTAATAGAATAATAATAACTCCATTTGCCCAACAACCACTTCATACATAAGCAACTCAAGTGGCTCACTTGTTTGTTAAAAAATACAAATTCTCAAAATTGTACATTTTCATTGAAGGACACCCATTTGGGACCTGCCTGGCCTGCCACTCTGCAAGTCATTTGGCTATAACTAGCCAGGGAGCAATCTGGAAACTCTGTGCCTATCCTGTCACTTGCTTAGTCTGGTCATTCTCAAAGAGCCCAAAGAAGTTAACACAGTTTAAAGTGGTTTAGGACCATGCCTGGCTGACAGAAAATGCCAAGCAGGTATCTTCTATTATTCTTTTTTGGGAGAAATCCTGACTCAGAGGTATAGTTTTAACCATCAGTGGAAAAGTGGAAACACTGCTGCCTGGGAAAGACCATGGCTCAGAAAAGGTGGGAATGATTAGCTATTGGTACCAGGCTTGGTGAAACGCTACCAAGTGGGAAACTGAAGCGGAGCTCTAACCTGGTCTGGAATTGTAGGTGTAAATCTGGGCCTAGCAGCTCCTGCATCGCTGGAGGGAAGCCCACCAAAGGAGAAGGAAACTCCACTCCCTAGGAGGGAGATCTGTTTATTTTGCAATTAACAACAGCAGAGGAACACTTTCTGAAGTCTTTCCTGGAAGGCTCAAAGTTTAATCCTATACAACAGTTTGGTGTTGGATCTGCAAGGTCTTAGCGGAGATGACAGGCAGGAATTAGAGCCCTTCAGACGTGGCTCCAGTTTGAGAGAGAGACGCGGAAACCGAGGAAAGCCCTTCAGGGCCCCAAATTCCAAACGATGCAGTAATCTAGGGTTTGAGAGAGGAGAGGAAGAAAAAAAGGGGGGCTGTACATTGGCTCTCAATAGGAAATACAGAAGTAAGGTGTAATGGATGAAGGTTTATCACGTACCCACTCCTCTACATTCTTGCTATATGCATTCTGGGGCAAAGGAAAAGGGTTTCTTTTGTTATTTTTATTTTTATTTTGGTATCATTAATATACACTTACATGGGCAACATTGTGGTTACTAGATTCCCCCCATTATCAAGTCCCCCCCACATACCCCATTACAGTCACTGTCCATCAGTGTAGTAAGATGCTATAGAATCACTACTTGTCTTCTCTGTGCTATACTGCCTTCCCCATGCCCCCCGCCCTACATTATGTGTGCTAATCATAATGCCCCTTTTTCCCCTTATCCCTCCAGGAAAAGGGTTTCCATTGGGAATCTCCACACTTCAAAGAGCTGTATGTTTAGACCTGTTGTCATCTTTAATATCAATGAATTATAACTTCTAACTTACATAATGCTTAGATTTAAGACTCTTTTTTCTCCATGATGTGGGTACTGAGTGAAAAAACCCACTGATATTAACAATGTTCAGCTCACATTATTTGGAATTGTAGAATGCCACACAGCTGGAATTTTCTTACAGAAGCTCAAATCAAATACAAGTGCCTCAGGTGCCAGAATTGAGGCCAGAGAGGGATTTTCCCTGTACCCTCCTAATGAAACATAACCACTTGTATCTGTTTTACAGATCAGGGTCCTGCATAGAATTTCTCTAGGAAAAGGCTCTCCTACTGGGGAAGAGAGTTTGAGAGGTTTGAAAACCAAAGAGCTGATTCAATCTTTTCATTTTAAAGTTAAAGAAACATGGGATTCAGAGGTTGTGACTTGTCCAAGGACCCTCAGTTGAGTCAAGGACAGGTTAAGACAAGAATCCCTCTTCAGCCTTCCAGTTTGGTATACAATAGTTCCCCATTATCTGTAGTTTCAGATACTCAGTCAGCCATGGTCCAGAAGCAGATGATCCTCCTGACATGGTCAGAAGGTCAACGCCATGCCCACACCATCCACCCCACTTCACCTCACCCTGTAGGCATCACCTCACATCATCACAAGGAGGGTGGGCACAGCACAATATTTTGAGAGAGATCACATTCACATAACTTATTACAGTATATAAAATTGTTCTATTTTATTATTTTTGTTGCTAATCTCTTACTGTGCCTAATTTGCAAATTAAACTTTACCGTAGGTATGTACGTATAGGAGAAAACAGTATATACAGGGTTTAATACTACCTGTGGTTTCAGGCATCCACTGGGAGTCCTGGAACATATTCCCTGCAGATAAGAGGGCCTACTGTATACTTCATCTCCAAACAATGTCTGCTCCATATTTTAGGAAAGCTCTCCATTCTCTGTGTTTTGATCACAAGACTGCAATCTTATAAGAAACATTTCTTAGAAATATTTAACTGACACACTAAGTCAAATTAACAATCATTTTCAGATCTGGACAGTGAACTAAGACAAGCCTGGTTGATGGCCATCTTTAGTTGTAAAATCACTTCTGCTAAAGCCATTAGCCACAAAGTGTTCTGGGCAGCTTGGATTTTACAACAAAACCTGTAAAAGCCCGGGGTCAAAACTCTTCCCTGAGGCCCAAAGGTGTGAAGCTTCCGAAATGAAGCTTGGGCTTTCAGAACTTCTCAATCAGCTCTAATCTTTACCACCTCCTTTCTATTATCCCTCAAAGAGTGTTGCTAGATAACAAGGAGGAAAAAACAAAACAAAACACAAAAAAGAAGTATTTTTAGCCTCTTCTTAAGTGGTGACAAAGTTTATCACACTCCTACTCAAATTAGTCACACAGGTTAGTCCCAAGGGAGAACAGTCTGGCTACAGATCATTGCAAAGGAATGACTTCTTGGAGGCCTAAAACAAACACTTCGGCACACGGTTCCATCTGGAAATACAGTCAGATAGAAGTAAATTCCATGAAATTCCCAACTGATGCAGGCAACGTTATTTTCTTTCTAACACTACTAATCCACACTAGCTGCTGTGGTCTGCTAAATAGATATATGACTCTAAAATAATAATGAAGAAAATAGTGATTTTAATAATGATGATGATAATTATTTCCAATATGTATAATCACAATATAATCACAAGAGCTGAAGATGCTGGGATGCCGATCAAGCAGCAATGGAGAAGAGGGAAAACAACTGGCAGTAGAAGGGCGCTTGCCCAGAATTTCCCACTATTTTGGTTCTTCTCCCTTTGTAGAAAGAGAAAATGGGTTCTGGATTCTCAGGATGAAACTCTGGGACTTGAGGTTTATGAAGACTTTCTTCACAAGCAAGAGGGTTTTCAGGGCCAGAATAGCACATAAATTAGTTATATTTAAGGGTCTCCTAAAGGGCCACAAAGGCAGTGGAGATTCTTACTTGACACTGTCTCTCTGTCCACAAAAGGAAATCAACTCTTCCCCACAGTGCCAGACAATGATTTTGAAGGAAATTAGCACCGCCCCCACTTTTTTGACAAAATGTACCTGCTTATGAAACATTACTGCCAGTATCTACACTTACATAAAACATGCATGCTTACCCAAAATTAAATGTTTCCAAGCTACCTGGGAAACCAAGCACACTGTACATGAATAACACAGTTGCTAACTCTGTGAAATACTTTTAAACTTATCTTCTTCTTACTTTTGAAGATAGAACTCAATAGCCAGCATGGTTTGATATTATAGATTTGGAACTCAAGAATATATGGGTTAGAAATAGCTTTGCTACTTCATGAGTTTATGTCCTTGAGCAAGTGCCTGAAGTTTATAAAACCTGTTTCTTATCTGTCAAATGGGAACAAAAGAGAGCAATAATAATTATAATAGTAACCTCTGCCAATGTTTGTGTTATTGTAGTATTTCTGGGGCTATGCAGTGGTGGGCCAGGGAGGGCTGTTCTGCTTGAAAATTTCAGGGAAAAAGTTAAATAATTTGACAAATGGTTTATATATTAAAACAAACATATACATTGTGGAAGAGAGTATCAACACTAACTTAAGATAAAATCCTAGCTTGAATAAAAACGTTAAGCTGGTAGCAGACAAGGTTGTGGCTCCAGACTTGAGGACTGGGTAAGGGAGACAAATTAAGCATTATGATACATAAGCTTTGCTGTTTGAGATACATCAAGGGAGAAGTTTTAGCAGCACAAAAATGTGTTCCACCAACTTAGACTGGGGCTACCTAGAAAAAAAGATTATTGTATTTAGATATAGAAAATTGGTTTGTGACTTAAAAGGTGACAGCTCTCATTGTTTAGGATAACATCCAATGATTCTGGAAAATACCACACTTGTTGGACCTATTATTTTAGTGCTTTCAAATCCTTTTAAAATACACTATAAATTATGATTACCTGCTAAGGCATCTTCTCTGGTTAAAGATTTCAATGTGTCTATAGTCTCCATGATTTCTCAGCACTACTGGGGCTTAAAATCTCAAAGCAAAATTATAAAGGCCTCCTGAAACTGGAGGCTTCAATGAAGAGCCAGGTGACTGGTCCTACAAACAGGAGTCCACTTGCCAAAGTGTGGAAGATCCTATTGCCAGTTTCTACTGATTCTGCAGGGGGGTGAAGCAAGACTATGCAGGAATGAGTGTAAAGGAAAAGGTGTTCTTATTAGAACAAAATCCTTCCAGGTTGAAAATGTGAAAGGAGCTCTCCAGGTGGGAAGGGTTACATC
Source organism: Manis pentadactyla (assembly GCF_030020395.1). Lineage (NCBI taxonomy): Eukaryota > Metazoa > Chordata > Mammalia > Pholidota > Manidae > Manis > Manis pentadactyla. The sequence goes on along the minus strand of NC_080022.1, from coordinate 155,858,388 downwards.
TGTGGCAACACCTGTGGCATGGCCAGGCCTTTGCACTCTCTTTTCCTGGAGGTTCACTCCCTAGCAAGAGGGAAAGTGTCGCACACCATTGCATGAGCTGCTCGTCCCTTTATAAAGGCTCAAGGATTTATATGCAAAACTCCCTTTCTATGTTAACCTTAGTGCAAATTTTGCAAAAAACCAAGGAGAGATAAAAAGAAAATCATTATAGCAAATATAAACAGCATAAAAAAGTTGCTTTCCAAATACAGGTTCCTGATTCTGCAAATCTCTCCTCAGCGCAAGGACTTTCCTGAGTTTAGGCCAGTGTGCTCCAACCCGACGGACCGGTCTAACTCTATGGGACCTTTGCCTGATTTCTTCTTTCTTGGCATGTGGCACTTCTCTCAGCCATGTGACCTCAGGGCACATAGGGTCTCTCCAACATCCAGGACTATCTCTACTTGTTTATCTCACCTCATTCAAGGGCAAACACAAATTCCCCCCAAAACTAAAGCCCTTTTCTGTTTCAAGTCTTCCCACAGTCCCTATGGTTCTTTGGTCCTTAATTATAGTTTCTGGTCTGACAGGCATGTTTAGGTTGTAACAGCATTAGTAACTAACACCTACCCACAGAGGTCAAATGAATTATCTTAATCTGGGGTCCAGGGTGGATTTCAGAGGGGCCCTAAAATCCCTGAAAGCATATGCAACATCGTGTATGCCTGTCTGCATATCGTTTCTGGAAAGGACTTACCAATTTCAGTAGCTCCTCTGAATAGTTGGTGACCCCCTTAGTATTAGGAACTAGTGACTTAGCCTTTCCAGGTTTGGGTTATGGAACACGCATCCCTCTAGAACCGTCTGTGAGGACTCATTCAGGTAATTCCTCTATCCCAGGACAAAAACTGGTCTGACCAAATGTAACCATTCTGACTTACAGTATAACATTAGCCTAACTATAAAGTAACCATAACCTATATAAAGAGGCATTAGGACCCAGATAAAACACCTCATGGATGCCCAACCTGGAACTCCTCTTCCAGTCTTCATTATTCTTTACCCAAAAGGTGCTACAAGGAAGACCACCAGAGCATATTTTATTGTATGCATAATCTAGTTACCAGATTTCTGACCTTCAGAACTAGAAGCAACAAATTAAAAAGGAAAGGAATGATATAGGCAGAGGCACCAATGGCAATAAGAAAAAAACTTCACCTCTTGAAGCCTCAGTTCCTTCACATGTAAATGGATACAGTGACAGCTAATTCATAGGGTTGCTCTGAAGATACAGTGCCCAATGTAAAGAAAGCTATGGGCATCTGGCCCATCTGTGTAGTCAATAAAAAATGTCTGTCTGGCTCTGGCACTCTCTCTGTCTCCTTCTCTAAGAGATAAGGTTATCAGCCTTGATGGCAGAAAAATAAAGAAAAGTTATAGGAAATACACATAAGGACTGAAGCTTTTGCATTTGAGCAAAGCATATGACATTTAAAAAAACCTCAACCTTTAAGATCTAAGACCCAATACATTATAGGCTTCTAATAATGTGTAATTCAACACAACTCAACAAATAAGTACTGTATGCCTACTATGGCTTGGCCCTATCCTAAATCAAAGTATATTCAAGAAGTAAGCAAGCATCAAATACACTTGAGAAAGATCTCTATACAAAGGGTTAAAATGTCTTAAAAAATTATCTGAACATTTTCTTCTCCAACTATGTACAAAAAGCGTTAATATAATTTAAATGCTTAAACATTGCCAATCTTTTTTCTGACAAGCTGGAGCTACTTGAAAAGTAGGTATCACAGGACAAATATTTCCTAAATTCTCTATGGAGAGGATTTGGGTATAATAGCAAGAATATTAAAATGTATATAATAGACACTATTATAGTCAGCAGGCATTTTAGAAACATGCTATATTTTGAATGTTCAACAAGTATCAAATCAGAATTAGAATGTAATAGAGAAAAAAGTGAGACTTAATTCACAAAGGAACAATAATATATTTTGTAGCTGAAAATACATGGGTAGTCTCCATGATAGCATATGTAAAGAAAAGTGATCCTTTAAACAATCACTAATAGTTAAGCTCCTACCCTCCTTTCCTTGGTCGCATTTAGAATAGGAATAAACATCCCCTTCATCACCATACTGGATCATGCCAAGATCTTAGGTGGAAAAAGAAGCTGGAAGAGTAAACTGATTACACATGCATCAAGAACAAGCATATATAAGTGTTTCTGGATTGTAGGGATGAGATGCTCTGGGCTTATTACAGCTCCCTGATCCAAAGAGATTTAAGGATCTGGTTCCAATTAGATGCTTTAAGCTAGTAAAACTATGTCCATAAAGACACACTTATAGAAGAACTTAGAACTAAGATAATTAAGATGCTGAGGAAACTGATGAATTCCATTCTTGCCCCTTCTCCTTTATTACCCATTTGCTATCCATTTGGAAGAACGAAAGGCCTATGATTTTATGAATCAACCAACAATGGCTAAATTAAATAAACTAATCTAGAGGGACCCTAACAAACCGAGCACTGATACAGTGAATCTTTGGGAAGGAAGTGTACAAGTTCATGACCTCTGACACAGTGGCCACTGGCTAAAACAACACAAGTGTAAAAGGTAAACTGCAGAAGCAGTTGGAATTAGATCAGTGCCATGAATTCAGATGGTCGTTTATTAAGGGAAAGGGGTAATTATACTATTTAGCACGTAATCTGTGTTCTTCTAAGAATACAAGGTCACTAGACCTGAATACAAAGGCAGGCTTGCACAGGGAAGAATTAAGGTAGAGATGAGTCTTATTCCCTAAAATAATGCTAGAGCAAAACTCACACGTCCACCAGGAAGGACTTGCTTGCAGTGATTGCTTTCATTCTAGATAACTATTGACAAATCTCTTGTGGCCAACAGAGAACAAAACTTAGTTGCATTAACTTCTTCTGTCATGTCAAAACCATCTGTAAGTAGTAGCTATGGATATCAGCATGGAATGAATTTTGAGTTCAATTTGAATGTTCTCTCTGTGTTCATAAAACCAAAGGCAGTGAAGTGAAAGAATGGGTTCTAAATATTGTAGATCTGTATTGTCAATGCGTGACTACCGAGCATTTGAAATATGGCTAGTCTGAATTGAGATGTGCCATAGTATATGAAATATACAGCAGATTTCAAAGACTCAGCATGGAAAAAATAATGTAAAATGTTCCATTAACAATTTTGGTATTGATTAACCTTGAAATTGTATTTTAGATATGCTAGGCTAAATAAAACATGTTATTAAAATTCCTTTCACCTGTTGGTTTTCACACACCAGAAAACTGAAGCATAGAGATGAGGAATATGCCCAAGATCACAAAGGTAAAAAGAAACAGAAGCAAGACTCAAATCCCAAATGACTAGCTGACTCAAGAGATATATGAAACACTGCAAAATACTCAAAGCCCTCCCCTCTCTAGTCTAACATATTTTTCGTATGTTCCCTCCTCTTCTCCTTGTCATACCCAGTCCTAGAGGCAAACCAAATCACCCGCCTTTCCCCTATATACACCATGTTTTCTGAACACAGTTTCCCTGCCTAGAATGACTTCCCTTCTATTTTCACACAACAAAATGCAGATCAAATACCTTTTCCATGAAGCCCTCCCTGAACTTCAAGTGGCAATGGATTTCCCTTCCCTCTGAATGTCCCCACTACCTCACCTGTACTTTTGATATTAATTTATAGTCACAGGCTATATAGGTTACCCTCTACTAGTAAGAACTCAGCTTCGTGCATCTTTACATCACTTATGCTTCCCTGCACAGAGACGCCCATAAGAGGTGCCTGGAATTCCTTTTATAAGGGAGTAAATAATAAATATATAGGATAAAAATAAAAACTGCTTTCTAACTTCAATAGGCTTATAATCAAGTATAGGAGGAAAGATAGGCTATCAAACTGATATAAAGCAAATGCTTTTTTTGACCTCAATTAGTGGTGGGTGAAGGGAACTGAAGAATGACTTCACTGTCACCCACCTCCTTCTACTTAAATCCTAGCCCATTGTGATCCTTAGCAGAGCAGACATCCTGTAGGCAGAGCCAGGCTATAACTGAGTTCCTGCTATCTTGTCTGGGTGATATTCTTAACAGCAGCTTTATACACCATATGGAACTCAGGTTTAGGAAATCAGCTGTTTTGAAAATACCTGAGTTGAAACTTTAATTATATGGCCACCTCACTGAAGGCCCTCAAAGAGGCAAATACAAATTACTGCATACGGTATTCTAAGAAATCAAGATATTCCTCTTTTCAAGTATATCCTAAATGCTAGTTTTTCATTTTTTAAAGCTTTACGTCATGAAAATATATTATGCAGCCCTTTACAATGACTCATTGTCAAAGACATCTTTCAGCTATATATTGAAGGTGATAATAAAATAAGGAAATGCATGAGCACAAAGAGAAACAGCACCACAGGCAGATAGGAGAATGACTGTCTCAGGCAGCTTGCAAGCCGTCCAGGACCTGGGGAGAGATGTCTCTATGAACTTTGTAATTGTTTCGAACATTTATTAAAAACAACTCTGAATCCTGTCACATATTAAAAGCAAATTTAGTATTTGTAGGAAATACATTTCAAAATGTATTGGAAACACATTCCAAATACATTACCACCTGCAGTTATGATTCAGGAAGGGGAGATACTGCACTGGAATTCTTCAGATTTGCAGAATCAAACTTCTGATTTTGGGAACGAGCAAGCTGGGAAATGAGAGCAGTTCGGTGTGGAGAAGCACTACCACTGGGGGCAGCCTAGAGGGCTCAGCTAGTGCCTCTGCAGCTCACAAAATACACCCCACATCTTCCAGAGGGAGCGAGTGTGCAAGCAGAGGAAAGCACAAGCATAGGTGAGCAGTAAATGGTTTTGCTCAAGGTTGCTGACTGATGCAAAACCCCGAAACCAGCAGGTACAGGAACTGACCTGGAGGTGCCAAGCAGCCAGGAGGTACCGAGCAGCCAGAGCCCACCTTGACCAACGCCAGTGGCCACTAAACAAAGACAAAAGACTGTGAAAATAAAAAAAATATTCCCACTTACCACATGATGTAACTCACCCAATCACCATAAACAGATTTAATTAACCATATTACCTTATTGGTAATTCACAGGGACATAAGGCAGGAGTCAGATGTTTCACAGGAAGACAGACCAGGGCAGATCCGCAAAACATCTTTGCCTCAGGGAAAATAAAGCTGAGCGATGGTAAAGAGGAATGCTGCCATCTCTTCTTTTTATATAGACTTATGAAATTTTAGACCAGAAGATACCCTGGAGACCATCTATTCCAACTCTCCCATTTTGCACAGAAAACTGAAGCCTATAAAAAAAAGGCCCATCCAAGCACCACAGGAGTCAAACCTAGGTTTCTTGACTTTAGACCAGAAAGAGAGCACAAATTCTCAAAATTGAAATGTGTGGTTTGACAAGCCAAAGAGTGCTCTTTCTTCCAAAGGTTTATGCTGTCTTTATTTTTATCATTTATTTACAGCTCTCACTGTTCTTTCATGTCTTAATTTACTAATTTCATTCAGCCACTGTATGTCTTCTGTACTTGTATCTATTTCAGCATGACTGCTAACAAATTCCCTGAAACTGGGCACTTTGAACACATGGAGGGATTATATACACATTTACTGAGCACCAGGCATGTGTATCCTTAACGGAAATAATAACATTGGCTCCATTAACCAAGCTCTTAACACATTGCGAGGCACTGGGATAAAATAACTTATTTAATCCCCAACCGTCTCATGAGTAGGGTACAATTCTTGTTATAATTTTCATTTTGTTAATGAGGACACTGAGGCACAGTGAGGTAAATCTACTGGCTAGTTAGTGATGTGGTTAGCTTTCTCTCTAACTGTAGGGTTTATACTCAGCACTATACTCTCCTGTAGGCCATCAGGAAATTCTTGTGGTTTTCCCTCTGTATTATGTTAGCCAACTGCAGTTTCCTTTATTCAGTGCCTTGCAGAAGACCCCAAACACAGGCACATCTAATAAAGTTCTTTTTATGATCTTAGTTGGGGTATTAGTCCCAGGAGTAGCAAAGCAGCAGCAGCCATGGGTAAGGTGCTCAGCTCCAAGAAAGCAGAAGGTAAATAGGCCTGGGCCTTCTTAGGATGTGTGTCTGAAAAGTATCCCAGAGGTGTACTGACTTTTTCTTTCTTCCAACCTTGATAATCAGATTTATCCCTTCATAGCTGAAGACATGCCTCTGTTAGTGACAAGAAGTTAAGAATCTTAAATGTCTGAAGGACAGATGATAACCTAGTACTATCACTTTGCTTTGGGAAGAGAAGGCTGTGAAATGGCTTTAAGTGTCTGATAGGTGATTTTTCTCAGCCTGAAAATACTGTGCAGAGTGATAATGATAAAAACCAATTCACCAATTCTCAGTAGGGAAAGCTTGAAATGAAAGCAGTCTCTCTGACATTAGAAGGAAGTATTCTTAGGTTTCTTAAAAAGTGCCAGGCAGACTATTGTTTCCATGTACCTGCGAATGGAAACTGATGGAGAGAATCACTCATGGCAGCTGATGTTTGCACGGATACTTCTAGACACTGGGGTTCTACTATGAACTATGCTTTCTAAATGGAACACAGACATGTTTCCTAAGGGGGCCCTCCTGATCAGACTGAGTTCTTCTGTCACACTAAAAACTTTGTTATTTCAGCCACTATTTTTCACTCCATTCTTCTCTCCAGTTCCCTTTTGGGTCCCCTGTTGGCCCTGGGCACAGATACCATGAACTGTATTTGGCCCCACAATGGGAGGTCAATGTAATGACATCTTTCCACCTCACTTCACTACCACATTGTCTTAGTAAAGAGAATGGATATTCATCCCTTTCTATCCTCAGATTTGAGGTTTTAAGTTATTAGTTGAGAATTCAGTCACTTTGTTGCATCTGAACATCAAGTAATGGAACCAAATCAGATGAAGGAACATTCATTCATTCAATGTGTTTTAACTGTTGAATTACATTTTCTAATAGTAGAGAAAATCCTAGGGTATCATCAAATAATCGAAAACCATCTTTGTGTATAGAAAGGTTGCATCTGCCTGTCAGCCATTAAATAAAACTCTAAAATGTGGGAAAGCTAGAAAACAGAAGCTCTGGGAATGGCATTCTCCAAATAGATTCTTGTGACTATATCAGATGAGAACTCTTTAGTTTTAGCGACACACCAGGAATTTTCTCTGAAAGGTTCTGGGAATGGCAGACTTATTCCTGGTTAGACCCTCTTTCTTGCCCTACCCCCTCAACCCGCCTTGTTTTTCCTGCCCCCAACAGGATGGGAAGAAAATGTCCTTAGGGGACCTTTCCTTTTTTATATTACACAATCTCATCTCTGGAATTCAAGTCCTAGTACTGCTCAGCCCATATAAGAAGTGCTTGTCACCAGGAAGGCGGCCATCTAAACAAGCAGCAGCTGGATGAGAAAAGAGGGCATGTCAGCCCAGAGCAGCAGAAAGGGTTTCTCACGGCAGCTATTTGCAACCCTCCAAGGAGCTACAGAGGCTGCCCATTAAAACCCTGTGAAAACACTTCTGAGGTTGTCAGCAGCAGAGAGCTGAAATAGTACAGTGATCGCTGAGATGCTATCTGCCTCAAGCAATTCAGTGGTACTGTCAATACTATGAGCAAGAAGGTACAAGATAAGCAACAACCTAATTTCTACATCAAAATTTCATAAACTCGCTGGGCTGGCAGCACAAGTAACATGGGCACCGGGAGACCAAACCAATGGACCACCTTGGGAGGGAAAGACCTTTATGTTGATATTTGGCCCAAAAGTTCTGAATGTGCACACCACTCGACTCTCAATACTCCCTAGGAAATTCGCCCAGCAAGGAATGACTGGAATATTCTTCTCCAGAGCACCACTGGGCACCACTTGAGGTATAGGATTTCTGGGTAAGGTTTCTTTCTCAGAGGCTGTATGTTAGAAGACAACTTGCTCCACCATCATCTATTCACCTTTGTTCCCCATGAGAAGAGTCAAATTTTACTGCAAAGGCTACAGAACTGCCTGATTTCATACTTCACTGCTCTGTTTCTGATTTCGTATAAAAATTCTAGTTATAGAGACCAGAATCCTAATTCTCAAGTACCTTCCTTTGTCAGCAAACATAAAGAAGATATCTTATGAGTTTTTGGATTCATGTTGAAAACAACAGATTATATGCTAATCATAAGGTTTTGGAAGCATAGGTCCTAGTAGCATTCCATTTAGCAGCTCTTTCTTTTTGGCTCCATTAAGTCTCACATAGGGTGACAACTAGAATGACTGTCATCCAAACTGGTACACTTTTGAGGGTGAAACGAGCACCACTGATAGATAAACTGGCACAACTGAAAATGGGACTTGGGCCAATCAGGACCTATGGTTACCCTAGCTCAGTCCCTAAAATCTACAGCACACTGAGACCTGAAAAGTTGTGTGACAAAGTAGGAAAAGAGTAAGTGGCTATTTCCCCACAGAACTGACAGTAGGATAGAATGGAGATGCTCAGCCCACCAGCTGGATGTCTCGCTTGCCTAACAACAAACATCAGGCAGCTTGATCTACGGAGTCCATGCAGCAACCGTGAGGACCCAGCCCTGACTCCTCGGTGAGAGGAACGAGGTGTTACCAGTGATTACAATGCAGTGCAATTACCCACTGCAACCTGACATGCAGGCTCCTAGGCCAGCTAGCAACACAAGTCCATGAAGTTTACCTGAAGCCAGGGTCCTTTTGTCTGGCTCTTAGGACAGACCCCAGAGGACAGACAGGACGGGGCTTGGGCACTGTCCATGTAATAAGAGAGAAGAGAAGAATTTAAGGTAATCCCAGCAATCTAAGACTTCAGACTATAGACTTCAGCTAGGGAAAGGAGTATTGCCTAAACTTTTGCATATTTCCCATCATAGTGACAATGGGCTGACAGCAGTCTAGAGATGGGCAGTGAGGAGGGGGCTTCCAACTGAGAAAGTCAGGGGAGCCAGCTCCATGAAGAACGGGGAATGAGGCACTCAACTTAATTTCTCAAGTTCCAACCTTTAGCATTTCTTCCTTTACCCATCTCAATTCTCCTTGTTCTGGCTGGATCAAGATCACGATGGTATACCCAGGTTGTAAGCATAGCGATATTAAATGAGCACTTAGAGAAGATCAGAGAATCCCAGAATTCTGGCAGTAACTGGTCCACTAAATTATCAGAGGCCAATTATAGCAGTGTTCACTCAAGAACATGAAGGACTCTTAGAGGAGCAATAAACTCAAGGACCAAGACTATGTTAGAGAAAGTCTGACACTTTTCTTACATAGTATATTTTGTGCAGGGCATTAGGATTTTTTTTTTCTTAAGTCATTTTGAGGAAGGGAGAGAAAGGTTAGAGGAGTAGAGGCATAGTAGTATGGGATGCAACACCATCAAGAAAAGTATTTCTCAAGCAAATCAACAAGTCAGAGGGAACTGGCTAATGATAGCAGATTTGTAAAGACTAATTTGGGATAAAAATGAGGAATTTTGGACTGTGCCTAGGTTCTGGGAATATACCCTTCATTTAATTGTCTATTCACTAGTTCCAAATAACCATGACAGGGAGAAAAGCATTTCTACTCTTAGTTCCTGTTTATCTTTTTCAAGAAAGGTTTCCTATAATTTACATTACTAGGGCAGGCCAAAATAAGCCACAACGATTTCTGAGTCACAATATGCTTGCCAAATGCTTTCAAATGATTCTAGGCACTGGAAATCACCCAGGTGGGAAAAGAATCTATTCTTTTTAGGAATCCAGATTGTCTACTATCACCAAAGGCAGAGGACACTTTAAAACTAGCACTAACTTTACAGGACATGTGGTAGGCAAACACCTTTGGACTGAAGATCTGGAGTTTAGATAAAGGAAAACCTTCATGAGAGTGGTCAGGTTCATTGTTAACCAATGAACGTTTAAATTCTCTATGTTGGTGGAACAGTATATTTGAAAATTACCTTACATCATGTAAAATCAACAAATATTTATTGAATTGCCCTTTTCACAGGTACAATGACACACATGCACTATAATCCTATGTGTGTTATAATTTGATATCTGTTCTTTCTGAACTTTTTTTTTTTACTTTAAACTTCTGCTTTGGGTAAAGCCAGCTCTGGAAGAAAAAAGCTTCCCCGTCAATACTTTGTATACTTGAGTAAAGGCAAATCTGACAAAATGGTGACATGAAATCCCAATAGCAGCATCTTCTGTTGTAAATAAGCATATAGCAACACGATCCTATCCCACTCAGGCTTCGCAGGCCATGTTCAATTTCTGGACACTCATGATGCACTAAGGGATCTCCCTCCTAGCTTAGAATTTAATCATAGGAAATAGGAATAGAAATGTGCTGCCTTATCTGAAACAGTGCTAAACCTACAAAGGAAGGGAAATGGCTTTCAGAGAGATTAGTATAGAATAAAATGCGTAGCCAGTAAAATATTCAGCAAAATGTTCTGAAATATGAGATCTACTATGGGGGAGGGGGTGCCAACCTACATGTATTAGAAAAGTGGACTTAGATACTATGTTCTGAAAAGCAAAGAGATCCAACTATGACAGGTTTTTCAAATGTGGCTACACATTGCAATCAATCAGGGAGTTTGAAAAATACTGATGCTTGCCCTCCAACCTCAACTGCTCTGAGTATGGCCTGGGGGTAGGGATTTTTAAAAGATCTCCAAGGAATTTTAATGTACAGCCAAGGTTGAGAACCACTTCACCAATTGTACTTGGTGTTCAAGTCTAATGGAGCCTGGATATTGTGAACTGAGGGGTTAGCAAATTAAGGAGGTGAATGAGAAAAAGAAATTGGGAGAGGTTAATGCTAATTTTCTACATTCCTTTTAATTCTAACAATTTTAATTTGAGGTCAAGTAACTTTAAAAATAGGTAAAAACATGTCCCTCTGTATTCTAGAGTCAGCAGCATAATGGACCTTGGTTCCCATTTCAAGTGAGGGGAGCATTGCATCGAAGTGTTTGGAGACTTACATTCAAATGTTATCTGCATTTCTCTAGTGATATGTCAATAGAAGTACTACTACAGATCTAGAGGGGAGGTCAGGAATTATCTGGTTTTAATTTAGATTTAAATTAATTAAGCATTTAGATGCTTCATAAAATACGAAACTGTCATATGCAGAGGTAAAGAGTAAAAACGACAAAGAGCTAGTCAGCAACAGAGACAAGTAAAAACCCAGACCTCCAGGCCCGCCATCCAGAGCAATGTGGATCAGCTAGGCACTATGATGTCAGTGACTCCTGAAATGTTTTCAAAAGATATCTGTTTCTCTCTTAAAAGAGTTAAAGCATTCGACATAAGTGAAATGAATCCCTGTCTTTCACTCTCAAGAAGCAAGCCCCCTGAACTTGAAAAACATTAGATCAAGCCAAGGAGTAGATTCAGAAAAACTATAATAAAAGAAAATATGTGAAATTAATCCTGGTTAGTTATATTTCCTGCCTGTATGCTTCAGCTATCAAAAGAAATCCTGATTAGTTCCTTAAATTTTATCTTGTGGGTGTTAAGAGAAATGCAGGCTGTATTTCTTCTTCCTAGAAGGTAAGTCCATGCATGAAATACATGCACATGGTAAATTTTCTGAGATGAAGTCAACAACACACTTGTTAATGCTAGGTATTACTTAGCATCTGTGTACTATATTCATAGCCAGAGAACATCTTTTTGAATAGCTAGCTTTTAGTAGTTTCTAGAAAAGCCACTATTAATTCCAAGGAGTTGAATCAAATGTTTTGACCCATCAAAATATTCCTATAGTTGGAATGAGCTTTGAAACCAGCCATCCTGTGAGGTTAGTTAAGGTCTGTTAAATCAAGCAATCACTCAGATCCATCATTCTTGCTTTTCACTTTAGGAGGCATTTGGTTGCCAGAATAACTTAGTCGTCCCTTTACACTACATTACTACAGACCTTTCCCTGCTATTCTGGGACAATTACAAAAAGGAAGAAGTCAGAGTTTAATATAGCATTCAATTCTTCCCTGTCTGCTTCTCTTAAAATCATAGCAGCTGGGAGCCTCTATGCTTTGGTATTCATGATGGACTAAAACCACATCCAGAAAATTCAAAATTTGAGTTCTAATCCAATCTCTGTTACAAATATCTATCTGTCTATCCATTCACCCTCCATCTTTTCTTATGACTTTCAAAAATAATTGTGACTTAAAAACATGCAAATATATAGCAGTTAAAGGTCAGGAAGAGAGATGAGCTATAACATAGAGGAGTGGGAAAAAGGAGAACAATTCTTCTAAACCCAAGGTAAGGTGGTTATTGTACTATTTTTCCTTCAAATTTTTGTCAACTGAACAAATAATAAAATTCTCTTACTGCCTTACTTTTCTCATATGGAAAATTTATGGATAACAATTAAACAAGGAAAGGAAGCTAATAGCTATTTATGCACTGAACAGTTTGTTAGGTTCTGAGGAACACAGAAAAGGTGTGACATGGGTCTTGCCTCAAACAAGTTAATTATCTGGTTGGGATTCAATTCTACAACATAAAAATATTTGCATACAATATAATAAGATAGATATTAATTAAATAAAAGTTGAATTCTCAGGAAAGGCTTTTGGAAGGAAGGACCAGAAGGACCTACAGGTAGAGCAAAATTTCCACAGGGAGCTTATAGAAATAATGCTAAATAAATGCTATTACCTAAAAATGGGACATCCACAAAAGCCATTTCATTTTCTACTGTGATTTCAAAGAGATACTGAGAAATGGAAAATGGAAACTATCACCAGTGAGTCTAATGATTGCCTTGGCCACCCTTAAGGCTGGTGTAATCTCATTGCCTAAAACAAAGCAGAAATGAAGGCATCATGGCCAACCTCACTGACTTAAGTATATATACATATACATATTTACAGGACATATACTTATATGTATTCATATTTATATATTTATTTACACACATATTATTATAAAATGTAATTTTTTATATATTCTAGTACATATATGACAATTAAGTATGTGGATTGTAAGAATTAATATTGTTAAAATGTCTATACTACTCAAAGCAACCTATAGATTCAATGTAATTCTTCAAAATACCAAGGCATTTCCCACATAACTAGAACAAATAACCCTAAAATTTGTATGGAACCACAAAATATCCTGAGTAGCCAAAGCAGTCTCAAAATTATAGCAAAGCTGGGAATATCATGCTCCCTGATTTCAAATCATACAATAAAGCTATAGTAATCAAAACAGTATGGTACTGGCACAAAACAGACACATAGATCAATGGAACAGAATAGACAGCCCAGAAATAAACTCACACATATATGATCAATTAATCTATGGCACAGGAGGCAAAACTATACCAGGGGAAAGACAGTCTCTCCAAGAAATGGTGCTGGGAAAACTGGACAGCTATATGCAAAAGAATTAAAATGGATCACTGTCTAATACCATATACAAAACTACTTCAAAATGGATTAAAGGCTTGATTGTAAGGCCAGAAACCATAAAACTCCTAGAAGAAAACCTAAGCCTAACTCCTTAACCTCAGTCTTAGCAATATTTTTTTGGATCTGACTCCACAGGAAAGGGCAACAAAAATTAACAAGTGGGATGACATCAAACTAAAAATCTTTTGCACAGTAAAGGAAACTATCCACAAAATAAAAAGGCAAACTACTGCATGGGAGAGAATATTTACAAATCATATATCTGATAAGGGGCTAATATCCAAAATATATAAAGAATTCATAACAACTCAATAGCAAAAAACCACCATAAAACAACACAAAACCAATCCAATTAAAAAATGGGCAGAAGGACCTGAATAGACATTTTCCAAAAAAGATATATAGATGGTCAACAGACACATGAAAAGATGCTCAACATCACTTATCATTAGGGAAATGCAAATCAAAACCACAATGAGGTATCACCTTGCACCTGTCAAAATGGCTATCGTAAAAAAAGAATAAATAACAAGTGTTGAGAAAGATGTGGAGAAAAGGGAACCCTTGTGCACTGCTGGTGGGGCTGTAAACTGGTGCAGCCGCTATGGAAAACAGTATGGAGGTTTTTCAAAAATTAAAGATAGAACTACCATACAGTCTGGTAATTTGACTTCTGGGTATTTATCTAAAGAAATGAAAATACTACCTTGAAGGAATATATACACCCTTACGTTCACTGCAGCATTATTTACAATAGCCAAGATATGGAAGCAACCTAAGTGGCCATCAATAGATGAATGGATAAAGAAGACATGGGATATATACACAATAGAATAATACTTGGCCATTAAAAAAAAAGAATGACATCTTGCCATTTGCAACAACGTGGATAGACCTTGACAGTATTATGCTAAGTGAAATGAGTTAGAGATAATCCAATACCATATGATTTTACTTATAGGGAATCTATAAAACAACACCAACAAAAGAAAACCAGACTCAAAGATAAAAAAGAACAGACTGATGGCTGTCAGAGGAAAGGAGAGTGGCAGGATGGGCTAAACAGGTGAAGAGAACCAAGAGGTAAAAACTCACAGTCATAAAGTAAACAAGGAGCTGTAATATACAGCATGGGGAATATAGATTAAAAAATTGCATTATAGTTTGTATGGTAACAGATGATAACTAGACTTATGTTGAATGACTACATTATATTCCTGAAACTAACATGATGGTATGTGTCAGTTAAACTTCAACAAAAATCTTAATCAAAAATAAAGTGTATGTGTGTTTATAAAAACTTCATTCCATGCCTGTTTTTTGCTAATACAGCAAACTTTGGATAGCTCTTTAAAGGTATAGGAAAATTCTTTGTAAGGAATTTAGGGGCTTATTACACATCAGCTTATTTTAAAACTATTTGTGCTTCAACAGAGGATATCCTTCCAGTGGAATGGAGCTTCCACAGGTATGTGAGGACAGGGTATGGATAGTCTTTAAGGAGCAACATGTTGAGGATATAAATCTGTCAAGTCTAGAATATTCCTACTGAGTTTTACAAATGACAGAAAACAATAGTGTACCAGTTCCTTCTAACATTAGCTGCTTTGTTCCCCCTCACAGCCTTACAGAAAGATTATTTGCAACTCTTCACATCCTTACAAAATATTCAGATTCTTCAATGAAATGAGGTTCCCACATTGTGGATACACCCACACTGCAAACTGCAACCGTGAATGAAATGGATTATAGTCAGATCTTTGACAATATTAACTTTATGCTAAGCCCTGCTCTGGTGGGCAGCTTTCCCTCTGAATCTATGTCTGAAAAATGTTACCCAGTAAATGCACTATAGACTTTCGAGGAGCTGTTGAGTGGTGATCTGAGTCATAACATTTCATGTGTGGGCACTACAATAATGGTTCCCTACCTGAAATTTCAGATGTATTTTTTTGATGGAGAAATGACCTGGATGCAAAGAAAAGATCCTGAGTCTAATGATGCATAATTCCCACTAGACTAATGCACATCTGCAAAACCAGCCTCAGGAGAGCCTGCCTACCTTATGCGGCCACCTCTGCTGCTCTGGACAATGCCCTTTCCAGTCAGTGCTCTTCCACGGAGCAACACTCACTTTAAATCAGCTTTCAAACAGCTATTCATCCAAGGAAGGTCAGCTCAAATTGGGCAGCTAATAAATCTGCGGCTAAAGATGTGATGAGAGAGGTCAGAAGGGACCCTATGGGACGGGTGGCTCTCAAAGAGGCAGGAAGGTGTCTGGATGTTAAATCCTCGTTTGAAAAGTCTTACAGGGCACAAATACAGTCAGTAAGGGAGAACCACCACTTGGTGGCCAACGGGCTATCAGCTGAACTAGCCAGACAATGACTACTGATTACAGTGGGCAAAGTGGCGGGGAGGTGGTTCCAGCAATTTTTTTTCAGAACTCTCATGTCATTTCCTTTCTTCTGAAGAAGTGAGAATACTTCTGCCACCCCACCAGCACCCTGAGGCCTGTTCTCCTTTTCTCCACCTGGCAGGACCCTGGCTCAGAGAAGGCTGTGAACAGCAGTGACTCTTGCTCACTTCCGTCATCTCTGTGGGTGGGGGTCAACCCTGGCCTGAGACAGATGGGAGAGAGAATCCTTTCAGTTCTGCTGAATGAGATTTACACATTCCTTTATTTGCCCCACGAGAACCTACACCTACCTGCACAGAAGAAAACACCCAGAGTGGATTCCCTGCTTTTGAGGCACTCTTGACTGCAAGGTGGGATGTGTTAGTAGCTGAAAAAGTCCCTTCCCTTTCTCTCCCCATTTGTGTATAACTCAGTGTCAGGGAACACTTTGTGATCCTATTTAATACTACCCCAGAAATGACCTTTGCCAGGTAGTTCACTAATACTACCACCACACAGGGAGAATTCTGTGATTAGCTCTCATCACTAAGCAATTTCAGAGATAGGTCTTAGATCAGAACTTAGTGAATCTGAGGCTTTCACTGATACTATGTTACTCCTGGCCGCTAGGTATGAACGGGGAAAGAAACTTAGAACCCTTACTTCTTAATGCTGGCCCTACCTTTCAAGACTTGACTCCAATGTCAAGTCTTCACACTGTAGAGATAAATTTCTAAATGGTTCCAAAGGGAGTCTTCAGAATTAAAGAGCTACTCTAATGCAAAAACTGTGAATTTCCTTATTATACAACAAGATCATATCCACTGAATTACTTCACTTTCCAGTGGGTAAATGGCTCCTGTGCCTGATGGGATGTCAATAACTTCCATGGCAGTGATGTTGTGATCATGTACCAGGTCAGTAGGTGCCAATATTCCTGATGACACATGGATCAATTTTAACCTTCCTTATGTTCTATACTTTTGTGAAACCTGACACTGTCTTTCTGCAGCTGATGGAATCAAGTCTCAAACCTGGTGAATTTCATGTCTAATTAAAGCATTCTCCAGGCCTTCCTGCATGGGCTGAAGACTGGACCCCATTCAACTGGGTTTCTGTTCAGCTTTAAGCACCGGCTGCAGCTCTCCTACAAAATGGTCCAGGGAAGCCACCTAAAAGGGTGGGTGATCTTCATAAATGGACAGGAAACAGAAAAGATGAATACTGGGTGGATGACAGATCCCATAACTGGCCTTCAAGATACGAGCTGTTCTATTAAACATAGGGCCATTATGCTGGCCGGCCGGCCATCCACTTTAAACCCCAGAGTGATTAAAATGCTGGCAGGAAATGAAAGCTCTCTATTGAAGGTCCTTCCCTGAGGTCCTAATTTCTAACCAAATTTTACAGCACCGCACAGGAACAAAGGAAGCCCAGTCTTCCAAGTCTTCTTTTTGTCACTTTGGACAAAGACACCCCCTCATACTCTTCAAAGAACAATGGCCTCTGTAGAGCCACAGCCACGCCAAGAATGGGCACAAACCATACAGAAACACATTTTAAAAATACATTTTACACTGCCCTTGACATTTCAGATAAATAGAAACCACTGCACTGAAATTCCAAATATTTCATCCTTTCCCTCCTCCCTCTGCCTTTGTAATGAGAATTTTCCTATTCTCCCAATCTACTTGATCTTTGACATTTTGGCCTCTGTGAATGGAGGACACAGTAGAGTAGCCAAATAAATTAATTATTCAGATAATTGCATATTATTAACGTAATCACTGTAACTGAGACAATCGCATGATTTTCACCAGCAAAAGACACTAAGGATGCCTACAAATCTTTTCAAATTGAACAGCTCCAGAGCCATTCCTGCTCCACGGCCCACTATGAGCAAGCCAGGGAAAATACATTATCAGAACAGGATTTCTTTTTTCTTCACTAGCTGTTGTTTCGGGGTGGCTTTTTTTTTTTTTTTTCCTTCTTCAGCAAAAACAGCTTTTATGTTTTTACTGAACCACTTCAGATTCACTCTTCCACACAGTGGATGTTTACTTGGATTTGGCAGGCTGAGAACAGCTGGTTGTTTCCTAACGAATGGAACATGAGACCATATGTTTCAACATTTAAGCAATTTTGAACCAAAGGTATAATTCTGAGTGTCCTTTGTTGAAAGTGTACATTAAATACCCAAAGGATTGGAACTGTATGGGAGATATGCTCCCCCTCAACCTTTTTTTAGCACTTTTCCCTTTGCGACAAAACCACTCACACCACTTCTATCACAGACGTGTACCGCACGTTTGCAGGGAGCACTGGTGAGCTGACGACGGCTCTGCTGCAGGGGCAGCTGTATTTTAAACAGGAAAAGACAGCTAAGCAGACTTTTTCCCTTCTAATTCTGTTTGGGAACAGAATGTGTCCGAGGCCCTCTCTGGGGAGCATCAACAACATGGATACCTGCTTTCCTCATGGAAGCATGGACCTAATAGATTTAAAAAAGAGGAGTCTCTGATGTTAGCATTTAGGATGATCATGTGCTTCATTTCTTCCTTTCCTTTTAGAACATCCTTAAGTTAAGGTGGGCTAATGAGTTAAACTCAAGCTGAGGATAAGAAATGTCTAAACTAAGCAGAACCTTTCATGAAACACACTATCTTGGCTCTCTAATGAAAGCATCCCATTTCTTTTATGTGGTGCTTCGATATTAATTGTTAATAATGCTAGAAAACAAAACTAATAATGTCAGGCTGAGTCAGAGCATTAGCAAGGCGTTAGCAGACCATCAAGAAGAAAATTCTCTTGTTCCTGGAAGAAGTAGAGAACTCAGCTTTAGTAAGAAAATGAAATACAGTGAAGTCAAACATATGTAAGTAACAATAGGATAACTAAAATACTAAGCACAGGTAAGTGATTAAGAAGCCACCAGTTTCTGCAACATCTGAGAGTCCATGAAATATCCTCATTTCAAATTTAGATTTGAAATAGTAAGTTGAAGACAATAAGTTTTTTATAGACTATTTTCTAAAATATTAAATTAGAGTAATTTATTAAGATACAATAGGTAAGAGGTAAAATTATAGGTGAAAACAGGTTAATTCTACCCTAGATTCAGAAAGGCATTTATTTGAACTTGTTCTGAGTTCCTAAATGTCCCAGTCTTTTTAAGTGTCTGCATATGTGGCTGGATATATTTTTCAAAGAGGATGTTAAAAATGGCTCTACTTATTGCCATTACTATATACTTTAAAGATAACTTAACAGAGGTGATCAATATGATCTCCCATTTTTTTCCTCCATCCAGGTTCTTATACAAAAGTAAGATTAATGATACTAGTAATACTTTTTTTCTCTGCTTCCACTTAAGTGCAGGGATCTTACAGAGAATTTTACAAAGCCTATGTTTTCAGACATGTTACTAATAAAATCTCAGCAAAACCAGAAATGTTCTCTCTCCCCACCACTTCCCACCAACAAGACACAAATACGTATATATGTTATTTTTACTTAGTTTAAATCTTGTAGCTCCAGGAAAACTCTGAAAACTGGATCCTCTGACAGCTCAATTTCCTTGAGCTTTATGAGAGTGTAGATTTTCTCCTCTTCTGGGTTCTGGAGCAACATAGGGATTGCTTGGGATAGGAGTGGGTGTAGAGGGCATTATAGCCATGCTTTTTAAGATGGTACTCAATACACAAGGAAATAGGTATGAAGATGTTCACTGTGGCTTTCCTTGTAAAAGCAAAAATTTTAAAACAACCGGAAACAGTTAAATAAATTGTAACACCTCCATACAACAGAAGGCTATGAGGAAGAGCTTGGTGAGTAGGAGCAAAGAATACAGAGCTAGAGCATCTTGGTTTGAATCCAGCTTTGGCTTTTCTGTCTTCGTACCCTTGGACACGTCTGTAACCATTCTTTACCTCAGTTTCATCATCTATCAACACATACACCCTAAAGTTATCATGAAGATTAAATGAATCAATACACAGTTGCCTCTAGAAATATTATCCATTATTGCTAATATGCAGAAAGTAAAAAGTATAAGGTAGATCTATAAGTACCATATGTACTGACAGGGAGCTGATTCTATTACATAAATTGATGAGAGAAAAACAGGCTGGAGAGCAATAGATACTGTAGTACAAGGACAATGAAGGAAAATCTGAATTTCTATTCTTTTATGCACGGAGCAGATAAAAGTTTAAGGAACATGTCTGCTGTCTTTGGCACAATGCTAGAGTTTATGTACAGAAAACTTGGAAAAGGTGCTAAGAACAAGTAATACTGTATCTTCAAATAAAGAGATACTCGAAAAAATACCCCTTTTGTAGCTTGCATGTCAGTTGTTGCCCTAATTCCTTTTTTTTTTTTTTTTGAGTAATTCTTCCAAAACAAAACTACTTTGGATCTATAAAGAATTCTTCGAGTTAGAAAAAGAAAAAACTAGATAGAAGAAAAAACTGGTACATTCACAGGGGAAAACCTCCCCACATTTTTCTAATATAAAAATGTAGTTTTAGTTAATATTATGATTTTTCCTAGTGCTACAAAAGAACCAGCATAGTTTACAGATGGGTGTGTATATATGTATGTATGTGTATGTATATGTATGTGTGTGTATATATATGTGTGTGTGTATAAATATATATGTAAAGCAAGATAAAACATGGCCTTACTGATTATAAAACAAAAATAGCTATTCCCAGCACTCAAGAGTCATCTGGACAGCTCTAATTCAGAATATGGGGAACACTGTGGACATGATGAACCAAAAAAGCCCCAGGATGCCCTGAGCATGTCAGCCGTTGCAACATGTAGTCACACTCCAGGGTGTATGTCACATCACAAAAGTTAATGCTTTTTCTAACTGAGCATAAAGGCTGTTTTTCTGATTGCATCTGTCTTGAACTCTGCTCCTCAAACAGTTCATATCCTATGAATATAAAGATACTCATCTATTAAGTACTGAGTAAAACAAGGTACATTCTACAGGTCCTACAAAGCTTAGTTAGGCAAAACTTTAAATTACCCATTTTAAGACTAACCAGAGTGGGAAGAGCATACTGGGCGAGGGTCTAAAGAACATAAAAAAAGGATATTCTCTGATGAGTAGCCCTTCCTACCTCCTTCACTCTAGACCAGTGGCAGGGTTCAGAGGCACAACAGCATGTGGTAGCAATCACAAAGACCAATTTGTTCTGAGCATGTCAAGGTCAATGACATTATGGCTAAGGAGACTGTCTTGAGCACTGGAAGTCTGCAGTAGTTCCTGAATGTCACAAAGGATCACCTATGGTGTTTGTTTGCCATTTCCTTCATATTTGCTCTCTTAACAGCTAAGCTATCTTTCCTGCAGATTTAGAAATAGGCAGACATGGAAATACCTCATTCTAGTGGTCTTCTGTTGGTCAACAAATAAATGTTACTGATGTTGACAATGTGGGAGGCCCACCAGGAAGCCCAGCTGGATTTGTTGAAATGAAACAACTTTTCCTTCCTAAAACACATTTTATCAGGAAACTGGACTCCGGCTGTATCCAACTTAAGATATACTTTGTCTGTTCTGGCTCTATAAGACAGAAAAGGAGGAAAGAAATAATACTGTCTGTTTTTTTTTTTTCTTTTGGTTTCAACCTTTTTTGACAAGTAGAGGAGAAAATATAATACTTCTTGCATTTCCCGGACAGATAAGTTCCAAAGAAAGTCATTTTTTAAATAACAGTCTTAGAACTCTGCTCCCATTTTAACAGTGGGCTGGAAAAATGAACAGATAGGGGTAATCTGCTGCATATACATCAGAACTTGCTACTTAATTTATTCTTAGTGTGAACCAGAAGTTAGCCTTCGAATTCAGATGGAATTGGATTTCTTATTTTTTATCCTATTACTCTTTAATTTTTCTTCAAATTAGTTTTGATGTTTCAGGTTCTGAGGCATTTTTGTTTTTTCATTCTCAGCCAATGTAAAGACTGAACAACACAATGGCAATTAGATAAAAAGAAAGAAGCCCTGGCACTGTGTTTTCAAGTAATTATATTCTAGAAATATTTAATGGAAAAGCTATAAACTCTGGTTTTAAGAAAGTTACAATGATGGAGCAACAACAAATTTTGTTATTTTTAACGTGGGTATTTTAGTTTAAAAGATTCCATTCAATGTTTCCCAAATTCAGTGTTTCACATAATGGTCAGTCTAATATGAATGTGGGAAAAAAGACAAATCCAGACATGGAATATTATTTTCAAAAAATAGTGAACTAAATGTAAAGGTCCAGTAAAATGTGATATCTAGATTTTTCTGAACTCGTTCACATGACCTTCATTCTATTTATAGAAGTGCAGCAATTCCCATTTGAATATAGAGCAATACCTTGTAGGAGAATTTGGTTTAGCACAAATAAACTTGGGGAAAGTGTTGACTTAAAAATAAAACACTATAAAAGGAGGGAGGGTTTTCCCCCCACTCTGTGAAAATTTCCGGAAAAGTTGTAAACAAAGGCAGGTTTGGCTCACACACTGAGCAACTCTGGTGAGCCGAGGAGGATGAGGAGTATATCAAACCTCCCAGAGTGAGGAAATGTTTGTAAACCAGTTAGTAAATCACAGACAGCCAGGGTCACCATGCTGAGCGACCCACGGGACATGCAGCCAAATCCCCAGCTGTTACAGAGGGGGGCCGGGCACTGCTCACAGCTGGAACCCCACTGTGAATGATCTCGTGGTTCCATTCTCTGCCCTTTCCCCTCTGTCACTTCGGAGCTCTGCCGTCTGAGTTTCATTAGCTCTGGGCCACGGGCAGTGCTGACCACCCTCTGCTGAGTGCCACGGTGAAGGGTCTAGTGCGCTGAAAATGCTCTCTGTAGAGTGATACTGATGGAGCCTTTGGTCCTAGACACAAAGCTGTAAGTTCCAACTGGAAAGAAAAAAAAATCACCCTCAACCTGAAAAAAACAAAAAAAGTTTACAAAGATAAACTGAAGGCAAAATACATAGCTGGACGTTTCCACGACTTTGGAAATATCTTTTCAAGCCCTTTTTGATCACTATTTTGCCTAACTATCATATGATACATCTGTTAATTATTCCTTTCCTGATTTCACACAGATGACAATGTGGAAACTGTTAAGTTCTTCATAAGCTGTCTCTTTTGTGCCCCGTTGTCCCCCAGAAGTCAGGAAGACAAAAGTAAAATAAAAATAGTAATGAAGAACTGCTAAGGGAGAGAGGAGAGTGGACTCACTCTGGAAGGCTCTTCTCTACTGCTCTAGGCAGAATTTCTTCCGGCATGGATTTACATTTAGTTCTCTTCACTGATCTTTACTCTCCAAAAAAGATTTTTAAAAAACTACATATTCTTTCTCTATACCAAACTCAATCTGCCCACTCAGAAAATGTTACTATGCATTTAAACTATGGTATGAATGAAGGATAATTATTAATGGCTTAAAATTTTTCTTAACATGAGAAGTATGGTAATAGATTAAAACATTTATTTTTCAAATACTGAATGAAGAAAAAAGGTGGAACAGATAAAAGCAGGTAACCACTGATTACAACCAACAGAGATCACAGTTAGACACAGTGAGGTGCTTACACTTAAAAAAAGAACAAGAGAAAAAAGGAAAAGAAGTATTAAACTTCTATGAAAAGCTCTTCCCTTTTAGATTGAGGAGATAGAAAAAAAAAATTATTTGTGAAGAGAGGTAGTAAGTGTCGGCACTAGAAAACTTCTCCAGCAAACATACAAATTTCAGTATGAGCCCCGATTCACAAAACAGAACTAAGACCACCTCAGTCACAATGTTGATAACTATAAACATAAACCTGCTTAGAGAAAATTCTGTACCTTGATTACCTAAATTGAAACAGGACAGATACGTAAGACTCAGCTTCACTGTTGAAAAGCTACTGACTTAGTATAAGTTACTCAGGCTGTTTATTTCTATTACTGATACATTGCTTTTATTCCTTTTGAATACTCAGACCCTGTAAGAGTAACAGGGCATGTGCTTTTGAGTTGCTTCTCTGGGTTGGCATTGAGTCAGACACACTTTTATTTCATCTCTCACACTTCTGTCATGATGGCAGGCCAGTGCTGATGCCATATAATTCTCAGCTTTGCTATGTAAAAAATTAACTTGGCCTATCTGAGATCAAATAAGATTTTGGGGCCTAAGGCATTATTATTCTAACTAATGGAGTTAGTCTGACAGCCTAGAGCCGAAAAACAAGGAAAATCAAAGGGAAAGTCAACTCTTTGTTGAGAACTCTGGTCAATACTTCTAGTAATGTTTTAAGGCAATTGAGAAAACCTGGGCTTTGGAGCCAGCTCTGGGATCAAATCCTGACCTCAACATTATTAGCTGTTAGACTGGGCAAGTCATTTCAGATATCATCAGTTTGCTCATCAGCAAAATGGGGATAAAAATCACTACCCACTAAAATCTATCAACTAAGTGTGATGCTTCTGAAAGTACCTGGAAATGGTGTCTGAGACATAAAAAGTACTCAAAAATGTTAGCTTCCTTTCCCCTACTTCTCCCTTCATATCATTGGATAATATAGGAAACCACTGGATAATATAAGGAACCAAGAAAGATGAAAACGCATTAAAAGTCCACGTTTTTTTTCCGGATTGAACATGGAATATACTTCACAAAGCGGACACACCATTCACCACAATTTGGGAAAACTCCTCTAGGGCCTCAAGTCTCTCACCTCCTCTAGCACCACATTTGTTATAGTCTAAGTCAAAATGACTCCTTTAAGCCTCAAAGAAGAGAGTGTATTCCCCAAAATAAATGGACTTGACTCAGACTTTGGATAATGAGCTATTTAAACATGTTGCTCACAGCTCATGTTCTCAGTTTGAGGAATTCCTCTTGGATCTTTTCTTCAGTGGTAATGGATGGTTTCCACGTTACATTCTTTACCCCCTTATGCAGCTGGCAAGTCAGATAAAATAAAATAAATTCAGAACAAATACACACATACACATACTTAGTGCTATTGTGAGTTAGACAAGTGATGACTAATATGGAATGCAAATAGGATTATCATTCACTGGCCGCCTCCTCCTGACTGGCTGCTGGAGGTATTTATTAATGTCAGGTAATCTGCATTTGAGAAGAAATATTGCTGTTATTGTTTGATTTTAGGTTTGGGTTACAATTTATCTTAACATTTTTAAAAGGAAGAGCTCCAAATTTTAATGGGACTAAAAGACAACTGAATAGTGACCTATAAGTTCTTCACCATCTGTCCTCTTTAGCTGTCTGGGAGATGGGTAAACGGAACTTCCTGAGTAAGGATCAAAGACAAATACCTGTCCCACTAAAAATGAGTCAGAGCTTCTACCTTGGCTTTAAAATCCTATGTGAGGGTTGTTTTTTCTTTCTAATGGAAATAATCTTGGACTGAGGCGGGGTGAGGAGAGATAACCCATCAAAAAAGGGCATTTCCCAATTTTATTTGGAATTTCAGTACTTGATCATTAGGCTCAGAGAAGTTTCTTCATTTGGAAAACTATAAAATTAGCCCAACCATACCTGGCCCTGTGGGTGTGGCAAAGAAAGAAAACCCAAATCTTGGCTGAAACAGAAGCAAGATAACAGTAAACAGATACTGATATAATGAGAGAGCCAGCTAGTCAGCCAAACAACCGAAGATACTGTACCACCACCCTAGCTGAGAACCAAAAGAAATTTGTTAGTTTCTAAAGCCTTTCCGATAGGAATGGTTGGCGGCAAAGGGTCAGGATCCAGGAAACTCACATTCCACACCAGCTCTGCCACTTATTTTCTACCTGGATTTGGGCAAGTCAAGGACCTTTCCTGAAGCTCAGGTTCCTCCACTGTGAAATAGAGATAATCTCTTTCTCGCTAAGTTGATAGAAAATGATAAATATGATGACATTTTGTTAATAGTAAGTGCCATACTGATGTAGCTGTTACCTTTATCAAACACACACTGACCAGTAGGGCAGGAATAATAAGTTAACTATTACCTCCCTGTCATTCACTCAGACCACTCTGACTCCCTCTGATGTCTCAAGCAAGCTGTGCTGTGACCTAAACAATATTGAATCACTAAATCAACAGTAAGTTCTAAGGATTTCTGTATGTTTTTTGAAAGAGAGGATAAGAAATGAAGGGGCTCTACTTCAAACTGGCTTAGACAGGATGCTGTAGTTAGTTAGTTTTGTTAAAATTTTCCCCAGCATGTTTCTATTTAAAATCGTCTTTTTGCATTATTCTGGAAGAGAGGGTAACTCTTATCTCATCCAAAATTGGTGTTTCCAATTTCCTTATATAACAAGGCTTGAATGTTGTGGAGGAAGTGGGCAAAAACTAAGGAACCAAGAAAGATCAAAATGCAAGAGACCTATAACCTGTAAGGTTAAGAGGTTATGACCCTAGGGCCCTGAGGTAAGGTGGAAGTCTAGAAAGATGTTTTCAGATACTTTTAAGCAACTAACTTTACAGGGCTTTTTGAAAGAGGTAGAGATAGGATCTAATGCTTAGAACAACATGACTAGCACGAATACGTTAGAAAGATCATAAGGATCCCATCAAAATGACCGGTCAGTGTTAAGAAAGGAGCTTGGTATTAGTAATTCATTATCCTTTGCGTTCACTGTTTAAAATCATTTGTCTGAATGTATTTCTTTTGACTTGTTCATCGTAACTATTATCCTAGTCCTAAACCTTTGGCAAAGCACAGTCAGGCCACAGATTAGAAGGAAAAATAGATACGATTAGATAAGCACACTGAATCACATGCACACTTAAATAATGGTGTCAATCATGTTCTAAATTTGGTTGTGATAGGTACTATTTGCTTTTAAACTAAGGGAGGAAAGTTGCAGTCAGTATAATGTCATGATGTCATTAATGCAACACCACATGCTGGTTTCCTCCCACTGTTTTTCTAGCATTTGATAGGCGTTTCTAATGTTTTGACTGTGGCAGTGTGGAGGAGAAAGAGTGAGGCTGGCTGGTGTCTTATATATTCTACACAATAGGACAGATAAACACACACACACACACACATATAGTTGTACATGGTGCACAAATGACTAAAAGACGGTGAGGAAACGGATGGAAGAAATATCTTCTTGGTATATCTCAGTAAGACCATAATGTATTATGGATTGGGAAAGTTTTAAAAAACATGTAAGTAAGATAAAGAGCTGCTTTAACTGGATTCAGGAAGGAAAGCCTCTAATAAACACTTTTTTTCACTAAGAATTACAAGACAGAGAAAATGTTTGTTTCAGTTATATATAGCACTAGCAATCAAAGTATGGTAAAATATACTCAGTCTTTGGAGCTTGTAAACATATATTAAAGACATTAGTCGTCTGGGAAGAATCAGTGATTTCTAAGTATTGTTCTCTTAAAAGCTTTGGAAACATGCACCTTTCAAACTTCCAATTATGTAAAACTAATCTGCATCAATCTAAGGAAACATTTAGACTCTCAGAGTCAGGAAATTAAACCACTAATTCTTAAATTCTGAGCACACCTCTAGCCTCCGTCTTTGCTTTTTATACTTACTATTTGTAGATAAATGCTAACAAAATGTCTGAGGGAAACTGAACAGTATATTCAAGTCAAATAGATTAACCAAAAATAAGTGGACAGAAACTAAAAAAGGGCCAGGTAACAGAACAGGAGAAAGCAGGGACAGCAATGACGAATTGTCAGAAACACCTTTCCACACTCTCACCTTCCTCCAAAACATAACTGATCTATTATGTAAATTAAGGTAATAAAAAGCACCTCTCCCTCCAAATTTTAGCATGAAATGGCTGTAGGTATTAAAGAAGAAAACATTTAAATAAGTGAATGATTTCAGAATCAGCATTTCTGGTACTTTAACTTTGCATCAGCAAACATCTAGAAGTTATGTGTCTAAATGAGTGTCTAGGGATACTCCTATGTGTAAGCTCAGCGAACACAGACATGAACAAGACCTAGTTTTCAAGGGAGGTCCAAGATGAAGGTGAAGAAGAAAAACAGCAACCTAGTTTTCTTGCCCTCAAAATGTTTAAAATCTAGTACTACTACATAGATAGAGGAGACAAACTCTTAACAGACTCCTAACACACTTCCTTATTACTTATCCATGGAACCATCTAAAACATAATCTAGAAACCATCAGAATATCTAAAAAAATGTTGATGCTTGAACAATATTTGTTTTGATACTCTAGAGCCATGGAACAAAGCGAAGTGGGAAATGAGTACAATTACATAGTAAATCTGGGTGTATCTGGGATCAACAGATAGTGCTGACACTTTTGGTCTTCTGCAAGTCTTTATCCGGCTTGCTTTAGAGCTATTCTTCTTCAGTCCAGGATTCTCTGTATGCATGTAGCGGGGAAATGCACACCTGATTAGAGGTTCACAGCACCTCCCAGCTGCACATTCTCCCTCTGTGAGCAAATCTACTCTCTCAATAAGGTGAGAGTAGGTATCTGAGATGGTCACTAAATTCCTTCTAGTTAAGACATTCTCTGAGTAAAGCTAAAATGTATGTTTCAGAGAGATCATTAGAAGAAGGAAAATGCATTACTTCACTTCTGTGACAGACCAGCACATTCTGTAAGACAATGTCTCTATTTGGCAAAAGACCCTAATTTATGTCTCTTTATGGATTCCAGTATCATGAGCTCATCCTACACCTAACAAATGTATTCATTATGTAAGTTTTCTCTTAAGCGAATACAAGACTGGAGAGAAAGCAAGTGCTTCTTGCCATTCAACTTGGCTTCAGCAGAACTTCCCATGGTTAGGAGGAGGCTGCCCATTTCTAGATAATGAAAACAAATTCATCATCATTGTGTGTTTTTTACTTCACTATGTCACTCTGGAAGGGTCTGAAAGCCTTATACTCTCCACCTTTGCCTCTTGCAGCATCAACAGGTTATAAAAATAATTCTTTGTCTAATGGTATGCAACCTTAAGATGAACTCAGGAAAATAGTATTCGTTATTCTGTTGGATATATTAGATGTGCAATAACGATGTATTATAAAGTAAATCAAATTACAAAAATGAACTCTATCCCTTGGATAAAGTTCTGGGAGTGAGCCAACACCACAATTATTATCTTTTCTAGCATTGAATGTTCTACATAAGTGTTTGGAAGATGTAAACAGGATATAAATCTGAGATCGGTTCTTCAATCTGTCTACAAATAACCATGACATTATATATAAACTATTCTTTAAAGCATATATGCTTTCTGTTTAAGCAGTTAAGAAGTGTATTAGACACTACGATAAACACAAAAAACGAATACCGATAAATGCAAGCCTTCCGTCTCGGAAAGTCTTCACTTATTTGATTAAGTTAGGTGAAAAACAGAGCAGTCATGCTTGTAGCCTTTCTTCCTTTTCCCTTTCCTCTCCTCTTTTCATTTCTAATGCGAATCGGAAGTCTACGTGGAGCAGTCTGGCTAGCCCCAGTCTAACCTCCCCATCTGGAAGGGGACTAACCAGCCTTGGGGCTACTTCCAACCCTTCCCAGCTGTTGGGTTGGGGTTTTTTGTTTTTGTGGGCTTGAGAAAGCATATTTATATAAATGATTGCCATATCCTTTGCCAGCTGTTGACCCTGCTCTTGTCCCGGCTGGGGCATGGTTTTCATTTTTAGCGGCCACAGACTGGAACTGACCCTGACAGAGTTAGCACGCTATGCAAACAGCTTTACGCGCTATTGCTGTGACAGTTCAGACAATGGATGCACAGTGTAATCCAAGGGACCGGTGTTTCCCTTTGGGCGAATGTCACAGAATCCAGAGCTGGGAGTATCAGTTGAAAAAATAAATTTTGAGATTCACTGTGTTATGGAATACCTTCTCTTCAGTAACTCAGAGTGCAGTGATTTCAGCTAGGGTCAGAGCTACAATTTATCAGCGGCAAGTGAGGTTTCCCTTGTACATGTATGAACCTGAAAAGTTCTCCAATAGGATTTGCAAAGGCAATTGTCTCTATAGTTGCATATTTGAGAGGTAAAAATAAGCTGTATTTTCAGTTTATTGTTTAAAACTATGTATATATGCTTCTGATGTTAATCCATAAATAAAAAAATTTACACCGTTATACCTTAACAGGATAAAAAGATCAAAATCAGTTTGGGCTTTTGATCATTACTACAGCCTACCAATAATCATTCCTAAAGATCCAATCAGATCATTTCTTTTGCTCATTACTGACCAGAATAAATCTATATTTAATCTGTGGATAACTGTAGCCATGGCAAACTAGAAAGTTTAGAAATATTCATAGGTAGATAACAGTCAGGGGGACCCACAGGGATGGGAGGGAAGAATATTCCATTAAGGACAATTTATCCTCAACAACCAATATTTCATTTGCAGTTAAATGGGAATAACAGAATAAACAGCAAATTTTTACAGCTTTCATAAATTGTGTTAAGCCCTTCTGGTCATAAGCACAAATGGCATATGTGAAGAATGAATAAATTTAATTTAAGAAAATTGATGTTAATGCTTAAAGCAATATACCTACCAAAACTGAAGATTCATAATGTTTGATAATTTGCAGGACCATTCAGTCATTGCAACAGATTATTATTTAGAGTCTAACTGTAAAGGGAAAGTAGCAAGAGAGCTTATCAAAACGATATCCTGTAGTAGTTTCTCCCCTTCTCTCTCTTCAAGCCTGTAGGCTGACTATGGCAGATGGAGACTGCCATACATAACTGTAATTAAAACGTGAACTCCATCTTAGAGGTCAGAATAGAACAGCTGACAAATCGGGGAGCTGGGAGATAGAAAGAGAAAATATTTCCTGACACAGGCATTTTCAGTCTTTGAAAAACAATCCAAAAGGAAATTTAGCCTATGAATTTGAGCATCACATATTTAGTGTATCTTTTAAAAAATCCTCAGAAGCTTGAGGTCTGGAATTACTTTAAAGGCAGCTCAGAATTTCAATCAGCTTTAGCACAGTGAAAAGTTCAAGTGCTGGGGGAAGTAACCGATGTGATCATTGAAGCTTCTATGAACTCTGATTAACTAATGACAAAATCTATGAAATGACAAAGCAAGATTTTCTTTCTCTGATGCAAATGTATTTGTAATAATGAGGAAAAGAAAATGAAGTCATTTATCCCCCACATCAGATCCTGACTGAAAATTTCACATCACCGGTACAGGCTCATAGGACAGTCTCTAGATACACATTATTTTGTAGGCAGAATATAATTAGATTTTCAAAAATTTAATACTATATCCCTGAATTTTGTATTTATTTTGATTATTGATATATTGGGGCTTATTTCTACCATCTTATTTGTATACTCTGTTCTTTCCTTCTACTATATTAACAGTTTTTAATAATCATTTTTTCTCTGTTTGTTCGGAAGCTACAGATTGTATCTATTAATGTTTTACCCTTCATTTTTTAAATCATACTAATACATAACTATAAATATAAGTTATTCAATCTTTGTCATTCTTGTCTGGGGTTTTAATTCCATACAAATGTATCATAACATGAATGGTTCTATTATTATACTTTTATTATAGAATTTAATTACCAACATAATTCTGTATTTTGCATATCACTATTCCTATATTCACATTTTTGTGGTGTAGTACATCTTTACGGGATTCTTTTTACAGCAAGACAGTGGTAAAACTCTTACTACTGTGTAAAAGTACTGCGTAGTAATTTTAGCTGGGTATAGAATTGTAATTTCAGAATTATTTTTGCTCAGCACTTTGGTGTATTACTCCTTTGTCTTCTAGCATCTAATGTCTCCCAGTGGAAGTCTATTATCTATCTAATTTTCATACCTATGTATGTAATGCCTCTGCTAGCTTTTAAAAATCAATGGTCTTCAATTTTACTGTATATATAAGCATATAAATATGAATTTATTTACATATGTTCTGCTCAACACTCAAGTTACACTTTCAATCTGAGGACTAAATCTCTTTAATTATGGGAAATTCTTAGTTCTTATTATGTGAACATCACTTCTTGGTCATTCTATCATATTATTTTAGAATTCTTATTAGATATACAATTGACACTTGAACAATGCAGGGGTTAGGGGCTTTGATCCCCCCATGAAGTCAAAGATCCACATAACTTTGACTCTCCTAAAATCTGAACTATTGTTGATCAGAAGCCTCACCAGTAACATAAGCAGTTGATTAATACACATTTTTATGTTATATATATATATATATTGCATAATGCATTCTTACAATTAAATAAGCTAGAGAAAAGAAAATGTTTTTTCAAATTGTCAAAAATCTCCAAAAAATTTTCCAATATATTTATTGAAAAATATCTCCATGTAAATGGAACCACATGGTTCAAACCCACGTTGTTTAAGAGTCATCTGTATATCAAAGTTTCTAAACTTTGTTGCAAAATGACTCTTTCACATTTTTATATCTCTCTGCTATTTTCTAAGAACTGCTATCCAAAAATATGGTCTAAAATTGTTACTGAATTAAAAAATTTCTATGCCTTTATTATTTTATTGCTAATATTTTGAAGTGATTCTTTTTTGTATCCACTTGCTCTTACCTGGTTTCATTTCTGTTGGCTTTGTTTTCTAAATTCTTGTTTTACAATGCTATATCCTTTAGAGGATCTGAAATAGAAGCTTTTTTTTTTTTCAGACTTCTATTTTTTCCTTTCATCTGCGTGGATTCACCTCCTTGCAGACTTTATTGTTTGTCTTTCTTGGTATTAATGCATTCCTTTATTTATGGATTTTGACATTTGATTTGTAGGCTCATTTTAAATAGGAGTTACAGTGAATTCTTTTCACTTTCTCTATGAGAACACTACTCCCTGTCTTCTAGTTTAATGGCTGCCTCCACGGAATCCCTAGAAATCCAGTCCAGAATCTGGTCTTATATTAGGCAACTAGGGTATCTGATCCCTTGGTAATATTGGGGAAAATCCATATCAGAAAAAGAGTCAGTGGACAGTTTAGCTCAGTTTCTAAGACTGCCTTTGTCTTCCTACCTACCCAGGCCTACAGTTTAAACAGGCCACGGCTCTTGGCAGCAGTCAACAGCGGCTTTCGTTAGTGTGGATTTGAAGTCACTACATGAAAGCTAGGCTCACATGAAGTGCTCCATGGAAGCTAGACTCACAGCTACCTGAGACATCTTTCAGACACTAATACCCATGGTCTCCACCTCTTGGCTCTTTGCATTTCTGTTTTAATTTTGGTCCATGGAGAAGTCTTATTTTTGACCTTTGGCACATCTTCTAAATTTTCTTTTCTCTTTTTCCCCTATTTTTCCAGTAGTTTATCATCTAGGTCTACACTTATAACATCAACGTTACAGAAAGAGTTCCCCCAGCTAACTTTCTAGTGGTCTCTAAGTCATTTACTTTTGATTTTCCTCTACACACAAAAGGGCCTTATTATTGCTATATCACAGATACTTATATTCAGTTAAGCCATGCTGAAGATTTTTTACACTCAAACAATTTCTCATAATTTATAATTATAATCATAATTAATTTCTTTTACTCTTCATTATTTAAGTAATGGGTGAATAATACTCATGAATATATTCTTTTAAATGATCAAAACAAATGAAAGTATTCCACATCAAAGAAATGCAAATTTAAAGCAAAAGATAATGTTTCTGCATCCTGGATTGGCAAATAGCTAAGAGAGAGTTAAGAGAGTAAAGAAATATCCTTCTTTTGTACTTATATGGCAGTGCAAACCTGCTTGGAAAATGATTTGCCCAATATACATCAAAAGCCTTAACAGAACACAAACTCAATGGATCAGCAAATCCACTTCTAGAAATTTATCCTGAGGAAATAATAACATAAATGTACCAAAACGTACAAGGAACTCATCGTTTATAAAAGCAAAAAACAAAAACCAAACCAACAATAGCAAAACAAACAAAAGCAAAGGAACAAACAAAATATTCAGTAACATGAGATTGGTTAAATAAACTACAGAATACTACACAGTCACTTTAAAAATAGACCCATACAGAGAGGTAAAATGTTACATCAAAATGTTAACTCTGCAAGTATGTTAATGGTAACCTATATTTTCTTTATTTATAGTTATGGTATCAAAATTTTTATTGCTCTATCTATAGATTTATTACTGTATCTACCTATAACTATATATGTCTATATTTATATATATATCTGTAAAGAGTAAAAATGAAGCAGAGGTGGAAGAGTAATTACTCTTAAATGCATGGAAGTCAAAAGCAGGGACATATTATGAGCTTGAGGCCAACCAACTTAATCTCTCAACTGACTGTCCGTAAATGCAAATAGATCCCCCATCCACCTAGAGCTATTTCTTCCTATTAAATAACTCTGAGCTCTCCTTCCTTCTTTTCAAGGTCTCCAATCCAATCTCCTCCTGGTAGGTCAGATCTTGCTGTCAGGCATCCAATCTCTCTTCCATTTCTAATTCATCCATCAATTCTTCATTCTTCCCTTCAGACTATAAATATGGTCCAGTTTTTTAAAAGAAAAAAAAATCCTCTCTTGAAAATGACATCAAAGAAGAGACATCCCATGTCCTATTTTCTCTTCCTATTCATTTGTATTTACTCCACAGTTTTTGGTAGTGTGGCTCTCCTCTCTACTGCTATACTCAAACCATTACAGCTAATGCCTCTCATGATTTGCTAGTTCTAAATCCAATGTATATTGGTATCATTATCATCCAGAACCATTGTATGAGCCTATATTTAATGGCACTGCCGATTCAACCCCCTACTACCTCACCCATAACTTCTAGTGGCACTGCACTTTTGGGTTCTAGTCTTAATTCTTTTTGACCACTCCTGAATGGCTCACCCTTTGCAGACCTGTATATTTTGCTGATTTTCAGAGTCTGCCCTTAACTCACTATTTTGTTTAGTCCATACACCTTCTCTTTCATCTACACTGATTAACTCCCAAATTTTTACTCAGGGCCAGATGGTCTGCCTTCATTGCCTCATAGGTACACCAATTTCAACATTCCTAAAATAAGAAGTATTAAGTTCCCCATTAAACTGTTTCTACCCCTATATCCTCTTATCCATTCAATTAGCACAGATAGAAATCTGGGGTTCATATTAAACCCTTCCCCCTTTCTCAAACCCGATATCCAATCCCTGTGCCAAAGACATGGCACCATGACAATTTTCACTCCTAAACACTTCTCAACTTTCTACACTTCTCCTTTCTTCTCCCTTCATTTCCATTTACCTCTACCCTAGGTCAGGTCAACACTATTTAAGTGGTCTCCTTGATGCCAGTCTTCGCCTTTCTTCAAATCTGCCTTTTCTATAGCTACCAAATTACATTTAAAATGCAAGCCTGACTATAACACTCTTCTGCTTAAAACCCTTTTCCCTTCCTTTCAAGGTAAAGTCCAAACTCCTTAACTAACACACAATGTTCTGGACTCTTCTCTTACAACTCTCTGCCTAGGAATTTATACTATGGCAACATCAACTTCCTTATGAGCCCCATAAATAGATCATGACTTTTCTTGCCTCTATCTCTTTCTTCACTTACACTACACTGTCTGCCTGTATTACTACTAAGTCAGTGCCTCCTCATCCTGGGCATCATATTTCTAGAAAGCTCTCCTTAAATATATTCTCTACCTTCCTCAACTCCAAGTATGCAAAGGAACTTAGCAATAAAGACCATACCCTTCGAAGTCTACTGTTTTTTCCAGTATCATACTATGAGAAATCCAGTTGATTAAAATCTCTTTCATCATAGGTTTAATAGAGAAATTTTTATATATATACTTATATCGCTCTCCTTTTTACACCACACCCTGAGAAGTCTGCATTAAGGACCTGGCCCTGCCTGCTGGGCCTTGTACCCATGGTGTGTTCATTACATGCTTATTCACAGGCTAAGACCTGCTGCTAAGGTTATAGAGAGAAAGAAACTAAATCACCAACAGCAATAAAGCTTTTTAAGGGCAAGTAAAAATCTCCTTCCAGGAATTAAATAAGCCAAGATGTAAGAGAAACAACTTTAGTATAAAAGGCCGAACATTGACTTAGCTCCTAGAGTAGACTTGTGGTTTATACCAGAATAGAAACTAGGAATTGTGGGCAAGTTTTCATGGGGAAATTACACACGGGATACTTGTTACAAGATGACTGATGAAACTACATTAAAACAGGTGATTCTTTTTGCTGAGGAATAGAGAGAAAAAGGTTTCAGGTATCAGGGCATCAACTACATAGATCCCTAAAGTTGAGTGACAATAACAAAACTTGCTAACTCAGGAGCTGGACACTGTTTCACAGCAGGAATAGTGAGGGGAAAGACTGCCCCAGGAGAATGCAGCCCTGAGAGCCGAAAATCCTGCTGTGTATTGGTTAGTTTGCTACGTAAATTATGTGTGTGTGTACAATGGGGGGACCTTAGAAGTTCAAAAGTATGGAAAAGACTGCATTCAGACATTGGGAAATGGATGTTAAAAATATGAAATGTTTCAAATCTTAGAAACAGTTCATATTGCTTAATAGACTAGGAAACAGGCCAGAACAAAATCTGGACAGGAAAAAAACACCTTTATGAAAATTCAAATAAATACAATTCAGATCACAAAGAAGAAATTCTTCTACAATTGGGCAAGATTAACTTAGCATGTTGCACAGATAGAAGGGACTCTGCTAAAAAGAAAAAAAAAAACTTAGCTGCTAATCTTAGGTTAATAGCAAATGACCCCATCCACTCTTAACCTCAAAGACTGACCTCTTGACCCACAGCCAGTGGCCCTGTTCAGAAGCATGTTGCCACCAGAATAAATAAAAAGAGAACATAACGTGCTGAAATTGTTATTGCTAATGACAAGTGACATGCACTTTATACTGCCACGGAGCAAAGTCATCAATAAATAACCTCAAATATGTTTGCCAATATTTTTCTAGATTTTAGTTTCCTGTCCTATGTTTTGAAATTTGTATGTATTTATTTATTGTGGAAGAAGAGTAAACTTACTTTTCTCAGTTCTGGGTATTTTCGAAGGAAACTGTTTAAAGTATAAACTATAAAAGTATGGGAAAACCACGTGGGTAGATGTGTTGGTAATCCGTGCTACTCAATAATTCACATCCACACTCTTTCACAGGCATTGTCCATACTAAAACACAACTGGTAAGAGAGAAGTGCCACAGACATACCAGGATTCTGGCCTAGAACACATGTCATAGACATAAAGGCCAGACATAGGAAACTCTAAAAGCCTTATATTCCAAGTATTTTCAGTAAGTTCTTAAAAATCTCTCAGTGAAGGGCCTATTGTGATGCCTGAGAATGCTTCAAATCTTAGATACAGTTGATGTCGGTAAGTTCATTAAAAAAAAATCAACATGCAGATAGCACTTCAATACTTTTGAAATTTTGAACTCCCCCTACCCCACACACACCCTGCCAGCTTATAAATAAGGTTTGCTACAGTGTTTTTCCCCCTTACCCAAATACATATTGCCTGAAACATTTCTGGAAGGGTAAAGAAACTGATCATATTGTTGGCCTCCAAAGAGACAAAGTGGGTGGCTGGGGGAAAGGTATAGAAGAAAGATTTTTTTACTAGGCACCCTTCTGTATTTTTAAATTTGGAACCTATTAAAGATTTTAAAAATTCAAATGAAAAAATTTTGAGCCTACCTATGACCAAATTTGGAAAGCAGGAAAAAAACATTTAAGTATAAAAAGACATGAATTACAAACAGGAAGCAGGCCTTGAATTAAGTAGTATAAATCTGCATGTGTATACTAGGGAAAATAGAGATAAGATAAAGGGGCAGATAACTGATTTTATACAATAAACCTTAATATACTGGTTAAAAATTATTTTATAGATGGTGTATGAATCCACACCTAAGATATAGTATAAGTAAATAATTTAATGGAGCAGAAAAGCAAGGACACTACATTTTTCACAGTAGCTGGCTATTAAGGTGGAAACATTAAAATTCTATTTCACCTTCCATCCTATGGAATGCTATAAAGTAAACATACAGCTGAAACCAAATTGTGTATACACAATTGTGAATTGCATGCTTCTTACGTTTTGTATTTTCCTTTATTAGGTATTTTCAACTTGAAGATGAAATGAAAAATGAAGGCTTTTTAGTATAGTTACAATTTGTAGCCAAATAAAGGCACATAGAATATAATATAATCCATGGTTCCCAGAGATAAAATTATGTCTAATTGTAAAAGATAACCAGTTTCTCTCTGTTTCTCAAATTTTTATTTTTATAAAATGTTTTCTGCTTGAAAGTTGTTCAAGAGTAAAAGATGCTTTGACATGCTTTTAATTGATTCGTTTTACACTCAAAGGGAGGATAACAGTGATTTGTGAAAGGATTTTTTTTCTGTCTTGCACACATCTCTCATTTGTCCATCTTAATTCAATTAAAGGAAATAAGGACAGTTTGACCGATGAATGAACCATATTTTAACCGAGGACACTTCTATTTAAACTGGAGTGTATCAACCACTGTAATTGTCAGTTAGTTACTTCCGATCTCTAACTTTTGTTTTGAGAGGTCACAGTATGGTCATGGAAGAGAAGAACATATTAGAATATGGGTAAGTATTTAAACCACTAGCCCATTAGCCATTCAAAGAAAGAAAATTTTTAGGGATTACTAGCTTATATGGAGGTAACTCAACCCCACTAGTAGCTTTTGTTGTCTGAAGGCCTATAAATTCAAATACAATCAAATTTTTTTTTTATGTTGAAAAAGTAGGAACAAGTTTTATAATGCTGGGCCTCACAGGTTTTCATAAGTTTTATTGTTGCTGTTTTAATTAGATTTATAGGGGCAATAATTTACCTTCAATTTAACCTACCGATTTTAAGTATTGAGCTTATAAGTGTTTACAATTTTTTTAAATGTATGTAGGATATAATCATCACCACAATCAAGATACGGGACATTTACAGCACTCCAAAAAAGTCTGCTCTCGTGCACTTGGAAAATCAATACCTTTTCCTCAACTCTGGACCTTGGCAGTCACTGATCTGCATTTTATCTCTACAGTTTTGCATTTTGCAGAATTTCATATAAATGGAATCAAGCATTATGGAGTGTTTTATGTTTGTGTTTTTTCACTTAGCATAATGCTTTTGTGATTCTTCCATGTTGGCGTGTGTATCTGTCAGCAATCCCCTTCATTTCATTGCTAAAAATGGAATATAACAGGTTTTTTTTTTAATCTCTCCACAACTAATTAAAACTTGGTTTATTTCCAGGTTTTGGCAATTTTGAATGAAGCTGCAATGAACATTTGAGTACAAGTTTTGTATAAACATGTTTTCACTTCTCTTGGGTACATAACAATGAATGGAATGGTGGGATCTTATGGAAGAGGTATGTTTAACTTTATAGGAAACTACCAAAACTACCAAACTATTTTACAAAGTTGCTGTACTACTCTGAATTTCCAACAATAACATTTAAGGGTTCTGCAGTTTCTCCATATCTTCATCAACACTTGGTGTAACTGGTCTTTTAAACTGGAGCCATAAGAAAATTCATTGTCAAGTGCTCATAAAGAATAAAGGCCTAAAGAGTGGTTTTTAAGCAAATGTGTCTACAGCATGCTGCTCCAAATTAGCAAGAAATTTCTCCTTATCTGGGTAGAAATATATTAATTTAATTTACTCACATTTAATTAAATGGTATTTTAATTTATATGATGCTTTTCTAGTAGTGTTTTCTAGTAGTGCATAGTATCATTTCCCTAATGACTAATGTCAGAACACCTTTTTATATACTTGTTACTTTTTTACATTCTTCGGTGAAGTCTCTGTTCAAAAGCCTGTGTTTTAATTGAGTTATTTTTCTCACTACTGAGTTCCTTTATGAAATAGAGTCAGTTCTTGTTTGCAGTGCTTATGTTCTGTAAAGTCACCATGAACTCTGAATTAGTGAATACTGAAATTTCCTAGAGGAAAAACGTCTATTTTTCCAATAAGGCACATCACAGCCTTGTACTTAGGAACACCAGACAGCACTTCAGCACTACTCTATCTTAAACAGTCAAATCACCAACAAAAAAGCACAAAAATGTAAAACATGTGATACTAAAAAGATCAGGAAAAGGACATTTGTTTACAGTATGAGAGCTGAAACAAGAAGACAGAGCAAATGTTGCCTTGTTCGAAGTCAGCTGGGAATGGGAATGTTTTTGCAGCTTTACCTACGTCTTCTTGCCTGTGCACGAAAGCACAGCAAGCCAGTATTGGTTTAGGGTTACAAATAAATTGTAAATAGGTGAATTCACAGATACAGAATCTGTGAATAAGAGGATCAACTGTTTATGTTCTGTGATGATTTTCCTCCTGTCTGCGGCTTGACTTTTTCTTAACAGTGGTTCTCCATGAGCAAACATTTAAAATTTTGATTTAACTCAATGTATCAATACTTTTCACTGATTCAATGTTTTAAATCCCATCTAAAAATTTCTGCTCATTTAAGAAAAGATATGCTATTTTTTTTCTTTTTCAAGCTTTACTGTTTTAGATTTAAGGTCCCATTTAGAATTAATTTTGGGGTAACTTTACCTGTGCTTTCCATGGGGTCAATTACTTTTTAATTATTATTAATCTTAGCAAATCTCATGTAGAAAAATAACAAACATATGTTTATGGCATTTTTATGAGTCTGCTATACAATAGTTAGCTTGAAGCATCATATGAATTAAAATACTTTTTAATTAAATATAATTAAACTAATATATTTACTTTGAATTACCCAGATAAGCAAAAATTTCTTACTAATTTGGAATAGCATGCTGAAAACACATTTGTCTAAAAACCACACTAGAGACCAAACTTAGGCCTTTATTCTTATGAGCTCTTGACAATGAATTTTCATATAGAGGACACTTTGGCAGTTGACACATGAAATAGCAAATTTTAAAGTAATGCTTTCTTTTCTAAAAGCAAGAAACTATAAATTTTAAAATAAAGGAGAGGTTCTGCATGCTTTATTACTATAACAGCAAAATTTTAAAAATAACATTCAATACTTGAGGAGAAGGAGAACCTTGAAAAAGGGTTCTTTTATTAAGGAAACATTTCCTTCAACAAGTTACACTAGTATGAACACACAGAAAAGGACAGTTCATACAAAAGCCCCAACTTTCTTTCCCTCTAAACTGACACTGAAAGAAACAGTGGAAACTGGTGTTCAGTACAGAACCCATAAATTCAAGCCAAGATTAAGGCCAAGAAAGCTGAAATGAAAGGGGTCCACAGCCACAAGAACAATGTCTTAAAAAGTCAGAGGAACATGGGCAGAGGACCTGAACAGGAATTTCTCCAGAGAAGAAATCCAAATAGCCAACAAGCACATGAAAATATGCTCCACGTTGCTAATCATTAGGGAAATGCAAATCAAAACCACAATGCGATATTACCTCACACCAGTTAGAATGACCATTATCCAAAAGACAAGAAATAATAAATGTTGGCGAGAAAGTGGAGAAATGGGAACCCTCCTATATTGTTGGTGGGAATGTAAATTGGTGTAAACTCTGTGGAAAGCAGTATGGAGGTTCCTTAAAAAAACTAAAAAGAGAAATACTACTTAACCCAGTAATTCTACTTCTAGGAATTTACCCAAAGAAAACAAAATCCCTGATTCGAAAAGATACATGTACCCCTATGTTTATCACAGCACTATTTGCAATTGTCAAGATAGGGAAGCAACCTAAGTGTCCATCAGTAGATGAATGGATAAAGAAGGTGTAGTACATATATACAACAGAATATTATTCAGCCATAAAAAGAAAAGAAATCCTGCCATTTGCAGCAACATGGATGGACCTAGAGGGTATTATGCTCAGTGAATTAAGCCAGGAGAAGAAGGACAAATACCATATGATTTCACTTATTTGTGGAACATAAAAACAAAGCAAAACAGAAGGAACAAAACAGCAGTAGATTCATAGACACTGAGAAGTGGCTAGTGGTTACCAAGGGGGAAGGGGTGGGGTGAAAGGGTGAGGGAGTTAAAGGGGTACAATAATTCTCAATCACAGTATAAGCTGATCACAGGGATGGTAGTACAGCATGGAGAATACAGTCAATGATTCTGTAACATCTTCCTATGTTGATAACTGCACTAGAAGGGGTGAGGATTTAATAATATGGGTAACTGTTAAACCACTGTATTGTACATTTGAAACCTGTATTAGACTGTATATCAATGATACTACAATTTAAAAAAGAAAGTTAAAGGAACTAAGTACAGATATATTCAACAACATGGATGAACCTCAAGAACATTATGCTAACAAGCCAGGCCCAAAAAAATTACATATTGTATAACTCCCATTTTTATGAACCATCCAGAAAAGACAAATACATAGAGACAGAAATTAGATCAATGGCTGTCTAGGGCTGGGATTCATTTTTGAAAGTTTTAAGGGAAGTCAATTAATTCAACATCAGTCCTTTTCCTGTTAACAATCTCCTGCTTCATACTCACTCTTCATTTCCTTTTTATTCCTTCACCTTCTCAACTATGCCCAGAAACATGCAAATTTTATGTTTCATTTCTCTCTCAAGGCATCTTCTCAAGTCTATGGATGTGTAGTTTACTACCACAATGGACCCCTCACTGAGCAAATAAGGCTTCACCAACTAGCATCTCAGACTAGCAATAAGACCGTCTTTACTGAATTCATACTGTAACTCCCAGTTCATCATCATTTGATAACTTAGAAACACCAGCTGGCTGATTTTTTTTTTCTAAAGGGAAAACAAATTACTTCAGACCCTCATAAGGAAATGACTAGCATATTTAAACTTCCAGGTTATGTTAGGACACAAAAGATTTTTTCTGGGTATACTGATCCATAAATGGTTGAGTAAAGGTTCAAAGACAGTATCACCTATAGCAATGAGTAGCTTCTCAGTTCTCTGAGTTGTTATCACAATTATCTCACAGAAAGTCCACACTTTGTTCTGATCTGCTTAGGATCCTTCAGTTGGCCACAATGTGAGCTCTACATGGTCATCTTATTCCCCCCTCATTTCAAGTGCTGCACAGCCAGGGTCATTTTACTCTGTACCTACTGCAGGCAAAGCCATCTGTGAGCTTGGACTGCTACTTTTTGTCCCACTGCACAGACAGCATGGGACCGGCGCTCTCTGATAAAGGTAGCAAGCATTGGCAGCACTTGCTCTGGGATTCATTCTTGAAAGTTTTAAGGGAAGTCAATTAATTCAACATCAGTCCTTTTCCTATTAACAATCTCCTGCTTCATACTCACTATTCATTTCCTTCACTTACTCTAACAGTCCCTCAGAGGTCTTTCTCCATACTTGCAAGGCACACCTGTCCTTCAGGTGACCTAACCACCTACTTTTGGGTACACTGGAGGCAAGTGACAACTTCCACTCTTTCTCTCACATCTTCTGGTAACAAAGGGTCAAAACTTAAGCCACATTATTTCTACCCAGTGGCTCT
Source organism: Manis pentadactyla (assembly GCF_030020395.1). Classification (NCBI taxonomy): domain Eukaryota; kingdom Metazoa; phylum Chordata; class Mammalia; order Pholidota; family Manidae; genus Manis; species Manis pentadactyla. The sequence continues at coordinate 155,814,961 of NC_080022.1, read as the reverse complement.
GAGTTTAGCAGTATATTGGCTCAGTATTCATTTATTATAGCTTGTTGGCTGAATACTTTAATCTCTTATCTGTGCCATAATCATTTTCTGTCTTCATTTATCTTCTGAGATTTTTAAAAGAAGTAATATATATTTTCTTAGACTACTCATTAGAAAGAGAAAACAGAATATTGTAAAGCTCTTGGGATTAATATAAAAATATACAAGAGCTTCTCTGAGCTTTTAATCGGTCCTTCATAACAAGTCCCCTAAACTAATGACTTAATGATGCTTGGCAAAACAGGGAGCACTGAAGCTGTCTCAGACACTAGAATATTTTCAATACTGAGAATTAATTACACAGCAACTCTGTGCAAGTATGTGTCTCTAAGAAATCCCAGACAGCTACAGCTTGCAAACATATTTTTATGAAATACAAACACAAAGGGGTTTCTATGATACACAACTGGATATCCTGGCTGCATGTAAAGGAGTTCTTTTAGATGATGGATGCCACTAGGCCGGGAAAAGTTGGGCTGCAAGAAAAGGACAGTGACATTTCACCTGCAAATTTTTACTAGGACAGACATTCCCTCTTGCCCTCTGGAGCTCATAAGGTTATTCTTGTGTTAATGACCTCACACAGACAGATCCAGTCTTTCTGCTTTTCCTTCTTGTAGAATGATTTCTCTAAAGCCAACGCTGGGCAAAATGCCACTAATACCACCAAAAAGCCCCCACAGTGCTTAAAGGCAAGAGATAGAGGGTTAGGAGGTGATCAAGCTTAGAGATTAAAGCTTACTAAAGCTACAAGATGAGCACAGCTTTTGGTGTTTATTAACTCTTCGCACTAAGCACTCCTCCCCCACCCTCATGGCACAAAACACAAAGGTCTTTTCATCAATGGGCCTCAAAGGCAGGTCTGCTTTAATTTTAAACCTCCAAGAAAAGCATCTTTACTGGAGTTTTCTTTGGTATCCACCACAATCGGCCAACAGTTCCTGCTTTTCCACGTAACATTAAATTACTCATGCCTGCAGACAATGTTTTCTATCCATGCACTGACATCTATAAGGGCTGAGTATTGTAGGCACCATATTCCAGATACAAAAACAAAAACCAAGAAACAGACAAACCAAAACCACACAACCTATCTCTGTGACAATAGGAGGCTAGAATGGGAAAAGGTTAAAATAACAACCAAAAAACAAAAAAAACAAAAAAAACTATTTTAAGAGCAAACAAGTTAATAAAAAAGACCAAAGTGGATTATAACTCGATAGTTTATAGCAGGACCTTCTCTATTAATCTACCCCAGTGGAGGTGTTCTAAGGATCGATTTTTCCTTTTCTCATAAAACAAGCTAATGTTAGGCCGACTGGCCCAATTTACCAGTAATGCATTTTAGTCACAGCACAGTAAAGCAAATCCAACATATCTTAAGTTCCCCAACCCACACCCAGGAAGGCCAGCCACCTAAGTTTAGAATTTAGCAGCTATAGGACTTCTGTCAGTACTCTGTAAATCTCCAGCACCGTCATGCAGGCTACGTAAGCCTCATTCATGATTTCCACTTTCTGACATCTTGAAGGACTAAAATCGGGCTGTTAAATTTGGGAGTATTAATTGCTGAGGGATAGTCATTTGAGAAAAATGTCCCACTGCTATTTGATATGTTATATCCCTTTACTCTCACAACTAACTTAAAAGTTATGTAAATTATCCAGATGAACAAAAACAATTTACGATTATAACATTGTTAAATGAATTACATAACAATGACCACAGCTTCCCAATTATAGTTTGAGACAGATAAATTCGTACTTTATTGATAGCAGGAGCAGAAAGCCCTAATCACTAAACGCCAGCACAGTCTGGTTTCTGTAGGGTAATGACCCATCTCTATATTTGTAACAACAATCTCATTCATCATAATTCACATTAAAAAAATAAGAACTCTAGTCAAGCTAATGGAGGAAACGTGTGAAAAGTGATTGGCTGGGTAAAACTCTGTATGCAGCTGGAGGGTCCTAATTGATTATATTGTGCAGCAACTAAGCCTTCTGCCTACTACAACAGATCTTCATCTAACTGCATTTCAATTGATTTTCACTGATAGTCTTTCTTAGGTCTAAGGCTTAAAGTACTAAACTAATAAAAGGATAAAAGACTTTGTAATACAGATTTCAAAATATAATGTCCAAGCAGGACTTTCACAGAGTAAGATGCCAGACTGGATGTGTATAGTGCACCAAACATACAAGTGCCAGAATCTATTAATTTGGGAGGTAATTTTTAAAAAAATGTTGAGGATTTGGGTCTCAAAAAAATATCTGAGAATTCAAAAGCAAACATTAACCTAAACATTCAGAGATACAAGTATCTAATGTGCATTTTAATATAGAATATAGAAATGTTAATAGAAGATGACCCATTTAGTACCTGTTACATATGTTCTTATGTAATGTATCCATTCTATTGGTTTAGTATAGAATCAAAATGCCCTGAATTTGTTTTACTCACTGTGTGAGTGATGGGTTTGGAAACAAGGCAGGTAAAATGGCTAGACAATGTTTAACTTCCAGGTGAAAGACCTATTGGATTAATTGAAACACTAAACCAAAAATCTCAAAATAGCATTGCTGAACAGAATTTACAATGAAGGTATACACTGCTATCCTTGAGAATTAAACAGTTTAATTGACATACAATAACTATGCCTGAAGTGTTCAAGTTGATGTTTATATATATATACACACACACACACACTCACAAAACTATCACCACAATCAAGATCATGACATATCCATCACTGCCAAAGCTTTCCTCATGTCCCTTTGTAGTCCATCCCTCTCCTCACCCAATCTCTGTATCCAGGAAACCACTGATTGGCTTTCCATTATCCTAGATCACCTAGGATTTTATACTAATGAAGCCATACTGTATGTATTTGTTTGGTCTGGTCCCTATTACTTCACTATTTTGAGACCCACCATGTTATTGCATTTAGCAAAAATTAATTCCTTTTTATTACTGAGTAGTGTTCGATTTTATGGATGAACACCAGTTTGTTTATATATCTACTTGTTGATGAACACTTAAGTTGGTTCCAGTTCTTGGCTAATACAAATACAGCCACAGTTGAATTTTGATGCACAAGTCTGTACAGACATGCTTTCATTTCTCTTGGTTATATACTTAGGAGTAGAATGGCTAAGTTATATAGTCAGCATGTTTAATGTTTTTAAAAACTGCCATATTGTTTTCCAAAATCTTTGTACAATTCTATATTATCGACAGTAGTGGAGTTCTCATACATTATGTATGTATGAGAGCTTCACCTGTTCTATACCCTTGCCAAGACTTGGTATGGCATTTTTAATATTAGATAAACCAATAAGTGTGTAGTCGTATCTTATTATGGTTTTATTTTTAATTCCCTAATGACTAATGATGCTGAACATCTCTGCATATGCTTATTTGCTACCTGCATTTCTTCTTGAGTGAAAAGTGTTCAAATCACTTGCCCAATTTTTTATTTAGCTGTTTTCTTATTATTCAGTTTTGAGGTTTTTATGTGTTTACATATTCTGGATACAAGTGTTTTGTCAGATATGGGATTTGAAAATATTTTCTCCCGATGTGTGGCATCCATTAATATTTTCTCCTAGTGTGTGGCATTCCACTAATAGTATTATTATAAAAACATAATGTTCTTGATTCTAATGAAGTCCAATTTAACAACTTTTTCTTTCACAGATCACACTTCTGGTATCAAAAGTAGGAAAGTAAACTTTCATTGATTTTCTCTATTTTTTTCTGGGTTTAAAAAAAATTGATTTCCACTTTTATCCTTATCCTGGTTTGTTAAGATTGGAGCTGGGGTCATTTATTTGAGACCTTTCTTCTTTTCTAATATAGGCATTTAGTGCTATCAATTTCCCTCTAAGTACTTTAGTGAATCCCACAAATTTTGATATGTTGTGTTTTAATTTTCACTGAGTTCAGAATAATTTCTAATTTTTATTTTTACTTCTTCTTGGATCCATGAGTTATTTAGAAGTGTTAACTTTCAAATATCTGGGGAGTTTTTCCAAATATCTTATGGTTATTGATTTCTAATTTAATTGCATTGTGGTCAGAGACACACTTGGTATGATTTAAATTCTTTAAATTTATTGAGGCTTGCTTTATGGCCAGAATATGGGTTATGATAGTAAATATTTTGTGTGCATTTGAAAGGAAGGAGGTTTGGCTGCTGGTAGTGGAGGTTTTATATATATATATATATATATGTTCCTTAGATTAGATTAGGTTGGTTATTAGCATTATTCAAGCCTTTTACTACCTTGCTGATTCTTTGTCTATTCTTCTATAAATTATTGAGAGAGGGATTTTGAAATCTCCATCTATAATTATATGTTTGCCTAATTCTCTTGCAGTTCATTTTTGCTTAATTTTTGAAGCTCTGTGTTTAGGCATAAAAATTTAGAAATGACAGGTCCTCTTCATGAGTTAACACTCTAACATTATGAATGACCCCTTATTTTGTAATATATTCTTCTTCTAAGTCTACTTTGTCTACCAGTATAACCATTTATATGTTCTTTTCATAGTATATTGTTATTTCCATCCCATTACTTTTATCCTATTTGTGTCTTTATATTAAAGTGGATTTCTTATAGGCTGCATATAGTTGAATCTTTCTTTTTACCCAACATGACAATTCCAGTCTTTTAATTGGGTGTTTAGACCATTTATATTTAATGTAATTTTTTTATATGGTTGGGTTTAAATCTACTGTCTTGCTATAAGTTTTGTATTTATTCATATGTTTTTTGTTCCCATTTTGTTCTCCCCCCTGACTTTTTCTGGGTTCATTAAATATTTTTAGGAGTCTATCTTATCTCATTTGTTGGCTTTTTAGCTATATAAATCTTTGTTATTTTGGCAGTTACTTTAGAACTTATATATTTGTAACTTATCAAAGTCTACCTTTAAGGAATATTACAAAACACTTCATGTATAATGTAAAAAGCTTACATTTTTATCACTCACTTTAAACAATTTGATTATGATGTGCATTGGGTCTTGCTTTCAAACTCTGTTAGGCAGGAATGGAATAAAAACTTCGCCCCCTGTGGAGCCAAAACCCTCTGACTATTCTTCCCATTTGCCTGTAAATTATAAGATTTTCCATTCCGGCACGTGGGAACAGACACTATAGCCAGTCCTGGGTTAGCTTCAGTGAGTGTTCCTTTGAAACTTTTTAGGTGGTTTTTCTCTGGGCTGTAGTATCTCATGTGCTGAACAGTACTCAGCTGAAGGCTTGCAGAATATCCTCTGCAGACCTCTGTAGCATTCTCTCTGTGCAGCTCTTTCCTCTCTGGCACTCCATCCTGTGAAACTAGACACCTTGGCCTTCCAAACTCCCAGCTTCATCTCTTCCACTCAGAAAGACTACTATACCCCACCTGGATTCCCTCTTCCCACAATATTTACTGGTAATGAGCCAGGACAACTGTAAAACTCACTTCATTGGTTTCCCATCTCTCAGGGATCACTGTCCTTAATTGCCTGATACCCAATATCTTGAAAACAATTGTATCATGTAATTGTCCAGTTTATTTGTTTCAGATGGAACGGTAAGTCTGGTACCTATATTCATCAAAGAACTTGTAAAACTCTATTGCATGGAGTATCCAATTAATGCTTAGAAAACAAACATTAATTATTTCACCTTTATTAAAATAAACTTACAGAAATGGAAAGGAACAAAATCTATTTTAAATGAGATTAGTAAAAATATGTCCAATATCCACAAATATCCTTAGCTTAATAAAACTCTAGTTCATTATCTTATTATCAATACCACTGTCTGCTTCTCAAATGATTTTTTAATACCTGTATAACAATGAAAAACTGCATTGATTTTTTTTTCTGATTTTGTGTTTATTTATGAAGGTTGGTGTTGGGAATTTCTAACATACACTAAGGAATTCTTAAACAAAAGAATCCTGTCTCACAGCACAGTTAGGGATACCATGTGCAAAACCCCAAACCAAGTTGTTACACTTTTGTGCAAAGGACTGGACACATAAGAAGTTATCTTCATTCTAGATTTCATAGAAATTAAGTTTAAAGTGATTTACCATTTTGCTTTAAGTGAAATACTATAAAGTGGCCTTAGAAGCCATTTATGGTCAAAACAATTTACAGTAATACCTAAATATGGTAATGAAATTAGTATTAGAATAGCTTAGTAAACACATTTCTTGATTGTGGGTCTTAAAAATTAGCATGAAATAATTCTCATTTTTAATAATGTTAGGTAAGAGCGCATGAGAGAATCCCTGCATACTGCTTCTTAAAAGAGATAATGGTTTATATGGGTAAGTTAAGAAAAGGCCCCCTGCCTGATAGGCCCACAAACAGGAACATACTTATCCACACTTATCTTGAGCAGTGAGATTTTATATTTGTGGGTACTACAATATTAGACAAAATGACAAGAAACCAGTTTACCCTACTCTAGATCTTTCAACATCTTTTATATTACCCCCAGGACATTACTGAAGTGAAGTTAAGTCATTCCAAAACTACTATGTTGTAATTAGAATATAAGGTATGAGAAGCTATATTTACAGACTATAAGCTCTCAGAAGAAGTTAATGAACTGAGGCTGACCTTGATCACTGACTCAGATCCTGCAGCACAGGGCAGTACCTGCTCCCTCTCCCACATTTGCCAACCTTTGCTACAAGAGTAATCAATTTGCTGTCTTGATCTTTCAAGCATATCATACATTTTTTGATCCATCACTAAGCCTCAAACTTGTGGCCTAATTAAATTACTGAGGAAAGACACTTTGGAATTCTAGACTTCGGCAGGAGAAAAATAAGAGATAAATATTTGAATAAGGTGAGAAAATTATGACCTAAGGTCCATGCAGTCATTAATGATTCAAAGTTGCTGTTCAAAATAAATTAAGTTTGATTACTTTTTTTCCCTTTTTACACAAAATGATGTCAAACCATTTTGTAGCATGGTAATTAAATGCTAAATGCACAACATAGAGAGAGAAAAAGAAAAGTTGAAAGGACCAGACAACTTCACATGGTAGGTGTTAAATAGGTGCAGTTGGTATCTAAGAGTCATCAAAAGGATCTTTCAGAGTGTAGAAGTTACATAGGAAAAACTGTGAAGGGACAGAAAAAAGCCTAGAGTTAGAGAAATGACAGACAGGAAGAGAAGACAGATCAGGAAAAAATTTTTTTAAAAGTCAAGCTTGGCCCAGCAAACAAAATAAGCTAATGTTAAATTTTGTCAATGGGCATGAATTTCAGTTGTTCCCAATGAATGATAAAAGCCAATGGAGAAATCAAATTATTTCTAGAATCAGGAGCAGTGCCATATTATACTAAAGAGAAGAGAAAGTAAACCTATAGTTACACCAAATATCAACAAGTAGGTTTGGCAGTAAGGTAAAATCCATGGAGAAGTGGTGAAGATGGTAAAAAAGTAGGAAGGAGGAACAGAGATGAGATTAGAAAAGAGGGAAGGAAAATAGGAATGAATCATGAAAGCACTAAAAACCAGAAAATAAATCACAGCACCCCTTCTACACAGAATGCCCTTCTGTATATACACTGCTACCCATTCAAATGCATTCCTTAAAGGAACCATGGTCCCCTCCTACCCCCACCACTAGGCTCCCACAGCACCATATATGTGTGAGACCCTTCTCTGGCACTGAAGTTTATATTGTCCAGTTAGCTGTATATACTTCTACCCCAAGATGGTAAATTACATGAGTCAGGGACCATTTTTATAGTACAGTACCTAGTACCTCCAGCCCAGGGCATACCAGGGTGCTCAATAGATGCTTGCTTAAAAGCTATCTGTTGGAAACTTAAAAACACTGACAGTGAGATTTCACTTCTCTCTCAAAAATCTAAGTGTTTACAGGTCAGGGAGAGAGTGTAGTTCAGGTAATAAACTGGCAATAAAAAACTCTGAATCTGAATTCTAGATATGACAGTATCTGGCTGTACAAACTTAAGCCTGTATATTAATCTTGGTAAGTTTACCTTCTTTTAAGGTGGTAGAATTAGATAAGGATTCTCTTAGTGTTACGAAGACTATGATTCTTGCTTCCCTGAATGCAAAACATTTATTTTCTGTACCATTAATTTTGCAATTGATCATGGAACGCCATGTGGTATTTCTTCATCTTTCAAGTAATTCAAATGCATTTATGTCCCATATTTCCCAACTAGAGCTCTTTTAATTAAGAAAGGAACAAGCTTTTCTCATCTCCCACACTGTTAAGGACACAATATGGATTCAGTAAATGTCTATTTCACAAAATAAGAAAATGCATGTAGAGCTGTAACTCAGCCTTTTGAGACCCTACTGCAAACAGCCTTTTAACTAGAAGTAGCTGCAAAGGAAGACCATGGAGTGATCAGTTACATGAGCAACTATTTATGACAAAAATATGCCATGAAGAAGTTCAAGGCTTTGGCTTGCTGAAAACCTGCCCAAAGGAGCTCCTGGGAAAGGATAAAAAGGCATAGAGCTGGCTCATCTCCTAAACCAGCGATAATGGGGGAAAACTTATCATGAGATTTAGTTTCCTTTGCTCATTGAGAAGTCCAAGCAGCAATTACCAGCTTTAACTGTGACCATCACCATCAGTTAGGCAGTATCACATGGTGGAAAGACAGAATCTGGATTTTCAGAACCTCAGTTTGACTCCCAGCTCTAACATTCAGTCACCATGTTGAAATTACTTAACATCGCTGAGCCTCACTCGTTTACAAGATATAAAATAATTTCTGCCTGGGTTCTTTCAAGGATTAATTGAGGTGATGTTAGTGAAGAGTTCTCTATAAATTAGAATATTTAAAATTACATAAATGCCTCCAGACTGCATGACACTCCTGAAGTAGGTGTGGCCAAGCTAAACAATGGTGGGGGGCAAAGGTTAAGTTATTTTCTGGAGAGCATCTGAGTTCTTGGGTGAGCTTTTAATTCCTTTGGATCCCAGGGTTTCCTTTGGAAGAAAAGTCTCTAATACTCTGGGTTCTACCCTTGAAACTATCAGATAAGGAGAGGAAAGGGTATCAAAAGAATTATGAATCTAATGAGTAGACACTGTCATAGCACACAATCCCCCAGGCAGGCCTGCTCAGCACTCTGATACCTGGACAGACACCTCTATGAAGAACCAACCAGGAATCATCATTTTTCAGTGTGAATGCTCATGGTAAGGTTTATTTGATTCAACATTCTCCAAACAGATCATGAAAGGAGATACCAAATAGGAAATAGCATGTCGTTGTTAACAGAGCATTCTTACTAATGAAGAGGTATCATATCTAGCATATGTGGATGCTAACTTACAAGGAACTAGAAAATTCTGAAGCATGCTTAATACAAAAACTACACTGAACATACTCTAATTTATTTGATGACTCAGAAGACAGTTCAAGTTCAATATGTCACTGTTTCAGAATCAGTATATACATGATTCCATGGTACTTTTATTGCTTTCTATGAAGCATTTTAAAAATTTCCCCATGTTGATGTCTCCAAAAATTTATAAAGTCATGCCCTTATCCCTGATTTCAGCACCTAACAATATGGTCACTTCAATTAAATCTTCAGTTTATTTGCATTTTGTTTGTTTCTCTGACTCAAAAAATTGGAAGAGTACCACTTCTTAACCTGTATTCCAGAAAGGACTCTGGAATGAAACCTTTAAACCAAATGAAGAATCAGGGCAGCTCTGCACTGGAATAACATATTGTAGCTATTTCTTCAAATGGAAAATATCTTTATCAAGTGTTAAGAGAAAAGAAACACAATCCTATCTTTTGATAGTTGGGAAGAGTTGATTCCCTAAATTTTTGTGTAGAAGAAACGTCTTATTCAATAATATTTATCACGTATGCTGCAGTGCTTCACTTATAACAAGAATATCTATTCTGGTAAATACCTTCTAGGCATTCACCATTATATTGAGCAATAGGGGTTCAACCAGAAATCTGTCACATGAATGTGAATAGAATGTTGCCCTGATCTTCCACAAAGTAAGACTCACTTATAGACCTATGTATAAAACTTGAACAAAATCTATAATTTTTTTAAGGAAACAATTCTAACATCATGATGGTCCTCTTGGATGTCTCAAATAATAAGAAAAGGCAGGGACATTAATAATGTAAATAATACCCCGTTCTTTCTCATATTCCATCACAAGTGGTTTCTCAGGTTCCAGCCTCGGCTAGAGATAGAGCTCCGCCCCAAAGAGGGCACTTTGGCATGGAATCAGTTTCAGAAAGGAAATATATCCCTGAGCTGGTTTACTTATTATTTTTGTTTTCAACAACAAAAAGCTGAAAACTGCAAAAAGCTATCAGAGAAGTCTGCTGAAATAAATGCAGAGTCCAAAAAAATCAGTGAACCATACCAATAAGGTTTCTTACTGGGATCACCTTGGTCCTGCAGCTGTACAACAGACTGTAACACAGAAAAAGGTAGTGAGGAATTCTGTCAGGACATCTCCAAATAAAATATGGTATGTGTATCTGTCCTTTCTCTGTAGTCATATAATATGAGAAAATTCCCTTTCTGTGGAGTAAATTCATATGAAACATCTATCTATTTGTTGGGAATTAACCCAGCTGTCGAGAGCACTTCTGCAATTCCATTGTGAGCCCTCCCCAGTGAAATGATTCTCCTCCTATCCCCATCCCACAGAGGTTTAGAATCTTCCTGGGGCTTCCCCTCCATATGCGAACCATACACACTCCTCTAAGAATGGCAGCTTCATACACATTGCAGTCACTGTCTGTATACTCATCTGGGAGATTTTCCAATAAGAGATCTTCAGTTTTTACTTAAAAATTGTGCAAGACCAGAATACATACATATCATCCAGGGCAGTAAAACTATCACATACAGACCAACCTTTATATTCTATCAACCGAATCTACAATCAACTTATAAATGTAAATCAGCTCTACATTTATCTGGCTATTAAACACAAATTTAGGATTTGTTAGTAGAAGAAATCCTTTTAGTTATGGCATTTAATGTGTGCTTTTGTCTGAACTCTGAGAGAGTAATGTAATTGACTTCGTCCATCATCGCTGCTTGGTGCTGCTCTTCTTTGCCCAGCAATCATGTTTGTTAAGCCAGAGGAGGCAGTACTGATACTTTTGCAGCACAAGCTACTAGTTAAATATCAGCTGAGGAGAATGAGTTCAACCAACCAGACAGTAACTCAGGCACCATGAAACTGGATTTGCGGAGGCTGGTGTGTGTGTTTGGGGGAAGGGGAGGGCGACTACCCCTCAACCAGCAACCACCCTTGCCCTCAGCTGACATCACCTTTCCAGATGGCTTGCTCAACCATTACTTAGACTGCTTAAAATAAAGACATCACCTCTCTTTTCACTCAGAAATGTGTACACTGAGGTGCAAAATGAAAGAAGAAGACTAATGTTATCACATGATTGATCAAATATTGCCTAAACCTATAGTCATAGCTTGTACCACGGTCCCTGTCTTCTAAAGAATGAACTGGAATACACTGTGCTCTGTGATCATGAAATAATGACAAATGCTTTAATTAAATGCAAGAAGTAGACTTTGTAACAGGCCCCAAATTCATCTCAGTACCCCCAAATTCTAAATTCCAAGTGCATGAAAGTCTTCTTTAACAATATTTGATAAGAGATGTTAAACACTTTTCTTTGCCTTTATCTCCTGTAATTACACATTTATAACAAAATGTGCTCTTAAATTGCAACCCTGGTTGCTGAAATACAGTATGCTAAAAATGAAATAACTTTTTTTTCCATTTTAATGTGCTTATAAGCTTCCTGCAAGGCAGCAGCTTAATTGAGACTTTTGATGTTAACTTTTTAAAGACATACTATCCTTCATCATCTGTAGAATATTTTAACTACAGATCTTGCAGTCTTCCCAAAGTTGACAAAGGGAAGGGGGAGGGGTTGGAAGGAGGAAGGCCACTTTATCAAAGTCAATAGAAATACAAGGTATTAATTATGTTAAATGAAGAAATATGGGCATTTGGTTACTTCTGTGGGTCAGAAATATTTTAATCTGTCGCTGCCAGCCAGCTACCTCTCCCTGAACCCCCCTGAATTTATATCAGTTGCAGGAAGACATTAAAGCTCCAAAAAGTGAGGAAAGCAGCCACCAATAGGGCCTTTCCCCATCCCCCCACCAAGGTTTAATGACAGCGACCACAGTGTTACCCACTACCATCAGTAATAAGGCCATGACCTTTTTTTTTATTTTGGAAGTATAGAAGTTAGAAAAATTGGTAACCCCCTAGCTTAAGGCAATAAAAAAAAAAGCCCTAGTGAATGGGAAATAAAACTTTTGTGATATTTAGAAAAGAAAACAAATGGTATACTCAATTGCTCCCAGTCAAAGCAGGGTTGGCTCACACAGATGCAGCTGACTTTGAAGCTTTGCTAAGCCGGCCAAGCGCACGTCCAGAAGCAGAGCTAAGGGAGGGGAAACGTAGCTGTCGGCCCCAAGGCCCGAACGCATTTTATTAAAGCAGCACTTGGAAACTCTGCATACTAACATTTGAGGAGGCCAGCAGCCATTACGTAAATGCAACATATTCCCTATATGACCACCTTCTACAAGGTCACCTAGTAACATTTTAAATATCCACTTTATTTCATAAAGTTTTTCTGATCAAGGAATCAAATAATATGTTAAGAAGTCAGGTCATTATAATGTGTAAGAATTGTCCAAAAAGACAATCAGCATAATAACCTTTTAGTGAACTGTACTTCCCTGCACTTACTTTATATTTTTGAATCTAATAGTATATAATGATTTTGGACAAATGTATTTATAGATGATTCTATTTTCAATATATAATTTTATTTAAATCAAAGATAGCTACCACATTTTTTTCAAATTCTACTTTAATTATAGAAAATTCTCAAAGGAATTAACTATGGGCACTAATAATAAAGAAACTAATCCTTTCCATATAATAAACAGGCAAATACAATTTATCTATTCCAGGATTGGGTTTTCAGAGTTCTTATGGTAGAATTTTTTAAAAATAGGAATTAATCAGAACAAGGCACAAATAAATTACGTGTGTCTTGGACCTTCTATTACATTATAGATAGCTAGGGGACATGTTTCAGCTAAAAATACAACAAACAAAATACAGTAACTAAGCTCACAGGACTCTAGTGAAAAGACAAAGGCTTCCCTTTCCCTGGCTCTTAAAAGAAACGGGATGTAGCCAAGGGCCTTCTCACTAATGTTGAGTCATTCCAACCTTATGCAAATGTTTGCACTTCACTATAGTTTTTCCACCTCCTCAAGGATGTTAAAAATGCACACAATTGCTGTATAAAGATATTCATTACAGAGCTAAGTGCACTTTTTCTAATCTTAATTCAGTGAAAACCCACACATCTGAGTCAGGCTTAAAAACTTGTTGTAAATCAGGAATGAAAGGATTTAGAAATACATTTACCTGCAACCACCTCACAATTTTCTTCCTCATTTCATATACTATCTCTTGGAATAAAAACAGAGCAATAAGAAATTTTACTTTTGTTGATAGTTAATTGTTAGAGGTAACAGCTACTACCATAGGAATTTAAAACTAAACCAAACGAAACCTCAAAGCTGACGCTGGACAACCTTCTCTGATATTAAACCATAGCAATGTTCAATTTTGAAAATAAGCAGAAGTAAACATATTGATTTTCTGTTTCTATGTGTAATTCTTATTGAGTAATCAAAGGCAAAAAATTCCTAGCTGAGACAGTGAAGACCATAACTCTATTCTAGGCTTTAAAGAAGAAAATTTATGACTATATATGGATTCATAAGTTTTTGCTTTAAATGAGAGAAGTTACGGTTACATATATTTTGATTTGTTGATGTTAAGTTGTGTCACAAAATATGCAAGCTGATATATAATTTCTCCTATATATACAAGAAAATAAATACATTTCTGACAATAAAACATGTGAACTTCATAATCAATTGCTGAGCTTTTAGCATTTTATTTGCTAACTTTTGCATTGGTTACTATTTTTTAAATATATAAGACCTTTATTTTAAATAAATGTAGCCAGACTAGTGTGGCTTTCCCACTGATGTCTAAACAGAATTCTTTTCCTGGAGCTTCCCTATACTGTCTCGTGTACTATCCCTCTGTCTCTAAGCAAATACCAGCATGGGCAACCGACTATTTGTGCAACTTGAATTTCATTGTTAAGACATGAGTGGTGAAATTATTCAATAGTCTGAATGAAGATAGCCTGATATTTGATGCAATATTAATGCAATCTGTTTAGTCTTAGTTAAAGCTTCACTACCAAAATACCAACAATTAAAGCTACACAAATTCAGTAAAATACTTTTCAAAAAGGTACCAGTCTTGCAGGTCTAACTTGGTTTTTAAAATTACTTAGAGATTTACCTTAACTACAAGGAAGTGTCTGATCTTGGATTAAGACAAATACCAACCACAAAAAGTTATGCCCATATTCCAGCACTCTTTCTGAAAAATGACTGAAACATTTGAAAAGCTTGGCATAAAGGTACAGGTACTAATGTTATAAGAGATTTGACGGTTGTGTAAAGAATAAGAAAACGTCTCCTTGATGTCTGAAGGACAAGAAAATAAATCTTTCCATGAATGTATAAAAAATATCCAACTATAAACAAAATATCCACGAGTAAGTAAAACTGGAGGTGACTGAAACTGGCTAACTTTTTACAATATTAATGCTAACGGTTCCTCATAGTCTTGGTTTGCATGTTTAACAGCTCCCACTTTAAAAAAAAAAAAAAAAAGAAAGATTCATTTGCAGGGAGAAGCAAAGGGAAAACTAATGTCATACATGGTAAGCAGGGAGATAGAACAAAAATATCAAATCAGCCAGAAATATGCAATAGTAGTTTCCAATGTTGAATCAGGAAATACGGTAGAGAAAAGTTGTAATCTAAAGAGAAAACATTTTTAGGAAATGGCAAAATTAAAACAGAAGTAGATATGTAAAATAGATGAATGAAGACAAGGTCTTCCTGCACCAAGGGAGTTGTTTAGGAGAAACAGTGTCCGTTTGTGGCCAGCGATAATACTTTCCATTCAATAGAGTTTGCAGCTTGCTGATTCATATGATTGCAGGCTGGCGCCCTGCTGGCGAGCCTCTCCACTGAAATTAAATCCACTCTCTTCAGTTATAAATTATAATGCTCTATAAACAACACTCCCATTGGGAATGGGGAGTGAGAGAGAAAGAGAGGAAGAGAAGGAGAGGGAAGAGTGGAAAAAGGAGGGAGGGAGGGCGAAAAAAAGAGCCGGGGAGGGAGAGCGTTTCTGCACAGTCCACTCACTGTTTAATGTTCTGCTCTTCTGCAACAAACGAGGAGAGTAAGTCTTCCACAGACGGCACTCCTGCTGTAATTCCTACACTGACGTAGAGCCCAGAAAGGAAAGTGGGATAGTAATGAGAGTCTATGAAAAAAAGCACTTACAAATCAAGGAGTGTGCAAGAAGAAAGGATAAAATAGATTTTACATGGATTTTTCAAATGTATTATTCAATGTATCTTTGGAATTCCCAGGTAGAACCAAAATAAAATTCCAGATTCTAGTTAGATAAGTTAGTTGTACAGGTTGTGCATCTTTTGATATCCAAATCAATCAGAGATATGCCCTCAAAATGCATGAAGCAAGGGAAACAGAGGAAAGCAAAGATTAAAAGTAATCACTCCAAAACAGCCACAGACAAGGAGTCCAGACAAAAAGAAAGTTCAGTATTTGATCACCTCCAGCAAGCACAGATCAATCACATTTTCTGTTTTATGCATACCTATTTCAGAATTCAGTGCTACATTTATAGGAAATGGATATCTCAATTGTATAATGTTGAACAGGGTTTTTGTGTTTTTTTTTTAAAGTGGTTTCAAAAGGGAAAAAACAGCAAATATTTGGTTTTGTCAATTAGCTGAATAAATAATGTAAAGAGTCCATCATAAAGTTGGTTTGTATGCAGCAGTTTCAGGGCATTCATTAACTTTGTATCCATATTTCAGGTTTCTCTAGTGTGTGTGAATATTTTTTAGGAGTTATTTATGCCCCAAAAGTGAAGTAGGAACTATTGTCATTTGCCAATAAGTATTCAAAGAATCATTCACAGATTACTCATCAACTTTGAAAGGACACAGTTCCATATGAAAAAAAAACAAAACCCTGTAAAGTTCTTACCAAATGATGAACTTGGGCATAAAATGTAAGGCGAGGCAGAAAGTGGAGGGAGGAGGTGAGGAGAGAAGCCTGGTCCAACCTAGGTTTGGATGCAGAAAGGCTGCAAACCTACAGTCTCCAAGGTGCATTTCAGGTGAGGAAATTCTAAGAAAACAGAACCCTCCACATACCACAGACTTCTGTTTCTCTATCTTGTTTAGGAAGTCCGAATATTGTTCTAATGCTCCTCCCAAAGTAACAAGATGAAAGAAAACTCCAGCTTTGTACTGAAGTCACAGAAAGAAGAAGGAAATGAAAGGTGCCCGAGATTCCAGTTTCAGACCTGAGGTAACCTTACTACCTCTAAAAAATTCCAAACCCTGAAAAAAGACTTTAAAATTGAAACACTGACCCAAACCTTAACCAGAGAATTAGGTTTAGAACAACTCAGGTTTTACTCTTTTTTTATATGTCTGGCCGACTGTCTCTGTCTGTCTCTCTGCTTCTGGTTGTGGTGCATACCAAGTAAATTATTTGCTGATAGGTGAATCTCAGCAAATGCTTTCCTTCCTTTGAATGCCTGGTGAGCTTGTTGGGAAAAGTCATTTAAGTCACTTAAAACAATCCCATGAAAAGTAAAACTCAATTCTGAAATAAGAGTATAACTTAGAGCTTAAAAATAAATTAAATAAAGGAAACATTAAAAGATAAATGGAGCAGGATGCTCTGTGGCTGAGGTAATCTGAGTGGAAAGGGAAGAAGGAGGGTTACGTTAATAAATGATTAAAAGGCTTTAACAAGGGCCTATCGGGTTGACCAGGAAAGCATTCTTCTCCTGGGCCCCTCCTTCAGACCACCTTTTTCACATTTGTTCTCAATGCTGATCAATATGGTTTTCATTTGCTGATTTCCATAATGCCATGTGATCTGCCAGCCTGACATAATGAGGCTGGAAAGAGCTGAAGTCATTTGAACATTTTCGCTTGCATGACTGTCGCCAGTTCACCAAATGCCTGTTATCTCAAAGCCAATATTTTTCTTTTACTTATTGACAAATACCAGAGGTGTCTGCCCCTAGACAGATGTAAAGACTCAGCATAGGGTGGCAAATTAAGATTCTAGTTAAATATTGTGCTTCTCTGTAGCTTTTTTTTTTGTCACCATTCTTAACCTACAATTTAAGCTTGTTTAAATAGAGAAAAACAAGATTAAAGAACACAAATACACTCAATTCTGTTGATAAAGCAAAAAATCACAAAGAGTCAAGCACAAATACCTGATGATGCCACTCAGGATATATATATATATATATATATATATATATACACACACACACACACACACACACACACATATATTATATGTATGTATATTGCCCCAATTCAAGTTTTCCTGTAAAAATATCAATTTAGGGCCCACTGTTTGTCTCTGATAACTTTCAACACAATTCACATCAAACTATGTTAATTTTTCCTTTTCTGTCAGTGTTTCTTTAATCTATGATCTAGGATGGAGAAACATTTTTTACCATGTGTCACCTGCTTTTTATTCATTGTATAGTGAAATGAGTTTGTGAGGTCATCTCACATGAGTGAACCATGCACAAGCTTTCCATGATACCATGATTTAATGAGAAATGCCTCATTAAAAATCCTGTTTTGTTTACTGGTCACTTTTCCATACTCAAAAGACAACTTCAAGGAACATACTTCTGAAATTACTTTTGTCTTTTGCAAGCTAAAAACAAAACAAAAAACAGTTACATTCAATCAAAAGAATTCTTCAAATTCACATTTGAAAAATAAAATTATATTTAGTTTAGTACCTTCGTTCACAAATGTTATTACTTTTTACAATAAACACGTTAAATAATAACATTCTGGTGATTAACGAAAGTCATGTTTTAGTTCTCAAGAATGTGAAAGTCTGTGGTGGCAGTTTTGTCCCCAAACTATGAAAACAAAAATCACAGAATTTGGCCAAAAATCCCCCCTAGTTTTCCCAGAAAGGTACATGTGTCATGGCTGAGTCAGCTTCCAATGTTTATTAAAAGTTATACCTCCAAATACTGCATTTGCTCCACTCTTAGTTCACAATCTCTGCTGCTTTATTACATGAGTTTCTGATTCCCTCCCTTTCACCTTTCCCCCCTCCCTTACAAAACAAAACAAAACTGAGGGAATACAGTGAGACAAACATCTAAAGGGAAGGTCTGCCAAGAGGATGAACACCAGCTCACACACTCAACCCTTGCTTCCCTTCTCTAAAAGAATGGGTTGTTGTCTGTTTATTCTCCTTTATCAAATGATGAGACCCTTAAACTGGCTAGTTTCAGAACATGGATTGTTCAAATTTTTTTTGTTGCTATGTGTTGGTTGTTAATTCCTCTGGAAAACAGTAGCACATTGTATGTACAAATGGGAAGATAAAAGTTCAGACATCACTGTTACAAAAGATTTTTATAAATACCATTGAGTTCTGATATAAAACTGGACAGTGAGATAAACAGTGAAGTTTAGCAAAATACAAGAAAACAATAAACCAAAACAAGGATTCTACAGGCATACAATGGTGGAGAGAATGTGTTTGTGGGACTTTTCTCTGGGGCTCTGATATTTTTTAATGATGTTTAAGCAAAGGATAAAGAACACGTAGTCTGTCTAGAAGTACCAAGCTACCTACTCTTATGAATTGCAAATTAAGTAAACAAGAGATGTCATATTACATTTTGAGGGTTGGTAAGGCCAGATCTTTTAAGCACACAGAGTCATCTCTTTCCCTCTGACATACATAGTAAAAACAATAACATAGCAAAAACACAGACAGAAAAGACAATCTTGTCTAAATATGAACCAGGGAGAAAGGCAGGAGTGATATTCACATAGTCTACTGGTGGCAGACTACCTTGTGGGCAATTTAGTTACTAACATTTTGCTGTGCTTGAGCTATAATTACCACACTGAGAGACAGGTCAGATTAATACTCTCCTGTATCATAACAGGTATGGTAATAACAGGTTAGTCGGAACAGTTGAAAAGACTCTCATAGAAGATGAAATCACAATCAGAATAGACTTCCAGGTGAGGTAAGAGTGGGGAGGGCAGGAGAAGGCTACCCGTTTGCAGAAGCAAAGGGAGAGTTCCATGTACAACTGACAGGAAGAAAGTTATCAAGGTTCTTGAGAAAAAAGGGGGATTACAAAAGGATGATAGAAGAACATTTTTAAAAGAAGGAAGAAGGAAAGGCATTATCTCGCACAGTGTCCAGACAGCACAAGTAACAACAGTTCAACAAAACCTCTGGAAGGATGTTTGCAGATCCTTTGCCTCAGGTGGGGCAATCCTATCTTTCAGTGCTTTGTAGAGGAAGGCGTACCTGCCATGGCACCTTTCTCTCCAAAAGGAAAAGGACCAGCAATCTGCAGTCTTGGGGGTAGTTGTGGTCTCTCTCTTTTTTTTTTAACATAACCTCAAGATGTTATACCCTTCATAATAAAATGAAACATGAAGCTTAGTACTGTATCACCTGGCCCTTTCTCTTATCTCCTCCCAGTTCAGAATGCTCACATCTCTTACTGAGATGCAACAGTCTCTCATGTCTGCAGTTGGGCTCAAGGCATTCCAGCCTTAGCACCATCTTCTCTGGAGATTTAGCCCTTTTTGGGAAAACTGACTTAGACCAGCCACCCCAGCCCCTCCTCTTGTCACAACACCACTTTCTGTGGGCATACTGAGGATCTCTGTCCTTCGTGTGCTCCATCACTTTGCAGGGTTGGCGCTTGGCACACTTTTTACAGAAAGCTGGGTGGGTTTTAGGAATGGTCCCGAGTTTGCAGGAGCTCAATCAGCAGGTAGCTGTGGTCTATAGCCACCACGGCTGCAGCAGATGCAAGAGTGCCTGGAATAGAGCGATCGTTCAAAACACAGATGTTAAGCAATGCCAAGAGTTAGAAGCAGTGAGGGGATTTGCAAAAGTCCTTAACTTTTTTTTTTTAAGTAGTAGTAAAATTAAAGCAGCAGGAGAAACAGGAGGAAACAGTAGCAGCAATAGATGAAGTCATCACAGCCTTAAGTGACAAGCTGGAAGTGTAGGTGAAATCCAGTGGTTTAGACGTGGCTACACAGAAATGTGTGGCTCAAGGGCCTCACCATCGTCAGCAGAGATTTACTCCCCTTCAACTCTGAACTATAAAAGAAGGTTTGAGCAAGGGTGGAAAACCAAGATCTTGAGTAGCAGAAGGATTTATAGTCAAGTTTAGCAAGTGAGAAATGAAATGATGAGGTAACTACCTTATTAGTAATGCTAAGGTCAGGACCAGGTCAGGATGGGTTAAGGCAGAAGAGCCCCTTCGTGAGCCCCAGAAGCGGTCCGAATGGCTAAGACATTGGAAACTGGGCCTCAGTTTCCTTGCCTCTAAAATACCAGCAACCAAATCTAACATATTAGAAGTTATACAAAAGCAAATCCAGGTGTAATCAATTAGTGAAAATTAATGAGGAGAGTTGAGAAGCATGCTGTTAAAGGCAGATAAAGGAAGGACTACATTGTTTTGATCTACTGTAAACTCTATGCTGGCAGAATTTCTCCTTCCAGAGCAGGTGGGACTCTGACACATCGCAATGATCGCTGTCACTTTCCAGTCTGTGTGGGTGGTGGCTATTATTTTTAATGTATTCCTACTTCAATAAGTCATAAATAAGCTTACCTATTCAAATGACCATAATAAATGCTGAGAAACAGCACACTGACCCATAAGCAGCAAAGACCCAGAAGGCAACATTTAGAACATAAACTGCCAAGAGCAACCTGATCAGGTTTCATAAATCAGAGCAGCAGTGGCCCTACAAAGTGGCAATGAGAGCTCCAGTAATTGCAGCCTTCTGTCTGGGAGCATACTGTAAAAACAGCCACAGTAAGCACTCCTCCTGACCAATCAATAGACTCCTATTAACCTCCTGGCCAATTACAGGATGATTGGCTAAGCAAACAAAGAATTATTGGCTGTTCAGTTGGGACTTTATTCAGGCCTCTCTCTTCCCCTGTTTCTCATTCTGTTCCTCCTCTCCTCCCCACCCCCTTTCCTGTTAGGAAAAACATCTGCAAACACCTGATATTCATCTACGTCTCTGCAGTTGTACAGTCTTGTTAAATTGTTACCACCTTTTCCACAAGCAGTTTTGGCAATTAACCTCGTGGCCAGGGACTTCAAAGAAAACAACTGTTGAGTTTAACCTCTCAGAGCTACCATAGATTCTTTTATGATTTTTCCTGAAACACTTTCATCCAGAGAGGAAAAAATGCAAACTGATAAAATTAATGTTTATTTTAATATTTGGTTAATTTATTAAGAAGATAAATGCCACCGACATTTGCCGGAACGTGGTGCACTCACTTCTCAAAGTCTCCACAAAGTGAGGTTTTATTTTAATTTACATTCCCAACACATGTGTGCTTCTCTGCTTGTCCACAAATCCTACATTTGCTGGAATCCAAGGATTTGATACATCTGACCCTCTCTTGCCCCTATTCACAAATCTCTCATATGTTTCTCAAAACTGTTTAAAAGTTCAGAATGAAATGCATGTAAAATTAATGCTAAGAACCAAAGTTGCCATTAAAAATCTATTTTCGTTTTATATTTTTACCCTCATAGATACACTTTTTACATTAAAAGCAAGGCTAATCCCCAACCCTCATGAGAATAAACTACTAGCAATAAAGATCAAAATATATGACTGAACAAGCAATACAATTCTTCTTGAGTAATCTTGTGGCCTAAGTGTTTCAATGCAATTTATGCTATGTAACCAGCTTTTTACAGCTGTATATAATAATAATAATGGGCCTCATCTTACCAGCTGAAGGCAGGTTTGTGGGGGGGTGTTAACTCCTTCAAGCCACGAAATTCATTTAGAATTTCAACAAAAGCGATTAAATATTTAGTAGATCCTGAGAACTAAAGATTTCTCCTTTCTCTCTGGCAAGGTCAGGCCTTGCACAATTGCCACGCTTACTTTTGCTACTCTGTGAAACTTGAAGAACTGAACAAATGTTTTAGGGTATGTGTGTAGCTTTTCTACAAGTACCATGAGGTTGAAATAATAAATCTGCTAAGGCTAAGAAGGCAACAGAGCTTTTGTTTGATATTTACAGTCACCAATACCTTCATTGTTATAATGAATTCCCCCCAAAGCCATAAAGAACTATTTCTCTGGAAGATGACCCTCTATGGTACAGCCCTACATGATGTGACAATTTTGCTAAGGGGCCTTGTTTTAACCAAACAGCATTTTTCTGCCAAAAATAGCCACGGTGCCACTCCCACACATCCAGCAGAGAGGTGAGGGGGCACAGTAGTTTTTGGAGTGAGGCAGACCTGAGGTAGAATTCCACTTTTGCTACTTATTAGCTGTGTTAAAAGTGGGCAAGTACAAATCATTATTCCTGTCTTGTTAGGGGTGTTGTGAGGATAAAATGGGGTTGAATATGTAATATAAAGTCACAAACTTTTATTTGACCTGTGTTTTAAAAATCAGGAAATATCCATAAAAAGGTGTATTTTCTGTCTCTCTTGACTAATGGAAGGGCTGCCAGCGCCGGGCCTACATCTCTGCAGTAGTGGCATGGAATGGAGTAGCAGGGGAAACCTTCAGGGCAGGGAATTTGGTGCAGACCCCACCACTTAAAACTGGCCATTGGAGTATCTGAGTTTTTGAACCTCCATGAGCAATTTAAAACAGAGTTTGGAATAGTGTCTGGCACAAAATGTTTGGTACATAGTAAACACTCAATACAAGGTAGTCTAAGAAGAACTACTACACCAAATAAAATCAGTTGACTCCAAAATTGAGGGAGGTTTCATGTATATCAGCTAAACATTTTATGCAACACAGAATATATCAAGCTCTGGAAATAATTAAAAAAAAAACTTCCATGTGTTTCTTTATATAGATAGTTGGAAGGTTTTAAAAATAATACATGTATATATATATACACACACACACATACATACTGATCTAAAGTTCCTACAGCACTTATTTTTATAAGGCTTCTCCTGGAATTGAGCACACAGTACTATCGTATTGGTATTTGCTCCCCCAACCAAGTTGTAAGCTCCTCAAGTGCATATTGCCAAAGCATTGTTGAGAATATAAAAATACCTCTAATCCAGGCAATTAGGGATATGGTCAGTCTCAAACAAGGAAACAGGAGCTATCCTGAAGAACATTTGTTGAGACGCAGAAGTCTGCTAGATCTACACTGACGCAACACCTACCATTGGGAGTGCTGTATACAACTGTGTGAGTAGAACTGTACAAAATGTTTTCGTTTTCTGCAGTGAATGTTCTCTGATATATTATTTAAGATACCAATTTCCATAACAAACTTCATTCACAGATAGTTCAAAGATCTACTACAACTGAGCATACTATACATTCTGAAATAGCAGGATCCAAATTAGGGACATGGTTGTGTTATCTATCATCCATAATCCCATCCCATCCTCTTGCTGTGACTGTGAAGCTTACAAGGAAGGAAACTGAAGAACACAGTGGAAGAGCAAAGCCTAGAATTTAGATCTGCCTCTCTAACTCAGGATTCTAGCATTTTTACTTTAATTATAATTAAGCTCAATTTTCAAAGTCATGAAAACAACCTACTGATTTGATTACATTGCTTTAGACATCTGGGGAGGGAGTGGGTAGAAATACTCCTAAGAGGTCAGTCATTTTAAACAATCTGTGTTCCAAAGCAATTTTCAGACTGGCCCAAACTGGTACACGAAGTACAGACGTGACCTGTGCTAGGGAACAGTGAT
The DNA here is from genome assembly GCF_030020395.1 of Manis pentadactyla. NCBI lineage: Eukaryota > Metazoa > Chordata > Mammalia > Pholidota > Manidae > Manis > Manis pentadactyla. The sequence continues at coordinate 155,790,882 of NC_080022.1, read as the reverse complement.
GAGCCAGCTCCCTGTCTGGAGTAGACTATGCACAGAGGGATGAATCCTCTATAGAAGACTTGGGCACTGCAGGGAAAAGGACAAAAGTATGTCTCTACAAAGAAGATAAAAGGCAACCTCAGATTCCAGGAGTATCTTAGAAGCAGCCAGGGAAGGCTTGGCAGTTTCTGCAAACAAGTGGCCCGGGCTGATTTGTGAAGAAGAAAAAAATGAAATATGTCATGTACATGGAGTTCAAATCGAACCTAAAACTTCCTCTGTCCACTCTTGTTAAGAGGACTTTCATATTAAACAGAACTCCAGAGAGGAAAGCAATTTCTGGTCATTCTCACTGCAATATTTAGCTTTTTTTTTACTTTTTATTTTTTATATTCTTTGTCAACTTAAGTAAAAGGGGGAGGGATATTTGTGCTGAACATTTAAGGACAATTTTTAAAAGGCACATTAAATGGCACGAGGGTCTGGTGCTATGTTGTACAGTTCAATGAACTCCCGCATAGATCAGCAGGACCGTTGGAAATGCCTCTCTCCGTCTGTTTCTCATCTCCAAAGTCTGTGTACTCAGTAGAGTGTGAAGAGAGCCTCTCTCCTCTTCAGAACATTCTCCCGATGGTCCTGCCCCAGCCCCCACTCCCTCTCCATAGCCCCTGCAGCAGAGCACAGGAACTAGAGCAAATGCTTTTGTGAATTAAGAGATCTTGTGAGCGTAAATTTGGGCAGGCTGCTCCTTTCTGCAGGCCAGACCCCGCTGCTGCCCCAGGATGTGAACTGTCAGTTTGCATAGCTGGTGATGAGTTGCAGAACCATCAGCAAAGGTGAAGACGGCAGAAACAAGAAAGATTCAAGACCGGTGGAAATCATTTCACAAGGAAAATCTCAGCCATCAGTGGGAGGAAGCTTTGAAAAATGCTGCCATTTCCGAGTCAGAATGAAGGAAAAATTAAATTACTGCCGGTGAGGCGAGCCAAAGCTGCATCTCCCTCCAGGGAGAGTTTTGATAATGGTAAACATTTGACAGCTGGCCTGGAGTTGTTATCTTGTTCTAACGGTTGTTATGGTCTAAATGAGTATTTCTGATAAGGAAACAGAAAATTTTAAACACTTATATTTTTATGTTTTAAACCTCATGGTGGTGAGCCAAACAGGTTGAGGGCAATTTGTCACCAAGAGCCTACTCAAAATGCTATAATGATCTGGGTCTGGAAATCTCACCAGTATCATTATCTAGTTTATCTATATGAAGTAATTCTTTGATGTAAATCAACTTAGTAAGAAATTATCTTTAATCTTTACCTTCCTCAGCAACTCTTTTACAATTCCAATAGTTGACTTGGAGGAGTCAAGAAAATAAAGGGTTAATTAAGGCAAACTTAAACACTCAAGAACTTAAAGCTCAAGAACATACAGATAAATGCTGTGTTGTTAAATAAATGGCTTTTTAGCGATTGAGGATCAACCATTATAACATTTTATTCTTTCACAAGTTTTATTATTTTATGAAAAACATTGGGCCAACCATCTCAGAAAGGTAATGGATAAAGTAGACAGCATTTTAAACTTAACAAGGACTGTCTAAGGGTTTTGCATCACCAGAAGATGTAGAATGCCTGGAGGGGATATTTCATTATAAAATACTTGATCAATTCCTACATATAGCATAAGAAAACAAGTCGGAGTTTTTGTCTGAAATGTTCCAGGTCTTCACTGGCATTGATCTATCATGGCATCTAGACATATGCGTACAAGGCTCAGAAGAGATGGGAGGAAGTCAGACTGCCTTATATGGATCCACTGATAGCTGTGTCTTCAGACAAACAACTGAAGTCCTGAGAATACTAAAACCCTCTCAACCTACTTAAAAAAGGATATCTACACTCGTAAATTTACTCTGCCTCTGACATTCTACTAGATGGGAGTTTACCAGTGGCCAAAAAGTAGGGACAGTGGCAAGAAAACAAAGAGAAGAAAGGAATCAGGAAACTGCCCCCACTCTGGAATGAACAAAAACTTAGAACTTATTTTCAGAAAAGTTTTATGAAATTTGAGCTTTACCTGCCTAAAATACAATTGGTGTAAAATTGTGGGAATTTAGTATTTAGCAGTCGGAAACAAATTCCTTGAGCATCTACTCAATGCCACAACTGAGGATCCGGTCTCTACCCTCAAGCAGCAGTAGTAAGGCACATAGGCGGCGGGACTCAGCCTGCCTTATTTGTAGGTATCCTATCTTTCTGTGACTTGTATATTTTAGAATGCATTTGTAAGCATTATACCTGACCACAGAAAAAGTTTACCCAAGCTCTTTCTCTATTTCTCTTTAAAAAAAAAAAATCAGAAAATCTACCTTTTTTCCTGTATTTGTAGGAAGTAAGAGTTTCATTATTTTTTTCCCCAGGGACCTTGCCCTGCTTTAATATGAAAGTATATAAATCGATATTAAAGTATGGTATTTTGGGAATGTTTCAAAGTAAGGTCAAACTGGTGTTAAAAACCCTACTAGTGAAGGCTAAAATAACAGTCTGGCTGAACAGTCTTAAGTGCAGCTGACTCCAATTACTAAGTACATCCTAGCGATTTTTTTACTAACAAGAACAATGCAAGCAAGTCTTTGAGTTCAAAAATAATGTCAAAGAGAAGTTATTTCTAGAAAAATTAGATAAATTATCCTAATACTGGAGCCACATAGGCAGCCGACAGTCAGCTTCACCTTCAGCACAGGAAAAGTTGAGTTCTTTCTTTAACAAGTAATTAAAAGAAGAGATGAAGGAGGTTCTAAGAGAGAAAAAATGCTAGAAAAAAATGTTTCTTTTGACTAAAACATACAAGAGAATTGTGGACAAGAAAACATATACATAATCTAACCACTACAAAATGACAAAAACAGTGCTTTCAAATAATTTTAAAAGACACTTTATTATGGAGAATTTTGAACACATACATAAAATAGACATAAAAATATAATGAAACCCGAGCATCTATCACACAACCCAACAACCATCAAACCATGGCCAATCCTGCCCCATCCACATCCACATCCATTTCCCTTCTCCTCTATTATTTTGAAGCAAATCCCAGATGTCATGAAATCAGACACAGTACAGGAAAAAGAAGAGACCCTCCGAGTCCACATCCCACACTGCCTTCTGCCTTTACCTCCATCCACAAATCAGTTTGTTCTGATGAAAATTACTTCCCCACCATAGGACTAATTACTAGTTATATTGTACTTGTTACTATGTTACTAGTACTATTACTACCCAGGGCACTATATGAATCTAGTTAAATAGAGAGCACTGCGCAGAAACATAAGGGTTTTGTTTTACATGAGGGTTGATGACCCCCATATGCCCTTCCATTAAAAAAATCCTAGACCTTCTCTATGGAAACATTCCCTTTGGACCTGTGTTCCTCCATTACCAAAACTGGGGTCCCATCATCTGGCATTAACGAAGGCACAGTGTTTAAAGAGGTACAGTGGTTAAGATGCCAGCTTTTAAGTGTTCAGATACAGTTTTAAATCTGGCTCTGCCAATAACTAACTTTGTGTCCTGGGCAAGTTACTTAACCTGAGGCTGTCTCCTCATCTCTAAAATAAAATGATTACCTCACAGAATTGTTGAGAAGATTAAATGAATATGTATAGAGTACTTAGCCGAAAAAAACCTTAATAATAAATGGTAGCTCATTGTTTAAAATTAAGCAAGAAAATCTTACACATGATAGATATCAATAAAGAGAATGGGGAAGTATATGATGAAAAAGAGGAAGTAAAGGAGGAAATGGGGGGAAAAATACTCCATTTTTATAAAATGCACTGACTTTTGTTAAGAATTTGAATACCCCAGTATTATTGTTTAATGAGATTAAAAATTGTTTAATGGAATTAGATTAAGCTCATAATCTAAAACATAGGTGATTTAACCTGTTCAAAACTGTTGATCCTTAAAAAATAATATGTCCCATACACAGACATATAGGGCTTTGGCTGCAGAACGTATTAGTTATACACCCATGTACGGATACAGGGTAGAGGGTGATGAACCCTCACCTCATCTAAATGAACCAGCGCAGTCCATTTGTACAGGTGATCCAGAGTAAAGCAAAGGGAAGAAGCGATAGTACTGGTGATGAAAAGTGGCAGCGGGGGCCCAGTAGCAATGGGCCCCCCACTTGGCTTCACGCCTGCACCATTTCAGTATTATACTTTTGAAAAAAAAAAATCACCCAATTGAACAAAGGGCACAGCGGAAGCACGCTTTTTGCCTACTTAACATTTGTCAGGACACTTGCAGATTAGGACAAAATGTATCTAAAATCACACACTATTGACCCACTGCATTACAATCTTTAATGTGCCCAATGTCATATAGTCATTTCATAAGGAAAAGTACTGACATAAAAGTTTCATGTAAGATCTACCTCTTAATTAAAAAATCACAAACTAGAAGCTTTTCACTGACTTTACCAAAAGAGTATTCTTTTTTTCTTTTACATTTCAAAGCTATATAAAAGTTGTGCTAAGATGGCCAAAAGCCAGAGTGCTATTTCTCCAGGAAAAAAAAGGGAAAGATCAGCAACTTTTATGTGGTTTTACAAATAAAGCTCCAGTTGGTGTGATTACCCAGTAAATGTCTGATTGTGATAACCACTTAACAAGGTTACTTTTCTTTAGTTTTTCCCACTTCTATTCAATCCTGCTGCTGGAATAACCTTCCTAAACTTATCACCCACTTCAAAAATCTTTCCTTCCTTGTGCCCTGTTCCAAATCTTCCACCAGCACTTTCCTTTCAGTCTGGTCTGAAACCCCCTAGATAGCTGGATCTTCTACCACGTCCCCTCACATATCCTTTCCTAGGTATTTAAAGCAGATTCCAGTCTGTCCTCAAGAGCTTCCGGTATGTGTATGCCTTGATGCCTTTGTTTTTTGCCAGTAGGAGTCTGTTTCCTCAATCTTCACTGATCAAAATTCTACCTATTCCTCACATTCTAGCTCAAGTGGCATTTTTCCACAAAACCTTCTCTGACCACACCAGTTAGAAATAATCTTCCCCTCCTATGTACTCTAAAAGGACTTAATCTGCCCTGTACTATGGTCACTTTATCACCTGAATCCCAAGTTCCTGAGGGTCAGGGAACCAGCCCTTTTCATTTTTTGTACCTCCTAGAGCATGGAGTGTGGTGATTTTTATTAATCACACTGTACTGTGTGCTGCATATTTGAGATCTAGGGAACTGTCAATAATAGCACTTACATCTTTTCTGATAAGCAGTCCACACAAGGAATATCTTTTGAAGGAAACTTCTTAATTAGCTCACCAACTCCTGGACATTATGGTTTCTGCCACAGACAAAGCTCCCACTGAGCCCATCTGATACATGCACATAATACAAATGGAGCAGCCAATTCTCTCAACAGAGGAAGTAAAAAACTGAAGAAGACAAGTGTAAAAGAAAACACCAAAACTGCAAAAATATGGAAACAGTATTTTTGAACCTTTTTAGCTAGATCACCTCTTTAGCTTCATCTTACTTCCCTAAAAGAAGCAAGTCAGGAAACGGGAAAGGGAAAAGATTAAAATTATTTTTTTAAAAGTCTTCCAAATTCTTAGCATAGATGATCTGTAACTCTAAGGAGAGTGATGTATAATCTTTAAGAATGTATCTGTCACTTCTCAGCCTTTTGGCTAAGAACAAGTGAGGAATGCATCAGTGAGCATATCATAATGTATATGATGGTCAAATCGGCCAAATCATTTTTATACACCTGAAACTAATATAATATTGTATATCAAGTCTCCTTCAACTAAAAATGCATCTGCATGTCAAAACTTCAATCACTAGCAATTAATACAAGGTAAGTGCCAGGGTAAAATAAATATAAATAAAAAGTTAACAAGAATTTGAATTATTCTTAAAAATCTAAGAATAATAAAACTCATCTCTGTCTCTATTGTAATTCACTTGCTTTTTTCCTACATTTAATAGATTGAATGGACACACACAATCAAAGGAATAAAATGGGTTTATATGTAACTTGCCCAAAACTACAGCTAACTTACGATGGCATTTGAAATAAAATATTTTTCTCCTTCTTAATGATGATGCAGATGAAAACACATCAACTTAGTCCCATTTTTACTCTCATCACCATAATATGGGTATGAAAAGAATAGTCCAAAACATTGTGCTTTTTGACAATTACTCAGCAATAAACCCAAAGAAGAAATTTTTTTTAAGTTTCCTGAATTCCTTAATGTAGCTTTCATTTGGACCAAGAGCCAAAAAACAAATGTTCTAGTAAAAAGTTCTAAAATTTCATTCAAGCAAAGGTTTCTTTACTCCAACAATAATTCTTAAACACCTAAAGCAATGAGACATATCACATTATCCATTTTATTCTTCAATAAATGGAGAATTGAAGAATTGCCTCTCACTGGATAATTTATCACTACATTAAGTCAACAGAAAAATTACTTACTAGAAGCTGTTCATAAATGTTGAAGTATCAAGTGTAATGTGAGTTTACTCCCTACTAAGTAATTTTGTCCTTCTACAAGTCCCATTGCTGAGGTATAACAGTAATCTTTTCAATTGTATTGTGAAAGTAGATATTTCTATACTTTCCATATGTAGTCAACACTGGTAATTTATTCAATCTGAAACTGGGGTCTCTGACCCCTAAAATATTTGCTGGGGCTAAAGATTTGTGGTTTTATCAAAGCTAAGTCTTCTAAAGCTGTGCTCTCCAATATGCTAGCCATCAGACACATATGGCTATTTACAGTTTAATTAATTAGATTATAAATTTGGTTCCTCGGCTATCATAGTTACATTCCCAGTGCTCAATAGCTACATGTGGCTATCATACTGACCAATACAGACCTAGCACGTTTCCATCATCATAGAAAGCTCAGTTGTACAGGACTATTCTAAAGATTACCAGTCTTACAGGTTGTATTTGCCTTAGTGCCACTGCTCTAAGGCAAGGTGGAAAACAGAACTGATAATGCCACCTATCAATTTTCTTTTCTCTTTTTTTTTTTTAAGCAGAAAATGAGATCTTTATGATGTTTCTGAATAGTTTCCCCACTGCCTCAGGAACCAAAGGAAAAAGTGTCTCCTTGGTGTACTCAAAGAAAACCAACCCAAACAACTACAACAAAACAAATACCCACCATAAAGCATGTAGGCTATGTTGCCAATGAAAAAAACTCAGTATTTAGCATTTTAAACAAAAATCATGCTTCCATGATTTAGAAGCTGTTCATATCTGCTACATATACATATTATCTTTGGTAAATATTTACATTTTCACCTAACAAAGAAGTTAGGCTTCTTGTGGCTGACATCTGGCTGTGGAACAACAGGGCCAAGTGATGTGAACACAGGTATTCAAAACCAGACAAGAGCTGAGTCCTGTGTCCTTTCACACATGCTCACTAGTTATGTGACATCTGAGTAAGTTAATGGATCTTTTTGTGTACGCATTTCCCAAAAAGGTAAGAAGTGAAAATCAGGTCAACTTCCTAGTCTTGAAGTCAGTATTAAGAAAATGTATGTTTGCCATCAACTAGTGCAGTACAAGATACAATCAGTTGCACTGGCAACTATTATGGAAGACTAACAAAATCCACCATAGTAGTGCCACTGATAATAGGGAACAGTAAGCCAAACCATTTTATTAAAAAAACAGCTTTGACATGTCATTAACACACCACAAAAATCATCCTTTGAAGTGTACAATTCAATGTGAATCAAGTGTTTTAATATGCAATTCAACATTTACTCAGTATCTACAATGCGCTAGTGACTGTGCAAAGTTCTAGGGCAATGGTTCTCAAATACAGACAGTTTTGCCTACCATGAAACATCTGGCAATGTGTGGGGACATTTTTGATTGTTATGATGGGGCAGGAGAGTCAGGGGCTCCTAGTATTTAATGCATAGAGGCTGGGGAACCTGCTGAACACCCTGTGATGCAAAGGATGGCCCCATGACTGGAAATTTTCCAGTCCCAAATGCTGGCAGCGCCTGCCTTGAGAAACCCTACAACAGATACAAAGATGAGCAAGAGACAATATCCATCTTACAAAAGCCTGACTGTCTCAGTGAAGGAGGGTAAGGTGGAAACAGAGCAAAGGATACTAGGGATGCAGAGAAGGGATGTTTAAACCCAAACATTGGAAGACAAATAGGAATTTGTTGGGTGTACTCAGGATGGAAAGGAATGATTTCATGTAGCAAGAATAGCAGGGAAAAATACTTAGATATGGAGAAGGCATGTCAGAGTCTAAGAAGTCCTAGCAGTTCAAAATGGTTAGTGCTCAGGGTTATTATCAGAGAGAAAGAATATAGAAGATGAAGTGGGAGAGATATGCAGAGGCAAGATCACAAAGGTTTTGCACGCCATGCTAGGAAAGAGTTTTGATTTGATCTTATAATCAGTGGCTGGCAAACATTTTCTGTGATGAGCCAGGCAGGAAGTACCTTTAGGCCATATGGGCCCTGCCCCATATGGGCAGAAGTCTCACCTCTGCTATCACAGTGAGAAAGCAGCCTTAGACAATACAGAAAGGAATGAATGTGGCTGTGGCCATTAAAACTTTATTCAAGGGCACTAAAATTTGAATTTCATATAATATTCAATTTTAATAAAACATTCTTCTTCTTTTGATTTCTTTCAACCACTTAAAGATGTGAAAACCATCCTTGGCCCGTGGGTTGGATGTACACAGCTGGTGCAGCAGTTTGCCAACCCTGCTACAGTGAATACATGGGACTCAAGATGACATTAGCCGAGCAGATGAAGCTAAAGCAGGGCATTTCCCTTCAGATCTCTGGAGGTACTGACCACCTTGCAGCTATTTCCTGCTAAAGAACAACTAGACTTTGGCCTAAATGTTGTCAACAGCTTGCATGTAATACTTACAATGAGATGATATGCTAACTACAGGAATTAAAAAGCTCATTTCAGGCTACTGTGGTGAAATGATATTTACCTAATGCACATATAAACTGCTTCATGATTCGTGGGCACTTAACACTGATGGAATCTGATTACTGGAGAAAAGTCATCCTTAAACTAGCTTTCCAGTTCTGAGTATGTCCTTGAACTAGGAGAATTAGGGCTAAGTGACAAAAAGTACAAACTATTAAAAATAAATTTTGTATTTATAATCATTTGTTATAACGAAGATAATACCAAAAACCTCATAGTGTCATTATGGGAAGTAAGTAAGAGGGTGCTTGATACATAGAGTTCTTAATATCTCAGACAGTCCCAATATTATCCCAAGTCAAATTTTAGGGACTTCAAGTTACTGGAAACCTCATACCTTTAATTTGGAACTATTTTCAAGAGAAAAGTCTCATAAAATCAATTCAAATTGTGAAAAATATGTATCAGTGTCACTTTTACTAAATTTTAAAAATGTTTGATTTGAACAACACTGTGTAAGAAAAAAGTACACAGTACTAATCTGGAGAAACATTTATTCAAAAAACTTGTTGCTTCATAATTCCAATTTTTTATTACTTTTAAAGGCCACAGTGGTGTACTCTGATAACTAAAGTCATTTGAATTCTAAACAACTATCTTTGACATCTTTGATGTGGCTAACTCTATGAATAATTATGATCTTTCTCAGGGACAATAAACCTATGTCGGAAGGATTGTTTTGAGGATTAGTTGAGCTTTTTGTAAATTTAACTACATAGTGCCTGGTATATAATATATGCTGAACTGATATTTTGAATCATTAACTTGAAATATGATTAGAATCACTACGTCAGTTTCTCTCTAAATTTTTTACCATGACAGAATTCTTCCAACTTTGTAGTACTTTTCTAAAAATTATAGTACAAAATCTAGAAATTATCTAGTCCAACCCTCATGTTATATAAATGGACTGACTAACCAAAATCACACAGGTGGCTAGTATAGTTTAGTATAGAGAGTGAAGCTCTGAAGTCAGACATTTCTGGTTCAACTAGTCTATCAGCTGAGTTACTTCTGGCAAAACCTCAATTTCCTCATTTATAAAATGGGTATTATGAGATAATGTTCATAAAGTACTGAGCACAGCACCTAACACATATTTTTAAAAACCTATCAATGTTTGCTATTATTATTGATCTAAATCTTCCTACTGTGAAATTGTATTTCCTCTGTTCATCATTTGAAGAAATGTGTATAAATTGCTGTACTCTAAACTTGACTTCTATCTAGCCCTACTGGCTGGCCATACTGAACTAAAGCAGATGATTTAATATTTAACTTTCCAAATCAGGCAAACTTCACCTCCTATTGATTCCTTTCTGTGTTTCTCTCTAAGTGTTTCATCTACTTTAGTTCCTTCATTAGTATATCCCTCAATTTCAAATTACTTGGTAGTCTTGCAATGCTACAGTCTCTCTCCAACTCTGCTGCATGGATCCTGGGAATACATATGTGAAAATCATGTGCTAAATATGTCTGTGAAATACTTGGTTAAAGATTAGGCAGTAAGAAATAAAAGATGGTGTTTTCAGAGATTCCGGGCAGTTTTGGGCCAATGAGCATCACAGAAAGCATCCTTCCAATTCATTTGCTTCAAAAGGCTAAGGAAATAACCGATTTCCTTTTCCCTCTTTTCTGTCTGGTTTCTCTGATGTGTTCCCGGATACTCAAAGAAAGATTCAGATGTCCATGAAATCTTAATATGCCTGCTTGAAGCCAGGAAAAATAAAGAACAGTATGCCAGTATTTAAGACCAAGAAGAGTCCATCAGTACTAGAGGGGGAATTTGGTTCAGTCTTGAAAATTACTAAAAGAGTCTTTCTTCCCCAGTTAACAGGGAAGTAACGTCAAATGGCTCAAATTTGCACGGAACTCTACTACCCTGCAGCATGAAGAACTCTTACAAACTTGGAGATTAGTCCAGCTGCCTAAATCTTCATCTGTTGCCAGATGAGTTATAGCAATTTTTGGCCTTTCCTACAACCCTTGTACTTGACATCATTTAGCCTAGACTCAGACCTTGACCTTGCCTTTATAGTAGGGGGAAAAGTGCAGAGAGATGCAACCTCAATAGAAACAACCTAAGTGCGAAAGGTTTTACCCAAGTCTTCTCTCAGTGTGTGCTCTTTAGTGTTTAAGGTTCATCTTTCACCTCATATGGTCATTGGAATGGTATAACTTCAAATACTCCCTTTCATCTGAAAAAAAACCCAAAACATTAAGCTCCTAATTTGTTTCTGTTGTTTGTTTCTTTGTTTTCATTTTGCCTTAAGAAAGAAGTAAAAATGCCAGAAAGGCCATGAGGATAACTTTAAAGGCTGCTCTCACACTAATGATGCTATCTTTTTATCAGCTTTGTTCATCTGACTGAATTAGATTGAAATTTTCCTTTAGCTTCGGATATTTGACAAGGTCCTCTAAGTACACTGAGATTTTCTCCACAAAAAAGAATCTACTTGATTGGATCAGAAACCACTACCTGCCTCCATAAATCAAACCTTTCAGTCGATCGGGGTGGTAGCATTTTCCAAACTTTGTCTCCATTCCTGTTAATGCACGTAGGTCCGCTGAGGAGCTTCTAATGCAGGGACGGAGATGGACTCTGTCTTCCAGTCCCCACTTTTCCTCCTCCCCACCGCCTCCTCAGCACCAGGCAGAGGTGGCAGCACAGTCACCAGGCACGCCCCGTGCTTGCCCCCTGCTCACCAGAATGCTTGCAGCTCCCAAGGTCCTTGATCCTTCTTCCTCCCTGAATGTTGTCGATATTATATTTTGGCCATTCAAAGTAGCTCAGAGGCTCATTGTGTAAGCCTCTCACAGACAGTCTAGATCTTTAGCATTAATTCCAATTTAAGGAATCTTTTGAGAGATAATGGAATTTTGGGTAGGCTTGACCGGAGCCGTGGCTTATGCTCCCATGGCCACAGGTGGTAGATACTCAAAGACCCACGCCAAGCAATGACACCACTTGCAAAGTAAGTGCCCACCTAGACTCGAGTGATTTTGGAATGGTGTCTTTAGGTATGGACATAACACTGGATGTGAGACTTTCAACCGAGTTTGGATTAAAATTACCAAGTGAATAAACAGGAATTTCTTTTTTCTCCTGCCATTCTGTCTTGTAAAAACAAGAAGAAGGGAAGGTGATTATAGACACCTAGCATTAATTTAGTAGAAATCACTGGAAAAAAAAACAGAAGTGTGATTTAATGATCTGAGAAATTAGGCAAGTGTCAAGACCAAAGAATTTAAAAATGGTTATAGGTCAAAGCATTAAAAACTTCTTTGGGGATGGAGTAGCTGTAAGGGGTACCTGGTGAGAAATCTGCCAGGGGTTAATTGCAACCCTGCATGAAAAGCAGTTAACAAGTGAGAATTAGAACACCCAGGAGGAAAAGAAAAATGTTTCCAGTGCCATGAGAAATAAACAACAAAGGAGAAATATTTCCTTTGGCTACCACTACCTCCTTTTCAAAAGCTCAGAGGAGCTATTGGGGAATGCCAAGGACTGGTTTTCTCTCAACTCCCTCTGAAACATTTGTCTTCATTACCACTCTTTTTAATCAGGGCTCCTTCATGAGTGTTTCTGCTCAGCCCCCGAGGGGCAGCTCTGGTCTGTGATAAATCAGAATCCACACCGCAAGTCACTAATCAGCACTCCTAGGGAAAGAAAAACAGAGAAGGGCAGACCGCTGTGCTGAAAAGGCCTGGGGCTCAGAGGCCTCAAGGAAGAGAGGCCTCATGCAGAAATAATAAGTTAGTGATGGGAGGATAGCACTCCTATGTTGAGGGTTTATTCTAAAATCTCAAACACAAAGTGTTCACACTTAATTGTTAAGATTTTAGAATATATTTTTGTTCTAACAACATAAGATAGATTATGAGTTTGCTTAATGAATTACAATTTGTACCCCAGCTCAGTGATTTCAGTACCTAATTCAATAAGACCAAGGTAGAGGAACAGGACATAAATTAATTAATACAATCAAAGTCAGAAGCTCTCCTCACCTCATTTCAGTGATGTCATTAGAAAATAAAACAAAAGAATTCCAGGTGAGAACTCTCTAATGTCTATGATATGACTGTTACTTTGCTTAAATGGAATTAGAGTCATAAAATTAAAAACATTATGTTTTTTCACTGGGAAGGATCTTAGAAATAACCTAAGGGAAAGATTAAATGGCCCTGCTAAAAATCAGCCAAGCTAGTTAGTAGCAGAGTTTCCCCTAGAACCTAGGATTCCAAACATCTTGTGTAACCATAGATCCCTTGCATGAGTCAAATACTGAAATTATATCACTTACAGAGAGAGCAAAGTGAAGAGAAGAGTAGTATATGAATCGGGAAATAACAGGTTCCAATCCTGTGTCCACCACTTACAGATTTACTTGGCAAAATCACCTACCAAGTCTGAGTCTCAGTTTCTTCATCTGTGAAATGGGGTTTACATCTTTCCCTAATATATTATGGGGCTGCTGTGATTCTTCATAAAGTTAAGGTATTATTAAATTATTATAAACAATTTTTCCAAGAGCATGTATGGGCTGAAGCGCTAATAGGATTCATGTAGAACAGAGAAAATTCACTTTTCATAGGAAGATAGCCCAGATTATGGCACATGGTTCCAGGACTCTTGGATACAAGCTTAGATAGGAAATCAATCCTGAGATACAAAATCAAACCATGCAGATTAGCAAGCAAAGACTGAGTACATGGCTTCCAAAATTAAGGCTTACTCTTCTAGTGACAAGCCTAAAACCTACAAAATATCTGCCTATGCCAGAGTGTGTATGGCACAGACTCCAGAAAGAAATCATGGGTGATAGCCAAATACATGATGCTATGCTATGTGGCAATAAAGGCAACGAACCTGCCTAGGAGCCAAGAGCTACTACTGTTCCCACTTTGTTGACATCTTACTGCTTCTCCTCTGTGAAAGTTGACGGCATGATGATGTCATCTCACCACAGTTTGACAGACAGGGAGCTAATCCTTACACAGAGGACCCCCCCTTTGAGGCAGAGTCAGATCTATCCTCAAAATGCTAGTTTTCCTCTACTCCAATATTATTAAAGTACAACTGTAAAATATAACTACTATAACTACTACGGAAATAGCATCTATCAATGTGATGAATACTTCCTTCATCCAACGGCATAAAACAGTCTCCTGCTTTTACTATTTCAATCAGAACCCTTGTCTGTTTCTGACTTTATGAAGAAAAACTCTCAAAAGTCTTCAAGAGAAACGTTTCTTGATATTGACTTTAGGAGCTAGGATCTGGGGCCCGACTGAACTAAAAAGAAGGTCAGTTTGACTTGACTAGAGTGCAGGTGCTTACAGGAAGAGATACACAAGCAGCAGTGCTAGATTTTTGAACCTTCATTCAAAATATTTAGACTTCATGCTGTAAAATGGGATACAACCAAAGGTTCTTGAGAACAGGAGTGACATGATAAAAGCAGTATCTGGGGAAGAAGACCTGTCAGTGTTATGCAGGATACCCCAGGGGGAAGGGGGTGGCAGGGTCGGGGAGACTGACATCTGTGAGGCTGGTCTGGACACAGCAGCAGTGCTCCAGGCCAGGGACGATTAAGCACCAGCCTGTGGTGGTTCTGGTGGAGGAGGTGCCTTGAATTGTACTGATTGTTGTTTTGGAGATAAGAGAATTAATGATAACAAGGAAATTGTACAGATTAGCCTCTCATAATTAACTGGGAAGATATTTTGTTGGTTTTTAAGGACCTCTGGAAGTTAGAATTGAAATAATTATGCAATTATTATTAACTCTAAATATGCATTCGGGAGACCTTTAGATAAAAAGGTGTTCCTAGTCAATTTAGGTTTAGTCATATAAATTTAGTAAAGTTGAATGCGAGTCTTGCAGCTGCCAACCACATATGTGATTAGAGCAACTGGACAGATGCTATCAGGCCATCACCCACAGGCTCTGTGGGGACCTGCCAGCTGGCTGAGCCACAGGAGCACAGTATGGGTGATGATGCTGGGGAACACGACATTGCCTTTACAAGCAACAAGCCAAGAATCGCTCTTGGTCTAGAGAAAAGTATTGGCAGCATTTGTTAAGTACAGATATGGATTTTATTTTTCTTTTAAATGTTGCAATTAAGCCAGATACATAATTTAATGATCTGCTATGGCAAACAAATAAGTCTACCTTATGCACAAAAATGGCCTCAACAGAAGAAATAAATCAAATGGTACTTTCTAAAATATGGGCATGGAAGAACATAGAGAAATTCGTGGGAGAATGGAAGGTGTCAAACAAAGGCTCTAAAACCGAGGATCTGCACATCCCTGAAAGGAACTCAGGTGCTCATGGAAGGGATAGACAAAGCACCACATAGGAAGGGCAAGCCTCTTCTTTTCTGTTTCCAGTGCTTTAAGAAGGCTCAAAGCCCTGGAAGTTGAAAAATCAAGTTTGGCTACTATAAAGCAGCCCCTCTCAGACATATTCTCCTTCCTGATAAATACCCACCCACTAGCAGTCCTAGGAGACGCACAGCAAGCTGAGTGAGTTGTCAAAACTTATCACTATAAAGCGTCCATCTTCCAAAAGTACAACCTTTGCTCAATGCAACGTTTGCCTTGGAAGACAGCGATTTGGAGAGCTATAAAAAGGTGGCTACAACTGATGAGGTTAGCTCTTAAAGTCTATGCTAACAATCATGTAATAAATGTAAAGGTGAATAATAATGGTGGAATGTTTTACCAAAACCAAAAAACAGTAACAACAAAATCACTATGTTCATCTACTTCAAAGAATTTCAAAATTTTTAGCATTCCTCTTTTGAGAAAAAAAAATATGTAAGTTATGTAGACCTCCTCCTTTAATTTCCCTTCTTATTCTAAACCCTCAGGTGGCTAGCCTAGTGCCACAAAGCCTCCGTTACATATAAAGTTCACAGCTCTTCGCTTGATCTCATGATCCTCCATCAAAACAGCCCTTTCAAAACTATTTCCTGTCTAGTTCTGCCATTGCGTGAGTGCTTCCTTGGCTGGGTCAGCTGCCAAATTAAGTCCCTTTGGTAGAAAACTGCAGAGAAGTCAATACAGCCCTGTCCCCCCCTCCACCTTAGGCTTGACATCCGGAAGTGACTTAGGAAGTACTCTAATGGTTACCAAATTTTGGGGAACTGATTTAACTTTTCTGGGCTAAACATGTGTTTAGGACAGACTGCATCACTAATCATCACTTGACCTTGTGACAGACCAAACGTTGACTTCTTTTTCTTAAAAAACAAAACAAACCAACTTTTACCAGTTAGCACAATCAAGTAAATGCAAAATCATGTTGTGAGATGACTTCAAACATGCTGATTTCCAGATGTTCGACAAGACAGTGCAAAAATACCAAAAAAGACGGTTAACAGTTTATGTCACAAACTCTGCTGGGCTACTTGCTTTCTGGGAATTTTACACAGCTGTCAAATGATTTAGGATAGAGAAGACCTCAAGTTTGTCTATCACGTGTCATATTCTAATTCATCAATTATGGGTAAAAGGAACTTTTGTCTTTGAAGCCCAGAAAATGTTCCCAACCTAGTATTATTAATGTGCTCAGAAATAACTGCAGTGTGATCTGTCTGAACAGCAAATACTTGTTATTGTCCTGCATTCATTTAAATAAGCTTGTACAATAATCAGATTGGATATGAATCTTGAACAAAGCTTTGCACATTGCACTAAATTTCTCCCTTGTATATCAGCCATAGATAAAATCTGACTTAAGTCAAAACGTAATGCTGCTCCAGCTGTCCTTGCTGCACGGCCTTCTTTCTTATGTACTTACTCATCCTTGACTCACACTGTTCCTGGTGGAAGTCTTCCAAAAGAAACCAGATTTAGTTGTCAGATTTATAGTATCAAGGAATCTATAAAATGAATGGGTTTTTTAAAAGAAAAGCTAAACTTTGGGTAATTACATTGAAATTCCTTAATCACATTTTCTGAGCTCAATGGGAATTGTGGTGTTTCTTTCCAGAGCCACACAAATGCAGTAAAGAGCATTCCTTCCAAAGGATATGTGACAAGGTCTCCCCACTTGGCAAAATGTTAGTTTCAAGTGGAAGATTCTGAAATTTTCTTTTTCATGCCGCTAGAAGCATTTATCTATCTATATATTTATATCACCCTCCTCACTTTTTATAGCCCCCAATTCCCAACACACACACACACACACACACACACACACACACACACACACACACACACAC
Source organism: Manis pentadactyla (assembly GCF_030020395.1). Lineage (NCBI taxonomy): Eukaryota > Metazoa > Chordata > Mammalia > Pholidota > Manidae > Manis > Manis pentadactyla. The sequence continues at coordinate 155,773,646 of NC_080022.1, read as the reverse complement.
AGGATTCCAAGCATCTCAGCTGTATAGTTTACCAATGATAGCAGACATCACTGTGTGGTAGGTTCAGTAATATTTGCTTCTCTCCCACCTTCTTTCCCATACAAGAGAATTGTACTTTCCATCCCTTTTAAGTTCTAGCTCAGTAGTATACAACAGAGCTTCCTATGATAATAGGCCTGCTCTATATTTTGTGTTGTCTAATATGGTAGCCTTGTGATGTGGCTGGTACAACTGAAGAACTGAATCACAAATTTTACTTAATTTTAATTAATTTAAGCTTAGATAATGAAATGTAGCTAGTGGCTATCATACTGGACAGCACAGTTCTAACCCATGAGTTATGAGCAAAAGTGACCAGTGCAAGACCTCCAGTGTCCCCTCCCCCTTACCACGGTTACCTGCATTAAGTCAATAGTTGACCTAGTGAACCCAGGCCCCTGAGTGGAAATCTCATGGAGCAGAGACTCCTGCAATCCCTGCAATTACTGTGATGGACAAAACTTGAGCCAGAAAAGCCACAAAATGTACAAGAAAGAAAATACAGCATATACTGGTCTTTTTGAAGATCTTATAGGTCAATTATTACCCATGAAAATGTCACGAAACTCCTACTTCACATGTGCAGACAACGGTGGACTAAGATGGGGAGATGTAGCTGCTCAAGCAGACTAAATCTGTTCTCAAAATATGTATCTTAATATAAACCTTAAGTGCCTGTGATAAAGGGTGGAAAACCTAGGGCACTGTACTACCTGCTTGGAAAAATAACTCAAGAAATCTTAATGCATTTTATGTTGTTCTTGTCATGTAAAACATTCTTGTACTTAAAGTAGTAAAGGTATGTTTGTTAGTAATATTTTTCCCACAAAGAGAAAAATCCCCTAGTCGTGAAAGAGTTAAGAGAGACCAAAATTAGACACAGTTCATGTTAAAGGTTAGAAGAATAATCAGTCATTTGAAAAACACTACATAAACATTTTTCCGGATGCAATTTTCAGTCCAAGGATACATTTCCCAGTAGAAATCAGCAGCTAAAAAGGAAATCATTTCATCTCCATAAGTGCCAAATTGTATCCTGATTTTTCCTGGTCTGGCTCAACTTTCAAAACTAGTGGTTCAACTTCTGCAATCTTTCACCCAATGACTATGTAAACACATCTTTATAAGACAGACATAATCCTTGGGTGGGCCAATTTATGTTGGATTATGAAAATACTTAAAATACAAAATCGTATAATGACTGTTGTCCTTTGGTTTTTCACTAAAAAAAAAAAAATCCAGTTAACATCAACAGTGGTTCATGTGAAGATAATATGACACATATACATTGCTTTCTCTCTTTCAATATCTTTGAAAATAAGTATTACTGACAATTCAGTAATGGACTGCCTCGTATTTTGGCAAGGTGATATGTAAATTAAGAATTTGCAAATAACCTCTGATATACTCACATCACATGCCATACTGTACCACACAATCGGAATGAATTAAACTACTCACACAAGGCCAGGAAAAATTCTCACCCTTGGAAGTACTCTGAATCTTCTGTATTCGGTCAGAGGTTATAGAAACATTAGTTTTAAGGATAAAGTAATCTGAAGTAAAAACCGAAAGATTCATTCAGAATTTATTACTGCCGCTGATTCATATACATCTCACAGCATTCAGAACCCTCCACAACAAAATTCAAGCAGAATCTCAACACTGGAGCTAGGAGAAATCATAAATTTTAAGTCTTCATTGAAAAGTAAACTCTGCTTTTTCACTTCTCCCTTGAAATTCTAGAACTTTTATAGTCAACTACAAAATGCATCATGAAAAGCCTATCTTTAACAGTTAGCATGTGAAGGGGAAGAACTTTAGTTTTTCCATCAGTGGATAAAGTTATGTAAAAGAAGACATTTTGGGAGTCTTTGGAGAATGCAGAATAAATCGTAGCTCTAAGATCTGGAAAAGTCTGGTTGAACATTAAGAGATTTTCCCATCTGTGTCTACACATTCTCGTCTTGGGAATAATTTATCTACAAAACCATTCACAGAAAAATGTAAAGTACTCCTTCCTTCAGTAAGCAAAGCTTAAGAGCTGCAATCACAAACTTTTCATCAGATGTTAAGAATCACATCAATATCCATAATGCTATTCATAAAAATGATTTTTGCCAATATTGCTAAAAGTTATTACAAGGCAAAGATTTAAAACTGCTTAATTCTACAAATTCCTCACAATTTACAGTAGAGTTCTATGAATAATTTTCTAATGGCTATATTAGTTCTTCATCTCTGTTCCTGAGAAAATAAACAAAGGTCACTGAAGCAGTGTGAACAGACTATCAAAATGAACACAGAACAAGGCAGTTTCCTTAATATACTAGAAGAAGCCGATGAATGATACACTTTTTTAATTCACAAAATTTTAACTGAGTACAAGGACATGCATTTCCTGTTCAAATGACTGGTCCTGCCCAAACCAGCATGAAGTAATTAATTAAATATTTTCATTTACTCTAATTTGAAAGACAGAAAACTTTTAACCTGTTTACCAAAATTAGAAACTCCTTAGTTCTTCTGGGAAGAATATACATGTATAGACACTCAAAACTAAAAATTAAAGGTTGATTACTTAAATCCAGTTTTTAAATTCAAAATATTTTGCATTCCTTTCCAATTTAAAACACTCTGCAATGAAAGCCACCATTATTTATCAGTGAAGAAAGAAAAGGGAATTTGTCTTACTTCTCCCCACTCTACACTCTGCCATTGTCACCTGTATCTATTTCCAGGAAGCCAATATTCATTATGGTTAATCTGCCTACTAAATGAATAAACAAAGGATTTCTCTGTCACTAAGTGGCCAGGTGAGCCGATAGCATCTTCTAACACAGAAAATCATCTGTACCATGCAGCTCAGGAAATTACCTGCTGCAGTCCCACCCTTGGGATCATCTGGCAGGCAGAGCTCTCATGTTGAGTAATATATGGAAAAGAGACTGTAACCATTTTTTCAAAGGACTGAAAATCTCACATATTTTAGAACCCAAGAACATTTTAATATAATTAATTGTATAACTCACCAAGGAAAACTAGTGGAGAAAAAAAAACGAAACTTTCACGTTTTCCCTCCTAAAGTTTTTTTACACTAGATGTAAGAACTAATGCCTGAGTATCAACCGTGCAATGAGTAAGAACTGACACAGTACCAATACTTCAATGGATCACAACATCTTAAAACAATATAACAGTTCTAGTGTGGAATGTAATCAACAAACTAAATAAGATATATTGCTTTAATCTTTACCTTTACAGACTGATAAATTCAGAAGCAAGGAAAGCTACATGAACTCAGTGATTCATCAAGACACCAGGAAAAGAACTCGAAACCTATTATTTGTTAATACATTAAACTGGTAAGACTGCCTCTGTGTGTTTCCCTTTGTGAAGCAGAATTCCAGGTCTTGCTTCCCTGTAGAAATCATTTTTCCAGCTAAATAATCCAACAGTGAACCATTGGTGGTAAATAAACAAACACAAAATAAAGTAAAAAAAAGGAGGTCTAAGATCATTGACATCCCTCCAAATGTGTACATGAGGGGGTGGGAGAGAGAGAGAGAGAGAGCCTGGATACCAAATAACATTTGATAGCCTGCAAACGATGTGGTTTAAGCAGGTGAAAGAGCTGGAGGCCTGACTGGGTACATGACACTGCAGCCACAAAACACACTTACAAAACATGAAAACAAATAGTGATTAGGCATTATCACCTTCTCAAAATTTGGTTCAGTCCTACAGGAGGGCCTTGTGATATACAATGAAGTGAGACTAAACCTATCTGCTTGTGTGCCCATGAGAATCAACCAATGTCCTATTCTTGGAACATGGGCCATTAAGCAGCTGAAACTGGTGCTATCTTTATTCAGCTTTAATAATATACTTAGAGAGAAGAGGAGCCAAATTACTGGGCAGATTATGTATCATTCACTAGAGGGACTGGAGAATGGAAAGACTCAGGAGAAAGGGTTACTCAATGGTCTTGCCAATGGGTTTCAGCCCTGGGCAAGTTTGCTACAGATTCAGTGTGACCAAAGAAATGACAGCAAAATGTTCTTTAGGGTGAAAGGGTTTATTACCTGGCTTGTTCTCCCAGTGGTAGGTCGAGCACTAGTGTCTCTGCCTCCACTCAGAGCACTGGGCCGAGCTCTCTATAGCACAGTAATAGGTTTATAGCCTATGGGTGTGGAAGCAGTAGCCCAGCAACAGGCCAGTTACATCATCAAGTAATTTAAGTTCAGTGAGGATCCTAGCCATAGGAACCCCAACTTTCCCCACACTCCACCCCTTCAGGATTCTTGCTTTACAATCTACATGCTCTCAATCTTCCACAATGGTACCTGTGCAAGAAGGCTGGAGTGCTGTAACCAGATTCCACAACAGCAACAGAAGATAACAACAATTTAGAGATAATATCAAAAATTAAGATACAACAAGATTTTGATACAGGTAATAAGAATTATAATAATCCTCAAGCCAGAGGAGGTTCCCAATCCACAATGACCTTAGGGGCAGTAAGACACATGTTTTAATGACACCAACATAGGCAAATCTTGTCCATCAGGTAGAATGTATGCAAGAGAGTGGTCCTGTGATAGGACTGTAGCAGGAAGGGGGTCCTGTCCAGGTCTCATATACCATACTTTTACTCCTCTCCTCGTGGGGGTTACTGAAGGGTCTATATATAGTGCTACTGGAGGTGCATACACTGGCCATAATGATAAAAATCAAAACTCCCCAGTAAGATGCGCCTACCTTCTGGTGATCTTTGGGGGCCACTCGGCTGTTATTCCAGGAATGCAGAGGAGGCCAGCTTCCAGGCCTTGTCCCCAAGGTGCCAGGAAAACCAGCCATCATTGGTCCATGTGTCAAAAGGTCCAAGGCCATGTCCACTCAATGGAGTCTCCAGGGTTTACTGCAGTTCGTGCTGGTGGCCGAACCTCAGCTTCAACAATTCTTCCTTGGTTTGTACTTGCAGTTGTATAGGGGAGGCAGCCATATGTGTTAACATGTCTATGAGGCTCAGGGCTCCCTTTCGGAGTTTCTCGTTCAAACGCCATAGCACTGTCCATAAGTGGACTGACCATCCCCACAGACTATTGGTGTCTGACTTTAGTCTGGATTTTAACAAGCCATTGTGCCTCTCTATCATGCCTGCTGCTGTAGGATTGTATGGCACATGAAACTTCCATTTGATTCCCAACTGTTGTATTCATTCTTGCAATGCATGTCCAGTAAAATGGGTGCCCTGATCACTTTCAATTACCTGTGGTCGGCCATAGGTGGCAAAGACACGCTCCAGGCCTCTTCTGGTCATCTGCTGGTCTGCATAACAGGCAGGAAAAGCAACCAGAAGTCCAGCAGCTGTGTCCACACAATTCATGGCATACCGATATCCTTCTGACACAGGTAGAGGCCCGATATAGTCTGTCTGCCACCTGATGAAGGATATCAGTCCCTTAGCTATTGTCCCATGTTTCTGTGGAACTCAGTGTAAGTCCATTTTGGAGCACACAACACACTTCTGCCAGGCTCTAGTAACTTCTTCAAAGGTCAAAGGCAAGTCCCACTGACGGGTTACAGCCCACTCTGTCTTTTTCCCCATATACAACAAATGCTGATGTAACCATTGCGCTATATCAGAAGCAGGCTTTCCTTCTAACCAATGTATCTGGGCCAATTTACCTGCTTCATCATTTCCTGGGGATGCCAGTAGCAAATGACCTGTCACATGGTATACTGTAATTGTTTTAGTCTGACCACAAGCCCATAAGTCTTGCTACAATTCTTACCCCCAAAGGGGTCAGTGACCAACCAGCCAGTTGGCATGGTACCAGGTTGGTGGCCACAGGGTCAAGCCCCAATAGACAGCCTAACTGTCAGTGCAGACAACTATAGGGGAGGGCTCCTGGCTGATCACAAGCCACATGGCCTGTAGCTCTTCCCATTGACTGCTCTTCCCCTCACCATCTTCCATCCATATTGTCTCAGTCTTAGGATGGAAAGCTACAGCCCTCCATTTTGGGGGCTGTCCATGGCTGGAGCTGTTTGTATACCATGCATCTTTGGGTATAGGGGCTCTTCCCTACTGAAAGGGACTCTCTGCTACTAATGGTTCAAAAGCAAGTTCTTCCTGCTTTTCACTAGTATATGTCACTGGTCCCAATAAGCATTGGAGTTCTTCACTCTAGGGGCTACTAGAGAGGGCACTATGTTGCTATAGGTAAGCACCCCACTTGGCCAGTGTGGGCGTTTGTGCCACACCACCCTTTGGCTTTTGGGTCCAGTCTCGTACCCACCCCAAGATGGGATAGGTGGTTATTACCTTTATCAGGGCCATTTCAGTGATGGCTTCTGTAGCCAGAAAGGCATGATACACAGTAGCCAGTTGTTTTTCTATCAAAGTGTACCGTACCTCTGCCCCTTTCCAGAGTTGTGACCAGAATCCAACAGGTTGGTGAGTTCATTCAAGTCACTGCCAGAGACCCCAGCCATAACCATCTTCAGTCACATGAACATCCAGCTCATAGGGCCTTGATGGACCTATCACCCTTAAGGTCTGCATGGCCTTGATTTCCCGTTTTGCTGTAGTAAAGGCAGATGCACATCTCAGCCCAGTCCCACCTGATGCCCTTTTGTACCAACTGGCATAAGGGCTTCAGAATTTGTGCCAAGTGCAGGATAAACACTCTCCAGTAGCCTAGAAGACCCAGAAACTTCTGTAGCAATGCTACAGTTGTAGGGGTAGGAAAGGCCTGGACTTTATCTATGACTGCTTCTGGTATAACTTTGGTCTTAACTGACCAGATGACCCCCAAGAATTTGACAGACAAACCAGGTCCCTGAACCTTGGTACTGTTCACAGCCCATCCTTTCTCCTGTTGCCTCCAGTCCTGGGGTGGGGCCCAGCCCTCTAGGAGGCAAGCCACCTCAGACCACATACCCACTGGGGGACAATCCAGTCTCCCCATTCATAGCAGCAGTCTAGGTGCTTTACCTTCTAGATCTGAAAGAGAATTGGACGTGAGCATGACATCAATATAATGGTACAGCCACACCATTGGTGGTTTCTCCCATGTAGCCAAGTCCTGGGCTACATGTCCATGAAAGATGGTGGGGCTGTGGAGATATCCCTGTGGGAGGACGGGGAAAGTCCATTGCCGTCCTTCCCATGTGAAGGAAAACTCTTCCTGACTTTCCTGCTCAATGTCAATGGAAAAGAAGGCATTAACAAGATCTACCACATAATGGTATGTTTCTAGTTCATGGATGAGGGTATTCATCAAACCTGCAATAGAGGGGACAGCAGCATGCATAGGGGGTATGACTTTATTCAATTCTCTGTAATCCATGGTCATATGCCAGGAGCCACCTGGCTTTTTTACTGGCCACGCTGGGGAATTGAAAGGACTATGGGTGGGCTTTATAATAATCACCTTTTCCAGCTCCTGGAGAGTTTCTCCAATCTCTTTATGCCCTCCAGGCAGTTTGTATTGTTCGGTATTAGTCACCCACCAAGGCACAGGCAAAGCTATGGGCGGGTGCCTAGCATGTCCCCTCAGAAGTGCCTTCACCATACGTACTCTCAGTCTGAACTCACCTGCAGTGGTCTGCAATCATACACCCTGCAGGATATCAATCCCCAAAATATACTCAGGGACAGGAGATATATACACAATATACACTTTTGGGGGTAGACAGCATATTCCCAAAGGGATTTTGGCTTGTTTCACTCTGATAGCCTTACCCCTGTATCCATCTATGATACTGGGGGTTCCAGGGAACTGCTCAGGGTTACTATAAATCCGTGAACCTTCAGCCCCTGTGTCCACCAGAGCCAGGACACATTGTATGTTCACTGGGGACCAATGGATAGCTATTTCAACATGTGGCCTCTGGTTCCCCCCGGGTCCCTTAGGGCAGGTACCTCAACCCTCCCCTCAGTCAAACCGTGTTCCCCAATCATCTTCCTGTGTGAGGTCAAGTGAAGTTGGCTCGTTCTCCAGTAGGAAGTCTTGCAAACACACAGGCTGGACTTGTGGCTCTGTCTCTGACCTCTGCCTCTTTGGTCTTAATGGCTGGAACTGCTGCTCTGGTTTCAGTTGTTGCCTTAGCTCCAGTAAGATCCTGTTTGATTTCCCATCTAATTTCCTTCCATCTGCTCCTGCCCATATTAAATCAACCCATGCCTGGGTCCTCATAACCTTCATGTGGCCCTTTAAATTCTTCTTGTAAGTAGCAGACCTTATTTTTTTCTGTGTTGTTATTGCTTCAACCCCCCCTAAGTCTGCTACTGTATGTGTAACCTTGCTTATGGGCTGCCCTAAGTAAGGGGCAAGAATGGCCACCAGAGACCCAAAGAGGGATGTGGGAGCCATTTGAAGCACAGTATTTCTCATCCCTGTAGTGAAAGTTCTTCATCTGGGCCATAATTCTCTGGGCTATAGATGGCATTTCTTATGCCTAGCACCCGTAACACCTGGTGGAGCTCAGCGTTATGTCTGCCATCTAGCAGGGGAGGATTGTAGATCACCCTGATTGGGCCACACAGCATGGAGTGCAGCCATAAGCCAATCGAGGAAGGAGTGACTCCCTGGAGTCTGATGTGCATTTTGTAATCGCTGCCTCAAGGCAGGGTGAACTGGTAGAGAAGCCAGCTTTCCTACCTTTGATCCAGACAGAACAATTTCATCCACCCCTAAGTCCCACAGACGCAGGAGCCAAGCTGATATTGACTCTGAGCGCTTCTGCCTAAACTGGGAGCTCAAATCCACCAGCTTAGCCTGAGTATAGAGGTGGAGCATAGAGTGCTCCATGACCTGAGGAGGGGGCTGCACCTCTCCTTGGGAAACCCTCGGCTGCTGGGTCTTTATTTTCTTTACAACCACTGGGCATGCTTTCAATAGAGGAGGGGTCAGTGCCCCTGGTACCACCCCTTCATCCTTCCCCAGCTCCTCCATTTCTGGGGCTGATGGTACCTTTCTTTCCCCTCCTCTGAGTGTCTCCTCTTGCCTCCAGTCCTGGGGTGGGGCCCAGCCCTCTAGGAGGCAAGCCACCTCAGACCACATACCCATTGGGGGACAATCCAGTCTCCCCATTCATAGAGGCAGCCTGATGAAGCACCCCTCCCATAAGGGCAGCTTATTTTTTTCCTTAAGTCAACAATGAATCCTGCCGACTACTCCAATTGTCTTGCCAATGGGTTTCAGCCCTGGGCAAGTTCACTATGGATTCAGTGTGACCAAAGTAATGACAGTAGAACATTCTTGGGGTGAAAGGGTTTACTACCTGGCTTGTTCTCCCAGTCGTAGGTTGAGCACTAGCGTCTCTGTCTCCTCCCAGACCACTGGGCAAGCTCTCTATATAGTGTATTAATAGCTTATTGCCTATGGGTGTGGAAGCAGAAGACTAGCAACAGGACAGTTACATCATCAAGTGGTTTAAGTTCAATGAGAATCCTGGCCATAAGAACCCCAACTTTCCCCCACATCAACATTTAATGAGTATCTACTGTTGTCAAATCCCAAATGAAACAGGGCTCGATTTGCTCAAGGGTGATAAAAAACAGTTATGGTCTTGGTATACAGTATGTGTTATTATTATTATTATTATGTTTGAATGTCTTAGCTTCATTAGAGTTCCCTGGTTTTTAAACTGAATGTGTCACTTACATATCAGCTCCTACAACACTGGCAGAGGAGGTATCCATGTAGGGGAACAGTGCTGTCAATGGGGAAGCACTGAAATGAGGAACCCAGCCCCATGTACACTGTACCTCAGGAAATGCAGAGTAGAAAGAAATAAAAAGGGTTTACTCATAATGTGAGATCTTTCGTAGTTTTTATCTGTTGGGCCAGGTTTTCTGAGATTAGCCATTTAAACATAAATCAAAGTGAATGCAAACTGTATTTGACTCCCAATAGCCATCAGCTTATATTGCTGTATTGACAACAGATGCTAAATATATAAATGTCATATATACATATTCCTGAATTTATTTTTGCTGAGAGGGTTTTTTAGTGTACATGGGAAAATTCAGCATGTCAATTTAAGGAAATGTATATGATTTCCCTTTCAAGATCCTACAAAAACATATGGGAGCAAGATAATGTTTGTCCTGACCTGCCAAAATCCTGGGGAGATCATCTCAAATCCACATCACATTCCAGAGTCCTAATGCTCACACTGGGGCTTTTGCATTAGCAGATGTGTGAAAATGCATGTACTCAGAGAACTCCCTCGTGGCTTCACATCTAAAGAAGCTCCTCTACAACAGCTATTCCAGCCAAAAGCTGAAATGATATTTCCAAGTTAAGTGCACCTTCATTTAAGCCAGTGTCTGGACAGAAAAATTCAACTGAAGAGTTTGTTATTTGGCTCAGAACCAAGAACAGCCTTAGTGAATGTGAGACAGATTTTCAGGAGGCCTCCTGTGTTCCACTCCCAGTCCTCAAATCATATCAAAGACACTGGTAAATTTTTCCTCGCTCATGTAACAATTTCTAGCAATCAAATTTTCCCACTTCAAACACACCACAGGAAGCGTACGATGTATGTGGTGTATCATACACCACACTGTGTATGATTTCAGCTGTGATTAAAATGGGGCAGGGGCGGTGGGGAGCTGTTTGATACTGATCATTATTTTAGGCTGTGCCAGAAAAATGTGCTGAAAGCACTGAGGAAAACTAACTTCCTCTACACACTATCTTTACAATTTTCTTTTTTAAAAATAATAGGTTTTTGAGCCTCACAAAAGAAACAAGTTCACTGTAAAGAACTTTAAAGAAGAAAATTTAAACTGCCCATAATCCTATTACTTGGAGGTTAAATACTATTTACATTTTTGGTCTGTTTCCTTCTAGTTTCCCAAATATCTACATCTATATAACATGATGTATGTATATAAACACTTTTTTTACATATAACTTTACACAATTTTGTATCTTTCTATGTTTATAATGGCAAAATGAAAAGCAGTGGTCACAATATTAATTAGACAAAAACCATTAAATGAGAAAAGAAAGGACATTTTGAAATATTAAAAAGGATACCTAGGTATATCTTACAGTGAAGCCTGTAGAGAAAATGGAAGTTGCATGGCCAGGATTCTCACCTGACCCTGGTCTGCCTGGCCACTGTGCACAGGGCAGTGCTCACAGGCACAGGCTAACACACTTGTTGGCCAATGGGCTATTACTGACTTTATATAAAGAGCTCCACCCAGTGCTCTGGGCTGCAAGGAGGCAGAGAGACCCGGTGGCAGAGGTCAGCTGCTTCATAAAGACATGCCCTGAGGCAGATGGGATTCTAGCGCTTGACCTGCCACCTCAAGAACAAAGCTGGGTATAAACCCTTTTACCCCAAGAACGTTCCTAGTCATTTTTTGGTCTCACCGAATCCAGAGTAAACTTGCCCAGGGCTGAAACCCTCAGGCAAGACAAGCCCTAACAGTTTTGACTGTCAACATTATCACGTAATATAACATTGACAATATACAGCAAAACTAGAGTATAAGGTGAAGTAAAAATATCAGTAGCGTGAGATTTTAATTCACTTTTCTAAGTCCATGATAGCATATATGTATATATGGCATCAGAAGACACATAAACATAATTAATAAGGTGAATCTAACTGATGTAAATATAACTTTATATCCTGAAACCTGTAAGGAGGTGACAAAAGGAGATGAAAGAGACACCTATAAAGAGTCTTAGGTGATACATCTATCAATTGCAATGCATGGGTTATCTGGAACATGGTTTTTAAAATGAGATAATTAGGGAATTAACATTGGATTGGAAATTTGATATTAATTACTGTTAAGTTATTTAAGTGTGGGAATACCTCGCTTTAAAAAAAGAGCCCTTATTGTTTGGAGATGATATGCACTGAAATATTTATAGATGAAATAACAGGATGTTTGAAATTGGCTTCAAAATCATCTGGTGGGGTGGGGAGGTAAGATACAAAACTATGGTGGCCTTGAGTTTTTGAATGTTGAAGCTAACTATTGTTAGATGTGTGAGTGTATCTGTGTGTGTATACACATGCACACCCAAACTGATAATAGCAAGTATAGATAATTCTTCTGAGGAATCATCCTTTAAAGGAAAGAAATGGGTCTACAGCTGATTCCATTTTTAAAATGGACCTCACAGTTCATTCATTTTTATTTAAACTGTTTACAATGCTATCACAGCATGTTAGCAGTAGTTGAATCTAGTGAGTGTTTAGATAGATGCTGCATTCCATATTTAAAACTTATCTAGGAGTTAAAACATTTTCATAATAAAAGTTGTGTACTGAAGTACCTGTCATTCATTGCCAAGTAAAAAAGTTACCTCAGCAATTCTTGCCTGTTTGTACTTTCAAACGTACTGCAGAATAACTTTTTCAAGACAAATAAAATCCACTGGTACTTTGATTGGGACTGGATGAAAGTCCTAAATTAATTTTGAAATACCTGCAATTTTCACAGTACTCAGTTTCCTTATTCAGAAACAATATATTTTTAATTTATGTAAACAATTCTTATCACTCTGAAGAGTTTCAAGGCTTTCTTTATGTAGACTTCCCTTATTTCTTCTTAGGGCTATTACTAAGGTATTTTATGCTTTTTGGTACTATCATGAGTGAAAAATTTTAAAGAATTGATCACCTAATTCACTTTTACTGGTTTACAGAAATAGTATGGAGGTTTCGCACATTAATCAAGTATCTGAATAGTATAAGTTCTTTAAAAGTTGATGCTCTTGAATTTTGTAGATTTAAAACATTATATTGTCTGTAAATGATGATTTTGTAATTATATCTCTTCTTTATAGTTTACTTACTAATAGAGTGATTGTATAATGATGGTCATAGCTGATTGCCTTTTTCCGGATTTTAGAAGGAATGCCAATAGTATTTCATATTAAATATGGTGCTGGTGGTTAGCTTAAGATAGCAATTCTTTATAATTTAAAGAATTTATCTTTTTCTTCCTAGGTATCTCTGAATACATCTAATAAATAAATGCTAAATTTTATCAAATGACCTTTTAGTATCCAGTGAGATTATCATGCTTTCTTAATGGACCAATTAAAACTATATATTACAATAGATTTTCTACCATGGGATAGAATATATTTGGTTATGGTAGATGACTCTCTTACTGTAATATTCAATTTGGTTTACTGGCATTTTATTTGAGATGAATCTAAATGCAAATATAAGATAGATGCATAGTACTCTTTTTTGTATGTATGTTTCTTAGGTTTTAGTCATTTTTAAAGTCCTCTCTTATAGGGGATTGGAAAAATCCTGTGTTCAATAGGTGTTTCAAAGTTCCTGAATGCTAATGCTATTTATTATGAAATAGGAAATGCAAGAGGCCCCCAGCCTGCAAGCACAAAGGTGAGATAATGGCTTCCACATCACTTAACTGTCAGCTTTACTTAGTGTGAGGTGTTGTGTCTAGAGACTCCCAACAAAGCAACCATTAAAAAAATATATAGAATATTAAAGTAATTAACAAACATAAAAACTGTTAACTTTTTGAAAGCTATTAAAAGCCAAAATGAATGTTTTTTTCAGTATCAGTATGGAATAAGAAACAAGAAAGCCAGGTTAGAAAAACAAACAATATGCATTTCAATCAGTAGCACAAGAATCCTGAGAAGTTAAGCCCTACTTTGGTAAATATTATTGAACATTTCTATTGATCATAGGAGTCCTTAGATTTAGTACTAGTTTGCACAGATTCTACCAAGTTGCAATGGAATCTACATAGTAACCTGGAGAAAAAAATACTTTGGTCTTTGGAATAGGTTCTTTATTTGATAAGGTGTACAACATCCTTGAGTAGTGAAATTTAAAATTGCAAGATATTCACAGCACAAAGTTGCTAAGGGAGGCAGTAACTCAAACCACCTCCATATGAGAGACAATACTTGCTTAGTGAGCTAGGTGTTCACCTCTAGCTCTTTCGGTACAGACCAGTTTCAAAGAAGCCTGACTTTGAGATCCCTGCAGGCTTACTAGTAAGGTCTCCAGCACAAAAAGAGACTGGTCTACAAACTCTGTTTGCAAAAGAATAAAGCCAGATAAAGGACGCAAAGCTGTGCCCATACTCCACAAAACAAACGATTCCACACAGTCAACCACACACTCAGGCCAGGGAACTTCATGGCCATGTTGGTTCCAGCATTTTTCCTTGCCAGTTAAAAGATTTAAGTAAGATTCAAATCTCAGAAAAGCTCCCAGGTTTCAACTGAAAATCACTCAACATACCAAGAATCAAGAAGATATCAAACAGAATGAGAAGACCACAGATGCCAGTACCAAAATGACAAAGATGTTAAAAATTATCTGATGAGGCATTTTCAGAATGCTGTGATAAAAATGCTTCAGATAGCAATAATGAACCTGCTAGAAGCAAATGGAGAAACAGAAAGCCTCAGCAAAGAAACAGAAACTCTTAGCAAAGGGGTGGAATATGTAAAGAAGAATCAAATGGAAGTTTCAGAACTTAAAAATTAAATTAAATTAAAAGTTCAGTGAATGTGTTCAATAACAGAATGGAGGGATGGCAGAAAGAATCAGCAAATTGTACAAGAACAACCGAAATTACCCAACTGGACCAATATAAGGAAAATAAACTAATTAACAATATCAAAATTCTGTGGTATTAAAACAAAAAATTCTAACATTTGGATCACAATGGGCCTAGAAGGTGAGGGGTAAAGGAGTGGGGCTGAAAAAGTATTTGAAAAAATAATGGCTCAAAACTACCTAAATTTTGCAAGAGACACACATCTACACCTTGAAGAAGTTGAGTGCACCCCAAACAGTATACTCTCAAACTCTTGAAAATGCAAGAAAAAGAAAAAATCTTGAAGGCTACCAGAGAAAAATATGACAATTTACCTATAGTGGAATCACTTGAGAAGCCAGTGGATTCCTCACTAAAAACCACAAAGGCTAGAAGAAAGTGACACAATATTACCTTGAGTACTGAAAGTAAACAATAGTCAACCCTGAATCCTGTACCCAGAGAAAATATCTTTCAGGAATGAAGAGTACATCAAGACATTCTCAGACGAACAAAAATGAAGAGAACTTGTCAGTGGACTTACTCTAAAAGAATGGTTAAAAGTTCTCCTAAAAAAATAAAATAAAAGAAGGAACTTTGTAATATATGATAAAGGAGCCATGGACATACAATGGGGAAATGATAGCCGGTGTTGGCAAAACTGGACAGTTACATGTAAGAGAATGAAACTGGATCACTGTCTAACCCCATACACAAAAGTAAATTCAAAATGGATCAAAGACCTGAATGTAAGTCATGAAACCATAAAACTCTTAGAAAAAAAAATTGGCAAAAATCTCTTGGACATAAACATGAACAACTTCTTCATGAACATATCTCCCCAGGCAAGGGAAACAAAAGCAAAAATGAACAAGTGGGACTGTATCAAGCTGAAAAGCTTCCGTACAGCAAAGGACACCACCAATAGAACAAAAAGGCATCCTACAATATGGGAGAATATATTCATAAATGACAGATCTGATAAAGGGTTGACAGCCAAAATATATAAAGAGTTCACACACCTCAACAAACAAAAAGCAAATAATCCAATTAAAAAATGGTCAGAGGAGCTGAACAGACAGTTCTCCAAAGAAGAAATTCAGATGGCTAACAGACACATGAAAGGATGCTCCACATCGCAAACATCAGAGAAATGCAAATTAAAAACACAATGAGATATCACCTCACACCAGTAAGGACTGCCACCATCCAAAAGACAAACAACAACAAATGTTGGTGAGGTTGTGGAGAAAGGGGAACCCTCCTACACTGCTGGTGGGAACGTAAATTAGTTCAACCATTGTGGAAAGCAGTATGGAGGTTCCTCAAAAAGCTCAAAATAGACATACCATTTGACCCAGGAATTCCACTCCTAGGAATTTACCCTAAGAATGCAGCAGCCCAGTTTGAAAAAGACAGATGCACCCCTATGTTTATTGCAGCACTATTTACAATAGCCAAGAAATGGAAGCAACTTAAGTGTCCGTCAGTAGATGAATGGATAAAGAAGATGTGGTACATATACACAATGGAATATATTATTCAGCCATAAGAAGAAAACAAATTCTACCATTTTCAACAACATGGATGGAGCTAGAGGGTATTATGCTCAATGAAATAAGCCAGGTGGAGAAAGACAAGTATCAAATGATTTCACTCATCTGTGGAATATAAGAACAAAGAAAAAACTGAAGGAGCAAAACAGCAGCAGACTCACAGAACCCAAGAATGGACTAACAGTTACCAAAGAGAAAGGGACTGGGGAGGATGGGTGGAAAGGGAGGGATAAGGGCAGAAAAAAAGAAAGGGGGTATGATTAGCATGTATAATGAAGGGTGGGCGCAGGGAGGGCTGTACAACACAGAGAAGAGAAGTAGTGACTCTATAGCATCTTACTATGCTGATGGACAGATACTGTAATGGGGTATGTGGGGGGACTTGGTGATGGGGGGAGTCTAGTAAACATAATGTTCCTCATGTAATTGTAGATTAATGATACCAAAATAAAAAAATAATAATAAAATAAAATAAAAAAAGAAGAAACTTTGGAACATCAGAAGGAAAAAGAACACAGTAAACAAAAATATGGGTAAATATGCTTTCCTTTTCCTCTTGAGTTTTCTAAATTATGTTTAAGAATTGAAGAAAAATTTTAACAGTCACTGATGTTGTTCTAAACATATATAGAGGAAATATTTAATATGATTACATTACAGATAGGGTGGATAAAGGGACATAAAGGGGGGAAATCCCTCACTCAAACTGGTAAAATAACAACATCTGTAGACTGTGATGCGTAATGTATAGTTAATATAATACACCCAGACCACTAATAAAGCTATATAAAAAGGCATAATAAAAAATACAGACAAATCACAATGGAATTTTATAAAATGTTCAACCAACCCACAGAAAAGCAGAAAACAAAGAAACAAAAACAGAATAGAATAAAAAATAAAAGTGTACACTTAAGCGCTAACATATAAATAGTGATGCTCAATGTAAATGATCTACCAACATCAAAGAAGAGACAGAAATTGGCAGAAAGAATTAAAAACATGACTCAATTATATGCTGTCTATAAGAAATTCATTTTCAAACATAATGATATATACAGGCTGAAAGTAAAAAGTTGGAAAAGACATATATATGTATACATATACATACATTCTCTTAAAATCAATAATAATAGGAAGACTCTAAAAGGTAATGTTCAATGGCTAATCAACACTTTTTAAATGTTCAACCTCAATAGTAATCAAATATATATATAAATTAAAATCATTTTTTCCCCAAAAAACTTGTTTATTCTTATTCTTTTTTTGGGGTAACTGATATATATGTGTGTGTGTATATATATATATATATGTGTGTGTGTATATATATATATATATATAAAACAAAATTTGCCTTTTAACCCTTTTTGTTCCCTTTTAAAAACTGAACTATAATTGACAAAGAACATTATATTAGTTTCAGGTATACAAGATAATTATTCTAAATATGTATATATTGCAAAGGGATCACTACAATAAGACTAGTTAACATCCATCACCACACAGTTAAAAGGGACTACAGTGAATCTGTAGATTGCTTCAGATAGTACGGACATTTAACAATACTGTATCTTCCAATTCATGAGCACATAATATCTTTTCCATTTATTTGTGTCTGCTTCAGTTTCTTTCAACAATGTCTTATGATTTCAATTATAGGTCTTTCACCTCCCTGGTTAGATTTATTCCTAGGTGTTTCATCCTTCCTGATGCAATTATAAATTGAATTGTTTTATTAGTTTCTATTTCTGATAGTTTATTATTATAGAAACACAACCAATTTTGTACATTGATTTTGTATCCTGCAACTTCACTGACCTTGTTTATTGGTTCTAACAGTATTTTGGTATTTATATACATTTTGAAATGCTCACCACAATATCTAGGGAAGTCTCTAGGGTTTTCTGTATATGATATATTATCTGCAAATCATGACAGTTTTACTTCCTCCTTTCCAATGGGATGCCTCTTATTTCTTTGTCTTGCCTAATTGCTCTGGCTAGGACTTCCAGTATTACGTTGAATAAAAGTGAAGAGAGTGGGCATCCTTGTCTTGCTCCTGATTTTGGAGAAAAATCTTTCAGCTTTTCACCACTGGGCATGATGTTCATTGTGAGCCTGTCATATACATTTTGTTAAATGTTTCCTTCCTCTTCTATTTTTTAGAAGCATTTGAGAAGGATTGGTATTAATTCTTCTTTAAATGTTTGGAAATGTATGAACCGAAGAGCTATATATTGGAAATTTATTTACTCTTAATTAGGAGAATAGAAAAATTAGAAACCTCAAAGCTTAATGATAGATTAGACAAATGATTCAGAGTATATAACCATTAAAGTATGTTTGAAAAAACATATGAATGATAAAGTAGGAGATTAAGTACAGATTTGAAAAGCACAGATTTCAATCCCCCAAGGTTGCTTGAAATAGTAATTACTGATGATCCAAAGCATTTCTCCTGTGTTCTACAAATGACTTGAAGGAAATCTGCTACTAGTGATAAATGAGGCAATTTACAAAATATCATTTAATATGTTGTCAATTTAAGAAAAATTATAAATTTAAAAAATAGGAGGCTATAGAAGTTATATACCAGCATGTTAAGATTAATTATATCTGTGGAATGAAATTAGTTTTTTCATTTTATTCTTTACTCTTCTGTATTTTCCAAATTTTCTAGAATAATATATAATACTAAGAAGGACAAACTTTTAAATAAAGCACCAATAAATGAGAAATGACCTCAACCAAACTTTCTTTGCTCGCTTGCTCTCCCAGAATATACCAGTGCTGAAGGTCTTCCACTTTCCTTGTTTTCTTCTTTTCTGTCCGAAGCTGAGAGCAAGTGTTAAGAATTCTGTAGGTTTTTCCTCAGCGTCAGCACAGTCAAGGAGTTTCCTAAGTCTGGTTTTCTAGCCACACGCCACTTAACTTTTATTGAAAACCTCTCAAATGAAACTAGGCTCCTCCTAAGTTTTTCTGTGATCATTTGGTTTAAAGAAATTGAAGGTCTGAGGGAAGCAAAGTCCAGGATTTGGGTAAACCACATGGGTGGAAAACTGGGCTGGTACAAGGCAGTTTTTCAAAGTGCTATGCCCTGCGGCAGAGTAGTCTTCAATAAACGTAAGTAGGGGATATTTAAATAGCACCCAATTTACTTTTTATTCTCATAAAAAGGGGAGGGATGAAAGAGTGGAGGTGCAGATTGGCTCTATTAAAAGCCACAGCTGAGCCAACAGCAGGGCGAAAACCCATGGAGGTTCCCTGAAGTATGTATTACACAGCTTGTGATGATAAAAAATTCACAGCTTCTCCACTCTCAGCCATGCCTGCATTTATGGTACAATCTGGTGCCCTACTGAAGGACACTACTTGCTCGTGCAGGAATTCCTTAAGCTTCTTCGGTGGTTCCCTGTGGACCCATTAGAAACTTAGATCTATTCTACATTAAGGCTTACATTAAGAATGCTCTGCTCCAGGGCTCAGCAAAGTTACTCTGATAAGCCAAATATAACATAAACATTTTAAGAACTATAGTTTTTTTAAGTATAGTTGACATACATTATATTGGTTTCACATGTACAACAGTTATTCGACATTTATATACATTTTGAAATGCTCACCATGATGTCTAGCTGCAATCTGTCACCAAAGCTATTAAAATATTATTGACTATATTCCTTATGCTGTACTTCACATCCCCGTGACTTTTTTATTTTATAACTGGGAGTTTGAACCTCTTAATCCCCTTCACCTATTTCACACATCCCTTCACCTCCTCTCCCCTTTGGCAACCATCAGTTTATTTTCTTTATTTATGAGTCTGTTTATTTATGAGTATTTTTGGTTTATTTGTATTATTTCTTATGGAGAGGGCAATATTTTTCATTTCATTAAACCCTTCAGATACCTTCAAAAAATGAAGATGTGTAAATAAAGTCCTTTAATGAAGCAGGAATAGATAGGGCAATGAAGAGAATCTCTCACAAGGTGGCATGTAATAACTGACTCGGGGCTCTAGGTGCTGGTATGGATCCTAGGTAAATGAGGCTGTAATTCAATCCTGTAAATGATGAAGTATGAGATGAAGCGTGGATTTGAAAAGCACAGGTTTCAGTCCCCAAGGCTGCCTGAAATAGTAATCACTGGTGTTTCAATGCATTTGTCCTGTGTTCTACAAATGAAACAGCCAAAAACAAGCCTGTGGTATTTTCTCTGTACTTCTCTTTTGACTGAAAAATTTCTTAAAAATAAGCAGAAAAGTGTGTCTTGGTCACTCCTTGGTCAGTGATTCGCCTCCTAGAAGCCTGGAATTATGCTTAAAGCTCTCAGCATCTCTGCCAACATGGGAGTGTGAGTGAGGAGGCAGAGTAGGAGGGGGGACACCAAGCCCACCCAACTCCTGGAAATCTTAAAAAGACAAAACTTTCCAAGCCAAATAGTCATTTTGGTAAATGAAAGCATTTGTAACTTTAGAGGAGTTTTTTCTTTCCCTCTAACATATCATAAGAAAAATCCACACTGTGTTCTAATAGGCAATAAAGCTTTGGTTTAAAGAAGGGTCAAGAAGAGCTAAAACCACTAATGTCATACTTCAAGAAGAAGAGCGGAAGCCAGTGACGCCCCAGCGCTTTCATGATCCCAATGAAAAGTCTCACCCGGGCTCAAAACTATCTGCCAAATGTATGCCAAGAACAAGGTTTACAGCCAAGCTAAAATCTTCTGTGCATAGAGGAGTCATAAAAATAACATATTCAGCATCCTTGGGAGAGTTTTTTACTTACAGAAATAAAACAGAATTATCAAAGTAGGAAGACAGAAGCTAGGAGGGAGAAATAAAAACAGAAGACAAACCAGAGACAAAGGGGAAGAAAGAAGAGACAATAACAGTTCAAGACAGAGTCAAAAACAAATGTAAACAGCCAGTCTTACATCCTCAGTGCAGAGATCTGCTCTTCTGGCAAACAAATGCTTCCACTTCTTCACCTTTTGTAGGCTGGGCAAAATGTACTTACATGCAAAAGTAATTACGATCAAAGTCAAATCCATTTGGGCAGAACTATTTGGGGGTTACTCTTTTTTAAGGAGAAGAAAAGGCTTAAGGAGTTAATTCCTATCCTGTATTCCTCACCAAAAACACCATAAAATGGTTAATTTCAGTTCAGTACACAAGTTGACATGGTTCTGATTAAGCCACAGTGATGGGCTGTCTTTCCCTTAGAAGACTATCAGAGATGCCTTGGAATACTGCAAATGTGTCCAAACAATATAGGATCACAGATTTAAGAATAAGAAGGGTCTCTGAACATCTAATTTAACAAATTGATTGTAGGAATCAACTGAGGATCAGGAAATGAATTGTCATACTGTCACAGTCTAAAGACAGAAGAACTGGATGGCGGAGGAGGTGGTGGTGGGATAATAATTTCCGGGATTTAAACTGTTGCCTGAAATATTAGAATCTAACCTATTGTTACTGGAACATATCCTCAAAGAATCATCTATTAGTTAAGAATAAAAGCTCCAGAATTAGACTGCCTGGCCTTCTACCTGAAATCTACCACTTCTCTAAATCTGTTTCCCCAATAATAAAATGAGGACAATATGACCATTCTCCATTGGGAAGTCATGAGGAACGAATAGGATACACATAAAGAGCAAAAACAAAAACAAAACTTTGGGATAAAGTAAAAGTTATTATTATTATTATTATTATTGAAATAAAATGACAAGGAGAGAACTAACATTTAATGAGGCCTTGTTATGTACCTGAACTGTGGCCAGAAGCTTTGCAAATGTTAAATCTATTAATTTTCACAGTGTAGGAGATGGGTGTTCTTATACACTAAAGACAAAAAGACTCAAGGTCATATACCTGGATGGCTATAGAAACAGAAATCAAACCTACATTTGACCACAAAATTTGTACACTTTCACTACACATCTGTCTATTATAAATATTCATTCATGAAAAATATATTTTAATAAAGAGCTATGTAAAACATGTATATGACAAAGATATTCAGATGGTACTGCCAAAGTGGGAAGTAGTACAGTGTACTTTCTCTGAGCAATAGCTCCTTCTTCTGAAAAAAGGAAACTAAAGCAATATCTTTACTTCTGGGGATTTTTATAAAGAATAAAGAAGGTAATGCATGTAAAATGCTTAACTTAGCATATTAAGTAATTTTCATCATATATACAATTTAATGTGTAGCAAAGAACCTGTATGGACTATGTATAACTCAAGATTGAAGTAGAGATGTCAAATATCCTATTTATTTCCTCTGAATTCTAATTCTATAACTGCCCCAGAATTCATGTTAGGTTTCCTTCAAAAGGAAGCGCATCATGCAAAATTGCATTATGTCAAATTTTTTTTTGTATCATTAATCTACAATTACATGAGGAACATTATGTTTACTAGACACCCCCCCCTCACCAAGTCCCCCCCACATACCCCATTACAGTCACTGTCCATCAGCGTAGTAAGATGCTGTAGAACCACTACTTGTCTTCTCTGTATTGTACAGCCCTCCCCATGCCCCCCAACACACACTATACATGCTAGTCATAATGCCCCCTTTCTTTTGCCCTCCCCCACCTTATCCCTCCTTTCCCACCCATCCTCCCCAGTCCTTTTCCCTTTGGTAACTGTTAGTCCATTCTTTGGTTCTGTGAGTCTGCTGCTGTTTTGCTCCTTCAGTTTTTTTCTTTGTTCTTATATTCCACAGATGAGTGAAATCATTTGATACTTGTCTTTCTCTGCCTGGCTTATTTCACTGAGCATAATACCCTCTAGCTCCATCCATGTTGTTGCAAATGGTAGGATTTGTATTCTTCTTATGGCTGAATAATATTCCATTGTGTATATGTACCACATCTTCTTTATCCATTCATCTACTGATGGACACTTAAGTTGCTTCCAATTCTTGGCTATTGTAAATAGTGCTGCGATGAACATAAGGGTGCATATGTCTTTTTCAAACTGGGCTGCTGCATTCTTAGGGTAAATTCCTAGGAGTGGAATTCCTGGGTCAAATGGTATTTCTATTTTGAGCTTTTTGAGGAACCTCCATACTGCTTTCCACAATGGTTGAACTAACTTACATTCCTACCAGCAGTGTAGGAGGGTTCCCCTTTCTCCACAACTTCACCAACATTTGTTGTTGTTTGTCTTTTGGATGGTGGCGATCCTTACTGGTGTGAGGTGATATCTCATTGTGGTTTTAATTTGCATTTCTCTGATGACTAGCAATGTGGACCATTTTTTCATGTGCCTGTTGGCGTATTATGTTAATTTTCATGATTATAACCTCAAAATAATTTTGTCTCAGACAAGGACATCTGCCAATTTGCAGTTAACTTTTTGTGAATGTTAATGGCACTATACTCATTTCAGGTTTTTCAGTAATTTCTTTTTTTATTCTTAAAACCACATTGTTAAAAAACCATAGTAAAGCAAAATAAAACAATATTGTCTATTCTTGATACCACAGCATTAAAACAAACTAAAGTAAAAATTCTACCATCAATAGGAGCTGACAGAGGTATTAATCCAGAGCCTTTCAGTTTATTAGTATTATTATCATATCAACCAAATTGAAGGCAAAACATAGTTACCATTTTGAAGACAAAGAACCATAGACATAAAATGGCCAGATAATGGCCCTGTAGTTCCCAAACACTAATGGACAAGAAAAGAAAAGCAAATAAATTTTATTTTCAGGTATACTTTCGTATCTGAACTCTTAAAGTTTACTGAAAAGTCAAATACTATTATTCAGATTTGAGGTAGGGAAGTATTTCTGAACAGACTATACAAAACAAACCAGAATAATTTAAACATGTGAAAACAGATCCAGAGGATGGGATCTGAACAGATCCTATAAGTTTCAAAGTGGTTAATAACTCTTAGATCTTTATAGTAATAAATATTGTAGTGTAGAAAGGTCCATCAGTAATTCCTACTCGTACGTTATGCCGTGATAGAAGATCAAGGTGTCAAGTTCATTTATAATCAGGGCATTCTGGGCATCTTTTATGCTTTAATTCATATTTTGAAAAACTAATTAAAAATATTGTAAGAGAAAAATAATCAGTTTGCCTCCCTCTTCCCTGCTCCCAAATACAGAAAAAAATGAGTTTCAAACACTAGCATTCCTTTAGTTTGCATTTTCCCACAATTAGATGGAAAAGAAATGTGACCTTGGGCAATCATCATTCTTTAAGGAAAGCCTTTCTCAGCTTGAAAAAATATTACCTGATTGATAGTGGCTTTCCTAGCTGAAAATAAATGTTTATTGCTTAAAGGGAAAGTGTCTCCATGAGCTGCAAGGATACCTAGCGAGCCATAAGTACAACAGTCTTCAGGGACCAAAACCTCATCAAAGAGGTTTTGCCAATAGTCCCTGAAAACAAGAGGTGTCATTCAATAGCGAAGGTGCTGTATTTTATGACTTCAATGATGAACTCAGTATATGATATAAAAATAAATGAAGAGAGCTTCTAGGTCAGCTATGCACCATATACCTGTTGGTGGTATGAACAAAATCCAGGTAGGTTACTGTGGCCGGGATGCTGTTCAATATCCTGGAAAAGGTGATTTCACAGATTCCTACCTTTTTTTTTCTCTACCACCTACCAGCTATGTGACAATAGACAAGTTATTTAACATCCCTTAATCTCAGTATCTTCATTTTAATAAAAAAAAAACAAGCAAACAATAGTAACTTGCAATGGTAACCTATTGAATTCTGAAAAATATGGTAGGTCTTCAAAAGAATATCATTTATGTTTTGCATGAATAATGCACACATGTTCTAAAAGATTACAGTGAAAACAAAGTCTCCTAGCTTCTGTTCCCTCAGCATTTAGTTCCCCTCCTAGGAGGCAACTACTGTGTTAAGTCGAATGCAAAAATTTGGCTCCAATATTCCTTGCAGAAATGTTGAATTCATTAACATTTATTGAGTGCCTATTATGTGTCAGAACCATTCAGGGTGCTATGGGGCACAAAGATGAGCTACCAGTCTAGAACAGGAAATAGTTCCCAACTAACTTTAATATGAGGTGATAAACACAACAGTAAAAGTTTAAGAACAGAGAAGGTAATTAATTTAATCAATGGAGTGCTTTGAAATAGAGTAAAATTAAGAACAGGTTTCAAGGCAAATGTAAACTTTCAGGCACCATACCAAACTTTTTCTAAGGTCTCTTTAGCTTAGGCCCAGGATTTAGGACCCTTACCATGGCTATAAAAACTCTGATTTAAGATGTATTCACTCATAGCTAAAAATTTTTGATACAGGAAAGTCAGCTCAACAGGAGAATGTCAAGGGATCACTCTGTGGATGCTGTTAAGTGTCCACATTAGGTAGAGCGAAACACAGGGGTGAAAGAGTCTTTTCTCTTCCCAATAATGCAAAGATTATTCATTTGAAAATTATATAAATTAATTTTTAAAAGGGATTACTAACTGGGGAGTTCAATTACAGTTTTAAGTGCAACTTTTGGTATTCTCTACAATGTCAACACAACTATAATCTTAACATTTACGTAATATCTGTGGTCTTTCTAATATTATCTTGGAACACCTAAGTGAGACAGGTTTAAGACTCAAGATATATGTCTCATAGGGATGCCTAGAACATAAATACAAGTCATTGAACTGCAATGGCATTACCAAAATGGTGACGATTCTTCAACAAAACTTTTAGGCTTAAAGGGACTTAGCTCAACTCCCTATATGTCAATATCTTGGGTCCACGTAATAAGACAGGCTGGCTTAAAAGACAGCCCCAAATATCCACACAATGGTATGTCTAAAAGTTAGCCTCATATGACCAGAAGACAAAAGCAAGTCCATTCCTTTTAGTGGCTGTTTGCCAGGCTTAACAGATTCCAGAGAGTAGGAATTTGTTACAGTTAATGCTTTTCAAAGATAACATTAAAACACAAACTTTCATGCTAACCTAAGCCTTTAGTTGTATTATCTGGTTATGTAAAAAGCTATCAAAGATGAGAAATATACTACTTAGACATAATGCCACTTTAAAAAAAATGACATAAAAGATCATTTGAAACACTGCAAAATGTTTACTGATTACACAGCTTACTTAAGGCCCAAGCCTTTAGTAACAGTGATCATAAACATAAGGGCAACCCTAATAAAGGACTCTTGATTATAAAGGACTTCATAATAAAGGACTCTAGGTCAAGATTATGTTTTCCAGGTTTGAGTGAGGTAATACAGATGTAGCATTATTAAGTTTTAATCACTTTATGGTATATCTAAATCCTTGTTTCATCAGAAATCAACACGGCAACAAATATTGACTATCTGTGTCTGTGGCAGGCCCAAATACCAGGCATGAGAAACATAAAGGAAGCCCTTGTTCTCTAATAACCCTCTATTGCAAGGCATTACTTTCCCCTCCTTTTTAAGACATCCTACCTATAGGATAATCTAACAATAATGCCATCCAGAGGTATCTTAAGCCAAGTCGTGAAAGAGCAGTCAGGATCCACATCTACTGTTAAATCATTTTATGCTCCCATTTTCATGGGGCAGATTAATCTCAATCAAATATACTTAAAGGCATTGGTCCAAATAGTGATTTAAGAATTACTACCAGTATCTCCTTCTACTCATTCCTTCTACTCATTCATGGATGCCATAACGTTTGTTTACCCAGTTTCTTTTTTTCAGCATAGACTTAGTTGCAGGAAAAGATCAAACTCAAATGTGTTATTATTTAAAGCTGCACTTCAAACCCTGGTATTGGGATTGATGAAAAAAAATCCTATTTTGGTATTTGAAAAAATCACAATTACAAGCTGCATAACATTAAAGTCACAACTTTTGGCAGGTACTGGGATGCATCAGAGGTGAGATTTAAACTTCAGCACCCAAAATCCGAAAGATACAATGTTCTAATCCTATAAGAATACTATGTTCTGTAATTATGATGATAGCCTCTTAAATACTGTGAAGTATAGAAAAACAGACAAAGCCTCTATTTTTCTTCTCTCCATTAACAAATGAGCCCCATAGTTCTGAATATAAGCATTTTCTGTAACAACAAGCTACCTTTATAACATCCAGATAATTATAGGTTCAGGTCAAGAACTCCAGACCGTATTGATTACATCTCTATGCAATAAGGACCCTCCAGCACTGTCTGTATCCACTATAACAGGGACAGCTTTTAAGTATCTGTGACACTAAGAATTTTCAGTCCTATCAGTGCCAGAAATGGAAAGCCAATGACCAGTCAGGCCTGTCATTTGTTGCCTGAAGCAAAGAGGATAAGCTGGGAATTCATCTGCCAGCTGCATTCACACATTTTCACCACCTGAATAGCTGATTCTCTTCAACTCCCACATGACTCATTTCAGCACACAGTGTTTTGAAATGAATATTTGATCAGGCAGGGTAAAAAGAGTTTGGACTTATCTGAGACGTCACCATAATGCACTTTAAGTAATTCTAAGTATCAGGAGCTAGGTGGCTTACATCCCCTCTTTGCATATTTCTGTAATGGACCTGTTATTTTAATTAAATACGATTAAATGAGATAAGCCATTTGAAAACACCTAGCACAGTGTTGGACACATAGCTGTTTATCAATAAACACTGGTTTCCCATCTTTTACTTCTATCGAATGGCAAATATCCTGAAGATTGCTTATAGAGAGATCATTGGAAGACAGGGATCTCATACTTCCAGAGAAACTTAAAAATCACCCTAATTTTATCAAAACTCTAAACCCTCGTGTAATTATGAACCTAAGAAATAAAGAAACACAGCAGGCTTATTAATACTGCTTCAAGATTTTTGGATTTCAAATTTGACTCTAATATAGCTAGATATGGTTCTCTTTGTATTTATCCTACTTGGGATACACTGAGTTTCTTGAAACTTTAAGTTAATGTCTTTAATTAATTTTGGAAAAGTCTCAAAGATAATCTTCACTCATCTTTTGTCCTATTCTCTCCTTCTTGTCCTCCATGTGTAACAATTACACATATGTTAGACAGTTTATTACTCCACACACTTCTCACACAAAGTTCTTCTATATTTCATTATTTTCCTCTCTTCCTGCTTTAGTTTTGATAATTTTTTGTCTGTTTTTGAGTCTTTGATCCTTTCTTCTTTCACATCCACTCAGCTGTTAAGCCCATTCAACTATTTATTTAAGACATTTTTTTCAGTTTTAGAACGTCAGTTTGGTTCTTTCATATATTTTGTCCACCTTTTTCTTATCCCAATAAAGGAATGACACAATATAAGAATGAATGAGTTCCAAAATAGGAATGACACAAGACAGGAATGTAGATATTCATTAAAAGAAGAAAAATCCTACATCTAACATTATATATATATAATGACTAAGAAAGAGATGATATTTTATTGTACACTGTATGGTCCCAATACATGTTGGGGTCAAAGACTAACATCTAACATTATAAAATGTATTTAATAGTGAAATATTAAAAGCTTCCCTGTAAGATTAAGAAGAAGACAAAAATGTTCACTATCATCACTTCTATTCAACATTGTACTGGAGGTCTAAGAAAGACTAATTAAGGGGAAAAAGAAATGAAAGGTATAAAAATTAGAAACAAAACCATCTTTATTTGCAGATGACATGATTGCACAGTAGAAAATCCAAAGGAATCTACTAGAATTAATACATGAATTTAGAAAGGTTTCTAGATACAAGTTCAATATACAAAAGAAATTATTGTATTTTATATACTATGAAAAAAACCTGAAAGTGAAGTAAATGCTATTTATAATAGCATTGAAACAGCAAATAACTGGAATAGATATTATGAAAAATGTATAAGACTTTGACATTAAAACTTAACAAATATTAGGAGAAATTAAAGAAGGACTAATAAATGGATGGCTATAAAAAAAAGTTCATATATTGGAAGGTTCAGTATTTTTAAGGTATCAATTCTCTCAAATTTGATCTACAGATTCAATGAAAGCCCAATCAAATCTAATCTAAATTTCTGAGGAGATGAATGTATATTTAGTGTATATGTATATGTGTGTGAGGGCATATATATATATATCAGTGGTTTTCAAATATTTTTTGAACCAGGACCCATATGTGCTCTTAAAAATTGATGCCTCCAAAGGCCTTGGTTTATGTATACTATCAACATTGAGAACATTTATGCATAAACTGAGTAAAAAAAAATAAACCCTTATGTATTAACATAAATGACATTTTATTAAAAATTCCCAAAGTGAAAAAAAAAAAGTGAGAAGAGTAACATTTTACATTTGGGGAGAAACCTTTATAATAGACAACAGATAGCTTCTCATAAAGACTTAAGCATTCAATCTGTTGTGATATGCTGTTTTGGCCTCATTCAAAAATGTAATTGGGAAAGTATGGAGCATATTCAGATTCTCAGCTTTTTCAGATTCTGGGGATATTCTTCTTTGATATGACACTTAACAAGTTAGTTGCAATGATATCTGAAACCATGTCTGTTAACTTTGTACTCTTTTATATTAAAATTCTTTGTCCTATTTGCACTTGGAATTTCTGAGTTCATTACCCATATACAGTTTTTTAATACCTAAAATCGGTCATTTGGAAAATCTTCCAAATGTTGATTTATTCACCACTTATCTCATCAGAAATGTTTCTGAACCTGTTAAGCAGACAGTGGTGAATATGTGTAGATACGTGGATACGTGGTTTCCAAATTTCCAATTTCACTGGTAGTAAACATTGTCAGTTTTCTTTGAAGTGACAGGATTACTTTGTTTATTTTTTAGAACATTTCTGCCAAAGACCCATGTCTGAATAAACAGATTGTCCACTGTTCTTTCAAGTAAAATGGTATTCCATGACGAGTTGCTAGTTCAGTTTGTAACAATCACACAAAGCATTTCCTCAAGACAACTATTTCATATGAATTCCACTGTGACATATAGAAAATTAAAAAGAAGCACACAAGCATCAAAATTTAATAAAAATTATAACAATTTTGACTGTATCATAGGCATTCTTAAGTGACTACAGCCTTTATTTTTTTAAACTGTTACTGAATAGCATTGGCTACAAGCATAGTTTGCTTTTACTATGTTAAGATGCCATCAGTTTTAACCACCATTGCTTCTGCACCACCTGTACTGAATGTCAGTCACTACCTGTACTGAAGGCAAATAATGACTTCATAATATTATAAAAATAGTTTTTACTCACAGACCCTTTGAAATCTTGGGGACTTCCAGA
This sequence comes from Manis pentadactyla, assembly GCF_030020395.1. Lineage (NCBI taxonomy): Eukaryota > Metazoa > Chordata > Mammalia > Pholidota > Manidae > Manis > Manis pentadactyla. The sequence continues at coordinate 155,743,203 of NC_080022.1, read as the reverse complement.
GGTCAGTGAACCACTGGTGTGTATGTACGTTTGCGTGTGCATGGAACTGCAAAGAACCTAGAATAGCCAAGATATTCATGAAAAACAAAAGCAGAGACATTAAACTGCTAGATTTCAAAACTTACTAGATAGCTACAGTAAATAAGAATAGTATGAGAGTAAGGTAAAGACATATATAGGGAGCAGAATAGAGAATCCAGGAAAAATATGTTTTTTTTTTTTAAAGGCACCAATGAAATTCACTGGGAGAAAGGCCTATCTTCTTGATAAATAGCAACTGGGTATCTGTATGGAAGAAATTGAACCTTGATTCTTGCCTTGTATCGTAATAAAGAATATTTTGAAAATGATCATAGACCTAAATGTAAAGGCCAAAACTATACAATCACTAGAGAAAAGCATCACTTTAAGACTAGGAGAAAGGGAAAAAATTTTTTGTGCAGAACATAAAACATAAAAGGAAAACAAAAAAAAAAGGGACTTTCACTTCTCAGAAAACACCAATGAGTAAGGGAATAAGCAATAAACTGAAAGGAAATAATGTGCAAAATATCTGACAAAAGACCTGTATCCAGAATATTTACAGAACATCTAAAATTCAATGAAGAAAATAGACTCAAAAGCTGGTGAAAGACTTCACAAGTACGTTATAAAAGAAAATACCCAAATGGGCTGTATGTATATTCAAGATGGTCAATATCAATATTCATCCGAGAAAAACAAGTTAAAACCACAGTTTACAATCACTATAATGGCTCATATATTGCTGTTAAGAAAGAAAAATGGTATAGTCATTTTGGAATACATTCCTGGCAGTGCCTAGTAAAGTTAAGCACATGCCTACCTTGTGAGCCAGCAATTCCAGTCGTAGGTGTATACCCAAAGGGTATGAATGCATATGTAAAAAAAAATGCATATATTAAAAAAAAAGACTTGTACAGGAAAGCTTATAGCAGCTTTATTCATAATCCAAAAGCTGAAAACAACAAGATAATGTTATATTCATACTATACTACAGTGTAAAAGAATGAGCCAGTGACACATATAGGATCTGGATGAATCTCAAAAACATTAAACTGAATAAAATAAATGAGACACCAAAGAGTATGTACAGAATGATTCCATTTACAGGAAGTTCAATAAAGACAAAGCTAATTTAGGATGATAAAAGCCATAGTGGTAATCTCTAGGTCAAAGGTAGTACTGAATGGAATGGGCATAAGGGAACTTTTTGGAATATGGAAATAGTTTCATTTTGATCTGAGTGGTGATTACACAGGTATAAAATTTTATCAAGCTGTATGACTAAGATATGTGCATTTTTGCTCTATGTAATCGATACCTTCATTTTAAAAAATTCTTCAAAGGTGATCTGAAATCCACATTTATCAATTTCTCAAGCTGAAAGGGACTTTGGAAATAACCTATTTTAAGTCCCTCATTTTATGGAAGAAAGCCTTGAGTTTTGAAGCAATTTGCCAAAGAGGTAGTTACAAGCAAAGATGAGACTAGAACCAAAGATTCCTAAGTTGCTAGTCACTATTCCTCCATTATACCAAGCTTCCAAAACAAGGCTTTTCCCAGGAACAATTATTTTCACTTGATTATTTGCTTTAGCTTTTCTCTGACAGTTTCAACAATTTCCAGGGGCATATCACGACTCTGGTTCTGACTAGTTGCCCGGGTGAGGTCCCAGGCTGCTTTTTAATTGCTCACTGGGCTTATATATTCAATGGAGAGAAGCTCTTTTGTTTGTTTCTAAGTTTATAGATGGCACCTATAAGCATAAGCCTCTCAGGCTCTTGGACACAATTTAAAATAGTGTGGCACTAACAGTTTGACACTAATGTCACTAAGACAAATGGAATTCCCGGTTCAGACTTAAACAAATTCTAATACTGCCCCCAATATTGTCCCTTTGCCACCACAGTCTTGGGCAACAGACTACATAAATAGTCCAGACTTGTATTAAAGATGTAGTAATAAAGGTACAAAATAGAAACGTTAGGTCTTTTGGCCAAAAAGTCCCATGTAAATATGTGGTAGCCTGGCGTATCAACAGTAGGGAGAATTCCATCAATTCCTTCTCTAAATGCTTAGGAAAGGCTTAAAGTCATGTCAAGGACTTGGTGCTTGCAAAAGAGAAAGCAAAGACAAGGTTTTAGTTGACACAAAGATTATTCAAAGAAGAAACGTGTCATCAGAAAAAACTCTCCCAACAGCTTCTTCTACCTCTGTCTATAGTTTGTTCATCTTCAAGTGAGGCAATCATTTTCTCCTTAATTGTGCTGAGCTCAATTTTTTTACATTGCTAACTTGAATTTCGTTTTCTGGAATCCTATAAATATTAGAAAGAAGAATGAGAGGAATATTTTATTTAAGTCAGAAGAAGGATGGGGCTGAACACTTTCCTGATGGCCAAATCAGGTTTTTTCCCTATATTCTTAATCTCTCTTACTTTATTTTTGTTTCTATACAGATAGTAGGTGTTCATTAGATTAGAGCTGAAATAATGAGCTTCCTCATTTCTAATAAAAAAAGCCTAATCTTACTACACTGATGGACAGTAACTACAATGGGATGTAGGGGGGGGACTCGATAATAAGGGTGAATGTAGTAACCACATTGTTTTTCATGTGAAACCTTCATAAGAGTGTTTATCAATAATACCTTAATACAAACAAATAAATAAATAAATAATTTTAAAAGCCTGTCTTATTATCTGAATTTGAATATTGACTGTTTCAAGTATAAATAGTGTCAAAGTAAAATTACTGACCTCCTTTTTTCCCCTCTGAGGGACTGTTCACAGGTCAGGACTAAGCCTTCTTTCCATTTCACCCTCATCTGTAATCCTCTTACTGATCCCACAAAGGCTTTGAATACCCAAGGCACAAGCACGCTTGGAGTTTTCGTCACCTTATAATCACAAAGAATATCTGGAACTCTACTAAATGAAAATCACATCATTTATTCAAAGAAATATTTCAATACTTCTAAAGAACTTTATACCCTTTTTATCTGGGAATTACTTTGGAAATAATTTGAACACATTCCTGCCTAAAAGATGAGACAAACTTTTGCACTGGGAACCTTAAATTCTTTTTACAGATGCAGAGAAGAATGGATAGGTAGGAAACGTGACTTGTTGAAGCTTTCAGCAAAATTTCAAGACCATGATTCAAGACTGTCATGGCTTCTGTCGCTCACCTCTAGTTTTAAAATTATGGAGCTAAGTGGTCTCACTGTGGTAGACTGACTGGTATTTCTTATAAATCTCTTCGTTTCTTATGACCAGCATCGCTTGTGTCTGTGATGCCTTTAAGATACAATGACTAAGTCTGTCTGCCCCAGATTGGAATGGCAACTGTAGATACAGTGAATTACAGTCCTTAGGAATATTCTTCCCCTGACGCATCAGAAAAATCTCTGTAAGATAAAAGCTTGCCTCTGTAAGAATGTCCCTCCAGCAGAGATTTAACTGCTCAAATCATCTCCTTGTCGCCTATCCAATTTTGCTTTTTTAGTTAGTATTATTTGTTTTTTTAAAGGTCTGATGCATAGAATGCCAAATACATAAAGCAGGCACAAATGACCATTATAAAATAAATCAAATCCAACCAGTCTGGGTTTTTAAGTGCATCATTTTCTTCAGTAAACAAATTCTTTTGATATTGGGAAAAGTTGAGTATTGAAAAATTATCTCCTGAATTAATTTCTTAGAAGTTATTTAATTATTTTGTACAACAAAAATAATATTTCTCCTGAGTCAATAACAGTAACAAATGCCAGGTCTGCCACTTTGTCACCATTTACTGAAATGCTCACTATGTAACATTAATACCATATACACCAAGGCCTGCTCTAAAGGATAAGAACTCATTTTACTTATCTGTCACGATTTTCCTTCTCCTACTCTCATCTTCCTCAGGAATGTACATAAGTACTGCTCCCACCATTTCCAATAACATTTTACCCATAAAGTGTTTACTTTAGTATTAACAAAGATGTCTCCTCTTCATTCAATGCAGGCAGAAATTTGTCTTTAAATTTCAGTTGCTTTGAGTTATTTCTTGGTAAACATCTATTTTCACAGTAAACCTAAGACAAGCTTAGGATGAATCAGATCTTTCAGGGGTCTCTGCATGGATAACTGAGAAGCAACTACAATTGTTATGAAATTATCCAGCAGGTACGGCCTACAGGTCTGAGAACGAGAGTATAAGTCACAAACGTGGGAGGCCAAATCTGAGCAGGACACTTACAGCTACCTTCCTATTTTCTCTTCAGAGGTCCTACACCTTTATCAAAAAAAGGATATGTGTTATAACATGGATTATGTTTATAACTAAATAACGGGAAGAAATTCTTAGATACCTAACCAAAAGGAATGGAGAGAGAGAGAAAAATAATCCATTCAGTGCTTTGTCCAGAAATACTATCTATGATTCAGAGACACTGATGTTAATTCTTTGGACTTGGGGGAAAAGAAGCAGTTCCTTAAAATCCCATTTATTCTGGGTAGCCTGTGTGTAAGGATAAAATCCTATAAACTCCAATTTCAGAATGGTCTTCTACTTACTCCAGAAGGGAACATCTCACAATTATTGAAACTCAAAATCTTATGTCTTTTGAATCACCAAAGACCAGATAAAACATGTTATAGGAATAACATCTACTTATAAAGCTATTATATACCTGCTGAGTCTAAAATACATGTACTTAAATAGAGACAAAAAGAAGCCAGTCCACAGGTGTATAAAGGCACACAATTTATGCTGTGCCAAAATCACTTAATAACTTAAAATGATGTATTTTAGGAAATGTGTTTCTATCTGAAAGGATGAAGCACAAATATACTAGATGATCAAGAAATATTGAAAGAAAAGTTCTTAGCAAAGTGGCTCAATACTCTGATCTCTTTTAGTTTCAACAGAATAACATTATCAGAATAATACATAGATATCTAAAATATAACATGCAGACCAAGGGTTTTAAGAAAACATTTCCACTTTGAAAATTGTTACAACTGTCAAAAGATTTAATTATAGCACATTAAATTTTCTAATCCTATGCTTCTGAAAAGTACTTATATGAAAAATAATTATACCACCACTAGAACAGGCAAATAGAGCAAGAGCTGTCACTAAAATAGAGAGATAGCTATAAAAGTGTGTCATAGGAACAATTAAAAAGATAACACATTTGGTCCTATACATTGCTTGAAAGTAAGACAAAGAAATGAAGCATGATAAGAGGCGGTGCCATGCGGGTCGTATCTCTAAGCAAAGGCAATCAACACTCAAGATAAGCATCTTTGTAATATGCTGCTGACTCCAACGTATGGGTCATAATCAGAAAAGCACTTCCCAGTTCAGGAACAATTATAAAATTTTATTAGACTCTTTTCTGTAGATAAATCTAAAATAGAATTTCCCCATGAACTTCTTTTCATAAAAAACCCAAACCATTTAGCCTCTATTTTGTTAAACATCAATAGAAAAGTAAGTCTGTTAAAACAGTGGTCCTATTACATACAGTAGATGAGGTTCCCCCAACAAAACATTATTCACTCACTTAAAAAATTCATTGAGCAAAAGGGATCAAAACCATTTGAGGGGTAGAGAGTTACTTATAAAAGTCCAATTCCTCATCAATGGAGTTTAGCTCAAAGTTAGAGAAAATAGCACACATATTTCATTGGTCTGGCTGTCTTTCAGAAAGGAACTATGGCTTTCTGGAATAAAATACGCCTAGAAAATAACAATAAGCTTTGTCATCAAGGAGACCTTTTTCTACCACAAGATAGTAGTTTCAGGTAGAGGCTCAGAGCTGTAGAACAGTATCTTAGGAACTTCTACGATGTGTGTCTCTGATGCAAATGTAAGTAAATCAAGGCAAAGATCTAATTCCTTATATAGGCATCAACTTAAAAACTCCTCTTATAACAGACTTAAAGCAAAAGTATGGTTGCAATAGTTCACTGAAGTTCCTCTCTGCAGCATGAGTTAACCCTACAAAAAGCTAAAATTGAGATAGCACTACACAAGAAATAGAGTATTACCTCAGACTATAGCATTGTATATGACAACTTTTAACAAACCACATGGTAACTGGCTTAGTGACATGAATTTCACTTAACTGGTAGCTAATCACTTGGCTCTAAAACATTAATAATATATCAGCTTAAGAATGTTAAAAAAAAAAAACCACCCCAACAAAGCTTCCTATTATAATCTTGAATAAAATGCTTCAGGTTAAAATACATCATTTCCAGGATTCACAATTGTAAATGATAATTCCAGATGAACAGGATCTGTTAACATTCTCAGATTGAAACTATTATAAAGATTTATTAAGTCACCTATCTCAATATGTCATTCAGTGCAGGGAAGCAAAGAGAGAGACTTTATACACTGCTGTGCTTGTTTCTAAGGGATAGCCGTGGTTGCCAAGTTAAAGCAGAGGAATAAGTATGAGTCCTCAAAAGTAAAAGTCTACATAAAAAATGATGTGAATAGCTCAATCAGATACAAGGGACAATTCACTGATAAAAAAAAACAAAAACAGAAAGGTAAGAAAACGTACAAACCCATTAACTTTCAAACTTCTGAAAACTTTCAGGGACAGAATCAGAAACAGAAGCTTTGGTCTCTCACAAGTGACCTTCACAAATCAGTTTTGTGTTTGTTTCCATTTTCTTTCACAGTTTAAGCCTCAATCAGATCAGCAGTCTCTAGGGATTTTGAAATGGCTATAGATTAAAATCCTTTCTGACTCAACTGTTTGACTAACACAGAGTATTTTATAATTCTACTTGTAAGACTTTTTTTGATGAAATCCTGTTTTTGAAGAAAGCATAAAGCTGTCTTCAGATGCTCCACAGCTGTAACGTAATATAAAACATCACTGTCCTTATTTCCATTATCAATACAATTAGAGATGAGAATATATATTATTAAAAGCAGTTGTATTATTTGGCAGGTGTGGTGGAAAAAGGCTTTACAGTGCAAACGTACCAACTATTACCTACACAGTCAAAGATCTGCTTCCAGGTACTAAGGATACATATTCATGGCTTGGTTTCAAGAATAGGAAGTTAAAACTGTGATAGACTAGAGTTAAATTATGAACTTCTAAACTTCATTCTTTCAATAATAAAATCATTTTGCTTTCAATAATAAAACCATTTAAACTATAGCATTTAGACTCTCTACTTCCACAGATCAGGCACGTTGATACTCAACAGGTTGAGTAAATTGAATCCATATATTGTATTTACGTTCTCTGTCAGGGTTGCTTCTCCACATTTGAGAGATCAAAGGCAAAACAGTCATCAGCCCTGTAGCCTTCAATACTGAGTTCATTACATTTAATCAAGCGCTAGCTTCACCGTGTCATTCACCCACCTCAACAATATTTAAATGAGTGGCATTGCTTAGCAACAAATGTAGGCTCAGTATTGTTTCAGCACACATGCGTGCCCGTGCATGCACATATACCCCAAAATAAAATAAGAAGAAAAAGAAGGCAAAAAAGCATCATTCTCTCCATCGCGCAAGAAAAGAAATTAAAAATGTGCAGGACTACCCTGCAAACCATTTTGGAGGTGGCTTTCTACCTGAGGCAGCATCAATCATGGTGGAAATTCCCCTTCGGTCAGAGATTGGCCGGGATGACCCTGGCATGCTGACTGGGTCCGAGCGGACTGGCTGGATCCTGCAATGCAATTTAATTTAATTCACATATGTCACTGGCATCAAAACTGTTGCTTGCTACAACGAACCTTAAATCAGGAATGCTGGAGTAGCCCAATCCATTAAAGAACCATTCATTCTAAAATGACAAACAGGGAGCTGCAGTCCCTAATTCTTGGACAAGGAAAAGGCACAGCAAACACTCGTTACTCTCTGGACCCTTTCTTCTCCTTGAATGTTATTCAACTGACTCTAAGTAGAGGATTGAAAAATCAACTTTAAAGGGATAAATTAAGAAAAGTGGGGAAGGAAACAAAATACTTTATACTGAAACCTCTGGCATTTGTAAGGGACAATAGGAAGAGTTTTGAGAATTTTCAAATTAAGGAATAACACCATAGCTAGTAATGTCTTCCATAAAAAGCATTGATCCTAGGTACAAAATTTTGAGTAACTCCCTTAAAATACTTATTGAAAGTTACTTTATATATGACAACAAGCATAGGATAATAAAGCTACGCTGGTATGTGGCTGGTATGTGGCTGCCAGAGACTCAGCTAGGATCACAAGTATCTAAGCTACTTTCACAAAATTACCAGTTAACATGTAAGAATCAATTAGAGTCTCAGCAAAACTGCAATTTACTACATATAATTTCAAGTTGCATAAGGATAAATCTATAAATGCCAATAGTCTATTTCCAGCTGCATTAGATTAATCCTATTAACATAAAAACATCTGTATAACTAAAAGATCTGAGAGTCCCAGGAAACACAGAAAAATAAAAACTTGTTATGACAATAAAGCATGCATTTGGGGAAATCTATTCATTCAACAAGTATTTGTGCAATACTAATCATGTCAGTATTATTTTAGGAACAGGAGAAACAAGACATGAAATACAGGGTCTATGTGCAGATATACAGTGTAACAGATGGACAGTCATAACTGATGCAAAGGAAAACTAAAGTGTGAAAATGAATGAAATAGATAATAAAAGTTCAGAAGAAGAAACAGAAATAAGTGCACGGTCCACAGCAGAACGGGAAGATCATGTGGGGCTGTAACAGGAATTGGATCTGTACAGAGTAGTAGGATATGTATATATGCAGAGGAGCAAGAAGTGCCCTTTAAGCAAAGAACCAGAACAAGTGGACCCTTAGATTTGTGACTGAGTGTGATAAATGCACGGCATTTTGAGGAGCATGACTTGGTTAGAGCAGAGAGTTTACAGTGGATATAGGTGGAAGGTAAGAGATTGATAAGCACCATAGGACAGATTATAGAAGATTGAAATGCCAAGTATGGACTGCAGAAAGAGTACTTACTGCTAGCACAGTTTGAACGTATGTGCATTTGTTGTGTAAAAGAAAGAAATGGGAGGGAGGTGAAGGACAATGCCTCTGGCCTCGTACTGGCAGCTGGAAATGTTGACAAATCCTGATGGCTGCTAGAGTATGGAGGACAATATGGTGTACTACTGAATATTTGTTCTACCCTAGCTTATTTTTCTAAGCCAATCAAGGTAATCCCATCATCTCATGGCAGAGCTTCATTAGCTCTGGGATGGGCAGGCCTGAGCAATTCTGAGCCAGTGAGAAAAGAGCAGTTTATTTGAAGTTTCTAGAAAAGATGTTTTCTGGTTCATAAGAGAAACAAGAAGCTAGCCTGTTAGATATGGTCAGCTCATCCAAAGTAAAGTGCCCTCCTGGTCTAAACTTACGTAGGCTAAGAAATTTACTATTATAAATTCAATTTATTTTGTGGTTTCTGAATAATCCAGAGTAGAGGGTGGGGTGGGGATGGGGTATAGATGAAACAAGACTAGCCATGAATTGAGGTGTTGAAGCTGGACAAGAGATATATGGAGGTTTATTCTATTTTATCTTTAACTTTATGTGTTTACATATATTTGAAATTTTTTCCATAATAGAAAAATGAATAAATAAATAAAACAAAACTGGTAGGAGTGATGGAAATGTTCTGGAATTAGATAGTGGGGATATTACTCAACATAGTGAATATAATACAAACCACCAAATTGTACAGTGAATTTTATGCTATGTGAATTATATATCAGTTAAAATAAATAACATGAATAAGGTCTGAAGATCTCATGTGTAGCATGGTGCCAGTAGTTGATAACACTGTATTGTGTAACTGATATTTGCTAAAAGAATGGAATTTAAATGTTCTACCCATAAAATCACATTTATATATAAAATATGTGAGCTGATGGATGTGTTAATTAACTAGATGAAAAAATAAAATAAAATAATAAAATGAAATGAAATGTAAATAATTTCTCAGGAGCAAATCTTGAGTGGAACATTAGACTTTGTATCTCGCTTCTTGTATATTATATATTTCTCAAGTCTTTTAATAAATATTTTATTGACCTGTTTTACATTTTAAATTCTTGCTCCAAGTTAGGAGCTGCTATGAAGTGAAGCCCTGCTGGACTCCCTTATGGATACAATCAACACTATACCTGCACGCTCCCCATTTTGGTTAGGATGCAGGGAGGCAGACTATCACAGCACTACATAATTCCTAGTGAGATTTAATGGGTACAGCACAGAATTCTTGGTGTAAAAGGTCAGTTGAGCCAAGAAATATTATAAATAAAGGCTTCGCTATTTAAAGGAAAAAGTAAGGCCACAGCCACAGTGCCACTATGGGTAAAGAAAGGTAAGGAACTGGGGTAGAGGGATAGTAAACAGCAATGAGAATACAAATAGTTGGGTTTCTAATTGGATGCTGAGTGGGAAATGGTACTAGACAAAGCAAATAATTGAAATAGTGTAGGTCAAATCTGAATTTCCCATCAAACCTGTGTTCTAATGGGGATTAAGGTTTTAACCAAGGGCCTGACCTACACACTCAAATTTTTAAATATAAATTACAAAGGCAGAAATTTATAAACCTGCAAAATAAAACAAAGTATATAAAGTTTATGTGTGTCCATAAACAGGACAATATTTTAATCCAACATAAACAATTTTAAGTCATTCAGATAATACATACTGAGAGCTCTTCAATATACAGAAAAAGTTCCTGAGGAAAATTCTAGCAGGAATTTAGCTTTGTCTGAAGAAACAAATTAGAGAGCTCTTAGACAAAGGTCTATGTCTGAAGTCAAGAGTAAGAGAGCTGGAGGAGGTCACAAAACAAAGGACTAGAACTCTGCATACAGAAGCTAGAGGTGTCCTCCAAAGAAAAGAGGGACAGGGTTTTGTTATAGCAGTGGGTGACAGTCATCAAAAAAAAAAGTTAAATAGGGTCGCATGAATAATTCAGCAAGGAGAATAAACAGTTTTATGGTTACCTGTCTCAAATGCCTTATTATTAACATTTGAGTAACTGAATGACTTACAAACATGAATGACTATGCACTGAATCACTAAGTTGAGGACTGACTCAACTGGACTTCCTGAAAATGGATTGACTATCTAAACTAGATGCTATTTTACAACTGGTACCAGTGAAAACTGGCCTAGCACCTACTGCATTTCACTATTGCCTGACATCTTGGGGAAAAGTGCCATTTCTAGAAAGATGAAGAAAATATGCTGGACAAAAAACCCCAAAATTTTTGGAAGAAAATACAAGATAAAAGGCAAACTAAACAAACAAAAAACTAAGACACTAAAAAAGTTATTAAAGGACACATGATCCATTATATGAATTAGCTTGAAGAAGAAACATCTAGGCCCAATCCACCTCTGTAACAGACTTTGTGTTGTTATAAAGATTTGTTACTAATATTGACAAAAAGGTAGATAAAAACATATTTCTAACACATGATTGGGATACATTTTACACAAATTTTATAAAGTGATACAAAGAAAAGGTCAAAAGGCTAGTTTAGAGTCAAATAAAGATACATTATAGAACATTTTTAAAGAGCAGGCAAGGAAAGGAAGATTATATTCCATTAGACTAAACCCTTCACTCTAATGTGTCAAGTCTTGTTGTAACAAATTAAACCGCTAAGCAAACCTGAGACTACAAAGTCAAAAAGTTCTCCGTTGCATTTAAAAAAACCCTAATGATAAGAGTATGTTGTAAACCTTGTATTATGAAGCTTGCAAGTAAGAATCAGAGAATACAGATGATAAAAATAACAAAGGATTATGCAGGAAGAGGACAGATGAAGTTTAGTTGAAAGATGAAACATCAGAAAGATCCGGAAAGGAGGATATCATCAGACTTGAAGCAATTAGAAATATGAGTAAGGCAGCACAAAATGGCATGGCTTTAGGAAGTGTACTGAATGGAAGATTTAGGGAAGTACAATCTGAAACACAAATGTTTATTGGATGTGATAAGATCGCACATGTGATCCCCAGTGATAACAGGGAACCACAAGCGACCATGCATGTATTCTGCAACATGAAACTGTGCCAAAAAAGAAAATGTAAATATTAACTAAAGTGCTCATTACAAATGAATATATTAGCCAAGTCAAATCACTCCCTAGTTCTTATTTCTTACCTGAGACTATTGAGATCAAGATCATCTGTATCAAAATCCAAAAGGGGCTGTGGAGTATCACTTGGACCATGAGACTGCAGCACAGATGAACTGGATGATATGACTGTGGTCTGGCCTGAGGGGTGGATGGTTTTGAACTGGAACTGTGGACCCATCCACAGACGTCTGTGGGGTCCAGTGTGCGTTACAATTTCTACCTGAAACAAATCAGGAATCATGATTGAAATTTATTATGGCCTCCCTCTGAAACCATCCACAATTCCCCTCATCCCGGTGTCTGGGCTCATTGTCCAAGAAGCCCATCTTAGCCAACTGGGAGAGGGACAAACGTGATGATAGTCACAGTCAGCGCCCTAGAAACAGGCATCTTCATTCACTCTATACAGTACTTACCACTTTGTGGACATGCACTGAATACTACACCTATCAATCCACAAATTAAAAGTAATCCCTTCACTGAGGATCAAGCTCATGACAAACCTGAAGTTGTTCTTGATTTATCAAAGGAAAAGAAAAGGTCTGAAATAATGTTTACATCCAAAGCCAGTATCTTTCCACAATTAAATGTTACAATATTTATTGCCCTAAAAATCCCCCCCAAATCAATCTCTAAATAAAAGATAGCATTATATACTTTTCTCTCAAACTAGATTTGTCTTCAAAATACCATTACTTAGAGTGTTTTCTCAACTACCATGAACTCTGAAGTAAGTATTTAAGGGCTACAAAACAGTAAGACCAAAATGCTTTATCAATTGCATCCTCTAAGGAAAGAGGTAGGGAATGTTGCCAATATTATGGTAAACATTTTAAAGACAAAGTAGACAGCAGAAGACGCTGGGTAAAGACCTGCAAATAAACATATTATATGATTTTACAAATGAGCAATTTGAGTAAGAGACTAAATATGTAAACCTTTGGTGAAAGACAGTTTCTCAGTGTCTTACAATTGCTGCATCCAAGTCTGTATGTATATGTTATTGCCTTCCCATGTGCCTTATTTTTGCCCTGAGTTCTTTTATATTTAGTCACATTTCTCTGCAGTGATTAATTCTTAACAAAACATAACTGAAAAGGTTCACAGAGTGCAGCCCTGTGTTTGTAAGTCCTAAAGGGCAAAAGCATCACGCTCTTGCAACAGTACTCACATTTTCACTCATTACAGGGAGAGAGCTTCTCAGATTTAGGACAGTGATTTCTGATTGAAGTAGTTGTATTCAGCAATGTAAATTAGGCCATGGATAAAGCATTCTGTGTATTTTAAGCTCAAAACCATCAGTGTCACAGAGCCGAGAGGTAAACAGATGCCTGTGCAATTTCACTGAGGCGATGGCCAGATGTTCCTATTCACTCTCCTGTTGTGTGCACTACAAACATATTGTATATACTTTCACACTGACAGCACACATTACCCCTTTTCTCCTATTGAAAAGTTGAAGGGAAGGACAGTAGTTTCTTAGCCAGGATTTTTTTTTTTAACTTTTATCATGGTATCCTCAAGAAAGGATGGACCTCCGTATGCCAGGAACTGAAGCACCAGAGCTCCTTTGAGGAGCTTCCTGGGAGTTTTCGGTGTAATGAAATATTATGACACCTAGAAACAATCTGATTCTCCAGCTTCCAGGTTCGCTTCCATTTTTCAGGCTACCCTCTCTGAGAATGCAATGAAACTGTGCAGGCCTCCACTGAGACACCTGCTAATGAAAAACCGCTGGACTGGTCATCCGAGGCAGCTCATTAACTTCACCAAATGATGTCAGACTTGAGGCAGACACAATGATGCATTTATAATCTCAGCATTTTGAAATTTGCCCAGGTATCTTTTATTTCAAAGCCCTTGAGATGAAGAAAACTTCAGCTGTCAAAGGAGGGGGGGAACGGCCAGTTGAAGCTGTTAAGAACAGGCTCAGAGAGCACTGGAAGCAGCATTTCCTGAGCTTAGGGAAGGAAACCCAGTCAGGCCCATCAGGACCTGCGCAGTTTGGAATGCTGAACTTTCCTAGTCAAAGTATAGGCCCAATCTTCAGAAAATGTTGGCTCCACACTATTGGAAGTCTTCAATGTTTTAACAAGGCCAATTCTTATTTTAATCCAAAGAGTTCATCTAAAATCCTAGTTCTAAAGGATATAAATGGATTGTTTGAAAGGTAAGCATATTTTATACCCTCTGTATGAAAGTTAATGTACACACACCTGTATATAAATGTGTGTGTGTGTGTAAAATGCATGTATATGCATCCCTGAAGCGTTATTTATGAGAAATTCCTAATATGGAAAGACAATTGATTAATTCTTGGTGATCTTAAAAAGAGTTCTCAGTTCTGCCCCTTTTCTTCTAAAAAAATAATTTTTTAAATTCAAGAATACAATGAGACAATGGATTTCTGTCTTCTTCACTTTACTAGGCCATACATTCAGAGTTTTACCTGAGAAAGCCATTCTTCATCTTGCTGTCCACTGTGGTCGGAGGCTGAACTGTCACAGGAGCCGCGCCGGGCGGCGGGTCCTGGGCTCCCGGCGGGGGCCGCTGCGGAAGGAAGACAACACACTTAGACGGCTCCAGCCGAGGCGTGGGAAAACTAACGCGGGCGCGCCCGTCACGGATAGTGCGGGGATTTATACTATAAAATATGACATTTAATACACAAAGGTAATTCAAATAATTAATGAGCAAGAAAAACCACATTTTTAGGAATAAGAAAGCTCCCCAATAAAGAGTAAACTTTAAAAAATATCTATAGGAATTTCGTTATGACGTAGATCACTAGAAAAGAAAGAAACAACTAACTGCATCGTAACAGTACAAGCATGTTAAGGAGCAATACAGTTCTGTTGCTATGTACACCAGTGTATTTCCCAGCCTTCAGGATGTAGGACATTTCAATCACCTCCAATTAGAAAAAAAATTAATTTGCTGCAGTTCCTATTATTGGAAGGAAATTAAAAACAACTTATCAAATAATAAGATTCTTTAAGAGTCTATTTGATAACCTCATATAAATGAAAGGCATAAAAATAATTTTTAATTTGATAACACTTTTAGTTTCTGAAGCATTTCATTTGTCATAAGAAATATTTCCTTTTCTTGGATACTTCAGTAGTGGCCCTGATCTTAAGTGATAGAATATAGTCTTAAAATACAAAAAGTCTACTTTCTCTTACAAAGAGGGACCTTTGCTTAGTTAAAGCAATAAAATGACTCAACAAACATTATGGAGGTTCTACAGTGAACCAAATATTACCCAACAAAAACCTAGCCTCTTTTTTAAAGTCTCATACTACTTATTTGCTGAGTTTTGTTATAAAATAGACTTAATAGACTTTACTTTTTTTTTTTTTTTTGATAATTATTTTTTATTGAAGGGTAGTTGACGCACAGTATTACATTACATTAGTTTCAGGTGTACAACACAGTGATAAAACATTTATATACATGACAATTCTAGGTTCCAGCTATCACACTACCAAGCTGTTAAAATATCTTGACTATATTCCTTATGCTATACATTACATCCCGGTTACTTATTTATTTTACCATTGGAAGTCTGTACTTTTTTTTTTCCTCTTTTTTTTTTTTTGTGAGGGCATCTCTCATATTTATTGATCAAATGGTTGTTAACGACAATAAAATTCTGTATAGGGGAGTCAATGCTGAATGCACAATCATTAATCCACCCCAAGCCTAATTTTCGTCAGTCTCCAATCTTCTGAGGCATAACAAACAAGTTCTTACATGGAGAACAAACTCTTACATAATGAATAAGTTGCATAGTGAACAGTACAAGGGCAGTCATCACAGAAACTTTCGGTTTTGCTCATGCATTATGAACTATAAACAGTCAGTTCAAATATGAATACTCATTTGGTTTTTATACTTGATTTATATGTGGATACCACATTTCTCTCTTTATTATTATTATTTTTAATAAAATGCTGAAGTGGTAGGTAGATACAAGATAAAGGTAGAAAACATAGTTTAGTGTTGTAAGAGAGCAAATGTAGATGATCAGGTGTGTGCCTGTAGACTATGTGTTAATCCAAGCTAGACAAGGGCAATAAAACATCCACGTATGCAGAAGATTTCTCTCAGAACAGGGGGGGTGAGGTTCTAAGCCTCACCTCTGTTGATAACCAATTTCTCACCTGATGAGCCCCCTGCGACTGTGCCTGTCTTAGGTTGTTCCTCCCTTGAGGAATCTTACCCGTCTCTGGCTAACCAGTCATCTTCCGGGGCCGTACAGGGAAATGTAAAGTTGGTAAGTGAGAGAGAAGCCTTATTGTTTGAAATGGTTAGCTTTTTATTTCTTTGCATATTTATGCCCTGTAGCTTCTATGCCCAGCATTTGTCTTGAGGTATCTTTACCACTTGGAAGAATTATGATACTCGGTAAATTTGATATGAGGCACGAATTCTATTTAAGGGTTGTAATTAGGAAGGAAGAAGAAAAGCTATAGAAGTAGCAGGCGGAAGAAAACATGGGAAGATTGATTATTTCTTTGACCTATCTTCTTGTAGAGTAACTTCAGCATGTATAGCTTTTAAGTTACTACTTAAATTGAGCACACACATTAACGTAATAGGAGTATAGTTACATAACCAAAGCATACCTGTAATTACCAGCCATCTCCAGTGAAACCAAGAAAACCAGTTAGGCACCTTAGGCATTTGTGAAAACTTATCTATGATATGGTGGATATTGTCCAACTGAACTTGAACAGTCTGAGAGAAATCAGACAAATTAAAACAACCCATTCCTGGGGAATGTTCACATCCCTTATGTTCTTTTAACAGTAAATAGTCTGTAGTGGTAAGATTTTGGAGCGCTACAATTTGCACTTCTCCTAATTCTTGGTTGAGTTCCAACACTATAGATCCAGTCAAATTTGTTGTTTTACTGTATGCACAGGCCAGCTAAGATATCTCCTTCATTCCCATGGCAAGTCCAGGAGCTGGTGGGATGAGTGCATCTACAGCTGTAGCAGTGCGTGGATCTTTGTTGGGGTTTTTTGATGATCATCTTCTGGCATGAGTCTTCCAGAGAGTGCTGATGTTGGAAGTTCTTTTTCATATCGTATCTTAGTTCATTTTCGGGGTAGCCCAACTAGGCTTTGATCCTCTGTATAAACACAAACAGATCCTTTGCCTACACTTTTATATGCCCTTTATACCCTTGTGTAGAACTCATTGGAGGTTACCACACAGGAACTGCCCTTTTTTTTTTGTTTTTGTTTTGTTTTGTTCTGTTTTTGGTATCACTAATCTAAACTTACATATTGAATATTATGTTTACTAGGCTCTCCCCTATACCAGGTCTCCCCTATAAACCCCTTTACAGTCACTGTCCATCAGCATAGCAAAATGTAGTAGAATCACTACTTGCCTTCTCTGCGTTGTACAGCCCTCCCTTTTCTCCTACCCCCGCATGCATGCTAATCTTAATAACCCCCTACTTCTCCCCCCCACTTATCCCTCCCTACCCACCCATCCTCCCCAGTCCCTTTCCCTTTGGTACCTGTTAGTCCATTCTTGAGTTCTGTGATTCTGCTGCTGTTTTGTTCCTTCAGTTTTTCCTTTGTTCTTATATTCCACAGATAAGTGAAAACATTTGGTATTTCTCTTTCTCCGCTTGGCTTGTTTCACTGAGCATAATACCCGCCAGCTCCATCCATGTTGCTGCAAATGGTTGGATTTGCCCTTTTCTTATGGCTGAGTAGTATTCCATTGTGTATATGTACCACATCTTCTTTATCCATTCATCTATCGATGGACATTTAGGTTGCTTCCAATTCTTGGCTATTGTAAATAGTGCTGCGATAAACATAGGGGTGCAGTGATCTTTCTCATACTTGATTGCTGCATTCTTAGGGTAAATTCCTAGGAGTGCAATTCCTGGGTCAAATGGTAAGTCTGTTTTGAGCATTTTGATGTACCTCCATACTGCTTTCCACAATGGTTGAACTAACTTACATTCCCACCAGCAGTGTAGGAGGGTTCCCCTTTCTCCACAGCCTCGCCAACATTTGTTGTTCTCTGTCTTTTGGATGGCAGCCATCCTTACTGGTGTGAGGTGATACCTCATTGTAGTTTTAATTTGCATTTCTCTCATAATTAGCGATGTGGAGCATCTTTTCATGTGTCTGTTGGCCATCTGTATTTCCTTTTTGGAGAACTGTCTGTTCAGTTCCTCTGCCCATTTTTTATTTGGGTTATTTGTTTTTTGTTTGTTGAGGTGTGTGAGCTCTTTATATATTCTGGACGTCAAGCCCTTATCGGATGTGTCATTTTCAAATATATTCTCCCATACTGTAGGGATCCTTTTTGTTCTATTGATGGTGTCTTTTGCTGTACAGAAGGTTTTCAGCTTAATATAGTCCCACTTGTTTATTTTTGCTGTTGTTTTCCTTGCCCGGGGAGATATGTTCAAGAAGAGGTCACTCATGTTTATGTCTAAGAGGTTTTTGCCTATGTTTTCTTCCAAGAGTTTAATGGTTTCATGACTTACATTCAGGTCTTTGATCCATTTTGATTTTACTTTTGTATATGGGGTTAGACAATGGTCCAGTTTCATTCTCCTACATGTAGCTGTCCAGTTTTGCCAGCACCATCTGTTGAAGAGACTGTCATTTCGCCATTGTATGTCCATGGCTCCTTTATCAAATATTAATTGACCATATATGTCTGGGTTAAGGTCTGGATTGTCTAGTCTGTTCCATTGGTCTGTGGCTCTGCTCTTGTGCCAGTACCAAATTGTCTTGATTACTATGGCTTTATAGTAGAGCTTGAAGTTGGGGAGTGAGATCCCCCCAACTTTATTCTTCTTTCTCAGGATTGCTTTGGCTATTCGGGGTCTTTGGTGTTTCCATATGAATTTTTGAATGATTTGTTCCAGTCCATTGAAGAATGTTGCTGGTAGTTTCATAGGGATTGCATCAAATCTGTATATTGCTTTGGGCAGGATGGCCATTTTGACGATATTAATTCTTCCTAGCCACGAGCATGGGATGAGTTTCCATCTGTTAGTGTCCCCTTTAATTTCTCTTAAGAGTGACTTGTAGTTTTCAGAGTATAAGTCTTTCACTTCCTTGGTTAGGTTTATTCCTAGGTATTTTATTTTTTTTGATGCAATTGTGAATGGAGTTGTTTTCCTGATTTCTCTTTCTGTTGTTTCATTGTTAGTGTGTAGGAAAGCCACAGATTTCTGTGTGTTGATTTTGTATCCTGCAACTTTGCTGTATTCCGATATCAGTTCTAGTAGTTTTGGGGTGGAGTCTTTAGGGTTTTTTATGTACAGTATCATGTCATTTGCAAATAGTGACAGTTTAACTTCTTCTTTACCAATCTGGATTCCTTGTATTTCTTTGTTTTGTCTGATTGCCGTGGCTAGGACCTCCAGTACTATGTTAAATAACAGTGGAGAGAGTGGGCATCCCTGTCTAGTTCCTGATCTCAGAGGAAATGCTTTCAGCTTCTCGCTGTTCAAAATAATGTTGGCTGTGGGTTTATCATAAATGGCCTTTATTATGTTGAGGTACTTGCCCTCTATTCCCATTTTGCTGAGAGTTTTATCATGAATGGATGTAGAACTTTGTCAAATGCTTTTTCAGCATCTATGGAGATGATCATGTGGTTTTTGCCTTTCTTTTTGTTGATGTGGTGGATGATGTTGATGGACTTTCAAATGTTGTACCATCCTTGCATCCCTGGGATGAATCCCACTTGGTCATGGTGTATGATCCTTTTGATGTATTTTTGAATTCGGTTTGCTAATATTTTGTTGAGTATTTTTGCATCTACGTTCATCAGGGATATTGGTCTGTAGTTTTCTTTTTTGGTGGGGTCTTTGCCTGGTTTTGGTGTTAGGGTGATGTTAGCTTCATAGAATGAGTTTGGGAGTATCCCCTCCTCCTCTATTTTTTGGAAAACTCTAAGGAGAATGGGTATTATGTCTTTCCTGTATGTCTGATAAAATTCCGAGGTAAATCCATCTGGCCCGGGGGTTTTGTTCTTTGGTAGTTTTTTGATTACTGCTTCAATTTCGTTGCTGGTAATTGGTCTGCTTAGATTTTTTGTTTCTTTCTGGGTCAATCTTGGAAGGTTATATTTTTCTAGGAAGTTGTCCATTTCTCCTAGGTTTCCCAACTTGTTAGCATATAGGTTTTCATAGTATTCTCTAATAATTCTTTGTATTTCTGTGGGGTCCGTCGTGATTTTTCCTTTCTCGTTTCTGATACTGTTGATTTGTGTTGACTCTCTTTTCTTCTTAATAAGTCTGGCTAGAGGCTTATCTATTTTGTTTATTTTCTCAAAGAACCAGCTCTTGGTTTCATTGACTTTTGCTACTGTTTTATTCTTCTCAATTTTATTTATTTCTTCTCTGATCTTTATTATGTCCCTCTTTCTGCGGCCCTTAGGCCTCATCTATTCTTCTTTTTCCAATTTCGATAATTGTGACCTTAGACCATTCATTTGGGATTGGTGTTCCTTTTTTAAATAGGCTTGGATTGCTATATACTTTCCTCTTAAGACTGCTTTTGCTGTGTCCCACAGAAGTTGGGGCTTAGTGTTGTTGTTGTCATTTGTTTCCATATATTGCTGGATCTCCATTTTGATTTGGTCATTGATTCATTGACTATTTAGGAGCGTGTTGTTAAGCCTCCATGTGTTTGTGAGCCTCTTTGCTTTCTTTGTACAGTTTCTTTCTAGTTTTATGCCTTTGTGGTCTGAAAAGTTGGTTGGTAGGATTTCAATCTTTTGGAATTTTCTGAGGCTCTTTTTGTGGCCTAGTATGTGGTCTATCCTGCAGAATGTTCCATGTGCACTTGAGAAGAATGTATATCCTGTTGCTTTTGGATGTAGAGTTCTATAGATGTCTATTAGGTCCATCTGCTCTACTGTGTTGTTCAGTGCTTCCGTGTCCTTACTTATTTTCTGCCCAGTGGATCTATCCTTTGGGGTGAGTGGTGTGTTGAAGTCTCCTAGAATGAATGCATTGCAGTCTATATCCCCCTTTAGTTCTGTTATTATTTGTTTCGCATATGCTGGTGCTCCTGTGTTGGGTGCATATATATTTATAATGGTTATATCCTCTTGTTTGACTGAGCCCTTTATCATTAAGTAGTGTCCTTCTTTATCTCTTGTTACTTTCTTTGTTTTGAAGTCTATTTTGTCTGATAGTAGTACTGCAACCCCTGCTTTCTTCTCACTGTTGTTTGCTTGAAATATGTTTTTCCATCCCTTGACTTTTAGTCTGTACATGTCTTTGGGTTTGAGGTGAGTTTCTTGTAAGCAGCATATAGATGGGTCTTGCTTTTTTACCCATTCTATTACTCTGTGTCTTTTGATTGGTGCATTCAGCCCATTAACATTTAGGGTGACTATTGAAAGATATGTACTTATTGCCATTGCAGGCTTTAAATTCGTGGTTACCAAAGGTTCAAGGTTAGCCTCTTTAGTATCTTACTGCCTAACTTAGCTCGCTTATTGAGCTGTTATATACACTGTCTGGAGATTCTTTTCTTCTCTCCCTTCTTGTTCCTCCTCCTCGATTCTTCATATCTTGGGTGTTTTGTGCTGTGCTCTTTCTAGGAGTGCTCCCATCTAGAGCAGTCCCTGTAAGATGTTCTGTAGAGGTGGTTTGTGGGAAGCAAATTCCCTCAGCTTTTGTTTGTCTGATAATTGTTTAATCCCACCATCATATTTGAATGATAGTCGTGCTGGATACAGTATCTTTGGTTCAAGGCCCTTCTGTTTCATTGTATTAAATATATCATGCCATTCTCTTCTGGCCTGTAGGGTTTCTGTTGAGAAGTCTGATGTTAGCCTGATGGGTTTTCCTTTATAGGTGACCTTTTTCTCTCTAGCTGCCTTTAAAACTCTTTCCTTGTCCTTGATCTTTGCCATTTTAATTATTATGTGTCTTGGTGTTGCCCTCCTTGGATCCTTTCTGTTGGGGGTTCTGTGTATTTCCGTGGTCTGTTTGATTATTTCCTCCCCCAGTTTGGGGAAGTTTTCAGCAATTATTTCTTCCAAGATACTTTCCATCTCTTTTCCTCTCTCTTCTTCTTCTGGGACCCCTATAATATGGATATTGTTCCTTTTGGATTGGTCACACAGTTCTCTTAATATTGTTTCATTCCTGGAGATCCTTTTGTCTCTCTCTATGTCAGCTTCTATGCGTTCCTGTTCTCTGTTTTCAATTCCATCAATGGCCTCTTGCATCCTATCCATTCTGCTTATAAACCGTTCCAGAGTTTGTTTCATTTCTGTGATCTCCTTTCTGGCATCTGTGATCTCCCTCCGGACTTCATCCCATTTCTCTTCCGTATTTGTCTGCATCTCTGTCAGCATGTTTATGATTCTTATTTTGAATTCTTTGTCAGGAAGACTGGTTAGGTCTGTCTCCTTCTCTGGTGTTGTCTCTGTGATCTTTGTCTGCCTGTAGCTTTGCCTTTTCATGGTGATAGGAATAGTTTGCAGAGCTGGGACAAGTGACGGCTGGAAGAACTTCCTTTCTTGTTGGTTTGTGGCCCTCCTCTCCTGGGAGAACAGCGACCTCTAGTGGCTTGTGCTGCGCAGCTGCGTGCAGACAGGGTTTCTGCTTCCTGCCCGGCTGCTATGGAGTTAATCTCCGCTGTTGCTGTGGGCGTGGCCTGGCTCGGGCAGCTACTCCAAAATGGTGGAGTCTCGTTGGAGCAGGAGCTGCTGGGAGGCTATTTATCTCCATAAGGGGCCTCCCTGCTCCCTGCAGCCCAGGGGTTAGGGTGCCCAGAGATCCCGGATTCCCTACCTCTGAATTAAGTGACCCGCCCTGCCCCTTTAAGACTTCCAAAACGCACCCGCCAAAACAAAACAACGACCACCAAAAAAAAAAAAAAAAAAAAAAAAAAAAAAATCTTTAAATTAAAAAAAAAAAAGGTGGCCGCTCGTTTTTCTTTATTCTCTGGTGCCAGCTTCAGGCCTCTGCTCACCAGTCTTGCTGCCCTGTTTCCCTAGTATTGGGGTCCCTATCCCTTTAAGACTTCCAAAAAGCGCTTGCCAATACAAAGCAGCAAAAAGAAAAAAAAAAAAAATTGGTCGCGCGCTTTTCTTATGTCCTCCGGTGCCCGGCCTCCGGTGCCCGCTCACTGTTCTTGCTATCTTGTTTTCCTAGCATCCAGGGCCCCCTGGGCACGTACTGTGTCTGCGCTCTGGTCCGGATGGCTGGGGCTGGGTGTTCGGCAGCCCTGGGCTCCGTCTCCCTCCCGCTCTGCCTGCTCTTCTCCCGCCGGGAGCTGGGGGGAGGGGCGCTCGGCTCCCGCGGGGCCGGGGCTTGTATCTTACCCCCTTCGCGAGGCGCTGGGTTCTCTCAGGTGCGGATGTGGTCTGGATATTGTCCTGTGTCCTCTGGTCTTTATTCTAGAAGGGGTTTTCTTTGTTATATTTTCATAGATATATGTTGTTTTGGGAGGAGATTTCCGCTGCTCTCCTCACGCCGCCATTTTCCCTGTAGTCCCTAGACTTTACTTTTTAGAACAATTTTAGGTTCACAGCAAAACTGAGCAGAAGATACAAAGATTTCCCATATGTTCTCTGCCTCCATATACCATTTTGATGCTAAGAGAAATAAAGCAATGAAGTACTTGGGGTAGTAGAGAAAAGAAAAAGAAAGGAAAAAAGGAGAAAAAGAAGTAGATGAATATTAAAGAAATGTAGGAAAAAGAGAAAAGAATGAGAAACAGAAAATAATCTCATAATTTCTATCACCTAGAGAGATGTGTATATACACTTCTACAGGTGTATTTTCCTTAGGCTACATTCCTAAAAATGAAATGAAAGGATATGAACATACTTAAATTTCCTAATTCATATTCCCAGGAAGTTATACATACATTTCTATGAACAATGGCTGAAAATGCTAATCTCACTGCACTCTTGCCAGAGCAAAAGTATGGTGAGAAACTGTGTGTCAGTGAAACAGATATAAATGAAGTAGACAGAGTAGAACCTAGGGCAAGATTTTAAAGGACTCATACTACAAAAACCTTGTTAACTCACTAGGAGAGGAGAAATGATACCTACGTCAGTCAATTACTCCTTGGATGGAGTAAGTGTAAGATTTGCAGTGGTTAAAACAGTTACTAGTTCTTAAAAATCATAGCTCTAGAGCTGACAGGCATGCTTGCATCTGGCACAAAACACAAGTGGTCACCAAAACATAACACCTAATTTCTTATGATTTTGAATGATACCATGAAGAAAAGAATGCTATTGTAATTATATAATTAATACGTAAGCATACTCTGGGAAATAATTCTGGTGTGTATTCATTGCAAAACTGGTAAGTACATCTATGTTCGAAAAAGGCTGAGTTGTTTCTAAATCACCTGTCATCTTTTTAATAAATAACCGTTTTACTAATTTCTTAAAACAGAACAAAGCAAAGGTCTCCCTCAAACCCCACCCTCTAAATACTAGTCGAGAGGGTGACCAAGGGTAAATATCTGGAGGTCAGGACACACTTTGGAAAGTAGCTGAGGACGGAGAAGATTTTAGAGAGATGAGGGAATAGGCCATGCATCTAGATATGAGAGAAAAGTGTTACAAAGAGAATATCAGGCATAAGATTTTGGAAGGGAACATAAAGAAAACATCTCAGTAATATAATGGCTAGGTGTGGTGAGGCAGGTTGAGAGTGGAAGATGAGTCAGCAAGGTAAAGAGGGCAGAGAGAGAGGGCCAGCAGACTGCTTAGGCCTTTTTTGTTTGTTTGTTTGTTTTAATGTGATGGAAAGATAGTGGGAAGTTTTTGGGAGAAGTGAGAAATTATACTTTTGTGTAACTAGTACCTTATGTGAATCTTTCCAAGAGTTTAAATGCATTCTATATATGCTGAGCTCAGGCTAGCACTCCGTAATTATTAAGTAAATGGATAGAGTTTTGGATTCTGGACTAAGTAATGACACCAGAATGGTTGGACATTTATTTATGCTTCATCAAAATATAGGATAAACTGAAAAAGGATCCAGTGGCAGGGATGGGGTGAGGAATAAGATTATAAAAGTAAAACAAGATTAGCCCTGAGTTGATCATTGTTGAAATTAGATAATATGTACATAGAGAGTCATTATACTACTGTTTTCTAATTTTGTCTGTTTGGAATTTCCTATAGTAAAAAGTTAAAAAAGAAGAGGAAAAAGAATCCTCCTCCTCCTCTGCTTTCCAAAGAAAGTGGTAAAAATACCAAAATATATATCTATGAAACATTAAATCTGATACCTAACTAGAATTCCTAAATAGAGATTGTAAGAGTTCCATATCTTCTGTACGTTAAAAAATATTTTCCAATTAAGAAAGCTCTGGAGCATACAGAAGACAATATAAAAAATACAAGTCTAACTGGATAATAATTTTCAACATAAAATATCCTTCCCTCTCATTCACATTTCTATATATTTAAAAACTGTCCCCAGTCCATGTATGAACATTCCATGTTCACTACCCTGTGGAAGCAATGACATACTAGGTCACATAAAAAAAGAAATCAAAACCTTGACCCCAGGATAAGAGTAAGAGATTTAAAGTGATAATTAAAAGCAAAGCTTCCATGCTCTCTAATCAGCTATTATCAGGAAAGATATTCTGACATTGGAGCAAGAGTGCCTTAGATAGGAAGAGGAAAAAAGAGGGTCCCTGAGGAAGGACAGGAAATGGCAGAACCCAAGAAGGAATTTTAGGATGAATGGCTGTGGAAAATTGTATCTTTGTTGTTGAGCAGAAATCAAGGAAGAAGCAAGAGATCCCCACACAGTGTAAGCATGGAATAGGCATGCACATAGTTTGTCTACACAGCTGAAACTGTGACAACCTTTCTAAATTCCTCCTGGATCAGGTTAGAGTAATATTTACTATGTGTCCAAAAGTAATATGGACAAGGTCCAGGTAAGGAACAGGCTTTGAAAACGCTTTGAAGTAGAAACTAGGACGGATGCTGCCGAGACCTATCTGAGCCACTAACTAACTAGCAGGGAACTGGGACGTCTCAGTAGCGACAATGAGTATGAATGTCCTCAACTCTCCCATCTCGTATCTTTGTACTCTGTAAGCCCTCTGGGATTTAGATGTGATTTTAGAGGGGGTTATCGTTGATTGAGATTCATTTTTCCACATTTGTTAGAATGGAGGCACAAAAGAAAACTTACTTAAGAGAGTTTATTTTCAGAAAAATAAAGTTACATATCTTGCAAGCCTGAGTTTAATGGACAAATGTACATATCTTCTACCTAAAGAAAAATGTTTAGGAGCTTTTACATTCACCAACTGTTCTTAGATAATTAATAAACTTGGGACAGAAAAAGAATATGGAATTTTGAAATAAAAATCTCAGCCATGTTCTATCCCTACCTTTAGTACAGTAATTTTTTAAAAATTCAAAAGAAGCCTATCCATCTGACTGAAAAGGATACACTGTCAATTTATTTCAGAGAATACAACTTCAAAAGCACTGCCTCTCTACACACAGGCATTTGATAAGTATAGATCAACAAGCAAGGGCAGGATGAACAGGTCATTATGAGGTAACTGTGAGCCAGACTTTGTTTATATTGTGTACTCAGGAAAGCAGATCATGCTTCTAGTGAGTAAATAAAAGCTAAAAAAAACATTAAGTATATTTTGCTGTCTTACAGTGATACATGTGTGTGTGTGTGTCTGTGTGTGTTTCTATGTATATATTTATGTTTTTTATGTGTGTTTATATGCAAAGCAAACAAAAACAAAGCTGCTTCAGCACTGACCTTTGCAGATTAGTCCTGTTAATCTAAACCCAAAAACTTGCAAGTCATTAGAACAACATAATTAAAACTATGAACAGAAAGATTAAACTACCCTTAGATAATGCCCCTAAATATGAATCCCACATAAGAAAATTCTCTATTTTCCAAAATGGAAAATGTGAATTCACAGTATAACTTCTCAAATCTATGAACAGCTTGCAAGAGTTCTCTGGTTTTTAATTTTTAGATGTCTTCTGCATCATAACGTTAAGAATCAATGGGTATAGAATTTTAACAAATTATCCACATAAAATACAGATTTATGAGTTAGAGAAAATTAAAAGTATTGGTTTAGAAGCTATTAAACTATAGGTACAAAGTATTAAGCTATTCAAATAATAATTGTTAAAGAATTATAAACACTATTAACAAACATCTAAAGTCACACTCTTTTTAACACTGACTAATGGAATCAAAATAGACTAATACTCGTTAGGATATGCAGGTTTGAGTCAAGTTCCCAGAATGAGTAATTACTAGTCCTGGAGAAATTTAAACCTCTTAACATATTTCAGGGTGTTTTCTCCAAAACAGTAACAGTATACCCTAAATTCCAAGGAATCAGATTCTTTCTAAAATACCCAAAAAGTAACAGCTAGATCTCAGTAACCTAAGTTCATCTGCAAAATCTAGTCTTTCAGGTTGAAGACAGAAAGTACATTTTTATCATTAATAAACTGAATATACTTTATATTAGGACAGGTAATTACCATTCTTGGTATACTGGACATGGTTTAGATATTTAGGAGAAATCACATCTCCTAACTATGGAGTTTAGAACAAGGTATATAGGGTCTAGATGTTCTCTTAAGATGAAAGAATAAAAAGAATTATTTCCCCACAGAACAAGTATTTGCTTTTAAATTATTGAAAGAAAAAAGATTTAACAACGCATATCAAAGTTAAAAGACTAACTACAATACGGGTTATAAGCATCCGTTTTATATAAATTAACACAAAGCACAATACTGAACAACAAACAGTTCTTGTTTATTAAGCCAATAAAGGGAAAACCTAATTGGGTCTGTTTTGTTCTTGTTCGATTCTTCCATACAATGCTTGAACTCCCAGTAATAAATTCTCTGAGCTGGAGCTCTGGAAGCTTCAGAGACATAGCTAATCAACTACAGGCTCTGCTGCTAGTGAACTCCATGCTCCCAACTTTAGAAGATGTTTAAAAGCTGTTCTACTCCCTGAAATGAATCTCCATTTTACTGGAATCAGGGAAATCTGCTTCTCAAGCAAGGGGGAAAATGCTGACCCAAATGGTGTCTAGTTTTTTTTGTGTGTGAGATGTAGCTCTCTAATTTAGTTTCTGTTGAAAAACCTAAAATATGTTTACATGCTATATATCTAGATCTAGAGAAAAACTCAGAGAGTCTTTTAATATGAAGAAACAAAGATGGATCCAGAGGTTTTTATTTGCAGAAGTGAGAGTGAGCTGGGTCACACTGGCAGCTGAGTGGACAGTGGAATAACCTATTCTTCAGTCATGACGAAACACAGCTTTTGTTTTCCCCTACTCTCTACCACATCCCCACCAATCCTCTGCAAACAATAAAACCCTTACCATGCCGAAGTCTTTAGTGGAGACCTGAGAAGTGAATAATGTTGTGCCAGCATTATTCAGTCCTTTAGGTTATTTAGGGGAACAACATTCCTTTTTCCAGCAACAGAGAAATTTGTGAGTTAAATGACATCATGCTACCTTGAATGAAACAGCTCAAGCTCAAAGTTCACCCAAAGGCCAACAGTGATAAACTCTCATCTAAGGACAAACCTCAATATATATTTTTGGTACTTATTAAAAACAGCATTTATATAGCAGCCATATAATAAGAAAGGGTTCTTTACCAAACTCTGTTTCTGATCAGAAAGTACTCAGGATCTAAGGGAGAAATTCTGCTTGGGAATGTACTTTCTTAGTAAAGAAACAAAAATTTGCCTTTTAAAAAGAAAGGCTCAAAGGCACATATTCCAAAAGCAAGATGGTCTAAGGCATTTCCAATGAACAAACAATTCACAAAAGAAGAAATACAACAGCCAACAAACATATGTAAATAGTGGTAATCAGAGATTTGCAAATTTAAGTAAGTTATGCAGTTAAGTTATGCCT
This sequence comes from Manis pentadactyla, assembly GCF_030020395.1. Taxonomy (NCBI): domain Eukaryota; kingdom Metazoa; phylum Chordata; class Mammalia; order Pholidota; family Manidae; genus Manis; species Manis pentadactyla. Next base: position 155,714,083 of record NC_080022.1, on the reverse strand, counting down.
TCATATTATAAATTGGCAAAATAACTCTAAATTACTTTAAAAAGGCAGAAGCCTCTCAGGTCAAATCTAACTACCTTACGAAATGAACAGCATTTTTATTCTTACTTAAGGGAGTAACTATTTCTACCAAAACCTGGAAAGTTCTCTCTCTGACTTATAAATGTTTTGATTTAAATGTAAAGGAATTCACTGATTTCATACCCAGAGCAGTTAAGCAAGAGCATTATATATTACTGGCTATTCTGTTTATTAGGAGCCATTTCTTCTACCAGCTGAAGTGTTACAACACATAAAAGGGAACAAGCTTTACCTAAGTTATATATTAAATGGATCAATGATCTTCCTTGCACCCTGACCCTGTGGTACCATAGATGTTCTCTAATTAATTATTAAAGTTTTCTAACAGTCAGTCATTGTACATCTCTGGTTTCACTTTCCTTTTACTCCACATTCCCAGAAGAACAGTCACAGGCAGTATATAATTTAAAAAATGACATATCCTCATTGCCTATGAGATAATAGATTTCACTGAAAAACCGACGACACTGGGTGCATCTGTGCATCTTCTCCCTGCCTCGCTCTGTCTCCTTTCTCCTACCCCCTAAGTATTATATAATATTCCCATCAAAAACATAAATTAAGGAGCTTTCATTTCTTGTTCGTGCTGCCATAACAGTCATTCAGCATCTGGACAAGTTATACCTGGAGGTAGTCTGGTTTTAGTTTTTGGTTTTGCTCCTCAGGGTAACCCTAAATATCATAAAATGGAAAGAGAATGAAACCTTCTGGTTTCATGCCACCACCAAAATCAGTTACTCTACTAAAAATCTCAAACTCCCCATATACTTGAGAGAACTCAACAGACTGCAGCAATCCCTTCAAAACATTTGCAGTTAAGGTCAAGGTGGAATTTATTTGCCTGGAAAAATAAACACAATGCCTATTTAATGTGTATTATGGCAACTCAATTCACAGTACAACTGCATTATACATACATCAAAACAACGGCAGGATAGCTAGAAAAGTCAGTCCACCCTTACATTTCAAAGGACCATATTAAGATTGTATAACTTGCCTGTAGCTTATAGTTAACAACTTTGTCTTTCCAAGATATAAATTTAAATAATAACAAAACTATTCTTATCAATGCTCACCCTTACAGAAGTGTAGAACACAAGGCATTAGTTAAAGCAATTGCCTCCTGGGAGGGGATGAGGATGGCTGGGAACAGGGACAACTTAGTTTTCACTAAATATTCCTTGGAACCTTTTAAACTGCATATACCATCTACCTATTTAAAAATTTGTATTTACAAAAAGTTGTGGAATAAGCACACTACAATGGACACAGTGCAGTCAATACAAGAAGTAAAGCCATCAGAGGCCTATCAATGAACGATGGAAACCAATGCGAGAAACAAAAGCTCAGCTTACTGCATAGTGACTCATGCAACCCCTTCCCCACTAATTTCTTAAGCTTAGTGCTATTTTCTTTTAAAAGGGAGGTGGACGTGCTTATATATATTCTCTTGCTCACTCACTCCATATATATCTATTTATCATTGCCTCTGTATTTACACACACACACATCAAATACAAGACCAGCTTCTAGCAACTGCTGAAGTACACATGGAAACGTGTGTTTTTGTTGAGGGAAATGACTGTTTGCTGGAAGCTAGAGGCTCTCCTAGGGCTAAATCTATGTAGAATTATGAGCTGTGATCATTCAATAGTGGCAACTGTATTCTCATTCCTAACCCTGTATGTTAGATGCATTTCTTTCAGGAATAATCAATTCTCCATTCTAAATTCAAGGAATGCTCTAAAACATAGTATCTTCTATATGAGACTAAAATGAGTAAAGGAATGCAGAAACTACTGCAAATTGATGTGTTAAAGGTAAGAAATCACTGTTTTGGGTCGTTAAACTGCATTTAGTCATTAACATACCAATTTGTACAAGTAGACAACAGACCAATTACTATAAACTTATTGTCCTTGATCCCATCTACAATGGCACAGCTGAAGAGCAAAGAGTCTAATGTACTCAGTCCAGGCTCCACAATAAAGTCTCCACAATAAACAAAAACAGAAGGGAGGGGAGTTGTTTGTAAATGTAAAAATGTAAAAAGAGCACAAAAAATTTTTTGCAAAGGCATAATGCAGCTCCTTCCATGCTTCACTTATTTATTATCTAGTTACACGCTAGTAAGTCCAGATCATTACACAGCAGGAAGAATTAAGTGCAGATTTTCTCTTGCCTAAGCAAAAGAGGTAAAGTTCTCTTGGCATGCAGAGTTAAAAGCTTTTAGACATGGAAGACATCAACGTTTTCAACCTATACTTAAGAACATAATTTAAAATCTTTCCAAACAATCATTAAGGATCCATAATGTGTGCCCTATAATAGAGAAACTAAATGTTCAAGATTTTACCTCTAAATAAATCAGAAAATTCACACAACCAAGAGGACAGGGGAAAGAATAAGACAGAGTACTAGCCCACAACCATCATAGGGTTTTCTCCTTCCAAGTGCAAGAGAACATTTCTAAGGCTTGCTCTCCCTTCTACTGCTCCACAATATAAAACCACTGGAAAGAGTTATCTCCACAAACTGTTGCCACTGCATCCCTTATGTATTACGTAATAACATTGTGAGCATGTTTTTTTTTTAACTCCCTGTATTAGATACATATTAAAGTACTCATAGGAGAAAGGATACAATAGAGGGTGGCTTTCTCATAATATTTTATTCACTATACATTTATAAAAATATATTTTAAGGGGAAAGAAGAAACAAGAATGACAGAATGTTGTTAACTGTTGAAGCTGCGTAACAGGTAGATTTACAACACTATTCCCTCAACTTGTGTGTATGTTTGAACATTTCCATATAAAAAGAAAACGTAAAGATTTCTGTGTGGATGTTTGAAAAAAACTGAGCAAACATTTCTTGGTTTGCAGACTGACCCAGAGTCACCTTGACTCTTTTCTTGGATAGGGTCTGAGATACGAAGCATTCAGGACTGTTTGCAAACGGCACTGTATGGGTAAGGATCATCCATATTAGCACTTTTAGCTCTTGTTTACCGTATAACATTTAATTTCTGTCCTCTGAACAAACTGAAATAGTCCAGCCTTCCTTCCTCCTTTTTTTACCTTCTTTCTTTGCTTTCCTCCCTTCCTCTTCCCTTCCCTCCTCCTACTCTCTCATTGCTTTCTAAAAATTTTCTAAACACCTAATTAATATCATATGATTACATGTTTATTATAAAGTTCAAAGAATGTGGAATTAAAAATGAAAGACCCACTGGAATAGTAAAAAGTGGTTCCAATGATAATTTCCGAAAATCAAATGTTCTGGCATTTCAGAAGTCTTAAGGTTGAGAATCTTACCTTTTTTAGGTAAAAATTTCAGTGTCTTAAGGCAAGTAAGAAAAAGAACTTCCAGACTAAAGCCTTTCAGAATGCAGCAGACACAAAGAAACATCATTCCCTATGAATTGCTAAAGTGATGATGATGCTCAAAACAAATAGGTATAAGAGAAATTTTCCATTTGCACCAATAAATTAGAATTGCTAAAGTAAAATTTATTTCTATAGCTTTGAAAATGCACATATTAGTATAAAGCCATACTTGTCCAGATGACCACTTAAGAACAGAAGACTACAAATGTGTTCTCTTTACTATGTTTAACAAAAAAGCATTTTTAGCTGGGCCACCTTGTAGTATGTCAGTCATAAAGCCCTTGGAATTGAGAGCAGCAAGGAAGATCTCAAAGGAGAACAAGGACACTATTTCTGTTGACACCATCTACAATCAACAGCTATCATTAGTTAGTTTTTATTCTATCCAAAACAATGCGTGAAGCTTTTTGGATGACTAATCTCATTTAATCTAACAACAATCCTATAAGGTAGGTATTATTAAACCCCATTTTAAAGATATGTAAAGCCCAGGGAACTTAAGTTATTTGCCCCAAATCACCCAGAAAGTAAATGGCAGAAACAGAATTTAGATCTGAAACTCTAAGGACCACATATTCTTAACCTGAAGCATAAACTGCCTCAATTCATCCTGGCTTTACCTAGTAAGTTCATTATTTTAAACTAAAATGTTCATATGAAACATGTAAGATGTTTATTCCCAAATATCAATTACATCATTGATTTGGCATCTGCATGATTTCTGTACTCCATATCTCCTTAATATAATCATTTTTCTCATATTAATCAATATCTATGTATCCTGATCAGAGATAACACACAAAGCTATCAAACAATGGAAAAAAGTTATTCTGACCAGAAGTCTCAACACAGGGAAGTTACAGACATTCAAGGACGCTTTATATGTAATGACAGAAACAAAGAAAGTATGCTGGGCCATACTTTCTATAATACCCTTGAGGAATTAGATTTCACTTTAGGAAATAGTGGTTTGATTTCATATTTAAAGGTATATATGACATAATATATATTTTCCAGGACCACTGGCACCTGGAAAATAGTCTTAAAAGGCAACAGAGTGTTCAAGAGAAGGAAAAAAATACTAACCTCAAAATATTCCTTATAAATCTTAGCTCTGACCCAGACTTGACATCATACAGGAGTGGTTCTGATGCTCTTCATGTGGTCATAAAATACAAAGAAAGCATAGAAGAAAAGGCAAGAAACTGATGGTAAAGGCAGTGAAGGCAGTTCACTGTTTCTTGTCTCTCCACCAAATTCCATAAAAATCACATGGCAAAGCCTCCTGTCATATGACAACAATAAGGAGAACAGATTCAAACTGCAGACAGACAATCTACGGCATTCACCCACCTCCCTATCCCTCAGTCACTGGGTTGGTTACTCTCAGTAAGAAATGTTTTTTTTCTGAAAAGGAGAAATTGATGATAAAAGCTTATACACCATCAAAGCGAAAGTAAAAATTTGGACTTAAATAATGAGAAAGCAAATGTAAGATGGACAGATGGAGGTATAACTGAGAACTGAGCAGAAAGGCTGAATTACACAGTTTCCCTGGTTTTTCTCCTTTTCTGGAATAATCACTAAAAACTATTATGCCATCAGGAAAGCCTGAAATAGATAACGCAGCAGAAATTACTAGTATTAATTTTATTACTTAAGGGGCAGTGGACAAGAGCAGCCTTTTTATTAATGGCAAAGAGGTGTAGGTACACATATAAGCGACACTACCATGAAGTAGGGATTTTTGTTTTAACAAAATCCATATTTATATGATTATATTTCCTATGGTTGAGAGCAGCTATAATTAATGGATTTCCCTCCTTCTCCTAATGCAGCCATTTGTCAATTCAAATACAGAATGTCCAATCAATTTTGATGTATTTAGTAAGCAATTTGTCAAATGGTGCTATAATCCAGTTAATATATTAATTTTTGTCATGGAGAGAGTTCTGACAACTATATAGTTTTCCATAAATGGTTGGGAGAGAAAAATATGTACTGGGACTCAAGGGTCTTTCTTTAGAGATAATACCTCTGTGTCCCAATATTTGAGATCATGCCATAGTATATTTATTACTCAATAAAAAACTGCTTTGCTAGAATAAAGACACCTGAGTTCTACTAGACAGTGTGGTTACTAATTATTTTCAATAAACTGGGTTTCTTTGAATCCCTGTGTGTCTCATGTATTTTTAATAAAGTAAGCAAGCCAATGTGTGTGACACTAAATATAAAATAAGTAAGCTTCTAAAGAGGAACAGGGCTTAACTAATGAAATGTATGCATCTTAAACTTAAAGAGTACTTCTATAAACATTTTCCACTATCCTCAAAGTTTCTTCATGTGAATCGCTAAAGAGCTGGCTCCCAATCTTACTTTTCCTATCTCAACATACTTTAGGTAAATGACGGAGTCCTACCAGGACTTCAGAGGCACTGCCCTCAGGCTATCCAGTTACTGGTACTCTTGACTCTTGAACAGCTGACCTTCAGATTACATGGTGTGAAGCTCTGGACATGACAATCTTCTGTGTCATATATGTATGTGGATATAAATGTATGTCATCCACTAATTGCTATGTTATCTCCATCTTCTCCCAAGCCTAACTATACACTAGGATCTTGAGACAGAACTAGTACATGTGCTGAACTTCCCAGTAGCTGGTCCAAATTTATATCACAGAAGAAATCTGGGCTATAGTGACCAAGGAAGAGTCAAATCCTTTCCCAAACTTTTCAGTGGGAGATTTAATCCCTGCCAGTTTGGGCAGAGCAGAAGACAGGTTTCAAACTGTCACAGTTAAACTCCAGAGCTACCCTGGGCATATTTGGCAAATATTTCCCAAAGATGATGATTCTTGCTGTTCACTATATCCAAATCTTTCTGTATTTTGCTATCAGGAAATGCAAAAGCGGAGATAAAGGCATAGAATTTCAAGAAAACAAAACTGAAAAAAATTGCAAAAATAATTTTGTTTTATGTAATTAGAAGAAAAAGAAAAAGAAGAGAAAAGGAACACTACATTCCTCTTCCAGACATTAGGCTCCCCTTAGCCCATTTATGAACCATGCAAGAGCAAGGGGAAAAAAAAGTCCATCAGAGTGATTTGGCACAAGGCTGTGTATTTAAAAATCTGCAACGTGTACCAGTCCTCCAGACTACCAGACGTCCAATTGTTTCATGCGTCTGCTGAGAAAGGTGCCCTATGTGTCAGAAAAGCACAATGAATATTTTTCTATGACCCACAGGGCAGAGGTCACTTATTATAAATGGATAATGAGACCTAATGCAGTGCTCTGAGTATGGACAAAGAAAGGGTCTATCCATGGCCCCTGGTGGATTGGTCATTCAGGCTTTTATTTCCTCTGCACACTTAATGGAGTCAAACAATTGACAGAAATTCTATAGAGAAGGCTGAAACTGAGAGAAACAACTGTATTCTAACTCTGATAGACAGATACAAATAATAACCCTGAAAAGGCGCCAGAACTCCTGTTACCACTAACATAGCAGACAGCTGTAGCATTCTCCCTAAATTCCCATTTAGTCATTTCTTAGCAATTAACCTTACTGATGGAAGTGATGGCACATCAAACTACGAGCTCCTGCCAGTATCAACCCATTACATTACTGCAGGTAAGCAGACACAGACCATTCTGATATAGCTCCTTATTAGTGGAGAAAAGGGCAAACAGATATCTCCATAACCTCCTTCCCCTATCTCTACTACCCAATTGACAAATTGCACATTCAGGTATATCAGTGTCTGATAGTAAGAACCTTAAACTCAGGTGGGGTTGAGTAAATGACATCAGAAGCAGAGATACTCATGGACTAAGGGTTTTATGACCAATAGATTATTTTTCTTTAATCTATCATAATTAATGTCTTATCTCAGTCAAATCTACCAATTTGATGTTATTAAATATTAATAGCATCAATGGAAAAGAATGCATACTCTCAACAGTGCCTGAAAAAAAGCAGGTTATAAAACAACCTGAAGGAACATTAAGCTACCAATATCATTTACATTTTTGTAAAATACAGATATTTAAAAACAGTCCTTTGGAAAAGCTTTACTTTTGTTTCATTTCAATTTTAAGAACAATTATGACAGGAAGGTGGCTTGACATGCAAATACTCAAATCAAAAATACTAAAGCAAATACAGACATGCCAAGATTTACTTCAGAATGGAGTATAGGTCATTATGTTGTAATAGAAAGGACTTCAGATGCTGAAACATCTCAACAATAAATCAGCAGTGACAGAAAAACCCGAGGAACTATTCCATAGGTGTGAAGATCTATGGAAAGATATGGGTATCAGTAAGAAGCATGTATCCCATAAAAACGAAGATGGGAAAAAAGGTAACTAATCCAAACTTTTCAATTCATCATTTATAAAACTTACAGATTGCTGGTGGTAATTTCATTTAACAATATGACATCTTTTCATTGAAGAAGAATAGGTATTTAATTTCACAATGTTCCCCAGGATATGTTATATATATATATGCTGAACTCAGGGTCACTCTATCTCAAATTTTTAGTCTCGAAGAAAACAACACTCATTTCATTAAAACACTCATGTCTCTATGGCAGAACATATGTCAGCTGATAAAATTAAGTATAGAGAAATCAACAAATATAATTGAATCTGAAGTGGCTTCTTGACTACCTCAGATATTCAGACCTGGATAGAGTGGTATGACACACCCAGTGGCCAACAATGGACTATAAATATTCTTTAAATAAGACCTACATTACACATTTCCTCTACAAGAGAAAAACATTTCTTTCTTCCCCTTCCACCCTACCCAGTCTTGGGCAAATATTTATTATGGACAATGCAAGGAAATATTGTTGAGTACCTCCATCATACTTGGTACATACCACAACAGCGATGCAATCCAGGATGTTAGGTTAAATCTAATATGACATTTGAAAGAGAGCAGCTCAGAAAATTGCTGCATATTTAATTGCTTTTCCAGGGCACTGACAATGACCATGGTAGAGAAGACCAATAATTTTTTTCCTCTTTGTATCAATATGTTCAAAATATATCATCATCATATTATAAAACCAATAAAACAAAAGACTAGTAAAATATTCTAAAATGACTTCATTCTAAACCCAAAAGTGTGGCTTTATGTTACAAGGAAAAATATTTGTTATTTCTGTTCTTTTGGTTGGAGTTGGTAGGCCAGCAGCACAAAATTTAGTTGGGAATGAAGATTTCTTAATTATGTTGCCGATTTGTGACTCTGGTACTTCTAATATCAGTCAAATATCAATACTAGCATTTAGGTACTCTCTATATACCTTTAGTCATTATATACAAATGTATATACCTATAGTCATTATATACAAAGACTAAAATAAAATAAAAATGCTAATGAAGTCCAAGAGATTAGTAAAGCAGTAATATTTTTTAAAAGCAGATACATCAATAGAGAACCCAGCTATTCAAAACAAAAAACAAACAAAAAAAAACTAGAACTGACTTAGTTCTCTTTGGTATAAAACAAACTAAGATTTTTGTCAAAGCAACACTTACACTTTAAAGTAAGATTCCAGTTAGAATTTTTAGAGTGATTAATACTGGTCTCTTACTTGTCATGCTGTCTAGGGTATCACAGTGGAACCTCATCTCTTCTTTCCACATTCTCTCTGGGATAAAATTATTTCATAGGAAACTTATTATTAATTACCAATTATATGCCCAAAACATCTCAGAGGGGGGATCAAATCTGTAAGTACACATATAGAAGTTTTGGGGTTATTTCCAAAAGCCTACAGAACATTACTACCATGATATATACTGCATGCACCAAAACTGACCCGACATTGCAATCACCAATTCTTTCTCCTACAATAGGCAACCTACTTCTCCTAATGTTTCAGTGAATGGCATAACCTATTGCCAGGACAGTAGTCCTTTCCTCTTCACTTTTCTTTAGTTACTCCGTGTTGTTCCAAATCCCAGAGAGTCACACTCCTCTTTCTATGAAATTCAGCCACTTCTCTCCATCCCTATTGAAATTATCCCCATTAATACTCAACTTCTTCCTTCTTTGCATTTCCATACCAATTATTTAATGTTATTAAATTGGTACACATCACAATGTGTTATAGACATTCCTACACATGTTCCTTATTTCTTAATGTTAAGGTAATGAGTCAAAAGTAAAGTTGGTAGAACTGGTATAATGCAAGACCAAGATAATATATAGGGTTAAAGCATCTGAAGTTTAAGAAATAATTATGATCACACACTTTCACTACTGGTCACATAAGAGAGACTAGGTTTATATTATCTCCTTAAAAAACTAAGTTAGCCCTAAGCAAAAGGCTGTTTTGAGGAAAAAAAAAAACTTAAAAATAAGCAAAGAAAGAATCAAACTTACTCAAAGTAACTTGACTGCATCCTCGGAATACAGAATAACCTACCACTCAACAACATGAAATTACAAATGCCCAGCCTCCTACAATAATCATTAGGCAAATAAAGAAGCAGGAAAACAACTCACACCACAAAGAAAAATTAATCAATAGAAACCCCCAGCCCTGCCAAGGAATATCATGGTGAAAAGAATTAGCACACAAAGACTCTAAAATAGCTATTGAAAAATAATGTTCCTTATGTTCAAACATATACATGATGAGGAAAGAAATGAAAAATATAAAAATATTACAAATATAAAAAATACAAATGGAACTTCTAGAGATTAAAAATACAGTATCTGAAATGACAAGTATGTTGAATAAAATTAATAGCAGGTTAGAAAGACCAAAACAGGAGACTTGATATAGTTAAACACATAGAAATACTAACTACAAGACCAGAGAGAGGAAAACAGAATTTAAAAAATGAAACAAAGAGTCAGTGAACTGGAAAAATATCGGGTGGTCAACATAGATATAATTGGAGTCACAAAAGGAGAAAAGGGAAATGACAGCAAAAATATTTGTAAGATATAATTTCATATAAATTTTCAAATTTGATGACAATTATAAATCCACAGACCCAAAATCTCACAAACCCTAAGCAGAAAACCACACCACAATATTATGGTTTAGTTATTTTTTCTATTTTTCTACAGTATTTCTATCATTTCTACTGTTTATAAGTTTTCCACTTCACTGATTTCCACTCTGATCTTCATTATTGCCTTTCTTTTGTTTTAATTTGCTCTACTTCTAGTTTCTGAATGTGGAAGCTGAGGTCACTGATGGCAGAACTTTCTCTTTCATAACACAGGCATTTAGTCCTATAAATTTCCCTCTAAGTGCTGAGTTAATGCCAGCCCACAAGTTATCCTACTTTTCTTTAAACTTTTTGCTTTGAAAATGATTATAGATATATACGAAGTTGCAAAATAGTACAAAGAACTCTTGTATATCCTTCACTTAGTTTCAAAACCAGGAAATTGACATTAGCACAATCCAAAGCCCTTATTTGGATTTCACCAGTTTTATATATACAATTTTATATACAATCATTTTGTGTGTGTCAGAGAATGTGTGTGTATTGTTCTATTCAATCTTATCACATGTTCATTTGTGTAACTTCTATTGCAATCAAGATATATTAACTATTCCCTAACCACAAAAATCTATCTAACCCTTTATACTCATATTCAACACCCTCTCTCCCACTCTGTCTCCAAGCCCTGATCAACACTAATCTGTTATTCATTTCAATCATTTAATCATTTTTGAGGATGTTATATAAATGGAATCCTTTTTTTTTCGTGGTGCTTTTAAGAGTTGTAGTATGTGAACTTTTGAGCCTGGCTTTTTTCACTTGGCATAATGTCCTTGAGATTCATACAACTTGTATGTGTTCTCATTTTCATTCAGTTCAAAATACTTTCTAATTTACCTTTTGATTTCTTCTGTGAATATGTATTATTTGGAAGTGTATTGTTTAGTTTCTAAGTATTTGTGGATTTTCCAGGAATCTATTATTCATTTCTTATTTAATTCCACTGTGGTCAAAGAATATTCTTTGTATAACTTGAAAGCTTTTAAATTTACTGAGAGTTGTTTTACGGCTCAGAAGATGGTCTATATTGGTCAACGATCCCTGTACATTTGAAAAAAATGTGTATTCTACTGTTTTCGGGTGGAGTGTTCTCATTAGTCTGATAATAACAGACCAACTCAGGGTTTAAACTGTGTTTCTCCTAAGCAACATATAGTTGGGGCTTTTTTTTTTTTAAACCTTATTTGACAATTCTGACTTATTAGGATATTTAGACCATTTATGACTACTAGGAACACTGATATGCATAGGATTACACCATCTGGCTTTTTCCTTTCTTTTTTAATGCCTATTTTGAAATTTTATTTTTTATTGAAGTATTATAGTTGAGATACAATATTATATTAGTTTCAGGCGTACAAGACAGTGATTCAACAATGATTTACATTACAGAATGCTCACCATGGTAAAATAAGTGTAGCTACCATCTCTCACCATACAAAATTGTTAGATATTATTTGATTATGTTTCCATTTTATTTCCTTTCTTGGCATAAGTTGCTTTTGATTTCTTTATATACATTTGTAGCATCATAGTTTACCTTCAGGTGATGCTTTATCACTTACATACTATAAAAACCTTACAATAGTATAGTATAGTTTTACTTCCCACATTCCTTGCCTTTATGCTATTGTCATACACTGGTATGTGTGTGCATGTGTGTGTTTTAAAGACTACAATACACTGATAAACACACACACACATATTTTAAAGACCGCAATGCATTAAGATTATTTTGTGTTAACAGTGAACTACATTCTGAAGAGACTCAAATAACTACCATAAAATCCCTCCACATACATGTTTAAGCCATTTTCAGTATTCTTCATTTCTGTTACCATTTTTCTTCTGCTTGAAGGACTTCCTTTAACATTTCCTGTCAGTATATCTACTGCTGATCAATTTAAAATTTTTTGTTGTTTTATATCTGAAAAAATGTTTATTTTGCCTTCATTTTGAAGAAGCATAGAATTCTTTTGCTAACAGTTGTTCACTTTCAGTACTTAAAGGAATCTACTGTCATTCTTATCTTTGTCCCTCAGAATATAACACATTTTTTTCTCCTTCTGGCTGCTTTTAAGATTTTTTTCTTTCTAAATTATTTTGAGCAATTTGATTAAGATGTACTTTGGGATGATTTTCTTCATGTTTCTTGTACTTGGAATTTACTGACCTTCTTGTATCTGTGGGTTTACAGTTTATGTCAGATTCAGACATTTTTTGGCTATTTCTTCTGTCCCATCACCCATCCTTCAGGGTCTCTAATTTCAAGTATGCATTACCCAAGATCAGAGAAAATGTTTTAAAAATGTTTTTCTATCTGTGTTTCATTTTAGATCATTTCTCTTGGTTTGTCTTCAAGTTCACTAATATTTTCTTATGCAATTTCTAATTTATCCTCAATCTTATCCAGTGCAGCTTTTCATAGCTAGGTTTTCCTATTTAAAGCTTTGATTTGAGTCTTTTCAATGTTTCATCTCTGCCTAAGTTTTCAAACATATGTAATACAGTTGTAACTATTAGTGTCACTATTCCTGACTGTGTGAGCTCTAGGCACTGTGCCTTCTAAAGCTCTCTGATGGCTGTTTCTTTGACTTCAGGTAGTTTCCCATAACTATCAGTATTACGCTAAATACTAAAGAGGACCCTTTGCAGATTTTCAGAGATCTCATTCTGTGCAGATCTATTCTCTCGTATATCCTGTCCAGCAAATTCCAGATCAGGAGTTAGTAAATAGCACATATTTAGGGCTTTGTGGGTCATATGGTTTCTACACTATTACTCAGCTCTGTGGTTCTAATATTAAATTGGCCACAAACAATATGAAATATATAAACCAACTCTTTTCAAGTCACTGGCCGTCAGGGAACGAAGGACCTGTGACAAATGAAATGGTGTGGCTGTGTTTCAGTGAAACTTTATTTACAATAATAGTCTATGGTAGTTTGCTGATAGGGGCTCTTCCTTGGTCTTACTGGACTCTCAGCTCTGTCTCTTTTGTATTCAACTTGGACTCCCCCTCACTGCAACACAGCCTAGAAACTCTTTCAAGGCAATAAACGGAGACAATTGTAGGGCTAGCCTTGTTTGTTTTTTCCATCTGTTGAGAATCGTGGTCCTTCATTCCCTGATGGCCAGTGACTTGAAAAGAGTTGGTTTATATATTCTGGGGCTTTTTGTTGTTTGTTTCAGGCAGGATGGTAAATCTGATCTGTCTGTTATTCCACCTTGATGGGGAGCTACTTTTCAAATGGAATCTCTAGATATACCCAATGAAACTAAAGAACATTATTTTCACAAAAAAGTATGAAATCCAATTGAAACATGGTATATGTTTGAAACATACATCTTAACTATTTTCAGTGTTCTTCATTCCTTTCCATCTGGTGTCGAAGGCTCTCCCCACCTTTCTTACAATGCCTTTAAAGGTAGAGGATGACAATTATATCCCCAGTAAAACACAGGGGGATTCTATGGATCCCAGTCACCTTTCTATCATGTATCAAAGCTATATTTCTGTTGAATGGTCTTTTGTTACCATTTGACAAAGAAAACTCCGGTAACTTAGGGAGGAACTTCTCACATGCCCATGGATTATCTTAGAAAGAAGTTCAAAGTCTGACCTCCCCCTAACAAAGCTAGTTAATGTCAGGAACTTAAAAATACGCTGCCGCCAAATTACCTGAAAGAAAAGGAGGAAACATTATTTTTTCCTTAAATAAAAACTTTCCCAAGTCAACTCAGTAAGCCCTGTTTTTAATTTACAATTTGGAAAGCTTTGAAGCAGACTAAAGAAAGTTATTGTCTATTTTGGGATCATATTCAAAGCTGGTTGATATTTGTTAGTGTCTTCTAATGTTTATCTTTGTTTTCAGAAAAGGAATACACTGAAATAAAATGCCTAATTTAGAAAAGGTAATTATAGTACGCAGTTTTTTTGATGGGAGCAAAGTAGTGTTAACACAAAATCACTAATGTTCTCTGCTATAATCATTTTATAAATCATTCCCAAGATTTTTTATAACCAGGACAAAACTTTATTTTTGGTATTAGATTCTTGACTTTAACTTTTACTGAGATACATATAGCAAGATCAGATTACCATCTGTTCATTTACTTTGCACATATAAATTAATCAATTTACTCAATTAAACCATACAATTTGCTGATATTTTACTTTTTTTTAGCTTACTCAAAATGGCAATTTCCTATGGTTTGACCTAATAAGAAGTTACTCCACCCACACAGTGACCTGTGAAAGGCACACTCTAGTATGATTTAGTTTGCAATAAAGCAAATTCCTGGATTTTGTAACATTCTATTCACTTAATATAGGTAGGAAATGCAACTACAGTTACGAATACAAAATCTGGAGTTTTTAGTTATTTCACTTCAAAGTCAGATAAGACATCTTTAGTGTTCAGGCAGGGTTCCCTTTCCCTCCCCCACTAGTCACCCCCTTGCCACATATGCAGAACTCTGTTTATCAACTAGCAGTGTATTTATTATGATTATAGGCCTGAAAGGGGAGTGGGGATTCCTTGCTAAACATCCTGCTCTCCTCTCATCTCCCTGAGACAAAGTCTCTCCATTTCCATTTCCATCACTCTTTGTCTAATATTATTATAATTTCCGGAGTTTGAACAGTTTGCTTCACTTGATTCACAGATCCAAATACTACCAAAGAAAATACTTGCAAAACTTGTGGAGTTTGTATTAGAATTTTACTCCAAATGATTATATTTGAAAATACTTTTAGTAATATATTTACCAACTGTCTTCAAGTTGGTTAATAAGAGATGATTTTTCACTATGGTTAAGTAAAACAAAAATCTTTCTGCATTAGGTATGGTACACTTATGTTTTAAGAGGTCACAACATTTTTTCAAATGGCTTTAGTAAGGGAATTAAAGAGAAAAGCAAGAGAGTAATAAGGAAATCTTCTTACATGAGGCTATCACTTGCATAAAGGGCTTAACAGATGGGCAGGTAAAGGTATTCTCTAAACTGGCTCCAGCACTGCTTTTACCAATTGTATTTCAGGCTTTTACTCCTCTGACACAGATGTCCATGTTTTGTGTACTTAATTGCTTCAGTCATGTAATATACTGGCATGTCCAGGACTCTCAATCAAATAGCCTTTCTTAATGTAAGAAAATGTGATTTTAAAATCCAGGCTAAATCTGTGTCTCTACCCTCAATGTAAAGAAGCAATATAGTAATTGTTACAGAATTACCTATCTCATAGGTATATTTTTTTACCTATTAAGTTATATATATATAGTAACATTTCACAAGATAAAACAAAATCACAGTCAGAATAAATATTTCATTATTAAGTCCCTGAAGTCTATTATTTGAAAATATGTCCTTTTAAGATAAAAAACAAAGGTACAGAATAATGCTCAAATGCATATATTTTTTTACAGCTTTTAAAGGCTTTAGCATCACTTCATTGATCATAATAATGCCTTTGTAAGAGCAAGTATGATTGTTGATATTTAGATTTATCAAGTTATTGACAAGTGATTTAGAACTGGAATCCAGGGCTTTTTATCCTTATCCCAGTGCTAGTCCATCTGGAATTCAAAAGGTCTGACACGAAATGCACCATGTTACCTATTTCAGCTAGAAATCACAGACTCATCAGCAACTTCCTTCATTCAAAACGTCTCTAATTCTTTTCTACTCCAACTCTGCAACATCTTACAGGTTTGTCCTGTCTTCTCTGTAAGACAACATTATTTAAAGCCGGCTCATCTTGCTCCTAGATCATGGAACTTCCACATACCTCCCTTCCTCTGAACCTCCTATTATAAAACACTGCCAAAGTGGACTTCCTGAAGTGCAATTCTGATGGTGTCATTCCAGTGCTTGAAAACATTTGATGACTTGCTCCTGCCTACAGCAGTGGTTCGCAAAATGTTCACCTGGGGATTTTTTTAGTTCTGAGAATTGGACAAAGGTGTTTAGAGTTGCTAAAATCAAGTAATATCAATCAGCTTAATTTGCTAGAACAAAAAAAACTGAAAGATAGAGGTAACTGCTTTTGTTTTTTGCCCATATCTTTTTCTTACATATGTGAGACTTGCTACTGTTTGTCTACTAAACAGACCGATCAAAGTAACAAAACAAAGAAAACCAGTATTAATTCTGAAAGATTCAACTACTTAATTCAATGATTAGTTATTTACCCCCTATTAAGAGAAAGAGGTAAATGTTCTCATGATTTTAATTTGATATTACATAAATGTCATGTTTTTTCCAGTTCATATGAAAGATTTAAATACATGCTTAGATAACCTAGATCCTAACAACTTTTATGTATTCTGCTTCTTGTACCAGAAAATCATTTACACATATTACCTCTCTGTGAAGGCTTTGGCTCTGAGACTTCAATGTATAACCCTTCACTGATGAACCCATCTCCTTTTATTTTACTTTTTAATTAAACAACTGTCTCCCAAATTAGTGAACGCACTGAGGACAAAGTAACATATAAGTCACATTTAAATCACAAGAGCCTGACAGATAGAAGTCATTCAATAAATACATGCTGGAAAAATCAGCAAGTATAAGGAAGCAAGACTGCCAACTATTTGTTACAGTTATGAAGTTTCATAACTTTAGAGCAAAGCCAATAAATACACTTTTTGTTACCATAATATGTAAAACATTATAAACATAAAATAAAACTGGTTTAGAAACACTTACTTCATGCTATATAATATAGTCAGGCAAAATAATAAGTTCAATACAACACAACTCCATTAAAAACATGTCAATGTTGATTTTTAGGAAATTTCTTAAAAATATGCAGTGCTCAAGGCCATTAAGTTAAATTAAGGATCCAGTCATTTCTATAAAATTCAATTATAATTGTAAAGAATTTTGAATTCTATGACCATAAACTGGATAATAAATATTAAACTGTCTTTTTATGCCTCCCCTGCAACAATGACTTTTTCTAGCTCAATCTACATCTTCTCCTTAAGTGAAAAAAGAATCCAGTTCAATCTCTACAAATGTTAGGGCTTGAATATGTAAGTAAATTAATGAACAAAAACTCAACAGAACTACAATTGTAACTTTATCACTGCAAATAACATTCTATAAAAAAGAAAAATCTGCTGATACAGTTTCCACAGTGAAAAGTGCTTAATTTTCTTCATGTCAAAAATAAATACCAAGTTTTTTGAAAGTTTATTATATCCTAGTACCCCCTTTTTTTTTTAAACCTTTGAAAGCACAGCAGATATTCCCTCACCAACTTATATAATTGCAGGGGTGTATTTCCTGGTAGGGAATATGAACACACAGATGAATACTTAATGTGTGCTGGGGCATTTGTATTAAACACCTTACTTGCCTCAGTGTGAGTGTTTATGGCCTATGGCCTATGGACCAGTGGCAATATGCATGGTGGCATTAGAAGTCAGTATTTTAGGAGGAAATCTCAAAATACTGTATGGAAGGAAAAAATGAGAACTACTTACGGCCAGCAAGCAGAAACTGATAATACTGCACTGCATCTGCAGCGAGGAGCAGAGGGTGGTTTGCATTAAATGGTGGTTGCAATTCATTCCATTGAGGAGTTCTAAAGGAACAGCAGAAGAATATCAGTATTTAAGCTTAATAAATGGGATGTGACTCACCATCATTGTCACCACTTACAGATACTGATATAAACTCACACTATCTTTAAAATCATTCAAATGAACATGATGGAGGGTTGAAACCTGAAACACAAGGCCATCTGCTTAAAAAAGAACAAAAAGGTGGCAGTGAGTCATACAAATTACATAAAGCCAGTATAAGTTTAATAGCAGAAGAACCCCCAATAGGGTAGGCAAGATATTCAAACATTGGATAGAGAGGAAGTGTGGAATTCAAATGTCACAACTAAGTTGTAATTTTACCTAATTTCTGACAATTGTTAGAGCTCTCTAGTCTTAGAATATATGTATATTTTAAAATAAAGCAAAGTAGGTAAGATGCTTTAAAAAATTTTATTTCAACAATGACGGTGCAGTAATTTGCATTAGATCTGCCTGTTCCTAAATAGCTTGATAAATAAGATATTAATCTGATCAATTCAGTATAGTAAAGAATGCTGGAGCCTTCAAAAATCAATATAGGAATATTTTTAAATGTCAAAAGGAGAAGGATCATTTTCATATCCATTTTTGCCTGTTTCCATCCATACATTTCAGGACCAATTTTTTCTCCCTTTTACCATTGTACACTATATAGAACCAGTTTTATGCTAAATTTTTATTTCTCCCTCTCTATACTAGCTTATAAAGTTTCTAATGATTATATACTTTTGAGAAGGACTCTGATACTTATTAAACATTTCTACAGTGCTTAACCATTATATCTTGGGGAATTACTTTAAAAGAAACCTTCAGATATAATTCTATTAGCTTCCATTCCCCTTAATGGCTATCTCAATGTACTTTCTATTTTCATGAGCATAAGACTGGAAATAGGGGAAGCACTAAAGCTTTATATGTGGACAGAAAAAACCCAGGTCCTAGAAAAGGTAACACAAAAATGCAAGGGGAAAAGAGTTCAAAAGGAGGCATGCAACAAAGACAACTGAAAACACAGGCCCCCACAAAAATTTGTACACAAATGTTCTCAGAAGCATAATTCAAAGCAGCTACAAAATGGAAATGTCCATCAGCTTATGAATAAATTGTGTGGTATATCCATGCAATGGAATATTATTTGGCCATAAAAGGAATAAAGTTCTCATATGTGCTACAGCATAGATGGATCTTGAAAACAATGATAAGTGAAGAGAGTCAGATGTAAAAGGTCACATTTTGTATGATTCCATTTATAGGAATTGTCCAGAGTAGCCATATCCATACAAACAAAAAGTAAACTGGTAGTTGCCTAAGGCTGAAGGGATGGGGAAAATGGAGAGTGACTACTAATGCTAATGCGTACAGAGCTTCTTTTGGAGGTGATGAAAATTGACTGTGATGACAGTTGAAAATTCACCTTAAATGGGCAAATTGTATTAATATAAATTAGTCTCATTTTGAAAAGGAATTACTGATACATGCAACAACAGGATGACTCAAGTTTGCTGGGTGAAAGAAATAGGACAAAAAAAAGAGTATACATACACTCTATGATTCCATTTATACAAAATTCTAGAAATCATAAACTGATCTATAGTGACAAACAGCAGACCAGTGGTTACCTGGGCACAGTGGGTGGGGTAAAGAGGGGCAGGAGGAAGAGATTACAAAGAGACATGAGAAACATTTGGGGGCAATGGATATATTTTAATGTTCGTTATGGTGATGGCTTCACGGCGTTATAGATATATGTCAAGCCTTATCACATTGTACACCTTATTATTTTATACTTCAATAAAGCTGCTGAAAAGCATGAAAGGAGGTCCTACCGAACCAGAGTCCAGCTGGCTCGAGGTGATGTCATCATTTCCAGTGGGGTGTCATCACTGATCTTGAGGGCGGTGCTGAGCGGCCGTGGTTCCACCATGTGCTCTACCAAGGTCCCATAGCAGCTAATAATGTAGAGAGATTCAACTACAACTTGTTTGGACTGATCTATAAACAGAAAAACACAACTTGGATATGCGTGACAATGGCATAAAAGGAGCACAGCAGTATCTCTACAAGCTATTGACCTTTTGGTCTGTCCTGAAGCTCCCAAGAGAAAAAAAGAAGACAATAATTTTTTACATGGTGCTGCTCCTTGCCTGAAGGTTGCCTGTGAAGCAGATGCTAATAAATATGAAAATATCTATCAAAATATTTTTAAATCTTAAGCAATTTAGTTCAAGAATGATGTAAGTATACTTAAAATTATAGTGAAACAATATTTTACAGTCTCCTGTATATGTCTGCAGTGTAACTTGTCCCACATTATGAAAAATAAACATCAGGTGGGACAGGGAAGGACTGACTGTGTGGACTGAGATTCAGTGACATCAGATGTACTGACTGAACTACATGAGAGACTCTTCATAGGCCTAAGTCAGCCTAACTTCTCATCTACTTCCTCTCAGAAAATTTTCTCTTTGAAGTTTCTGGATTAAAATAAACAAACAAATGAAAAATACACATGTCCTCCTCCCCAAAATCTTCTTCTTTTCTTTCAGTGGGATCACAGGCTCCTATCATAAATGAAGACCAGTCATACATTGAGGTCAGGTGCTAAATATGGACCTAATCAAATGACTTTATAAGAAGTTCATATGTCCTCACTACCAAAACAGGGTTAGTCTGCTATCTTGGATTTTACAGGAAACCTAGGAGCACATGAAATCACTCACGAATGCTGGGTGGGGCAACTTATCTCTGTGCCAGGGGAATCAATTACAGCTGATTGGAGAAAATGGCTAACGACCAGTCAGTGGGACATAAAGGAGTAGCAAGTTAAAAGGGTAATTAGAACAGAAGGGAGAAGCATTTGAAATTGAGCTTCACAGAGGGTTTTAACTAATAACAAAAAGTCATTTTGATAGCATCACTAAAGCCAAGGCGGTAACAAAAAAATAAAGATGGGATAAGAAAATGGAAGGCTTGCATGCTCTACTGTGTCCTCTGCCTCTTAGGTAAGGAACCTGCTGTGCCTGAGATCCTGTTTCCAAGGAAAGGGTCACTGAAAGGCGATAACAAGGGAACAGGCTAACATCTGACTGCCAGAATTAAGTGTAAAGGAGAGCCATTTTGCCAAGAACAATACAGCCCGAGGAACTCATCAGAGAAGTGCCTCGCTAACTCAGTCTGTGACCTACTTTAATAGTACAAAAATAATAAGGGAAAAATCCCAACATTCAAAATTGAATGCTTGGCCCGTGAATGTAGGCATTCTCTTCTACACAGAAACAATAAAGGTATAACATACTAAAACACCAATTATATGAACTTTTAGGTGTTGATCCTGGTGATCAAAGCAGGGGTTAAGATACATATAAATGCAAAGGAGCAATGGTTACCATGAGTGATAAATCTAATGTCTTATCTCTAAAATAGTTCCATTTCAGTTTGATATATAAAATGTGGGATTGACAATACAGTTGATGGAGAAAGCATGTATGAAAATAAAGAGATGGTACAGAATGGAATCCTGAAAATGCTCTCAGCCACAACACCATGCAGAGTTAGACACAGTATGGGGAGAATGTCTAACAATGCAATGCAATTATATTCATTAACCTTCCTGTCGTTTATTTTTCCTTCATGAGTTAGTGAAAATGATGTGTCTATGTTTCTTTCTAAAAATAAGCGTGTTTTTATCTTTTAGTTGATAACATGGCAGAGTCGTTGATAATACAAAAGACATACAATATTTTATTGGTTTTAGGTGTACAACATAGTAATTCTATTGTGTTGACTTCTTCTTAAAATCTAGATTCAGCATTATAAAACCTGAGTTTCAAACTGATACAATCACCTACTAACCAGTGCTTTTAGCTAAAATATTCAACCTCTCTGATCTCAAGTTCTTTATTGCTAAAATAGGGATAACAAGGTTTTTCCTCTCCACACCTTAGAAACAATGGTGTGAAATCAGCTTGTCACAAATGTAAAAGCTACATATAATGGTATGGAATTGAGAATACCTGTAGATTGTTGCCAACAAAATCATAACATTCAGTGGTCAGTTCATTTCACATCTGTGGTAAGAAGATAGCCTTTTGTCTTGACTAGGCTTGAATAGTTAAGGAGAAACATGCTAATGGAAAAATTGGTTTCTAGAATATTGGGCTCAATATTATTCAAGGAGAATTGCTATCAATTTTCCTAAAGAAACAAAAATTACAAACAGCAAGTTTAAGCTTCAGTGAAACTACATACCTTTTTCTCTTTTCAGACCTGCATTATTTGCAAACCATGATCTGGATGTCCCAAACATTGCAGCCACGCAAAATTCTCCGCCCATTGATTTGCTGGGTGAAATTTGTGGAGGTGGTTTAACTTTGCTTAAAAAATAAAATGATAGCAAAAAAAAATTACCAAGATGAAATCAGAGTCCTCAAGATAATGACATATTTTCCTTAAATTCCACCCTGAAGTATTCAAACCCTCCAGCGTGGACATGCATTTTCCCTAAGTAATACCTGGTGGTGTAAGACTGTAGGAAAAGTTCTGCAGTAAAAGCAAAATTACTTCTAAGTTCCAGATTACTACCAGAATAGCAACTTATAAGACCAATAAAAATTAACTCCTTTTTGAAGTATATGCTGGAGAAATCCAAATCACTTCTTTCAGGCAGATAACATTTCCCTGGAGATTTCAAAGTGGAATAATAGAACCAACAGAAATATCTCACACAGTAAGAGCTGATCATTTCATTTTGATACATAAGATGTGGGACTGATGATACAGTTGATGGAGACAGAATGTATGAAAATAACAAGACAGTACAGAATGAAACCCTGAAAATGCTCTCTCAGCCACAATACTGTGCAGAGTTAAACAAGGTATGGGGAGGAGGTCCAACGATATGATGCCATTATATTCACTGATTCTCCTGTCGTTTATTTTTTCATGAGTTTGTGAAAATGGTGTATATTTATTTTGTTCTGTTTCTCATATGTTTGAGCTTAAAGTACATTAAGCTACTTTACATAACTACCATTAAAAAATACTTGCTTTCCTCTTTGTTTCCTCAAATCAGCATTCATATCAATAATTTCTAATATCAACTTTTCACCTTCTTTCTAATCCTTTAGTTCTCTTCTCTTTTGATTTGTCAAAGCTTCCCCCAAACTCCTTAGCAATTTTGCCAGCCACCTTAGATAAATGGCAGTATTGGTTTCTCTAATCCATAGATCAGAGAACAACCTCACTAAATCCTGGTCAAGATCCCAGCGCAGAGGGGGCCCGGGAATAACAGAGCTCTGATGTTCCTCCTCTGCTTGTCAGTCTCCAGTTTCAAGTAACATTATTTCCACCTTCTTTGGCTCACTATTCTTTATCTCTCTACCTTTTAATAAAATATGGTCGGACGGAGAAAGCTTGGTTTTGGGAGTCGGGAAGAAACCTGAATCTGAGTTCCAGTGCTGCCACTTACTAGCTTATTAGACTCGTGGGTCAGTTATTTAACCTCTCAGAGCCCAGACTACTAAAGTGTACAATAAAAACAGTAATGCCTATCTCATAGGGTTATTTTAACGATTATTACATTTGTTCTCAAAGTGTGGACTCTGGCTAGTAGTACCACCTTCAAAGTTCTTGGACATGCAAATATTCACCAGGCCACACCTGAGAACTACTGAATCTGAAGCTCTGGGGGTGGGACCTAACAACCTGTGTTTTTAGCAAGCCCTCCAGGAGATTCTGGTGCATGCTCAGGTCTGAGAACCACTGTATTAGGTAAAGTGCGTATGGGTCTCAGGGTGCTGCCTTCCCATATCACAGTACTCAACAATGCTAACATTTCTGTATAGCACTGCCTTCACCTAATTTCCAAAAAATCAGACTCGGCTTTGCTTTGCTCATTTCGGTTTCCAGGTCCTTAAAGCACTTGAAACAGTCTCTCACATATTTTATTTCCCAAGCCTTCTGTTTTGACATCTTCCTGCTGGGGGAAAGGAAAAAGTCTGGATCAGAGGCCAGTGTGATTGGTCTTTTCAGTCTCCCTTTGTACCAAATCCACAGTTAGCGTACACTGCCACAGATGAAAAGGCCTCTTCTTTCATCATTAACATTTCTGAAACTCTTCACATTACCACCCATAAGAATCACATCCATACTAAGAACACCAACACTGGTCATCGTCAGGTGTCCACTGAGAGGGGAAAAAGACACAGTTTTTTACAAAGTTTCTGTGAGGAAATGAATCTGGTTCTACAGTTTCACATCTTCCTCATTGCATTTGTCACAACTGCAAAAACCTACCAAAAAGAAGACACCCCTCTACCTCCGCTTCAACAGCCATACACCTCCCCTTGCAGCAGCACCGTCAGCCAGCAGCAGAATTGTTCTTTCTGGTTATGATGTGCTCTGTTGTACTGTCTTTGAAAGTAAATTTCTCTTCAAAGTCTTTATTTCTATCAGTGACTACATTCAGTGAGCTGTTAAGTTCCTGTAATTAGCATCTGTCAAGTCCCATTGTCACTTTTAACCCTTTTTGGAGTTTTAGGAAGTTGGAGGAGAAAGAAAGAATATCCCAGAATTTTTTAAAAGGTGTTTCCAATTGCGTGACTATGTATTTTTACTAGAATCACTATCAGGGAACAAAGATACTACAATGTACAAATAAGCTTCACAAGGACAAATCCAAAGCTCTTTGAAAACCACTGAATGCTGTTTTTATTTTTTGTGTTTTAAATCATGTGGTAAGCAACAAAACGGGAAACAAGTGAGCATGCCGTCTCGAGACAATAGAGCATCTAAAGAATGCATCCATTTAAAAATAGTTGCTAGTAGGCTGGACAGCTACCTTTATAACATAATAATAAAGAGTAGAAATATGATAGAACATCAGTTTAATGTTTGTTCATGCAAAAATGTATTCTGTATATTTATTAGCTTACAGTCCAATAATCCAATATCAAAAGCTAAAATCTCTTACACTTCTAAAACATCATACATAGCTTCTAAACACACAACTAAAAAGCATCAACACAGTATCATTTTACATAAACTCTTTATCTCCTGAGAATAAGGGTCTTACAGTAAAAATATCCTTAAAATTACATAAATGATAATTTTTATTCTAATACTTCATTATTTCTTTTTCCTTTGATAGTTCCTTAAATAAAGTTCACTAGTAAAAGTTTGTGTTTAATAAGTAATTAGAAGAATTTTCATCTACTTCCTATGTGACATAGTGCTATCTATGTACAGGTATGGAACATATTTAGTGAATATATTCAGAATAAGTCATTTCTATCATCAATCCACACTTGGAATGACTATGCCATTTAAGCAAAGTAGAACATAAAAATACATAGTGTGCATAGCATATAAGACTTCCAGAAAAATAAAAAGGAGAAAGAATCTAAAGAAAAGACTACTATTAATCAAGTATATTCTATGTGATATACCCAAAGGGAGAAAATTTAACTTTGACTCAATTTACTCTTCATCCTAAATTTTAAGAAGACCAAGACCAGGAATGTTGGTTGGAAGCAGAATTGAACTTTTCCACAATGACCCAGAATATTTCTGTTGTAAAATAACCTTTTGTTGGCAGAAAGATAAAACATTGAAAAATGACACTATGTGAAAGGAATAAAGGGGAAAAGTGCTAGCTTGTAAATCATGTTCACTTACAGGTTGGTGACCCGGCCATTTTAGGAAAGCATTCCAATACCAGCCTTTTTTTCTTTCTTCCTCTCAGTATCTCCTTTTATCCTCTGAAAGGGACCTAATAAATCCCATTCTAAAACTTTTGCAAAGTTAAAAAGAATACCTCTGGGTGTTTGGAGGCCTTCTCTCAGTTATTTATTAACATATTAAGCTAATAATACCACATAAAAAAAAATTTCAGTGTATATGGGGGGTCTAGAAATGCAATTGTGTTGATCATGGTCATAAATGAGAACAAAACATACTGATGAGAACGAAACAAACTGACAGTGCTGATGGACTCCTTCCTACCGAGAGCTCCTTATTTTTCCTCCCCTGAGCCTATCATAAATAATTCCACATTCAAAACTTTTTTCAACTGTGGCTTATCTTTGTGAGCAAAACATAAAGGAAAAATGCAATGAATTAAACTTTCATCACATCAGGCAAAATAAGATTATCACAAAACATTGTATTTACTAAACTTGATACAAGAGAATAACATAATAAAAAGTAAAATACACAAAGAAACAAAAACAAAACAAATAAGATGTTAAATTAAAACTCAGGAGTTTAACTTTCTATCATTTCCTCTTAACCATCTAACCATAGAATGAGAATCATTTTTACTTCCATCAGAGGTTCTGGGGATTAACATTACGGCATCTTTAAAAATATTTACAAAGACTGCTGAAGTTACCCATTGACTTTTTACTGTATTATCTAATACAGTTAGATTAACATATTGAATTTCTCTTGCCTGTTTTTTTTTCTTCCACACTGTTGCAAAAAGAAAAAAAAACAAAACAAAACTCTGATGATATCTGTTTTAAAACCATAGGGAAGTGACGTCCATCTGGATCATTTTTACTATGTCCTATGGAATAGGATACAAGAGGTGTGTCTGTGGATGGCATGAAAAGCAGTGAGGTCTGGTGCCTTGTTTAGGAGGACACAGCATGGAAAGAACTAAACTGAGATAGAAGCACCGTTTATTTCCTTTTCTAAAACAGAAGGGTACACAGTCAATATTTCCGTTTAAATGTTACACACAAAATTGATATAAGAATTACAAGTGGTATGATGTCTTTGTGTTAAAGAAGAAAAATTTTTCTTTATATTCCTCACTGTGATTTTTTTAAAAGGAATTTAGAAGTTTTCTCTCACTCTCAACCTTACTTATCTAAAATAAGAACTAAAAGGGAAACACAGTATTTTATTTTAAACAGACATTAATAACATATCTAAAATTATTATATCATGAATTATTCTTAAAGATTTAACAGATTTATGTAAATTTTGCAGAAAAGATTCTCTTTCCCATACAAATCTTTCCTTTCAAAAATTGTATTTTTTAATCTTCTCAAAAGAGAAAAATTAATTTAAATGAACTATTTATTTATAGATCAAATACTATGACAGTGCTAATTAAAACTTTAATTTGATATGTAAATTTTAGTTCTTTTCTAAAATTAACCTTATATAATAAAAAGACAGGTTATGAGTAAGCATATATTCAAAGGGATCGCCTTTTCTCCACACTGACCAGCATATATTATTTCTTTGATAAGCACTTCAAAAATAACAGTAACTTAAATACAATACTCCAGGCACATTAGGAGCTCAATAAATACTTGTTACTGATTTGTAATATTGAAAGCAAAATTCATTTTTAAAAATTCACAATGGTTATTTCTCTTAAAATTTCTGTATTAAATAAGTATATCATGTGTGATTCTTTTACATTATTTTATGCCGTCATTGAAATTGAAATATCCTGAAGGACATATAATCCCCCGAACGTATGAAATGGCTAAAATGCTGAAGATGGCCTATACAGCTAACTTTCCAACAAACTTAGTTTGTTATTTGCACAGACTCATCTGAAACTGCATGAATTTAAACACTTATACCAGTTTACCAAAGAATGAAGAAAATGTAGAAACTGATCTATCAAAAGCAACAGCTTAGGTAAATATAAATATTGCAACCTGACTGAAAGTCATAATTTTAAAGAAATTTTTATACATAATATTTTAAGAACTACAATAATTTTATATTCTTCCAAAATGCAAATATTGCCCTGCAACTGAAAATACTATACCATATATATTTAGCATACTATTTCATTTCATAATGGTAAATAAAAACATTCTCAGGTTGAAAACTAAATATCATGGAAAAATAGCAAAAACTGTTAAGACAAAGAAGCTCTTATAAACAACAGGGAAGAAATTGTCAAATGCATATTCATTTTGCTGCCTTAATTTGAGGTTTCATTAAGATCTTAATGGGAAAAACATGCACCACTAGGAAAGGAACGTATTTTAAAGGAGCATCTTTTAGGCTAGTATAAGTGACTAAAAACGAGTTTCTTGTGAGCTAACGATGGCATCAAACAAACCACAAAGCAGTCTTCCAAAAGACAGGCAATGATTTAGAAGTCTACTATATTTCATATATCCTTTTCTTTAATCTGGCTCTTTTAATCTTGTTTCAACCTCAAATCATTTTTAGTTGACAAGTGCTTTTGCTTAAATTTGAGGAGCGCATAAGCTGTTGATAGAATGGACTTTTCTTACTTAACATATAACATTTGTTACTCCATCTTTATTTCTATGCTAAAACTTCAATCTTTATTAACACACTAAAACTCTTTGTACTTAGAATGAAAACTTCATCCTGAGATGGAGTTTAATTCTAAGTTTAGCCTACAAATAAATTTTGTCATATGCTGAATCTGGCATTTAAAAACCGACAGCTCACTCTAAGCTCCTAAGATCCATGTATTTTATTTGTTTTTGAAAGAAATCTGGTTAAACAAAAAGAATAAAGATTGACTTTCATGGAACTTTTACTCATTTATACCCTGAATTGTTTAGAATAGTTTTATAAACCATGTCCTAATTTTGCTGCTGCATTTCAAGAAGGAAATTTTATGATTATTTGTCATCCTATTCTTATATGATGATGAAATTTTCAGATGTTTCTGTGGCACATAAACACTGAAATTAGTTTCTGTCAAATTATACTATACCTTTAAGAAGCTTCAGCTTCTTTTTGTCCCAGAAAAAAAGACTGGAAAGTTTTGTCTAGTATAATGGGACAGTATGAACAATTCCCAGTAGCAGTTACAAGAACTACATATGTATGTAGCAAAACTTTTTTAGATATTCTAACTAGATTTATAAGATTGATACACCTTACATTGCCCAAAACTTTCTACTGGCCCAATTATTTTTAAAAGCAAACAATGACCTGATTTAAAGGAGCTTCTTTTTAAAAATTACATTCATGGTAATAGCAGCTAACACTTATTGAGCTCTTACTATATGCCGGGCAGTTTTAAGCTATTTATATTGTTAGTTCACTGAATCCTCACAATGAACCTATGAGGTAGGTACTCCTGGCAACTCCATTTAATAAAAAAGGAAAGCAAGAAACAGAAAGATTTTAGAAAATTCACAAGATCACACAGGGAGTAAGTTTAAGAGTTGGGATTTAAGACCTAGGCAGTTTGATTCTGAGCCTGACTGTTAACCATTATGTTAAATAAACCAGATTCTAAAAACATTCTACTTACATATCTTTACATAAAAGTATTCAATATTCTCACTTTCTTTTCCTTGATTATATCTAAGACTGGCAAAGTTATATTTTATGCATTATTACATAAGAATTTACTAAATAAGTTATGGTGAGAATGCTAATAACTCAAGATAATAAAATATTTAGGAGTTTTTATGTAAAACACAAATTTCCTCTTTGTGCTCCTTAAATACCTTAAATACCTTAAACTATTCAAAGCAGAACTGACACTTGTTCTTGCTCCCAAATAAGATGCAGCAAAAATTTGTAGGGTATTTTTAGTATATCTTCAATATATTTATATTTCAAAATAAATCATGCCTTCAAATGTTCAGCCTGAGATGTAGGAACTTCTACCACTGTACTACTCAAAGCTTTAAGCTTGGGTGTTAGCCTTGTCTAATACACTACTAGCCATAGGAGAGAATACTTCTAATTTCTTTTTTTTAATATTAATTTGTGATTTTTTTACTTGACTTTTCAAGAAATGAAGTGAAACCAAGTAAACTGCTCTTTTAAAACTTAAATATCACCATTATGTCCCATCTACAGATCACTCAGTAAGCCGGTGCATCTATCTGTGATCAGGCCATGCAACTGAAAACAAAAGTACAAAACAGAGTAGTCATTTTCTGAGAGTACAGCAAATGAATTAGGCATGCGGGACTGAACTGGGACTCACCATGGAGCTTTTATGGAAAAACACCCCGCTCCAAACAGATAAGGCCTTCATGGAAAAGGGGGGAAAATGCACAAAAAATTAGAGGAAAACTCATTTAACATTAACAAATACATGCACAGCATACTGTTATAGATTTTGGATAAAATAACTGAAAAGATTAGTAATCATTTGCAATTCTGCTGTTGAGACTAATCAGTTTGATATAACCAGTAAACAGAATGAGGTGTAATAACAAGTCCCTTCATTTTCATAGGGTTAGAGATTTCAAAATGTTCTGTTTCTCCCCCTTTTCTGGAGCACCCCTGTAGGGTTCCCTAAGGGCAAAATAAAATGAATTTCACTTCTGAGGCCGTTTAAAACAAAGTACAGGTTAAATGGAATAATCAGATGAAGAAAAGAGTGGGATCAATAGCAACAGAGGTGAGGTTGTGTGACACAAAATGCTTAAAACTAGCTAAATATAACTAAAAAAATTGGATAAGCATTGTTTGCTGTTCACCAGTTGCAGTCTGAGAGCCAGAGAAAGAAACCACATATTTTCTAAGCTGCTTGTTAATGTAAGTTGACCTGCATATTGCCAACCAAAGGAACAAACCCTAAACACAAGTAGTATGACTTATTTCCATTTAGGGTCATGTTCAGGGAATTAATGTTTCTCTTAATAGTGACACAGGAGGTCAGCTGCTTCTGCCTGGCCTGCACTGGGCTAGGCTGGAATACAGTAAACTAAAGCCACAACTGCTTTTCTTAAATACAACTAGCAATACAAATTCAGACTTTAATGCTACACATATTTCTCTTTAATATTCTGTTCACAGCATTTAAGACATGCTATGGATATATGCACACAAAAAAGACGGACTGATTTAGTTATACCCAAAACAAAATGTTGCTGAGGCATCTGACATTTGGAAGGAAGACAACAAATCAAAAAGGAAAGCACACTGGCAAAACCTGGATATTTTCAACTTTGGTGCTACAAACATTAAAAAAAAAAAAAACCCTACCAATTCACATTAATCTCCCAGTGAGTCGAGTGTATTGGCCACAAACTGAAATGGGGAAAATGCTTTCACAACACTGAGTACAGTTTTGAGGACTGTATCACAGAAGATACAGAGAAGGGAACAGAAAAGTAAGAGATACTAATTAGAAGAGTGATTTGGAAGAACCGAGATATTGGGGAAGAAAAATAAAGAAAGAAAAGAAATTTAGAGATAGTATAAATACAAAGCAAGGAAATCTCTCTCA
This sequence comes from Manis pentadactyla, assembly GCF_030020395.1. Taxonomy (NCBI): domain Eukaryota; kingdom Metazoa; phylum Chordata; class Mammalia; order Pholidota; family Manidae; genus Manis; species Manis pentadactyla. The sequence continues at coordinate 155,682,756 of NC_080022.1, read as the reverse complement.
TAGTTAATGCTAAGACTACAACGAGAGATATGTCATCATCTTCATTTTTTAAAACAGTAGATTCCAAACTTTTTTTTAACTGCGACCCCGTATAAATATATTTTAAGGTGTAAGCTCTGTACATGAACATACAGAAATTGAAACACAAATTGAAACAATTCAACTAATGAGTTTTTTGTTTGTAATCAACTTTACTATTTTCAATTTCAATGTTTTGTAAACATTAATGTTGGGATTTAGTTACACTGAAGATTAATACATATTCTAACAGGGTAGGTCTGTGTACAGCTTGCGATTCTATATTTTTGACAAGCTCCTAGGCAATGACAAAGCTGCTTTACAGAACCAGGAACAAAATTACATTTTATTCTATTATATTTCATTAATTTTTTAAAAAGTTAGTCACAGTCCCCTTATCTTATTTCATGAATCACTACCACTGATTACAATGGAAACAAAAATGTTTCCGGAGTTCATCCTGCACTATGACAAACATCCATTTAAATAACTGAGACCATTTGAAGATTTAAAATCTCAGTAACATGGAGATGCCATGCAGAAACAATCAGAAAATGGAAGATTCAGTATGCTTCTGTATGTCCACAAATACCTCCAAAATGAAGACGTGATTGTTGCACAAAGAACCCAGCAACTTTCATTTCCTTCATTAGGCAGGACACCTGAAATAACTATACAGTCCAAATGATTCTGACAGAATCACTGCAATATGGAATATCAAGGCATGAGTTGCTCTTCACTGCATATTGTTTCAACATTGGACAGTCTCCCATCTCATTCCAAATATCAGAATACAGCTGATGCATGGTAAAGAATTCAAAAGTTTTGTTTTAGTCTTTTATGATTTAAAAGGTTTCTCTATTGACCCCCAAAACCAACCAAACAAACATGAAACAAAACCTAAGTTTCTATACTTCACAAGACCAGCTGATGTTCCCTACCCATAAGACCCAGTAAATGCTTTTTTCCAAGGTTAGGTTTCCTTATATGTAAAAAGGAAACATATATTAGCCAAATAAATTAAACAGAAGCTTAAAAAATCTCCTAGGTTTTCCTTTCCAGGCAGTAGCAGCATGCTACCAAAAGGAAGATTTCTACAGCCATTTCCTTTCCGGCAATCCCAACTCTCCAGACACCACACTGTCAAGTTTAAAGACAATAGGGATCTCACTGTTCACAATATGACCCAGTTGTGTGAGTCAAAAGTCATTCTTCTTCAGTCAAATAAGGATCTCCTGGGTAACACAGCTCAAGGAGAAAACAGACTGCGGGAACAAGGTGAGGACCCACTCCTCAGGTCCCCTGGCATGCTCCCAACCTAAACTCACCCACTTTTTATGTACTCTACAAACTGGAACTCTGCCAGGTACATGTAAAAAAAGAGCCACAAACCCCAAAGAATTAGAGTGACTGACATAATTACTGGCTCTGTATGGGTAGTGTCAGCTGTTCTTTTGAAATGTGCCTGTTTCATCTTTCCTCAGTAGCAAAAGAATGAAAATATAAAGTCACAAAGGACAAGTCCGTGATCCAGCTGTCTACACCTATGACTCACCCTTCTCCCTCCAAAATCCCACAGTTGTGGTTTTACATGAGGGTGGTTAGAAGGAGGAAAGGAATATGCGAGTGAGAGCATATGCTGAATTAAAATTGTCTATAGTAACATACGCAATTCAAATTATCATATTCAGATACTAAGAACTTGTGTGTTTTTGAAACACTATTAAATGTCAGCAGGCTTAATACTCCTGCCATATAAAACCTATTCACTTTGTCATGATTATGTACTTTTTAAGTTGAATTCTGACTAAAAACATCAGGACTAACCAAGAGACTAAAAATCCAGAAATATTTACTATAAACTTATTTATAGTCCAGCATGCAATGACTTGGCCACTGGTTCTCAAAGGGTTTCTTCTAGGATTCCCAGAAGACAGGAAGGAATTGGGCTTTATACCATTAATGTTATATAAGTTTTTGAACTGGTTCATTCTTTTTGAATGCCACATAGTACAACAAAAGCTTTGGTCTTACTGGCTAAGATACATGTGAAGATTTTTTTAATGTAAGGAAAAGGAAAACAATTTGATTTGGGAGCATGCTGAAATCCTCTATAACCCAAATCAAGGGCTAAAAGGTATTAATGATGATTAGGTTCAATCAGCTTCAGAGTTAAAGAACTTAGTTCTCTTAGTTGGAGTCTAGGAGAAAAATTCTATAACATACTCTGAAAGTTCTCTTTTTCAACTAATCAGATCCTACCTGAGAATTCAGGCACTATCACATAGTAGATATTAGAATGAGCCCAATATCTACTGTGAACAACTATATGTTAATCAATGGGACAATCAAGAAGAAATGGAAAAATTCTTAGAAACATACAACTTACCAAGACTGAATCAAGAAGAAATAGATCAATTACTAGTAAGGAAATTGAGTCAGTAATAAAAAATCTCCCAACAAAGGAAAATCCAGGACCAGGTGGCTTCACCGATGAATTTCACCAACATTTAAAGAAAAATTAACACCATTCTTAAACTCTTCCAAAAAATCAAAGAGGAGGGAATGCTCCCAAATTCATTTTACGAAGCCAGTTTTATTCTGAAATCAAAACCAGAAAAGGACCCTAGAAAAGGAAATGACAGGCTAATATCTGATGAATGCAGATACAAAAATTCTCAATAAAAAGAGTAACAAACCTAATTCAGCAGCACATTGAAAGTATTATTCGCCATGATCAAATAGGATATATCCCAGGGATGCAAGGATTGTTGAATGTAAGACAAATTAAGAGAATGAAAGAAAAGATCATCTTTATATGATCATCTCAATAGATGCAGAAAAAGCATTTGATAAAATTTAACATTCATCATGATAAAGATTTAACAATTAGGCATAGAAGGAACACATCTCAACATACAGGCAACTTCATTTCAGTGTGCTTTGCTTTATTATGTTTTGCACAGATACTGCATTTTTCACAAACTGAAGACTTGTTGTAACCCTGCATCAAGCAAGTCTATTGGTGCCATTTTTCCAACAGCATTTCCTGACTTCATCTCTCTCTCACATTTTGGTAATTCTCCCAATCTTTCAAACTTCTTGATTATTATTATACTTGTTATGCTGATCTGTGATTAGTGATGTTTGATGTTAATAATTATTTGGTGGCACCACAAAACATACCCATATAAGATGGCAAACTTAATTAGTAACAGTTTTATGTGTTTGAACTACATTGGCCAGCCTTTCCTCTATCTCTCTTCCTCTCCTCAGGCCTTCCTATTCCCTGAGATACAACAGTATTGAAATTATGCCAATCAATAATCCTAGCAAGAGTCTCTCACTTTAAATCAAATGCTAGAAATGATTAAGTTTAGTGAAGAAGGCATGTTTACGCTGAGACAGGCTGAAAGCTGGGCCTCTTGTACCCAACAGTGAGCCAAGTTAGGAATGCAAAGGAAAAGTTTGTGAAGAACATTTTAAGTGCTACTACAGCACAAGAATGATAAAGTGAAACAGCCTTACTGCTCATATGGAGAAAGTTTTGGTGGTCTGGATAAATCAGACTGGCCACAATTTTCCCTTAAACCAAAGGCTAATCCAAAGCAAGGTCTTAACTCTCTTCAAATCCAGGAAAACTGAGAGAGGTGAAGAAGCTGCAGAAGAAAAGTCTGAAGCTGGGAGAGACTGGTTCATGAAGCTTAAGGAAAGAAAACATCTCTATAACATAAAAGTGCAAGGGGAAGCAGCAAGTGCTGATTGAGAAGCTGCAGCAAGTTATCCAAAAGATCCAGCTAAGATAATGAATACTCCACTAACCAAAAAACTCTCAATGTAGACAAAACAGCCTTCTATTGGAAGGAGATGCCATTTAGGACTTTCATAGCTAGAGAGAAGTCAATGCCTGGAGTCAAAGCTTCAAAGGCCAGGCTGAATCTCTTGTTAGGGACTAATCCAGCTGGTGACTTTAAGTTGAAGCCAATGCTCATGACACTAAAAATCCTTGAGCATTTAAGAATTATGCTACATCTACTCTGCCTGTGCTCTTGAAATGAAACAAAGCCTGCATGATAGCATACCTGTTTACAACATGGTTTACTGAATTTCTAAGCCCACTGTTGAGACCTACTGCTCAGAAAAAGAGATTCCTTTCAAAATATTACTGCTCATTGATAATGCACCTGGTCACCTGAGAACTCTGATGGAGATGTAAAATGAGACAAATTTTGTTGTCTAGCCTGCTAGCACTACACCCATTCTGCAGTCATAGATCAAGGAATCATTTCAAATTTTAAGTCTTATTATTCAAGAAATTTTTTTTTTAAGGCTATAGCTGCCATAGACAGTGTATCTGGGATGTATCTGGTTTTGCTCTGATGTATCTGGGGCAAAGCAAGTTGAAAGCCTTCCGGAAAGGAGTCACCATTTTAATGCCATTAAGCACATTGATGATTCTTGGGAAGAGGTCAAAATATCAACATCAACAGAAGTTTGGAAGAAGCTGATTCCAACTCTACTGGATGACTTTGAGGGGTTCAAGACTTCAGTGGAGGATGTAACCACAGATGTAGTAGAAAGAGAAAAAGAACTAAAATTAGAAATGGAGCCTGAAGATGTGACAAACTGCTGCAGTCTCATGATGAGACTTGAATTGATAAGGAGTTGCTTCTTATGGATGAGCAAAGAAAGTGGTTTCTTGAAATGGAATCTATTCCTGGTGAAGATGCTGTGAAGATTGTTCAAGTAACAACAAAGGACTTAGAATATTATATAATTAGAATATATTACTAGAATATTAAATATTACATATATAAAATAATACACAGTAGATAAAGCAGTGGCAGGGTATGAGAGAGTTGACTCCAATTTTGAAAGTTCTACTGTGAGCAAAATGCTCCCAAATGGCATCGCATTCTACAGAGAAACCATCTGTGAAAGGAAGAGTCTATCCATGTAGAAAATCACATGGTCATCTAATTTTAAGAAGCTGACACAGCCACCCCAACCTTCAGCAGTTACCACCCTCATCAGTCAGCAGCCATCAAAGCAAGACCCCCCAACAAGCAACAAGAGTACAGCTTGCTGAAAGCTCAGATAACGGTTAGCATTTTTTAGTAATAAAGTACTTTTTAGTTAAGGTATGTACATTCTTTTTAAAGACTTAGTGCTGCTGCAAACTTAATAAGACTACAGTATAGTATAAACATAACCTATATGCACTGGGAAACCAAAAAATTGATTTGACTCACTTTATTACAGTATTTGCTTCATGACAAGCTCTCAGCTAACATCACACTTAAAGCAAAAGGTTGAAAGCTTTGCCTACTCTCACCATTCATATTCAACATGGTACTGTAAGTCCTAGCCAGAGCAATCAATCAAGAAAAAGAAAGAAAAGGTATCAGAGTGGGGAAAAAAGCAAAGTTGTCTCTATTTGCAGATAACCTGATTTTATATATAGAAAATCCTAAAGACTCAACCAAAAAACTGTTGATATAATCAATGAATTCAGTAGAATTATAGGACACAAAATTACCATACAAGAAATTAGTAGCATTTCTATACAATAACAATGAATTTTCTGAATAAGAAATAAAAGACTGGATTTCTTTTGAAATCTATTCATTTTATTTACAGTAGCACCAAGAAAATACTTAGAAATACATTTAACTAAGGAGTTGAAAAATCTCTACTCTGAAAACTATAAGATGCTGATGAAAGAACTCAAAGATGACACAAATAAATAGAAATCTACCCCATGTTCATGGATTGGAAGAACTAATGTTGTTAAAATGTTAATACCACCCAAAGCCATCTAGATTCAGTGCAATCCCTATGGAAGCACAAAGGACACTGAATAGCCAAAGCAATCCTGAGAAAGAAGAGAACAAAGCAAGAGGTGTTATACTTCATGATTTCAAGCTATACTATAAAGATACAGTCATCAAAATAGTATGATAAAAGCATAAAAACACTAGATCAGTGGAACAATCATAACCCCAGAAATAAACCCAAATACATACAATCAAGTCTTATTTGATAAGGGACAAAGAATACTCAATATGAGTATTTGAGATAGACTAGAATTCTGGTGCTGATGAAGACTGAAATTTTAAACAGAGTGGTCAAGGTAGGACCCACTGAGAAAGAGACAACTGAGGCAAGACTTGAAAGGGATGAGAAATTTAATCATACAGGCATCTGAGGTAACTGTTCTAAGAGGAACCAGCCAGTGAAAGGGCCCTAAATAAAGATAAAATTGAGTATGACATGCACTCACAGGAATTAGTATGGGGTGCTAAGGGATTACAAAGCAGGAACCCCCAACAGGTGTCAGAAAGGACTTGATGAATAAAGGGACCATTCTCCCAGATATACTAACTGAGAGGTGGTAGCATACCTGCCCACCCCAACTAAGCAGGCATGTCCCGAGGCATTCCCCTAATGGTAACCTCCTAAAAACAAAAACAACAAAGAATACTCAATAGAGAAAAGACAGGCTCTACAGTAAGTGGTGCTGGGAAAACTGGATGTTAATATATATAAGAATGAAACTGGACCTGTATCTGGCAACACTCACAAAAATTAACTCAAAATAGGTTAAAACTTAAATGACTTTTTTGGATATGATATCTACAGCACAAGCAACAAAGTTAAAAATAAACAAGTGGGACTACATCAACAAAAGCTTAGGCAAGCAAAAGAAATCAATAATGTGAAAAGAGAACCTACAGATTGGGAAAAAATATTTCAAACCATATATCTGATAGAGGTTAATACCTAAAATATTTAAAGAACTCTTGTAATCAATAGCAAAAAACAAATAACCCAATTAAAAATTGGACAAAGGAAGGAAAAAAATGATGGCAGAGTGAGAAGTGAGGCAGAAACTTCCTCCCGAAACCACTTCTAACACGAAAACACAGCAAATACAACTAATTCTGAAATAGCAACCCAAAGACTGCAGAGCAGACTGCCTACATGTGGGGAAAAGAGAAGACCTTACAGAAAAGGGCAAAGTAGCAAAGCCGCAATCCTGTGGGAAGCAAGCCCTCCCTGTACCACAACTCACAAGAGGGAGGAAGAGAAACGGAGCAGGCAGAGAACAGAAGCCAAGGACTGCTACACACCCAGCCCTGGAGATCTGCTCCAGGAGCACAAAGCCACATTACATGGTGCTCTGGAGATTAGTGGGGTTGGAAAGCAAAGACAGGCAGAATATTAAGAGAGACTACGATTCCATCCACTTGTGGAGAACAAGTACACACAACCAGCCACTTTAGGACAAAACAAAGGTGGGCACAATGAAAGACTTCCCAAGAGTGAGAGGGCTGCTACAGGGGAAAGGATTACACAGAGCTCGCTGCTCACAAGAAAGGAGAGGTGAACAAAATCATCCTAGCATGCTACGCCCAGCAGGTTGGGGACATTCAGGAGCTTCAGACGTTCTATCTTCCTGGATAGTAATGCAGCCCTGAGGTCGCCTACTGCGAGACACAGCCTGCTGCTCCTTCCTCCCAGCAGGTACCAGTACACACACATGCTGCCCCCACCATTGTGCCAGGCCAGCTAGAGGGTGACCCCCATCTATGGCAGCTATAGGGGTATAACTCAGAGGCTCCTCCATGTGCAGTCCACTCACTGGACCTGGCAGTGGAAGCAGGCAAGGCAGCCAGGAAGCTGGAAATAACTCTTTCAGCTCAGCAGGCACCACTGCCACGCATAGAGACCCCTGCCACTGCTCCAGATGCTGAGCAGATTCAGGAGGAAGAGCTTCTGGGCACAAGAGAGCACACACACACAAACTAATTATTCCATAGGAATCATTAGAAATATGAAATGGCAAAAAAATTTTGTACAAACAAGAATCCAACAGACACCAGAAAAAGGGCTAAGTGAAACTGAAATCACCAATCTTCGTGATAAAGATTTCAAAATAAAAATCATAAACATGCTCACAGAGCTACAGAAAAATAGTTGAGATCTCAGGGAAGACTTCAAGATAGAGACAGAAACTTTGAAAAGTACAGTATCTGAAATGAAACTTAAAATGGAGGGATTTAAAAGTAGATTAGATGAGGTACAGGAGATGGTAAATGAAACAGAACTTAGAGAACAGGAAAACAAACAAGCTGAGGAACAGACAGAAAAAAGGATCTCTAGGAAAGAAAAAATAATAAGGAAACTGTGTAACCAATCCAAACGGAGCAATATTCGCATTGCTGGGGTACTGGAAGAAGATGAGAGAGAAAAAGGGATAGAAAAAATTGCTGAAAACATCCTCAATCTGGGGAAAGACATAGTCTATCAGGTCATGGAAATGCAGAGACCTACCAAAACAAGGGACCTCAGAAGACAACACTAAGACATGTAATGATTAAAATGGCAAAGATCAAGGACAAGAAGAGAGTATTGAAAGCAGCCAGAGAGAGAAAAAAAGTTCACTTACAAAGGAAACCCCATCAGGCTATCATCAGACTTCTCAGCAGGAACCTTACAGGCCAGAGGAAGTGGCATGATATATTCAATGTAATGAAACAGAAGGGCCTCAAACCAAGAATACTCTATCCAGCAAGATTATCATTCAAATTTGAAGGAGGGATTAAACAATTCCAAGAAAACAAAAGTGGAGGGAATTTACCTCCCACAAACTGTCTCTACAGTGTACTTTAAAGAGACTGCTACAGATGGAAGTGCCCCTAAGGCTAAATAGGGGTCACCAGAGAAAATAAAACCAGAGTAAAGGAAGTAGACTGATTAATTACTAAGCAAATAAGTGCAAAATTAAATCAACTATCCAAAAAGTTAGTCAAGGTACATACAAAGAGTACAGAATATGACACCTGATATATAAAGCATGGAGGAAGAAAAAGGGAGGAAAAAAAAGAACCTTTAGACGTGTTTGAAATAGCAAAATAAGTGAGTTAAGTTAGATTGTTAGATGGTAAAGAAGCCGCCCTTGAATGTTCCGCAACCACAAATCTAAACCTGCAATGGCAATAAGTACATATCTATCAATAATCACTCTAAATGTAAATAGACTGAATGCACCAATCAAAGATACAGAGTTACAGAATGGATAAAGAAACAACAACCATTTATATGCTGCCTATAAGAGACTCATTTCAAACCCAAAGACATATACAGACTAAAAGTGAAGGGATGGAAAAAGGTATTTTATGAAAATAATAGGGAGAAAAAAGTAGGACTTGCAGTACTTATATCAGGCAAAATAGATTTCAAAACAAAGAAAGTAACAAGAGACAAAGGACATTACATAATGATAAAGGGGTCACTACAACAAAAAGACATAACCATTAAAAATATCTGGGCACCCAACGGAGGAGCACCTAAATATGTGAAATAAATACTAACAGAATTAAAGAGGGAAATAGAAAGCAATGCATTCATTTTAGGAGATTTCAACACACCACTCACTCCAAAGAACAGATCAGCTAGAAAGAAAATAAGTAGGCAGACAGAGGCACTGAACAACACATTAGAATAGATAGACCTAACACACATCTATAGAAGATTTCACCTAAAAGCTGCCAGATACACATTCTTCTCAAGGATACATGGAACATTTTCAAGAATAGATTACATACTAGGCCACAAAGGTATAAAACTAGAAATAAATTATGCAAGGAAAAAAAAGCCAACAAACACACAGAGGCTTAACAACATGCTGCTTAAATAATCAATGGATCAATGACCAAACTAAAACAGAGATCATGCAATAAATAGAGTCAAGTGAAAACAACAACTCAACAACCCAAAACTTGTGGGATGCAGCAAAGGTAGTAGTTCTAAGAGGAAAGTATATTACAATACAGACTTACCTCAAGAAAGAAGAACAATACCAAATGAACAGTCTAAACTCATAATTAATGAAACTAGAAAAAGAACAAATGAGGCTCAAGTCAGTAGAAGGAAGGACATAATAAAGATCAGAGCAGAAATAAGTAAAATTGAGGAAAATAAAACAATAGAAAGAATTAATGAAACCAGGAGCTGGTTCTTCAAGAAAATAAACAAAATAGATAAACCCCTGGCTGCAATTGTCAAGAAAAATAGAGAGTCTACACACATAAACAGAATCAGAAATGACAAAGAAAAAATCACTACAGATACCACAGAAATACAAAGAATTATTAGAGAATACTATGAAAAATTATATGCTAACAAACTGGATAAGCTAGAGGAAACGGACAACTTTCTAGAAAATACAACCTACCGAGACTGACTCAAGAAGAAACAGAAAATCTGAACAGACCAATTAACAGCAATGAAATTAAACTGTTAATCAATAAACTACCTAAGAACAAAATCCAAGCACCAGATGGCTACACTGCTGAATTTTATCAAACATTTAGAAAAGACCTAATATTGATCTTCCTTAAAGTTTTCCAAAAAACAGAAGAGAAGGCAATACTTTCAAACCCATTCTATGAAGCCAGCATCACTCTAACACCAAAACCAGGCAAAGACCACAAAAAAAGAAAATTAAAGACCAATACCCCTCATGAACATAGATGCAAAAATCCTCAGCAAGATATTAGCAAACCAAATTAAAAAATACATCAAAAAGATCATCCATTATGATCAAGTAGGATTTATTCCAGGGATGCAAGGATGGTACAATATTCAAAAATCCATCAACATCATATACCACATCAACAAAAGGGAAAAAAACCATATGATCATCTCGATAGATACTGAAAAAGAATTTGACAAAATTCAACATCCATTGATGATAAAAACTCTCAACAAAATAAGTATGGCGGGCATGTACCTCAACATAATAAAGGCCATATATGATAAACCCAGAGCCAACATCATACTTAACAGTGAAAAGCTGAAAGCTTTTTCTCTAAGATTGGGAACAAGACAAGGATGCCCTCTCTCACCACTTTTATTCAACATAGTTCTGGAGGTCCTAGCCACAGCAATCAGAAAACAAAAATAAATAAAAGGCACTGGTAAGTTAAACTGTCACTGTTTGCAGAAGACACAATATTTTACATAGAAAACCCTTAAGAATCCACCCCCAAACTACTAGAACTAATAACTAAATTCAGCAAAGTTTTAGTATACAAAATTAATACACAGATATATGTGATACTCCTATATACTAATGATGAACTAGCAGAAAGAGAAATCAGGAAAACAATTCCATTTACAATTGCATCAAAAAGAATAAAATACCTAGGAATAAACCTAACCAAGGAGGTCAACACTGAAAACTACAAGACACTCATGAGAGATATTAAAAAAGACATCAATAAATGGAAAAACATCCTGCGCTCATGGATAGGAAGAATTAATATTGTCAAAATGGCCATCCTGCCTAAAGCAATCGACAGATTCAGTGCAATCCCTATCAAAACATCAACAGCATTCTTAATTCAACTAGAATAGTTCTAAAATTCATATGGAACCACAGAAGATCCCAAATACCAAAAGCAATTCTGACAAAGAAGACTAAAGCTGAGGGAAATTATGCTCCCCAACTTCAACCTCTACTACAAAGCTATAGGAATCAAAACAATTTGGTACTGGCACAAAAACAGAGCCATAGATCAATGGAACAGAATAGAGAGCCTAGATATAAACTCACACATATATGGCCAATTAATATATGATAAAGGAGCCATGGACATATAATGGGGAAGTGAAAGCCTCTTCAACAACTGGTGTTGGCAAAACTGAATTGCTAAATGTAAGAGAATGAAACAATTATTGTTTAACTCCAAACACAAAAGTAAACTCAAAATGGATCAAAAACCTGAATGTAAGTCATGAAACCATAAAACTCTTAGAAGAAATCACAGGCAAAAATCTCTTGAATATAAATATGAGCTACTTTTTCCAGAACACATCTCCTTGGGCAAGGAGAACAAAAGCAAAAATGAAGAAATGGGACTACATCAAACTAAAAAGCTCTGTAAAGCAAAGGACACCATCAGTAGAACAAAAAGGCATCCTACAGTATGGGAGAACATATTCGTAAACAACATATCCAACAAGGGGTTACATCCAAAATATATAAAGAGCTCACATGCCTCAACACCCAAAAATCAAATAACCTGATTAAAAGATGGGGGGAGGATCTGAACAGACACTTTTCCAAAGAAGAAAATCAGATGGCCAACAGGCACATGAAAAGATGCTCCACATCACTAATCATCAAAGAAATGCAAATTAAAACCACAATGAGATATCATCTCACACCAGATAGGATGGCCAAAATCCAAAAGACAAACAACAACAAATGTTGGCAAGGATGTGGAGAAAGGGCAACCCTCCTACACTGCTGGTGGGAACGTAGTAATATTAGTTCAGTCATTGTGGAAATCAATATGGAGGTTCCTCAAAAAATTAAAATAGAAATACCATTTGACCCAGGAATTCCACTCCTAGGAATTGACCTGAAGAAAACAACTTCTTGGATTCAAGAAGACATACGCACCCCTATGTTTATCACAGCACTATTTTCAATAGGCAAGAAATGGAAGCAACCTATGTGTCCATCAGTAGATGAATGGATAAAGAAGATGTGGCACATATACACAGTGGAATATTATTCAGCCATAAGAAGAAAACAAATCCTTCCATTTGCAACATGGATGGAACTAGAGGGTATTATGCTCAATGTAACAAGCCAGGTGGAGAAAGACAAGTGCCAAATGATTTCACTCATTTGTGGAGTATAATAATAAAGCAAAACTGAAGGAACAAAACAGCAGCAGACTCACAGACTCCAAGAAGGGACTAGCGGTTGAAAGGAAAGGAGCGACACACAGCAGCAATTCACCGGAGAATTCTGCTTTATTAGGGAAAGGTGCTGGGTTATATAGGAAGGAGCATGGGGTGATTTTGGTGTCACTTCTACGGGGCTGGTGGCTACTGGCTAGGTGCTGGGATTAGGGGGACGAGGGGTGATTGGGGTTCAGGTGGTGCTGGCGGGAACTGAGGACCCAGAAGAGAAGTAGGAATTTCGCCATCTTATGGGTGGGGGCCCTTCATTCCCCCCTTTCTCCTCTATGGGGTTGTGGACGTTGCTTTCTCTCTGACTGCTTCCTGCTGAACAGGGGCGGAGAAGGGAGTGAGGGCTTGAGGACTGGGAGGAAAGGGTTGATAGGACTCCCCACAGTAAGGACGAGTAGATGTGGACTTCTTCAGGTTGGAAATCAATGAAGGTTCCCTGTAACCATAGGTTGAGGACATGTTGATTCTAATGGTGCCAAGAGGATACGGGTGCCAGAGGCCAGGCATCTGCAGCCATTGTTTCCAGGAACAGTTTCCAGTGGAGAGAGGGGTCCATCTCAGCGTGTGGTGAGGAGGTTACGTGAGGGTGAGGGATCTTCTGTGGCTAAAAGCTGGTAGTTCCTGAGTAAAAGCTGGTTGAAAGTTTGATTAGAGATTTTGCCAACTTGGGATTTGATAAACTTTACAAGGCAAGAAGAGACAGGCGAGGAGAATGATTATTATAGGGCCTGCAATGGGCCAAAGCCAGGTAAGGAAGGGGTTTGTTAGTATTGAAGAGAATGTGTTGGAGGAGTAATAATGTGGGTACCGGGAGTTACCCATGTAGTGAATGGTGCAAGACCAGTAGGGACATCCCCATAGGTGTCTGGCCATCGCCTGCAATAGGCTTGTTTTTGGTCATAGAGGAAGCAGAGGTAGGGAGAATAAAGGTAGCTGCTAGTGAACACTTCAGTGGAGGGAGGAAAGTGGAGGTATAAAGGCTCGGAGCAGCCTTTCAGAGGGCAGTCTGATGTGGCAATGAGGGCAGTAATTTTTGTTTGATGCTGTGTGTAAGTCTGTCTGACTTTGAATCGCCATACAAAGGAGGCTGGGGTGTCGGGGAAGACAATAGGAATGAGGAAAAAAAGTGAGAGAGAGCGAGGGAGCAGTAAAGGAGGAAAAAGTCATGATTCGGGTATGGATGGCAAAGGGGGTGAACGGGATTTTGGAGGAAAGAGGACAGTAAGGTCAGGAGTCTGGAGGGAGGGAGAGTCTGTAAACTTTTCTAGGTTAAGAGATCCTTTAGGTGATGTGGGGACAGAATGGTAAGGGGCGCCCCGAATGTCAGTTTATGAGCTTCTTTCTGCAAGAGCTGTCCAGCGGCTAATGCCCGTAGGCAGGGGGCCCATCCCCGAACTGTGGGGTCTAATTGCTTGGAAAGATAAGCTACTGGGGCAAAGGATGGGCCATAAAGTTGGCCTAGGACTCCTAGAGCTTGACTGGACCTCTCATGAATGTATAATGAGAAGGACTTTGACAAATCAGGGAGATGGAGAGCTGGGGCTTCCACAAGGGCTTGACGGAGCTTAATGAAGGAGTGTTGGGGTGAGGAGGATAATGGTTCTTCAGGGGGGCCCTTGCTGAGGTCGTATAGTGGTCTTGCCAACAGGGAGAAGTTAGGGATCCACACTCTAAAATACCCAGCCAGGCCTAGAAAGGAAAGGATTTCTGTCTTGGTTTTGGGAACGGGCAGGTCAGAGAGGAGCCGTTTTCTGTCTAAGCTAATGGACTTTCTTTGTTGAGATAGAAGAAATCCGAGGTAAGTGACAGAAGGGGAAGAGATTTGAGCTTTGACAGGGGATACCCGGTAACCTCTGGAAGCTAGAAGGTTAAGTAGGGAGGCAGTGTCAAGTTGAGACTGTTCCCACGAGGGACGGCAGAGTAGAAGATCGTCCACATATTGTAATAAGGTGGACTCAGAGTGATCATGATGAAACTGTGTGAGGTCCTGAGCTAGGACCTGTCCAAAGATATGGGGACTATCTCGGAAGCCTTGTGGCAAAACTGTCCAAGTGAGTTGTTCTGAATGTCATGTGTATGGGTCGGTCCAGGTGAAGGTGAAAAAATCTTGGGAGGAGGGGTCCAGAGGGATAGAAAAAAAATGCGTCCTTGAGATCTAGGACTGAGAAGTGGGAGGCCAAGGCAGGGATCTGCGATAAAAGGGTGTATGGATTTGGGACTAAGGGATGGATAGGGACGATGGCCATGTTGATGAGGTGAAGGTCTTGGACGAGGCAGAAAGAGCTGTTGGTTTTTTTTAACAGCTAATATGGGGGTATTAAACGGGGAGTGAGTGGGTCTGAGGTAATTTTTGTTTAAAAGATCTTGAATGATGGGTTGGAGGCCTATGAGGGCTGAAGTGGTTAGGGGGTATTGGGCCTGACAGATATACTGAGAGGGGTCACGTAATTTGATAGAGGCAGGAGGACATAGAGCCACGGAGGGGCTTGTAATGTCCCAAACTTTGGGATTTACAGGGTGTATGAGGGCAGAACTAGAGCTTTCATTGGGTAGAGGGGGGTCGTCAGCTATGAGGGCCATCAGAAAGGGAGTACTGGGGGCTGTGGGAGTGGATATAGTTATGGAAACATGGAGGAGAGAAAGGATGTCCCGTCCTAGTAAAGGGATGGGACACTGGGGCATAACCAGGAAGGAGTGGGAGAAAGATATGGGATTGTCCTGGATTGTGCATAAAAGGGGGGCGTTTAATGGGAAAATCTGTTTACCTCCTACTCCGACTATAGGAGTAATGGCAGGCATGGTAGGGCCCCAGTATTCCCGCAAGACTGAGAAGGTGGCTCCTGTATCTAGGAGGAAGGAGATGGGGCGACCGTCTACTATTAAAGTAACCCTGGGCTCTTGTTTGGTGATGGAAATGGTCGGGCGAGAAGCCCCCGGGCCCCATCAATCTTCTGCCAGCCCCACTACGGCAGGCTTAGGATGGGGGTTGTTCGTCCAGCCTCCCCTTTGGGTGGCTGGGCAATCAAACCCCCCAGTGGCCCCTTTTGTGGCATCTGGGGCATGGGGTGGTAGGAGATCTGGGGGAGGGGCACGCCCTTGACCAATGTCCTTCTTGTCAGCACTTGAAACAAGCTCGTGGGGGGGCTTGTTTGTAGAAGGGCGCCCAGGTTGTGGTTTTATCAGCTGGGCCAACATTTGGAAATTGGCCTGATCAGCCTTTTGTTTACGGCGTTCTTTCTCCTCCTCCCAGTTATGGAAGACTTTAAAGGCCACTGTTAGGATCTCAGTCTGTGGGGTAGCAGGGCCCTGTTCTAACTTTTTGAGTTTAGCTTTAATGTCGGGGTAGCTGTGAGCTAGGAAGTATGTCATAAGGACATGTCTTCCATCAGGCGTTTCTGGGTCTAGGCTGGTATATGGTAATAGGGCTTGAGTGAGTCTGTCTAAGAACTCGGAGGGAGTCTCCTCACTCCTTTGAATTATGTCTTGGAGCTTTTGAAAATTGACTACTTTATGAGCTGCATTTTTCAGACCTGCTATTAAGTGGCAGGCGAAGATATCTCGAGAGCGGAGACCAACGGCGGTGTTATAATCTCAGTGTGGGTCTTGTTCGGGGACAGCGGTGGGGCCAGGGGGATAGGTGGGGTCAGTCAGTCCTGTGGGTTTCGGTGGCATGCGTTTGGGCTTAGTCCCAAACTCGTCTATGCTCTTCAGGAAGGAGGGTATTGGCCAGGAGCATGAAAATGTCATGATGTGTGAGGCTGTATGACTGGAGGGTCCATTGAAACTCCCTGATATATGTTGTGGGATCAGTGGAAAAGGAACCTAGGCGTTTCTCAAGTTGGGCTAAATCTCCTAAGGAGAAAGGGACGTGAACGCGCATGATGCCTTTGGATTCTGCTACCTCCCGGAGGGGGGCGATAATTTTGGGAGGCCCTCGGGACCGAGTCTGAGGGGGACTGAAGGGTTCAGGCTCAGTCTGTGGGGGAGAAACAGG
Organism: Manis pentadactyla; assembly: GCF_030020395.1. NCBI lineage: Eukaryota > Metazoa > Chordata > Mammalia > Pholidota > Manidae > Manis > Manis pentadactyla. The sequence goes on along the minus strand of NC_080022.1, from coordinate 155,665,970 downwards.
TGATGGGGGCAAAGACGGAGGAGGCTCCTGGGACTTAGAGGGGGGCTGAAAGGCTCAGGCTTGATCTGCAGGGGGGTGAGGTGGGGGAGGAGATGGTGGTGGAGGAAGGGGGAGGGGCTGTTGTAGGAGAGGAGGGGGAAGGGAGTGGGCGGGAGGCTTCTGCGGGGGAGACGGCCTGCAGGCTAGGAGAACTTGGGGGGAGGCGGGGGGGGGAGGAGGAGGCGGAAAGCTTCGATATAGGGAATCTCCTTCCATTTTTTCAGGCGCTGGCAGTAGTTAAAGAGATCGCGAGTGATGTTAGGATCAAGAGCTCCCCCTGCGGGCCATTGGTTGTGATTGTCTAGGGGGCATGTCGGCCAATCTTGGGAGCAGTATTTACGGAGAAGTTTTGGTTTTATATCAGGCGTCAGGGAGAGGGTGGCTAGATGCTTGAGCAGGCATTCAGGAGGTGAACTTCCAGGGAGGGATGAGGAGGCTCCCATGGCTAAAGGACAGAGAAGGAGACAAACAGGGGAAGACGAACGGAGACCCTCCGACTGGGAGCAGAGCGCAAGGAGACAAAGGGCGTCCCCGATGATCCTTGGGGGTCTGCGGAAACTTGTATACGAGTTGGAATTTCTTAGGAAGTGTGGGTCGTCACCCAGACTTCTCTAAGAAGGCAGAGTGCCGGAGTCACGAGGAACCTAGTACTAGGAATTTTTGGCGGAAGGAACAGGAGGAGAGGGGGGAAAAGGGAGCGTTCTCATCCGCAAAGGAGTCACCTCATTTATGGCTGTTGGAGGGGGGCCTGAGGGTCCGCCGCAGCCGTGAAGGCCTGAGGCGGGGAGAGTTCCCTCCTCGTCCCCGAGCGTCAGGGCCTTGCCGGATGATCACGGTCAATGGCACTGCGATAGCTCGGGGAAGAGCGGCCCGCTCCGGGGGAAAACTTACCCAAAGGCCAAAGAGGAGTGGTGAGTGTGAGGAGCCAGCGCCGGAAAAAGAGGACGAGGGCAAGCTGCTGCTGGTGTCGGGGGGAAGACGGGGCCCAGTTGGGGTGTCCCGTCTCCCGGGTTTCAGCACCAATGAAAGGAAAGGAGCGACACACAGCAGCAATTCACCGGAGAATTCCGCTTTATTAGGGAAAGGTGCTGGGTTATATAGGAAGGGGCATGGGGTGATTGTGGTGTCACTTCTACGGGGCTGGTGGCTATTGGCCAGATGCTGGGATTAGGGGGCGAGGGGTGATTGGGATTCAGGTGGCGCCGGCGGGAACTGAGGACCCGGAAGAGAAGCAGGAATTTCGCCATCTTATGGGTGGGGGTCCTTCAGCGGTCACCAAAAGGGAAAGGGTTGGGGAGGGTGGTTAGGGAGGGACAGGGAAAGGGATTAAGGGGCATTATAATTAGCACATATAATATAGGTAGGTCACAGGGAAGGCAGTATAGCACAGAGAAGACAAGTAATGACTCTATAGCATCTTACTACACTGATGGACAGTGTTTGCAATGGGGTGTGAGGGGGGACTTAATAATATAGGTGAATGTTGAAACCACAATGTTGCTCATGTGAAACCTTCATAAGATTTTATATCAATGTACCTTAATAAAAAAAATGGGCAAAGGACCTGAATAGATATTACTCCAAAGAAGATACCGGAAAGGCCATCAGGTACATGAAAAGATACTCAACATCACTAGTCATTAGGGAAATGCAAATTAAAACCACAACGAGATATCATCTTATGACATCAGCAAAAAGACAAGTGAGATTGTTGGTGAGATTATAAATTGGTCTTCCCACTATGGTAAACAGGATGGAAGAGCCTCCAAAAATTTAAAATAGAACTAACCTATGATCCAGCAATTTCAACATCTGGGAATATATTCAAAGGAAATTAAAGCACTAACTTAAAAAGGTATCTGCATCCCAATGTTCACAGCAGATTATTTACAATGAACATAGGGGTACAGATACCTATGTAAAGAAGATGTGGTGTGTGTGTGTGTATACACAATGGACTATTACTCAGCCATAGAATAGAATTAAATACTGCCATTTGTGAGAAAATGGATGAACCTAAAAGATATCATGCTAAGAGAAATAAGTCAGACAAAAACAAATACTGTATAATTTCACTTACATGTGGAATTTAAAAGTAAAGAAAACAAAAAGACTCATATAAAAAGAGATCACACATGTGGTTAGCAGAGGCAGAGGGTGAGGGAGGGAGATGGAATTGGAGGCACTTGGTCAAAAGGTACAAACTTCTAGTTATAAGATAAATAAGTACTAGAGATTTAAAATGTATAACATGGGCAACTATAGCTAACACTGCTGTATGATATACAGGAACGTTGTGAAGAGTAAATCCTAGGAGATCTTATTACAAGGAGAAAATTTTTTTCTTTTTCTCTTCTTTTTATTGTATCTGTGTGAGAAGATGGATGTTAGCTGAACCTACTGTGGTAACCATTTCACAATATATGTAAATCAAACCTTAACTTATACAGTGATATGTCAATTCTTTCTTAATATAAAGGGAAAAAAGAATGAACATGTATAAATATTAAATGTACTCAATAGAGGAAAAAAAAGAAAAAAGGCAACATTATATGTAAAATTGTAAAGCTGTATTGTCTAACGATATATTGTAGGAATTTTAACAACTCTGCTACATTCTGTGTGCCCCCTGCTAAGCAGCAACTGAAATGGACTCACATTTCTCACATGCATGTGAGCAAATAAGTCTTCACATCATTTTTGAGTGTTCCTTTCAATTTTTCATTAATTTGATTTTAACTGTTCCCTACTGAATAGACCGTGGCACTTTTGCCTCTTAAATTATTGATCTGTAGGGCAAACTGGAAGCTAGAAATTGAAATCTACAGGCAGGTACTGTGTACTTTGAGATACATTCAACATGAAAATTTAAATTACAAACTTAAGATTTTCATTAGAAAAACATTAGATACTGTTCAAATTCTGCCAGATGTGGCAGAAAAGGGACTAGAATAGCATAAATAGTCAAATTTCCATAGAAAGTTATGCCTGCTGACTTCTAATATACTATATAGTGAACCTCAGCTCCCTTCCCCTGCCAAAATCTATAGTTCTTTGGTAAAATGGAACAAACTATGGTTTAAGTGCTCTAATTATTTAGCACAAAAAGTGGAAACTCAAAATATGGTAAGTATATTGCATGAGTAGACATACCCATATCTATTCTAATGAAAATACATTGTCCATTATTTTGTATCTGGACTAAACATTTATAGCTTAACTATCAAGAACTAAAACGTAGACAAGACAGGGCTAGGAGGTGGAGAATTACCACCTGCTACTCAAATGAGTCTCCAAAGATTTAATTCTCAAAACTTCACTTACAAGGCTTGGGGCTCAGGCCAAACTGTCCAGATAAGCCAAGGTAGACCTAATTGAATCGGAAGGAATAGACCTCCTTCAAGGCCTATGATATGCCAATGTCTTTCACTCACTTAGGAAGCTCTGACAGCAGATATGGTCTACAAATTTCAACTAGAGATAATCAAGAAAATGCTATTAAATGCTTCTATTTCGAAATAAGAACAATCATTTACAATTTCTAAATGGAGCTCTTGGTCAGTACTGGCCTAGAGCTCAATATTGAGTGAGGTTTAGAAATTAGGTAATGGGATCAAAGACCTGGTGGGAACTCAGCCACTTGTAAGGCTGGAGATTATAATCCATACATATAAACTTTTATTCTTCAGATGAAGAAAATTACCTAGGACACATGGTAATAGGTGGCAGAAACAAGATGAAAAGCCAGTGCTTCAGACCCTAAGTCAACATTCTTCCACTACATCACCTCACCTACTCACCTACTTCTACAGGGTGGAAAGGAGCAAGAAGCTGTTCCATTTAAGGAAGAGGAAACTTCCTATGAAAGACAACAAATCATCTCAGGTTTACTGTACTAAAAATGATCAGCTATTTAAGAGTAAGAAAGTAATAACTTCATTCCCAATTTCAGTATTTTTTATTCCCATGAAATCACTCTAACATCTTTTTGAAATTTACTGTTCTCTGCTTGTGCCCACATATGTGTGTACTAAAAATTTGAGATTTAATGCACATAAAAATTAAGCAGACTGATGAAAAATTGTCTATTTAGTAAATTTTTACATAGGAAAAATTAAAACTTTTTTTTATTAAGGTATCATTGACATACAATCTAATGCTCAGGTTTCACATGTAAACACCTTTTTTACGTAAGAGCCTTATCACTTACTTGATTTATAATTCAACCAAACATCTATGAAATGCTGCTTAATAAATTCCTACTATAAAAACTTAACACTCCAAAACAAAAAGCAATCCCTTAAGCACCCAGTTTGACTTTTAATATAGGAGGAGAAATATTCTTATTTACTTATGATAAAAACATGATGGAAGTCTTTCCAATCTCCAGTCTTAGACTAAAAGAAAACTGATTCTGTTTGAATGAGTGATCGTTGAACCAAATGATTTCTAGCACTTCCTTTGCCTCCATCAGTGTACACTGTAGAAGGGTTAAGCAACAGCTGTTGCCAAATAGGCCCTACTTTCTCCAAGTGTTCCTTCAAGGTACAGAACATGAAGGTGTAAATACATCTGTCTCTTGCCATTTGTAGTTCTACTGGCCTCATGCATGTCTTGGAGTGAGACAGATGGTCCCTGACATGGCACAGGTTTTCAGGGATATATAGTTCCAAGAAAAGAGGGCAGATATGAAATATGGTAAGCAAACGTTTTATGCCTTGAAGGTGTGAGTTGAAGTTTCCATCTCAATTTGGTTATTTAAATACAGGATCCTAGGCAATCCTTAGGCATCTCTGTGCTAGAAATATAACTTTTTATGCTTGTTTTATACCTTCCTGCCAAATATCTAGGACAAGGAACAAATGTTAATATAATCCAAGTTAAATATATAATTTTACTTGAAATATTATCAGGCATATTGGAAGTAGTTGTAGAACTTACATGTCTATAAATGAGTCTGCTCTGTTTTTAGTTTCTACATAACCCATGCAAATACTTCCTGTGAATTGTATTTTTAAAATGCTAAGACAGGCACTTCATAGAAGCAAAATTAGAGTAAATTAGAATTTCCAGAATGAAAAGCAACCTGGAAAATAAAAAGCCCGTTTGCTCTTCACTCTGGGGACCTTAATGTGGCAATCAAAATTCTCAATAAATACAGTAAAACTTAATGGAACTAATGCAAACTAGCTAACTGCAGTCTCTGAAAACTGGTCATAGTAAAAAAAATTTTTAATAAATATAGCCTTTAAAATCTAATGGTATGAAATCTAATGATATGAAATGTGTGGGATTTTTTTTCAAAATTTAGCATATGTCAAAATGGAAACTTAGGGAATATATTTTATTCTACAAAACAGTAATAATTTTGATATGGCAAAATACACATATTTCAATAAAAACACTACATTCTAAGTAATACCAAAAATTGTATTCCAAAAAAAATTCTATGGCCAAATGTTTGAGTGAATTATAGTAAAAGAATTATTAGGAAAGTCACAATAAGCAATTTCTAAATATAATCAACAAAACCCTTCAGAAAAATGGCTTGGGGCAAAAAGTCTTGAAATCTAGCAATAGTCAAATATAAGTTATGAACACTATTATCAAAGTGTTTATAGGCCATTGTAATCTGTGTTAATAGGAAGGAAAAAAAATAGTAGGTGGGATAATTCGTGGTGCATTAAAAGTCTGCCACAAGTAGAGAAATCACTGTAGACAACTATATGAAAAAAAACTAATAAAATGAGTTTTTAAATCTCTTCTTTTGATAATTGTACCATGGTTTAAAATGAGAATGTATTTGTCTTTGGAAATAACACACTGACATTTGTAGGAATAAAAGGTTACTAAGTCTACAAAATTCTCTGAAACAATTCAGGAATATATAGTTGGTGTGTGTGTATGTGTGTGTGTGTGTGTGTGTGTGTGTGTGTGTGTGTGTGTGTGTGTGTGTGTGTGTGGCGCGCGCACACATGTGTATGCAGAGAGAGAATGTGAATGATAAGGCAAATATGTAAACTGTTAACTTTTGGGAAATCTGGGTATACAGGAATTCCTTTTACTAGTCTTGTAAATTCTTTTTTCAAGTTTGAAGCTATGTCAATATTTTTAAAATTAGAAATCAATTACTCATTTTTAAACAAATATTAACTATTCTCTCTAAATCCCACAATACAAGACACACTAAAAAGAATTTAAAAACTTGGCAAGAAACAAATGGTTTGAGAATCGAGATAAAAAGCCTAGTCAACAATATGATACATGTATCTTGAACTAATATTAACTTCAAAGCACATTACTCAAATTCATATCACTTAATTCATTAATAACTATTATTAAATAGTCCATAATACATGGGAGCATAATATACATGTCCTAAAAATCTAGGAATGGTGACCAAGTTTTAAAGTGAAAAGGAAACACAGAATTTATCTAAGTTCATAAAGTATGGTAGCATAAGAAGACCACCCATCTAAGGAGAGAGAGTGAAACAGAATGAGTGAGAGATTTTATCTTTTGTTTATGGGAAATTTCAAATATATACAAAAGTAGGCTCAATTTCCATCACTCCCCACAACTATTTGAATTAAATTCTGCATCATATGATTTCATGCATAAAACTTCAGGCACTATCTTAGAGAGATATTTGGAGAAGCTTATTCAAAAAAAGCTAATCCATTATGAAAATAGCATAGCTCTTAAGTTTTAAAAACAACACAGAAACAACATAAAGACACCAAAAATGAATTAAAATTAAATTCAAGAACAATTTTCACTATTCTTTCACTTAAATTCAAGAAAAGACACAAAAACTCGTAAGTGCCTCATAGAATTAACTGTACAATGCTGGGCTGAATCAAGAAGGTACAATTATGTACTAACTGACTTCTGTGAACAAAATAATAACTGTAAAATTAAGATTCAACATTTAGTCCCATTTTGATTTGATTCTACATCCTGGAAATGTAATGCCATACATAAAAACAATGAGCTAACTATAAATGTAAGTTCCTAACAGCCTTACTTATCTTAAATGTAAGTTCATAACCATTCTTATTTATCTTAAAATAAAGAAACTAAAAAAAGAAAGGGAAGTCAACATTCTATTTAAATTATACTACTACTAAACATAAAGAATCAAAGCTGAAATCAGTTAAAAGAAACACAGGCCAAATGATCATAAAATATCTGATTTAGGACCTAGGTTTGCTGTATTTTTCCTTAACATGCCACAAATCCAATTTTTTTCTACATTCAGGAATAGGATCACTTTACATACAAACACCACTCCACTAGGTAAAGGGTCAATTTTTGTGTTATGTGAAATCTGAAGCTCAAAGGCCTCATCCCTGAGAGTGAGCATTTCTCTTCACAAAAGTGACTCCTGTAAACACTCTACCACCTACCACAACAATATTAAGACATATTGATACAGAAGTCAAATAATTTAATCTATTCCCTTTGTTGGAAAAACCCTGAAGACTTCTGGAAACTGAGATGGGGATTTCTCCTGATTACCTGAACACAGGATTTCAAGACAGTTGTTCCATTTCAAATTAGGTTAAACCTCAGGATCACTTAGATGAAAATAGGTTCTTTGCCTATAGACATATTTCCTAGTACAAAATGGAATTCCAGCATTACCATACATTGAGTATCTAATGGTATCTCAGACATACCACTTTAGGAACTCAAAGAAATGATTATTTTATATTCCTACTAGGTAGGAATTAAAATTTTTTTCAGTAGCTAAAATAAGCACAAAGATAACAAGTGAGTCATCACATGTCTTTGAGGGTATTAATGATCAGTCTTGAGTGAAGTCCAAATCTTGGGACTCTGGCTTTTGAAAACTACCCATAATATCACATTGTCCTGACTTTTGATGACATTATTATATGTAAATTATTCCTCAATATAGATGATTTTTTTAAAGTATTAGAGACATGGTTGCCATCCAAAGTTCTCTCCTTAGTGTCTGTGCCAGTTAAAATTTGGGAGTTATTAGAAGTCCAGATCATGTCCACAAAAGCAAGAAAATGAAACTGTACTTTCAGCAAAGCCACAAGGCAGCAAGTATAAGAATAGATGGATCTGCTTTTTATTAGCCAACACTAGTTTCACAACTTGTCACTGCTTTGTTTTTTCTATGAATGTGTGTGTACATGGCTTTGTGTGAGCACATTTGTGCATGATCTATACTTTGTACTTAATCTGCTGCCATTAAGTCTCACGTGGGCTGGAAGACCATAATCAAAACCACCCAAAGAAAAGGTATATTTTGTTTTTATTTTTTCAATCCTCTAAACAGCAATTTAAAAAGCATCAAGCCTGAGGCCTTACCCTGTTCTTTTGGTGATGGTCCCCAATGTCATTGGCTGCTTGATTTGTGCAAGAGGCATCAATACCACCAAGCTGGGCAGCGGGGAGAGACGAGGGTTGCCAGGATTGTTGTTGGCAAAATTATTGTAGGAGTCTTGGCTGTTTAGTTTCCCTACAAAGAGAAACAGAAAGAAAGGCATCAACAAGGGAAGCTTCCTTCTCTCACTGACTCCACCGATCATTAAAGAAAGTTACTAAAGGCAGAATTGACTCCAAAAGAACCATGAGTATATGAATGAGGAAAAAAAACAAATGATACTAGTAACAAGAGAGGCTTGATTATAAACAGAGCCTTTAGCCTTTGGAGAGGGAGGAATGGAGGCCACAGAATTGGATAGATGTTATATGGTTATACAGATAAGTAGTATAAAATTTAATTATGATTTTATGGTGTTATAAAGAAATATAGAATAGTAAGAGAAAATAAAACAAGGCGATGTAGATTAGTGTAGAGGAGGCAAAGAACATTTCCTTAAACAAGCTTGAGAGTAAGTGGGGAGAATATTCCAGCCATGGTCCTTTGGAAGGCTCAGAAGGTAAGAAGAAACATGAGTCATAAGGATGAGTATTGACAGGGAGTAACAGGAGAGGAATGGGATGAGACTGACAAAAGACATAAGCCGAAACATCACCTTCCTCCTAATATCTACCACTCTTCACCAGGAAGTTAAAAATATACATCAACAAATTTCCCTTTGTTTTATGCTGGACATTAATATAAAAACTAAAAAGAACAGTCATTACAGCTCACTAATAACCAGGAAAACAAATTCCTCTGTGAAATAAAATTTGATCTGCAGAGAGAGTAATTACTCTTGGCTCACCGGTAAGGCAAACGCCTCCTATACACTTATCTTTTCCCCCTCTCAACGGTTTTGCATTTTCCAGAATATGCCTAAATGAAATCACGATGTAGCATTGGGTCTAACTTCTTTCACAAGCCAATAAGCATCTGAGTTTCATCCACTCTACATTTTCCTACATGCATCAATAGTTCTTTCCTTTGTATTCCTGAATATGAGCCCACTGTATGGACATACTTCAGTTTATCAGTCATTAGTGAAAGGACATTTGGTTTGTTTGCAGCTTTTGGTTATTATGAATAAAGCTGCAATAAATATTTGTGTATTTGTATATTTGTGTATTTATTGCAATAAATATTTGAATGTAAGGGTGGGTTTCTTTAATAAATAACCTAGGAATGAAATTACTGGTCATTGTAAATGAATGTCTGCATGGGCATAACAACTGTGTGTAAGGTTATGAGAAAATGCCAAATAGTTTGACAAAGTAGCTGAGCCATTTCACATTCCCACCAACAATGTGTGACAGTTCCAGTTCTGCATCCTCACCAGAATTTGGTATTATCACTCTTTTTAACCTTCTGGCTTTTATTTGGATTTCTCTAATGACCAATAAAATGTTTGCTTTTTTTGTGTGTTCATGTACTTATTTTTCATCCATATTTCTTCTTTGGTAAGTATCTGTTCAAATCTTTTGCACATTTAAAACACTGAGTTAATATTTTTGCTGAGATATAATTAATATACCATGAAATTCACCATTTTAAAGTGTACAATTCTATGGTATTTAGTATATTCTACAGACTAATACAATCATGATCACTATCTAATTTCAGAATATCTTAATCACCTAAAAGGTAAACCTATACCCATCAGCAGTCAGCTCTTCCTTTGCCCCACCCTTCAACCTTTGACAACTAGGAATCTCTTTTCTGTTTCCATGGATTTGCCTATACGGGATATTTCATATAAATTGAATCATACAATGTGGCCTTTTGTGACTGCTTCATTTACTTGGAATGTTTTCAAGGCTCATCTATGTTGTGCCAAGTATCAGTACTTCATTCCTTTTTATGGCCAAATAATACTCCATTGTACATTTTATCTATTCATCAGTTGATAAATATTTGCATTGCTTCCACTTTAAGGCTATTATGAATAATGCTCCTAGGAACATTAGTGCACAAGTTTTTATGTGGATATGTGGCTTCAATTTTCTTAGGTACATACACCTAGGAGTGGAACTGGGTCTATCTATATTTATCCTTTTGATGAACTGCCAAACTGTGGCTGCACCAATGTATGAGGGCTCCAACTACTCGACATCCTCAACATTTATTATTACCTATCTTTTTTATTTTAGCCATACTATTGGGTGTGAAGTAGTCTCTCACTGTAGCTTTGATTTGCAATTCCCTAATGACCCCCAATGACTATAGACATTCAACATCTTTGTCATGTCCATTTTGGTGATTTGTCTACCCTCTTTGGAGAAATGTCTATCCAAAACATTTGCCCCTTTAAAAATTGGTTGTCTTTTTATTGTTCAGTTGTAAGAGTTGATTTATATTCTCTGGATACAAATCTCTTATCAAATGATTTGCATATATTTTCTCCCATTAACATGTTGTTTTACTTTATGGTGTGCTTTGAAGCATAAAACATTTTGATTTTGATGGTCCACTTTATCTATTTTTTCTTTAGTTATGTGGGCTTTTGTTGTCATAGCTAAGAAAACACTGCCTAATCCAAGGACACAAAGATTCATGCCTCAATTTTCTTCTAGGAGTTTTATATTTTTAGCTCTGACGTTTAGGTCTCTGATCTTTTTGAGTTAATTTTTACAAATGATGTGAAGTGGAAGTTTACTCATTCTTTTGAATGTTGGGTATACACTTGTTCCAGCACTATTTGTTGAAAAGACTATTCTTTCCCACCTCAATGGACTGCCTTGGGACCCTTGTTGAAAATCAAATGACTATAGATATAAGGAACTATTTATGGATTTTATTCTCAAATTTTAATTCTTTGTAGATCCTGGATATACACCTTTTGTAAGATACATGACTTTCAAATATTTTCTATCACCCTGTGACTTGTCTTTTCATTCTCTTACATATCTTTTATTTATCTTCATAAAGTCCCCTTCAGGAATTTGTTCTGTACATGTGGTGTTAAATTTAAACTATTTGCCTAACCCATGGTAATAAAAATTCAATATAAAAATTTTTATGGATATTTTATGTTTATGTAAATTATTTATATCATTTATACTGTATGATAATTTTTTTTTACAAGGTATGAGATGTGATTTTAAAAAATATAATGAAACAAATGAAAGCAAATGAAATAATTTCTAAGGTTTAACTGAAGTTCATCACAACCTTACAAATATGGATTTAGGATTTTTTTCTGTTTTTTGAACCAGTACCCTCAAAATATTACCTATAATGCCTACTACTCCAATACTTTGATACCTAAAGCCTGAGGCAAGGCAGGATCCATGATCTCTTTCATTTTTTCCATTTAACTGATATCCTGGCCTAATGACAAATTTTGAACTAAATTTTTGAGCTAAGAGAATAGGGTTATGCCAATTTGTACCTCTTTCTTAACATAAGTAGAAATCACATTTAGTCACCGAAAAGAAAGAGACCAAAATATCAGAAGGGAACATACTATATTCTGGAGCAGAAGCACCCATGTGGACATTTGTTATTTCCATATTACTTGATATTACCACCTTGCAGCCTATGGCTACAAAATTCAAGTAAATTACAAATCTCACAGAAAGGGTGTGAAATATAAAGGCAAAGATTGTCAAAGTGCTCTTGAGATACAAGCTGGATAGAATTAGAAAATTTAGACCATTTTCCTTGCTTTTCTGAATTTTCATAATGCCTTGAAATGCCTTTACATTAGGAATTAGGTTCTAAACAACAGATGACTCCTAAAATATACATTTTACAAACCCCTGCGCAAATACATATAGATGTGTAAAAACCCACTGAAGATGATACTTTACATTTCAAAACTCTTAAAATCTCTGTTCAGTCAATGGAACTTGCTGCTTCTAAGTATATCATGTCATAACCGCAAAAATGCTGGCTAGAATTTTGGGGGATTGCATGAAGTCTGTAGATCAGTTTAGGGTATATTGTCATCTGTTAAGCTCAAGAACATGGGATGTCTTTACATTTATTTAGGTGTTTTTTAATTTCTTTGAATACTGTTTTGTAGATTTCAGGGCTCAAGTTTTATACTTCTTTGGTTAAATGTATTCCTATTTAATTCTTTTTGATGCAATTTATAAATAGAATTGCTTTCTTAATTTCACTTTTCAAATTGTTCATTGTTAGTAGAGAAATAAAATTATTTTTGTACATTCATCTGGTATCCTTCAACTTTGCTCAACTTGTTTCTTAGCTTGAATAGTTTCCTGTGCATTCCTTAGGATTTTCTAGGTACATGATCATGTCATCCTCAAACAAGTTTTACTCTTCCTTTCCAGTCCAGGGGTCTTCTATTCCTTTTAGTGCCTAGTAGCCCTGGTTACATCTTTCACTGCAATATTGAACAGAGGTGGCAAAAGGAGACTATGATTCCCTTTGAGTGAATTTTTATATGGAATTATATATGAGTTAAGGTTCATTTTTTCTGCCCCAGTTATATGATTAGCTATAAATACGTATTTATAAACAACAACAACGTATTTATAAATACACTTTTTTTACTACTTTGAATTAAGGAGGCAAATTTATACAGAAAACAAAAGAATCCTTCACAAAAGGTACTAATTAATATCTTATTTCTAAAAGACATTCTGAAATACATTCACTATTAAAATAGTATGGACTCAGGATAGAGGGAAAACTACCACACCATTTCTAATGCTTCAGTGGTAGTGGGAAGGTAAGAGGCTCCTTTTCAAAAATCATTGCAAGATGAAGATGTCTTCATTAGGATAATTAGTGTAATTGCTTAACCAAACGTGACTTCTTTCTTGGATACAAATCTATGGGATTACAAGTTAAACAATTATAAATGTCTCTTTAGCAAACTAAATATAACACATTTACACAAATAAACTAAATATTTATCTCTTTATCCCCACAATTACCAAACCAGAATTCACATTAAAGTTAACTGATGCAAACTACCCCACTGTAGGGATAATAAAAGACAACATTCGGAATGTGTATAAGATGCTTTAGGCTGTTTAATAAATTACACAGTAATATCTATATTCACACAACACAGAACCTTATAGGTAATATGAAGAGTGGAGTCCCATTACAATATTTGATATTTGTGAAAGAATAACAGAAAAATTTTTATAGTTAAGTCATTTGAAGTGATTTATTCTGACACTCTTAAGACCAATATAGATGCAAAAATAGTTAAAAGATTCACCATTAGACAACTATAATAGTATTAATTTGGATCTGGAATCAGACTGCAACATTACATACATCAAAAGCTAGAGAAATCTGAAGACTGTATATATAACACACACACTTCACAACTAGTAGCCAAATATTTTTGAGTGTCTTTGCCTAAGATTACACACTGTGAGGACTGCATTCTCAATGATCATGAAGCTAACAGTCTAATAAACATGAAAGAGGACTGAAGTTCTAATTGCCTAGTACTATAGATAAGTACACATGGAATCCATTATTTGGAGAAGCAATCAAGGAGCAGATGGGACATGACCTAAGCTTTGAAAGATGGGCAAAATATAGGTAGGAAAGGAGAAATATTCTGAGCATGGAGAATAACATGAAGAGCAGAGGGTGTAAAGGGATGCCACATATGTGAGCAACAGTTAGAAATCTCTAACTCAAGAAGAGGATTATAATGGAAATCTGTGGGGAAATGAAATGATTTCAGTTTTAAAAGAACCGTTCAGTTGAGGCAGAGAAGTGGGAACTTAGGTGAGTTCTTCAGCAAGGGAACAGGAGAGACTTTCAGATCACTGGATTTTATAGATAGGATGAATGGTCTTTAAAAAATGGATTCACTGAGAAACTTGTGGTTCTGTCAGCTATAACTCAAACCCTTCACTGGCTCACCAGGATAAAGAAACACCTCAGAAGAGGATAAAAGGTACTTTAAACCTATTCCTCTATCTGCTGTTGTATTGTCAACCAACACCCAAGTGTCTATGGACTTTTATTTTTGGTGTCTGTGTTTATGATGTAGCCTCTGAAACCCAGCCTATCTGAAACAGTAAAGTAAGTTGGGCATATTTTATGTTCATAAGAATGGGGTAGTATCTGTCTTATATTTTATGGAATATGGCAAGGAATTTCTAAAAATAGTTTATTGAAAGGTTAATGTGTTAATAAAATGGTCAACAAAGGTTCAGGAAGGTAAATGCAGAAAGCATCTAATTCTGGTAATCTTCTATAGTGTAGTTTCAGAAAAGATGTGGAAAAGTCAGATGGGAAGGGATAAGTAAAGGGAACATTGATAGGAAATGATCAAGGTAATGTACATGGAGCACAGATTTAAGGAATTTAGGGCTGAAAAGAAGACATTAACAAGACATGATGCCATACATCAAGCAAAGGCTTCATTCCACACTCACTCTTTCACTTCACGCTTTTTGAGCCATACTGGTATAAGGCCCTGTTCTAGTCCTGGACAAGCAAGTCCAAGGGCATCCTAAAGTATCTGCAACATAATGAGACAGAAAGATGTATAAACACAAAATTTTAAATGGGAGAAAACATGCTAAGACAAATATCTGCAAAATGTCTCGAGAACAAAAAGAGATTTTTACTGTTGTTGTAAAGGGACAACTTAGAAGGGACATAAGGTAAACAAATTTGGGGCGTAGAAGAAGAAAATGGTATCTTCTTACCTTTACATTTCTAATAGAAAATAAAGGATTAGATGAGAGATGTGTGAATTTGTTTTTCAATGTATATATTTTTACATGTAGGTGATATGTATTAGCTAATAAGATTTCTTGTCTAAGCTAGTTTCCTCACTTTACTAACTCCTGTTAGTGAATTTAAAAATGAATTTTCATATTCAAAAAATCAAATACACAAAAATCGTGTAATGATCCTTCCTTCCCTTTTCTAGTGTTCAGCATCTTCAATTAAAATAGATTTTTCACTGTCTCTTGTGTCATGGATTTTCTTTGAAAATGCAGCTAAAATCTAACAACCCTTCCAATTTGTCCTTCAGGAAAACTGGAGACTCCCTCTCCTCCCATAAGGCAGTGTCTTACTAACCACTGACAGCTGAATAAATGTTTGTTGAATGAATGAAGGAAATACTTTTTTCCATATCAAGTTAGTACAGGAAAATACAGCCCTATGATCTATAGAAAAATAAATTAGTTTTGGATGGGACTCAAAGTACTTCAGAAGATAGCCAGATGCTGGAATCCATGGCTTTCACTATTCTGCTTAGTCTCATGTTGACTAGGCCAGGAGCCTAGACTTGATAACTTTAAGAATAGATCTTCAGACACTTTCCTACGGTTTTATCAAGTCTAAATTTCCAGACCAGGATTTTTCATTGAGCCTGAAGCCTCTTAATACAATGAGGTTCAGTGAGTAGAAACTTGCAGTATTCCAAGTTTTGGAAGAAGAGATTAAGTCTGTCCCTCTACTTTATGCTCCAATTTCCCTTAAAATGGAGATGGATAGTAGCACTATTTCTTTGCTCCACCTCTCTGGCATGTATGTAACAGTAAAATAAAACATTTCTGAGATCAATGAAGAGTCACTATATAGATGTTAAATGTCACCATCACTAACAGCTCTTTGCTATACTTTTCACATTTTTCTCTACCATATGAGCACAATGGAAACAGCAGAGGTTGGATAATTGCAGTTTTAGTAGTGGGCTTCATAAAACCTTAAAATATATAGAATATTTCACTCACCAGTATACCCTTCCAATTCTAGCTGGGACAAGACCTGTAAGTGACAAATGCCAGGAGAATGAACATTCTCACAGTATTTCTGGCACATCCAAACAGAGGAAGTCCCAAAGATCTCATGAGAAAATAAGCTCTTCTAAGACTCTCATCCCGGTTTTTTGGGCTTACTCTATATAGATAAACTTCCATAAGCCCGCAGGCTCTTGGGTCTTTGTCCAAATCCACTAGAGCTTTGATCCTTTAGAGGTTTACCAATCCCCAAGATAGATGAAGTTCTCTTGGGAGAAAAAAAATCCCCAGTTTCAATAAAGTGGTGACTCAATAACTCCAAGCAGGAATTCTATTTGGGAATAGAAAATCACTTCAAAATCAGAATTTATAAAACATCCCATGATATCTAAAGCTAAGATATTTTGTTTTGTTTTTGTTGCTTGTTTACTGTTATTATTGTCTTTAATGTTACAGTACAAAGCAATAAACCAGAAGAGTTCACACTGCAGTTCAACCACTGACTTTTTGTGTTGACTTTGAAGAAGTTTGCATTTTTGAAAAAGGAATTATGAAAACAACCTCATTGCTCTTTCTTCCCTCCAACCTGCAGCTACCTTATGCTTTGGGGAAAGGGAACTCTCAACCCCCATATTAACATATAATACCACTGTCTGTGGGTCAGGTTGACATAATATAATCTGTTTACAAAAAGTTTCATTAACTTCAAAATATCATTTATGCATTATCCCAAAGTATGTTCTCCCAGACATTCTATGCTATAAAACCACAGAGGAAAAATGGATTAAGTTGAGGATAAAAAAGTAAAGAGAGAAAATAACAATGGGCTTTGTTGCTGCCCTGGAGGAACAGCTTGTCAGGTCAGCTTTGCAGAGATGCATATTCCCCAACCAGTCATCATTAACGGACTCACTTCCACAGGAAAAAAAAAAAAAAAGACAGAGTCTGAAAACTCCGGACAAAAGAAATCCCTGCAGACAAAGTAAAAACAAATTAAAAGACCCATTATAAAACACAGATGCTACAAGGAAAATAAACTTTCCAAGATTTACTGGGCTTTGACAAACTTGAACATTTGTGGAAAAGACATCAGGAACAACTTTCAGGTAACGTGGCTGCAAAGCTCAACTCCTTTCTGGTTTGTCTTTCCCCTCTCTGCAGAAGCCGCCAGGCTGGTATTCTTAGCTTCTGGACGCATCCATGTGAGAACACGCGGATGTGGCAAAGTGCCAGCTACAAGAAATTTCGGAAGCCAGCAAGATCCTGAAGTTGTTGGCCATTTCAGATTATGCTAAATACTGAAGTTAATACCAGTGTATCTGTGTAAGTAATTCTTCTTAAATGCAAACAAGAAGAGGGAAAATAAGACAAATATAACCATATGCCTCCTCCCTGACTTAAAAAAATTTCCCTTTCCTGCCACACTGTGAACCAAGGGAAATAAAAGCAGTTAAAATATCACTGAGCAACCACAGCATACATCAGAGTTATAGATCAGAAAGTACCTTAAAACAGTATTGCATCAGTGAGAAAATGACAACTTTTTGGTATAGGTTTCTAGGGACACAAGCTACAGACTATTGCTCATGGGGGTTGAAGGAAGATTCTAGGAACAGAAGGTGTAAGAAACTATGAACACAGTGGAATAAAGTGGACCAAATGGAGCATGTGGAGGATAAAGGTGCATTGTCTGTTGTCATTAAGGATGCAGGGAGAAACACAAAAACGGCAAAGACTGATTTGCAGAGAAGCAAAAGGACACTGGGCAGAGCTGACAGAGCCCTATAGGAGAGCACTGGTATTAGGAGGTCTGCATTTTCTTCTCACTTTTTGATTCTTATCATGGACACACTTTATTCGCATTAGGCACCTTATTTTTCCAAAGGTTCACAACAGAAACCTTCCTAAATATTAGACTCCTACAACAGTGTCAGATTCTGTTCTCATCACCTCTCCACGTATTTATCCACAAGACCTACTCTTGTTCTGGATATAAACCTCCCAGTCAGTGTTCTTGGTCTGTTATTTTGAGCTTGGACGCTTTGAAACTGGATGAATAAGGTACCCTGAAAGCCAGTATCAATGTGACAACCTGACACTCCTGAGAAGACAATTCTGAGGGAAGGGCTCTATTTCCAAATATCCCATTATTGTTATCCTTCTTTAAACAACTTCCGTGCTCTAAGACCTCATGCAGATGTTCTATTCCCTACATCACATCTTTCCAAAATAAAAACCAGGTAATGTGTTCGTATGGGGCTTTTGTATTTTGCTTTCTACAGAAGACCAAACTTTTGGTCTGCTTTTAATGTCCTACTGTGGAATTGACAGGGATAAAAATCCAAAATATACCAATGAGTTTAACTAAGCTAATGCTGTCATTGCAAAGCTCCCAAATTCTTGATTCTGTCAAGAAGAGTGGGAGCTTGTTTTTGAAACAATCACTGGAAATCTGGGCTCTGTAAAGTTAAAAACATTGCTTAGCTCTTGCTTGCCATCTAATTTAACATTAAAGCTTTCTCAGCCAAACATTTGATAATTATTTAATCAAAACCAAAAAAATCCTTCCAGAATATATAAGAAGTATCCTGTGCAAATGGGGATTTCCTGATGGTGGGTTGTTTTGGGGTTGGGATGGGAGTCTATTTCTTAGTCTCTCTTTCTCTCTCCCTCTTTTCCGTTCCTAGATGAGAATGGCAAGCTTCCCAGCTACAGTTCTAGGACTTTCACCCTCCTTCTTGACCTTTTCTCAGGCATATTCCAGTATAATCTGTAATCTACTCAAGTAGGAAGAGGAAACAGCAGCGCCCTGGTGAGAAACAGTGCCTTCTGACCCACATACCAAACTGGGCGGAAGCAGTTCTTGTTCACTGGAGCCACGGAGAGTAGAACACGCAATTAAAGAAAATGAGTAATACGCACATATTTTTAAAAGGCTGTTAACACAACAACTAAATGGTTTAGGCGACAAAGTTCAAGACAGAGTTCAAGGACAATTCTGACTTGGCATTGATTTGTTTCTCCTTGTGATTTTTTTGGGGAACCATAGAAGGTGAAGTAAAAATACTGTAAACCTTTATACATGTCAAGCAAAAATACTTGTTTCTTTTTCAAGCAAACAGTTCACAGCACCATAGACATCACTATAGATACTTTGGTGGAAGATTGGGAGGTAGGAACATAAATCTGCCACAAATCAACTTGAAAACAAGAATTCAATCTTTTTTTTGCAAGATGAAGATTGAAGTTTTTAATGATACTGTCACCACTTCTTCCCACTACAAAGGATCCTGAATGGAGTTTTGCACTAGTGCTTATTAAATGTCAGTACAATTAAAGCTGTACGTTCTGGAGAACTGAAACTGTACTAATTATTATATAAGTATTTACAAATACATTTATGTTTAATATTAACATAGATACATGTACTTATGTAATGAAATAGACAATTTGCTAGGTGGTTTTCTTTTCTAGTCTAAATACTTTTTCACCAGTTAAGTATTATCTTAATGTGCTCACAACTATTACAAGGAAATCTGAGTATTTCTCTCTCCTTATATCAAAAGGTTAGAAAGATTATACATAAAAATTAAAAGTCAAAATGAATGAATTTTAAAACTGTATGTATAGCAAGGACAGTCTACACTACTCCAAAAACACTGAAGTGGGCTTAGAATAGGGAATCTTGGGATTCAAAAAGAAGCTTAGAAAGGGAGGTGCAATCAAGAGTCAGAAACAACAAATGGGGAAATATATAAGAAATGCATTCAAAAAGTTTCAAAGATAACAGGTGTATATGGACAAGCAATGAAATATACTGTAGGAAAATCTTTTGGGTACATTTCCTGACCACTGTATTTGTGGGACAATTAGGTCTCAATCACACAGCCGACACAAATTTATAAAATGGATGAAAAAAATCTCACCCCATAAATGGGAAATCTATTACCTTAGTTTATTCTTCTTAGAACACTCCAAGATTTAGAATGAAGAAAACTTATGAGTTGGTACTCTGAATATTTAAGAAGTTTAAGCAACTTTTAATTCATTTCAAACATTCAGATTATAGTTTGCCACTCTTTCAACAATGAAAAAAGCAAACGAAACAGTAAATAGAGTGCATTTAACACCAGAGGGAACAAGTAAACCCTTTATATGAACAATAAGTATTTTAAAAATTACCTTGGTCCCTTTATGTTAATATTCAAGTTATTCCTAAGTCTAACATATTTAAGCACCCTCACAATTCTCCACTCTTCTCAATGAAGCTCAAATAGAGTTTTGGGACTAAGTCCTTAGAAGTACAGAGTTTTTAGCTCTATTGGAAAATCCCCAGAATTGAAAACCCAATAATCTAGCAACATCTAAACAAAATTTGGGGTTAAATAAGTTCTCTACAGTGTAAATAAGCCCTCACTGAACTTCTTTTTTGAAAATACTGTGCATCCATATCTCCCATGCTTATCTCACAATGAATTTTATATAATGTCAACAGAGCAAATAGAAGCACTTCACTGTTCAAGGAAAAAATATAGTGACTTATCTGCATCATTCTGCATATTAAAACTGTTGAACATATAAGAGATGGAAGAACTGGGAGTTGGTTCTGAAATAAATACAAGCACTGTAACATGATAAAATACAAAACAGACTGCAACTTGTAAGCATTTTTGTTTTAGATTTGGAAGACTCAAAATGATTTAACATTTGCAGGCGTTGTCTTTTCTAAATATACTAAACATTGTATATTCAAGGAAAAATTAAATATTAAAATCAAAGTATTTTCTGTTGAATAACTATAGTAGTAAAACACAAGGAACTTTCCTAATAATCAAAAAGATAAAATGTAATCACAACAGCAGAGATGCTCTTCTCCCCGCAGCCTCCTTCCTGCTCCCACCCCAGCCCCCAGCAGCCTCCCTCCTGTTACCCATGACTGTGAAGGACATTTTCTGGCTCTATTTCAGCATTGTGACTCAGGTCATGAGAAGTGTCAAAGATGCATTTCCTTCAGATGGGAAAGAGCAACAGATTTTAACAACCATACAGAGATGGGAGTACAGAGCAAAAGGGCCAAATCAGCATTTTTGACAGCAGAGAAGAGAAAACCTTTTATATTCATATATATTTTATTTCTAGCTTGCAAACACTTGAATATCTTTCTATCAAAATATGCTTGTATGTTCTGCTCAAGAAGGAAACAGGAAAGCCATACCTGTATCAGCTGACTAAATTATCAACAATTTGTGAAAGAAAATTATTCAACTCCCCTCCCAAAAAAAGAAGAGAATTAAAGTACATCATATGAATACTAATAAATAGTTCATGTCCTTGTCTTCTAAATTCACTTTTCCAAAAGCAAAACCATGATTTTACCCATGTGCAGAAAAAGTCCTTTGATAGAAAGTCTCTGAGAGAGAGAACCACAAAGAGGAGAGGCGCCGCGACTATCTGGGCACCTCGGAAATGACGACTCTACTTCCTTCCCTGAGATTCTCCTGCCTTCGCAGAAACACTTCTTAATCAGCTGGACTACCAGAAAACCATTCACTTATCAGTACTGCCATTTCTTATGTTCTTTCATCCATGACTTTATCAAATGTGGACACATTTTAATCCACACCAATGTTAGACAAGAGTGAAATATTACTGAACATTTATTAACCATTCTCTTCTATGGATGGTTCCGAACACTGAAAGTGGAGTGACCTGTCTCTCCTGATGCTCCCAACAACAAGGCCTACATTAATCCTACCCTGTCCATTCTGAAGTAGTTTCACTCTAGTGTCTCATGCTGGCTTCAATATTCTCACCTGCAAAAACACATCATCCAATGTTAATAAACTCTTTCAGTGAACCTTAAATCCCTTTCCTCTTCTCATCTTCCACTGAATTCTAAATGTCATTTTGGGCTAAGAACCTATTGTGCTAATAACCCTAATAGTTCTATTTCTCAGTATGTGTAACTCTGGCATAGCCCTGGCCCCCACCCCACTTCACCCTTTTGTAGTTTACAAACTATGAGCCAACAGTCAGATTTTTATTTCCTGCTCAGATTTTTAGTTCAAGACCACTCACGGCTGCTACTCCCAAGTATGATAATTTCTAAATCTGTTATTTAAGTCACTGGTCATTATGCATCCTAAGAAGCCTAAATCCTACTATTCTAGTTCTCCAATTTCTCTAAGACCGAATTTTGAAAAAAATACTTAAACGGAATTTGGCCAAAATTTTCTCACTTCATTATCTTCCTCACTGGAAAAGGCAGGCAATAATGGTAACATGCAAATAGATAAGCCAAATCCTCTTGTTACTCTAATCACTTAACTAAAATAATGTAGTCCTTCAACTCCCTGAAAACTAACTTGTAAATTCATTGCCAGAAAGTCTCCACCATCCCAACCCTACCCTGAACAGAGGGTTCTTTTACTGGGAAACTGACCAGTCTAAGTGAAAAGATCTACAAATACTACTGATGGGGGGTGCCCTAGTAAAACTGCCAGTCCCCCCCGATGGACCAGTCAGATGACCTACTCATGTTCAAAGAGCTGCCAACCAGCTCCTTAGTATGGATTTGTTGATTAGCTGAATAAAAATGAAATAATGAAATAAATTAATAAATAATAAATTTTTAAAGTAAAATAAAAATAAGTATTATTAGCCAAGGACTCCAAGACATTTAAGTCAGTATTTTGGTTTAATCAGTCTGAGGTTGGGCCCAGGCACTAATACTTTTTAAATCTATCCAGGTAAGTTACTGTATAAAATCAGGGTTGAGAACTAATATGAGAGATGAGGATCACAACAAAAAAGCTGAAAAAGGAACTCAGGAAATTGAGATAATACAAGGAGCAAAAAAAAAATTTTTTTTAACTTCAAAAATTATAACTATCAAAGAGACAAACAGAATTACATCTATAACATAAGGAAGGAATGTGATAATAAAAAGCATTCATAGAAAAGGATATTAAAAACATGCAGAAATAAAAATGCAGTGAAGGTTAGGAAATAAAGTTGGAGGTACTCTTATAAAGAAAACAAAATGACAAGGAGATAGAAAATAGAAGAGGAAGTTAGGGGTGCAGTGTAGCAGATCCATTACCCAACTAACATGAGTTCCAGAAAGGGGCAAAAGAGAAAACAGCAAGGAAGGAACTAGAGAACTGAAAGCAGTAGCCTCAGGAATGACAGCTGAGAGTGGGAGGTGGTGGGACAGGAGAACACCATTTTTCACTATAAAATTGTGGTATTGTTTGACTTTTATAATAAATGCACATACTAATTTGATTTAAGAAATTATATTAAATAGGTAAGAAAAAAAACCAATAAAACTCCAATGAATGTTAATGAAAAAGAGAAGCAGAGATTAACTGAAAGCCCTAATACAGCCTCCAGAGTGGAGTTTAATCACTCTGGCCCCATTAAGTAAAGAGGTAACAAGTGCTTAAATAGCAATATATAGAGAATCAAAGAAAGGAATTTTTAGAACACACAGACACCACTTGCTCAAATTATTAAAAAGTTTGCCTACATTCATCTACCTAAATTCATAGGGGCTAGGTATCTGGGGTGGTGTTCTAAAAATGGGTATTAACTGATAGCAACATATTCAAAAGTCCTATTCTCTAAGAAGACACTTTGAAGAATATGTCATAGAAAACATAAGAAAAAGGAAGCTGATTATTATTAAATGTAAGATAAAAGGTCTCATAAAACATCAACATCCATAGTACACCACATTCATACCAGGGTTGCCATGATTACAATCCCCGGAAAGTTTAGAAAAGATCGCCCTCTAGAGGCACGTCTCATTAACCATTTAAAAAAAGAAACTTGAAACCTGGAGTCTGATTTGCCAGTGTAAAAAATACAGAAAAATACAAAATATTTCGGAAGCAATAAAAATCAAAAGAAGAAATTCGGGTTAGCTTCACCAGCTAACTAGTCTATCTGGTATTTACTTAAGGGAAAAATTCGAGAGAGAAAAAATGTGGCATATTTCAAATAAAATAGAAAAAAAGATAAAATATTCTAATGAAGTTTAATCAGTTTTTATAGAACTATATTTTAAAGCATAATTTAGAGGCAATATAAGAGTTTTAAAGATACTCCACAGGTAATTTTATTTTCCCTAAAAACTATCTGAACCTTTCTCTCAATTTTGCTGTGAACCTAAAAATCTCTATAATGTAGTCTATTAAAAAATTATGCTATCTTTGTTTAATAGGTGATTTCTTTAATTAGTGCTTCTGAAATGAAAGTACCTTGTTTTCAGGGAAGTATTAATTATGAGGTCTCTCTTTTCAATTCACTTTCCCTAAGAAATTTATTTGCTCTGTGAGGAACAGCAGGAAGTCACATGAAAATACTAAAAATATGTATGATTTTAGTGTATATTTAATGTAAAGACTAGCATAATGCTACTGCAACATTTTAAAAAGGATGATAAAAGTAGAAGAAATGAACTAGAAAAAATGTATTATATTTGAAAACAAGAAACTAGACATGTAACTTCATCTAAACTAAAACAATAAAGTACATGTAACCACTAAAAATACCCAGGTACTAGACTAAGCCTAAAAGGTTTTTTTTGTACACTTAACATGTATATACTATACATATATACACTCTGTGTCATATGAGGCATAAAATTTAAAGCAGAGCTACAGTACACATGAGTGATTGTTCTTGGCAAAAATTAAAACATACAAATGGAAAATTCAATCCACAAATAAACAACTATGTGGAAAGAAAAGTCAAGAAACATCACATGATTATTGATTGTCTTAAGTAGGTGAAACTATATAAGGCTGAAATGTGTGGTTGCTTTGTATTAACAATTGTGATGTGGTCTGTATCAAAAACCTACTGATCAACAGAAGTAATTACAATAAACCATCAGATGAAGGCCATAAACCGAGTTTTTGAGTGGTGAAAAGAATGCATCATACAGATGCTAAAAAGAAAAGTGATGCTATCATTCATTTAAAAGCACTTTACTAAAATATGGAGGGCTTCAAGTCCAAGAAATTAGAAACCCTCTCTAAGGGGCTCAGAGTCTCATCAACTACTTCTCTGTAGAAGAAGCAGAATTTGGAATTCAGATGCCAAAAGCTGTGACTCAAAGATGACTCTGCCTCTGAGGACCACTGAGTTAAGGGGAAAGGAGACACATTTAGAAACTCTGGAGAACTGAAGCAGTGAACCCAAAACACCTCTGTTAACCTGATGGAAGTAGCAGGAATGAAACAAATTCCTAAAAAGCCCTATCACAGAGTGAAATACCATATTCTTGAACCTAAATTGGAAAACTAATTTGCAAAATAAATAAATGCAGAGGCTCAAAAATAGCTGATTAGTTTATCAAACTCTATTTCCTGATGTATGGTATTAAAATCAGCTGAAAAAGAAGAAAATACTCTACCTTCACTTTCAGTTTTGTGTTGGTGTGTCTCCTCATTTCAGGAACAATGGCAGAAGTCGACTTATCAATACCAAGTCCAAAAATGCTATAAAAGCCTATACATAATAAGATTATAGTTGTATTTCATTCACTCATTATTGAGTGAATTATCCATTCAATAATGGAGTCTGACTTGCCAGTGTAAAAAAAATGAGTTAGTCCTATGTACCTCCTCAGGAATAAACAGTAGCAATAATGATACTGATCATAACAGTTAATCTTTACTGAGGAATTGACATGTTCCAAACACTACTCAAAGTGCTCTGATCCTCCCAGTAACTCTCAAAGGTAGGCATTATTATCATCCCCATTTTACAGATAGAAAACTAAGGCATGGGCAGATTAATTTGTCTAAGAGTCCAGAGTAAAGTCAAGGAGAATAGCTCCTACCACAGGTAGGGTGACTACAGGTCAACTGCCTCCCCACGCAAGGTACAGCCTAGTGATGGAGATCATCAAAAATAACAGGTAGAAACCAGTAAGCAGGAAGTCCAGAGAGAGAAGCAAATGCATGAAGTGCGATACTTGGATGTTCTGGGGGAGACGGCATATCTTCAGCTGAGGTGAGCTCTCTTGAAAGGTACATTCAATGTGGACCTGAAGAAGTTAAGTGGAAAGCAATGCCGGGGGAGGAACAAGGTGTGGAAGCTGTAAAGCAAAGGCAAGTAAGAAATTTGCTTAGGGCATAAATAATAGTGGGAAAATGGCTCCTTCATTCATCAAAAATGTACTAACCTTTTTCCCCTCTGACATTTCCCCATTTCCCTGCTCCCCTTTACATCAATGTTTCTTGAAAGACTTGGTCTTTCAATTTCTCTCTGAAATTGAATACTGGTCTCCAGTTTCTCTCTTCCTGTTCTAACTAAGATCCACTCCTATCAGGACCCAACCACTCCACCAAAACTGTCTTATCAAAGTCATATGTCCTCTATATCACTAAATGTGATGGTATTCTATCTTTTCTTAACTGACCCATCAGCAGAATTTACACAATAATCACTCCCTTTCCTCAGAAAAAAAATTTCTTCATTTGGCCTCTAGTATTTCTCATGCATGATTTTCCTTCCATGTCACTGGCTACTTAAGTTGGGGTTCTAAGGGTTCAGTCCTGGGACATTCTTATTTTCTCTTTTTTTAATACTCACTAAGGTGATCTCATCCGGCTTTTGGCTTTATCTATGCCTTATGAATGTTTATCCTCAGCCTAGTCCTTTCCACTGAACTCCAGACTCATAAAAACAACTACCTACTTACCATCACTAGGAGATTAAAGACACATCTTAAACTAAACATGCCCAGAACTCCTGTTCCTGTCCCTACCCCAAAACCTGCTTTTATTCTGTGTCCCTCATTTCATTTGATGGCAACCCCATTCTTCCAGCTGTTCAGGCCAAAAGCCTTGCTAGTTATCCTGACTCTTCTCCCGTACCTGACAGAAAACATACCAGAAATCTTGATGGCCCTACCATCAAATACATATCAAGAACCCAATTACTATTCATAATCTCCACTATAAACAACTCAGTCCAAGAGCTGTCTTCTCTCACATGGATATCTGCAATACTCTCTGAACTGGTTTCACTAGGCTTCACTCTGATCTTGCCAAAATACAGATTTATCAAGGCAGAGTTCTCTCGCTCTCCACAACTTCTGCATTTCACTCCGAGTGAAAGTCATAGGTTGACATGATCTGGCCACATTTCCTCTCTGACCTCATCTCCTCTGTGCACCTGTACACTGTGCTTCAGCCACACTGGCCTCCTTGCCTTTACTTAACAGTCCAGGAACATCCCCAACTCAGGAATGTTACATTGGCTGTTCCTTCTGCTTAGAACATGTTCCCCGGATATCTGCATGACTTTCTCTCATACTTCCACCAGATCTTTGTTCAAAAGTCATCATCTCAGTAAGGACTGCAGGAAAAATTCTAATTTCAAACTGCAATCCTTTCCAGCCATTCCCTATTCTATCCTTTGTTTTTCTCCATAGCACCTAAAACTACCTACCTACCTATATTCTGTTTAACATTCATATTACTCAACTAGGAAGTCAGCTCTGTAGGAACAGGGACATTTTCACTTTTGTTTACTGCTATATTCCTTAAGCTCAGGAATGGTGCCTGGACACAGTACCAACTCATTAATAATTGTTGAATAAATGAATGCATCTTACAGAAGCTAAAATGAAAAGCAATGTTACCATGAATGAAAACTTCTTCATTCTGACAAGTAATGATTTAAATCTAAATTGTTTTTATTAGAAAAATTTCTAAGGACATTTGAAAACTTCAGCTTGAAGACTTTAGAGTCTACATTTTAACAAATACTACACAAGGTGCCCAGATACAAATATAAACAAGAAAAAGACCCTGTCTACATAGAGGTCAACCTAATGGGAGAGACAGGTGTGTCAATGAACAATTAACATATTATAATATAATAAAAGTATGTTCAGAGTTCCACTATCAAGGCTGATACAGATGATACAAGATTACTAGATGTTGAGAGGATAAGACATGAAGTACTATTTTTTAGCTAGATCATAATGAAGTTAAGATTTTAGTAAGGCATTCAAGGGGGTACCAAGTATTTCAAGTAGAGAAAAGTACTCAAATAGGAGAGATGCCAAGAAATGAGTACCTATGGCACATTCAGGGAAGGGTACATCTATCTAGACATGGTGGGACAAGAAGCTTGAAATAAGGTGGGACCTCCTTTAACATTCTGAAAGTATGGTGAGACACTGAAAGATTTTAAGCAGAAAAGTCAAGGCCATAGTTATGATTAATAAAGGAAATGTTTGTGACAATAATAAAGACTAGAGGCTGTTGAAACAGATAAGGTAAGAAATGATGATTAGGGGTTCTTTAATCATTTTTGTGTCATGGACTACTCGGACAGTCTGGGAAAGCCTCTGGACTCTTTCTCAGAATAATACTTATAAATGCATGGAATAAAATACACAGAATTACAAAGGAAACCAATTAAACTGAACTATAGTTACCAATATTTTTTAAAAATTAAGTTCACCTATAGTAATATATATAACAAATATTAAAATCAGTAATATTAAATAATGTATAATTTCAAAGCAATTATGAGCATAAACAATATTTCAAAATATAATTCAGTAATTCAGAATACTTTGAGATATATGTCATATATAATGTGATATGGAAACATCTGTGTTTCTATTGGTGACAATGTTGTGAGTACTGCCAATATTACCGTTATGTGTTACCTATATTCTTAGTGAAAAGAAATGCTTAACTTTGGTTAGAGGATAGTAAATACCAACATGTAATTTTTTCCTATCCACGTTCCTGGATATTAAATAAGAACCCCTCACACAGACTAAGGTCAAGGCAAAGGACCAGGAATGAAAGAGATATTTAAGGGGAATATATTTCAAATAAACAAACATCTTCTGTTAAGTAAAAAAAAAGGCAAATAGATAAAATAATCCTACCCTAAATTGGATTGACTCCAGAGAGTAAAAAGGAAATATCCCTATATCAACTGTTACTTAACAGTTTCCTTTACTTTGCTAAAAAGAGCACAGACAAACAACGGTAATACCTCCAAACCATGATTCATTTTCAAGATGAATCCCTCCCTGTTCAAAGGTTTACATTGTTTTTGACCAGCATCAGATTGTTTATCCACACGAACTGTAAATACATCATTTTTAGAACTAACCAACAACAATGCCCATTTTGTTTTGACATGTAAAATACAAAAGAGAACACGGAGAAAAATAACCATCACTCCAGTGTCTGCATTTAAAAATGAGAAAAACTACACAAAGTAATGCGGTGTAATTCCGTAATACATTTTTACATAATAGAATTTTAACCCATGTTATGAGGAGCAAAATGCCTCCTGAAATTCCTAGCTTTCAAAAAGGGGATGTTAAGTATGGCAGTATCACCACTCAGCCTAGGTCCTCTCTGAGATGTCTCCTGTGAGTTTTATGCAGCAATACCAGGAGAGTTGTGGAAGCAATAAAGCTGTGAGAAAATAGTGTATTTTGCCTCAGAAATCAAGTATTGCTCTTCAACTATGTATTCATTTACAAGTGACAAATCCTTAATTGACTGGAACTTTGCACCCTTCAGCAAAAATATACTGAAAGGTGTTTGTTCATAGTCATTTAATATCTGTCTTTTCCTTTGGAATGCATGATACAAGAGGGCAGAGATGACTTTTATTTTTTCTGCACATATGCTCATAGCCTAGCACAGAACCTGGCATGTGGTAAGCATAAGAGGGAAGGAAGAATGGGAAGAAAAAGAAGCTTAAAATAATACTCTCTGTTGATGTATAATAAATGTAAGGACTACAAATCCTTCTAATTTCTTACTAATACATCTGGTTCTCTGGTCAACCTGGCTGCCCACACTGAATCTCTGCCCATAGTGTTTGGTGAAATTTAAGAAAAATATTAAACACAAAGAGAAAGGGCCTCAAAAATGTATGGTATCACCTAATTATAACACAAAATATTTATATCCAAAAATCTGAGTAATTATTTCTGAAGTAAAATTTCTTACAAATGGCTGAAAATACAAATATCTCATGGCCTTCCAAATTAAAAAAAATTTTTTTAATAGTTTTTTTTTTAATGACTGTTTTTCACCTGGGACTTATTCTGAACGATTTTTAGCCTTGAAGGTCATGGGTGCTGGTTAAGTTGTTAATGAAACATGAATAATAATTGCTTTTACAAAAATAATAGGGCTGAAGCATTAAAGCATCATCTAAAGTGAAAACTGAGTTCCCAAACTTTTTTGAGTTACAGAACTTCTCCCTAGGATTCCATTGACCTATATATTTCTTTCAGTATATGTTAAAACTTCCCAAGGAAAACAATTTATCTAGAAAATACATATCTACATATATTAGAAAAGATATGTGTCCAAGCAGAAGCTGAAACAGATAAGGACAGGTATACAGCCAAAGGAATGACAGAGGTACTCAAATACTTTTATACACATATCCACGACAGCACAAAGATGGAAACAACCCAAATGTCCATCATTTGGAAGAGTGGATAAAAAACTGTGGTATATACATACAATGAAATATCAGTCAGCCACAAAAAAGAATGAATTATTAATACATACCACAATGTGGTTGTACCTCAAAAACATACTACATGAAAGAAGCCAGAAACAAAAGATCATATACTGTATGACTGCAGTTGTATGAAATATCCAGAACAGGTAAATCCAGAGAAATGGAAAGCAGATTGGTAGCTATCAGGGACTTGGGGAGAGAGAAATGAGGAGTAACTGCATAAAAGAACATGTGTTTTCTTCTGGGGTGAAGAAAAGTTTTGACTAGACAGAAGTGGAGTTGCAAAACACTATAAATGTACTAAATGCCACTGAACTGTTAACATTTAAATAGTTAACTTTGTTACGTGAATTTCAGATCAATTAAATAAGTAAGAATTGTTTTCTGTAGTAACCATAAACTCTCCCTATAAAATTCCCTGTTCTTATAAAATCTAAATTGGTCATCTGCCAAGGAGACTCTGCAATGTTCTAGCAAGAGCGTCATCTAATTTCAACAAATAATTTCTGTCATTCTGGTGCAAATGAAATGGTAGAACTACTCTAGCACTTTCTACCAAGTTCATGATTCACATACACATTTCCACTCAAAAAAGAGTACACACTTGCTCCAAAAAACAAGTACAAAAATTTTCATTGTATCTTACACATAATAACCCCACACCAGAAACCACCTAAATAATACATCAACAGAAGTAGAAAGGATAATTAGAAGATTATTTGTACAATGGAATATGTAATAACATGGAAATATATGAAATAAACCTACGTAGAACAACATGAATTAATCTCACAAATATGTTAAAGAAGCTGAATATCTGTATATTAAGTAATATATAATACATACTGTATAATTCCATTTACATAAAAGGGAACAACAGGGTTTCAGTACTTCCTAAGAAGTAAAACTATTTTTAAAAAGAAAGTGGTTATCATAAAAGCCAAAATCACGATTTATTTTTAGGGAAAAGGGGCACAAAAGGTGAATTCTCATGTTTCATTTATTGGTTGGGGTGATGGTTACACAACTATGTGCCGTAAGATAAATTATTGGGCTATACATTTTGTTTTTGTTTTTTCTGCAACATAGTGATAGAAATCCCAGAGAGATGTATTTGAAAATAAAATGCAAATGCTGTTCTAAAATACACATGACTCATGACTATTCCTCTCCAACAATGACTATGCCTTAATGAACTATAGTACTCATTCTCATTAAAGACTTCTGGTAAGGGATTTCTGGTAAAGACTGATGATATGAGATTCAATATCGAAATTTAGGTAAATAGGCTTGAGTTTCATATTTCCATATGCTACAATGTATCCCTTCTAATAAAAAGTTAGTTAGAAAGCCAAAGTAGCATGGTAAAGATCACTATTACTATATTAGCTTCAATATACTGTATGACTTAATAAATTAAGAGTGTCTCAAATGAGCCTAAAATCTTGTTTTTTCATAAACAGATTAGAAAAATGAGTTTATTTTATCCTAGATCTCAAAAATTAAGGATCAAAGAGAAAAGGATGGTAGGGTTCAGTGGAGAGAGAGAAAATTAGGTTTACCATGTAGAGGTGATCCAGAAGGGCTACTTGATAGACCTGGAACAGGGCTACAGCGACCTCCTTGCTTAGACGTTAGTTCTTGTTCAATCTCTTCCAGCCCAGCACTTTTCTGGAAACGACTCATACGATTCACGACCCGTGGTGACATGTGTGTTCGAACACAGGGCTGGCCACCGTAAGGGTTGATGGGGAAAACATGGGAAGTGCCACGGAGTGTGCTGACCACAACCCAGCGACAGTCATGGCTGAAGCAGATGTCTTGTACCTAGAAATGAGATATGTAAAGACACAAAAATGACTGAAATTACTTGGATTTATCTAAGAGTATCACACACACATCACCAAATATAAACAGAAATGTGTGCCTTGCTATCAAATTTACCTAAGATCAGGTTATAAGCAAAAAAGGTACTCTACAAATGAGTTTGATAGTAAATACTGATTCAAAGTCTGTATCAGGGATTTGATAAGCTTTAGAAGAAGGAATTCTGTCCCTTGCTGCATAGAATGCCGAATAGGACTTAGGCAGTTTCATGCTATAACAGAGTTGTAAGAAAAGATGTCCAAGTCAGGTGTATTTCTCTAAATGAACTTGCTTTCTAATAAGCATAGAACAGTAAAAATAAAAACAGACATTATACTATGTAGTTGAAGTTATTGATCCAATTATTCACTCAGCAAATATTAGTTGGGTACCATGCTAAGCAGTAGGAACAAAGAGGTGAATAAGAAATAAACTTAGGGCCCACAGCCTAACAGGAGGAAAAGACATGTAAGAAATTTACGAAAATACAATATATAAAAAGTGAAGTAACTGTCTTAAGTACAAGGCACAGTGGTAACAAAAGGCAAGAAAATATGAAGTCTGCTTGTAAGAGGTGAAAAGCACATGGTGAAGTCTGAGGGTTAGGAGTGACCCCCCAAACCACCTAAACAGGTCTGGATTCTGGAATTGATTTTGAAGATTTACTTACAAAGAAACACAAGGGCATTCCAGTTTAGACAGATTCAGATATTCCATTTTAGATACAAATGCATAGACTTAAGATTGAAATGATGGGCAAGTAGTTCAGTATGTCAGAAACATTAGTCAGCAAAAGCCAGAGTAAGAGAAGTTTGAATTTTATTTAAGTAATAGTGGAGTTAAGATTCCAGTTTTAGAAGGATTATGGGAATGGAATGTAGGAGAGTGGATCTGCAATGGGGTGAGGGTGAATGAAGATAAATTAGGTAGAAGTCCCTTCAATAGGCAGGGATATAGGACCCTAAAGAGAGGTGGGATGCACAAGAGGAAACGTCTCGAAACACTCTCATGACCAAAACAAAACCGAACAACTCATGTATCTACAGTGGTGGCAAATTCTGTAGGCTTTAGAGTCTGTTGTCTGTTGCAACTACTCAACTCTGCCTTCTATTGTCAAAGTAGCCATAGGAAACATGTAAACGAAAGAGTGCAGCTATGTTAAAAAAAAAAACAAAAAACTATTTACAGAAACAAGGGGCTGACCATTGACTTGATCTAGGCAAAGCTAGTTGCTGATTTATATGACACTTGTTAGGCACTGACTACAGGAGTTCCAATAGTTTCAAATTTACAAATTGGGTTTACTGTGTTTTCCTTGATATCAATCTAATGGTGACAACTTAAACAAAAATGTCTCCATTTACTTTTATACTTAACAAAGAAAGCCCAGTAAAATTCAATGTTGTTCTAACCATTTTAAGCATAGCCTCTAAAAAGAAGGGAAGTCACAGATAATAAAGATTTTCTACATCGACTAAATAATGAACTAAAATAACTTTCCACCACATAAAACAATCATCAAAAAGTGCTTAAAAACAAAACAAAAAGAATCCAGATAAGGCAAAATAGGCAGAATAAAAACATGTTTATGAGTGGAATTTAACATGAAAAATGCATATATATGTATATAAATGTATGATTGAGAGCATATTAACTGTCATTATCACAGGAGCTAAGTAAAACTCTTCTGCCACAGAAACCAACTTTCTAATATATTAGATCTTCAAATAAGCCTAAATTCAGGTTAAAATCACAATATTCCAGAAATATTCCATGAACAAAAGCTGTTAAGAGTATTCTTCAAAGTGCAAGTCTCTAAAAGAACCCAGAACCTTTGAAATAAAAAAGAAATTTTATTCTTATAAATCAAGACAAGTTATTTCATTGCTAGACTATTGCTAGACAAAAATTATCAATTTTTGGGTAAATCTAAAATTCAACTACATGTCTGCCCATTTCAGTTACTATGAAATATCTAAGTGACACACTCATGTTATAATTAAAGAATCTCCTGAAAGTGGACAAATTTAGCTCCCGGAGATTCTAGAATTATTAATAAAAAGTCATTCCACAAGTGTTTTACCTCTGTAGGTTGCCTACAATAAATTTCAGTTAAACTTACAGAAAAGCAAGAGAAAAGAGAAGAACAAAGAAAAATATAAACAGCAGAAGCAAGAGAAAAGAAACACAGTACCAGATGAATTTAATATCATAATATCTAATGCATTAACACAAGACAGAATCAAATATATAAATAGAAACATCTTTAGACATATTGAGTAATTTATCTTCCATCCATCATGAAAGTAAAGCATATTATCTAAAACCTTTTTCCAAAACACTTATAATCAAGACCACTTCCTGGTCTATCAAGTAAAGGAGTTTCCTTTTTTCATTTCAAGAATTCTTCTGATATGAGGTGGTGCTAACAATCAGTGTCAAGGCAGGAAGACAGAATCCCACCTCAATGCCTATTTAGAAAACTGCTGTTAGAGAAGTGATGCTGCTCTGTGACCCTGAAGACACATCAGGACACATAAACAAGCAAAGAAGGGCTGCTGAACATATTTGCTGTCAAGAGACTTGAGAAAGTTTAATCCTTTAAATAACATTACAGAGGATAACAAGTTGCCAAGATGCAAAAATATTACCATGGTATCAGCAAAGAGCTAGGTGGCTTGTCATACTTTATTAAAAATAAAAAGGACTAGGAAAGTTATACTAGTAATAATATGATGACATCACCTATGTGATCTTTTCATTTTCTTAACTGAAATACAGTTGATATACAATGTTACATTGGTTCAGACAACAACTTAGTCATTCAACAATAATACACAGTGTAGATGTACTTCCATCCCCATCATTAATTTATCTTATAATTTGTCATCTGCATGTTTGACTTCAATTTTGGAATGATATTTCTAGTTATTTTCTCATCACAAAATAAGAGAGCTAGATGGGAGTTGTATCTCTGATTTAGCTCTACAGTACTAAATATCATGGCACATTTACCATATACAGATCAGGCAACTGTTACAAAAAGAAGTTAAATAAGTACAGGTGCCAAACAAGTACTGTCCAAATACCTACTCTGAATTTTAGGAAGCAAATATATTTGGATATTTTTTATTTAAAACACTGACTACTCACTATCCTGAACTCAGGAATTCAATCCAAGCAGATTTGGAAAGAAAGGGACATGTTGTATGTCTCTTACTTAGCATTTCAAAATGGTATTAAACTGAAGCAAAGAATGAATGTGGACAGAAGATAACTGCAGGCTTCTTTTAGAACAGGATTTAGGAAACTTTTTCTGTACAAGGCCAGATAGTAAAAGTTTTGGCTCTGTAGGCAAGGAAGCAAAACCATGGGTACTACATAGGTATTTATAAACAAGAAAGAAAACAAATTTTGACAAAATTTTCAGTGAGTATGACTTTTTTGTAAATATAGGTCTACTAATGAGAAAATTGAATCCTATTTTATAGGAGATAATGTTTTGCTTATTTGGGATTCCAAGCTAGTATTATTATCATCATCAAATAGATTCCAATTCTCAAGTATAATAACCATTCTTAGCTTGTGAGAGTTAGAGAAACAGACAGAGGGCCATTCACAGCCCCTGGACCACAGTTTGCTGACCTGTTTTACACATCATCATGGTAGTAAGTGTAGACTTGTCAGAGCTTTATAAAACTCAAAGCAGAGAGGAGGAAAATTTAGTGAAAAACACCACAGTAAGACCCTGATGTCAGGAAGTATTAATCTTAGAGTTTACAAGGTACTCCACAGTAACCTGTTAAAAGGAAAACTATACAGAAAGCCTTCCCATAAGAGGAATCCATACAAGATATGAATTAAGAACATGAGACCAAAGAGATTACAGTTCTTTTCTAGATTTAATAGCAAGCATTTTCTTTTCGTCTTCAAGGTGCATATAGCTATATTCAACAATAACACATAATTGCTGGCAAAAATCGTTTTAGTTAAAGAAAAATCACAAACTCATACACACATAAATCCCACAACCCAGAGTCAATTATCTCTTAGTATCTTGGAATATATCTCTTAATGCACAAGTGGATATGTACATATGTATATATTTATGTATAGATACATATTTACATATATAAATACATATGTATATAATAAGTATATGTGATATATGTAATATATAAAATATAGTCTATATGATATGCATATATAATGTATATAAATACATATAAATATACATGTGTATTATGTATAATATATACATATATAAGCATAATATATAGAATATATTATATATGCTTATTTAATATACATATTTTGTATATAATACATATCAACAGATGTAAGTACATGTAAATACATATATATACTATGTCTATATATAATATATAATACATAAAATACAAACATATATACAATAAGCAGGTATATTATGTATATAATATATGAGTACATATACATATAAATATACATATGTATATATATATCTATATAAATACATACCTGCACATAAATATATACATACATACATAGAAGAAGCATAAAAAAGCAAATTGTATCTACCACTTAATAACTGCATAGCTGTGGAAAAGTCACTGAACTACCCTGTGCCTTCTGGTTCTTCATTTGCAATATGGGAATAATAATGCAAATCTCATGGAGTTTAGGTTTAATGAATTAACATCTAAAGCACTTAGTGCCTAGCACTTAACAAAGATGTTTGCTATTATTATAATTACCATAAAAACATACCCCTACTCTATCCAAATGTCTCTGTTTTCACTGATATCATCATAGACTAAAACTATCATCTCTCTACCAAGTTACTAGATTACTCTTAACGTAGACTCTTAATTGAGACCACCTACAAGCAACAAAAGATAAAGTAGATAAACTGTACTTCTTCAAAATTAAAAATGTTTGTGCATCAAAGGAAACTATCAAAAAAGTAAAAAGACAATCTACAGAATGTGAGAAAATATATGCAGATATGTCTGTTAAAGGTCCAGCATCTAGACTACACAAAGAAGTCTTTCAAATAAGTAACATAAAGACAAATTATAATAAATATATAATAAATATTATAATAAATTATAAATAAATAAATTTAAATTATATATAAATATAAATTATAATAAAGGACTTGAACATTTTTCCAAAGTAGATATACAAATGGCCAATAAACACATAAAAAACTGCTCATTATTAATCATTGGAGAAATGCAAACAAAAATCAGAATGAGATACCACTACATACTGAATAGAACAGCTATAAACAAAGACAGATTAATTAACAAGTGTTGAAGAGGATATGGAGAAATTAGAACTCTCATATACTGCAGGGCAGAATGTAAATAGTGAAGCCATTTAGAAAATTCCTTTAGGAGTTACATATATTTACCATTATGACCTACCAATTTCATTTAAGACAATTGAAAACATATGTTCAAACAAAAACCTAGTCACTAATGTTCACAGAAGTTAAGAGCTCAAAAGTGAAAATAACTCATATGTCTATCAACTAATGAATGCAAAAACAAACTGTGGTATATCCATACAAGGGACTATTATTCAGCCATAAAAGGAATAAAGTTCCTGATACATGCTATAACATGAATGAACTTTGAAAAGATTATATAAACTGAAAGCCAGACAGACAAGGCTACATATTATATGATTCCATTTATATGAAATGCATGGAATAAGCAAATTCATAGAGAGAAAAAATAGATAAAATATCACCAAAGGGGAGGGGAATGGAGAATGGCTACTAATGAGTAACAGCTTTCTTTTGGAACATGTTCTGGAAGAAGTTAGTAGTCATTGATATACACTCTGTGAATATTCTAAAAAGCACTAAGTTGTATACTTCAAAATTATGTCTCAATAAAGCTGTTTAAAAATGAAAGGACTAACTAGCTAGTTTGCTAAAATGAAAGTTCTACAGCTTCTTTTTACAGCTTGTGGCTGTAAAAAGCTGCCCCTTCTTAGAGATTTCTCTATTGTCCTATTCCCAAAGGAAGATAGACAGCTGCTATAAACCCTAAAGTAGCATTTTATTCATGCCCATCATGGCTCACTTCACATCTGGCTTTGGGTTAAACAAGTGACTTCAATATAATATGGGAAAAAGGTACAAGATGTTCTTGTTAAGTTTCTCTTCATTCAGCATAAAATTCTGGCATAAAATGACAGACAAAAGTCAAACAAGTGTACCTAATTTAGTCTGAGAATCCTCACTAGACGCTTGTTATCAATTTAGAGCATTTAAATTTATAAATGTCAGGATTCTTAATTAATGAGATACAAATAAAAAACAGAGTGCTTAATTGCTTTGTAAATTTATTTTAGGTCATATAATTTAGTGTTCTTTAAATGGTTCCTGTGTAATTTGGCATATTTATAATATCTAACACTTGTTTCTTATTGCAATAATCTAAAATTTGGCATATCTAACACTTGTTTCTTATTGCAATAATCTAAAATTTGGCTATCAGAAACCA
Organism: Manis pentadactyla; assembly: GCF_030020395.1. NCBI lineage: Eukaryota > Metazoa > Chordata > Mammalia > Pholidota > Manidae > Manis > Manis pentadactyla. The sequence goes on along the minus strand of NC_080022.1, from coordinate 155,626,923 downwards.
TTAGTCCTCTAGAAAGCTAACATATTTGTTCCTTAAAACATAATGAGGCTGCATTCCCATACCTTCAATTTATAAATATTTTTCCAGCAATCTGAATGATCCATTTTGAATATTTCACAGATTTAGTAACCTAAATCAATAATATTTGGAGCCACCAAAATCTAATATAGTAGACATATACTCACATGGAATATATCTGTTTTATCAAAAACAAAAACACCAACCAAATATTTACTTCACAAAACATGAATTCAAATTACACATGAAAAAAGAGTACTTGAGCTCCAGAATTAAGTGTACTACATTAAAGCATAAAAGGTGTAGATATCAGCATTTTAAAGGACTCCAAATTTATGCTTCAAATTCACCCCCAAAACACAACAATAACAGCAACAAAAATTTAGGGTTATTTCAACATCCTTAAATCTACAGTAGAGATTCACAAACTTCAGTGTGATTAGAAACACCTTAATTATTTGTAAGAAATGCAGATCCTTTGGTCCCCCCTCCAGAATTATGACTCAGTAGGTACTGGGAGGTAGGGAAGACATAAGCAAGAAATCTGTAGTTTTAGAACACTAAGGTGATGACTCTGATACTGACCTACAATCCATAATATGGAGCTAGGAAATAAAATAAAGTGAGTAATAATGGCAGTCCCTCTAACCGTGTACCAAACCTTAGAAATTAAATAAAAGATACCTTTTTTCCCCCAAAAATGGAGTAATAGCAATGACTGCAGAGAACATGACTGGGGCAGAAGACTGAAAAGGGCAGGAGGAAACTTTCTGGGATGATAAAAACGTCTATATCTTGACTATGGTGATGATTATACAGATGCAACAAGTGGGCAGCAAATTGAATGCCCATTTCGTACCACACTCCCTCACCTGACACCACTCTACATGCTTCATATGTGCTTGTCTAGCCTCTCTAACAGTAAGTGTTGACACAGATGTGGTCAGACAGACCAAAGCAGGATCCTATTGCAGAATATTCTGGGAAATTATCCACTTCCCTGATAAAAGGAATTACCATCACTAATGTCACCATTACTCCCCACCTTACTACCTTGAGTCCAGACATGATGCCCAAGGGAATGACAATCATAAAGTAATCACAAGAGGAACAGGAAAAAAAAAGTCACAGAGACATTGTTAAGCAATTGTAACAAAACCAGCAGTATCCTTCTTGCAACATGAGAAAAAATAAACCCTGATTTTTTCAAACCATTGTTAAATGTGATTGTTTCTGTAGCCAAATAAATTCATGTCTAATGATTCAAATACTAATTCCCCCTCCAGCTCTCTCTAAAAAGAAAGAAACCCAAAAACCCCAAAGGGCCAAATGAAGCTGAACTTACCAATCTTCCTGAAACAGAGTTCAAAATAAAAATCATAAACATGCTCATAGAGGTGCAGAAAAATATTCAAGAACTCAGGAACAAATTTAAGATGGAGAGTCAATCATTAAGAAATTCCATATCTGAAATGCAACATACAATGGAGGGATTTAAAAGCAGATTAGAGGTAGTAGAAGAGATGATAAATGGAATAGAAATTAGAGAAGAGGAATACAAAGAAGCTGAGGGAGGTACAGAGAGAAAAAAGGATCTCTAAGAATGAAAGAATATTGAAAGAACTGTGTGACCAATTCAAATGAAACAATATTTGTATTACAGGGGTACCAGAAGAAGAAGAAGAGAGAAAAAGGGATAGAAAGTGTCACTGAGGAGGTAATTGTTGAAAACTTCCCCAATCTGAGAAAGGACATAGTCTCTCATGGAGATCCACAGATCTCCCAACACAAGAGACACAAGGAAGACAACATCAAGACATATAATAATTAAAATGGCAAAGATCAAGGATAAAGACAGACTTTTAAAAGCAGCTAGAGAGAGAAAAAAGATCACATACAAAGGAAAATCGATCAGGCTATCATTAGATTTCTCAAGAGAAACCTTACAGGCCAGAAGGGAGTGGCATAATATACATAGTGCAATGAAACAGAAGGGCCTTGAACCAAGAATACTCTACCGGCAAGGTTATCATTTAAATTTGAAGGAGGGATTAAACAATTATCAGATGAGCAAAAGCTGAGAGAATTTACCTCCCACAAACCACCTCTACAGTGCATTTTGGAAGGACTGCTATAGAAGGAAGTATTCCTAAGGCTAAATAACTGTCACTAGGGGCTATAAAATCACAGCAAAGTAGAACAATTTATTACTAAGCAGATGCAAAATCAAATAAACTACCCCCAAAGTCAATCAAAGAATAGACAAAGAGTAGAGAATATGATACCTAATACATAAAGAATGGAGGAGGAAGAAAAAGGAGGAAAAACAAAAAAGAACCTTTAGGTTGTGTTTGTAATAGCATACTAAGTGAGTTAAATTAGACTGCTAGATAGTATGGGAATTACCCTTCAACCTTTGGTAACCATGAATCTAAAGCCTGCAATGGCAATAAGTACATACCTATCGATAATTACCCTAAATGTAAATGGTCTGAATGCACCAATCAAAAGACACAGAGTCACTGAATGGGTAAAAAAACAAGACCCTTCTACATACTGCCTACAAGAGACTCACTTCAAACCCAAACACATACACAGACTGAAAGTAAAGGGATGGAAAAAGATATTTCATGCAACTAATAGGGAGAAAAAAGCAAGAGTTGCACTACTTGTATCAGACAAAATAGACTTCTTCAAAACAAAGAAAATCACAAGAAACAAAGAAGGACATTACATAATGATAAAGGGGGCAGTACAACAAGAAGATATAACTCTTATAAATATCTATGCACCCAAAACAGGATCACCTATGTATGCGAAACAAATACTAACAGAATTAAAGGGAGAAATATAATGCAATGAATTCATTTTAGGAGACTTCAACACAGCACTCACTCCAAAGGACAGATCAACCAGAGAGAAAATAAGTAGAGACAGAGGCACTGAACAATGTATTAGAACAGATGGACCTAACGGACATCTACAGAACACTCCATCCAAAAGCAACAGGATACACATTCTTCTAAAGTGCACATGGAACATTTTCAAGAATATATCAATACTAGGCCACAAAAAGAGCCTCAGTAAATTCATAAAGATTGAAATTGTACCAACCAGCTTCTCAGAACACCAAGTATGAACCTAGAAATAAATTACACAAAGAAAATGAAAAAGTCCACAAATACATGTTATTAGGCTAATACTATGCTCCTAACATAGTACGCTCCTAAATACTCAATGGATCAATGACCAAACAAAAATAGAGATCAAGCAATATATGGAGACAAAAACACCACAAAGTCTGTGGGACACAGCGAAGGCCGTGCTTAGAGGGAAGTATATTGCAGTACAGGCCTATGTCAGGAAAGAAGAACAATCCTGAAAGAACAGTCTAAACTCACAATTAACAAATCTAGAAACAGAAGAAAAATGAGGCCCAAAGTCAGTAGAAGGGGGGACATAATAAACATTAGAGCAGAAATAAATAAAATTGAGAAGAATAAAACAGTAGAAAGAATCAATGAAGCGAGGAGCTGATTCTTCAAGAAAATAAACAAAATAGATGAACCCCAAGCCAGACTTACCAAGAAAAGAAAAGAGTCTACACACATAAACAGAATCAGAAATGGGAAAGGAAAAATCACTACAAACACAACAGAAATACAAAGTATTATGAAAGAATACTATGAAAAATTATATGCTAACAAACTGGATAACCTAGAAGAAATGGACAACTTTCAAGAAAAAACTTTCAAGGCTGACGCAGGAAGAAACAGAAAACCTGAATAGACCAATTAGCAGCAAGGAAATAGAATTGGTAATCAAAAAACTACCTAAGAACAAAATGCCTGGACCAGACAGTTTCACTGCTGAATTTTCTCAAACATTTAGTGAAGACACAATATTGATCCTCCTTAAAGTTTTCCAAAAAGTAGAAGAGGAGGGAATACTTCCAAACTCATTCTACGAGACCAACATCACTCTAACACCAAACCAGGCAAAGACACCACAAAAAAAGAAAATTACAGACCAATATCCCTGATGAACATAGATGCAAAAATACTCAACAAAATATTAGCAAACTGAATTCAAAAATACATCAAGAGGATTGTACACCATGATCAAGTAGGATTTCTTACAGGGATGCAAGGATGGCACACGATTCAAAAATCCATCAACATCATCCACCACAACAACAAAAAGGACGAAAACCATATGATCATCTCCATAGATGGTGAAAAAGCATTTGACAAAATTCAACATCCACTCATGATAAAAACTCTCAACAAAATAGGTATAGAGGGCAAGTACCTCAACATAATGAAGGCCATATATGACAAACCCACAGCCAACATTCTACTTTACAGCGAGAAGCTGAAAGCTTTTCCTTTAAGATTGGCAACAAGACAAAGATGCCCACTCTCACCACTTTTATTCAAAATAGTTCTGGAGGTCCTAGCCATGGCAATCATACAACACAAAGAAATAAAAGGTATCCAGATTGGCAAGGAAGAAGTTAAACTGTCACTGTTTACAGACAACATGATACTGTACATAAAAAACCCTAAAGAATCCACTCCAAAACAACTAGATCTAATATCTGAATTCAGCAAAGTTGTGGGATACAAAATTAATACACAGAAATCTGTTACATTCCTATACACTAATGATGAACTAGCAGAAAGAGAAATCAAGAAAACAATTCCATTCACAATTGCATCAAGAAGAATAAAATACCTAGGAATAAACCTAACCAAGGAAGTAAAAGACCTATACTCTGAAAACTACAAGACACTCATGAGAGAAATTAAAGAAGATACCAATAAATGGAAACACATCCCGTGCTCATGGATAGCATGAATTAATATTGTCAAAATGGCAATCCTGCCTAAAGCAATCTACAGATTTAATGCAATTCCTATCAAAATACCTACAGCATTCTTCAATGAACTAGAGCAAATAGTTCTAAAATTCATGTGGAACCACAAAAGACCCCAAATAGTCAAAGAAATCCTGAGAAGGAAGAATAAAGCTGGGGGTATTACACTCCCCAACTTCAAGCTCTACTACAAAAGCCACAGTAATCAAGACAATTTGGTACTGGCACAAGAACAGACCCATAGACCAATGAAACAGAAGAGAGAACCCAGATATAAACCAAAGCATATATGGTCTATTATATGATAAAGGAGCCATGGACACACAATGGGGAAATGACAGCCTCTTTAACAACTGGTGTTGGCAAAACTGGACAGCTACATGCAAAAGAAACTGGATTATTGTCTAACCCCGTATACAAAAGTAAACTTGAAATGGATCAAAGACCTGAATGTATATCATGAAACCATAAAACTCTTAGAAGGAAACATAGGCAAAAATCTCTTGAATATAAAGATATGCAACTTTTTCCTGAACGTATCTCCTTGGGCAAGGGAAACAAAACCAAAAATGAACAAATGGGACTACATCATGCTAAAAGGCTTCTGTACAGCAAAAGATACTATCAGCAGAACAAACAGGCATCCTACAGTATGGGAGAGTATATTTGTAAATGACATATCTGACAAAGGGTTAACATCCAAAATATATAAAGAACTCACATGCCTCAACACCCAAAAAGCAAATAAGCCTTTTAATAAATGGGTGGAGGATATGAACAGACAATTCTTCAAAGATGGGTGGAGGATATGAACAGACAATTCTTCAAAGAATAAATTCAGATGGCCAACAGGCACATGAAAAGATGCTCCACATTGCTAATTATCAGAGAAATGCAAATTAAAACCACAATAAGATATCACCTCACACCAGTTAGGATGACCACCATCCAAAAGACAAACAACAACAAATGTTGGCGAGGATGTAGAGAAAGGGGAACCCTCCTTCACTGCTGGAGGGAATGTAAATTAGTTCAACCATTGTGTAAAGCAGTATGGAGATGCCTCAAAATACTCAAAATAGAAATATCATTTGACCCAGGAATTCCACTCCTAGGAATTTATCCCAAGTATGCAGGAGCCCAGTTTGAAAAAGACATATGCAGTCCTCTGTTTAACACAGCACTATTTACAATTGCCAAGAAATGGAAGCAACTTAAGTGTCCATCAGTAGATGAATGGATAAAGAAGATGTGGTACATAGACACAGTGGAATATTATTCAGCCATAAGAAGAAAACAAATCCTACCATTTGCAACAACATGGATGGAGCTAGAGGGTATTATGCTCAGTGAAATAAGCCAGGCGGAGAAAGACAAGTACCAAATGATTTCACTCATCTGTGGAGTATAAGAACAAAGAAAAACTGAAGGAATAAAACAGCAGCAGACTCACAGAACCCAAGAATGGACTAACAGTTACCAAAGGGAAAGGGACTGAGGAGAATGGGTGAGAAGGGAGGGATAAGGGGAAAAAAGGGCATTACGATTAGCACACATAATGTAATGGCGGGTGGTGAGGCACGGGGAAGGCAGTATAACACAGAGAAGACAAGTAGTGATTCTATAGCATCTTATTATGCTGATGGATAGTGACTGTAATGGGGTATATGGTGGGAACTTGATAATGGGGGGGAGCCTAGTAACCATAATGTTGCTCATGTAATTGTTTATTAATGATACCAAAATTTTTAAAAATTAAAAACTTTTAAAAAAATGCTATAATCCTGACTACTACAATAAGGTTATGGCAATAAAAGTTGCTTGGGAGTGAGTTATTTAGAATGGAAACATGGTAAAGACAGATAATACATACACACTATATCCCATTTGTCTACTCCCTCACCCTATCAATTTTTCATATTCAAATTTTCATGTTATTAGTATTTATGGGAAGTCTATTACATGCTTGGCACTCTTCTAGGTGCCAGAAATTTGACAATGAGCTAAAATAAGCAGCATGCAATTACCATCTGAACCAACAATTATACTCTTGGGCACCCATGCCAAAAATATGAAAACAATGTTCACATGACATATTCATAATAGCCCAAAACTGTAAATAGTCCAGGTGAATGTATAAACATACTATGGGAGTTAGGTCTACTTATAAAAGGGCAATATGAGGCAACTGTTCACTATCTTGGGGGTGGCAGGCACACAAACTTACACATGTGATTAAACTGTACAGAACTAAACACACATACAGAGGTGAGTACAAGGAAATCTGGTGAAACCTGTAAAAGGTCAGTGATTGTACCAATGCTAATATTCTGGTTGTGTGACACCCTACAGTTTTGCAAAATATTATCATTGGGATAAACTAGGTAAAACGAACACGGGATATCTTGGTACTATTTCTTACAAGTTCCTATGAATCTACAATCACTTCGTTAAAAATATGAACTAAAAAACCTTGCAAACACCACAGAGCTGGAAGTGCAAATATAAGCTCGCTCCTGCTTCAGACTGAACTTGAGTGGAGGTGAGAATGAGGGACGGCCAAAAATGCCAAGGACTGTAGGGTGAAACTTGGCAGTACTGCGGAAGGGGTTGGGGAGCAGAAAGAAAGGGGCTGTTATGCTTGGACACTCACTGGGTGCTGGCACATAGCACCATAGCCCGTGAGGGAGTTAAGGGGCACCAATGCTAGAGAACCAACAGATGACCATGTGAGAAAAAAGGCCAACACTCCCGGTGGTGCACACAGTGTCTGTAGGCTAGCCTCTCCTGCCATGCACACATTAAACATGATAGTCCATGCTTTTAGAGGAAAATAGTCCACGTCTGTGTGGGAGGAAAAATACCCTGGAATGGAAAGTAAGCAAAATTCTTATTAGGGAAGTGAAGCCAAAGTGACCTTGTGTGTGTACTATTGCTGTGGTTTATATTTGATGAATGTATAACTGGTATTAATGGCTTGATTGTACTTACATGCTTGTTAGTGTCAGAGGATACCCTCTGCTACTTAGCCTGAGATGATAGTGAGAAGAGTGTACAACACACCGCCTACTAGGTTTCCAGTTCTTTGCCATGTGATACAAAAGAATCCCAGTAGAAAAAAGTTGAGGTAAAGACTTAATGGCTGCTGAAGTACTTAGAGGTGTTATCTCAGTACAACATCGCCACCTGCCTGATCCGGCAACCAAATACACTCCCTCCTCTGGACGGCAGCTACTGACCTGCTCCTGAGTCCTGGTAACTGAACAAGTGACTCATGGAGGCCTTGTGACTTTCCAGACCCACTACAGGATGCGTCCCTTCAATCTGATGATGAACACGGTAGTATGGATCCACAGGGCTTGCCAGTCAAATGGAAACAGTATGTTCCTGAGTATGTTCCAGCCTGGCCCTAGCAGCACCTTGTTTTTACAGCTACTTTATCATCTACTCAGGGTCTAAAGCAAAGCCACTGGCTCAACAGGCTCTTGATTCACAGAGCCCCCTCTAAATGCCTACACCTGATTCACTGGCAGCTTGGCTAAAATGAAAGCTGATGGTGTCCACTGGCCCAGGGCAACTGTGTAACCCCAACAAAAACTCTGGAAGGACAAATAAAGTAAGGACCAATCAGCATAGTAGGATATTGGAAACCTGGCACCTGGTTTAAAACAGAGTCACTATAACTGTGGGCCAATCACACCCACTATTTATGTATTGTCTATGGATGTCTCTGTACTACAATGACAGAGATGATTACAGAGAACACATGGAATGCAGGGTTTAAAGAAAAAAGTTTGCTAACCCCTGCTTTAGACAATACTCCGAAGGACTGGAAATGTATTTATACTGACACTTAGGCAGCTGCCTGTAAGTCTTGCCAATGGTCTTGTTTGCCATAAGGCAGACTACGTGCTGGCAGATTGCAGATGCCCCTGTTTTAGGGCCATGAGCTGCGCAAGCAAATCATGGCTGGTAACTGAATAATCTGGGTCACTCATGCGAGGGTGAGATTCCATCTGCTGAGGAGAATGACTGGAAGCAAGCTGCTGATCAGGCCTGTGCTGCCCTGCCCTGCACAGTGATTTCCATCTAAATCCACTGATAATAAATTGTTTGTCTGGTGTTTAAGTCCCATTTATTACCCACTTCTTTAATAACCACTCCAAGTATATATGACGCCATAACTGAAAAGCATAAATATACTCTTAAGTGCTGGGGTCAGCTGTTTATCTCTTAGGACAATGTGTTTGATAGGGTTGCCCAAACACTTGTCCTTTCTGTTCTATCACATGTTAAGAAAGTGTTGATAAACTCAGCTTTACGTACATACTCATTTAAACCTTCCTGATAATTTGACTCTTGAATATTATGAAATATCTCTGGTAACAGAATTTGTCTTAACCTATTTTACTTGATAGCCAAATTTTCAACATTCTTATTATTTGTGTGAAATATTTTTATCTTGCTTTTACTATATTAATGTCTTTATATTCAAGTGAATCTGTAGTAGGAATTTTCTTCCTTTAGATTGGAATATATTAACATTTAATATAATTACTTGATGGTTTAATTTTGAAAGTTTCATTTGATATTTGTTTTTTGTTTATCCCCCGTTTCTTGTGCCTTAGATCCTCCTTTTCTACCTAATTTTGAATTGCGCATTTTTTAGAATTCCATTTTAACTAAAGTATGGTCTTTTCTAGATATAGCATATTGAACCTTGAAATGGTATATAGTTCCATATGCCTGCTTCTACCCCAGCACCACCACTGACCCATTATGCTATACTTACCATCTGCATTACATGTACACACAATAAAATCTCCCCAAAATAATGTTAAAATTACTTATATATAATTTTAACATTGCTACATATTCAAAACAAATTGAAAAAAGGGAAAAAATTATCCTAATAAAGAAATTTTCCATTTTCCAGTCACTTTATTACTTCCACAAGATCCAAGTTTGCTCTGCTATCATTTCCCTTTAGCATGATTTTTAGTGTGGATGTGCTGGTTTTATTTCTCGTACCTACATCTTTGAATGGTACTGAATTCTATTGCTGGGTAGACAATTTTTGATTGCTAATATTTTTTTTCTTTTGGTCCTTTAAACATGTTGTTCCACTGCTTTCTGTCATCCATGGTTCAGTAGTCTGTTGAAATGTTACTCCCTGTATGTGATGCATTACTTTCCTCTGGCTACTTTGAAGATTTGCTCTTTAGTTTTCAGAAAGTTGACTATGATGTTCTTAAACTTGGGTTTTGTTATATTCAATCCTATGAGATGTTTGTTATTTTTTTTGAATATTTAAATTTATGTCTTTCAACAAATTAGGGAGGTTTTCCATCTTTATTTCTTCATATGCTTTTTTCTGCCTCATTCTCTCTATATCTTCTCTTTCTAAACAGATTAAAAGGACTTTTGCCCCATGAAGGTCATATGCAGAGTCTGAAACCATACCTGATTTATGATTTATGAAGATGAGGCTGGAGCTTTTGAGTTGATGGTATTTTAAAGAGGTTTTAGGGTTGATGCTGTAATGTATTGAGATTTTTAGGGATGTTTTTATAGGGTACATGTATTTTGCACATGGGATGATTCTGAATTTGATGGGCCAGAAAGGTGGTGGACTTTTGTGAGATAAATAGTGACCAAAAAAAGACATATTCTGAAACCTGAATATAGTACACTGTACATTCAAAGAGTGACTATTACCTTATACATCTTCAGAGTTTATACTGGATTATCAGGGTTGGTACTAGAAGAAGAGAAGCCATAGAGATGAGGGAGCAGAAATGTAACCAAAGAGACAGAGACTGGAGTGGTGTGGCCAGAAGACAAAGAGTGCTGACAGTCACTTAAAGTTGGAAAAGGCAAAGAAACGTTTCTTCAACAAAGGATTTAGAGGGTGTACAGCCTTGCCAACACCATGACTTTGGACCTTGCCTTCTAGAACATAACAGAATACATTTTTGTTATTTTAAGCCCCCAATTTCATGGTAATTTGTTATTATAACCACATTAAAGAAATATGCAGTAAATTAGGATATCACCCAGAATGATGTGAATTTTAGGTTGTGGACTATCTAGGACTAAGTTGTTGGGTGGTACAGTAAGTGTATATGTTAAGATTTTAAGAAACTGCCAGACTACTTTCCAAAGTGGCTGTACCATTTTTCATTCCCAATAGCATGTATGAGAGATTGACTTCCTCCACTCACTTTTGAGAGTTCCTTAAGAAGTGTTGTAAATAGACAACAATTTGTGCCTTTCACTCCATTAACAGTGTTTTTCAAAGAACATGTGTGTTTTATTTTAATGAACTCTAATTTATCACTTTTTCTTTAATGGATTTTGCTCTTAGTGTCACAGATGAGAAATCTGTATCTAACCCAAGTCACAAAGAGGTTCTCCTGTGTTTTCTTCTAAAAGCTAATTTAGATTTTATATTTAAATCTATGATCCAATTTGAGGTAATTTTTGTTTATGGGTTGAGGTATGGACTGATGCTCATTATTTTACATATAAACACCCAAATGGTCCATCACTATTGTTGAAAAGACTAACATTTCTCCATTTTGTACCTTTGCATCTTTGTCAAAATTAATTGTCCATATGTATGGAAATGTTCCTGGATTTCCTATTGATTACTCTAGCTTTATTAAGGCTTGATAGCAGGTAGATCCTCCAACTTTTTCTTTTTCAATGTTATTTTACCCATTACAGTCCCATATTCTTCCATATGAATTTTAGAATTTTGTCAACTTCTACCCCAAAAAAACTCTTGCTGGGATTTTGGTGGAGACTACATTGAACACAGAGACAAATTTGGAAAGAATTGATATCCTAAAAATAATTAAGCATTCCTGCCCAAGAATATAGTTTAAGTCTCCACTTATTTAGGTGTCTACTCTCACTATTTTTTACTTTTAACTCATTTTGGAGTTACATCTGAACAAGCAAATGGTGGAATTGTATCTCAACCAAAGTTTTTTGGGAAAAAATTTGACAAAAATTACAACCAATTAAAAATGATCAATTACCTATGTCTGTTGCTAGTATACAGAAGGGCAATTGACTTTTGTATACTGACCTAGTCTCCTGCAACCTTATTAAAAATCACTTATTAGTTCTTTTTGTAGAACCATTAGATTTTCTACATAGAAAATCATGTCATCTTTAAATATAGTTTTCCTTCCTTTCTGATAATGATGGCGGTTCTTTCCATGTTCTCGAATTTCTTCTGCAGATCTTAGGGGATTTTTGTTTGCAGCTTTCATCTCTCTGATACTCTGTCCTGAGAACCTTAAGATCTCCCTGGACTCCCAGCAATATCTCATCAACAAATGGACTCTACCAGGCTCCACCGGGGTTCTCTTTTCCTGCACTTGGAAATTCTTTCAGGCAGTAAGCTGGGGAAATTATTGGGCTTTTCTCATTTATTTCCTATTTCTCAAGGATCACCATCCTTCATAGCCTAACGTACAGTATCTAGAACACCACAGCTGGTTTGTTCTTCAGTTGTTTCAGGTAGGGAAGTAAATCCAATCCCTCTCAGTCTATAGCAGAAAAAAGTGGAGGTCCTGATACTGACTCTTTATTTACTGTGTCAGATGTTTCACTAAGCATTTTACATATATTATTTCTGATATTTCCTGAAAGAAACCCTACAAAAGAGGTATTGGCCCTATTTTACAGGTGTGTAAACTGAAGCTTAAGGGAAGTAGAAAACTGGTCCTTGTATATATAATTACTAAATAGCAACCAAGTATGTATAGAAGCTGAGGAGATGAGGAATGGGGAATGTCTGCCAATGGATAAGGAGTTTATTTTATGGGCTATGAAAATGTTCTGAAAATAGATATTGATGATGGCTGCATAATTCTGAATATACTAAAAAACCACTGAGTTGCATATTTTAAAAAGTGGATTTTATATTACAAGAATTATATCTTAACAAGCCAACATTTTGGGGGAAAAAACTGACAAAAATCACAACCATAGAGTTATGCACAGGGTTGCCAGGGTTAGCAAATAAAAATACAGGAAATCCTACAAAATTTGAATTTTAGTATAAGCATAAATAGGCAATATTTCAGACATATTAAAACTATTTGTTTTTATCTGAATTGACCATCACATACTACCAATTAATAATATTAAATAACTACATTCCTTTCCTCTTGAGAATTAAACATACCAACTTTACTATTTTGCAGAATTGCTCTTAAAGTAAAAGCAACACTTACCTGATGTGCAAATGTTTCAAAAGCATGTTTACCATTTACCAAAATTAGCATGTTAAGCACAAAAATGACTTGTGTGTGCTTGACTAAGACATTACGGAAGTATAATAACAAAATATTGTAAGGTTTTGCCACATATGACTTTACTGTTAAAAACCAGGAACATTTTTCTAACTGCATATATGCTTTATGAGGAAAATTACTGTCAGATGCAGAGGATATCCCAAGTCATGGATCACAAAACAATTTAATTCAACATAATTAGATCCACATATTTGATTATTTTTTCCTTGCCTGATTAAAGTACCCTCAGAGTTCTTGGAAGAATCCAAAATGACACGATTTTGAAAAACTCAGATCAGATGCCATATAGATCTCATCATCCATGTTAAATTTTATGTATCATTTCAAAGTAATTTTCAGTAGAAGCCTATAAAAATTAATTTTATAGTCATTAATTCAGTTTCCTTAGATCTTGATGTCTGTTGTTTAGGAATTCCCAATCTCCTAAATTATAGGGCATAACATAGAACCAAATTAATTTACTAATTTCTATTGGCTTTCCTAGCTGTTAAATAGGGATAACATTGGCAGTAGCAAACATTTGCACCTACAAACACTTTTCCGTGTGCAGGGCAGTGTTCTAAGGATGAGAAATACCAAGAAACTTAAGCATCATCTCTATTTCCAGGAAGGATGCAAAGGTAAATTAAATAATAAATAATGCTAACACAAAAGAGGTATCAAAAACAGGCATACATAAAAAAAAAGGTGTGTGTAAAATACTCAAATTCTAGGAGGTTACAGCTATAGTAGAGCATATCAGTAACTACTAAGGAGACAGCACAGGGATTATAAAACTAGATTTTACATATATTTCTATAAACAGAATGTGCCCAGAAGCATAATAAATTATTAAATCTTTACTAAAAATGCTCATCGAATTGAAAACATACAAAAGAAATAAAAACATACGATAACTAAAAATAAGAGTAAGCAAGTTAGTTGTGCCAGAAAGTAAGGACTTTGTCAAAGAATACGTCAAAAGGACACAATGCTCAATTAATAGGTTCCAATTGGCCAAATCTGGGAGACTTTGAACATTAAAACGAATAATTATTGAAAGAATATAACCCATTGAATAAAAAAGGAATCTATTAAACCCAAATTATATATATAAATAAAATAAGTATTACAAAGTTTGATAAAGAATGGGATGTTTACATAGTTTAAAATGACTTCTCTTAACCCACTATACACCCAGAGCACAACAGAGGCAGCAGACTTAAATGCCCATCTCCTAGTCTACCCCCCAAAAAGGTGTATCTACATACTTTAAAAGTTGCTGCCTGAGGGTCCAGCTTCCAATCAGCCTGCATGCAGGTGCTGAGATCCACACCACATTAACAAAATGAAGGATAAAAATCATACGATCATCTCAATAGATACAGGAAAAGCATCTGACAAAATTTAACATCTATTCATGATAAAAAACCCCAACCAAGTGGTTATACAGGAAATATACTTGAACATACTAAAGGCCATATACAGGCCCACACCTAATACTAATGCTTTTACTCCAGGATCAGGAACAAGATAAGGATACCCACTCTTACCACTTTTACTCAACCTAGTACCCGAAGTCTAGCCAGAGCAATCAGCAAGACAAAGAAAGAAAAGCATTGAAATTGGAAAGGAAGAAGCAAAACTGTCTCTATGTGACATAACTATCTGTATCATATACAAAATAGAAAACCCTAAATATATATAGATATAGAGGAAAACCCTAATTATATTTATATTTATATATAGAACCCTATAACTCTCTCTCTCTCTAAATATATATATATATACACACACACACACACACACACACATATATATATAAAATCAGTTGCATTTCTATACAGTAATAATGAACTATCAGAAAGAGAAATTAAGAAAACAATCCCATTTGTAACTGATTCAAAAAGAATAAAATACCTAGGAAAATTTAACCAAGAAAGTGAAAGAGCTGTGCACTGAAAAACATAAGATACCAATAAAAGAAATAGAACAAGCCACAGTAAATGGAAAGATACTCCACGCTCATGAATTAGAAAAGTTAATACTGTTAAAATGTACATACAACACAAAGCAATCTACAGATTCAGTGTAATTCCTATCAAAATTCCAGTAGCACTTTTCACAGCAAACAAACCTAAAAATTTGTATGGAACCACAGAAGATCCCAAAGATCTGAAGCAATCTTGATAAAGAAGAACAAAGTTAGAGGCATGCTTCCTGATTTCAAACTACATTATAAAGCCACAGTAATCAAAATAATATGATACTGGCATAAAAACAGGCTAGAAACTGAGTAAAACAAAGGAGGAAATTATTAACAAAGACTACAGCTATCACTACTACAGTTACACATTGTTTTAGAGTTCCTAACAAATGTAAATAAGAAAAATAAAACAGTAAAAAGCAAAAAATTATGATTTTCAGAAAATATGTTCTACTTACAAAATATAAGAAATATTACTGGAAAGCTATTTGGTTTTACAATAAAGTAAAGCAAAGCAGGAAGATAAAAATTTGTTACAAAATAATCAACAGATTTTTTCACACCACAGCAATAACTAATTTTAAAACATAATTAATCCCTTGATGAAAAATTTCTGTACTGTAAAGATGTGGATTCTAAATACATTACAATATAATTTCAATACAATCCAAATAAAACATTCAAAAAGATTCTTTATATAACTTAATAGGATTACTGTAAAGTGCATCGTAATTAGAAAATGCCCAAGAATAGCTGGGAAAGTGTTTGAAAATCAACAATAAATATTGATATAACACTAAAGTGAGTAAAATGGCATAATGTTAGTAAAAGGTATTGTTTACCTTTACTTTCTATTAGAGAAATTTGGGAACACACACAAAGTATAGAGATTGCTGTAATGAACCACCAACAACAATATCACTGACTTTCAATAATTATTAACACTTTGCGAATTTGTTTAATCTATTAGTTTACTTTGTTTTGTCAGAATATTCAAAAGCAAATCAGAGATATCATATTGTTTTACCCATGACTACTTCAGTATGACTTCAGAATATATGCCTAACAGACAGGCTTAAAAAATTACAGATGCAATTACAGACTGAGAAAAATTAGGTGATTAATAACATTTAATACCCAGTTCAAGGCCAATTTTCTCCAACTGTCTCAAAAACCTCTCTTGAAACTTTGTTTAAATCAGACCACAAAGTTCATACACTGCATTTAATTGATGTGTCTCCAATGACTCTTTTAATCAACTATCCCATTATTTTCTATTTTCATTTATTTGTTCTTTTATCTAACCAATATTCCCCTATTGGTAAATTATCTTAAAGCAAATTCCACAGGTCTGTAAATAACTTCTGTATGTATCCCAAAAAGATAAGGGCATTAAGTCCTTTAATGATATCTATTAAGCCAAATGTTCAAATCTCACCATTTGCATGAGAAATATATATTTTACACTTATGAAATAGGATTCAAACAAGGTCCACACTTTGTACTTAGATAATATTCTCTAAAATTACTTTTTTTTTCAGATGAGTACAAATTTTTATTTTTTTTAATTTTTTAAAATTTTGGTATCATTAATCTATAATTACATGAGGAACATTATGTTTACTAGACTCCCTCCATCATCAAGTCCCCCCCACAAACCCCATTATAGTCACTGTCCATTAGTGTAGTAAGATGCTGTAGAATCACTACTTGTCTTCTCTGTGTTACACAGCCCTGCCCGGGCCCCCCTCGAACATTATACATGCTAATTGTAATGCCCTCTTTCTCCCCCCCACAACTTATCCCTCCCTTTCCATCCATCCTCCCCAGTCTCTTTCCCTTTGGTAACTGTTAGTCCATTCTTGGGTTCTGTGATTCTGCTGCTGTTTTGTTCCTTCAGTTTTTTCTTTGTTCTTAGACTCCACATATGAGTGAAATCATTTGGTACTTGTCTTTCTCCACCTTGCTTATTTCACTGAGCATAATACCCTCTAGCTCCATCCATGTTGTTGCAAATGGTAGGATGTGTCTTCTTCTTATGGCTGAATAATGTTCCATTGTGTGTATGTACCACCTCTTCTTTATCCATTCATCTACTCATGGACACTTAGGTTGCTTCCATTTCTTCGCTATTGTAAATAGTGCTGCGATAAATATAGAGGTGCATATGTCTTTTTCAAACTGGGCTGCTGCATTCTGCTCTAAAATTACTTTTAACACTCACTGCACAGCCATTTTTATTTTCCCGTTATAAGAACTCATAACCCCATCACATTTGCAATGAAAAACTTCCCACATTTTAGAGTTGGCTAGTTGCATTCTTACAGTATTGTTTTACTGGTCCTTCTATCTCTATATTTTGTTTAAAGTAATTTTATCCATGAGCTGAAATAGATTCAGGTTTAATTTAGAGGTCTGGGCAGAAGTATCTCATTGATGATGTTCTATACATCCTACCACATCATATCAGGAAACACATGATATCTGACTCTTCTACTTTGGTAATGTTAAGACTCATGAGATAAAATCAAATGATTATTCCCTAGCTCCATTGTTTCATTAGGGGCAGCAACAGAGTAATTCTTAAAATTCTAAAAATGTTTAAATTAAATACATTTTATTAGTGTCATGTGTACAAAATGATTCATTAATTGTATATATTATGAAATCTTCACCACAATAAAACTAAATTTTAACATTTTTTTAAACTGGAATTCTTTAATAAAAAAAGACTTTCCCTCATTAACTATTTGGTTAACTTAGCAAGAAAGGCTGGGTTAATACTGGATACTTTCCCTTTAATTATCAATTTCTAATATAATGAGCTAATAAACAAGCAACCTACAGTAATGCCCAATGTCTCCTTTGTAAGTATCATTATAAACTCATGGGTTTCTATATATTTAAGATGTTTTATTCTATTATAGAAATCTTTAATGGGAATTCATGATAAACAGCATTTTAGACTATTGGGAAAGGATGGACTAGTTAATAAATGGTGTTGGATCAATGAGCTCTCTCTCAGAATAAAGAATACACACTAGTGTACAGGTCAATCCATAACCACAGGCTCTGTGAAACAAAAGGATCTTTGGGATTTTAGGCTATTAATATTGCAGTAACTACCAAGTGATATTCAGAGTATTAAATACACATAAAGCACTTAGCATGATACCTAATGCTAAGTAAATTGTATATATATGGATGTGTGTGGTGTGCGCTCATTCATGAATGTGCAGTGATGTGCTGGTAAACGTTTAGAACTGGCTCCCTAAGGAAAGAAGCTCTGATTTGTAGTGTTTCTTTATTTCCATTATGTAAACACTCCTACCATGGATGACTTCACACTACCAATATGATGTCACTACATCCAGTGTTGGGGACAGCTGTGCATAACTCATACTTACTGGCCATTGTTAACTAGCTCCTGCATACTACTGAATATTATCAATATAGTCATACACATTATAAAACACAGCCCTTTTTATGTCTTTGTGAATATGTGCTTACACATACATGTGTGTGTACATATGAATGCATTACATAAAACAAAATGGATAGAAAACAGAGATATGGCTAGCAAATGGATGACACGGTTTTCTCTAGAACAAGAAATGGTGTTAGGATAGGAGAGGATAAACAGAACTTTTATCTTGTCAAAATTCATTGAACTGTTCACCTATTGAGTAGGTATTTACTGAGTCAAAATAGGATAAATAATTTTTCTTAATTATCCAGTCTATCACCAAGAACACAAACATAAACGTTAAGCTCTAACGTGATATCAATAACCAACTAGATTAGAGTCGTAATACACAAAGGAAACACCTTCTGAAAAATATACAACTTACTTTGGCTTCAGTTTCTCCCCTGTGTAGAGTATACAGATGATGGACAGCGCTCTGTGATGAGGACCAAGGATGAGTCAGAATTTGGAAGACATGAAAGTCATGACCAAGGGTGTCTGTTGTGACTAGAAGCATTCCTGAAGGACACACCAAAAAAAGTAAAAGTAAGAACAATAATGTATGTGAATGAAATAGTTTCACATATTTTTATTGTTTTAAAATATTACCAAATGAATAGAATTTCCAAAGATACAAGAAACTTCCCATAATAAAAAAAAATAGTTCAGACGTAGTATGTTTTTCTTATGCAAATACACAACCTCAACACCACATCAGTATATAGCACAGTGGGGTATTATGTTCAATGGCTTTATTATGTTTCTGCATGATTAGCAGGGACATGTTTTATACACCTAAATTTACAGAGACAGAGTTGACAAGCTTTTATAAAATAGCTAATCTGACAACAAAGAATGTGAAAATGATTTATCTCCATAGCACTAAAACTCACTCCCACTTTTTGCCGTTTCTTAAAACTTGAATGTTAAGTTCCAATTTTCTATTAATATAATCAATACTCTACTTAATTCACCAGTTTAAAATTTCCCTCTCTCCTGGCTTAATATTTATTGAAATTGCCTACAGCGTCTCACAGAGCAAGTTTTTTTTTCCTTTTTTCATTTCTTGTTTTGT
The DNA here is from genome assembly GCF_030020395.1 of Manis pentadactyla. NCBI lineage: Eukaryota > Metazoa > Chordata > Mammalia > Pholidota > Manidae > Manis > Manis pentadactyla. The sequence goes on along the minus strand of NC_080022.1, from coordinate 155,607,186 downwards.
TTTGTTTTTTTATTTTGGTATCATTAATCTACAATTACATGAACAACATTACATTCACTAGAATCCCCCAATCACCAAGTTCCCCCCACATACCCCATTGCAGACACTGTCCATAAGTGAAGTAAGATGTTGTAGAATCACTACCTGCCCCCTCCGTGCTGTACAGTCTTCACCATGTCCCACACACACATTATACATGCTAATCGTAATGCCCCCTTTCTTTTTCCCCCAGTTTATCCTGCCCTTCCCACCCTTCCTCTGCTGTCCCTTTCCCACTGGTAACTGTTAGTCCATTCTTGGGTTCTGTGAGTCTGCTGCTGTTTTGCTCCTTCGGTTTTTTCTTTGCTCTTATACTCCACAGATGAGTGAAATCATTTGGTACTTCCCTTTCTCCACCTGGCTTATTTCACGGAGCATAATACCCTCTAGCTCCATCCATGTTGTTGCAAATTGTAGGATTTGTTTTCTTCTTATGGCTGAATAATATTCCATTGTGTATATGTACCACATTTTCTTTAGCCATTCATCTACTGATGGACACTTAGGTTGCTTCCATTTCTTGGCTATTGTAAATAATGCTGCGATAAAAATAGGGGTGCATATGTCTTTTTCAAACTGAGCCGCTGCATTCCTAGGGTAAATTCCTAGAGTGGAATTCCTAGGTCAAATGGTATTTCCAGTTTGAGTTTTTTGAGGAATCTCTATACTGCTTTCCACAATGGTTGAACTAATTTACATTCCCACCAGCAGTGTAGGAGGGTTCCCCTTTCTCCACATCCTCGCCAACATTTGTTGTTGTTTGTCTTTTGGATGGTGGTGATCCTTACTGGTGTGAGGTGTTATCTCACTGTGGTTTTAATTTGCATTTCTTTGATGACTAGTGATGTGGAGTATCTTTTCATGTGTCTGTTAGCCATCTGAATTTCTTCTCTGGAGAACTGTCTGTTAAGTTCCTCTGACCATTTTTTGATTGAATTATTTGCTTTTTCTTTGTTGAGGTGCACGAGCTATTTATATATATTGGATGTCAATCCTTTATCGGATCTGTCATTTATGAATATATTCTCCCATACTGTAGGATACCTTTTTGTTCTACTGGTGGTGTCCTTTGCTGTACAGAAGCTTTTCAGTTTGATGAAGTCCCACTTGGTCATTTTTGCTTTTGTTTCCCTTGCTTGGAAGATATGTTCATGAAGAAGTCGCTTATGTTTATGTCCAAGAGATTTTTGCCTATGGCTTTTTCTAAGAGTTTTATGGTTTCATGACTTACATTCAGGTCTTTGATCCATATCGAATTTACTTTTCTCTACAGGATTAGACAATGATCCAGTTTCATTCTCTTGCATGTAGCTGTCCAGTTTTACCATCACCAGCTGTTGGAAGAGGCTGTCATTTCCCCATTGTATGTCCATGGCTCCTTTATCATACATTAATCGATGGTATGTGTTTGGGTTAATAGCTGGACTCTCTATTCTGTTCCACTGGTCTGTGGGTCTGTTCTTGTGCCAGAATCAAATTGTCTTGATTACTGTGGCTTTGTAGGAGCTTGAAGTTGGGAAGCGAGATGCCCCCTGCTTTATTCTTCCTTCTCAGGATTTCTTTGGCTACTCGGGTTCTTTTGTGGTTCCATATGAATTTTAAAACTATTTGTTCCAGTTTGTTGAAGAATGGTGTTGGTATTTTGATAGGGATTGCATCAAATCTGTAGATTGCTTTAAGCAGAATGGCCATTTTGACAATATTAGTTCTTCCTAGCCAGGAGCATGGAATGAGTTTCCATTTGTTAGTGTCCTCTTTAATATCTCTTAAGAGTGTCTTGCAGTTTTCAGGGTATAGGTCCTTCATTTCCTTGGTTAGGTTTATTCCTAGGTATTTTATTCTTTTTGATGCTATTGTTAATGGAACTCCTTTCCTGATTTCTCTTTCTGCTAGTTCATCATCAGTGTATAGGAAAGCAACAGATTTCTGTGTATTAATTTTGTATCCTGCAACTTTGCTGAATTCAGATATTAGTTCTACCAGTTTTGGAGTGGAGTTTTTAGGGTTTTTTTTGTACAATATCATGACATCTGCAAATAGTGAGTTTGACTTCTTCTTTACCAATCTGGATTCCTTGTATTTCCTTGTTTTGTCTGATTGCCGTGCCTAGGAGCTCCAGTACTATGTTGAATAACAGTGGGGAGAGTGGGCATCACGGTCTTGTTGCAGACACTTTCTCACTGTTAAGTATGATGGTGGCTGTGGGTTTGTCATATATGGCTTTTATTATGTTGAGGTACTTGCCCTCTATAGCCATTTTGTTGAGAGTTTTTATCATGAATGGATGTTGAAATTTTTTTAATGCTTTTTTCAGCATCTATGGTGATGATCATTTGGTTTTTGTCCTTCTTTTTGTTTATGTGGTGGATGATGTTGATGGATTTTCGAATATTGTAAAATCCTTGCATCCCTGGGATGAATCCCACTTGGTTGTGCTGTATGATCCTTTTGATATATTTTTTAATTCAGTTTGCTAATATTTTGTTGAGTATTTTTGCATGTACTCAACAAGGATATGTTCATCAAGGATATTGGTCTGTAATTTTCTTTTTTGGTGGGGTCTTTGCATGGTTTTGGTATTAGAGTGATGCTGGCTTCATAGAATGAGTTTGAGAGTATTCCATCCTCTTCTATTTTTTGGAAAACTTTAAGGAGAATGGGTCTTATGTCTTCTCTATATGTCTGATAAAATTCAGCAGTGAATCCATCTGGTTCAGGGGTTTTGTTCTGGGGTAGTTTTTTTATTATTGATTCAATTTCTTTGCTGGTAATTAGTCTGTTTAGATTTTCTGTTTCTTCCTTGGTCAGTCTTGGAAGGTTGTATTTTTCTAGGAAGTTGTCCATTTCTTCTATGTTTTCCAGCTTGTTAGAATATAGATTTTCATAGTGTTCTCTAATAATTCTTTGTATTTCTGTGGGGTCCATTGTGATTTTTCATTTCTCATTTCTGATTCTGTTGATGTGTGTAGATTTTCTTTTTCTCTTAATAAGTCTGGCTAGGGGCTTATCTATTTTGTTTATTTTTTCAAAGAACCAGCTCTTGGTTTTATTGATTTTTTTCTATTGTTTTATTCTCAATTTTATTTATTTCTTCTCTGATCTTTATTATGTCCCTCCTTCTGCTGACTTTGGGCCTCATTTGTTCTTCTTTTTCCAGTTTCAATAATTGTGACTTTAGACTATTCATTTGGGATTATTCTTCCTTCTTTAAATAGGCCTGGATTGCTGTATACTTTCCTCTTAGAACTGCCTTCGCTGCATCCCACAGAAGTTGGGGCTTTGTGCTGTTGTTGTCATTTGTCTCCATATATTGCTTGATCTCTGTTTTGATTTGGTTATTGATCCACTGAATACTTAGGAGCATGTTGTTAAGCCTCCATGTGTTTGTGAGCCTTTTTTCTTTCTTTGTACAATTTATTTCTAGTTTTATGCCTCTGTGGTATGGGAAGTTTGTTAGTAGAAATTCAATCTTCTTTAATTTACTGAGGCTTTTTTTGTGGCCTAATATGTGGTCTATTCTGGAAAATGTTCCATGTGCACTTGAGAGGAACATGTATGCTGCTGCTTTTGGGTGTAGAATTCTGTAGATGTCTGTTAAGTCCATCTGTTCTAGTGTGTTGTTCAGTGCCCCTGTGTCCTTACTTATTTTCTGTCTGGTGGATCTGTCCTTTGGAGTGAGTGGTGTGTTGAAGTCTCCTAGAACAAACACATTGCATTCTATTTCCTCCTTTAATTCTGTTAGTATTTCTTTCACCTATGTTGGTGTTCCTGTATTGGGTGGATATATATTTATAATGGTTATATCCTCTTGTTGGAGAGACCCCTTCATCATTATATAATGTCCTCCTTTATCTCTTGTTACTGTCTTTGTTTTGAAGTCTATTTTGTCTGATACAAGTACTGCAACACCTACTTTTTTTCTCCCTATTGTTTGCATGAAATGTCTTTTTCCATCCCTTGACTTTTAGTCTATGTATGTCTTTGGGTTTGAGGTGAGTCCCTTGTAAGCAGCATATAGATGGGTCTTGCTTTTTTATCCATTCTGTTACTCTGTGTCTTTTGATTGGTGCATTCAGTCCATTTACATTTACGGTGATTACTGAAAGATATGTACTTATTGCCATTACAGGCTTTAGACTCATGGTTACCAAAGTTTCAAGGGTAGCTTCTTTACTATCTAGCCATCTAACTTAACTCTCTTATTAAGCTATTATAAACAAAGTCTGATGATTCTTTATTTCTCTCCCTTCTTATTCCTCCTCCATTTTTATCTGTTAGGTGTTTTGTTCTGTACTCTTTTGTGTTTCCTTTGACTATTTTTGTGAGTAGTTGATTTTATTTTATTTTTTTGCCTTTAGTTAGTATTAAGTTGGTCTGCTTTCTTTGGTGTGATTTTATTTTCTCTCTTGACATCTATTTAGCCTTAGGAGTGCTTCCATCTAGAGCAGTCCCTTTAAAATATCCTGTAGAGGTGGTTTGTGGGAGGCAAATTCCCTCAACTTTTGTTTGTCTGGGAATTGTTTAATCCCTCCTTCATATTTGAATGATAATCGTGCTGGATACAGTATTCAAGGACCATATGTTTTCATTGCATTAAATATATCATGCCATTCTCTTCTGGCCTGTAAAGTTTCTGTTGAAAAGTCTAATGATAGCCTGATGAGTTTTCCTTTGTAGGTTACCTTTTTTCTCTCTCTGGCTGCCTTTAATACTCTGTCCTTCTCTTTGATCTTTGCCATTTTTATTATTATATGTCTTGGTGTTGTCATCCTTGGGTCCCTTGTGTTGGGAGTTGTGTGTGCTTCCGTGGTTTGAGAGACTATTTCCTTCCCCAGTTTGGGGAAGTTTTCAGCAATTATTTCTTCAAATACACTCTCTATCCCTTTTTCTTCTTCATCTTCTGGTACTCCTATAATGCAAATATTGTTCCATTTGAATTGGTCACACACTTCTCTTAATATTCTTTCATTCCTGGAGATACTTTTACCTCTCTCTGCCTCAGCTTCTCTATATTCCTGTTCTCTGATTTCTATTCCATTAATGGCCTCTTGCACCTCATCCAGTCTGCTCTTAAGTCCTTCCAGAGATTTATTTCTGTATTCTCCCTCCCTACTTCCTCCTTTAGCTCTTGCGTATTTTTCTGCAGGTCCATCAGCATATTTATGACCTTTATTTTGAATTCTTTTTCAGGAAGATTGTTTAAATCTATCTCCCCAGGCCCTCTCTCGGGGGTTGTCTGGGTAATTATGGATTGGACCAAATTCTTCTGCCTTTTCATGGCAATAGAGGTAGCTCTAGGCAGGCAGCGTGTGCGTCAGCTGGGAGAACAAAGTCCTTTCCTGTTTTCTGGTTACCTTGCCCTTCTCTGCTGCCTGTGTCAGTTACCCGCACTCCTGGAGCAGCCTCCGGATTAATCCCCTAAGGTGCCGTGGGCGGGGTCACCATCAGGGTAGCCCAGAGCCCTGTGGGGAGTGGCAGGCGCGCCAGGTGTGCTCTCCTGTGAGAATGGCGCCCCTTTGCACCTTGCCCCGATTTCTTCTGCCTGCGCTGGGCAGCTGCGCGCCAGTGGCGGCCTTTAGTTCTGGCCCAGGTGGCTGCGCGCTGGGAGGAGATTCTAGGCGGCTGCTAGGTGCACATCGCTGCTCCTGGGCTGCTCCACCGCTGCCGCTGGCTCGTGCGGCCACTACCAGGTTGCTTCGCCACCACCGCGGGCACACACAGCTGCTCCCGGGCTGCTCTGCTGCCACCTCAGGCATGTGCGGCTGCTCTTCGGCTATTGGGCTACTGTGTCTGGGGTGTGCCAGCCTTGGGAACGACTGGCAAGCTGTTTATCACCGTGAAGGACTTCAGGGCTGCATTGCCACCCAGGGGGCTGGTGTGCCTGATGTTCCTCAGGATTCCCAGCCTGCTGGGCTGAGTGTGTGCTGGGACGCTTCCATCCAGCTGTAAGGCCCCTGACCCTTTAAGACTTTCAAAAAGCACTCGCTTTTCTTTTGTCCCAGGGAAGCCAGTTGCGGGGAGCCCCTTGCAGGTTTTGCTTGTCTGTTTCTCTAATATCCAGCACACCATGCAGTGTGTGTCTGCGCTTCTGGTGTGCATTACTAGAGCTGGTTGTTTAGCAGTCCAGAGCTTTCACTCCCTCCCCGCTCCGACTCTTTTCCTCTTGCCAGGGAGCTGGGGTAGGGGGAGTGCTCAGGTCCCGCTGGTCCGTGGCTTGTATCTTACCCCCTTCATAAGATGCTGAGTTCTCGCAGACGTAGATATAGCCTGGCTGTTGTACTGTATCCACTGGTCTCTCTTTTAGGAATAGTTGTATTTGTTATATTTTCAAAAATATATATGGTTTTGGGAGAAGATTTCCACCTGCCCTACTCATGCTGCCATCTTGTGTCACAGGCTCCTCCTCTCTGCAAGTTTTTGAGATGTCATAACTAAGAATTCTTTGCCTAAACTGAGGTGATGAACATTTTGTTTTCTTATCAGAATTAGTTTTACCCTGTACATTTAGATCTATCATCCATTTTGAGTTAATTTTTGTACAAAGTGTGAGGTATCAGATAAATTAACTTTTTTACAAATGATATCCAATTGTTCCATAAAGATATTTTAAGGAGACTATTTCTTATCCATTAAATTCTTACAATTATTAGTCATATTCGCATAGGTCTTTTCCTGGAGGTGCTATTCTATTCCATCAGTTTCTGTGTCGATACTTTCAATACCACACTTTCTTGATTACTGTAACTGTATAGGAAATCCTGAAATCAAGTAAAGTAAGTCCTCCTTTTCTAATGTTTTTAAACATTTTGTCTACTTCCAACTCCTTTGTCTTTCCAAACACAGAATCAGCTTTTGTTGCCTACAAAAAAAAATTCCTAGGATTTTTTTCAGGGATTGTATTAAATCTATAAATCAATTTGAGGATAATGGACATCTTAACAATATGTTGAGTCTTCTGATCTACAAACACTTCATATTTCTTGATATATGTCTTCTTTGGTTTTTCTTCTTGTTCAGCACACAGATTATATATATTCTTAGATCTACTATAAATGGTACTCTTCATTTTATTTCAATTATCAGTATTTTCTTGCTGGTATACAGAGACATAATTTTTACACTGACATTTTTATACTGACTATATTCTGCCAGTTCTAGGATTTATTTAGATTACATGGAATTTTCTTTCCAGACAATCATGCAGTATGTGAATAGACAGTTTGATTTCTTCCTTTTCAAACTACATGCTTCTTTCTTTTTCTTGACTACATTTGTTGAGGTAAACAGGAATGGTGAGAAGCAATAATATTCATGCTTTCTTCTGAGATCAACTTCAAATCTTTAACAGTTTTTATAACATTGCCTCCCACACTGCACCTGGTTATGGTCATGACATCATTGACATTATATTCATTTAATATTGTTGTTACTCAAAACAATAAATTTTTAATGCTGGTCACAAATGTTTTGTCATCCTTTTGTAGACAGATTTATGCACTCCTACTTCTTGCTGAGTTATGTAAGTCTGAATTAATCACAATTCCACTACAATGTTCTGATTCCATCTTCCCACAACAAAATTATTTTCTGCACATGACAGGCAACTCAATGGAAACATCATTCTGACAGGAAATACAATGAATTTACATTTATAACACAAATATATTACTCACCTACTGAAGATAAACTTCATTTCTTTCAGAATCATATCAATATTTTACTCATAATATAATGAATATTCAAGTCAAAGTCCCTATCAGCCAAATTAAGACTCTTATTGTTTTGCATATGAATTACAGGTGAATACTTATCAATATGCTCCTAGATTTTTAAACAGACATTAATATCTGTTTAGTTTCTAGTAGCTAAAACAAATTCAAATTTTTAGAGAAATAACCCACTGAAACGTTTTCCTTATCTTCTGTGTAGCCTATCTAAAATATTTTCTTTTTCCACTTCTCTATGAAAAAAATGTGGCATCTATAATCCATCAATGAGCTTATTCCTTGACAAAACTTCAAAATAGTAAAAAAAGAAAAGTTGAAAGAGCAAAGAAAAAAACAGCTAGTGTAGTACTATACAGTCATGTGCTTTCTGTTAATTTATAATTGCCTATTTTGCACACATTCTTCTGGGAAAAATGACAAACTTTTTTTTCTAGAAAACAAGTTAAAAAGCAGATATACATAAAAGGAAAAACTTGTACAGAGTAGACTGTGGCTTGAGAACTATTTATGCAGCATCAGAAGACTAAACCAGACTCTAGCCTGGCCATAAACTAAACCCACGCCCCAAATGAGGTGCCAAGCCACAAAAAGCATTTGCGTCATCTGGGAATACAAGGAAAAGAAGGACTTCTAATTATAGGGCCTGGAAGCGGAAACCTAGAGTGATTAGCTGTTTAGGCACTGCTGTGTGTTTATCTGGAAGCTTCCTCTCCCTCACTCTCAGCCTCAAGTTCGATAGATGAGCATTAGCATTAGAGGGTGGGGACTAAAGCTCCTGATGGTACATGGCGTTCTCCAAAATCTGAGGTAGCTGGAGAATGAACGTTAAGGCTTTTGTGGCCTCATAAGAACATAAATCTTTAAAACTGGGAGTCAGCTGGTTAGCCTAAAAGGCAAAATTAAAGAGCAGCAAACCTCCACTGTGCATATGCTATAAAATCTTGGAAACATGAGTAGGTATGCCTTTTTTGCCATATCCTATTTATAACACCTGCCTAATTGTACGGGTCTTAATCACATGCAAACATATGAATTGGAAGACCAATTACAAGCTATTCACTCTCTTCCAAAAAGAGACACAAGCACTGAAGTGCTGGGTCAAACAGAAATCTTTACAGGAATTCAGATATTATCACACATAAAATAATTTTGTTTTCGTATTAATTCTTGTGAATTTAATAGTTGCCCCATCAATACGTGGAACTCATTTAGTAACTTTTTAATTTGTAATTATGTATTGAGAAATATTTATGCAGTATCAGAAGCTGCATTTATCTTTTTTAAGTAACTAATCAAATTTACAAACATAAAAGCAAAGAAAAAGAATCCTTGTACTGACCAAAATCTTTTAGGTTTTCAATTACATAAAACCACAATATCAGCCTATTAAAAGTCTGATAAATAAGATCTTTAAACTCAACATCAAAACTCGAAAACAATGGCCTGAAAAATTTCCCTATAGGCAGCATCAATGTTATTGTATTTCTTAAGCTGCTTAAAGGTGTTCCTAATACAATCATCATTGTATTCTTTCATTTCTGTGACACAGGATATATTAAGGTTTTCTTAAATTTATGCTCGATAATACTGCTCAAAGCATGAAGTAAAAACTACCAAATAAACAAAGGATATGATGACTTATTTGATCATTTCCTAAAGTTGCATATATCCACGACCAAGAAAAAATTAGAACATAAGCTCTGATATTGCTCTTACTCATCTGTTCCACACAGAAAAGCCTAAAATCAACAACTGGTTTTCTAGCTCACTTATTTTCTAGCTTATCATTTCCATCCTCTTATATTTTTAGGAGTTTAAAAGTTTAATGTCCTAACATCTTCATTTGAATAATTAGTTTCATTCCTTACACTTTGCATCATGAAATTTTTAGGGTTCTGAAGATCTTTGTCCACAAAAATGGATTTTAGTATTAAATATTCTAATATTCATTATCTTCAACAATTTAATCATCCAACAGACATACAGGAAAGTGGTGCATATCTATGTATAGTCTTGTTTTTCCAAGTGGCTGAATATATTCCTTGTCAGATGCCAGAGTATTTTTAAAACTTTATTAAAACTTTATTAACAATACTTCTAAAAACTTTATTATTGGTGTATGTAATTTATGCAAAACAAATTGCACTCATTTTAATACAGCTTGATGAGTCTTACAAGTATATATAACTATGTAACTATTACTATAATCAGGATAAAGAACATGCAAAAAATTCCCTTGTGTCCATTTGTAGTCCATACCCTCCCATCTCCTGGCCCTAGGCAACTACTGATTACCTTTCTATCATTATGAATTAATATGGCCTGCTTTAGAATTTCACATAAATAAAATTTCACAATATTTTGTTTAACCTATCTGCTCACAGTAACAGTCCATGCATTTATTTATATTACTAACCAGTGTTCCATAATAAGAATTTATGACAATTATGTATCCATTCAGCAGTTGTTTCTAGTTTTTGGCTGCTGTGACTCAAACTCTTATGAAGATTCAAATACAAGTCTCTGTGTGAACATACATCCTCATTTCTTTTAAGTGAATATTTAGACTGGAATTGCTGAGTCATATGTTTAACTTTGTAAGAAACTGCAAAACTGTTTTCCTAAAGTGGCTATATCATTTTACTTTCTCATGAGATCTGTAATATTGTCAGCATTTGGTATTGTCCATCTTTTCAAATTTTAACCATTTCAGTAAGGATATGGTGATTTTTTTATGGTTTTAATGTGTCATATTACTTGGTAATCAGTGATGCTGAAGACCTTTTCATGTACTAAATGGCTATTTGCATATTTTCTTTTGTGACATGATTGGTCAAATATGTTGCCCATTTTTGTCTTTTCATTTTATTTATGTATTACATAGTACATATTACATACAAACATATATAATATACATATATGTGTGTATATATACATCAGATATGTTCTCCCAGTGTATGACATCCCATTTCATTTCTTAATAATATCTTTCCCAAGAGGTTTTTAATTTTAATAAAGGCAAATTTCATGGTTTGTCTTTTTATGTCCCATCTAAGAAATTTTTCTCTATTCCTTCTGGATTACAATGACATACTCCTTAGGTTTTCTTTTCGAAGGTTTATACTTCAAGCTTTTAAGTTAAGTCTATAATCAATTCAGGGCTATTTTTGGTATATAATGTTAAGGAAAAGTTGACTTTTTCCCAGATGGATATCCCAGTTGTTCTAGCACCATTTTGTGACAACTATATTACCCCTATTGAATTACTCCATACTTTGGTCAAAAATTAAATGATCATAAGAGTCTCATCAATTTATGGATTATATTTCATCCATCTATGACTATATTTAACCAAAATCATCCTGTCTAGATTACCATCGATTCAAAATAAGTCACAAGAAAGATTAAAGATGGCGTGAGAGGTGAGAGAGAGGCCTCCTCCAAAAACCCATATAATATGAAAACAGAGTTAATACAACTAATCCTGAAAGTGCAACAGAAAGAAGGCTGAGCCGGACTGCAAATTTTCTGGATAAAAGAACAGACCTCACAGAACAGGGTAACATATCAAAGCCATGATCTGGTGGGAATGTAAGACCATCCCCCACCCCAGCTCAATGGTGGGAGGGAGAGAAATGGAGCAGGGAGGGGGTGGAGGCCTACGACTGCTGAACACCCAGCCCTGGAAATCTGCTCTGGAAGCATGAACCTACATTGCATGGTGCTCTGGAGAGCAGTGTGGTTGGAAAGCTAAGACAGATGGAATATTACGAGAGACAGAGATTCCAGCCACTTGTGGAAAACAGGGATCTACATCTGGCTGCTCTGGGACAAAAGAAAGGCAGACAGTCTGAGGGACTTCCTAACAGCAAGAAAGCTGTTAAAGGGGAAAGGGTTGCATAGAGCTTGCTGCTCAGGAGGAATGACAGATGGACAAAATTCTCCATCTACATTCTGCCGAGCAGGTTGGGAACTGTCAGGAGCTTCAGGCACTCCACCCACCTGGCTGACTACATTGTTATGAGGCCCATCACTATGATACACGGCCTCCTTCACCTTCCTCCTGGCCAGCCAGCCGTGGCTCACAAACCAGCAGTCCCTTCCCTGGTGTCAAGTCAGCAAGAGGGAGGCCCCACTTATGGCAGCTACAAACACAAATCATAGAGGCTTACACCTGTGCGCTTGGACGTCTGGCAGTGGAGAAAGGCAGAGCATCCAGGAACCAGGGAACAGCTCTTTCCTACCCCCAGGCACGAGCACTGCTCCCGTGCAACCCCAACATCACTCCAGGGGTGAAGCAGTTACAGAGAGTAGAGTTTCTGGGCACTAGAGGGGGCCACATAGAAATTTGAAATGCCAAAGGAATATGGTACAAACCCAAATCCCACAAACACCAGAAAAAGGAACAAGTAAAACTGAACTCCACAATCTTCCTGAAAGAGATTTCAAATTAAAATAAACATTCTAATGGAGGTACAGAAAAATATTCAAGAACTCAGGGACGATTTCAGGACAGAGAATCAGTCATTAAGGAATACAGTATCTGAAATGAAACATACACTGGAGGGATTTAAAAGCAGATTAGTTGAAGTAAAGGAGACAGTAAATGGAATGGAAATTAGGGAACAGGAATACAAAGAAGCTGAGGCACAGAGAGAAAAAAGGGCCTCTAGGAATGAAAGAATATTGAAAGAACTGTGTGACCAATCCAACCAGAAAAATATTGCATTACAGGGGTACCAGAAGAAGAAGAGAGAAAAAGGGATAGAAAGTGTCTTTGAGGAGATAATTGCTGAAAACTTTCCCAATCTGGGGAAGAAGATAGCCTCTCAGGCCATGGAGGTACACAGATCTCCCAACACAAAGGACACAAGGAAGACAACACCAAGACATATAATAATTAAAATGGCAAAGATCAAGGATAAGGACAGACTATTAAAAGCAGTCAGAGAGAGAAAAAAGATCACATACAAAGGAAAACCCATCAGGCTATCATCAGACTTCTCAATAGAAACTTTACAGGACAGAGGGGAGTGTCATGATACATTTAATGTAATTAAGCGGAAGGGCCTCGAACCAAGAATACCCGGCAAGATGATCATTTAAATTTGAAGGAGGGATTAAACAATTTTCAGAAAAGCAACAAGCTGTGAGAATTTATGTCCCACAAACTGTCTCTACAGTGTATTTTGAGGGACTGCTATATATGGAAATGTTCCCAAGGCTAAATCACTGTCACCAGAGGAAATAAAACCACAGGAAAAAAAAGTAGAACAATTAATTATTAAGCAGACGCAAAATCAAATCCAAAAAAAAAGAGAACCTTTTGATTGTGTTTGTAAGAGCATACTAAGTGACTTAAATTAGACTGTTAGATAGTAAGGAACCTACCCTTGAACCTTTGGTAACCACAAATCTAAAGCCTGCAATGACAGTAAGTACATACCTATTGATAATCACCCTAAATGTAAATGGTCTGAAGGCACCAATCAAAAGACAAAGAGTCACTGAATGGATAAAAAAATAAGACCCAACTATATGCTGCCTACAAGAAACTCACTTCAAACTCAAAGACATACACAGACTAAAAGTGAAGGGATGGAAAAAGATATTTCATGTACCTAATAGGGAAAAAGAGCAGGAGTTGCAGTAGTTGTATTAGACAAAATAGACTTCAAAACAAAGAAAGTCACAAGATACAAAGGACATTACATAATAATAAAGGGGTCAAGCCAACAAGAGGATATAACTATTATAAATATCTATTAACTGAACACAAGAGCACCTACATATGTGAAACAAATACTAACAGAATTAAAGGAGAAATAAAAAGCAATGCATTCATTTTAGGAGACTTCAAAACACCACTTACTCCAAAGGACGTATCAACCAGACAGAAAATAAGTAAGGAGACAGAGGCACTGAACAAGACATTAGAACACATGGACCTAACAGACATCTACAGAACACTCCACCCAAAAGCAGCAGGATACATATCCTTCTCAAGTGCACATGGAACATTTTCAAGAATAGATCATATACTAGGCCACAAAGAGCCTCAATAAATTCAAGAAGATTGAAATTGTACCAACCAGCATCTGAGACAACAAAGGTATGAAACTAGGAATAAATTACATGAAGAAAACAAAAAAGCCCACAAATACATGGAGGCTTAACAACAAGCTCCTAAATAATCAATGGATCAATGATCAAATAAAAACAGAGATCAAGCAATATATGGAGACAAATGACAACAACAATAATTCAACACCGTAAAATCTGTGGGATGCAGTGAAGGCTATGCTAAGAGGAAAATATGTTTCAATACAGGTCTACCTCAGGAAAGAAGAACAATACCATATGAACAGTCTAAACTCACAATTAACAAAACTAGAAAAAGAACAAATGAATCTCAAAGTCAGTAGAAGGATGGACATAATAAAGATTAAAACAGAAATAAATAAAACTGAGAAGAATAAAACAATAGAAAGAATCAATGAAAGCAGGAGCTGGTTCTTTGAGAAAATAAACCAAATAGATAAACACCTAGCCAGACTTATCAAAAAAAAAAGAGATAGTCTGCACACATAAACAGAATCAGAAATGAGAAAGGAAAAATCACTACAGACACCACAGAAATACAAAGAGTTATTAGAGAATAATATGAAAAGTTATAAGCTAACCAACTGAATAACCTAGAAGAAATGGACAACTTTCTAGAAAAATACAACCTTCCAAGGCTGACCCAGGAAGAAACAGAAAATCTGAATAGACCAATAACTGCAACAAAATTGAATTAGTAATCAAAAAACTACCTAAGATCAAAACCCCTATACCAGATGGCTTCACTGTTGAATTTTACCTAACATACAGTGAAGATCTATTACCTATCCTCCTTAAAGTTTTCCAAAAAGTATAAGAGGAGGGAATACTTCCAAACTCATTCTATGAGGCCAGCATCAGGTCACTCTAATACCAAGACCAGGTAGAGACACCACAAAAAAAGAAAATTACAGACCAATATCCATTATAAACATAGATGTAAAAATCCTCAACAAAATATTAGCAAATCAAATTCAAAAATACATCAAAAAGATCATCCATCATGATCAAGTAGATTTATTCCAGGGATGCAAGGGTGGTAGAATAATACAAAATCCATCAACATCATCCACCATATCAACAAAAAGGACAAAAACCAATGATAATCTCCATAGATGCTGAAAAAACATTTGACAAAATTCAACATACATTCATGATAAATACTCTCAACAAAATGGTATGTATGGGAGTAATTAACTCAACATAATAAAGGCCATATACAACAAACCCACAGTGATTATCATACTTAACAGTGAAAAGCTCAAAGCTTTTTCTCTAAGACTGAGAACAAGACAAGGATGCCCACTCTCCCCACTTTTATTCAACATAGTTCTGGAGATCCTAGCCATGGCAATCAGACAACACAAATAAATAAAAGGCAACATGATTGGTAAAGAAGAACTTAAACTGTCCCTGTTTGCAGATGACATGATATTGTATGTAAAAAACCCTAAAGAATCCACTCCAAAACTACTAGATCTAATATATGAATTGAGCAAAGTTGCAGGATACAAATTTAATGCACAGAAATCTGTTGCATTACTATGCAGTAATGATGAACTAGCAGAAAGAGAAATCAAGAAAACAATTCCATTCACAATTGTATCAGAAAGAATAAAATACCTAGGAATAAACCTAACCAAGGAAGTGAAAGACCTATATTCTGAAAACTACAAGACACTCATGAGAGAACTTAAAGAAGATATCAATAAATGTAAATACATCCTGTGTTCATGGATAGGAACAATTAAAATTGTCAAAACGGCCATCCTGCCTAAAGCAATCTACAGATTCAACGCAATCTCTATCAAAATACATATAGCATTCTTCAACGAACTACAGCAAATAGTTACAAAATTCATATGGAACCACAAAAGACCCTGAATAGCCAAAGCAATTCTGAGAAGAAAGAATAAAGTTGGGGAGGGGGAGGGATTACGCTCTCTGATTTCAATCTCTACTACAAAGCCACAGTAATCAAGACAATCTGGTACTGGCACAAGAACAGACCCATAGACCACTGGAACAGAATAGAGAGCCCAGATATAAACCCAAGCATATATGGTCAATTAATATACGATGAAGGAGCCTTGGACATACAATGGGGAAATGACAGCCTCTTCAGCAACTGGTGTTAGCAAAACTGGGCAGCAAGAGAATGAAACTGGATCATTGTCTAACCCAGTTTACACAAAAGTAAACTTGAAATGGATCAAAGACCTGAATGTAACTCATTAAACTATAAAACTCTTAGAAGACAACATAGGCAAAAATCTCCTCTAATATAAGCATGAGCAACTTCTTCCTGAACGCGTCTCCTCAAGCAAGGGAAGCAAAAGCAAAAATGAACAAATGGGACTACATCAAGCCAAAAAGCAAAGGACACCATCAGCAGAACAAAAAGACATCCTACAGTATGGGAGAATATATTTGTAAATGACATGTCTGAAGGGGTTAATATCCAAAATATATAAAGAACTCACATGCCTCAACACCAAAAAGCAAATAACCCTAATAAAAAATGGGCAGAGGATATGAACAGACAATTCTCCAAAGAATAAATTCAGATGGCAAACAGGCACATGAAAAGATGCTGCACATTGCTAATTATCAGGGAAATGCAAATTAAAACCACAATGAGATATCACCTCACACCAGTTAGGATGGTCAACATAGAAACTGGCAAAGATGCAGAGAAAGGGGAATCCTCCTACACTGCTGGTGGGAATGTAAACTAGTTCAACCATTTAGGAAAGCAATATGGAGGTTCCTCAAAAAACTAAACATAGAAATACCATTTGATCCAGGAATTCCACTCCTAGAAATTTACTCAAAGAAAAGACGTTCTCAGATTCAAAAAGACATATGCACCCCTATGTTTACTGCAGCACTATTTACAACAGCCAAGATATGGAAGCAACCTAAGTGTCCATTAGTAGATGAATGGATAAAGAAGAAGTGGTACATATACACAATGGAATACTATTCAGCCATAAGAAAGAAAAAAATCCTACCATTTGCAACAACATGGATGGAGCTAGAGGGTATTATGCTCAGTGAATTAAGCCAGGCAGAGAAAGACAAATACGAAATGATTTCCCTCATTTGTGGAGTATAACAACAAAGCAAAACAGAAGAAACAAAACAACAGCTGACTCACAGACTCCAAGAAGGGACAGTGGTTACCAACGGTAAGGCATGGGGGAGGGCAGGTGGGGAGGGAGGGAAAAGGGGATTGAGGGGTATTATGATTAATACTCATGGTGTGGGGGGGATCATGGGGAAGACAGTGTAGCACAGAGAAGACAAGTAGTGACTACACGGATGGACAATGACTGCAGTGGGGTCCGGGTGCACTCAGTAATATGGGTGAATGTAGCAACCACATTGCTGTTCATGTGTAACCTTCATTAGAGTGTATATCAATGATACCTTAACTTAAAAAAAAAAGAAAAAGAAATTTAGGTAGTTTGAGTTTTCAAATTTTTATCATCTTTTTCAGGATTGCTTTTAGGTCCTTTGACTTTACATATAATTTTGGATAAGTTTGTGTTGATCATTTTTGGTTTAAATACTCACTTTTAATAAAGTTGAGCATTACTGAATAATATAAACACAAAACACTAACAGGATATCAATTATGAAGTGATAAAACATTTTTATGGAAACATGGTTTCCTATCATAATTGATT
Organism: Manis pentadactyla; assembly: GCF_030020395.1. Classification (NCBI taxonomy): domain Eukaryota; kingdom Metazoa; phylum Chordata; class Mammalia; order Pholidota; family Manidae; genus Manis; species Manis pentadactyla. The sequence continues at coordinate 155,589,626 of NC_080022.1, read as the reverse complement.
GATTTTTCTTACGGTATCATACTGTAACATCGCAATACGGAGGGTCACTAGGATGGCAAAAATGTAAAATTTTTAGATAAAGTAGAAGAATTCAGAAGATAAGTAAGTATGGTTTTGAAAGATTAATGTAACTCCTAACTTTATTCAGGAAAACTTTATTCAGAAAAAAGTATATTATATAATTTCAGAGTTTTATAACTTAAGGGCCTTTGAAACAACTGCCTGATTTCAATTAAAATGAAACCTATGGATAGTGAAATATAAAAGTCTAAAAGGTAAAAGCATTAGCTTATACGTTACTATGTACCAAAACAATGTTATTGTCCTCAAAAAAATTACACACACAGATACAGACACATACCAAACTGAACTAAATTAATGTCACAATCATTGCTAAAAGTTGATAACAAAACACATTTTGAATTGAAGTTAACAGGGGTTTGGTAGACAGAGAACGGACAGGAAAGCAAAATAACATGAACAGCAGAAGACAGGAAGGAAGAAATAAAGAGGGGGAGATCAATTTGCTTGGAACAGATATTTTAGGTATTAAGCTACAAAATATAATTAGAAAGGTAATTTGGAAATTTAGGCATTTCCAAAGGAATGCCATTGTATGTACTTTCAAGATGTGTGTGAAGCCGAACTTCAAAATTTTCTGGGTCAAGCTTATACACGTATGTGTATGTGTATATAAATTCACCAAGCTATGTAAAAGGTGAAGGCAAACAAAAACAAAAACAATGGTGAGGGCACAAAATAAAATTGGTGATTTTATATAGATTGAATGGAGAGAGGGGGGAAAATGATGCTACATGGAGCAATTGGAAAGTTAAAATCTTTTCCCATGGGAAAAAATAACCAATAAAACTTAAATATAGCAGTCTAAGAATGATGTATAAGAAATGGAGATACATGGTAAGGAGACAATAGAAAGGTCAATGCCTCAGATGTGCAGCTTGGCCAAATGGATGGTCAAAGCACCATGAATCATGTATTCCATAGAGTATATACGAAAATATACCCGACTTCAATCAGAGTTCTCCACGGAAGAACAGAAACTATGTGACAAATACTGTTTAGATGGAAGATAAAATTGTTCATCGCTTAGCACTTTTCTTCTGAGTATATTTGCAAATGCAGCAAACATTAGCAAATTGCCAAGTGTCTCTGGAAATTAGGTTTGATTACCTATCTGAGCTGTTTCAAAGCATGACCCCTTAATTACGTTTCACAAAGAGTATATATAAAAATTTCTGACATATAAGAAAGATTATCGGGCAGGTGGGCATTCTTTGCACAAGATACATATATATATATGTTTCTATATAGATAAATATATATAAATATAATGGCTTCTTAACCTATCAAAAAGACATGATTTGAAAGAAGAGAGACCAAAAACATCAAAAAATAATAAAAAATATCACATGAAACAAAGGAACAAAGGGAAAAGCAAAAGACTGCCTCATTTTTAATTAAATAATTGTATTTTCTTATATACTTTTGCTACTTTAAAGACTTTATTAAGATTATATTCATTAATTCTGAATACTTATTACTATGGACTACTGTTTTTACATTTTCCTTTTCATCCTCCATCCCTGTACCCATTCCCCATTTCCATCCCTCCCAACCTAAGTACCCACCATCTTGAATGTAATGTATGTCCTTTGAAATATATGTACCCTTGAGAAATATATGGACTGTTCTCAAAATAATATCCAAAATATCTTACTATGTTGCAAGAGTATAGACCAATCTGAATGGGGACAATGAAACAAGCCTGAAGCTGGGGCAGGGCGAGAACATTTTAGAGGAGAGGAAAGAGGAAGAGATAACAAATATTCAAGTATTTTACTTTTCTAACAGCCAGTAAGGTTGCCAGCATAATCAGGTTTAATTCAACCCTGGCTACTTTGCATATATATACTTGGTTACAAATATTCTTTACTTTCTTCAAAATTTAATACTGGTTTTATACTGTGGCAGTTATCCTTGTTATAGATAGCTACAGTGTTACAGGTATATATGTTTACTTCACATTTTTACACAGCATACCGAAGCATGCATTCACATCTTTCATCAGTTCATTTAAGTGCTAACTGAGGACTTTATAAGGGAAGGGTGGTAAAGAAGGAGCAGGGTTCCTGTTACTGATGGACACCCAGGACCCAAGGCTACATCAGGACTTTCATGCACCCTGGACATTTTTGCTTTCAAGGGCCCCCTTCTCTACCAAAAAAGTATATATTTTAAAATATTTTAGGACTACAGTTGTTGGTATTAAGTGTATATGAAAGCATTCCATTAACTTAAGAGTTAATATATTTTTTATTTTAAAAAGATTTAAATAAACACATTGATGGGACCCTAAGAGTACTGTGAGCCCTAGGCATTGTGCCTACCGTACTTTATGGTAAATCAAACTCCCAAAGTTCCCTGACTTTTATACAAGCCCACTGCCACATTGAACATAGAGCAAAGGGAACAAATTCATCATTGAGTAATCCGTTACATGAGCAAAACATCATTTTATAAGACAACAAAACAGGAGAGTAACTAAGGAACCTGGAATGGAAACATTACCTGCTGAGGGAAAAAAAAAGCTTTAATAAACTCTTCAAGTTGCCTTTTGCATTGTTAGTGACATAGTATAAATTACTGGCAGTGATAATTTAGAAGCTGTTGGATGAGAGGAAAAGTCTGAAGACACATACTTCAGTAAATCTGTGAGGCATATGGATGTTAACAAACATCAAGACAAGGTATTTTTCTGACCACTTGCTGTGATCAATAGGAAAAAGTCTGTGCAAAAAAAAAATTATGTTCGACCTAAAGTTTTTAACGATTAACCCAAGACCACCATCACCTTTCAATACACAGCAGTTAAATAACCAGAAAAATTTCAAGTCTGTTAAAGATGCAGTCAAGCATTCAAAGGGGTACATGTTTAATCTATTTTACTAGAGACCCAACATTCATTTTCCTCTTATTAATGGATGGAAAAGCAATTTCCCTGCCAAGGAAGGGTAATTATTTAAAATGTAGATGTGTTGCACTTCACAGCTCTCAGCTACTCAGCTGGCAGAAATAACACCTCTAGAAAGCAGATCAATTATTTGCCAAATTAAAGACAACAGGTCTATTTTAGAAATGTCAGGCTTATTGCAAAATTGAGCATTCCTTCCTTTTGTTTGTAATTTCTGATTTAATTAATAAAAGAAAATCTTATCTCCTTTGATATCAAAAGCAACATAATTAAATAATATGCCAATCTATTCTACTTAGTTACACAAATATGATGTAGTTTCCACAAGGTATTTTTAATAAGTATCTATTACATATTTCAATCTTATTGTGGTATATGTCTGCATTTAATATAATCTGTCATTTCCATAATTTCAGGAGGGAGATAATTCTTATTCAAACCACAAGTTAGAAATAATTTGGTTTTATTTAACAAATGACTAATTACATTGAATTAAAGCTCTATCTCTGCCCTGCCATAGGTTTTCCACAATTATACTGATGGAGGGAAAGTTAATTAATTATTCAATATATACTTACTCACAGTGTGAAAATCATCAGGCTAAAAGTACCTGGGGACAAAATGAAAGCTTACCTCTAGCAGAAAATATACTGAAAGGATACTCTTGAGGGATATAAATAAATTAAAAACTGGGATGAGGGAGGTTAATAATAATGAAAACAACAGCTGATATTTATTGAGGTCTCAATTTGTTTTCAGTGTAGTTTTAAATATCATTATTAGCCCTCATTTTATTGATGAGAAAATTAAAGAGTTGTAGTGATCCAAGCCAATTAAGTTATTTGCCCATGTAAGTGGCAAGGGGGTGGGACACACACACACACAGAGGACATTTTATGTAATACTAGGTGTCTTCCCCAAATGAATTTAAGATGGGAATCAAGAAACAAATAAGAGTTAGTGAGGTAAAAGAGGACTCCAGGCAGAGGAAGAATGATGTACATGTTTAAGGAGCTGGAAAACATCTAGCATGGCTAAATGTGAAGGGAAATGTAGGTGATCAGGTTGAAGCATTAACTTGTGCCAGACTGTAATACTTCTGGACAATACACTCAGAGAAATAAGGAAGTTGCTGAAAGATGGAAGTATCATTAGCATTTAACATTTCTTATAAAATATTTGAATATCTTAAATTGGAAGTAAACACATGAAGTAAGTACGACCCAACAATCATAGTTAAACAGAATAACCTAGAACTGGGCTGTGATCAAAAAAGATTTTTTAGACTGAGAGTTACTGAATGATTCTTACATGTACTGCTAAAGGTTGAATGTTTGTGCACTCCCAAAAGTCCCATATTGAAACTCCACAAACCCAGTGTGGCTATATTTGGAGATGGGATCTCTAAGGAAGTAATTAAGTAAGGAGGTCATAAGGGTCTGGCTCTGATAGGATTAGTATCCTTATAAGAAAAGACCATAAAACTAGCCCTCTTTCTCTCTCTCCCTGCTCCCTTGTACCAAGGTAAGGCCATGTAAGGATGCATTGAGAAGGTGGCCATTTTTTAGCCAGGAAGAAAGATCTCAGTAGAAACCAAACCAGCCAGAACCTTACCTTGGACTTCTATCCTTGAAAACTGTGAGAAAATAAGTTTCTGTTGTTTAAGCCAAGTCTATGGTATTTTGTTATGGCAGCCCAACCTAATACATGTATACAGGTTATTGTCTAAACCTAACATCCTAGAGAACATTTTACATGTTCAAATGACCAGCAAAGAGACTTTGGAGTTTAATTTGTATTCACAAGAGGCTGTTGTTCTTGCCCTATAACAAAAATAAACTGATAAAAAATAATAAAACTTAAAAAAAAATCTATCTGAAAGCTCAGTAAAAAATCCTAAGGTAGCTGCTCTCACCTTGGGCAGAACACCTGGAGGGAGGAGAATCCATGACAGGTGAGGACAAGAACTCGGCAAACCTTTTGGGCAACTTTTAATAGCTCCATAGGAACTGACACCACAGGCCAGAATGCTGTTCCCCCAAAAGGGCAACCCTGTACCCAACTAATCAAGAGAATCAAGAAGAATAATGCCAGAAGCTGTGAACAAAGAAAGGGAGCTGACATCATCACTAGTCAAGACAGTCCTCAAAATTATGGGCAAAATACAGATATACCCAGATAGAAAAAAGCTGAAAGAAGTCATCTTCATCAGTGAACCCAGAAATAGCCCACAGAAGCAGGTGACTTTATTGATAAAAGTACAGAAGGAATTTAATGGGGAAGAAGAGTATTTTGAAAGAATTAATAAGTAGTAACTGGATATCCATAGGCAAAAAAAAAAAAAAGTGAACTGCAACCCAAACCTGATTGATATGTTGTACAAAAACTAACACAAAGTAGATCATAGATTTTAATGTAAAGTATAAAGCTAGAAAACTATTAGAAAATTACATAGGAAAAAAACAGGCCCCAGATTGATGAACATTTGAAGCATGAACAAAATCAAAACTGATAAAAGAGAAAAGGATAAGATTTGACAAAAAGAATTTTGGTCTACAAAAGATGCTGTTAAAGAGATAAAAAGACAAATTTTTCACTGAGAAAAAAGATTTCCAATTACAGAGGACATATATATATTAAAGGACCTAGCATTTATAAAATGAAAAATGGTAAGAATATCAAATGCTAGCAAGGATTCAGGGAAGGCATGTCTAGAGGATTAGAGTATGATAACAATGTCTCACAAAGCAGAGGATGTCAGTAAAGAGATAACATTGTAAAACAGAAATGAACAGAAATTCTGGAGTTGAAAAATACAACTACAAAATGAAAAATTCAATACAGGGGCTCAAAGAGCAGATCTGAACTAGAGGAAGAAATCAGTTGAGATTATCGAGCCTGAGAAAAAAATGAAGGAAAATGAACAGAACAGTTCTGAGACCTGTGGGACACCATCAAGGAGACAAATCTATGAGCAACAGGAATCCCAGTGGACTAGTAGGAAAAAGAGATAGAAAGAATGTTTAAAGAAAGAATAACTGAGAAGTCCCAAATTTAATGAAAAGCATTGAGGGCAGTGAAACTATTCTATATTATACTACAGTGGTAGATACATATCAATATTAATTTGTCAAAACCCATGGAATGTACAACACCAAGAATGAACCCTGAGGTAAACTATGGACTTCGGTTGATAATAACGTGCCCCTAGAGATTCACTGACTGTGACAGCCCCCACTGTGAGATGGAATGTCCACCGTGTGGGAGGTTTTGTGATGGGGGGCGGGGAGGGTGGTAGTTATATGAGAGTTCTCAGTACTTTCCACCCAATTTGGCTGTGAACCTAAAATGGCTCTAAAAAAATAAAGCTTATTAATTAAAAAAAAAGTTTCCTAAAAAATGTGACTCATTGTGTATCTAAATAATTGAAAGCAACAAACTTATACCACCCATATTGAATCTGCCCAGATCTAAGCACAGAGGCCTCTCTGGCACTTCTAACCAAATCATAAATGTTGCCATTAAAATATTTATTTTAATTTGGGGCTCAGAGTCACAGCTAATAAACAAGAATGGGAAAGAGAAATTGAAAAACAAACTGAATGCAGCTGCTGAACTAAAAGTTCACAACTCTATTTAATGGCATCCCTTTTCTTTTCTGACTAAGTCCCATACCAGACCAATGCACACCCCGTCCAACAACCTACCTTTTCTCCTTATTTCACTTTGCAGTGTCATTCTATCATGTACATTTTACATTGTTTTTAAAATTTCTCAGGAGGTGGGTGACAGGTCTGGTTTGTTCCTGAAGTTTGATGCCCAGGACATTTTAATAATTCTATCATTAAAAATATGCCTCTCTAAAAAAAAGACTTATAAACTTATTTTTATTTTTGAGGGTAATAGTGGTATGTTCAGGTAAACTGGTTAGAAAAAGATAAGGTTTAAAAACAAAAAACCTACAATCAACTTGTTTTGTATGTTTTGTTTTGCATATTCTTTTTAATGAATTTCCCTAAACTTTATAAAAAATATTCTAACAAGCACTATTGTTGATGCCGGGGTTCTTGTTTGTGGAGCCGAAGAATGAGCTTCACAAACAGTCAAGGTAGGAGAGCAAGGTACAGGCCTTTATTTAGAGATAAAGTGAAAGGACACAGCTCCCGGCTCATGCCAGTAGGGGACAAGAGAGTCCGTAGTGGTGTGTTGTCTAGGGGGTTTTATAGGCAGCTGAGGATTTTTCGAGAACATGAAAAAACTTAGGGGTGTGGACTTAAGTGGTCTCTGAATATTTAGAATTAACTTAACACAAGTAACTTCCTCTGATGATTTCTCCCTGAGATACTAGCATCTTGGTCTGGGAGCATATGAAACAAGGCCACCTGCTCAGCCCCCAAGGTGGGCCGAGGTATTGTTTGCTAAAGAGTAAGTTAAGAATTTCTAACGTCTTAACTTCTTGGGTATTAAAATGCAATCTTATCTTTAAGGCGGAATCCTTCCTGCCTTTTACTGTGTTGTTTATGCCGGGGCTTACTTGCTAAATTAGTTGCCCAGTTTGCAAAATCACTTCATCAGATCTGAAGGAGGAAAGACAGCACATAGGCCTGGGCCTTTTAGTATGCTAAAGAGAACCTTACACATGATTATAAACGGTTAGCATAATAAAACGTGTGCTACTCTTCTTTATCTGGGGAACATTAACTGATTTTACTGAAGAATGATTCTAGAGCTCAATGTTTAACATTGAGTTTTAGCAGGGGGGTTTCCTTGCATGTAGTTACATTGCTCTGACTGCAAATATCTTGCCCTGCCCCTCCAGAGGCCCTCACCCTACTCTGACTACATCCATGGTCCCTTTCTCATTGTTATGATTAGCCACACTACATACTCCATGAAAAAGCCTTTAACCAGAGAATTATTAGATGGTCAAAAGAGTTAAGCTTTTTGATACAAATAAATTTAGAAATATGCATGGTTGCATGTAAAGAAAAACTAGAGGGTGTTACTACAGAATATACAAATCATATAGAAAAGCCAATTTTAATAAAAATCATAAGTACTATATTAAGGCCCATTTAAATTATGTATCTTTGTACAAACTACCAATTAACAAAAGTTAAGAAGCTAATGAATAATTCAGCCAAAGAAGAAAACACTGTTTCATTTTATAACATAAATAAGTCTACAGAGGAGGACTTTGAGATTGATAGAAAACACATCATGTGATCTCTCAAAAATTCTTTATAATATAAATAATTCAAGAGAAAAAAATAACAACTACTAAGGTATCCATGCATTTACAAATGGGAATGCAGCCTCTAGCTTCAAATATTTCATATGTATGTATGTGTATCTCAATCTGAGGGTTTGGATAAATCAAGAAATATGATACAAAACAAGACAAGCAAAATAACATGTCACCTCCTAATCAGAGCTGGAAAATAGGAGCTATAGCTGGGCCCAAAACCTTATCTAAGAAGTTGCTTAGATATTGACCATCTTAAAAAAAAAGACTTTTGAATTACTGAGAACTGGAAATTTTATATATATATTTGCTCCTACTCAAGTATTGACAGTAATGTTCTGAGTAACAAAAATTTCTATACATGATTTTGCAAACCAATTTCGTGAGTGGTTGCTGAGTTAAAACCCTCCACTTAATTGAAATACTTAAACAGGTACAAAGCATTTATAAAATGTTGCAAAAAAGATGACACATTAACAAATATATCTGCCACAGGATAAACTGATGAGTCCACTATACAGACTCTGCTTTACAATCTATGTCTAATGTGCCATATTTTTCTTACCTAATTTCTTGCATATTTTTCATTCAACTAATAGTTAGTTACATACCAAGCACTGAATCACCGTTTCCTAGCTAATCATCTTTCAGGTTCCAATTTAGAACTGAATTCCTTTTGAAGAACTTTTCCAGTAGTTGAAGACCAAGTTAATATTCATCTCCAAGCTCTCTCTCCTTACTCCACAAAGGATTTTCCTTTCTTGCTTTAAGTTTTACCACACCAGCAGAATGTCTCCATTAACTCAATCACCAAGACTGAGCCAGGCAATGTGAACAGAGTCTCCAGTGGAAGAACTAGCTTCCATTGTGTTTAGGTGAAACAGGTGAAATCATAACCAACATAAATGATTTTATAATGGACTCTTAAACATTTTAGTGCCATGAACACTAGCATATTTTTGACAATATGGTACCGTTTTCTTAGAAGAATATTTTTTAAAAGGCAAAGTAAAATACTTAGAATTTTAAATATTGACATATAGCAGAATATATGCTTCTTGTTAACATATTAAAATATAGCCTCTACCATAATTTTGACTCAGGTCAAGAAACCTTATTTTAGATTCAAGAAAAAATGTAAGAGATCATAAAACTCATAAAATAGTTTTCATAAAATGATCTTTCCTCCACGAAATTACAAGATTCAATGTGAGACTGAAATAAGAATACAACAGAAGAAAGTCAATTTATATTAAAATGCTACATATACACCAAAAGAATGATTGATGAAAGAAATAACTGGTAAGTTTAACTTAATTAAAATTAAATACTTCTGATCTTCAAAAACATTTTAAGAAAATGAGAAGATAGTCCCAGATGGGGAGATAATATTTACAGAACACATATCTAATACAGGACCATTCTCCAAAATATATAAACAACTCCTAAAACTCAACAAGAGAAAATGAACAACTTAAAAATGGGCAAATGATTTAAAAGAACAGTGGTTGTCAGGGGCTGAAGGAGGGAGGAATAAATAGGCAGAACAAAGGGGATTTTTAAGGGCAGTAAAACTATTCTATACAGTACTGTACTGGTGGATACATGTCATTATATGTTTGTCAAAACACAGAATGTACAACACCAAGAGTGAAGCCTAATGTAAACTAGAACTCAGAGTTTAGTTAAGGAAACAAATATTTAAATAAATGATTACTACAAAATAAATTATATTATAGAGCTATGTAACTAGTGCTCTAAAAACACAAGAAAGTAGGTATAAAAATAAATATTAAAATTTTTAATCTTATTAAAAAATCTGAGAGTTTCAACAAAAATCAACTGGCAAATCTTGATCAGTATTCTGATACCACACAAAACTATGGTTTTCTAGACCTCCTTGTCAAAAAATGATAGAAATAACTACAAAACTCTTTAAATTTTATGTTCTTCTTATAATGAATATAAAGTCACAGACAGGAAAAAATACAGCTTCAACATCTGAAGCACTCTATGGTGCTATGAAATACACATAAGAACAAAAGGAGATTTGACATAAACAGATTAGTAAAATTGTTCACTAGACATTTAGAAAATAATCATCTAGTACATAACCACAAATAAACCTCAGAGTTGAAAAATCCTTAAAACAATGACCATTAAAATTAACCTTATTTCAAACCCTTAAAAAAATACATTTGACGTAACAGATGGACTATCAACATGAGTCATACTGGTTACTCCAAGTAGAGTGCTGTAAGTGACATACCCTCCAGACTGTTTCTTCAAATAAAAATGATGAATTAAGGTATTAGAACGCCAATTATTCAGAGTAATCTATATTATCCTTTTACCATCATGCTTTACTTGAAAAGATGAGAAGAAGGGAAAAAGATGGATCTTCCCTTCAATTTTAACTAATAGGATCACTTTTGCAGAATAATATAAAAACAGCAGTCTCTTTAGATCCATCAACCAAAGGGATAAGATCTGACAAAAAACTAAGTTTAGAAAGTTGGTAAAAAAGAAGAATTAAGCATTTATCCTGCCTTTTAATAAAGAACTGTACTTCATTCCTAGTTGATGATAGAAAACTTTTTTACAGGAAAATAGCAGTTAACCAATGCAAAAGACATAATAGAATAGGAAAACCACCATTCTATAGCCTTTAAGATAACAAAACTATTAATTAATAAGCTGTTTCTGAAATGAGGCCAAAATAACAGTCTGCAGATTACTAACTAATCTCCACAAAAAAAAAAATGCATCTCCAATATGTAGGCATTTGATGGGTCACTAATTTATCTATGTGATCAAACACAGTATCAAAAATTGCTACAACCTGATATAATGTGTCCCCCTAAGGTGATGAATGATGTAGACAGTAATACCTATGAAGTTGAAATAAAGAAAACACTGTTATTATGAAAAAAAAAAAAAAAAGACAAATGCAGAATTAGGATAAGAAATGGGTCTGCGCACTGCAAAAAAGAAAAAAGGTGGAGGCTGTAAATTGGACTAAAAGGAACTAAAGAGATATGTAAGGAGTGAACTTTAATTAGATCTTGATCTGAAGCAGTTAGAGAACACATTTCTGAGACTACTGGGAAATTTTAAATTATGGCTTGGATGTTTGATAATATAATGAGTTAATTTTCTGAACTGCAGTATAATTGGTTATGTAAGATCTTTATTCTTAGGAAATGCTTGGTTAATTTGCAGTGGGTGAAATGCCATCACATATGTAACTCAAAATCACATGGTCCAGCAAAATATATATCATATTAAAATATGAACACTTGTTTAATTGAGGTGGTGGTATGTGTGTCATCACTATATTATATTACAAATCTATTTTTATGTTTGAAACTTTCATAAGAAGAAGTTTGGAGAAAAAAATGGAAAGTAATAGAGCTTTCCACATTGCTCTAATGTCTCTCCTTATCAAATGCCTTAAGAACAACCATAAAAATTAAAATTAAAAAATGGGGAAATATAAGTAAACTAGTTTATAAAATGTTACAAAGTCAAAAAGAAACTCTAAGTTACAAAGAAAGTGCCATTCACATACACTAACACATAGGCTGCAATATTGAAGTTCTTGGCTTAATTGTAATACAAAAATTAACACAACTAAACAACACTGTTTACCTACTATCACTATTCAATCACTACTTTAGTGAGAGCAAAACTAGTGTTTAGCAGATCTCTAAATTTCGATTAAAAATTTATTCATTCATTCATTCAATTCAGTCACTTACTGAAGACCACTTACTTTTCTGATATACACTGACACATGTAAGAAACGTCAGATTTCATATTTCCTATTTTCCTTTTCCAAAAACATCAGTTGGCAAATGCATGATATAAATGGCAAAAAAAAAAAAGGACATACCACTTGTATTAAAAGCCATACAGCACACTGGTTTTTCATGAGCAGGGAAGTGGGCCACAATACCATCACTGTCAGAATCCTCACTCAGAAGCACCTTTACAAAAAGAAGACAAACAGGAGTTAACCTTTATTCACCAACCACTGAGCTTGAAGATACACATAGTTATACCACAGTATTCCTGACCAAATAACATGCTTCCACTATACTGGAAGATAATTCTTGTCAATAGGAGGAGAATGCCACTTTAGGAATGAGGAAAAGATATAACATGCCCCAGCAAATCAACCATATAAACTCTAAGAGGGGTTGACTTGACTGTAAACAACAGACACAGTAATTTCTCGAAGTGTAGGTTCAGGAAAAAACAAAACGCATAAAATCAGCTATGTAAAGCATTAGAGAAGGACAAGAACATACAGTTCTTATTGTGTAATGGTCTGCTAGAAAATTCTTAACCCTGATTGGAATAGAACAGCGAAAAACAAGATAAGTTAAATGCAAACAACCAACCATTTATTAAAGGAATTACCACAAATTTTTTACCTAAAGTACAAAAACTGTGGTCTTTAACTCTAATTTGCCCATTGTGAGTACATTCTTCAAAGACTCTTAGGGAAAAAAAGTTTTACATTAATGGGTATTTATTTTACAAAGCAAGTAATAACTCAAGAGACAAAAACGTTTTACATACCTAATGTTCCAAAGGAAAAACCTACTACACCAATACTGGAGCATAATATTCAGACATAAAGAATTTAATCTCATGCAACCCAGCAAGTAGTCCTACACAGAGCATATGAATTTTTCTTTTAGACTGTAAAGCTTTACAGACATACAAATTACATGCTATAAAAACTATGGATTTTATGTTTATAATTCAATGATTTTATATAGTACCATAGCTGTTTACAATCTATTATATAGAAATACTGATTTGTCATCCTTTCCTACCTTAATGCTTTCATTCTCTTGCCTTACTGTTCTGGCTATTGTTTTCTATTATTGTTATCCAAGCTCTAGCATCTTTTCATAAATAGATGATTTTCACTTCATTCTTAGCTTTTAGTAGATTTCTGAAGTCCCCAAATAGTTTTTTGAAATTCTGTCCAGTAATGTCCTCATTTTCCACAGAGATTTGCTTACCTCTTCCCCATAGCTCACAGGCATTTCCCAAGCATGAATAAAATTATACATACAAATCATCCATTTTAAATATGTAAGTGGATAATACTTAGTAAATTTTTTACAGTTGTGTAACCATTACCACATTCTAGATTTGGAACACTCTATCATCCCCAAAATTTCTTCATAATGAGACTTTAAAGTATATCTCCAACCCCAAGCCCCAGGCAATCCCTAATAAAACAGAATTATGTAATTTATCTTCTATTTTCCTTCACTCTATATAAATTTTTAGTTAAATCATGTTGTTTGAGGTAGCACTGATCTTTTTAATATTGCTGAGTCACGTATTCCATTACATGGAAGTACAAAACGTGGGTTCACCCACCAATTCTAGAAAATTATATTATTTCCTGTTGACTGCTATTATGCATAATGCTGTTATGAATATTTGCATATACATCTTCTTGTGAACATATTTTTATTTCTCTTGGGGAGACACCTAGAAGTGGATTTGCTCAGTCATTTAATAAGTGTATGAAAACATTCTAAGAAACTGACAAACTGTTTTCCAAACTAGCTATTTCATTTTATATTTCTACCAATAAAGCATGAGGTTTCCAATTTCTCAACATCTTCTCAACACCTTTTATTACAAATCTTTTTAATTATGGGCAATCTATTAGAGACAGAAATTAGAATGATGGTCACCAGAGACTATGGGGACAGGGGATGGTTTATTTTATTTATTCATCCACTGTCATTTGGTGTTCATTTGGGTTGCTCCTTCTTTTTGCCTATTATGAACAATACTGCTCAGAACATTCATGTACAAGTTTTTACATGGACATATATTTTCATTCCTCTTGGGTATATACTTAGGAGATAAACTCCTGAGTCACACAGTAACTCTTTTCCAAAGGAGCTGTACAATTTTACATTCCCACCAGCAGTATATGAGGGCTTTCATTTCTGCTTACTGGCCATTGGTATATCTTTCTTAGAAAAATACCTATTCAAATTCTTAATTTTAAAGGTAGGTTATTTATCTTATTATTATTATTCAGTTGTAGGAGTTCTTTATATTCTAGATACCGGTCCTGTATCAAAAATATATTTTTCAAATATTTTTTCTCCTTTAGTAGATGTCTTTAAACTTTCTTGATAGTGAGAGGGGCGGAAGATGGCGGTGTAAGTAGAGCAGCGGAAATCTCCTCCCAAAACCACATATATCAATGAAAATATAACAAAGACAACCCTTCCTAGAATAAAGACCAGAGGACACAGGACAATATTCAGACCACATCCGCACCTGCGAGAACCCAGCGCCTCGCGAAGGGGGTAAGATACAAGCCCCGGCCCCGCGGGAGCCGAGCGCCCCTCCCCCCAGCTCCCGGCAGGAGAAGAATAGGCAGAGCGGGAGGGAGACGGAGCCCAGGACTGCCGAACACCCAGCCCCAGCCATCCGGGTCAGAGTGCAGGGCCCTGGATACTAGGAAAACAGGGCAGCAAGAACAGTGAGAGGGCACTGGAGGCCAGCTGCTGGAGGACACAAGAAAAGCAAGCGACCATTTTTTTCTTTTATTTTTTTTTTCTGTTTTCTTTTGGCGAGCGCTTTTTGGAAGTCTTAAAGGGATAGGGAACCCAATACTAGGGAAACAGGGCAGCAATACCGGTGAGCAGATGCCTGAGGCTGGCACCGGAGAATAAAGAAAAAGGAGCGGACACCTTTTTTTTTTTTTTTTTTTAATTAAAAAAAAATTTTTTTTTAATTTAAATTTTTTTTTTTTTTTTTTTTGTGGTCGTTGTTTTGTTTTGGCGGGTGCTTTTTGGAAGTCTTAAAGGGGCAGGGCGTGACACTTAATCCAGAGGTAGGGAATCCGGGGATCTCTGGGCACCCTAACCCCTGGGCTGCAGGGAGCAGGAAGGCCCCTTACGGAGATAAATAGCCTCCAGGCCGCTCCCCCTCCAACACCACTCCACCACTTTGGAGCAGAGGCCTGAACCAGGCCACGCCCACAGAAACAGCGGAGATAAACTCCATAGCAGCCGGGCAGGAAGCAGAAACCCTGTCTGCGCGCAGCTGCCCAGGACAAGTCACTAGAGGTCGCTGTTCTCCCAGGAGAAGAGGGCCACAAACCAACAAGAAGGGAAGTTCTTCCAGCCGTCACTCATCCCAGCTCTGCAAACTATTCCTATCACCATGAAAAGGCAAAGCTACAGGCAGACAAAGATCACAGAGATAACACCAGAGAAGGAGACAGACCTAACCAGTCTTCCTGAAAAAGAATTCAAAATAAGAATCATAAACATCCTGACAGAGATGCAGAGAAATACGCAAGAGAAATGGGATGAAGTCCGGAGGGAGATCACAGATGCCAGAAAGGAGATCGCAGAAATGAAACAAACTCTGGAAGCGTTTATAAGCAGAATGGATAGCATGCAAGAGGCCATTGATGGAATTGAAACCAGAGAACAGGAACGCATAGAAGCTGACATAGAGAGAGATAAAAGGATCTCCAGGAATGAAACAATGTTAAGAGAACTGTGTGACCAATCCAAAAGGAATAATATCCGTACTATAGGGGTTCCAGAAGAAGAAGAGAGAGGAAAAGAGATGGAAAGTATCTTAGAAGAAATAACTGCTGAAAACTTCCCCAAACTGGGAGAGGAAATAATTAAACAGACCACGGAAATACACAGAACCCCCAACAGAAAGAATCCAAGGAGGACAACACCAAGACACATAATACTTAAAATGGCAAAGATCAAGGACAAGGAAAGAGTTTTAAAGGCAGCTAGAGAGAAAAAGGTCACCTATAAAGGAAAACCCATCAGGCTAACATCAGACTTCTCGACAGAAACCCTACAGGCCAGAAGAGAATGGCATGATATATTTAATACAATGAAACAGAAGGGCCTTGAACCAAGGATAGTGTATCCAGCACGACTATCATTCAAGTATGACGGTGGGATTAAACAATTCCCAGACAAACAAAAGCTGAGGAAATTTGCTTCCCACAAAACACCTCTACAGAACATCTTACAGGGACTGCTCTAGATGGGAGCACTCCTAGAAAGAGCACAGCACAAAACACCCAACATATGAAGAATCGAGGAGGAGGAATAAGAAGGGAGAGAAGAAAAGAATCTCCAGACAGTGTATATAACAGCTCAATAAGCAAGCTAAGTTAGGCAGTAAGATACTAAAGAGGCTAACCTTGAACCTTTGGTAACCACGAATTTAAAGCATGCAATGGCAATAAGTACATATCTTTCAATACTCACCCTAAATGTTAATGGGCTGAAAGCACCAATCAAAAGACATAGAGTAATAGAATGGATAAAAAAGCAAGACCCATCTATATGCTGCTTACAAGAAACTCACCTCAAACCCAAAGACATGTACAGACTAAAAGTTAAGGGATGGAAAAACATATTTCAAGCAAACAACAGCAAGAAGAAAGCAGGGGTTGCAGTACTAATATCAGACAAAATAGACTTCAAAACAAAGAAAGTAACAAGAGACAAAGAAGGACACTTCATAATGATAAAGGGCTCAGTCCAACAAGAGGATATAACCATTCTAAATATATATGCTCCCAACACAGGAGCACCAGCATATGTGAAACAAATACTAACAGAACTAAAGGGGGAAATAGACTGCAATGCATTCATTCTAGGAGACTTCAACACACCACTCACCACAAAGGATAGATCCACCGGGCAGAAAATAAGTAAGGACACAGAAGCACTGAACAACACAGTAGAGCAGATGGACCTAATAGACATCGATAGAACTCTACATCCAAAAGCAACAGGATATACATTCTTCTGAAGTGCACATGGGACATTCTCCAGAATAGACCTCATACTAGGCCACAAAAAGAGCCTCAGAAAACTCCAAAAGATTGAAATCCTACCAACCAACTTTTCAGAGCACAAAGGCATAAAACTAGAAATAAACTATACAAAGAAAGCAAAGAGGCTCACAAACACATGGAGGCTTAACAACACGCTCCTAAATTATCAATGGATCAATGACCAAATCAAAATGGAGATCCAGAAATATATGGAAACAAATGACAAAACAACAACACTAAGCCCCAACTTCTGTGGGACACAGCAAAAGCAGTCTTAAGAGGAAAGTATATAGCAATCCAGGTATATTTAAAAAAGGAAGAACAATCCCAAATGAATGGTCTAATGCCACAATTATCGAAATTGGAAAAAGAAGAACAAAGGAGGCCTAAGGTCAGCAGAAGGAGGGACATAATAAAGATCAGAGAAGAAATAAATAAAATTGAGAAGAATAAAACAATAGCAAAAATCAATGAAACCAAGAGCTGGTTCTTCGAGAACATAAACAAAATAGATAAGCCTCTAGCCAGACTTATTAAGAAGACAAGACAGTCAACACAAATCAACAGTATCAGAAACGAGAAAGGAAAAAATCACGATGGACCCTACAGAAATACAAAGAATTATTAGAGAATGCTATGAAAACCTATATGCTAACAAGCTGGGAAACCTAGGAGAAATGGAAAACTTCCTAGAAAAATACAACCTTCCACGATTGACCCAGAAAGAAACAGAAAATCTAAACAGAACAATTACCAGCAACGAAATTGAAGCGGTAATCAAAAAACTACCAAAGAACAAAACCCCCGGGGCCAGATGGATTTACCTCGGAATTTTATCAGGCATACAGGGAGGACATAATACCCATGCTCCTTAGAGTTTTCCAAAAAATAGAGGAGGAGGGGATACTCCCAAACTCATTCTATTAAGCTAACATCACCCTAACACCAAAACCAGGCAAAGACCCTACCAAAAAAGAAAACTACAGACCAATATCCCTGATGAACGTAGATGCAAAAATACTCAACAAAATATTAGCAAACCGAATTCAAAAATACATCAAAAGGATCATACACCATGACCAAGTGGGATTCATCCCAGGGATGCAAGGATGGTACAACATTCGAAAGTCCATCAACATCATCCACCACATCAACAACAAGAAAGACAAGAACCACATGATCATCTCCATAGATGCTGAAAAAGCATTTGACAAAGTCCAACATCCATTCATGATAAAAACTCTCAGCAAAATGGGAATACAGGGCAAGTACTTCAACATAATAAAGGCCATCTATGATAAACCCACAGCCAACATTATATTGAACAGCGAGAAGCTGAAAGCATTTCCTCTGAGATCGGGAACTAGACAAGGATGCCCACTCTCTCCACTGTTATTTAACATAGTACTGGAGGTCCTAGCCACGGCAATCAGACAAAACAAAGAAATACAAGGAATCCAGATTGGTAAAGAAGAAGTTAAACTGTCACTATTTGCAGATGACATGATACTGTACATAAAAAACCCTAAAGACTTCACCCCAAAACTACTAGAACTGATATTGGAATACAGCAAAGTTGCAGGATAAAAAATCAACACACAGAAATCTGTGGCTTTCCTATACACTAACAATGAACCAACAGAAAGAGAAATCAGGAAAACAACTCCATTCACAATTGCATCAAAAAAAATAAAATACCTAGGAATAAACCTAACCAAGGAAGTGAAATACTTATACTCTGAAAACTACAAGTCACTCTTAAGAGAAATTAAAGGGGACACTAACAGATGGAAACTCATCACATGCTCGTGGCTAGGAAGAATTAATATTGTCAAAATGGCCATCCTGCCCAAAGCAATATACAGATTTGATGCAGTCCCTATGAAACTACCAGCAACATTCTTCAATGAACTGGAACAAATAATTCAAAAATTCATATGGAAACACCAAAGACCCCGAATAGCAAAAGCAATCCTGAGAAAGAAGAATAAAGTAGGGGGGATCTCACTCCCCAACTTCAAGCTCTACTATAAAGCCATAGTAATCAAGACAATTTGGTACTGGCACAAGAGCACAGCCACAGACCAATGGAAAAGACTAGAGAATCCAGACATTAACCCAGACATATATGGTCAATTAATACTTGATAAAGGAGCCATGGACATACAAAGGCGAAATGACAGTCTCTTCAACAGATGGTGCTGGCAAAACTGGACAGCTACATGTAGGAGAATGAAACTGGACCATTGTCTAACCCCATATACAAAAGTAAACTCAAAATGGATCAAAGACCTGAATGTAAGTCATGAAACCATTAAACTCTTGGAAGAAAACATAGGCAAAAACCTCTTAGACATAAACATGAGTGACCTCTTCTTGAACATATCTCCCAGGGCAAGGAAAACAACAGCAAAAATGAACAAGTGGGACTATATTAAGCTGAAAAGCTTCTGTACAGCAAAAGACACCATCAATAGAACAAAAAGGAACCCTACAATATGGGAGAATATATTTGAAAATGACACATCCGATAAAGGCTTGATGTCCAGAATATATAAAGAGCTCACACGCCTCAACAAACAAACAAAAAATAACCCAATTAAAAAATGGGCAGAGGAACTGAACAGACAGTTCTCCAAAAAAGAAATACAGATGGCCAACAGACACATGAAAAGATGCTCCACATCGCTAATTATCAGAGAAATGCAAATTAAAACTACAATGAGGTATCACCTCACACCAGTAAGGATGGCTGCCACCCAAAACACAGAGAACAACAAATGTTGGCGAGGCTGTGGAGAAAGGGGAACCCTCCTACACTGCCGGTGGGAATGTAAGTTAGTTCAACCATTGTGGAAAGCAGTATGGAGGTACATCAAAATGCTCAAAACAGACCTACCATTTGACCCAGGAACTGCACTCCTAGGAGTTTACCCTAAGAATGCAGCAATCAAGTATGAGAAAGTCCAATGCACCCCTATGTTTATCGCAGCACTATTTACAATAGCCAAGAATTGGAAGCAACCTAAATGTCCATCAATAGATGAATGGATAAAGAAGATGTGGTACATATACACAATGGAATACTACTCAGCCATAAGAAAAGGGCAAATCCAACCATTTGCAGCAACATGGATGGAGCTGGAGGGTATTATGCTCAGTGAAACAAGCCAAGCGGAGAAAGAGAAATACCACATGATTTCACTTTTCTGTGGAATATAAGAACAAAGGAAAAACTGCAGGAACAAAACAGCAGGAGAATCACAGAACTCAAGAATGGACTAACAGGTACCAAAGGGAAAGGGACTGGGGAGGATGGGTGGGTAGGGAGGGATAAGGGGGGGGAGAAGTAGGGGGGTATTAAGGTTAGCATGCATGGGGGGGTAGGAGAAAAGGGAGGGCTGTACAACACAGAGAAGGCAAGTAGTGATTCTACAACATTTTGCTATACTGATGGACAGTGACTGTAAAGGGGTTTATAGGGGGGGACCTGGTATAGGGGAGAGCCTAGTAAACATAATATTCGTCATGTAAGTGTAGATTAGTGATACCAAAAAAAAAAAAAAAAGGGCAGTTCCTGTGTGGTAACGTCCAATGAGTTCTACACAAGGGTATAAAGGGCATATAAAAGTGTAGGCAAAGGGTCTGTTTGTGTTTATACAGAGGATCAAAGCCTAATTGGGCTACCCCGAAAATGAACTAAGATACGATATGAAAAAGAACTTCCAACACCAGCACTCTCTGGAAGACTCATGCCAGAAGATGATCATCAAAAAACCCCAACAAAGATCCACACACTGCTACGGCTGTAGATGCAGTCATCCCACCAGTTCCTGGACTTGCCATGGGAATGAGGAAGGAGATATCTAAGCTGGCCTGTGCATACAGTAAAACAACAAATTTGACTGGATCTGTAGTGTTGGAACTCAATCAAGAATTAAGAGAAGTGCAAATTGTAGCGCTCCAAAATCTTACAACTACAGACTATTTACTGTTAAAAGAACATATGGCATGTGAACAGTCCCCAGGAATGGGTTGTTTTAATTTGTCTGATTTCTCTCAGACTGTTCAAGTTCAGTTGGACAATATCCACCATATCATAGATAAGTTTTCACAAATGCCTAAGGTGCCTTAATGGTTTTCTTGGTTTCACTGGAGATGGCTGGTAATTACAGATATGCTTTGGTTATGTAACTATACTCCTATTATGTTAATGTGTGTGCGCAATTTAAGTAGTAGCTTAAAACCTATATACGCTGAAGTTACTCTACAAGAAGATATGTCAAAGAAATAATCAATCTTCCCATGTTTTCTTCCGCCTGCTACTTCTATAGCTTTTCTTCTTCCTTCCTAATTACAACCCTTAAATAGAATTCGTGCCTCATATCAAATTTACCGAGTATCATAACTCCTCCAAGTGGTAAAGATACCTCAAGACAAATGCTGGGCATAGAAGCCACAGGGCATAAATATGCAAAGAAGTAAAAAGCTAACCTTTTCAAACAATAAGGCTTCTCTCTCACTTACCAACTCTACATTTCCCTGTATGGCCCCGGAAGATGACTGGTTAGCCAGAGACGGGTAAGATTCCTCAAGGGAGGAACAACCTAAGACAGGCACAGTCGCAGGGGGGCCATCAGGTGAGAAATTGGGGATCAACAGAGGTGAGGCTTAGAACCTCACCCCCCCTGTTCTGAGAGAAATCTTCTGCATACGTGGATGTTTTATTGCCCTGGTCTAGCTTGGATTAACACATAGTCTACAGGCACACACCTGATCATCTACACTTGCTCTCTTACAACACTAAACTATGTTTTCTACCTTTATCTTGTATCTACCTACCACTTCAGCATTTTATTAAAAATAGTAATAATAAAGAGAGAAATGTGGTATCCACATATAAATCAAGTATAAAAACCAAATGAGTATTCATATTTGAACTGACTGTTTAGAGTTCATAATGCATGAGCAAAACCAAAAAGTTTCTGTGATGACTGCCCTTGTACTGTTCACCATGTAACTTATTCATTATGTAAGAATTTGTTCTACATTTAAGAACTTGTTTGTTATGCCTCAGAAGATTGGAGACTGACGAAAATTAGGCTTGGGGTGGATTAATGATTGTGCATTGAGCATTGACTCCCCTATACAGAATTTTATTGTCGTTAACAACCATTTGATCAATAAATATGAGAGATGCCCTCACAAAAAAAAAAAAAAAGAAAAAAAAAAAAGGACAGACTTCCAATGGTAAAATAAATAAGTAACCGGGATGTAATGTATAGCATAAGGAATATAGTCAAGATATTGTAACAGTTTGGTAGGGTGATAGCTGGAACCTAGAATTATGTATATAAATGTTCTACCACTGTGTTGTACACTTGAAACTAATGTAATGTAATACTGTGCATCAACTACCCTTCAATAAAAAATAATTATTTAAAAAAAAAAAAAAAAAAAAAAAGAACATAAGGGATGTGAACATTCCCCAGGAATGGGTTGTTTTAATTTGTCTGATTTCTCTCAGACTGTTCAAGTTCAGTTGGACAATATTCACTATATCATAGGTAAGTTTTCACAAATGCCTAAGGTGCCTAACTGGTTTTCTTGGTTTCACTAGAGATGGCTGGTAATTACAGGTATGCTTTGGTTATGTAACTATACTCCTATATGTTAATGTGTGTGCTCAATTTAAGTAGTAGCTTAAAACCTATACATGCTGAAGTTACTCTACAAGAAGATATGCCAAAGATATAATCAATCTTCCCATGTTTTCTTCCGCCTGCTACTTCTATAGCTTTTCTTCTTCCTTCCTAATTACAACCCTTAAATAGAATTCGTGCCTCATATCAAATTTACCAAGTATCATAATTCTTCCAAGTAATAAAGATACCTCAAGACAAATGCTGGGCATAGAAGCTATAGGGCATAAATATGCAAAGAAATAAAAAGCTAACCATTTCAAACAATAAGGCTTCTCTCTCACTTACCAACTTTACATTTCCCTGTATGGCCCCGGAAGATGACTGGTTAGCCAGAGACGGGTAAGATTCCTCAAGGGAGGAACAACCTAAGACAGGCACAGTCACAGGGGGGTCATCAGGTGAGAAATTGGGGATCAACAGAGGTGAGGCTTAGAACCTCACCCCCCCTGTTCTGAGAGAAATCTTCTGCATCCGTGGATGTTTTATTGCCTTGTCTAGCTTGGATTAGCACATAGTCTACAGGCACACACCTGATCATCTACATTTGCTCTCTTACAACACTAAACTATGTTTTCTACCTTTATCTTGTATCTACCTGCCACTTCAGCATTTTATTAAAAATAATAATAGTAAAGAGAGAAATGTGGTATCCACATATAAATCAAGTATAAAAATCAAATGAGTATTCATATTTGAACTGACTGTTTATAGTTCATAATGCATGAGCAAAACCGAGGGTTTCTGTGGTGGCTGCCCTTGTACTGTTCACCATGTAAGAGCTTATTCACTATGTAAGAGTTTGTTCTCCATGTAAGAACTTGTTTGTTATGCCTCAGAAGATTGGAGACTGACGAAAATTAGGCTTGGGGTGGATTAATGATTGTGCATTGAGCATTGACTCCCTTATACAGAATTTTATTGTTGTTAACAACCATTTGATCAATAAATATGAGAGATGCCGTCACCAAAAAAAAAAAAAAAAAAAAAAAAAAAGGACACACTTCCAATGGTAAAATAATAAGTAACCGGGATGTAATGAATATAGTCAAGATATTGTAACAGCTTGGTATGGTGATAGCTTGTACCTAGAATTGTCATGTATATAAATGTTGAATCACTATGTTGTACACCTGAAACTAATGTAATGTAATACTGTGTGTCAACTACCCTTCAATAAAAAATAATTATCTACAAAAAAAAACACAAAACTTTCTTGATGGTGCAATATGTAGCACAAAATTTTTAAATTTTTATGAAGTTCAATTTGCTTCCCCACTTTTAGAAATATGTTTTAAGTATTTCTTATATATACATATGTTGATCAACATATCAGATAATTTTTTCCTCAACCAAATATAATTTATAAACCTCATGACAAAAAGTCATATATTTTATATACTTTTACTTTTACCCATTCCATTGTTCTTCTCTACTGCTCAAGTTCCAAGCCTTCTTTTGTCATATAATTTCTTCAGAAAATTTTGATTAGCCATCTTTAAGAGTAAAGCTACTAGTGACAAATTTCTCTTAGTTTTTTCTTTTAATAAGAATGGCTTTATGTCCCCTTCATACCTGAAGGATATTTTCACTGGATTCGGAATTCAGGTTTAACAGTTCTTTTGCTTTACTATTTGAAAGACGTTATACCACCTTCTTCATCTTCATGGATTCTGATGAGAAAACTGCTGCTATATTACTGAGGGAATGTAAAGCAGTACAGCCCCTCTGGAAATAGGTGAACAGTTTCTGACAAAACTAACCATGCACTTATAAAACTCATCAGTCACATTCTTGGGTATTTAATATAGAGAAATGAAAACTTCACACAAATCACTCAAAAACCTTTACACAGATGATCATATCAGCTTTGTTTATAATAGCAAAATTCTAACAACACCTCAAGTGTCTGTCAGTGGGTGTATGGCTCAACCAACTGGAACATATTTATATACAGAAAAACAACAGAGGGATAATAAAGAATGAATTACATGCAATAAACTAACTTTAAGGTTATTATAATTAATGAAAAAGTCAATCTTAAAATGTTACATACTACATGATTTCACTTACATAACTTTCTAGAATCACAAACTTAATGGATCAGAGAAAAAAATAGTGGCTGTCAGAAGAAAGAGATGGGTTAAGTTGTGGATGGGCACGAATACACAGAGGTTTGTGTTGAATAGTCCTGTATCTTAATTGTGGCAGTGATTATGTTAATCTAAACATGGGATAAAATTTCATGAAACTTTATACACCTATATATCCACACAAATGAATGCAGGTAAAACAAATGGTGAGAGCTGAATGAGGTCTGTAGCCTATTAACAGTAATGTATCAGTCAATTTCCTGATTTTGATATTGTACTACAATCTCCTGGTTTTAATATTTGATGTATTTGATAATACACTATTACATAGATGTTACCATTCAGGGGAGGTCAAGGAACCTGGGTGGAGGGCACAAGGATATCTCTACAACTTACTGTGAATCTACAATTACTTCAAAATTAAAAGTTAAAAATGAAAATCAGTACAGCTTTTTAATTTCTCTCACTCTGATAGGTGATAAATGGTATCTCGTAGTTTTATCTTTCACTTATAACAAGTGAAGTCATGGATATAGATTTTATACCATTTTTATACAGATCTTCCTTGACATAAAAAGAAGTTACATCCTGATAAACCTGTCATAAGTCAAATACATTTATTACACCTCACCTAAAGAATACCATAGCCTAGCCTACCTTAAATGTGCTCAGGACACTTACATTAGCCTGCAACTGGGCAAAATCACTTAACACAAAGCCTGTTTGATAATAAAGTGTTGAGTATCTCAGATAATTTACTGACTACCCTACTGCAAGTGAAAAAGAGAACAGATGTCTGATATATACTGGTGTGAGTGTGTCTCAGTTGTTTACCCACATGACCATGTGGCTGACTGGCAGCTGTGGTTTGTTGCCATAGCCCAGCTTCACAAGAGAGTATCATACCACATACTGCTGACCTGGAAAAAAACCAAAATTCAAAATTCGAAGCTCAATTTCTACTGAATGTGTAACACTTCCACACCATCATAAAGTCAAAATATCTAAGTGGAAACATCATAAGTAAGGAACCATCTATATTTTCTTCTGTTAAATATTTGTCTTTTGGCCATTTTTCTATTTTACCTTGATCTTACAAGATTCCCTTTCCTTTTCTGTCTTATAACTCCATACCTCTCTTTCCAGCATAATTAGTATTGAGTACTCTATTTGATGGTTCTAATACAGAAGCCATGCAGTAAAAAAGGCACATTAATTTTGGTGCATAGCAAAATCTCATACCACTACAAAGGATTCTGTAACTCTTCTCTATGAGTCCACAAATATAACAACCAAATACTTTTGGAAGGATTCTTTCCATTTCATTATCACTTTATCAACATACACTTGTCCTATCCCAATACAAATGCCCTGAGACATGTAATTTTTACTCACCACTTAACTAATCAGGCTGAATCCCTAAGTATATGAAGTAACAACTTGACTATATTAAAACAAAGCAAAGCAAAGCACTTTAATTGATGCAAGGTGGATAAGCCTTTATCTAATGAACAAATAATAGACAAAACACCTCAGGAACCATTACATTATCATGAGTAACACTTGTACTCAGATCAAGAAACAGCTCAAGTTTATGTCATCATTCTGGACCATTTTTCTTTGATTAGAGACTTTGCAACATTGCTAACTTCAGTTATATAAATGTGTAAAGGCAAATTATACCACTTAACTTATCCCAGCCACAATAAAACATGAAAGTAACACTGAAAAAAGGATGCAAAGTCAGTCAAATCCATTCCTCCTTAATGCAGTTACCCCACAATGATTCCGTCACCATAAAATCAAACTAATCAATTTAGTATCAGAAAGATGGTAAATCAGTTCTTATACACCACCACTGTAAATATGAAAGTATCTTTATTAAAGGCTCAATGGATTTAAACAGCCAAAAGTGAACATAATGTCAACTTTAGCTCCTGAGATGTCCATAGAAAAGGAAAAACATTATCAAATATCAGTGGGAAAGGGCTAAAAGTGATAAATTATGACAATAACCAATGTAATCTCTTTAATCCAGCATAACCTAAAAATAGCCCTGTTCTCCAACTGAACTATTTATCAGAGTCAAAATGTCTTCTTGACAAAAAAGTTTTAAATTAATCTTGACAAATCTTGACAAAAACAGATTTACATTAATAAAAGGAGGACAGTATTTTTACAAAGGAAATCTTATTGCTTTAAAAAATATGTATAATTCTTTCAAAATGCATGTTGCTACTTCCCATTTATTAGACATCAGCTTATTTCCTGTCTTATAATAGAATTTTTCAATCAAGTCAAAACTTCAGAATGTAAGTGTGAATGCAAACAGATTATGACACCAACAAATAATAGAAAAAATAAAAATTTTCAGGTTGAACACTTAACTTTTTTAACTTTTAAAAGCTAACATTTCTATGATTCTTTTTTCCTAGTAAATTTAACTTGTTTCAAGTGTTAACAATGCACTGATCACAGAAAAATGAACTTTCCAAACTTTGCAATATGCACTCCATTTTCATATTCTAAATCTGAGAATTCCATTTTTGACTTATAAAAAGTTAATAAGGAACTGAGAAAATTTTCAAAAACACATTTGAAAACATAAGGCCTAATGCTGTACTTTTTATACAATGATTAAAAATTTTTCTTTCTACCTGTTTCTATACTTAAATACAATAAATTGAGTTATACCTCTATTTCCCCCAAAATAGTAAGAGATAACATTTTCTCCTTTTAAATAACCACAAATCTGTCTGTCAACAAACGCTAGATGTTTAACAGACTTACTTACACTCCCACACTAGACAATGTTGAAGAGGGTTGTTACTTCTCAGTGAATGTGGGTGGCCTTGGAGGTGAATTAATTAAGAATCAAAGGACAAAAGAAAATATTTTTTACTTCAACACTCATAAAACACCAAGGGCTTATATATTTATTTCCATTTAAAAAGAGAACATCTGTATGTGTCTATCAACTTGAGCTAATTAACACAACTTTTTAAAAAAAGTCATTACAGTCAACTGAAAAGTTTGCTAACACTTCATTAAAAAAGGGTTTTAACAGGAATACAAGCCTGTAACATATTTGGTTAACCACAAAGTCAAGACAGGAGAGGCTGAGAATTATTATGATTCAGATTTCAAATTAAATACAATAGCCAAATTCAATAACCCAAAATTGCAAAAATGTTTTTGTCTTTTATTTGCAGTACAATTTTTTTTGAAATGCCACTTAACTTTACTATAGGAATTAGTAGCAGCCAAATGTAATCTTTCATCAGATATAGAATCATATATACTGGAAGGAGATTTTCTCAAAAGAACATGTGATATTTAGGTTAATACTGTAAAGGATCATATAGTTTCTAAACATTATGTTCTGAAAACAAATATATATTCTATATAAAATTAATAATTTATATTTTACAAATGTTGATCTCCTATTGCAATAATAAATTTTAGATTATATTTTTTATGCAAATGATAAAAAACTATTTGAATTTTTAAATTGCCTTCCTTTCAGAAATGTATTTTAAATAAAATTTAAGACTATGACACAAAGAAAAATGTTTATGAGTGCATTGGGAAGAAAACTAACTGCCTCATATATTTTTCCATGTTTATAAACTCCTAAAAGATTCTCTAGTTTATCTGAAGATATAGAATTTGATAAGCTGTTACCATGTATGTATTCTAATACATACTTTGAAACTGTGTATATTTTCATGTTTATAAGGAAATAACTGTAATTACATTTAATACTATTAACATTGTCACTTGTAACCAAAATTAGTCAATTTTCTAAATTCCCTAAATATATAAGATCCTGTTGATTCCTTCCATAAGCAAGTCTCTGTCTAAAAGGAAATTATTAATCTTCTGATTTGGGTTATCAAAAATGCCATTAAAAAGAAAAACAAAACAATACAATGAACAGAACAACATATAGAGATATAGGACTATTTATTTATGAAACAAATGTCCTGATGAAGAAATAACAAAAGAATTTCTTAGAAACTCAATTTTATCTTCAGGTTTTAAATATGAATAATGTTTCAAATAACAGGTTTTTAACACATTACTCATCATTTAAAAAAAATTCTAACCTAAAATAACCTCAATATCTACAATTCAAAATTAACAACCTAGTACATTTTAGTAGATTTTGATCCCAAATAATAATCTTCATCAGCCCAACCTCTGCAGAAAATGGACATTACATGCACTGGAAATTCTTACCTGACCCTCTCCAACTGTTTCAGTGTCAATTACTGTGATGATGCCTGGGACTAAAGGACTCCGCCTTGAATTACTATGGATGGCAACATCATCTTCTGTCACACCTGAAGGCAGCGTGCCTGTCAGCTGAGTCACCACTTTCCCAACCATCGTCAGGCCAGTTTTCAATGTCTATACCATGAAAGGCAAATGAAATACTTCACATTAGTATTTGGAAAATATGCATTTTGTTAATTCTCCTACCCATTAAATTAATTTCTCTTATAAGCTTATCTATAGCAGTAAACTGTCATAGAAATTCAGTCATATTTTTCATATTATATTAAACTTTAGTTGGAAAATCAGTCTTAGTTTGAGTGAAATGGTCCCCAAAGTCAGCATGGTCAGAGTAAAGCCATAGGTAAATGACTAATAGCTTTTTTTCACAAGGTTGCAAGTACATTTTTATTTTAAAAAATTTGTTTTCCGCATCTCCTTAATGCATATACCTTAAAATAAGTGATATAGTAAGAACTATGCAATGTTCCATTTTTGAAATATTATACATCTAATTTTAAAAAGTCTTTTTAGCTTGCAAAAGACTGAGACATTGGTAGAAACCCCATGTGAAAAGACTATGCTTCCAAAGTAAATTTATAACATACTGTTATATAATATTTTACATCAAGATTTGGCATGTAGATGCCTAATGCTGTGTTGCAGCCAAAAGCCACAGCCAGGTTGGGAAAGAGCCCCATGCACTCCTGTGCCAGTCACAGCTCACACAGGGGATGCTCCTTGAACACTTAGCTATTGTGGCAAGAGGGGATAGCACTTGAGCCCCATGGGACATATCTTAAACAAGGCCACTCCTTGAAGACCAGGAGAGAGAGCTGATTGCCTAATACATAGAAACAAACACAGAGAGTCAGGTAAAATGAAGAGACAGAAGAATGCATTCCAAATGAAAGAACAAGATAAAAATTCAGAAAAAGATCTTAATGAAACAGAAATAAACAATTGACCTGCTTTAGACTTAAAAAGCAATGATTATAAAGATGCTTACCAAAATCAGAAGAATTGATGAAAACAGTGAGAACTTCAACAAAGAGATAAAAAATATAAGAAAGTATCAAACAGCAGTCATAGAGCTGAAGAATGACTGGATGAAGTAAAAGAACAGATCAGCAAACTGGAAGACAAAACAATGGAACTTACCCAGATAGAACAGCAAAAAGCAAAAACATCTTTTTTTAGGTGAAAATATCTTAAGGGAACTTTGGGACAATGTTAAGTGTAATAACATTCACATCACAGGGGTCTAAGAAGAGAGAGAGAGAAAGGGCAAGAAAACTTATTTGAAGAAATAATGACTGAAAACCTCCCTAATCTGGGAAAGTAAACAGACATTCAGGATGGCAGCCTAGAGAGTTAAAATAGGAGTTATCCAAAGAGATCTATGCAAAGAAACATTGTAATTAAAAGACAGTAAAAGTTAATGATAAAAAGAGAATTTTAAAAGCAGAAAAACAACTTGTTACATAAAAGAAAAATCCCATAAGGCTATCAGCAGGAACTCTGAATGCCAAAAAAGAGTAGCATTATATATTCAAAAGTGCTAAAAGGAAAAAAGGGGAGGTTAAGGGAATATTAAGTTTTGCAATATAAGCAAAAATTAAAGTTCATAACCATTAAAATGGCCTTGTTACAGAGACTCCTTTAAGCAGAAAAGAAATGGCACTAATTTATAACAAGAAAACATGAAAGTGAAAACCTCAGTGGAAAAGGTAAATATATGGTAAAGATAGCAGATCAATCATTTATACAGCATGCATGAAGGTTAAAAGACAACAGTAGTAAAATTAATTAAAATTGCAATAGTTAGTTAAGGGATACATAAAATAAAAAGACACAAAATGTACACCAAAAATATCATTGTTGAAGAGTAAAAGGGTAAAGTCCTGAAATATTTTCAGATTTAAGTACCTGTCAAATTAAAACCAAATGCTATATACAAAGGATGTTATATGTGAACCTCACAGTAACCAAAAAACAAAAACCTACAGTAAATAAACAAAAGTTTATTTAATTAAAGTGTAATAACATTTAAAAAGAAATCTAAACATAACACTGAGGAAAGCCAGAAAACTATAAGGGAAGACTTATAGTCTTATAGAGAAGAAAACTACAGAAAGGAACTACAGAGAGGAACTATAGAAAGAGCAGAAAGGAACTACAGAAAACTACAGAAAAGAACTACAGAGAGGAACTACAGAAAAAGCAGAAAGCAACAAAATGAAAATAAGTACATACATATCAACAATTACTTTAAATGTAAATGGACTAAATTCTCCATTGGAAAGACTGTTGCTGAATGAATTTAAAAAAACAAGTCACACCTTTATTCTGCTACAAGTGACTTACTTCCGAAGGACACACATGCACTGAAAAGGAAGGTACGTGGATAGATATTCCATGCAAATAGCTATATCATATATCTATATCATATATCATATATCATATCAGACAAAACAGACTTTAAAAGAAAGAATATAATAAAAGACAAAGATTGACATTACATAATGATAAAGGGGTCAATCCAGAAAGAAGATGTAACATTTGTAAACATATATACACCCAACATAGGAGCACAAAAATATACAAAGAAAATATTAATGGACTTAAGAAATTCACAACAATACAATAATAGGAAACTTTAACATCCCACATATATCACTGGATATATTATCCAGACAGAAAATCAATAAAGAAACATGAGCCATAAACAACACATTAGACCAAATGTACTTATTAAATAAATACAGAACATTCCATCCAAAACCAGCAGAATACAAATTCTTCTCAGATGTACATGGAATACTCTCTAGATCATCTGTTAGGACACAAAACAAGTCTCAATAAATTCAAGAAGATTAAAATCGTATCAAGCATCTTTGCCAATGACAGTGGTATGAAACGAGAAGTCAATTAAAGGAAGAAAACTGGAAAAACCAGGAAAACATGGAGATAAACAACATGCTACTGAACAACCAGTGGTCATCAAAGAAATCAAAGGACAAATTAAAAAATACCTAGATATAAATGAAAGCAAAAACACATCACACTAAATCTTTGGGATACAGCAAAAGCAGTTCTAAGATGGAAGTCCATACCAACACAGGCCTATCTCAAGAAACAAGAAAATCTCAACAATCTGGCTTTACACCTGAAGGAACCAGTTAAAAGAAGAAAAAATTAAGCCCACAGTTCATAGAAGAGAGAACATAATAAAGATCACAGCAAAAATAAATGAAAGTGTGACTAAAAAGATGATAGAAAAAAATAATGAAGTTAAGAGCTGGTTCCTTGAAAAGGTGAACAAAATTGACAAATCTTCAGCTAGCCTAACAAAGAAAAATAGAGAAGACTAGAGTAAGTAAAATCAGAAATAAAAGAGAAGTTACTATTGATACCACAGAAATTACAAAGGATCATAAGAAATTTCTCTAAACAATTATACACCAACAAATTGGACAACACAGAAGAAATGGAAAAATTATGAAAATTTATACAACATGATTGGGAACTTTACATGTATAAGGCTTATTATTAGGCTACAATAATTAAAGTAGTATGAGATATCTCCTAATATCTGTTAGAATTGTTTTCATAATAAAGATAAGAAATGAATGTTGGCAAAGATGTAGAGAAAAGGAACTCTTGGGCACTGCTGGTGGGAAAGTAAACCGATGCAGCCAGTATGGAAAACAATATGGAGGTTCCCCAAAAAAACTAAGAATAGAGGAGAGGATTAAAGACTGTGGGGGGAGAGATGAGAAAGAAACCTCTTCCCAAAACAACACATAATATGAAAATATAGTTAATACAACTATTCCTGAAAGAGCAACAAGAAAGAAGGCTACGCCAGAATGCGTATACCTGGAGAAAAGGACAGACCTCAAGGAACAGGGTAAGGTACCAAAGCCATGATGCAGTGGGACTGAAGCCCTTCCCCGACCACAGCTCACTGGCATGAGGAAGAGAAATGGAGCAGGAGTGAGGGGGAGGTCTAGGACTGCTGAACACCCAGCACTAGAGATCTGCTCTGGGAGCACGAATATACACTACATGGTGCTCTGGAGATTACTGGGGTTGGAAAGCTAAGACAGAGGGAATACTTGGAGAGACTGAGAATCCAGCCGCCTGTGGAAAACAGGGATCCACATCCGGCTACTCTGGGACAAAAGAAAGGCGGGCAGTCTGAGAGACTTCCTAACAGTGAGAGAGATGCTAAAGAGGCAAGGATTGCAAAGAGCTTGCTGCTCAGGAGAAAGGACAGGTAGACAAAAATGTCCAGACACACTTTGCCAAGCAGGTTGGGAACTTTCAGGAGCTCAAGCACAACATCCCGCTGGCTACCTATACAGCTCCGAGGACCCCTACCATGATAAGCAGCCTGATGTGCCTTCCTCCCAGCCAGCCAGCACAGGATCAAAAACAGGCTGCCCCTGACCTTGTGCCAGGCCAGCCAGAAGGAGGCCTTGCCTATGGCAGCTACAAACACGAAACATGGAGGCTTATACCTGTGCACTCCGCCCACTGGCCCTGGCAGTGGAGACAGACACTGAGGCCGAGCAGCAGGAAACAGCTCTTTCCTCCAGAAAGGCACCAGCACCACTCCCCGGCAATCCCTGCCATCATGCCATGGACTGTGCAGCTCCAGAGTGCACCACTTTTGGGCACTAGGGGGTGCCACATTAAAATATGATATGTCAAAGGGACCTAATTCAAACCAAAATCCCACAAACACCAGAAAGAGCACCAAGTGTAACTGAACTCATCAAACTTCCTGAAAGAGATTTCAAAATAAAAATCATAAACATGCTTATGGATGTACAGAAAAGTATTCAAGAACTCAGGGAAGGATTCAAGAGTGTGATTTAATCATTATACAATACAGTATCTCAAATGAAACATACACTGGAGGGATTTAAAAGAAAATTAGATGAAGTAGAGGAGATGGTAAATGGAACAGAAATTAGAAGAGGAATACAAAGAAGCTGGGGCACAGAGACAAAAAAGGAACTCTAGGAATGAAAGAATATTGAGAGAACTGTGTGACCAATCCAATCAAAACAATATGTGCATTATAGAGATACCAGAAGAAGAAGAGAGAGAAAAAGAGATAGAAAGTGTCTTTGAGGAGGTAATTATGGAAAACTTCCCCAGTCTGGGGAAGGAGATAGTCTCTAAGGTCTTGGAGGTACACAGATCTCCCAACACAAGGGACCCAAGGAAGACAACACTAACACACATAATACTTAAAATGGCAAAGATCAAGGATAAGGACAAAAATATTAAAAGCAGCTAGAAAGAGAAAAAAGATCACATACAAAGGAAAACCCATCAGGCTATCATCAGACTTCTGAAAAAAACCTTACATGCCAGAAGAGAGTGGGCATGATGTATTTAATAAACTGAAGCGGAAGGGGGCCTCAAATGAAGAATACTCTACCCAGCAAGACTATCATTTAAATTTGAAGTAGGGATTAAACAATTTCCAGAGAAGCAAAATCTAAGAGAATTTATGTCCCACAAACCGTCTCTACAATGTATTTTGAAGGGACTGCTATAGATGGAAGTGTTCCTAAGGCTACATCGCTGTCACCAGAAGAAATAAAACCACACTAAAGAAAGTAGAGCAATTAATTACCAAGCAGATGCAAAATCGAATCAAGTAACCCCAAAGAAAGTCAAGAGATAGACAAAGAGTACAGAATATTATACCTAATATATAAAGAATGGAGGAGGAAAAAAAAAACAGCACTTAGGTTGTGTTTGTAATAGCATACTAAGTGAGTTAAATTAGGCTGTTAGGTAGTAAGGAGTTACCCTTGAACCTTTGCTAACCACGAATCTAAAGCCTGCAATGGCAATAAGTACATACCTACTGACAGTCACCCTAAATGTAAATGGTCTTAATACACTAATCAAAAATCAGAGAGTCACTAAATGGATTAAAAAAGCAAGACCTATCTTTATGCTGCCTACAAGAGACTCACTTCAAACCCAAAGACATACACAGACTAAAAGTGAAGGGATGGAAAAAGATATTTTCATGCAAATAATAGGGAGAAAAAAGCAAGAGTTGCAGTACTTGTATCAGACAATATATACTTCAAAACAGAGAGAGAAACAAGAGATAAAGAAGGACATTACATAATGAGAGAGGGGTCAGTCCAACAAGAGGATATAACCATTATAAATATCTATGCACCAAACACAGAAGCACCTACATATGTGAAAAAATACTAACAGAATTAAAGTGGGAAATAGAAAGCAACGCATTCATTTTAGGAGACTTCAACACACCATTCACTCCAAAGGACAGATCAACAAGACAGAAAATAAGTAAGGAGACAGAGGCTCTGAAAAACACATTAGAACAGATGGACCTAACAGACATCTACAGAACTCTACACCCAAAACTAGCAGAATACACATTCTTCTCAAGTGGACATGGAGTATTTTCAAGAACAGATAATATACTAGGCCCCAAAAAGAGCCCCAGTAAATTAAAAAAAGATTGAAATTGTACCAACTAGCTTCTCAAAACACAAAGGTGTGAAATTACAGATAAATTACAAAGAAAACAAAAAAGCCCACAAACACATGGAGGATTAACAACATGATAATCAATGGATCAATGAACAAATTAAAACAGCAATGAAGCAATTTACAGGGAAAAATGACAACAACAACTCAACACTGCAAAATCTGTGGGACACAGCAAAGGCCGTGCCAAGAGGGAAGTACACTGAAATAAAGGCTTACCTCAGGAAAGAAGAACAGTCCCATATGAACAGCCTAACTCAAAATGAAACTAGAAAAAGAACAAATGAGTCCCAAAATCAGGAGAAGGAGGGACATAATAAAAATTAGAGCATAAACAAATAAAATCGAGAAGAATAAAACAATGGAAAGAATCAATGAAACCAGGAGCTCATTCTTCGAGAAAATAAACAAAATAGATAAACCCCTAGCCAGATTCATCAAGACAAAAAGAGAGTCTACACACATAAACAAGATCAGAAATGAGAAAGGAAAAATCACTATGACCACCACAGAAACACCAAGAATTATGAGAGAACACTATGAAAAATTATATGCTAACAAACTGGATAACCCAGAAGAAATGGACAACTTTATAGAAAAATACAACAACCTTCCAAGGCTGACCCAGAAAGAAACAGAAAATCTGAACAGACCAATTACCAGCAGGGAAATTAAACTGGTAATAAAAAAACTACCGAAGAACAAAACCCCTGGACCACATGGCTTCACCGCTGAATTTTACCTAACATTTAGTGAATACCTAATACCCATCCTTCTTCAAGTTTTCCAAAAAGTAGAAGAGGAGGGGATACTTTCAAACTTATTCTGTAAGGACAGCACCAGTCTAATACTAAAATCAGACAAAGAAACCACAAAAAAAGAAAATTACAGACCAATATCCCTGATGAACATAGATACAAAAATACTCAACAAAATATTAACAAATCTAATTCAAAAATACATCAAATAGATCATCCAATATGATCAAGTAGGATTTATTCCATGGAAGCAAGGATGGTACAATATTAAAATATCCATCAATATCATATACCACATCAACAAAAAGGAAAGACAAAAACCACATGGTCAACTCCAAAGATGCTGAAAAAACATTTGACAAAATTCAACATTGAATCATGATAAAAACTCTCAAAAAAATGGGTATAGAGGGCAATTACCTCAACATAGTAAGGGTCGTATATAACAAACCCACAGCCAACATCATACTTAACAGTGAAAAGCTGAAAGCTTTTCCTTTAAGATTGGGAACAGGACCAAGATACCCACTCTCCCCACTTTAACTCAACATTTTTCTGGATGTCCTAGCCACAGCAATCAGACAACACAAAGAAATAAAAGACATCCAGATTGGTAAGGAAGAAGTTAAACTGTCACTGTTTGCAGATGACATGATACCCTAAGGATTCCACCCCAAAACTACTAGAACTAATAACTGAATTTAGCAAAGTTGCATGAATCAAAATCAATACATAGAAATCCATTGCATTCCAATATACTAAAGATGAACTAGCAGAAAGAGAAATCAAGAAAACAATTCCATTCACAACTGCATCAAAAAGAATAAAACACCTAGGAATAAGTCTAACCAAGGAAGTGAAAGACCTATACCCTGAAAACTATAAGACACACATGAGAGAAATTAAAGAGGATACCAATAAATGGAAATACATCCTGTTCTCATGGATAGGAAGAATTAATATTATCAAAATGGCCATTCTGCCTAAAGCAATCTACAGATTCAGTGCTATCCCTACCAAAATACCAACAGCATTCTTCAACGAACTAGAGCAAGTAGTTCTAAAATTCATAGAACCAAAGACCCCAAACAGCCAAAGCAATCCTGAGAAGGAAGAATAAAGCTGGGGGATTACGCTCCCCAACTTCAAGCTCTACTACAAAGCCACCGTAATCAAGACAATTTGGTACTGGCACAAGAACAGACCCATAGACCAATGGAACGACTAGAGAGCCCAGATATAAACCCAAGCATATATAGTCAATTAATATATGATAAAGGAGCCATGGGCATACAATGGGGAAATGACAGCTTCTTACAGCTGGAGTTGGCAAAACTGGACAGCTAAATGCAAGAGAATGAAACCGGATTATTGTTTAACCCCATATACAAAAATAAATTCAAAATGGATCAAAGACCAGAATGTAAGTCATGAAACCATAAAACTCTGAGAAGACAACATAAGCAAAAATCTCTTGAATATAAACAAGAGCAACTTTTTCCTGAATACATCTCCTTGGACAAAGGAAGCAAAAGCAAAAATGAACAAATGGGCCTAAATCAAACTACAAAGCTTCTGTACAGCAAAGGACACCATCAACAGAACAAAAAGGTATGGGAGAATATATTTGTAAATGACATATCTGACAAGAGGTTAACATCCAAAACATATAAAGAGCTCATATACCTCAACACCAAAAATGCAAATAACCTGGTTACAAAATGGGTGGAGGACATGAATAGACAATTCTCCAAAGAAATTCAGATGGCCAACAGGCACATGAAAAGATGCTGCACATCGCTAATTATCAGGGAAATGCAAATTAAAACCACAATGAGATATCACCTCACACCAGTTAGGCTGGCCAACATGAAAAAGACCAGGTACAACAAATGCTGGTGAGGATGTAGAGAAAGGGGAACTCTCCTACACTGCTGGTGGGAATGTAAATTAGTTCAACCATTGTGGAAAGCAATATGGAGGTTCCTCAAAAAACTAAAAATAGAAATTCCATTTTACTCAAGAATTCTACTCCTAGGAATTTACTCAAAGAAAACAAGATCCCAGATTCCAAAAGACATATGCATCCCTATGTTTATTGCAGCACTATTTACAATAGCCAAGATATGGAAGCAACCTAAGTGTCCATCAGTAGATGAATGGATAAAGAAGATGTGGTACATATACATAATGGAATATTATTCAGCCATAAGAAAAGAAATCCTACCATTTGCAACAACATGGACGGAGCTAGGGGGTATTATCCTCAGTGAAATAAGCCAGGCAGAAAAGACAAGTACCTAATGATTTCACTCATTGGTGAAGTATAACAACAAAGCAAAACTGAAGGAACAAAACAGCAGCACACTCACAGACTTCAAGAAGGAACTAACTTCAGCAAAGGGGAAGGATGGGGAGAGGGTGGTTGGGGAGGGAGGGAGAAGGGAATTAAGGGACATTATGATTAATACATATAGTGTAGTTGGGGCACAGGGAAGGCAGTATAGCACATAGAAGACAAGTATTGACTCTATAGCATCTTACCACACTGATGGACAGGGACTGCAATGGGGTGTGTGGGGGTGGGGGACTTGATGATATGGGTGAATGTTGTAACCACAATAGATCATGTAAAACCTTCATAAGATTGTCTATCAATGATACCTCAATAAAAAAATTTTTTTTAAAACCTAAGTTATGTGTGACAATTTTTTCTTTTTTGTGAATCTTATTATCTGATTATTCATAAATGCATTAGCAAATAACAATGATAAAGTGACAGGCTGTGTTTGTGTGTGTCTGAAAAGGAAGAAAGGTAAAACAAAGAGAAAATGATGTTATTGGTAAATATTGAGAAAAGATTTAATCATTAGAACCAAAATAGTCGTCTAAATTACAAGACATATCAAAAATTATGTAAAATATTCAGAAATAATTGTTTTCCAAGTCTCAAATTGTGAGGAAAAGTTTTTATTAAAATACTGCAAATTAATCTTAAATAATGTGACTTTAAAAAATAATTATAGGAAAATATGCTCACCTATGTTTGGCATATGCTACAGCTAAATCTTAAAATTAACATATACATGTTATTTCAAACATTTATGTATAAGTAGTATGCAAGGAAAGCTGGTTATAAAGGCCTAAATGTGACTTAAACAATATTTAGATTGGAATTTTTCAAAAAGGTAACAAATTTTCCAAAGAAATTTTCCATTAAAACACCATATTTCTAACACTAATAATACATGGATTATCTTACTGTAGCTATGCTCCAAGAAACTTTTACTATGAACTCAGGATTGGTCAAGGCTCTTCACACAAATGATCTCTACAGATTTCCTCAAAAACCTCAAATTTATAAAAGAGAAAACTGAAGATACAGAAGTAAACAACAGTTCAAACAAGCAGCCAATGACAAAGCCAGAATTCAAAACTAACTAGCAGTTATCTCCAAAGCCTGATTTTAACCACTATCCATTATTGCCTTGTAACTATTCCTGTTACTACTGTGATCTCACACTTTATGAATTCAGAATAGAGATATATACTCTGGAGGGAAAAAAGGAAAAATGAAGAGCATAATAGTGTATCCCAATAATACTTAAATAAAAAGACCAGCAACGCCATTTGCTGAATTCAAGGAAAAAGATATTAACTTACAGCTGAATGAAACCAAGAAAAACCCACAAATCAATTGTAATTGTTTTGTTTAGTGCTAAAAACTCAAACTGCGGTGATTATAAAACACATTAGAATTTCACAATTAGCAGCCAAACATTTGTTTCAATAATTCACAAGAAATGACTTAAAGTCTGTTAGAGTGTTGTCAAGAAAGCCTCAGAAGGACCAACAAAATCAGGTGCTACAGTGTATTGATGTCAAAAGCTGGCCAGAAAGCCTGATTAACCTCTAAGATGCTGATGTACTTACTCCATTAATGCTAATGGAGATGCTCCCATTTAAGCGAGCTATCCCTTTACCAAAGAAAAGCCTTTCAGGTTTAAAGTCTTTGGCTGTATATCGTCCCCACTTGCCCTTGAGCCTATTATTTCATGCTCTTACAGCAATGAATAGGAATAAAACTAAAATAACTGGAGCACACAGAGAGTGGGAAGCAATGTATAAGAAAACCAAAACAAACCATAAGATAAAAGGGAAAGTCCATATAAGAGAACTAGGAAAAAACTTCAGAAAGGGGGGAAAACAGAGTAGTATATTTCACAGTCACACGCTCATGTTACATGAAGAGTTATTGGTATTCCATACAAAAATGCTTATGACTACCAGTGGGACTATCTGATTAGTGGACTAAAGTCTAAACCCCAAATTTACCAGTCATCAAATGCACTTCGTACAGTAAGTGACAAAACAGTACTGTCATCATTCATTAACTTTTAAAACAAGGTCTAATGCACGGGGTGAGAAAAATGCTAGAAGTTTTCTGCGTTAGTAAAGACCTTTGCTTCTAGGAGAAATTTCCTTCTATGTAGAATCAAACACATTGATGAGAACTAGTATCCAGAAGGAATACATAAGGTTGTTTGTTTTAATAGTTTTCACAAACCATATTCAGATACCTGAGTCACCTCACACTTATTAGTCTTTTCACTAGATTTTAGTAGAAAAGGTATGTACATACTTGATGATTTCCTCCATACCAAAAAAAAACAAAAAATGAAGGCTAAGCAAAAATTAGGAATAAAAAAATCTATTTGGCCAAGTGGAGATATTAAATTGGAGTGAGTGTCCTCACAATCTGAGGTATCTAAATTAAAATGTGCATTATATTCCTAACTCATCTTAATAAGAGCATCCACATAACTAAACTGTCTCTGTAAGAGAGGTGCACCTAAGACTATAATGAATGTGTCAGATAATCCAGTATGACCAAAAGTTCAAAGGAGCACAGTGCTTATTCTGTTCTGTTGATTTGCCAAAGGGTCACCAGTCATCTTTAAATTTCCTTATGTTGTGTCTGTTGTCCTCTCTATCCATTAGTGCTAATGGTGCTGCTCCCACAAAAGCTGTTAGTTGTCATTAAGAAGTTATCAGATAATGGGGGGAGTCTAGTACCCATAATGTTGCTCATGTAATTGTACATTAAGGATACCAAAATTTATATATATATATAAGTAAGTAAGTAAGTAAATAAATAAATAAATAAATAAGTTATCAGATAACCAGAAAAAACAGAGGCATTTTTATTAAATCAATTTACCACACTGGGGTTAAAACACAAAAGGAAAAATCAAATAGGACACAGTTAAAGGATAACTAGAAAATATGGACCAAGATTTTTATAAATGTACCAAACTAATCCAATTTGAGCAATTACAGTATTTTTTTTCCTTTATCGCTACCACTGAGAATTCATCACTAGTAGATTCTTAATAAGGAAAGTCAAATAAATTACTGGAAAAATTCAAAAGTATAAAGATTAATTTTAATTGCTATTTGAAAATCCAGAAATTATTGAAAAAATATTTCCTCTAAGAAGATCCAAGTACATATACAGTTAATATATTTATACTTATTGTACAGTGAGAGAAAAAATAAAAATTTAATAATCCTTGTATATGACAAAGGGGTTTTGAAGCCATATAAGAAGCTGTCATCAAAGAGAGAAAAATATTAATGATTATTCTTTCAAGAAAAAGTTATTTGGCAATCAATGTGAATTAAGATTAGCATTTTCTTAAGGAGCACATACTACATGGCTTTTTAAAGTTTTCCTGTTATATCTCAAAAAATATGTTACCTAGAAATGATAAAAAGATTAAAAAGTAATAATAAATTTTATTTTCTATTTTTAATAATGACAGGCTAGGTATATCAGATCGATCTTACCAATGAAAACAAGTAGGAAAACTGGGGATAATTTTTTTTAACTCTGATTAGACATATTGAATATTTAACAAGGAAGTGAAGATATACTAGATCCAAATCCAAGAAAACAAGGAAATCCAGGCATGTGAGCTAGGTATTTAGGTCTAGAAGCATTTTAGTTTTTAGAGAGGGCTTCTAAAAGACTGAGTGGTGCTTTTTTTGATAGATTTGTGGAAACAAGTGGTCATCTTCAATGGGATATATACTTAGTGACTTTCCTGCCATGCTTTAGGTTGTGAACATAAAGTGAATACAATAAAAATAAGAGTAAACCAGTAGTAATCAGGCTCTTGCAGCTACTTCAGGTAATTTTATTTAAATAATTTAAGTAATATCAATCCCTGAAATGGGATTAAGATGAGCCAAAACATATAGTGCTTCAGAATTCTGTTATCATCTCAAACTCAGAATTGTTTCTATAGATTTTTAAAATAAATTCTGGCAAATAAGGAATCAAAACATCATAAATGAGAATCAATAGAAACAACAAACTAAAACCATTTAGATATTGGAGTCATCAGAAAGAGACTTCTAAATGGCAATGTTCATTGTGTTTAAACAATTTGGCAGTTTGAGAAAAACAGAATTCTACAGAACAAGAAAACTATTGATATTTACTAAGAGATTTTATCAATGCATATAGTTTCAATTTTATCTATTTTCTCCTTTATTCTATTAATGTGGCAGATTATACTAATTAATTTTCACTAATACACCAGCCCAATTACCCCAACTGGCTTCTGACACATTATTCTTACTATATATTGTTAATTTTTTTCTAATAGTTTGTTTAAGGTTTTTCATATATACGTTTATGAGTAAGACAGGACTTTAGTTTTCCTTTTTCATATTGTTCTTGCCAAGTTTCAGAATGAAGGTGACTTTTGCATCATAAAACAAGATTAGGTATAACC
The DNA here is from genome assembly GCF_030020395.1 of Manis pentadactyla. Lineage (NCBI taxonomy): Eukaryota > Metazoa > Chordata > Mammalia > Pholidota > Manidae > Manis > Manis pentadactyla. The sequence goes on along the minus strand of NC_080022.1, from coordinate 155,546,316 downwards.
TGACTTTTTTATTCTAAGGGATAGTCCTTGTAATATTGACATTGTTTATTCTCACATTAGAATTCTCTGGAGAAGGTTTCTAGTTCTGAAAGTATCTTTTGAGATTTTTCTTAGTAAACTTTTATGCCCTTACACAGCAAAGTAGAGGAATTATACATGTACATCATAATGAATTTTTACAAGTCAACATACTATAGGAGTATAATGCATAATGTAATAATAACAAACAGAAAAGAATATATTTATAATTATACTACTTAATTAGAGAAGTCATTTACCATGGAAAACTGGAACTGCTTTATATCCCGGAAAGCTAATTTACCTACAAAGTTGCTGATATCCAAAAACATACAGGCAGAAATTACAACTTTGGGGAAAGGAGGAAATCATTCCAACTTTCCAATCTTTCCTATATAAAATATCTACACCTGGGAAGTAAAATGACAGAATCATCCTATTTCTGACAGGTTTTAGTAAAATAATTTAACAGTATTTTAAAAGAAATCTCAAAATATTCAGGTTACATTGCAGTCCAGAAGTACATAGATAAATATCACATAAATATACAAAAAAAAAAAAAATGTTTCCCAAAACATTTCATGACATGTAAGCTAAAAGGGCAGGGTACAATATATGACTGGACTGAACATGTTAAGACTATCAAGAAATGGGTGAGTTGTATATGCATGGTTTTATTTTTCCTTAATTTTATACATGTATAAATAAGAACATATATAAGCATCAAAATCAGGCAAAAGAAATTAAACAAATTAAACATTAGCCACTTTATTCAGGAGTTAATGGCAGAATTTTATATATTGCCAGAGCTAAAAAGAATTCCAATCAACACCAGCTCCATTGGTGACCAATGGCCTGCTTGAGTTGACTGCATTAAGGTGTTGTCATCAACATAATTTATTAGTTTTAATGTAGAAAACATGAGTATATTCCTCACAGTTCACAATACTATGCTGTAGAAAGTGGGGAGTGCAGACTTGTTTTCAAGGCATATTACATCTAGCCTCATGTCAGCATGTCCACTTTCACTAACAGTAAAACAGGGAAACAGTTACTGAATGAAGCAGGTCACTTTCCTTTTATGTAGGCACACAAACATAATTGTAGCAAAGAGGAGCTAAAAATTTGTCTTCCATCACATAACTGAAACTTATTCAAAAGGATAATACAATGAGCTATTTTGATTAAAGTGTATGATACAGATAAGTCTAAAAGGAATCTCATACTTGAAAACGACATCTCATTCCTGTATTTTGTGGATATATTATAAGCTAATTGAATAACGCTGATGATCCCTACTGTCTCAGATTTCTCTATGTTTAAATAACCATCATAGTTTTTGCATACACAATCAGAAAAGTAAGCAATTCTAATAAAGATTTTGAAATCTAAAATATATAGTGCAGTAAGCATGAAGATATTCAGTATTTCTCTTCTGAGTAAAAATATGTAATGCTTCTCTCATCAAAGAAACACATTCTAAAGCACATCATGTAAGCATTTGTGATCAATCTTGAAGTATTTTTATATTTGTTTTACATAAAACAGTGTGACCTTTGATTCCCTCCCTGTGGTTTGCTTTAAACTGTTGTTCTTTTCTGAATAGCTGTGCTTTCTATTACATGCTGTCATTTAGATTCACTATGTCATCCCTATTATTAGAATTGTTTTGTTATATAGTTCTTAATTCAAAAGGACAGTGATTATAAGAATACCTTATAATCAACATAAACTTTATGAGCCATCACCAGAATTAACCCTCACACACACATGGAAAGAACTCACTTGACATACGTGCAGGGGGCAGCCCTGTGACATCAAAGAATCTTTGAACATGCCAGAGGTTTGACTCAAGATTTCTTAAGGAATAATAATCCTTTCATGTCAACAAGATTCAAAAATGTCCAAAGATGCAAAGGAATGTCAGTATAGATAGAATGGTGCAAATCACAAAAAAAAAAGAACCCAGAAGTTACTACTTAAAACATGTAAAGCTTCTTTCAAAAGTGTTGACTAGATAACAGACTTTAGTCTAGCTAAAACACTGAAATATTTAAAATTGGATAAATACAAACTCTCTAATCATTATAAGAGAACATAAAGTATTATTTATGAACCTTAAGAGATTAAATACCTAATCATTTAGTCACCAATTCTCATGATTGACAAAATATTTCTGACTTATTTTTTAAGTTTGTCCCACATTTGTGATGAAAAGGGAAGGAACAATCTCAGTACAGTTCAGAACAAAGGCCTGATAATTATTCCACATTCCCAGAGACTACTGGATACTCACTTTAGCAGCACTAATGACTGTGGCGGTATAAGACTGAATGTTGTCTCCACAGGCTCCACCACGGGACTGATGACATCGAATCAACTGGAAAAAAAGAGAGAGAGAGAGAGACACCAGAAAGTCATTTCTATTAAACTGTTTAACTCTACAGGCTATTAGGATAGAGCTTATTTACCATGCATAATGATGGTGGTGAGTGGGAAAGTTTGCATGAGTGTATTTCAGACATAACAGCTAAAAGCCCTGCTGAGACATTTTTGCCTCTTTTTATAATCTACTGGTGCCACTCAGGCAGTTTCATGCTCAAATACAATTTTTAATTACAAGATGAATGGTCTTTAAGAATTCATAAACTCTGAAATGGCAGGATTTGGGATCTGGCAGCCTTTCCACAAATAAATTTTAGGAACATAATCAAAGGACTTAGATGTGACTTCCAAACATTAAATATTTAACATGCTAACAAACTGGAGATTTTATCCTCTTAATTCCTACATAAAGATTATAAAAAGAAACTTAAAAAAAGAATCTGCATTTTTAATTTTGTCAGTGGAAAATGGCACAAATTATGCATATATCAACTATGACACACACAGTAGCTATCCACTTCAGAGGGCTAACTAGTTTTACTATATTAGAATGAAAAAGACACACCCTTATTCATTTCTAACATAAATAAATCAACCTGCCAGTTTTCAAAGTGAATTACTACTTTGACATACATGATTCTCTCATGTGTTAAGCAACAAACCAGGAGTAAATTCTCCACTGAACCTACACTTCTTAAATTTAGTTTTTTAAAATTAGTCAAATTCTAGCATTAAAATTTTTTAAATAAAACGACAATACTAGAGTTTTAGAACAGCTCCACACTGCAATATGAATTATTAAAAGCCTATTGAATTTCAGAAAAAATCTACCAAAGATGAAAGCAAAAAAATGCTTTATGTATTTAAAATAAGATCATTTACTAAAGATTAATATATAAACCTTGTGTACTTTTACTCTAAAATCAAATTTTTCTTCATCACTGACTATGTATTGAAAAATATTCCTTCAGTGCAAACATAATGTTATAAAGGAATATCTTTAAATGTCTGATATGAGATGGCAAGCCCCCACACTGAATGGTTGCTTAAGTAGATTTCAAGGTTAGTTATGAGAAGTTTTCCAAATGACAGGTGATCAGCAAATGTGATTTCACTTAGGGAAAACAGTTTGAGAAGTGAACATTTCAGCTAAAATAGAATCACTTTTACACACCATTCATTCATTCACAAATACACATGCAAAGAATTATGAAAGTTATCCCTTTGCTGCCTCCTGCCATAAATGCAAGGGAAGACATTACCTTGGAAATACTATCATCTTTGTCCTGCTTTGGGTAATAAAATAATCAAGGATAAATACATGAAAACAAGCAATACTATCACCTTTCCAATTCAACTAAAACCAAGGCAGCATTTCTACATAAACAAAACTAAACCAGAAATTTATTATTTAAAACTTAGATTCAGAAAATTAATTTGCATCTCAGTTCATCAAAATTAAAGAGAAATCAGAAAATTCTGTACTATGAAACTCTATCAAATAGACTAATCGCCAGAAAATAAAAGTAAGCAAAAAAAGCAATGTAAAAAAGCATATATATTATCTTTAGAGAAAGAAAAAAATACATATATAACAGCTAATGAAATACATAAGAATATAAATAAAACATAAATGTAAAAACAAATGTACACAATTATATACAAAATAAAAATTGTACCTACAATGAAGGAAGGCAGAAAGGGAGCAATGAAGGACAAACTAAACAAAGTAATTTATGAACACCATATTTGACTGAACACCTTCAGCTTTACGCAGCGCAGCAATGAGTGGATTACAAGGAAATACTGAACTCTTTTCATTTGGTTTGATTTTTGACGTGGCATAAGTAAGCAATTTTGCAATTACGTTTTGTATTATAGGACTGAAAAAAACAGAGTAAATGTGCTAATGTCAGGGTCTGCCATGCAAAACAGGATAAATAGGAAATGAGAGAAGAAAAGGAAGAATTCTGTGGAAGTATCAATGTGAACTGCTCATTTCTAAGATATATGTGTGTACATGTGTATAAACAGGTGCACTGGTATGTGTGTATGTATGTTTGCCTACTTATAAATATACATAAGTATGTGTGTGTATATAATAGGTATGTTTCTGAACTCTGTCCACTGTAAGGGTGGAGAAGCAAAAAACACCCCAGTAACAATGAGCAGAACTTCTGGACAAAGCTTACTATCCGATACCATTGCCCACTAAAATGAACCAGGAAAATCAGAAGTAGCAGATTCCAGGACTGAGACAGGGAGATATAAGATGAACCTGGTTACATTCTTATGAGAGCAAATAAGGAAAGAGTATTAAAAAAAAGATGAAGGCATGTCATAATGTCATAAGAACTAGCCTAAGAGAGGCTCTCATTGATCAACTCTGGGACAATGTGAGAACCAAAATAATTAAAGACAAAAAAATTAAAAGCCATTGCAAAAATAGGAATATATGAGTCCACATATGCAATATAGAAATATAGAGATAGAAAAAATATAGAAACAGAAAATAGAGAAGAAGGGAAAGAGGCAAAAAAAAATCTCAATTATAATATAGTTAGTCATGGGGGTGAAAGTACAGCATAGAGAATACAGTCAATAATACTGCACTATCTTTCTATGTTGACAGTAACTACAGTACTTGGAGTGAGCATTTAATAATACAGATAACTCGAATCACTATGTTATACCCTTGAAATCAGCATAATATTGTATATCAACTATACTTCAAGAAAAAGAAAGAAAATAGGAAAAACTTTGGGAAAAAAAACTTAAGGGTGAGCCCAAATCCTCATTCTAAGCAAAAAGGGAGATAAGACAATCAAGAAGGGAGATAGGACAATTATTGGATGTCCAATTAAAACCAAACCAAACCAAAGAAAACAAACTAGTAAGTTAAACATTAACTATTGTTGGTAATCACATTAGGAAAATTCTTCAACACTTGCTCCATTACAAATAACCCAAACAGGAGCCACATCTTACCTTGTTTTCTGCATAAGCAAGCCAGCGGCTCCCAAGAGCAATGGGATTCATGTTAGGCCCTGGACAAGGATAGCAGCCTGAAAATTTTCAAAGGGCAATATTCAGAAATTTCTAAATAAATTGTCTGTTGGTGCACCATATTTTGATACCATAAAGACAGAACAATCAAATGCTTTTATTTTTTCATGTCTCATATAAAATACCCATAATACTAGTCATTATTTTAATAGCCAAATGAAGTTCATTTTTTGTCTCTTCTAGTTTCCTTTTGGTTTTGACATTGTTCGAATAAGAAACAAATCTGGGAAGATCTAGTAGTCATTTTTATCAAAAATTGGGTACTTCAAACAGTTATTACTAGAACAAGAGCAAGAAGCTAAAAGGAAATATTTAAAGTTTGCAAGTCTACAATTTCATAGGTCAAGCAAGAATGTTTAGAGAGGAAAGAGAAAGGATACAATTGGAACAAGAATTTAAGGGCAAAAGAAAAAGAAGACATTTACCTAAAAGGAAATGGTGATAGTATGGTGAAAATAAAAAAGAACAAGAAGAACTTAAAGGGCCAATGAGAAGGCCCAATCTACAAAAGGTGCCTCAGTAGAAAGATGTTAGGGAACTAATTTATCTAATTTTATGTATTTACATTAATCACTCAGTTTCATTCTTTTTGCTTTCAGCCCAGCCGATAACAAACTTGTAAGAAGGATTATTTTGCAGTTCTCTCCTTTCAAGAAAAATAAATCACATATTCCTGACAGTGGACACCATCGATGCATGGAATCACCAACGCCATCTTCCTGAACTCTACCAACCAAGACATAACACAATTCAGTCAAGTAGGTGATGTCTATCATGCCAGAGGCTCTCATCTCCCCTCCTGACTATGCCAATAAGATCTGAGTCTAATGCCTTCAATCTGTCAACTACACAAAATAATACTCCACTGTCTCGCAAAACTGCTTTAAAGGACTACTCAAAGGAGACTGCAGAATCAAAGAACACAGAAAGTCAAACCTACAGAACTTCTGGTTTATCATTCCACAAACATCTGCTTAATATTTTCACAAATGTGTTTCTCTAAATGTACACTGGTAGATCAAACTGAGGTTATCTATTTCATTTAGGTCTCAATTTGGAATCTAAATTTATACGATCACGTGATAAACTAAATTTTGTAACAGTAACCTTTTCTTCCTGTGGCAAAAGAAAAATAGCCAAGTTACCTGAAAGTCATGAGCCTAATAGCAAAAAATAGCATGATCTAAACTGGACACTGCATACCTGGCTATTCCCTACCAGTCAGAAAGTCCCTGTCTCTGTTACTGATCCTAAGAGGAATAGAATTATCACTGTATGAGAGTTTCTTATTCAAAAGCATACTTATTAGTGAAAAAAAAGAATAATTAACTACTTTGACATTTACTGTCAAAAACTAAAAACAATTTGTATTGCCTGTGATTATCTTTTGTTTCTTTATTTTCTATCTTCCTCCCACTAGATTACAGGTATATAAGGTCAAGGTCAAGGATTTGTGTCTACTTTGTTCAATGCTGAATCTCCACTGCCTAAAATAATACTTGAAAAACAGCTTCATAAGTATGTTTGAATAAATTAAACAATGCACCTAATTAATCAAAGCATGTTTATAAGTCACTGGCAAAAAAGTCATCTATGTAAGAAAATTTTCCAAATATTCAAATAGTGTGCCTAGCTAAGAGCCAAATATTTTATTTCAAAATATTTTTTAAGAAAAATCTTTCTTAAATATATATTACACGGGTCCCTGCATTCAGAAAGCCATTTGAGTAGCAAAAGATCATCATTCTGAAATGTTAGTGTTGCTGTGTTCACAAGCACTAAAGAAGCACACATTGCCATTGCTTCCATTATACCGTAGTTGTCATTTCAGCCTCTTCAATTGTCATCTATTTTGAGTTTCATCTTTAAGGAATATAAAAAAGATAATGATCCTGAGAGAAAGTACATATGTCAAATGAAATAAAAGTTATGAGCTTTCTAATTTTCTGTTCATTTAAAAACTTCTTGTTTTTGAAGGGGTGTGTTTGGGATGTTTTAGGTGTTTGGAAAATTGTCCTCTGGTTAACTGTGATATTACTACATTCACTGAATGCATGTTATGGACACATACATAGGACAAAGGCCCACTGAAATATTACAAAGACAACACACTCTTTAACATATGCTGTGCAGTATTTACATAATAGATTTCATGATTACATTCCCATTGAGTAAACTAATCTTATTCAGACAAAAATGTATTTTTATATATATGTATACAGATATTAGAGTTGGCGGAATGAGTATAAATATGGTCTATAAAAATGTTTCGCCCTTTTGGAAACCTCCTACATTGGTGAGAATGTAAATTAGTTCAACCATTGTGGAAAGCAATATGGAAGTTCCTCAAAAAACTAAACACAGAAATACCATTTGACCCAGGAATTTCACTCCTAGGAATTTACCCAAAGAAAACAAGATCACAGATTCAAAAAGACATATGCACCCCTATGTTTACTGCAACACTATTTACAATAGCCAAGACATGGAAGCAACCTAGGTGTCCATCAGTAGCTGAATGGATAAAGAAGAAGTGGTACATATACACAATGGAATATTATTCAGCCATAAGAAGAAAACAAATCCTACCATTTGAAACAACATGGATGGAGCTATACAGTACTATCTCAGTGAAATAAGTTAGGTGGAGAAACACAAGTAACAAATGATTTCACTCATTTGTGGAGTATAACAACAAAGCAAAACCAAAGGAACAAAACAGCAGCAGATTCAGACTCTAAGAAGGACTAGCAGTTACAAAGGGGAGGGGTGGAGTGGAGCAGGTGGGGAGGGAGAAAGAAGAGGATTGAGGGGCATTATGATTGGCACACATGGTGTGGGTGGGGAGGTCACAGGGAAGACAGTGTAGCACAGAGAAGACAAGTAGTGACTCTGTGGCATCTTGCTATGCTGATGGACAATGACGGTGGTTGGGTGTGGAGGGGACTCGATAATATGGGTGAATGCAGTGACCACAATGTTGCTCATGTGAAACCATGATAAGATTGCTTTCCAATGATACCTTAATTTTAAAAAATTAGGTTAAATAAATGAATGAAAAATGTTTCCCCCTCTTAAAATATCAAGAAAAAAAGAACCAAATGAAAAACAAATTCCTGTGAATATTATTCAGCAATAAAAAGCTACATTAGAGGTAGCTAAACTCCTGAACTTTAAAGTCAACTAACTCTCAAACTATTCTGATAACCATTTTGCCTCAACAGATCCTAATAAGTAATTCTTCTTTCCAAATACTAAAGGATACTAAAGCAAAAATGTAGTTTACAATTCTTCACTTTTCAAGTCAATGTTTTTAGAAACTCAAGTGGACCTCAAGAATTACAGTGTACTGGAATGAAAGTGAATCATTTTTCTGCTCTACAAAAAACATTTTACAGCTGGAATCAGCAGACCATCAGCCACTCAGCAATAGCCCAACTTTATAAGCATGACTCTTTTAAAGATTAACCATTGCTGCCAACTAAACTTTGAAAACAAGTGAGGGAGAGGGAAAAAAAACCAACCTCTAGAATACTAGGACAAATCCTAACATGTTTACAATGTTTGTGCACAAAGTAAAGGAGAACTGGATATTAAAAAACTCATATATCCAAATTTAAATAATGGTAAAATCTAAGAAAAGCACACTGAATGAAGATTCTTCCATTACTAAAGAAGTAGTCAAAAAGGTACATGAGACTGAGGCGATTTTAGATGGCATACTCCCGGAATGTTGGTCCTAATGGGGAGGTAAGCAGAACTTGTTTTGAAAAACAAAAACTACTCTCTGTAACACTCTGCTTAATTTTTCTTGGTAAGGACAACTCAACAGATTTCATATATTTTTGAAAAAAAAAACAACAAACGCCTGCATTTATAGTCAACTGACTTTCAACAAGGGTTCCAAGACAAGTCAATGGGAGAAAGAATAGTCTTTTCAACAAATGATTATGGGTCAACTGGATATTCACATGCAAAAGAATGAAACTGAACCCTGACCTTAGACTGCATCCCATAGCAATAAAAAATAAAAAGAAAAATTAATTTGAATGAATCATAGACATAAGTGAAAAAGTTAAAGTATTAATCTCTGGGAACAAAACATAGTGGCAAATCTTTGTAACCTCAGAATAAGCAGTAATTTATTGGATATGACACCAAAAGTTCAAGTGATAAAATATAGATGAATTGAATTTTATTATAGCTAAAAACTCTGGTGCTTCAAAACACACCACCAAAAAAAAAAAAAAAGAAAAGACAACTCACAGGATGGGAATTTGCAAAACATTTATCTGATAACTGGCTGGTATCTAGACTATAAACAGAACTATTACTACTCAATAATGAAGACACAAATAACTCAATATGAAATTTATTGACAAATAAGGTTTAAGATAACAAATAAGCATGAGAAGATGCTCACCATCACCAGTCATCAGGGAAATGCAAATCAAAACTACAATCAGATACCACTTCATGAGATACAAGATGATGGCTATAATCAAAGATAATAACAATGATTGGTGAGAACGTGGAGAAGCTGGAAAGCACATTCACTGCTGGTGGGAATGTAAAATGGTGTGTCACTCTTCCTGGCAGCTCACCAAACAGTTAAGGATAGAAATACCATATGAGCCAGCACTTTGACCATTAGGTACATACCCAAGAGAAATGAAAACATATGTCCACACAAATACTTATATCCAAGAGAAAATGGCCCCAAAATGAAAACAACTAAATGTCCATCACCTGATGAATAGATAAAATGTGGCATTATCCACACAATGGAATATTATTCAGCAATAAAAATAAATGAAGAATATTCCGTTGTCAAGATATACCAGTTTATCCATTCACTCACTGAAGTACAACTTGCTTGCTTCCTCATTTTAGCAATTTGAATAAAGCTGCTATAAACATCTGTGTGCAGTTTTTTAAGGGGACATAACTTTTTTACTCCTTTGGATAAATACCAAGGAGAATGACTGCTCAATCCCATGGTAAGAGGATGTCTAGTTTTGTAAGAAACTGCCAAACTGTGTTCCAAAGTGGCTGTACCGTTTTACATTCCTACCAGCAACATATGAGAGTTCCTATGTTCCACGTCTTTGCCAGCATTTGGTGTTGTCAGTGTCCTGGATATTGGTCAGCCAATAGGTGTGTGGTGGTATCTCATTGCTGTCTTAATTTGAATTCTCCTGATGACATATGATGTGGAGCATCTTTTCAGATGTGTATTTTTCATCTTTCTATCTTCACTGATGAGGTCTCTTAAGGTCTTTGACCTATTTTTTTAACTCGGTATTTATTTTCTTCTTGTTGAGTTTTAAGAGTTCTTTGTGTATTTTCAATAACAGTCCTTTATTAATGTCTTTTAAAAATATTTTCTCCTACTGGAGATGGCTGGTAATTGTAGGTCTGCTTTGGTTATGTAGCTGTATTCCTATTATGTTAATGTGTGTGCGCAATTTAATTAGTAGTTTAAAACCTATACATGCTGAAGTTACTCTACAAGAAGATATGTCAAAGAAATAATCAATCTTCCCATGTTTTCTTCTGTCCGCTACTTCTATAGCTTTCCTTCTTCCTTCCTATTTACAACCCTTAAGTAGAATTCGTGCCTCATAACGAAATCACCGAGTATCATAATTCTTCCAAGTGGTAAAGATACCTCAAGACAAATGCTGGGCATAGAAGCCACAGAGTATAAATATGCAAAGAAGTAAAAAGCTAACCATTTCAAACAATATTGCTTCTCTCTCACTTACCAACTTTACATTTCCCTGTATGGCCCCGGAAGACGACTGGTTAGCCAGAGACGGGTAAGATTCCCCAAGAGAGGAACAACCTAAGACAGGCACAGTCGCAGGGGGGCCATCAGGTGAGAAATTGGGGATCAACAGAGGTGAGGCTTAGAACCTCACCGCCCCTGTTTTGAGAGAAATCTGCATCCGTGGATGTTTTGTTGCCCTTGTCTAGCTTGGATTAATACTTAGTCTATAGGCACACACCTGATCATCTACATTTGCCCTCTTATAGCACTAAACTATGTTTTCTACCTTTATCTTGCATCTACCTACCACTTCAGCATTTTATTTAAAAAAAAAAATAATAATAATAATAATAATAAGGGAGAAATGTGGGATTCACATATAAATCAAGTATAAAAAACAAACGAATATTCATATTTGACCTGATTGTTTATAGTTCATAATGTGACCGAAAGTTTCTGTGATGACTGCCCTTGCACTGTTCACCATGTAAGAACTTATTCACTATGTAAGAATTTGTTCACCATGTAAGAACTTGTTCGTTATGCTTCAGAAGATTGGAGACTGTTGAGAATTAGGCTTGGGGTTGATTAATGATTGTGTATTGAGTCCCCTATACAGAATTTTATTGTTGTTAACAACCATTTGATCAATAAATATGAGAGATGCCCTCTCAAAAAATATATATATATATTTTTCTCCCAGTCTGTGGCTTATCATCTCATTCTCTTGACATTGTCTTTTGTAGAGCAGAAGTTTTTAATTTTAAAGAAATCCACTTCATCAATTCTAAAAAGTTATCACAATACCCAAGGTCACTTAGGTTTTCTCCTACCTTATCTTCTATGAATTTCATAATTTTGTGTATTACATTAGGTCTGTGATCCATTTTGAGTTAATTTTTGTGAAGGATGTATGGTTTGTGTCTAGATTCAGTTCTTTGCATGTGAATGTCCAGTTGTTCCAACACTGTTTGTTGAAGAGACTATCTTTGCTCCACTGTACTACCTTTGCTCCTTGTCAAAGGTCTATTTCTGGACTGTCTATTCCATTCCACTGAGCTATTTGTTCATTTTCCAATACTACACTGTCCTGATTACTGCAGCTTTTACAGTAAATCTTGAAGTTGGGTAGTAACTTGGAGGAAACTTGAATGCATATTACTAAATGAAAGAAGCCTGAGAAGGCCACATTCTGTATGATTCCAACAATATGATATCCTAAGAAATGCAAAACTATAGCGATAAAAGGTTTCAGTGATTGCTGGGGGAAAAGGGCAGAGATGAAAAGGCACAGCACAGAGGATTTCTATGGCAGTAAAAATACTCTGCATAATATTACATTGATGGATATATGTCATTATACATTTATCTAAACCCATAGAATATACAACTCCAAGAGTGAACCTAAGGTAAACTATGGACTTCGGCTGACAATGATATGTCAATTTAGGTTCACCAATTGTAACAAATGCACCAGTCAAGTGAGTAAAGTTGATAATGCGGGAGGCTATACATGTGTGGGGATGGAGAAATCTCTGTATCTTTTGTTTAGTTTTGCTGTGAAACTAAAACTGATCTTAAAACTTTGTCTTTAAAAAAAGAATTTTAAAAACTGATAGATCCTTCAACATGATGAACTATGATTATATCTACATTCAGTGAAAGACACCACCAGTTACAAAAGACCACATATTGTATGAAATCAGAAAAGATCATGAACACCTTTTCCAGAAAGACATATAAGCACATAAAATACTAAATATAATTGCAGAGATTTATTTGACCATCTTACACCTGCTCAACTACCCTGTTGAGATCACATGAGCTTTGGAAGAAAAAAAAAGACTACATGAGTTTTGAATTTAAAACTTGGGATTTTTTATTTGTTTTTCATGTATATGATATGCATCATCAATTTAAAAGTACTGCCATGTAAAGCTCAATGGCTAGGAATTATGCATATAGGAAAGTAAAGTCACAAGTTACTTCATTGTACACATATTCACTGAGTGTTCACTATGTATCAGGCTCCTGCCCAGACTGTGAAAACACCACGGCAGCCCAGTCCATCATATACAGATGGGAACCCGAAAGAACATGGATAGATTTGACTTTTAACTTGAAATGGGCTTAGATCTCATATTAACCTGCCAATCCCTTTTTATAATGTTACACATTTGCTTCTACACATAAAAAGGAAGCCTCCTCTTTTCAAAATTAAACATAATTTTACATTTTAAAGATCCTTTAAATTTATTCCTTCTATTTATTATTCGCCATTAACATAAATTAAGAACAACACTAGTTTTATAAGGAATAAATTTTCCTCCTCCAAATGAAAAAACAGAGGTCAATAGAAAGAGCTACTTATTGTACAATCCTTTGGTCTCTCTGGAGATTTCATATCTACCTTTCAATTTAAGCACACTGAAAATGACTACTAATGACATCTATCAGTCTTTGTCTTTTGTTTTCTTAATCATATGTAGGTTTTGGATTTCCACATCAGACAGCTGCTCAAGGCCACCTTTTCTGCACAAATACAAAGGTGTCTCCTTTCTCATCACATTGGCTGTGTTCCCTTTCCAGGTCTCTATCAGCTCCCTTTACCTGATCCTTCCACCCTTTGGCACAAATTCCCATGATGCTTTCTCTGATGGACACAGCTGTCTCTACTTATTTTACAGTCCATCATTGTATTCATACATAACTAAGGCACTCACAATTGTATTACACAAGAGCTTTTCAAACTACTTTAGAAATGAAATGCTTCCATGATCAAAATAGTATCCTCATTAAGTGGAGAATTTGTCAAATGTGGGCTTTGGTCCTAGTTCTTAAAGAACTAAAATCCAATCAATGGAGAAATCTATGTAGCACATACCATGAATGCTATTCTCAGTCTGCCCACCAGTTCCCCTGTCTTCCAATCCCTGTATCCTTCATCTTTTCAGCGTTCCAGGGAAATTGGCTCATATGCATGGGATAATTCAAATTCAGACACTTTCTATCTGCCAAAAGTTTCAGTCCCTATACAGGATTTAGGGTGGGAGAACCAAGAGGCAAAAGATAAGAGAAAAATTTGCTCCTTTCAAGTTACGAAATGGCTCCATTTGTCCCTTGATTTTAAATATTAGGCCATGATGAATTTTGTTCAAAATGTTAATACAAAAAACTTCAGGGGAAGCTGTATTTCAAAGAAAAGAAGCTAAATTCCTTCATATAAATATTTGCCAAATATCATCAATCTTACACAATCTTACCAACCTAACATCACTCACACAAATCTGGTCTCAAGGGTTTTCAAGTTAAGTAAAATAATATGTAACTAAGAATAAGACACTTCTTAATGGGATTATGAAATGAGATATATTACTACTATTAGTCAAGGTATTCATAGATGAAGAGGCTGGAGAGACCTGTTGTGAAATGCTACAATAATAATATTCAGAGACCATGAGAAAAGAAATCACAAACTTTTATTGTTGATGCTTTCTGAACTTTTTCTAATGTAAACTCTGTATCTAAATATAATATGCGTAAAGAAGTACCCAAATCAACAAAGCGAACATACACATATATATAATTAGCATTCAAAACAAAAAACAACATTATAGTATTCCAAAAGTCCTCTCACACCCATTCCAGTCCTATTCTCCCACAGTTGTGCACTAGTCTGCATTCTGACAACTATACTGAACATCTGTCCTTGAAAGTCATCACTGGGTTTTAACACATGGTTTATTACAGTTATTCCCAACATTAATCCCCAGAAACTATAGTTGTACTTTTACAACACCCCATTTTTCAACATTTTAAGTAATGTAGATTTCAGATTTAATGGGGGCCACACTAAGTAGACTTTACAGTGTCCCCAAATCATGAGAGCCATTTTATAAACACTACCCTGAGAGAGTAAGTGATGATCCTAATGGATCAGGAATTACTGAAAAGTCATTACTGGAGGCCCCAAGCCACTTGACCAGAACTTACATTTAAGCTGCATGTTACTTATAAAGCACCTGATTGCTATTCTAGAAACACTGTTGATCCTTCCAGATCTCTTCATCCTATCATGCACAACTCACAGAATACAAGAGAGACTAACACTTTAACAATACATGTTTCAACTATTCAGTGGATACAGTAACACACAGGGAAGCATTTAGGACTACATGGCAAAGATATTCCCAAAGGATATTAACTAAAGAAGAAAGAACAAAGGTATTATGAAGAAGTAATAATAACTTAGTCTCCCACTCATTTGTATCAAACTTAACTGATATTTTGAGCTTGCTAAAGGCTTGTAAAACAGAAGATCTTATTCCCAGAAGAGGAAATGATACTAAAGATACTGGAAAGATACCATTTTCAAATAAACTCACACTTAAACATATTTCTGGATTTACTCCAACATGTTATATATGCACACATAAATTCATTCCTTTAAACATCCACCACACACTTACTATTAGTTTCCAACACAAACCTGTATCACTTTCCCTAGAGATCAGTACTGATCTTCTCTGAATACTTTTCTTCATTATCTGGTAACTTTTGACAGAGCTGCAATACATTCTCAACCATTTTCGCTAAATAAACATCTTGGAAAAGGAACACTGATACTTTGAAACCAGCAAACGATTGTGATAAATGTTTTTGTTTTTAGGAAACTGAGTTTTATTACTACAAGAAGCAAAAATAAACATCAGAATATTTTTAAGTTAGCTAGAACATAACAGATATGCCTTTCATGATGACCTTACTTCCTTAAATCAAATATAAGATGAGCAACTTTGCTCTCAAGGAGATTACCACCTAGTGGCAAAGACAGAACAAGCAGATAGAAAATACATAGAAGATAAAAGTAAGTGTCTTAACCGGCAGAGATTACATTATATAAAAGAATTCCTAAAGGGTGTTGGATAACAAAAAAGGTCTGTAATCAAATAAATCTGGGAAATATAGAAATGCAGTAAATGAATTTAAACAAATTCAAATGCTAATCACCACTGCTATTCTCCAAAGGAAGTATTTCGTAAGTATATCTGACCAGGGCATCCTGATTTGCACAGTATATTGAAGATCTAAGTGTTCTGTGGACATATTGGAAATTGATATCTTTGGGGATTTAAAAAAAGGAGAAGCTGTTTTAAGTTAAGGAGGTTAAGAACAGTTCATATAAGAACTCTATCTACAGTGTGCCTAGACAGGTATGTAGGATTAAGACACTGTGGGGAGAAAGGGTGCTAATGAAAAGGCCATTTCAGGCAGCAAGCACAAAGCAATAAAGTACCTGCAAGGAACTGAGAACAACGAGTGGTTCAAAGTAAATGTAGTATCAAAAGCATGGGAATAAGCTGTAGAAATAAAAATTTAGCAAGGACATTGGATTAAGTAAGGAGTGTTTTCACATGCCAAAAACCTTGGGAGTTCAGCTGGTAGGAAATGTGCAAGATGACCATAAGAACCTGCTGGCCCAGAACATTTATAGCTCATGCACTTGTTAAACAATGTCAAATCAAGTATGGCATTTGTTCAAATCAAAAGGCTCAGTTTAGATTATAAATTATATGATCATTTAGTGATACAGAAGACATGATTTTCTGAGTTCTTATCATTTAGATATAGATAACAGAATATGCACAGATTAAATTATATAATGTTCAGCTTGTTTCAAAATAATTAGAGAAGAGTAAACAATGAAAAAGATTATCCATTAGTTGATAACTTGAAACTACAGGATAAGTACATGATGGTTCATTATACTACTTTCTTTAAATACCTGTATATAATTCCCAAAATGGAATCTTTTTTTCAAAAATGACATTCATAAGGGATGAAATGATATTCTATGGCAATAGTAATCTATTAAAATACAACATTTTCACCATACCAGTAAATGACATGTTTATCAAATAAGCAAAATTACTGAAAAATCAAAGGTACATTTAACCATTTTAAGGGAACTAAAAATTCACCTTATTTCTGCAAAATCTTCATAATTTCAAGTAAGAATGAAAACTAAGAAAGAACATACTCTAATCTCTCTTTTTCTGCTTAAAAGTATTTTCACTTTTATTTCTACCATAAATGGTTTAATTGAGAAATTATAGTAAAACCTCAGGAAAATATGACATTTCTTTAATCACTTTCTTTGAAATGTGCTAGTTTCTGTACTGATTTGGCCCATTCATTCAAGAGCTTTAAGTACATACAATTTCATCCTACAGAGAGTAATTTGACTCAAAGCAGACATCCTACAAATTTTTCTATTGCAAAACCTCAAAACTGAAAAATACTCCTTTAGGAAAGATGCAAATATCATCAATGTACAAAAACAAAGATATTTTAAAATATAAATTGTATTTATAGCCTATAGTATTCTAGGGTTTTTTAAACATTTTCTTTATATGTAGGTCTTTATTTGAAACAAATACATCTGTAAAACCCATTAGTTAAATGACAGATACTCATGATAATAGAAACAAATTTCAATCATTATGTAGAGGTACACAATTAAAGATAAAAGGTATATCTACATCGTTTTATGCAAAATTTTATTAGACCATACAAACTTAAAAATTCTATTGTTATAATTTTGCTCATTTTCTCCAATAAAAGAGTACTATGAAAGGTGCATTATCATTCCAATGTTCCAAAATTATTACAGTTTGTGTCCTTCAAATCTAAGTATAAGTTTAATACTCAAATCTAATTATTTCAAATCGTCTCTTTATAATAAAGTTCAATTTTTCTTTTAAAATTCTTTATTGGATATTAAATTACTAAAAATCTATATTTTTCACTTAACCACTTAAATCACAAATTTGCTCTTTAAAATAAATACTTCCATTATTAACTTATACTTAACTCATTTCTCTTCAGTCACTCTGACAACTGACTTTATACCCTAGTACTCATTACAAAGAAAGAAACTGACATCTATTGACATGTGCAATATTACTTCCCACATATACAGCCAGTTGAGTCTAATGTTTAAATAAGGTTTAAATTTCAAAGCACACATTGTCATTAAACAAACTATCTTAACAAATAATGATTTGGGATTTTTCCCCCAACTTAAAACTCAGCTAAGGAAGCAAGAGTTATCTTTATTTTTTACGAGAAAAAAAAGTAGCTATGTGCTCCTGACCTGATTTTTAAAGTGGAAATGGCTACTAAGAAATAAAAGTTCTATGTATTAATGTAAAATGGAGTCACAACAGAGACGTCTGACTTTGCAAAGCCAAGACACACATATCATTGATGCTAAAATGGGCCACGTAATATCCAAAGCTTCCTATATTATATGTATACTACATGTGAGAATGAAGTTGTTATTGCAAATATGTGCTCCCCAAAAACTTTTATTTAACTTACAGATATAGTAATAAAAGAGTCTGTCTAGAAATCTACATTCAATAATTACTAATGCATCAATAAATTTCTGATCAGCACAAAATGACTGATAACTGGGTTAATGTACTCATTCATTTCAGAAATGTTTAATGAAAGCCTGCATTGTGCCAGCCTATGTCTTAGGTGCTGGAGATATTAATTTAAATTTGTGAATGGTGTATATTAGGCTTGGTGATAAAATGAAAAATTTCTCAGTGAACATGATATTTATTATTATCTATACAGATCTCTGTGAGAGAAACGATTACAAGCTCAAGGAGACAAGTTGTAATTCTTCACAGACTACAAAATTACAAGCTATATAAGTGATATTATGCTATATATAATACAAAGTATATAATGTATATAATTACATATAGACTGTAGTATATTGATTATATAAGATCATAGGCTGTTATCAGATAGGAATAATGTCTACTACCCAGTGCTTAATATATAGTAGATATTAGGTAGACAACTGATGAATAAACATGTAAACAGTTGTGATATTTCAGGAGATGCAGCAATATGAGTGGGATTCCCTAGTTCTAACAAAACTATTCCCAACAGACCTATTCCTGCAGCATATACATATCAGATTCTCTGGAAAAACAGGTATAGCTTTGCTGGTGAGTTAAAACATAAAAGTAGTACAAGTAGAAGTTAAAATATAAAAGATAAAAATGAAAAGTACTTATTCACTAGATTGTAGTGAAAAAAATTCTAACTCCTGACATCTTTTGGAGTCAATTCCTTCTAGAATATCCATCCTGCTGGGCTGCCCTACAAATCTTGAACTTGTCAGCCCTCAGAATTGCATGAGCCAATTCCCTTAAAAAAAAAAATCACAATCAATCTCTTTATGAGTGTATGTTTGGATCCAGATTCTATGCTTATTCCTCCTACTACTTCTGGGCAATAGTAGAAGTAATGGGATGTAGGAAAGGAAAGAGAGAGACTGACATACTTCCCCCAGTCTCAAATACTTCATGTACTATAATCCAGTTATCTCCAAAAGTATGTCATGTTAATTAAGTAATTTAACAACTACTTTGAAAGTACAACTAGCTACATGAACCTCAATCACAACTACACAAGGAGAAAATATAAGGAAAAACTGAGGCAACAGACTACAAGGTTTGCTCAGTAGTATGAAAAAAAGTGTTTAAAAGACATACCATCAAATTATAGTACTAAATAAGACATTTACAGAAACACAGGGAAATCCTAATAATTGAATAACCACAAAAGACTGATACTATGATTACAATCAGTTTGCTAATTCTATCAGGTAAACAGTATAAACTCAAATGCATATGATAGGAAATAAATCAAGTTGGTACATACTTGTGACAAAAAATTTTTTTGTGAAAGTACAGCTGTCAAAGGCAGCAATTTTCTCCTGCAAAACTACTACGAGGATCCTAAAATTAGAGAGAAAAAAACATTTAAAAAGATGTAAATGTGAAATTCTATAAATGAATCATAAATAAGTTAAATCATCAGATTTAAACATGTATCTAAACCAAGGCAATTTTTAAAAATCAAACATTTCTTATAACATTTATGTTAGAAAACATCTCCCTCCAAAAATGTAAAAATATAACCACAAAATCCTTAATATAATCATGATAGACATGATTAGAGGAAAAAGTGACAGGAGAACAAACTAAACCTCAAAACATTATTTTCCTCTAAATAAAATTTTATTTTCATTCATTATACATCAAATAAATCTATCTTCATTAAGAATGTATGAGATCAATAACCTGGCTGGCTATTTACTAAAAGTGTTTTCCCACTACTGGCTCAAAGTCATGGAATTAAACATAAAGTAGATTTATGTGACCTGTCACTTAAAATGATCGCTGAATTTCCCAATGCAAGAGGGGAAAAAAATAAGAAAGAAAGAAATTCAGACAACTGTTACTCAGTATAAATGAGTCATTTCTGATTGATTCAATATATTAGTTTAATCTGAATCTGTATGAGAGCCCAAGATTTATACATAATTAAGAAAATTAATTAGTTATGTTTTCAAAACCAAAATTACTAAAATACATTTGAAATGAAGTTGTTTTATAAATTGCATTTTAGAGTACTGCTCCTTGCATGACATTGATAGGACCCAAATTTCAAAGGTATTTCCAAAAAGTCAAATAAAAGATTATGATTGTTGTTAAGTATTTGACATACTCATAGGGTATTTTTCCAAATTTGGGGGAGGTAAATCTGAGTAACAGATGTTAATGATGGGTGGGGAAAAAAGAAAAATGCTGTATTTAACCTGCATGCTTTATTAATCTTGTTCATTTGCTGCTGCAGAAAAAATCCCCAACACAGCTGACAACACATAAAAAAGACTGTCATGGCCCTTAACAGAAGAAACCAAGCAATCATCAGACCCAAGTTAAAGGGCTTGGAATCCATAATAAAGTGACAAACTCAAATGAGAGAAAATACAGAAAGCAAAACAGAGATGAGTTTTTCACATAATCCAGCAGTCCCGCCCCAAAATATAACAACATACAAAATGATTTGCAAAAGGAAGGTTTAGCTGAATAAAATTGTTCTATTTAGGTGAAATTCTGGAGGGAGTAAAAAAAAAAAAGAAAAAAAAAGGAAGGTTTAATTTATAATGAATATTGGTAAGTTCAAAAGACTTACAATACCATACAGCTCATTTGTGAATAAATACAAGTGCAGAATTAACCAGGGAAAGACCTGGCAAATTAGATTTGACAGTTTATAGAGCAAAATCTAAGCAGTACCTGCAATTCACATAATAGCTTTCACCACATTTGAACTCATACAATTTCTAATTGGAAAACCAATTCAAGAAAAATAATATAATGTATCCAAATCAACAAATTCCTTGTTGGAACATATCTTCATATGGAGTTTCTTTAAAAAAAAAAAGAGCAGAGTATGAACCTTTGCTACATAAACCAAATATCCAGAGAATTTCATTTCTACTTTTCATTGCTGTTTCATATTCATAAATCACTCTTTTATATGATTTTACTCCTACTCACAAGTTTCATAATCATTAGTTACTTCTGATGGACACACTGATAACTAAAAAATACTGTCTTAATATTAAATGTAATTCATATCTATATTAAAATATTAAATATGTTCATTATTTCATGGCCAAAATTAAACAAACATAAAAATATTTGTTACAAGAAAAGTCAATCCTAACTGTATTTTCATGTGCATCATCTAGAACATAGAATTTGGAACAAGTGCAGAATTAAGAAAAACCCAACTTTGCCCTTGACAGCCTTTGTAACCCTTTAGAAAAAATAATGTAAGATAGGCTTTTAAAAAAATTTAACTTCAGTATATTTTTCTGTTTTCTAGTATACTATGTATTTGTGATACGAGCAAATTGTGATCTAAAATTCTTCTTTGTACTTATCTCCCTCTTCAAATGTGTTCAAGTTTCTCTTTGGTTAAATAATAAGTAATCTACTTTGTGGGAGGACACAGGACACTTGAAGAGCTATCATTACCGTTTTCCAGATTAAGTTTACTATCTACTGGATTCACCCATCCAATAATGTTGACTTGGAATAATTTGATGCATCATTGGATAATTACATTGTCCCAGAAATAACTGTTTCTATTACCTATAACTTTGAGTTTCATATTATTTAAAGTACAAATAAGCACAATAAACATATCTTCATTATGAGTTGCACACTATCACTGAACAGCTTTTCTTTGTCCTGTTTCATGTTTTTGTACTTGAATTCAAATACTTATATCATTAGTATTAAAGCCAATGTGTTGTTTTAATTTGTTTTTGTCAGTTATGTCTTTACCCTTTGGTTTATATTCAGTCTGAATTTCACATTTTGAAATATCCTTTAAAACCTAACCTGAGAGTCTTTTATTAGAAAATTTATTTTATATTAACACAACATAAAATATTTGTTTTCCTTGTTCCATGTGTTTATTTTTTTGAATGAAATGGAGAATTTATAGTTTGCATTCATGACCTTAATCAATAAATTTACCAACACGGAGCTTTAGTTTTCTCAAATGCAGAAGGAAAGTGTTGAGTAGTAGGACATTCTTAAGGTCTCTTACTCCTCTAATATTTTGTGGTACATAAATTAATTCTAGGTCAGGAATAACTTCAACACAGATCTGAATATTTTCCTAAAGATTTTAACAAAATTACTTTTAAAGAAGAAAATCTATATAGTCCATGTTTTACCTCCATTGTGAAGTGTAAAGAAATAAGAACACATGCATATATTGGAGATATTGCAGGTTCAGTTCTAGAACACTGCAATAAAGTGAGTATCACAATAAAGCAAGTCAAATGAATTTTTTTGGTTTCCTAGTGCAATACAAAAGTTATGTTTATACTATACTGAAGTCTTTTAAATCTGCCATAGCATGATACCTAAAAATATTTTTTATAATATTTTATATTTTACAAAATATAAATACCTTAATTAAAAAACATTTTATTGCTAAAAAATGCAAATCATCCCCTGAGCTTTCAGTGAGTTGTAATCTTTTTGCTGGTGGAGGGTCTTCCCTCAATGTTGATGGCAGTCTGGACATTTTAACAGTATTAATTCTTCCAGTCCATGAATGTGGGATACCTTTACTTTTACTTGTGCCTTCTTCAATTCCTTTCATCAATGTCTTGTAGTTTTCAGAGTAGAGATCTTCCACCTCCTTAAATTTATGCCTAAGTATTTATTTTTTTGATACCATTGTAAATAGGATCAAGTCCTTTATTTCTTTTTCAGAAAATTCATTGTTAGTATATAGAAATGCTACTGATTTTTTGTATGTTAATTTTGTGTCCTACAACTTAACTGAATTCCTTGATTAGATCTAAGAGTTTTCTCGTTGAGTCTTTGGCTTTTCTATATTTAAATCATGTCATCCACAAATAGAGAAGATTTTGCTTCTTCCTTTCCAATTCCTATACCTTTTATTTATTTTTCTTGACTGACTGCTCTAGCTAGGACTTACAGTACCATGATGAATAGAAACAGTGAGAGAGGGCACCCTTGAGTAATTTCTGATCTTAGAGGAAAAGCTTTCAATCATTTACCATTCAGTGTGATGGTAGCTGAGGGCTTGTCATAAAGCAAATATTGCAAGCAAGTCAAATGAATTCCCAGTGCATAGACTTATACTGTACTGTAGTCTATTAGGTGTACAATGGTATTATGTCTTTAAAAACAATGTACATATGTAATTAAAAAGTATTGTTAAAAAATGATACCCTTAAAAAGTGATACTCTTATTACTGGTGGGAGGTCTTGCCTCAATGGCTGCTGACTGATGAGGGTGGTAGTTGCTAAAGGTTGGGGTGGCTCTGGCAACTTCTTAAAGTAAGAAAAAATGAAATTTGCTACACTGACTGACTTCAGAAATGATTTCTCCATAGCATGATGCTGTTTCACAGCATTTTACCCACAGCAGAACTTCTTTCAAAATTGGAGTCAGTCCTCTCAAACCCTGCTGCTACTTTATCAAATAAGTTTATGTAATACTCTAAATCCTTTGTTGTCATTTCAATAGTCTTCACAGCATCTTCACCAGAAGTAGATAGAGTCCATCTCAAGAAACTATTTTCTTTGTTCATCAATAAAAACTATTCCTCATCTGTTAAAGTTTTATCGTGAGATTGCAGCAATTCAAATGCATCTTCAGGTTCCACTCATAATTCTAGTTCTCTTTCTATATCACTACATCTACATTTACTCCCTCCAGTGAAGTCTTGAAACTTCAATTTGTAAAAATGCAATATCTGCAAAGTGCAATAAAGCAAATAACAACAAAACGAGGTATGCCTATATCTAAATGCTTTTTTTACAGTTCAGAAATATGTATTGTTTGATGAATGCTAACAGAAAAATTACATTTCGCATCAACCAGAAACACATATATTATACATATTAAAAACTCAGACATGTGAAAAGGATCCACAAAGTAATACTTAACCTTTGTATGTTTGCTCAAATAACTTTTTATTCTTTTCCATTTAATTTTTTAAATGCTGGTTTTGACTCACTAAACAATTCGCAATTCACTAATAAGTCAAGACTGGAAGCCTGAAAACAATCATAAAGAAATCTTAAGTGCTACTCTAATTTGGCAGATTTCAAAAGGTGTTTTCGTAACTTTTTAAAAAAATCAAATATAATCAATGTTATTCATAGAACTCTACATATCCAGAAGGAATGTTACCTTGTAGAAGAAACACATTAAAAAACGCTTACCGCTTGTTGCAATGGAGATCATAGATAGGTGTTTTAAACTGAATGGACTTGACCATCTCCCCAGTACGAAGTGAATATAGATCCACACAACAGTAAGGGGGACTTGTGCTATAAAAAGACAAAAGCCATTATTTTCAAAAAGCTGGGAGGGCCAGTAAACTCCATTTTCTGATTCACAGATAATCTTAAAAACTCTTAGTAAAATAAAGCAAATTGATCGGCTATTTTAAAAAATCATAATATATCCCAATCAATTCATTTCAAGAATGCAAAGTTAGAGGAAGAAAAAAATGAAACTACACAAAGAAAATTAGTACTATACAAATTAGTGCTATATACAACCATAAAAAGAAAGAAATCCTGCCATTTGTGACAACCTGGATACACTTAGAGGGTATTATGCTAAGTGAAATAAGCCAGGTGGAGAAAAACAAATAACATATGATTTCATTTACATGTGGAATTTAAAAACAAAATAAAATGAACAAAACAGCAGTGCACTCATAGACACTGAGAAGTGACTGGTGGCTACCAGTGGGGAAGGGTTGAAGTGGGTGGGTGAAATAGGTGAAGGGGATAAACAGGCACAAAATCTCAATCATAATATAATAACGACACTAGTTGGGGTGAGGATTTAATAATGTATATAACTGTTGAGTCACTGTTGTATACTTGAAACCAATATAATATTGTATATCAATGATACTTCAATAAAAAATTACATCAACAAAAAAAATAGTACTATACAAAATAAAACCCAGAAGATTATCTCAATAAAGGCAGAAAAACATTCAATAAAATTAAAAACCTGTTTATGGTAAGAAATATTTCATGAATATGATAAAGGATACCAACTTTTTAAAATATTTGTTTTATAACTGGATTTTTTAATTGAAATCTACTTATAAACAATATTACATTGTTTTCAGGTGTACAATATAGTGATTCAACAATTATATACATTAGGAAATGCTCACCACAGTAAGTGTAGTTACCATCTGTCGGTCACCATACAGATATTGCATTATCAACTATATCCCCTATGCTGTACTGTTCAACCTTGTGACTTTTTTTTTTTAATTGAAGTATCATTGATACACAATATTATACTGGTTTCAAATGTACAAACTGTTCAAATTGGTTCAACAGTTATCCATATTATTAAATCCTTACCCCCTCTAGTGGGGTTATTATCTATCAACATAGAAAGACGTTATAGAATCACTGACTATATTCTCCATGCTGTACTACTCTCCCTGTGAGCAACTTACATTATGATAATTTGGGGGCTCTTTTCTTTCCCTCACCTTCCCCACTCCCCACCCTGATCCCTCCCCAATGGTAACCACAGTCACTTCTCAGTGTCTATGAGCCCACTGTTGTTTTGTTCTTTCTGTTCTGCTTTGTTTTTACATTCCACAAATTAGCGAAATCATATGATATTTGTCTTTCTCCACTTGGCTTCTTTCTTTTTTTTTTTTACTTCTTTGACATATCTACTTTTTTAAAAATTTTTATTGAAGGGTAGTTGACACACAGTATTACATTAGTTTCAGGTGTACAACACAGTGATTCAACACTTATATACATGATAATTCTAGGTACCAGCTATCACCATACCAAGTTGTTACAATATTTTGACTATATTCCTTATGCTATACATTACATCCCGCTTACTTATTTATTTTACAACTGGAAGTGCGTGTATATATATATATATATATATATATATATATATATATATATACTAGGCAAGACTATTATTATCACTTCCATTCAACATAGTAGTTTGGAAGGTACTGTGCATAAGGCAATAAAGTAAAAAATAAACCTGTCATCATTTGCTAAGAACTGAACTGTATAAATACAAATCTATAAATCGAAGTATATATATATAGACAACCTCACAGTAAAGACATATCATTACTATATGGTTTACTATATGGCTTCATTGTTAATTATTTAATGTGTGGCTCTACAAAGATCATTAGATCCAATAGCAACTGTATTTTTATAAATTAAGGACAAACAATTATAAAGTGAAATTTTAACATTATCATATGCTGAACATATTAATATATTGAATAAAGCTAAGTAAAGATTTTAATATGTTTATACAAAAAAGTAACTAAACAAAGAGAGACCAAAACAAATGGATCTATATACCATAAGTTGGT
The DNA here is from genome assembly GCF_030020395.1 of Manis pentadactyla. NCBI lineage: Eukaryota > Metazoa > Chordata > Mammalia > Pholidota > Manidae > Manis > Manis pentadactyla. The sequence goes on along the minus strand of NC_080022.1, from coordinate 155,519,236 downwards.
AGACTTTCTAAACTGATACAGTTCAACCTTAAGCAGAAATCTACCAGAAATGACAGTTGGCAACTATATTTATCATGGTGAGCATTTCCCAATGTATATAATTGCTGTACATTTGCAACCAATGTAATATTGTACATTAACTATACTCCAAAAAAAATCTACCAGAAATGACCACATTTGAAAATAAATATGCATTCCACATGATAAGACTTATATTGTAAAGGCATAGCAATTAAGATACTATGCCCTTGACACCTGAACAAACGAAGTGATCAATGTTTACACCTTAAGTAAGAAAAGAAGAGCAAATTAAATCCAAGGAAAGTAGAATGAGAGAACTATGGAAATAAAACGAATCAATGAAATAAAACTTGAGTAAGCAAAAGAAAAATGGTAAAATCAAACTAAAATCTAGTTCTTCTTTGAAACCAATCTAAAAAGAAACAGATAATTTGACTATTTCAGTATCTATAAAAGAAATTGAACTCATAATTGAAAACTTTGCACAAAGAAATGTTCAAAAATGGCTTCATTTGTAAATTCTACCAATTATTTAAACTAAAATGTTTAGATATCCTACACACTTTCAGAAGACAGAGGAGTTACTGCCCAGCTTATTTTATGAGGACAGTAGCTCCTGATACCAAAACTAAAAAAATATTTCACAAGAAAAGAAACTACAGATCTATACCTGTATGTCTTGTGAATATACATTAAAAAATTCCTCAACAAAATATTAACAAATCAAATCCAGCAATACAAAACCAGATGAGTTTTTTCCCAGGAACAAAAGGTTACTGAATAAAAGAGAACTTCTTCAACCTGATGAGGGGCATCTACAAAAATCCCACAGATGTAAGAATAAGCATTTCCCCAAAAGATCATGAACAAGGCAAAACTGCCTGCTATCAGCGCTGTTATTCAACAATGACAGCTAATTTTTTTTAATGAAAATTTACAAAATATGACTAGGGGACTTCAAATGTATGAGACATTATTAAGCTATAGTACTTAAGATAGTATGAGATATTACCTTACACTTATTAAAGTGACTATTATCAAAAAGATAAGATACAGTGTTAACAAGGATTTGGAGAAAAGGGAACATTTTTGCACTATTGGTGAGAATGTATATTGGTGCAGCCACAATGGAAAACAGTATAGAAATTCCTCAAAAATTAAAAATAAAACTACCATAAGACCCAGCAATTCTACTTTTGGGTATTTATCTAAGGAAATGAAAAGATTAACTCAAAAAGATATATGTACTGCCATGCAGCAGCATTTACAATAGCCAGGACATGGAAGCCACTTCAACTGTCCATCAATGAATGACTAGATAGAGAAAATATGGTAAGTACATTACACACACACATGAATATTATTTGACAATAAAGAAAGGAAATCCTGCCATTTGCAACAACATGGAGGATCTTTAGGGCATTACGCTGAAAGAAAGACAAAACCTGTATGATCTCCTTTATATGTAGAATGTTTTTTAAAAACTGAACTCAAAGATACAGAGAACAGACTGGCAGTTGCCAGAGGCAGAGGACAGGTGGTGGGTGAAATGGGTGAAGGTGGTCCAAAGGTACAAATGTCCAATTACAGCATCAATTAAGTCCTGAGGATGTAATGATGAGTACAGTTAACAAAACTATATTATGTATTTAAAAGTTGCTAAGAGAGTAGATCTTAAATGTTCTCATCACAAGAAAAAAAAAAAGGTAAGTGTGGTGATGGATGTAAATAAGACTTATTGCTGTGATCATTTTGCAATACAAATATTCGATCATGTTATACACTGAAACTAATATAATGTCATCAATTATATCTCAATTTTTTAAAAAGATAGTATGATAATAGCCTGAGCATAGGTATATAGATCAAGGGAACAGAATAGAGAGCCCATACATAAACTCACACATACAGCCAACTGATTTTCATCAAAGGTACCATATGATTAAATGATAGTCTTGAAAATGAAGGTTGCTAAAAATATTAGATATTTGCATGGAAAATATTAAGTTGTCCCCTAACTTACATACAATCAATTTAAAATGGATCATAGATCTAAAAATATGATGTAAAACTATATAGCTTCTAGAACAAAACATAGCAGAAAAGTCTATTTCTTAAACAAGAAAATTATGAATAAGGATATAATTTACACAGAATTTTTTTGACACAGATATAATAAGAAAAGGAAAAAGAAAGCCCCACATTGTGAGACGTTTACAAAAGATAAATTTAGCAAATGGTTCGTATTCAGAATACAAAAAGAACTCTTATCACTCAATAATAATGATACATACAACACATTTTTTAAATGGGCATCATATTTTTAAAGATACCAAGGAAGAAATAAAGATAGCAACTAAACATTTGGAAAGATGTTGAACATCAGGGAAATGCAAATTAAAACCACTAAGGGATACCACTTACACTCACTAGGCTGGCTAAAATTTAGAAGATTGTTAATATAAGAATGCAAAGTAATTAAAACTCTCATACATTGTTTTGGGGAAAGCAAAATGGTATAATTGCCCTAAAGAATAGTGTAGTAGCTTTTTAGAAATTAAACATACCCTTATCATATGTCACGTCTAGGTAATTTGTTACTCATAGTAACAAAAAATGTTAAATGTAGATAAAAGATGAATGGAAAATATATTGTGATACACTAATGCAGTGGAGTATTACTCAATAATTTCAAAGAATGAATCATCAATACAACATAGATGAATCTCAAAACCATTATGAAGTTTTAAAAAAAATGGTCAGAAATAAAAGTCACCATACCATATGAATCCCTTTCAATGAAAAGCTGGAAAGGTAAAACTATAATAACAGAAAGCAGATCAGAGATTACTAGGAGCCAGGGAAGGAGAGAAGTTAAAACATGAGAAACTTTTGGGGATGATGGAAATGCTGCAGTGTATTGATTATGGTGGGTACTTACACACTGGCACACAATTAGCAAAACTGGAGGTGGGGAGAGAATCTAATAAACCTGAATTTCAATCTCTAAAATTGACACAAGACAAAAATTCTGTTCTCAGTGTTTTTATTAATCCAGTCCTCTGCTGAGAAGCAATGAGTTAATAATGAATGAAATATAACATTTTTCGAGAACAACTGGGAAGGAGAAAACAGCTTCTCACCGTCAATTAGCAGCTCATTATAGCTACAGTACACTAGAAATGAATTCTGATCATTTCACTGGCATCCATACAATGCCACAACTGAGATTCTTCCTGCAGAAAGCCTTCAATAGAAGTAGACAAAACAAATGCTATGGAGGCTCAGTTTAGAGTTGACTGAATATAAGTTAGTAAAACTAAAAACTTAATATATGGAAAAAACCTCTTACTCAATGCCTAATGGGAAAAGATAATTCTTTAAAGCAAGTTTTCAGAAAGTCACACATTCATACAGGAGTCGTGCTATCTGCCAATAACACAGTTGTGTACATGCCTGACATATCCTTTTGTTCTCCATTTTCTCTCTTTTTAAAAGCCTTGACTATTTACCTGGGACACAGCAAGACAATCTTAATTTTATGGGTAGGCTGATGAGAAAGCTTTCCATAACATCAACAGTATGCATGCCCCATAACAGAAAGGACGTGTGTTATACTAAAATGTACAGACATAAAACAAGCTTTTACTTTGTATTTAGTATACAACAAACACTGCCACAAGATAAAGAATGAGTATTCATTAGATTTCTAGAGTTCAAATGAGTTAACATCTTTACAGGTTGATGCCTGACCTGAAAATATAAGGCTAACTTCACTTTATGATAAACCTAATTAATACTTTAAGGAAAAAAGTTCCACACAGAAATGTTGAGAGCAAATTGTAACTGAATCCATTGTAAGCAAACATGAGAGGCTGGAAGAAAAGCAAGAATGATGCAATTTGTATTATTAAATGATTGGTTACAGTAACTTTAAATTGTTCCCCTACACCTTTGACTTTCTAATACATAGATATCAACATGCATAGTATAAAATTACTTTGTATTTTTTATGATAAATATAAAATAGAAGTGGATGAAAATTTTTTTTCTTAACTGGCCTTTTCTTTAAGTAACTAATTTTATAGTGAGTAACCAAGGACATATGTTGAAAAATTCTGTATAGAACACTCTGTTACCTCCTATACACATGACCTATACCCATAAAGGAAGTTATTAAGCTTTTATTAGGGACATAAAAGTCCCACCATAGCCAAGAGTATAGAATTTACATGGTTCATTCATTTTAGTGAAAAGGTTTAACTAGAATATTTAAAGGACAAAATTTTTTAAAAGCTTCCATTATTGAAAATGAAAAGGATAAATTAAGCAATTATGAACTATAAAACCAAATGTTAAATTGGGTTACTTAAAAAGAAAAATATTGAAAATATTATAAATATAGAAGATAAAAACAAGAAAACTTTAAACATTTTCATCTAAATATCTTAATTTCAGTATTTATTTTCTCTTTATCCTTTTCTTCACATTTAAATTTTCTTTTTAATGTATTTTATTTTTTAAGAAGAGTTTTTGGTTCACAGCAAAGTTGAGCAGAAGGTATAGAGATTTTCATGTATCTTTTGTCTACCTTATCAACAATGTCCCCCACCAGAGTGGAACAAATGCTACAATTGATTAACCTACAATGACACTAAAAATCACCCAAAGTCCATAATTTACACTAGGGTTCACTCTCAGTATCGTACATTCTATGGGTTGGGACAAATTTAAAATGACACGTATCCAACATTAATATCATACAGAATAGTCTCACTACCCTTGAAATCTTGTGTGCTCTGCCTATTATTCAACATTGCTTCATCCCTAGCCCCTGGCAAACATTGATCTTTTTACTGTCTCCATAGTTTTGCCTTTTCCAGAATGTCATACAGTTGGAATCATACACTATGTAACCTTTTCAGACTAGCTTCTCTCAGTTAGTAATATGCATTTAAGTTTCCCCCATTTCTTTTTATGGTATGAAGGCTCATTTAATTTTATTCCTGAATAATACTCCATTACCTGGATTTACCAGTTTACTTATCTAATCACCTACTAAAGGTTGCTTCTATGTTCCAGCAATTATGAATAAAGTTGATATCAACATTTGTGTGCAGTTTTTTTGTGCCAACTTATGTTTTCAACTCCTTTGGGTAAATACCAAGCAGGGCAATTGCTGGATCATATGGTTAGTGATGCCAAACTGTCTTCCAAAGAAGTGGTTTTAAAATTTTGCATTCCAACCAGAAATGAATGAGAGTTCCTGTTGCTCCACAACCTCACCAGCATTTGATGATGCCAGTTTTCTGGATTACGGCCACTCTAACAGATATATAGCAGTATATCGTTGTTTTAACTTGAATTTCCTTGATGGCATATTATGTGGAGCATCTTTTCATAACCTTATTTGACATCTATATACTGTTTTTGAGATGAGGCCTATCGCCCAATTTTTAGTCAGGCTGCACATGTTCTTATTTTTTATTTTTAAGAGCTCGCTATATATTTTGGATAACAGTTCTTTATATGTGTTTCTGAACTGTTTTCTCCCAGTGGCTTGCATTTTAATCCTTTTGACAGATATTTTGAAGAGCAGAATACTTAATTGTAAAGAAATCCAACTTTTATTCAGAAAGTTGAATCTGTATTTACAAAAGGAAGAGGAAATGAATAAAAGAGGTGAGATGAAAGACAGCAGATAAAAACAACTGAACATAGAGATTCAAGTTATAAAAATACATATTTAATTAAAGAAATCCTGCCTCAAGACTGTAACATCAATCCCAATTGTAGTTTCCAGTCTGCCAACCCATCCCATTTCTTATCTGACAGTCCTCACAATCATATAAGCCAATTCCTTGTAATGAAAGCTGTGTATGTGTGTACACTGAATGATAAACTGGGGAACTGAGAATACAATATACATACCCACAGCCATATGCTTACTCAACAAAGGGCTGCAATGACACCAGGCTTGCATCTCTAGCTGAGCCTTTGACTCTGCTCAGGTCAGACGTGAAGGCTAAGTAGAAGCCTTCACTACACACTCAAGGACTGTCCCAGCTCAAAGACAATTTGCAAAATTTAGAGTAATTTTTTTTTTCTGTTTAAGAAAATCTCTATTAGGTCACTGGCTAAGTGACTTCAGAAATTTCAGTAATCACACAGGACAACAGAGACAGTCTTTACAGAAAGATTTTGGAAAAGTCACTTAATAGTAAGTAGCTGCAGGCCACAACAAGCAAAAACAGCACACCCTGGGGAGGGGGTACAATTTGATGTTCAGAGTTGCCACATTGCAATATTTAAATGTCCACTGTTCAACAAAAAATTGCAAGGCATACAAAGAAAAAGGGAAGTATGGCCCATTCACAGTACAGAAATAAGAGAAACTAATACTGAGAAAACCAGACAATGGATTTATAATACCAAGAGTTTTAATCAATTGTTTTAAATATGCTCAAGAGCTAAAAGAAACTATAAACTGAGGGAGAAAGATGAATTAATAAAGTGAGAATATCAATAAATATCTAGAAATTACAAAAAAGGAATGACATAGAAATAATGGAACTGAAAATGCATATGATAATTAAAATGAAAAGTACACTAAAGGTTTCAAAAGCATAACTGATTACTGGAATAGGCAGATGAAGGAATGCACAAACTTGAGAGCAAAACACCTGCAATTACACATCAGAAGAACAGAATAAAAAAGAATGAAGAAGAATGGACATAGTTTAATATCAACACTATAAATCAACTAAACTTAACCAACTTGTAGAAGATGCCACCCAAAAACAGTAGAATTTGCATCTTCTGAAGTACACATGGTACATTCTACAGGATATACTACATGTTAGCCACAAACAAGTCTCAATAAATTTAAAAATAATGAAAACAATGTTTTTAACCAAAATGAAACAAAATTAAAAATCAAAAACAGAAGGAAAAACTGGAAATTAATAACATACATGTGGAATTAAACAATAACCTCTTAACCACAAGACACAAATATGTGGCACTAAATAATATACTCTTAACCAATGCCACATCAACAGAATGAAGGAGGAAGAAACCACATGATCATCTCAACTGATACAGAAAAGCACTTGCCAAAATTACATATCCTTTCATGATAAAAAAACACAGGAAATAAGGAATAAAAGGGAATTTCCAAATATGATAAGGGACATTTATGCAACATCCACAGCTAATATTATATTCAGTAGCAAAAGACTAAATGCTTTCCCACTAGTATTAAGAACAAGAAAAGGATGTCCACTTTCATCACTGTTGTTCAACATTGTATTGAAAGATCTAGTCAAAGAAATTGGACAAGAGAAAGAAATTAAAAGCTTCTAAATTGGAAAAGAAGCAAAACTATTTCTATTCACAGAAAACATGATCCTATATATAGAAAATCCCAAAGAATACACAAAATAATACTACAATAAATTCAGGAACGTTGCAGGGTACAATAACACATGAATAACCAGCAAGAATCAAAGCAAAAGAGAAATTAAGAAAGCACTTCCACTACAGTAGCAATGCAATCTCTATCAAAATTCCAATGGCCATTTTTACAGAAATGAAAAACAAACCTAAAGACAAATGGGATTGTAAGAGGTCCTAAAGAGTCAAACACTATTGAGAAACAACAAACTTGGAGGACTCATATTTGCCAACTTAAAAACTTACAACAAAGCTACATTAATCAAAACACTGTGATACAGACCTAACACCTGATATATAAACCAATGGGACAGAATTCAGATTCCAGAAATAAACCTATACCTAAATGACCAATTGATTTTTGAGAAAGATGCTAAGTCCCCTCAATGGGAAAAGAAGAGTATCCTCAACAAACAATGCTGGGTAAACTTTAAGTCCACATGCAAAAGAATAAAGTTAGACTCCTCTCTTAAATCATATACAAAAATTAACTCCAGATGTAATAAAGACCTAAATATAAGAGCTAATCCTATAAAACTCTTAAAAGAAAATAAAGGGATAAATCTTTATGATCTTTGATTCAGCAATATTCTCATATAGGATACCAAAAGCATAAGAAACAGAAGAAAAAAATAGACAAATTGGATTATAAAAATATTGCAAACTTATCAAAAAGTATTATCAAAATTACAAAAAAGCAAAAAGACAACCTAAAAAGTATGAGACAATATTTGCAAATTACATATCAGATAAGGGTATAGGATCCAGAATATATTGAGAACTCAAAATGATGAAAACCTAATTAAAAAACAGCAAATAACATGATTAGACATTTCGCCAGAGGAGATATACAAATGGCCAACAATCATGTTGGAAAGATGCTCAACACCATTAGTCATTAGGGAAATGCAAATCAAAACCACAATAAGCCAGGTGGAGAAAGACAAATACTAAGATTTCACTTAATTGTGGAATATAAAACAAAACAAAACAAAATCTACAAAATAGTAGTAGACTCAGAGACACTGAGAAGTGACTGGTGGTTACCACAGGGAGGGGGTATGGGTGAGTGGGTGGAGAGGCTGAGGGGGATAAAGCACTACAAAAATTCCCAATCATAATATAAGTTGGTCACAGGGATGGTAGTACAGCATGGACAATACTGCCAATGATTCTATAACATCTTTTCATGTTGACAGATAATAACTGCACTATTTGGGGTGAGGGTTTAATAATGTGAGTAACTGTTGAAAGACTGTGTTGTATACTTGAAACTAATATAAAACAAGATATTCAGAAATAGGGTGTAGTGAGCAGTGCCCACAATAAGAATTGTAAGTGTGGGGAATTGTCATCTAGCTCATCATATCACACTAAAAATTTACAAACTTAAAAATCTATCTATCTTGTCATAGTAATCTTCCTAAATGGTATCTCTGATCATTTATTCCTGTTTCAGAAACTATCAATGATACCCCACTGCCACAGAATAAAGTTCAACTTTTTATCTAAGCAAGTGAAGCACTCCACAATATGGACTCAACTTTTTTTATATTTAATTTACATTCTCATCTTTCATACAACACCGACTCTAGCTCAGGTACCATTAGTCAAGGTCCTGTATCTCCCTGGCTCTATTCCACCCCATGTGCACACACCTAAATCCAACAGTTCTTCCAATCAACTATGATGATATCCTCCCAGCATGAATCACTTGCTTCTTCCTTTGAAATCTATGATATTTTTATCCATCAGATCAATTGAAGAATCTGCCAGCCATAACTGACTTACTGAGAAATGTCCTACTCACCATCCCATGATGATTCAGCAATCTGGAAGGCCATTATCTTTACTACGAAGGCCCATCCCTTAGTTAGACCAGAGAAGGTATCTGGTGCAAGGCAAGCAATTTATAGGTTGGTGTGAAGTGTAAAACTGTACACATACAGACATATTATAGCACCTAAAAAAAAGCAAAACCAGAGAAAAACTAACTATATTCAGAGGAACAGAGAATTATAGGTGATGGTGATGATAGTATACCCTAATACCTCATATATCACATACCTAAAATGGTTAAATAAAGAGCAAAATTATACAATTATAGTATAATATGGAAGAAAACAATGAACAAAAACCAAAAAGTAAAAATTAGGTTTTATCATCAGAATAATGGAAGAGAATTATGGCCTCTTATCTTTCCATTAATTTATTCATTTGATAAATTTGTTAGTTGTTATTTCTGTGCTGGACACTCTGAACACAAAACAGGCCAAAATTCTTGCACTCAATGAGCATATTCTAGTATGAGAAGAAAAATTTAACACATAAATAAGTGAAATAAATCAAATGAAAAGTACAGGCACCTCATTTTATTGAGCTTTACAGATACTGCATTTTTAACAGATTAAAATGCAACCCTGCACTGAGCAGGCCTGTTGGTGCCATTTTTCCAACAGCATTTGCTCACTTCATGTCTCTGTCACATATTTAAATTCTTGCAATATTTCAAACTTTTTTATTATTATTATTATTTGTTGTGATCTGTGATTAGTAATCATGACTCACTGAAAGCTCAGATGATGGTTCATCATTTTTTAACAAAAAAGTCTTTTTTAATTAAGGTATGTACATGTTCTTTAGACAATGCTACTGCACATTTAGTAGACTACATATAGGGTAAAAAATAACTTTTATATGCTCTGAGAAACAAAAACATTCATGTGACTCATATTATTGTGGTTATTTGCTTTACTGTGGTGGTCTGGAACTGAACCCACAGTATCTCTGAGGTGTGCCTATACTGATGGATCATATGTATAAAGAAACACACAGGAGGGGAAAAGGTAAGTGCCGGGGATGAGAAGATCGGCATCTCTGCCTGAAGAGACATGAGTTAGAATTGGAAATGACCTGGGAATAGTGGTTTGTTTTGATAACTGACAGAAACCTGTAAAAGGGCACAATCTGTTGTGATGGTCACAAGGTGCATAACGGTAGTGTGACGAAGAGTGTAGAGAGATGAAGAAGAAAGCACATCTTGCCAAGAGTATGGAGATGGGATTTCCTCTTAACTTCAACAAGTAGTGATATGAACACTAGGAAAGGGGAATTACATATTTTAAGCTAATCTTTTAAAAATATGAATACTACATAAAACAACTATTTAAAAAGCACATAAAAATTAACAAAGCTAAGAGAATGCAAAAACCAAATTAAGGGAGTATTACTAGGAAATTTTATCTTTTGAAAGAATGCCAGGCTGTAGATATAGAGGAATTTATTTTCAATGTAATAGTGGAACCCAGATTATGATATAAAAGAAAAAGCTTTGAAACAGGTCACAAGCATAGGGATGAAAAAAAGAGAGAGAGGGAGAAGAGACTACTTCGATAAGAAAACAGAAAAGTGGAAAAAGGATCTACATCCCACCATAAGGAGCCACAGCCCATCTATTCCACAGAGTATATAGCATATTGGGAAATGGAAACGGTTTGGAACTAGCTATGGTCAGAAGCTGGAAAGAAGTATTTTAGCACACTTTCTATTTTCTATCATCATATAGAACTTCTTGGCCCCAGAAGTTAACACCAGAGTGACAGGAGCCCATACCTACATATGATACATTATGAAGTAGTATCTTTACATTGTAAATGATCACAAGAGTCCTCATAAATTTATCAAATAATGTACAGTTGTCCACTACCAAAAAACTGAAATTCCATTGCAATCAAAAGATCTCCTATTTTAAAATGTTATCATCCTATGATCTGTGGTTAAACAGTAGTAGGATATACCTAACACTTACTTCTATTAATAAGTCATACTGACCAGAAATTAGTTTCAAAGTAGAAAAGTATATACTGAAAAATCTATAAGTCATTGGCAGTTGTTTTACAATTGTTTTTAAATAAATATATACTGAAGTAAACATAAAGAAGAGTATACATGTCTAAGGTGAACACCTTGGTGAATTTTCAACAGGTAGGTTGACACATGTAACTCCACCTAGACAGAAAAATGCATTTCCAATAACTCAGAAATGTTCCTCATAACCCCTTCCATTCACTAGCCCCCATCCTCCCTAAAGGTCATCACCAGAGATTCTCCTCAGTGGCCTGACTCAGTAAGCAGCCATGTGGGAGAAGCCCCCATGCCGAGGAACTGCAGAGACCCTCAAGCACACAGCCAACAGTATAGCAATGCCCTCAATCTTACATCCACAGAGAAATGAACCTGAGTAAATTCGTAAGTGGATTCTCCCCATGTCAAGCCTGCAGATAAAAATCCCAATTCTGCTGACATCTTGACAGCAGCCTTGTAAGACCCTAAACTAAGGAGCCATTTAAACTGTGCCTGGACTACTGACTGACAGAAACTATGACATAACAAATGTCTATTGTAGTAAGACATTAAAATTAAGTCTGTCCTAACTTGTTACACAGCAACAGATAACAAATACAGACCTTCTCCTTCTTTTACACATAATGATCTTTAAATGCAGTGCAATCCCAGTTGAAGAGCAGCAGGACTTTTAATGGAAACAAAGAAGTTTAAGTTTTTCTGCCATTGTACTGCTTCAAAGAACATCAGGTTGCCTTTTCACCTACTTTATTTGAAGATCAAATTACAGTAATGTAACCAGAGTTACGATTTACTGTTTACTATTTTAATCTATCAAGTTAACTTCTTAAGTAAATATGTGGACAATTATGTTAAACTAATACATATTTATGTAAATTAAAATTTTTTTACCAGTATAAACTATTGTGAAACAAATCTGAGTAGACTTCCATATCTGAGGTTCTTCTGTTACACACTAACATTGTTGGGATCCTAACTTGCTATTACTAATGAAACAGTGACAGTTTCCAAAATAATAAAACTTAAAAACAAATGAGCATTAAGCACTTTTCAACAAAAAGTTATTCTAATGTTCGTAAGTTATATCAGTAATTTGTTCTTAATAAATTGATGCTACACAGTTAAAAGATTTGATCAAATGTACATAACCACATAATTTGGTTGGGTGATCATCAGAACTCTTACTCCATTACTTCAGAATCACTTTATATACAAATAATACCATACATGCTGTAAACATGGAAAAATATTCTGACAAGTCTGTTTCAGATCCAGTAATTACTACATAAAGAAAAAGTCAACAACACAAGTGAGGCCTAGGCAGATGAACCACTAAAAGGGTGGCCTGGTCAAAGAGTAGGAATTAAGAAAGACTTGTAGATACATACAGTTAAGTCTTCCTATTAAAGTGTATCTTTCCATGGAAGAATCAATAATCCCTTTTCATGCCAAAAACTAGGTTATTAGCATCTAGAAAATAAGAAATGACTGAGGTATCTCAGGCTTTTTGTGAAGACTTAGTATGACTTTGATTACTTCAGGGTTTTTTTTTTTTATAACGTATGAAGGAATGACGATGGTGACCTTACACTTTATCCTTGAAATGCGAATGCCACTGTAGGGAAAATGGAAGTTCCATGGCCAGGATCCTCATCTGATCCTAATCTACCTACTGTGTACATGCAATGGTGTAATACTTAGCCTACTGTGCAGGGTATGCTTGCATACCTGTTGGTAATAAGCCACTATTGCCTGTTTTTATAAAAAGGGACCCTGCTTCCCTCCCTCCCAACTGGCCTGGGCTAAGAGCAGAGCCTACAGAAGACAGCAAGAGAGCAGGAGAAGAAGTTGAACCAGAGGCAGAGGCAGAAACGGGCTTGCTATTTGTATACAGCTGGGTACAGACATGATCCTAACACTTGACCTACCGCTGTGAGAATAAATCTTGGTATAAACCCCTTTTTACTCCCAACTTAACATTGTCTTTATTGGGTCTCACCGAATCCAGAGTGAACTTGCCCAGGGCTGAAACCCTCAGGCAAGATAGCAGCCTAAAAATGGTGTACTAGATAGATGTAAAACTACCTTTTTTGCCTGATGGAAAACAAGATTTGACATATACTTAATACAGTATTTAACATCTAAACTCAAATTTATAAATCTCTATCAAAAATACTTAAATTTTGAGTTTCAGAGTCTACTTTTAATTTTCATAACAATGTTTTTTTTCTTTATATCCATGTATTTTATTAAAATCATAGCCATTTCTTGTCCTGGACAATGTTTCCAAAATAGTTTTTTTTGTAATGCAATACAATGAACATCGTGTTAAAATAATGTGAAATATGGCTTTTATGAATTGAAAATTCTAAACATTAATACCATTTTCCTTTAGAAAGACTTTTAGTATTTTTATTCATGATATTTAACAGATTGAACCAAAATTAGGAAAAGTGGAACAAAGTATTTGAGAAAGTGACATTTTCCAAGAATGTGCATGTATATGTGAAACGCAAAATAGCAAAGACATTTTAAATATACCACAAATTGCAAGAAGCATGGAAACACTTATTTTTAAATGGGAAAAAGCTGTACAACCTTCAACATGTGTTACTGAATTTAATCCTTTAAACATAAGAGGAAAATTTTGATAGTATTACATTATTTGTATTCTTATTCAATTCCTAAAGAACAAAACCCAGTTGGTTACACTTTTATTAAGTAATTAAAAGAAAAGCAAAGAAAATGGAAACTTAACCATATTAAAAGCTAAATTAACTATTATTAGTTAATAACAACATTTTTCTTCTTAAAGTTCTGAGTAAAGACTCGGTAATTAAAACTTCTAACACATAAATTGAGAGAGTGATATTAACAAGTGCTTTTAAGTGAGAAGTAATCAGGTATGAAAGAATAGCACCTACATAAAAACAGGAGGTAATGTTCAAACTGGGGTTGGAATTAGATGTTAGTGATCCTTGTCTTACATACTACGTAACAGGCAGCCAAAGAGATAATACGTTATATTTTTTTAAATAAGTTTCTGTTAGATGAATGGGTAAAAAAGATGTGGTACATATTCACAATGGAATACTATTCAGCCATAAGAAAGAAACAAATCCTACCATTTGGAACAACATGGATGGAGCTGGAGGATATTATGCTCAGTGAAATAAGCCAGGCGGAGAAAGACAAATGCCAAATGATTTCCCTCATTTGTGGAGTATAACAACAAAGCAAAACTGAAGGAACAAAATAGCAGCAGATTCAGAGACTCCAAGAAGGAACTAGTGGTTACCAAAGCGGAGGGGTGTGGGAGGGCGGGTAGAGAGGGAGAAGGGAATTGAGGGGTATTATGTTTAGTACACATGGTATCAGGGATCATGGGGATAACAGTGTAGCAAGCACAAAGAAGGCAAATAGTGAATCTGTGGCATCTTACTACACTAATGGATAGTGACTGCATTGGGGTATGGATGGGGACTTGATAATTTGGGTAAACGTAGTAACCACATTGTTTTTTCATGTGAAACCTTAATAAGAGTGTATATCAATAATATCTCAATAAAAAATTTTTAAATAAATAATTAAATAAGTTTCTGTTATTTGCAATTAAATACAAAAATTACTTAGAAATATTCTACTTTCAAAGACAGTTCAAAAGAAGTACCTGTTTCTTTAAAAGGAAGAAAATGAAGTTATAAGCAAATATGCTTAATATACAACAATGAAAAATAAATGCAATGGAAATACAAATTATGTAAGAGAGGTTACAGGAAACAAGAAAAGTCTGCAGTTTACATATCCATATATGAACAAATAAACATATATATAATTTGTATATTTATGATACTATTTTCCAGTATGCCTATACAATCTTCATCCACTAAAAACCATTTGTAAATACAGCACTTAGATTTTTATTTAGGAAAATTTTTCAAAATTTTAAGAAAATAACAGAAATCAGCAAACTATTCTCAAATCCAACCCCTACTGCTAATTTAACTGGAACATATAGACACACACATTTATATATTTCCTGTAGATAAATTGATTAGTCACCACAAAGAGACCATATGGTCCACTGAAACTAAAATATTTCTTATATGGCAAAAATAACTTTGCTGACACCTAATTTATAGGGTTTTTAAAATTATTATTTCTAATGTAATTGGGCTTTTTACACTGTCTTAGGGGTCTTATAGAATTTGCTTCAGTTGCTGTGGGGGTACATGCGGTAGAACTGAGCTCCTGAAATAAAGGAACACTACAACGAGTCTTGAGATTAATGTCTTCGAGATTAACCACTCTGATATTTGACATTTCCTGCATTCCATTACTTCACTTCTCTTACTTGGGAACTATGCAAATGTTCTAATTTTCTTTCCATTTTGCTCAGGCTCTCATTTTATTCAGTTTTCTATTTTCCCTTTTGTACCTAATTTCATCAATTCTATAATTAATTTATAGGTTTTCTTCCTTCTGTTTTAAGAATATCTCTATTATCTTACTCTGTCTCCTCTGAGTTCTTGTACTTCTGTTTTTTGCTCCTTTCATAGAGATAATTAGCTTATTTGATTATAAAAAGTAATTGTGAAATACATGTTTACGATTATCAGTTGCTCCATAACAACATCATTCCACTGTTCACTTACCAATAACTTTCCACTGAGTTAGGGTTTCCATTTGTCTGTTTCATGTGAGTTTTCAAAATTGTTTATAATATCAATTATTATCCTTTAATGAGCCTAAGATCTGTAGTAATGCCCCTTCATTCATTCTTGATACTGACAGTTTGTGCCTTCTATTTTTCTTGATCAGTTTCACTAAAGTGTTACCAATTTTGCTGGTGTTTTAAAAAACTAGCTTTGAGCTTACTTGATTTTCTCTGTGGCCATTTTCTTTCATTGATTTACATTTATTATTTTCTTCTTTTTACTTAGATAACTTGCCCCTCTCTTTAAATTCTTAAAATTAAAATTTCACACCTTCCTTTTTTTCAAGTGTGAGCATTTAGAATTAAAAGAATAAATATCCTTTTATCCCTTAATTATACCCCAAATTTTTGATATGCTGTTTTTTCAATCTCTCAGTTCAAAATATATTTTCTTATGATTTCTGCTTGACCCATAGTTTAATTTCCAAACACTGTATACAGATCTTTCCAGAGAGATGTTATTGATTTCTAATTTAATTATATTGTGATTATAAAATATACTGTATTTTGAGGCTGGCTTTATCACCTAGCATGTGATCACTCTTGGTGAATGTTCTATGCGCACTTAGAAGTATGTGGATATGGTATTCATAATCAGTTGAGTCAAATTGATGTTGTAGTTGATGCCTTCTATATCCAGACTGTTTTCCTGTCTATTTGTCCCATCAGTTACTGAAAAAGCAGTGTTGATCTCTAACTTCAGTTGTTGATTTCTCTTTTTTCCCTTTCAGTTGTAACATTGCTTAATGTATTTTGAAGATTCATGTATTTTGGAACACATATTTAAAAAGTCACTTTTTAAAAGTTTAACATATTTGAGAAATAATATATTTTTGTCAGTCATCTACCTTGAAGAAATAAATGTTAGGTGATCAGATCCCTTATGCATGAGTATAGTCTTATAATATAGGCATAGGTAAGTTTAAAGGCAGAGAAGAAAGAATTAAAGGCAATTCCAAGTAGATTAGATTAAAATTCTGGTAAAGTAGGAAGTACAGTAATTTGCTGAATATGAAAGGGCTTAAACACAGTTATGAATGTTTGTAACAGTTTAGTTTGCCGTCTTTTGTTACATTTATTTTTTAATATATAGACTACTAATATACTAATATCCAAAGCTAAATAGTAAACTTTTCTGAGACCTGCTAAGAAAGGTAAAACTTCCACTAGATAAAAGGAAAACAAGGTTAAAGTGCCAAGTTTTTGAGAATACTACAAAATCTTCAAGTCTCCAAGAAATTATCAAATCTCATTTCCCAATAACATTAAGTACAATGTAAGTCTGTCAAATATCTCCTAAGTTAAAAATCCAGGGATCTGCCCCCTCCAAAGAAATAAATCAACAAATATCAGTAAGAACTAAAACATTTTAAAACCTCTCAACTGGTTTTCATTAGACTAATGAGGTACAAGTGAAACATATTCTAATTACTTTTCTACGTAACCTGATTTAACATGGAGTAGTATGTAACTATGTTGCGGTTATTTTAACTAAAACCCTAACACATAGGAAACATTTTATTTCGAAGCTACTGCCAAGATATGACTCTCAAAATAGCATATGGCAATCCATAATAATATAGAAGAGATATTTGTAAATAACATTAATGATCCATATTAATAATTACATCTCCAAGAACAATGAGAACTATTTAAAACATACAACTAGTTTACTCTAACAAATGAAGAAAAGAACTAATCCTCCCAGAAAATTTTCCATGTTTTTTTAATCATTTGGGGATATTTAAACATTCTTAATGAAGGAACAGAAATAAAGGGAATAAACAAATCTAGTTAATGTCACATGTACATTTTTTAGACCTATAAGCCCTTTCACTCAAAAGAACTATAAGTTTCTAGAAGTCAGAGACTATGTCTTTATTATTGTACATTGAACACAGTATTATTTGTTAAATGAATTAATCAATGTTAAGTACTTATAATCAATTCACTTACTCTATATGATACTATTATGGTAGATACATGTCATTATACATTTGTCCAAACTCACAGAATACACACCACCATAAATAAAGCATAAGGTAAACTGCAGACTTTGGGTGATAATGGTATGTCAGTGAAGGTTTATCAAGTAATAATAATGTGCCACTCAAGCAAGGGATGTTAATGGTGGAAACTTTGGGGAGAGGGGGGTTAGGGAGCAAAGGGTTATATAGAAAATCTCTGTACCTTGTACTACAATTTCCTGTGAACCTAAAACTGCTCTAAAAATTAAAGTCTTTTTTAAAAGAATTAAAGATTAAATGAATTCAAAAGACATGCTGGCAAAATTTAATTTCTGAAATAAATAAATAAAAATGTTTGAGTTTCTACCTTTTGTAATCTTACTTTTCTAACAAATCCTATGTCTGTGGCAGTTCTGTACTTTTGATTATTGTGCATTTAATAAATACCAGCCATTGCTATATAAAGATATTACATGTGTTGTTCCATTTAACCCTTTTGATGATCCTATGATGTAAGTAAAGCTTTACAGAGGAAAGCATTTGTTTCACTATTCATAAAAACTTTTTAATGTTCAGTGATAAAATAACATGTGAAAATATTTTGATCACAAGCAAGGATTTCAAATATTGAACATTTAATATTGTAAGTTGCTAATATTCATTTACTGATTGATTGGGAAACTGATTTATAGACATAGAAGAGAAAAGCAATAACAAAGACTGAAAACAGTGACCCTGCTTTTATTGGTATCAGGTTTCAAAAATGTCAAAAAGAAAACAAATCTGCCCCCATTTTCATGTATTAAATATTAAAAGTAGCCATAATTATAGTAAAACTTATACTGTAGTCTTGGAAATTAATAATTCAGGGCACTAAAGTCTTACTTTATAATTCCCTCTGTAAAAGAAATGAGTACTATTAATAGCAGAAAATATTACACACTTCTCACTATTTTATAACTTTGGAAGATGTGTTAATTTAGTGTTAGAAAATTCTATTGTAACTTTCTATTTTTGTCCTTCTCATGGATATTTTCCTCCAAAATAAGGGAAACCACTGGCAAGGGATAAAGAAGAAGAAAAGCAAAATAGGTAGCTTAAAAACTAAAATTTAGCAAAGATGAACAAATGGGACTACATCAAACTAAAAAGCTTCTGTACAGCAAAGGACAGCATCAGCAGAACAAAAAGGCATCCTACAGTATGGGAGAACATATTGGTAAATGACATATCCAACAACATCCAAAATACATAAAGAACTCACATGCCTTAACAAGCAAAAAGCAAATAACCTGATTAAAAAATGGGTGGAAGATGTGAACAGACAGTTCTCCAAAGAAGAAATTCAGATTGCCAACAGGCACATGAAAAGATGCTCCACATAGCTAATCATCAGAGAAATGCAAATTAAAACCACAATGAGATATCACCTCACACCAGTTAGGATGGCCCACATCCAAAAGACAAAGAATGACAAATGCAGGAGAGGATGCAGAGAAAGGGGAACCCTCCTACACTGTTGGTGGGAATGTAACTTAGTTCAACCACTGTGGAAAGCAATATGGAGGTTCCTCAAAAAACTGAAAATAAAAATACCATTTGACCCAGGAATTCCACCCTTAGGAATTTACTAGAGAAAACAAGATCCTGTATTCAAAAAGACATATGCACCCCTATGTTTATCACAGCACTATTTACAATAGCCAAGATATGGAAGGAACCTAAGTGCCCGTCCGTAATGAACGGATAAAGAAGATGTGGTACATATACACAATGGAATATTATTCAGCCATAAGAAGAAACAAATCCTACTATTTCCAACAACATGGATGGAGCTAGAGGGTATTACGCTCAGCGAAATAAACCAGGGGGAGAAAGACAAGTACCAAATGATTTCACTCGTTGGGGAAGTATAACAACAAAGCAAAACTGAAGAAACAAAACAATAGCAGACTCACAGACTCCAAGAAGGGACCAGTGGTTGCCAAAGGGAAGGGTGTAGGGAGGGTGTGTGAGGAGGAAGGGAGAAGGGGATTAAGGGGCATTATGATTAGCACACATAATGTAGGGGAGTCATGGGGAAGGCACTACAACACAGAGAAGACAAGTAGTGACTCTATAGTATCTTACTATGCTGATGGACAGTGACTGCAATGGGGTGTGAGGGGGGACTTGATAATATGGGTGAATGTTGTAAGCACAATGTTGCTCATGTGAAACCTTCATAAGATTGTATATCAATACCTTAATAAAAAAATAAAAAATAGAAAAAAGACTAAAATTTCTGAAGTCCCCTAAAACACATATACACTTAATTATGAGTCATGTATTATAAACTTTGAATAGTAAATTGATATACTAAGGAAAATTTATGTTTGTTTATGATAAAAGCAATAATGCTCCAACAAAACAAAGTCTTGCTTGAATTTCTTTCCCTACAAGGAAGCTAACTTATAACTGTTTATCTATTATGATAAAGTATACACAGAATCATTTTGCAAATTAACAGATAGGTACAACCATATTTTAACATAGAAACATGACATACTTGAAATGAGAACACTAAAGCCTGGGTCAATCCACAAAAAGATGTTAATTACACCAACTTCCAAGCACAAGAGCCAAATATACCATACTGTGTAAAACCATGCATGATATTTTTATTATTCAGGTGTTACCCTAAACTTTATTATTGTGTATGAAGTTTGAGTGTAAGTATTA
Source organism: Manis pentadactyla (assembly GCF_030020395.1). Lineage (NCBI taxonomy): Eukaryota > Metazoa > Chordata > Mammalia > Pholidota > Manidae > Manis > Manis pentadactyla. The sequence continues at coordinate 155,498,491 of NC_080022.1, read as the reverse complement.
AGTCAATATAAAATGTCAAAGAAACTAAGAGATCATCACATAATTTGAGACACACTGAGAAACACAGGAAAACTAAAGTTAATAGATTAAACAAAATCTACTTCTCAACATCAGGGAATACCAAAATATACAAAGGAATGATTTTGAAAAAGATATGTGTAAAAATCTATTACTTTCTATTATTTCCCTTCTCAATACTTAAAATGAAAACAAAAATCTAAGGCTTTGCTTTTATATTTTTTAGAGTACAACTACACATATTGTTCTAAATCAATCTTCTAATTTGACTTATTAAAAGTCCAAAAAAATCATTTGTACACCATAGAGTACATTCATCTTAAAGTTAGGAGGAATATTTATAATTTGGCTGAATATTTTCACATACCACAATATGTGATAAAGTCATATCACTGTCATTTCTTTTTCCTGTGGTATCAGGTTTAGAAAAAAGCAAATAGGACTTTAAATACTTCTCATAATAACATGCACAGTTATTTTACAGTAAAGTTAAAGTAAAATTAAATTGCAACAGGACCAAATGCCTTAAGATATAGAAAAGGTTAAGACATAAGTAGTTTTCCAGTTTTAACAGTATTACTACCATAAAAGATTACTTTTCATAGTAGTTAGAAGAAAAATGCTTTTCTTATGTGGCTACTCTTGTAAAGATAGGGAATGGAGGGAAAAATCAAGAAGAATCTAAAACAAAAGTTGTGAAATACATAAATTATATCCAATGTGAATAATCACAATTTTGAAAATGTATAATTCACTGATTAAAAAGTTTTCATAAACATACGTACTGAAAATAAAAATAAATTATTTGTAACTTAACTCTGAAAGTTGGTGACTCAAAGAAATAACCTTCATTCACAACTCACATGAAAAATTATATGACTGTTCACAGACGCAATGCAAAAGTATAAATATCCAAAATGCAAAATACTAAGCTTATACTGGAGCAGTCTGGAACCACAGTTTAACCACAGCAAGATGTAAAATTCTGACAACCTTATAAGAAATTGTAGATTTCATTATAAGGAATAAAAATTCTCTTTTTGCCCAGGATCAAGAAAACTAGTAACATACTACCAATATAAACTGAAGCTATTTCTATACACTATCTAAATAAAAGACTGCCAAAATAAATTTCTACCCAAGTGAAACCATGAATTTATTTGCAATACAAAACAACAGTGCAGTTAGCGTTTGTCAAGAATTTTCTAAAAGTATTTTAAAAGATCACTATAGGGCTGCGGCTGGAGATACAAATTAGCACAGACATTCGCAGACACATGGACCAACTGATGGCTTTAGAATATATTTTTAAAAGGTCAATGTATTTATCTTACATATAGTACAAAAGCATTGGTTTTTAAAAGCAAAGGATGAAAAGCAGGTGATTTTCACAAAACTCTTTCTTTTTTTCCAAAAAGCGTACACAAAAAGCCAGAAATTTTACAATAGATAAATGAAATGATACAAAATTTCAGGGAAATTAAAAGGAAAAGTCTCTGAGGTTCTAGTCCCAGTCAGATGGGAGTGCTAAAAAATGGAAACTGGGAATTCCCTTTTCAACTTCCAGGATTAAGCGATTTAATAGTTATCAGTTTGAAGCTACAGAAATGGTTAGACTTAAATTTGAAAAGCGTACTTAAAGATTCAAATTCTCCTAAGAAATAGACAAATGTTTCTTCTCACTTATCAAAAACAACATCTTTACATTTTGAACCTACATTTTAAAATAAAGGAGAAACTTAAAAAAAAAAAAAAGCCTACCTCAGGCAAGCCTTAGTTCACTGGATCTATGTCACATTGATTTATAACAGTTATTTCTTAGAGGAAAAAAGCACACACAGATGCAAACAATTACTCTATTTTTGTAGGCAACAAGTGAGGTGGGTGGTAACTGAGAAATTTTTTTAAAATCCTGTCACAATATTCTGCTTTTCTTAAGAAACCCTACTCACACAGCAAACGTTTGCCACATCAGAGAATTTCCAGGGCCTGAAGCATCACTTTGATTCCAGACCGCTGCAGGCATTAGCAGGAGGTAATTAGGGTAAAAAGTTCAGCCACAGTTCCATGTCTAGAGTCCTGCCAGAAATAAATTTCCTCTTTATTCACTGGTTTCTACTGTACCCTCCCTAAGAATCGTATTGAAAACATATTTATCTTTGTAGAGTTTGTTCCTCTTCTAATTAACGTTATGGCGTTTACAGTGTTTAATAATTTAAAACGGCCCCAATCCCAGCAGTTTTGTCTTTAAGAGTGGAGAGGTGCATCATCATTTTTCCTAGATGGCTGCTTCATCTGACAAGTGGCCCACAGCAGTATGTGCTGCAGCTGTTTTCATCAGGCTCTCCAGTCATCATAAACTTAACTTTTATTTCCTTGTTTGAGAAAGGTGCCTGGACAAAATTGACAAACAGATGTGTTCTTTGAAATTTTTCAAGGAAAGGAAAAAAGGCTAATAAGAAAATAGAGTTTAAACTAAAATAGGAAATGTTAACTTTGCAACATATGAATTAGTTGCATTTCATTGTTTCCACAGAAAGAAATATGAACTGTTACATCTGAATAAGGGATAAAACCTAAATATACCACATGTTTAAGCACGTAGAAGGTAAAAGCAAAAAAGACCTCCAAAGGAGCACTCAAATCACTCTTACTCTGCACCCCATCTTCATTCCTCTCTACAAGCACATTCACCCACATCCACACTAGGAGGCTCTAATAGGCCAGTTACCTCACAATAACTCTTTCAACCTTCTTTGATAGTGTGTTTGAAAACAAGATGTTAATAAAATAACTTGAATGCCAAAAAAACACACTTATTATAACAATTGTTTTAACAAAGGATAAAATCAATTAACATTAAGACCTAACACATTGAAAAGACTCTTAAAAATAAAAACAAAAATAAAATCTTGCCTCAAGAACACTGTTTGGTTGTGACAACTACCTTATTGAGGCCAAGAAGTTTATTTCTAAAATAATAATAATCTGTTCATAAATATAAAACAGTACTTCAAGTCATCTGTAAATTTTTTCAAGTTTTTCAGTATAAGTTCAAACAGAGTATCTATATCTTTTTAAATTATCTTCAAGTATTTGATCCCCCATATACTAAGGTATGACTAATAGCTTTACATATAGAAACAAACAAAATTTTGGCCTTCTGTATCCTGCACAGAATACAAAACCCAGGATCTTATAGCATCAAAAACAAAAAACAGAAACAAAAGAAATCAACCAATTTCTTCTACCATTTCACTTAGCATGACCTTTCCCACAACGTACCCCACCCCTCCAGGACTCCCTATTTGTCCTTTCCCCCTGACCCCCTTATGATCTGGATGGCTTCAAGGACTTCTGTCATCTTTCAGAGAAGTTTTCCAACTAGTCCAACAGTATGTTTCATATCATTACAGTTGGATTTACATTTCTCAAACATAAAGAAAAGTTATTAAAAGGTGTTCAATAATTGAAATACCAGGAAGACATTTTTTTAAGTAATTTTTTAAATGACTAAAAGTGGAGAAAAAGCAAACCCACAATTTCAAATCCCAGTTTTTTAAGGCAACTTTTTAAGATGCATGGTATCATCAATATAGGAAATGATGCACATTTATGAAATTATTATAATTATATGACAATTATATACACTAACATTCAATGGAGGTTCATGCAATAATAAAATCCTAGATTTTCACTGCATTTATGTAGCTATTATATGTGATACACCACCAAATGAAGAAATTTTCTATATAATACTGAAACCAAAAGAATATAATTATTTTCCTGTATGGTCAGTACATATTATGTTCTATTTTGAGAACATCTGCCTACCTTAAAGTCATGAAGATTTTTTCTTTTATCTTCAAAATACTTTGCTGTTTTTCCTATCACATTTAGGTATACAATACATCTTAAATTGATTTTCGCATAGTATAAGGTAGGGGACAAGTTTCTTCATTGATCATTATGAATACTCATATGATCCATAACTATGCATTAAGTCCCTCAGCAATGCAGTGCCATCTTTATCATAAAAATATGTTAATCTGTTTCTGAACTCTCTATGTATTCCACTAATCTAATGGCCTCTCATTATGCCAACGAGACTTACGTACAGTCACTTCATAAGTGACCATCAAGTAGTGTAGCCCCACCAACTTTGTCCTTCAAAACTCTAGTGACTAATTCCTGGACCTCTGTATTGATAACCATATACATTATGGAATCAGCTTCATGACCTTGAGGTAATCAGGATATAAAATGTACTAATCAGAAAAGCACAGATAAGGGGTTCACATTAGAAGGACTCCAACAAATGATTAAGAAAAAGACACGTAACAAAAAGAAAAGTGGATAAGAGACTTAAACAGGCACCTCAGAGGATATTGAAAAGCTAAAAAACACATGTAAAAGCATTCAAATTCATTAGTTATCAGTAAAATACAAAATAAAACCCCATGAGGTACCAATTCATTCCCACCAGAATGGCTAAAATGAAAACTGTCAATGCCAAGTTTCCACAACAAGTACTCAACTGGAAGCCTAAAGTACGACTGGTAGGAAGGTACACTGGTCTGCCACCTTAGAAAACTTCTTGGTATTATCTAACAGAGCATAACCCATGACCTAGCAATTCCACTCCTAGTTATATATACCACACAGGAACGTACACCAAAAAAATGCACACACATGCACAAATGTTCCCATCAACACTATTCACAGTAGCTCAAAACACAAATGATCCAAATGTCCATCAGCAACACGACATTGTCCTGTCCTACATTACCTAACCACCTACTTAAGTATTTTTTACGTATCACTTGTCACATTACTATACATTTTCTAACTTGTTCCTCTCTCCATGCTAGAATGCCAGCTTTATCAGTTCATTGATTTTTGTCTCTTTAGATCTAAGTTACTCAACTTTGATTCTGTTAACATTGTAGGTTGGATAATTCTTTGTCAGGGGCTGATGTGTACATTATAAGACATTTAGCAGCAGTCTTGCTTCTGCCCACTATATACCACTTGCATATCCCCCAACCAAGGTGTGACAACCAAAAATGCCCCAGGGCACTGCCAAGTGCCTCTAGGGATCAAAAGCACCCCACCCTTCTCCCTCTCAAAATAAAAGCATTGCCTTAGATTACTACTGAATTCCCAGGTACTGTAATAGCTGAAACTTTGTAGGTATCCATAAATATTTCTTGAAAAAAATTAAATTTCCTTCTTAGAATAAAAGGGGAAAAAACATTAAAATAAAGCATTTGAGAGGACAGAAAAGGTAATCTATAGAAGATATTTTAAATTCATACACACAAGATATGACTTACCCAGTAGCAAGCAAAGATTCCTTACATCTCACCGAGGTGTGCAGTAATTTACTATCAATTATATCAACACAATCTTTGATTGAAACATGATTATGGTTTAGATAAAGCAAAATACCTTTCTCGAATCCCAATACCACAGTCAACCCCTATTCACAGTTACACTTTCCATGGTTTCAGTTACCTGCAGTCACCCAGAGTCTGGAAGTAGACGATCCTCCTTCTGATGTATCATCACCAAAAGGTCAATAATATCCTAACACTACATCACAACGCCTGTCATTCACCTCACTTCATCTCATACAGAGGCATTTTATCCTCTCACAGGAAGGGCGTGTACAGTGTAATAAGATATTTTGAGAGAGAGAGACCACATTGCCATAACTTTTATCATAGTATGTGGTTATAAATGTTCTATTTTATTATTGCTGTTGTTAATCTCTTACTGTGTAACAAATTTCTAGATTAAACTTTATCACAGGTTATCTATAGGAAAACAACATAGTATATATAGGGTTTGGTACTATCCACAGTTCCAGACATTCAACTAGAGGTCTTGGGATGTATCCCCCAACAGAAAGAGGAACTTATTGTACTTTGGTTAAACCCTCAATACCTCACACCAGTCACCATGACTAGTATCAAAAAGACAAGAAGTAACAAGCTTTGGCAAGGATGCAAAGAAAGGGGAACGCTCAAGCACTGTTGGTTGGAATGTAAAGTGGCATAGACACTATGGAAAAAAGTATGGAGGTTCCTCAAAATATTAACAACAGAAATACCTTATGATCCAGCAACTCCACTTCTGGGTATTTACCCAAGTAAAACAAAAGCACTGATTTGAAAAGATATACACATCCCTATATTTAAAAGCATTATTCATAATAGCCAAGATATGGAAACAACCTAAATGTCCATCAATAGATGAATGGATAAAGAAGATGTGGTACATATACACAATGGAATATCATTCGGCCTTAAAAAAAAAAAGAAATCTTCACATTTGCAACAATATGGATGGACCTAGAGGGTATTATACTAAGTGAAATAAGTCAGATGGAGGAAGACATGCACCATACGATTTCACTCATACATATGTGGAATCTAAAAAACAAAACAAAAAATTCCGAAACAGACATAAATACAGATAATAAACTGGTGGTTAACAGATGGTAAGTGGGGTGAGGGGATTGGCTAAATATGTGAAGGGGATCAAGAGGTACAACCTTCAATTATAAAATAAGTAAGTTATGAGAATGAAAAGTACAACATAGGAAATATGGTCAATAATATTGAACAACTTTGTATAGTGACAGACAGTAACTATACTTATCATGGTTATAAATGTTAAATCACTATATTGTACATGTGAAACTAATATTATGTCAACTATACTTCAATTTTAAAAATGTTTTAATAAACAAAATAAAATAAAGATGGGGGTAAATCATCAACTAACACAACCAGGAAGATTTGGCAAGATTTTATTCTGGCTAAATATCATACTTATCAGAGCTACATCAACAAAATTTTTCCCCAAAAAATTGTTGAAAGATACTTGATTTGGAAACTGCCATGGTTCTCCATAATGAATTACTTAATTTTCATCATCAACTTTGTCTTTAAGATAATCACAACACAACGGTGATCTCTTTTTCAGGCTTGTTCCCTGTGTACATGCCCTGCTCCATACAAGTAGAGTACGCGTGCCTGTATGGAATTCCACAAAGCCAGAGTCTATGCAGATGTTCTTTCACTTCTGGTTTTTCTTTAATTTGCAAATCTTGTAATCTAAGCCTGAAGTTGACTGAACCAACATTTAAACCAGTGTAGCAATATCAGCCAAAAACTCAATCTGTTTTCTATTTATATGTCAAGACTGCATCCTTTTGGTGGCTGAAAAAACTGTTGTTTTGAAATGATTACATAGAGTAACTGCAAGCCCCTCAGTGGTGTTATGAACTGGTTCTAGGCGGAAAGCTTTACTTTTAAAAGGTCTTTAAGATGCAGAGCTGAAGAAAAAAACAACCTTGAATTTAAGACTCCCATCTCTGTTTTTAACTTCATGCTAAAGTCAGTTTAAACTACATGATAGCAAAGTATCTCCCAAAAAAGAACTTCAATGATATTCAAAGAGACATTGCATAGAAATGTGCTGCTTTTACTAAGCACCGTGAAGGGCAGCAGGGATGCATTATAAAGGGGCATGAGAAAACTGTTGTGGGTGATGGATATGCTCATTATCTTGATTACAGTGATGGTTTCATGGGTGTATACATATGTCAAAATTTATCAAACTGTACAATTTAAATACGTGCAGTTTGTCATGTTTCAATTATACCTCAATAAAGATATAAATATAGCATGAGCTTCCTTGGGGAATATAAACAATTACCATTTTCCAATGAAAGTCAAGGACGCCTATTCATCAGAGATACTACTAGATACTACTAGATAGTACTGGATTAGACCATGAAGCCTGGAAAAACATGTGCACAAATACTGGATAAGCTGGGCACAGCCACATTTCTCCAACAGTGATACAGGAAAAGCTTTCAAAAAACATGTCATATATTTTTTGTTGTGTATGTGAATGTTTTATATATATATATAAAGAAACTCCTGGTTTAGGTGCCTCACACTGTACTAAATATTTTAAAACAGTGCCTTATTTAATCCTCACAAGAACAGAGCACAGCAGTTGTATATGAGCACCACTTTCCATAAAAGAAACTCAGCTTCACATTCAGTCCATAACAATCTCCTATGTGGTTTTATCAATATGTATTCCCAGCACTGGTGTATGACTGTTCCCATTGCTCAACATCCTCTCCAACTCTTGAGCAAGCCCACAATGTGAAAATTTTTCAAGCATCAGATGATGACTACCCTGAACAGGAACTGAGAAAGACAATTATTCCTCATTATCCACAACCATCCTGAATACTGCAGGATGTCTATCATCTCTGCTGTCCACCCATTAAATACCAGCAGGGCCCCTCCTATTCAGGTGAATAGAAACCATTCTCTGCAGCATCTGACCAACCTAAGACAAAAGTCCTAAAAAGTGGAGGTTTCAAGGTCTTTGCAACAGCCCAGCCACATAATCCCACAGCAAAACTCATAGATGGTAAATTCCTTTCATAGTCTTAGAGCTTTAAAGCTCCCACTTCTGAATATGAGACAATTGAGTAAAGCAAAAGGGAGTCCTTGGGAGCGAAAAATAAATGATAGCTGATATGCAAAACTTAGTAAATAACATTAAGTACATATACTACAAATGGAAGCAAAACAAACAAAACAAATATTTAGGAAACCAGGAGAAACAGAGATAAGAAAATGAGTGGATCAATTTAGATAATCCAAATTCCAAATAGAATCTATCCAATTCTATCCAAATTGATAGGAAAAAACAGAGGAACACAGAGAGAAAAATCATTCAGGAAATAATAAAAGAAAATTTCGTAGAACTGATTGAGAAGCCCACCAGTTCCAGAAAAAAAAAAATGGTAAAAATACAGCCGTATCACAGAACATCATCATGAAATTTCTAAACACTAAGGACAAAGACAAATACTAAAAGCCTCCACAGGGGGGGAAAAAGAAACAGTTTATAGAGTAAGGAACAGGTATCAGACTAGCCTTGGATTCTCAACAGCAGCATTCCAGTAATAAAATTTACTACACAACACAGCTCTTGATAAAATTCTCTAGTCTTAATAATATAAACCCTGAAATGTGCTCCAACCAAAATTATAACATAGCTATACTGAGAGGATCAGATTTGAGCAGGAGGGGATAGAGAGAGAAAGGGTGTGTGTGTGTGTGTGTGTGTGTGTGTGTGTGTGTGTGTGTGTGTGTGTGTGTGCGTGCGCGCGCGCGTGTGTGTGCATGTGCACGTAAGTGTGTGTGATGAGACCCAGAGGAAGACAGAGCTAAACCCCTGCTTTTCATAGCAAGATGTCAGTAGATAATGCCTAAAACTGAAAAAATCAAAGAGTAACAATATAAGCATGTTATTTAGAAACAGGAGGTAAATGCCACATACACAGACACACACATACATATACACTCAAATAGACAGATAAATGATGAATGGATGAGGTTGGATGGATGGATGGATGGATGGATATACAGATGGAGGAGAGTAGACAGATATTTAAAATATATGAGAGTGATTTTTCCAAAAAGGGGAAAATGGACAAAAGAAGGAAGATGAATAACAATCTTTTTTTTCATATTCAATCTTATTTGTTGGGTTTATTTGATTATGTACTTCTACAAATTATTTGATTGACAACATTTGAAACATAATTTTGATTATAATTTTAAAGCTCCAACATTGATTTAAAAAAGGAAAGCCTTGCTCAGTGTTTTTGTGTAAACTTGTAAATTGATATTTGTGCTTATTTCATATAATTAAAATACCCTGTTTTCTAACAAAAAAAAGAAACTGAGCCTCAGAACCGCTGAATAATTTTCTCTAGTATATACAGTAGTAAATTCTTATCTAGGTCTGTGTGACAATATCTTTGTTCTTTCCATATTCTATACTTCTTTTCTGGATTCAGGAGTATCAATGAATATTAAAGAATCCCAATATTAGGTTAAATGCATTTGAAAGAAAATTCCAGAACTAAAAAAGAAAACCCAATCCATTTAACATAAACATTACTATAGGTAGAGCTCCAGTTAGATTAACACTACAAAAGCTGACAATGAAGGCTGAGTATTATCCGGAATATCATAATGTCAAGACTTGGTTTGAAAGATTCTTTTTTCAACCATACATTATAGACTACTATCTTCAGGCAATGTCTCCTTATTTCAGATTTCCAGGAACTCCTGTAAAATTTCCTGATAATTCAGGGGAGAAGAATTTATAGATCTTTACATGTAACAAGAAACTGTGTTATTTCCAATTATATTAGATATTCTTGTCATATACTGTTCAAGTGGAATTAGCTATTGAACAATTGAAAAATGATTGGTGCCAACTGAAATGCTATCAAGTTCTCTACTTTGACAAGTATAATTAATTTATACTTAAAAAATATACATATACAATCTATATTTAATTTCACATTAATGTTTATCATAAACTAATTTTTAGTATTCAATTAATGTATATTTCCCTTTGTGTAAAAATATGGATTTGGATACAACTTGCCACAGTTTGTCCAATTAAAAATGGTGGAAATAATTTTCCATTTAATGCCTTTTCATTTAGTGGCAGAGTTTTCAGGAAAAAATTAAAGTCACTAAGTGGGGCATGCCTGTTTGAGTAATTATGCTGTATTACTGTGTGGAGAAAATTTGTTCATTAAGATAAAGTTCTGTTTAAATCAGAAATGAGAAAGGAAAAATCACTATGGACACCACAGAAATGCAAAGAATTATGAGAGAATACTATGAAAAATTATATGCTAACAAACTGGATAACCTAGAAGAAATGGACAACTTTCTAGAAAAATACAACCTTCCTCGACTGACCAAGGAAGAAACAGAAAATATGAACAAACCAATTACAAGCAACAAAATTGAATCGGTAATCAAAAAACTACCTAAGAAGAAAACCCCTGAACCAGATGGCTTCACTGTTGAATTTTATTAAACATTTAGTGAAGACCTAATACCCACCTTCCTTAAAGTTTTCCAAAAAATAGAAGAGGAGGGAATACTCCCAAACTCATTCTATGAGGCCAACATCATTCTAATACCAAAACCAGGCAATGACACCACAGAAAAAGACAATTATAGACCAATATCCCTGATGAACATAGATGCAAAAATACTCAACAAAATACTAGCAAACCAAATTAAAAAATACATCAAATAGAACATCCATCATGATCAAGTAGGATTTATTCCAAGGATGCAAGAATGGTACAATATTAGAAAATCCATCAACATCATCCACCACATCAACAAAAAGAAGGACAAAAACCACATGATCATCTCCATAAATGCTGAAAAAGCATTTGACAAAATTCAACATCTATTCATGATAAAAACTCACAACAAAATGGGTATAGAGGGCAAGTACCTCAACATAATAAATGCTACATATGACAAACACACAGCCAACATCATACATAACAGCGAGAAGCTGAAAGCTTCTCCTTTAAGATCGGGAACAAGACAAGGATGCCCACTCTCTCCACTTTCATTCAACATAGTTCTGGAGGTCCTAGCCATGGCAATCAGACAACACAAAGAAATAAAACGAATCCAGATTGGTAAGGAAGAAGTCAAACTGTCACTGTTTACAGATGACATGATATTGTACATAAAAATCCCTAAAGAATCCACTCCAAAACTACTAGATCTAATATCGGAATTCGGCAAAGTTGCGGGACACAAAATTAATACACAGAAATCTGTTGCATTCCTATACACTAATGATGAGCTAGCAGAAAGAGAAATCAGGAAAATAATTTCATTCACAATTGCATCAAAAAGAATAAAATACTTAGGAATAAACCTAACCAAGGAAGTGAAACACCCTGAAAACTTTATGCACTCATGAGAGAAATTAAAGAAGATAACAGTAAATGAAAATACATCCCATGCTCATGGATAGGAAGAATTAATATTTTCAAAATGGCCACCCTGCCTAAAGCAATCTAAGATTCAATACAATCCCTATAAAAATCCCAACAGCATTCTTCAACGAACTACAGCAAATAGTTCTAAAATTGATATGGAACCACAGAAGACCACAAGTAGCCAAAGCAACTCTGAGAAGGAAGAATAAATCTGGGGGGATTTAAGCTTCCCGACTTCAAGCTCTACTACAAAGCCACAGTAATCAAGACAATTTGGTACTGGCACAAGAACAGACTGATAGACCAATGGAACTGACTAGAGAGCCAAGATATAAACCCAAGCATATATGGTCAATTAATATATGATAAAGGAGCCATGGGCATACAATGGGGAAAGGATAGCCTCTTCAACAACTGGTATTGGCAAAACTGAACAGCTACATGCAAGAGAATGAAACTGGATTATTGTCCAACTCCATACACAAAAGTAAACTCGAAATGGATCAAAGATCTGAATGTAAGTCATGAAACCATAAAACTCTTGAAAGAAAACATAGGCAAACATCTCCTGCATATAAACATGAGCAACTTTTTCCCCGGGCAAGGGAAACAAAAGCAAAAATGAACAAATGGGACTACATCAAGCTAAAAAGTTTCTGTACAGCAAAGGTCACCATCAGCAGAACAAAGAGGCATCCTACAGTATGGGAGAATATATTAGTAAACAATATATCTGACAAGGGGTTAACATCCAAAATATATAAAGAACTCAGACACCTCAACACCCAAAAAGCAAATCATTTGCATTTCCCTGATAATTAGCAATGTGGAGCATTTTTTCATGTGTCTGTTGTCCATCTGAATTTCTTCTTTGGAGAATTGTCTCCTAGGAATTTACCCAAAGAAAACAAGTTCTCAGATTCAAAAAGACATATGCACCCCTATGTTTACTGCAGCACTATTCACAATAGCCAAGATATGGAAGCAACCTAAGTGTCCTTCAGTAGGTGAATGGATAAAGAAGATGTGGTACATATACACTATGGAATATTATTCAGCCATAAGAAGAAAACAAATCCTACCATTTGCAACAACATGGATGGAGCTAGAGGGTATTATGCTCAGTGAAATAAGCCAGGTGGAGAAAGACAAGTACCAAATGATTTTCCTCATTTGTGGAGTATAACAATGAAGCAAAACTGAAGGAACAAAACAGCAGCAGACTCATAAATTCCAAGAAGGGACTAGTGGTTACAAAAGGGCAAGGGTTAGGGAGGGTGGAAAGGGAGGGAGAGAGAAGGGGATTGAGGGGTATTATGATTAGCACACATGGTGTGGGGGGGATCATGGAGAAGACAATGTAGCACAGAGAAGACAAGTAGTGACTCTGTAGCATCTTACTACACTGATGAACAGTGACTGCAATGGGGAATGTGGGGGGGCTTGATAATATGGGTGAATGTAGTAACCCCATTGGTTTTCATGTGAAATCTTCATAAAAGTGTATATCAATGATACCTTAGTTTTTTTAAAAATTCTGTTTTTTCTTCTAATAGTTTTGTGTGAATATTATTCCTTTTTTTCTTCATGATAAACTCAGTATGATTTTTCTGGGGCAGCTTTAACAATCAGTTTTATGGAGGTAAGGGGTTGGGTGGAGGCATTTGGAGGCTTTAACTGGTTTTCTAGTGGGAGGGTGTTTTGTAGGGAAGTCTAAATAAGCAATTACAGATATGAAACAACACTGTGAATCAAAAGTTCACAAACTCAGAATAGTCTGAATGAAAGAAAGAGTTTAACAGAATTGAGGACTGAGATTTTTTTTAATGGGAACATGCAAATTATGACCATAAGGGGATACCATGATGTATTTATTAGAATAGCTAAAATTACAAAGACTGACAAAGCCAAGAGTTGGTGAGGAAGTAGATGAACTAGAAATCTCATACAGTGCTGGTAGGAATATAAAATAGGAAAACCACACATCTAACATGTGATTCAGCCATTCTACTCACAGCTATTTGTCCAAGAAAAAAGAAAGCATATGTCTATACTTGAACATTATTTTCAGAGCACCATTATTTGTAAAAGATTAAACCTAGAAACAAAACATCTATCAACAGGTGAATGAATAATAAATTGTGGCAATATGCCCATACAGTATGATACTATTCAACAACCAAAGCGAATGAAGTATTGATAAATGCAGCAGCCTCGATGAATTGTAAAATAAATATGGTGTATAACAGAAACCAGACTAAAGAAGAAGTGTAAACTCTAGAAAAGATAAACTAATCTACAGTGACAGAAAGCAGATTAGTAGTTATCTAAAGAAAGGGATCTGGAAGGGAAGAAATATAAAGGGACATGAGGAATCTTTTAGGGTAAAATGCTTTTCATTATCGTATTTGTGGTGGTGGTTTCATACGTGTATATATGTCAAATGTATAAAATTATACACTTTATCTATAATTTACTTCATTTATACTTCAATAAAGCTACTAAAAATGTGTACACACACACATTCGTCTTTCCACTACAATTTATGATTTTGAATGGGTATTAATGTCAGTATATCAAGGAAATTGTATTAATAAATGAAATTTACAACATTTTAATCTCTTGTGCTACAACATAACAACAATTGAATACAAAGTATACTAACCCCACTAAATGCAGGAGGAACCAAGTTCTTCATGGCTCAGTTTGACAATGTGCTCACACTACAGTGTACTTACAACTCGTTTCTACCTGGTCTTTGTCCATTTTGTTCTTTTCTCCTTAACTTAGTCTCAACTTTTCCTTATGCCCCCTCCATTCAAGGTACCTTCACCTTCCTTTTTAGGTAAAATTCTTAAATTCCTTACTTACTAGTGATTTTTCATTAGTATTAATATTTATTTTTAAATTTTTAATGAGGATTATTGCTCTGGTTACCACTTTACATAAATTTCCACCACATTTGTTTTCCCAACAATCTTAGTTCTACTGTACAATTTTGCAGAATATAAGTGTGCTGCCCTTCCATATACATTCTGCATTCTCTGCACCCCACCCCTGCCTTGGGAGACTGACCCGTATGTATCGTGTGGATTGCATCATCGGGTTTTCTGAAGCTTCAGAGCCCTACCTCTGGCTTCTGGCTGGGTTCAGCCTTAGGAACCGTCTGGAGAAACGAAGTAAGGTTGGAGCTTCCCTGGCTGCTCTGCTGTCAGGTTATTGCAGCTAACTGAATTCCTCTACCAGAGAGCACAGTTCCTATCAGGTAACCCTCTTGATATGGCTCTCTTTGCAGGTTCTGCTAATGTCTCTCCCCCCTTGCTTAGAAATAGTAAGGGGTCTCAAGTCCCAAATGTTTCACTGTATTTCAACTCTCCTCAAATTACCAAATTTGAGTACGTCATTGTTTCCATCCAGAATCCTAACACCACAGGTTTCCATGAATACATATGTCATATACTAGCAAATAAGGCCCTTCCTTTAAAAATTAAGCTAAGATTCCTTTGGTTTGGTCATCTATACACAGCCATTTGAGATTTGTACCAATTTCAGGATCACAAAAAAAGATACAACAAGTAGTTTAAAACCAATACATGCTGAAGTTACTCTACAAGAAGATATGTCGAAGAAATAATCAATCTTCCCATGTTTTCTTCCGCCTGCTACTTCTATAGCTTTTCTTCTTCCTTCCTAATTACAACCCTTAAATAGAATTCATGCCTCATATCAAATTTACCAAGTATCATAATTCTTCCAAGTGGTAAAGATACCTCAAGACAAATGCTGGGCATAGAAGCCACAAGGTATAAATATGCAAAGAAGTAAAAAGCTAACCTTTTCAAACAATAAGGCTTCTCTCTCACTTACCAACTTTACATTTCCCTGCATGGCTCCGGAAGATGACTGTTTAGCCAGAGACGGGTAAGATTCCTCAAGGGAGGAACAACCTAAGACAGGCACAGTCGCAGGGGGGTCATCAGGTGAGAAATTGGGGATCAACAGAGGTGAGGCTTAGAACCTCACCCCCCCTGTTCTGAGAGAAATCTTCTGCATACATGGATGTTTTATTGCCTTTGTCTAGCTTGGATTAACACATAGTCTACAGGCACACACCTGATCATCTACATTTGCTCTCTTACAACACTAAACTATGTTTTCTACCTTTACCTTGTATCTACCTACCACTTCAGCATTTTATTAAAAATAATAATAATAAAGAGAGAAATGTGGTATCCACATATAAATCAAGTATAAAAATCAAATGAGTATTCATATTTGAACTGACTGTTTATAGTTCATAATGCATGAGCAAAACCGAAAGTTTCTGTGATGACTGCCCTTGTACTGTTCACCATGTAACTTATTCACTATGTAAGAATTTGTTCTCCATGTAAGAACTTGTTCGTTATGCTTGAGAAGATTGGAGACTGATGAAAATTAGGCTTGGGGTGGATTAATGATTGTGCATTGAGCATTGACTCCCCTATACAGAATTTTATTGTTGTTAACAACCATTTGATCAATAAATGAGATGCCTTCACAAAAAACAAAAGAAAAAGAAAAATACAACAAAGTCTATAAATATAATGTTAGAACACAACACTTAGGGTATCCATAGTTCAGATACTATTTTTAAAGTAAATACTTAGAAAGCCAAATCTCTCTAGCTAAAATTTTCTATAATAGTATGTGTGTCAGTTCACAATTTGTCTATCATGTGTTTTAAAACTATATAGGTGGAGTCAGTGTATAACATCCTAGCTTTCTACCTCACCCCGACAGGAAAACTAAGCATTTGCTTTAAGCAAGTGAACTTGATAAATGATGCTTAATCAACATTCTTGTGACTCTTGTCTACTTAAGGCAAAATAACATTTCAAGATATATATAGTATACCCCTAAGCCACATGAGAGAAAGCAGTTAAACAGTAGTAATGTCATCTTATTTCCTTAAGATTTCATTACACCCATGATCAGATGAACAAGGCATGCTCTAGATAATGCTAAAATCCAGAGGCCGGTGAACCACCCATGATATTGGATAACTAGTGTGCTAACCCAACTCATTAAAAACCTCTATGCCAATGTGGCAGCTCTCAACATAAATGGTGTATCAAAGAGGTAAAAGTCTGTTCTTTGAAAGCATTAAAGACAGCCACACAGCCATGCAGAGAGCTAGAAGAAAATATAGAATACCTACAAACATGAAAGATACCAGAGAAAAGGGCAACTGAATGACTTGGTGCTTGAGGGAAGACCAAGGTGCTGCTGGAAAAGCCCATGTATTGGACCACCAAAGACTGAAAGAATGGCATAAATCTTTCTTGTTTGTCTACAGAAGTAAGACCAGCCTGAATTGTGAATCCATTAGACTTCCAAAAACAACACAATGACATCAGTCAAAAGTGAAAATACTTAGTATCATTTGTAACATCAAATGTGACATTTGTGACAAAAAAAAAGTTGCACACCTATTATCTAAACCAATCTGTTTTCTGGTTCTAATTAACATAACCCTAATTTACTTTATACACAAGTTGAAATAATGTCTCCAGTAATACTTCAGGACCCTGAAACAGTAGTTAACCTCATGGAAGTTTGTAACAAAACTGGAAAATATTAATATTGTGAACTAAATGTATATACTTAGTTATTAATATTATTTTGCTTTTTTTCAAGGTAAGTTAGTTATGTTTTTCTATGCCCTTGATTGCCAAAATTTTAATTTTTCTGGCTATTAAAAACCAATATATTGGAAATACAGCCATAGAATGCCTATTTAATAAGAAATAAGGAATACCTAACCAATTGAAATAAAGAAATTTTCTCACTCTTACAAGAATTTCCTACCTAAATGGCTATATGACGACAGTCTCTGGACAAGACTTCTTTTCTCTCTATCATGAGGTAGTTAAACTACATGATGATCTTCAAGGTTCTTTCCACTTCTAAAATTCTGTTTTCTCAACATAAAGGTCACATCTCCAACTCCACATCATGCATATAAAGTAACGATAGTATTCTAGATTAAATGTTATTCAACGTCTGCAGTCAGCTGTTGAATGATGTTAATCTTTTGCCATTATTCAGAATACCCAATAAGATCCTCACCACAAACAGCTACATTTTAGAAACTGTTTAGTATACAATACACAATGGACTTGGTTTCCTAAAAGAGTGTATGTCTTGTATACTGTCTATACTCCCAATCCGTCCCTCAAATTATTACACAAGGCACTGACTTAATCCCTCGATCAGTAGCACAAGAAACATTATCTCCCTCCAAGACCTTAAATGACTTATCTGGAATGCTTATGGAATAGTCTCTCTCTAACACACACAAAATGATAAAGAAAGGAAACATCACCAGAATATCAGAATAAATGGCATTTGAATGACTGTCATGAATGCAATAAATGACAGTATTTAAAATTGTGGGCCAAGTACAATATATTTGTATCAAAAGGATAAGATATGAGGAAGGCTGGGATTATTTCCATATCAATTCCCCCTTCTTTGAAAAGGTATTTTACACTTATAAAAATTTTTAATTATACAGCAAAAGAATTTTATTACAACTCCCAAGAATACTTTAATAAGCAAGATTAATTATGAATATAAGCAATTGGCATTATCCAAAGCACCTGTTACTCAATAAATCACTTGCCAGGAAAATGGAGGGCAACAGACATGTCTTGTACATCTCCAAAGGAGGAAGGATTTTGCGCACCAATGGCATTGAACATATCAACATCCAAGTTCAGTATATACGGTTCCTCATATTAAGAGGTTTTCTCAATCATAAATATTGATTTACAAATTTTGGAGCTACTAATATTCAAATAAAGGACTAGTATGACTGTAAAGAAAAATTACTAAAATTCATTTGGAAAAAATAAATATTTTAGAGAGCCTACTAGACAGAAAGCATTACGCTCAATACCAAAAAGGAAATGAAGATGACCAAGAAGATATGGTCAGCATCTAGAGATGCTATGACAATCAACAATATCTCCAAGTAGCCATAGCCACTACATGATTGTATGGCTTGCTACACCTGCATGTGACTCAGTCACTTTCCTTTAATTACTCTCCTATTCTTTCCATTCTTTCCATTTCCTCCCTCAATTGTTACTTATATTGGCCAATTTTTATGTGTATGAACTTGAGTCTTAAATTAAACTACCTTGGATGCACTCATATCATCTACTACTTCTTCAGGTGCCTCTCACTTTTTATTTAAAATTTAGGAGTAAGAGAAGGCAACCTGTACTGTCTTGAAATTATTTTGTACTGGACAAAAGTTGACATTGCACTTCATTAGACTGTTTCTTAAATTAGCCACTTCTATTTTTCAGTGTCCACATCTTTTGTATATTATTGCTATCATGTAAAGGGGATGCCCTTTGCATTTGATAAATAATGTGTTAAAAATGGAGGAAAAACATCAGGGAGGTCCCTTTACACCGTGAAAAACCCCAACTAAGTAGCTTCACAGGAGTATGCTTCACACTGATTAAAACAATAAAAGTTTTTTGAAAAAAGTATATTCCACTTTTACAGAAATAGCCAAAATATGTACATAACAAAACTCTAAGAAGTTACTGTTTATGTGTTTTGGTACAAGTTACTTGCTATATTTTAAAATAATTCTCATTGCCTCTGCAGAAATATAACTGTAATACATAAACATGAGGTCAGGATACCCTAAATGCAAAGGCATGTTCCATCTACAGGCCTCGCAACTGAGGCAAAGGCCTGGGTCTACAAATAACTGTGACTGAATCTCCCTTACCTTCAGTTCCTCATGTATGAAATGAGGAAAATACAACCTCCTCCAAAAGCTCGTTATAAGATTAAATGATGTTACATAACAGAAAATGTTTAACAGACCTGATACTAAGAATTCAACATCTGACTTCCATTCCCCAGTGCAATATTAACACAGTGAACAAGCATGTGCTTCATAAAAAAATGTCATTTATAATTTTTTTCTAAATCCCAGGATCTGGGAAACAGACTCTAAAAGAATTCACCTATAACTAGATTTCTCTATTATAATATTCAATTTTAGAGTTACTAAGAAGTGTCTAGTCAATTCAATATCACTATCTGCTGACCTACTACAAACATTTAATACTTAAAATATACACATACAAATCAGTAGCTCAGAATATAAAGAAAATACTATTCACCAAAAACTGTAACACTTCCAAGAAATGTAACAAAATCCTATACAAAAATGTCCTTGAGACTGTAAATATTCTAACAAAGATGCTATTCACAACACTTTAGTTTACTGTAATCAGATCAGCAAATAAGTGGAAACAAAATGAGTATTTCCTATCAGTCTCTTGCATTGGAAAGAAAGATATATAACAGGAGAGAAAAAAAGGGCAAGCAAGGCAAGAGACAAGTTAATAACAGGATACATTAACTTAGAACTTTCAGTCCGTCAAATTACTTACAAACTTAATTCAAAAGTTTCTTTGCATTTATTCATCAACAACCATTCTGAAAACAACCCAGCAAATGATACAAACATACAGAATTCTCTGGCAAATTTATTTCTATGAAATAAATTAAGAAGCAAAAATGATAGGGGGAAAACAAATATCTACAATATTTTTTTTTCAAATAGATGAATGCTATTTTAATCAGAACCCTGCTATCTTATTCATTGACCCATATGTCAGCTTGGCTAGGCCATAATAATCAGATTTGGTCAAATATTCTGTTTTTTAAGATGAGATTTTCATTTACATCAGTAGAGTGTGAGTAAAGCAGATTATCCCCCGTAATGTGAGTAGGACTCATCCAATCAGAAAAAAACCTTAATAGAAAAAAAAAAACTGACCTCCTTGGAGGAAGAGGGAATCCTATCTACAGACTGGAAGTGCAACCTTTCCCTCAGTCTCCAGATTTTGAACTTGCCAGCATTCACAATCATGTGATCCAATTTCTTAAAATCTACCTCCATCTGATCACATATTAGGCCACAAAACAAGTCTCAATAAATCTAAGAAGACTGAAATTATATCAAGCATCTTTTCAAATCACAATGGTATGTGCTTTGAAATCAATTACAAGAAAAACTGGAAAACACAAACACATGCAAGTTAAACAATACACAACCAATGGGTCAATGAAAAAATATGAAAGGAAATAAAAAAATACTTGGAGACTAGTGAAAATAGAAACAGAACAATTAAAAATCTCTGGGACACAGGAGATCACGGGAAGATGGCGACGTGAGTAGTTCAGTGGAAATCTCCTCCCAAAAACATACATATTTAGGAAAAAACAATAAATACAACTATTCCTAAAGGAGACACCAGTGGATACAGTACAACAGCCAGGATACATCTACATCTGCGAGAACTCACCATCAAATGAAGGGGGTAAGATACAAGCTGCAGCCAAGCGGGACCCAAATGCCCACCCACCCCATAACCCGGTGGGAAGAAAGGAGTCAGAGAAGGGAGGGAGTGAAAGCCCAGGACTGCTAAACAACCAGCTCTAGAAATCCACACCTGGAGCGCAGACACAAGCTGCACGGGGTGCTGGATATTAGGGAAATGGAAAAGCAAAACTTGGGGGCAAGTCCCCGCAACCGGTGCCCCTGAGACAAAAGAAAAGCGAGGGCTTTTTGCAAGTCTTAAAGAGACAGGGACCCCAAAGCAGGACGAAGTCGTCCCGGCACACTTAGCCAGCAGCTGGGAATCCCAGGGAACTTTAAGCACCCTAATCCCCTGGGTGGCAGCGAGACTCTGAAGCCTCTCACAGCACTAAGCAGCATGCCAGTCGTTCCCCCAACTGGTGCAGACCCCGACACACCGGCCCAGTAGTTGGAGAGTGCCAGCGTGCGCCGGGGGTAGCGGCGACAGAGGGGACCAGGAGCGGTTCGTACGAGCCCGCCGTGGGGTTGACCAAGCAGCCCAGAAGTGGCCTGCGCACGCCGGCGGCAGCAGCGCCAGAGAAGCCCGGGAGAGTTCCGCACGAGCCCGCAGCAGTGGCAACCGAGCAGCCCGGGAGCAGCCCGCGCGTGTCAGCGGCGGCGGTGCCACAGGGGCACAGGAGAGGCCAATGCGCACCTGCAGCAATGCCAGAGGGAGCAGCCACACTCCCAGCAGCTGACCAGAATCCCAGGCCAACGCACAGCTGCCTGGGCCAGACCCAAAGGCCACTGCTGGTACACAGCTACCTGGCAGGGGCACCGCTATCGTGGAGGAGTGCACCTCCCATTCCTGCCACTCCCCACAGGGCTCTGCACTGCTCTGATGGAGACCACGCCAACAGCAGCTTAGGGAATTAACCCGGTGGCTGCTCCAGGAGCGCGGGTAACCAACACAGGCAGTGGAGAAGGGCAAGGCATCCAGCAAACAGGAAAGGACTTTCTTGTCCCAGCTGACACACCCACAACATGCCTACAGCCAATGCTATCACCGTGAAAAGGCAGAAAAATTTAATCCAGTCCAAAATCATTCAGACAACACCTGAGAGAGGAGCTGCACACACAGACCTAACCAGTCTCTGTGAAAAAGAACTCGAAATAAAAATCATAAACATGCTGACAGAGATGCGAGAAATATGCAAGAGCTAAGGCATGACGTCCAGAGGGAGATTACAGAAATGAAACAATCTCCGGAAGGATTTATAAGCAGGATGGATAAGATACAAGAGGCCATTGGTGAAATAGAAACCAGAGAACAGGAACGCATAGAAGCTGATGCAGAGAGAGATAAAAGGATCTCCAGGAATGAAACAATATTAAGAGAACTGTGTGACCAATCCAAAAGGAACAATATCTGCATTATACAGGTACCAGAAGAAAAAGAGAGATAAAAAGGGATAGAAAGTGCCTTTGAAGAAATAATTGGTGAAAACTTCCCCAAACTGGGGGAGGAAATAGTTGCTCAGGCTACGGAAGCACACAGAACTCCCAACACAAGGGACCCAAAGAGGATGACACCAAGACACATAATAATTAAAATGGCAAAGATCAAGGACAAGGACAGAGTATTAAAGGCAGCCAGAAAGAGAAAAAAAGTCACCTACAAAGGAAAACCCATCAGGCTATCATCAGACTTCTCAACAGAAACCTTACAGGCCAGAAGAGAATGGCATGATATATTTAATGCAATGAAACAGAAGGGCCTTGAACCAAGGATACTGTATCCAGCATGATTATCATTTAAATATGAAAGAGGGATTAAACAATTCCCAGACAAGCAAAAGCTGAGGGAATTTGCCTCCTACAAACCACCTCTACAAGGTATTTTAGAGGGACTGCTCTAGATAGAAGCACCCCTAAGGATAAACAGATATCACCAGAGAAAATAAAATCACAGCAAAGAAAGCAGAACAATCAAATACTAACTAAAGGAAAAAAATAAAATCAACTACCCACAAAAGCAGTTAAAGGAAACACAAAAGAGCACAGAATAAAACACCCAACATATGAAGAATGGAGGAGAAGGAATAAGGGAGAGAAATAAAGAATCCTCAGACTGTGTTTATAATAGCTCAATAAGCAAGTTAAGTTAGACAGTAAGGTAGTAAAGAAGCTACCTTTGGTAACCAAGAATCTAAAGCCTGCAATGGCAATTAAATACATATCTTTCAAGGTACCTTGAACCTTTGGTAACCATGAATCTAAAGCCTGCAATGGCAATAAGTACATATCTTTCAATAATCACCCTAAATGTAAATGGACTGAATGTACCAATCAAAAGACACAGAGTAACTGAATGGATAAAAAAGCAAGACCCATCTATATGCTGCTTACAAGAGACTCACCTCAAAACCAAAGACATGCACAAATTAAAAGTCAAGGATGGAAAAAGATATTTCATGCAAACAACAGGGAGAAAAAAGCAGGTGTTGCAATCTAGTATCAGACAAAATAGACTTCAAAACAAAGAAAGTAACAAGACATAAAGAAGGACATTACATAATGATAAAGGGCTCAGTCCAACAAGAGGATATAACCATTATAAACATATACGCACCCAATACAGGAGCATCAATATATGTGAAACAAATACTAAGAGAATTAAAGGAGGAAATAGAATGCAGTGCATTCATTTTGGGAGACTTTAATACACTACTCATTCCAAAGGACAGATCCACTAGACAGAAAATAAGTAAGGACACAGAGGCACTGAACAACACACTAAAACAGATGGACCTAATAGACATCTATATAACTCTACATCCAAAAGCAACAGGACACACATTCTTCTCAAGTGCACATGGAACATTCTCCAGAATAGACCATATACTAGGCCACAAAAAGAGCCTCAGTAAATTCCAAAAGATTGAAATCCTACCAACCAACTTCTCAGAACACAAAGGTATAAAACTAGAAATAAATTGTACAAAGAAAGCAAAAAGTCTCACAAACACATGGAGGCTTAACAACACGCTCCTAAATAATCAATGGATCAATGACCAATTTAAAATGGAGATCCAGCAATATATGGAAACAAATGACAACAACAACACAAAGCCCCAACTTCTGTGGGATGCAGCAAAAGCAGTCTTAAGAGGAAAGTATATAGCAATCCAGGCATATTTAAAGAAGGAAGAACAATCCCAAATGAATAGTCTTTAACATCACAATTATCAAAATTGGAAAAAGAAGAACAAATGAGGCCTAAGGTCAGCAGGAGGAGAGACATAATAAAGATCAGAGAAGAAATAAATAAAATTGAGAAGAATAAAACAATAGAAAAAATCAGTGAAACCAAGAGCTGGTTCTTCGAGAAAATAAACAAAATAGATAAGCCTCTAGCCAGACTTATTAAGAGAAAAAGAGAGTCAACACACATCAACAGAATCAGAAACAAGAAAGGAAAAATCATGACGGACCCCACAGAAATACAAAGAATTATTAGAGAATACTATGAAAACCTATATGCTAACAAGCTGGAAAACCTAGGAGAAATGGACAACTTCCTAGAAAAATACAACCTTCCAAGACTGACCCAGAAAGAAACAGGAAATCTAAACAGACCAATTACCAGCAACAAAATTGAAGTGGTAATCAAAAAACTACCCAAGAACAAAACCCCCGGACCAGATGGATTTACCTCGGAACTTTATCAGACATACACAGAAGACATAATACCCATTCTCCTTAAAGTTTCCCAAAAAAATAGAAGAGGATGGAATACTCCCAAATTCATTCTATGAAGCCAACATCACACTAATACCAAAACCAGGCAAAGACCCCACCAAAAAACCACAGACCAATATCCCTGATGAACATAGATGCAAAAATACTCAACAAAATATTAGTAAACTAAATTCAAAAATACATCAAAAGGATCATACACCATGACCAAGTGGGATTCATCCCAGGGATGCAAGGATGGTACAACATTCGAAAATCCATCAACATCATCCACCACATCAACAAAATGAAGGACAAAAACCACATGATCATCTCCATAGATGCTGAAACATCCATTCAGATTAAAACTCTCAACAAAATGGGTATAGAGGGCAAGTACCTCAACATAATAAAGGCCATATATGATAAACCCACAGCCAACATCATACTGAACAGCGAGAGGCTGAAAGCTTTTCATATGAAATCAGGAATAAGACAGGGATGCGCACTCTACCCACTGTTATTCAACATAGTACTGGAGGTCCTAGTCACAGCAATTAGACAAAACAAAGAAATACAAGGAATTCAGACTGGTAAAGAAGAAGTCAAACTGTCACTATTTGCAGATGACATGATATTGTACATAAAAAACCTGAAAGACTCCACTCCAAAACTACTAGAACTAATATCAGAATTCAGCAAAGTTGCAGGATACAAAATTAACACACAGAAATCTGTGGGTTTCCTATACACTAACAATGAACTAATAGAAAGAGAAATCAGGAAAACAATTCCATTCACAATAGCATCAAAAGGAATAAAATACCTAGGAATAAACCTAACCAAGGAAGTGAAAGACCTATACCCTGAAAACTACAAGACACTCTTAAGAGAAATTAAAGAGGACACTAACAAATGGAAACTCATCCCATGCTCCTGGCTAGGAAGAATTAATATTGTCAAAATGGCCATCCTGCCCAAAGCAATATACAGATTCGATGCAATCCCTATCAAATTACCAACAGCATTCTTCAATGAACTGGAACAAATAGTTCAAAAATTCATATGGAACCACAAAAGACTCTGAAGAGCCAAAGCAATCCTGAGAAGGAAGAATAAAGTGGGGGGGAATCTCACTCCCCAACTTCAAGCTCTACTACAAAGCCACAGTAATCAAGACAATTTGGTACTGGCACAAGAACAGAGCCACAGACCAGTGGAACAGAACAGAGACTCCAAACATTAACCCAAACATATATGGTCAATTAATATACAATAAAGGAGCCATGGACATACAACGGGGAAATGACAGTCTCTTCAACAGATGATGCTGGCAAAACTGGCCCGCTACATGTAAGAGAATGAAACAGGATCACTGTCTTACCCTATACACAAAAGTAAATTCAAAATGATCAAAGACCTGAATGTAAGTCATGAAACCACAAAACTCTTAGAAAAAAACATAGGCAAAAATCTCATGGACATAAACATGAGTGACTTCTTCATGAACATATCTCCCTGGGCAAGGAAAACAAAAGCAAAAATGAACAAGTGGGACTATATCAAGCTGAAAAGCTTCTGTACAGCAAAGGACACCATCAATAGAACAAAAAGGTATCCTACAGTATGGAAGACTATATTCATAAATGACAGATCTGATAAAGGATTGACATCCAAAATATATAAAGAGTTCACACACCTCAACAAACAAAAAACAAATAATCCAGTTAAAAAATGGGAAGAGGAGCTGAATAGACAGTCCTCTAAAGAAGAAATTCAGATGGCCAACAGACACATGAAAAGATGCTCCACGTCGCTTGTCATCAGAGAAATGCAAATTCAAACCACAATGAGATATCACCTCACACCAGTAAGGATCGCCACTATCCAAAAGACAAACAACAACAAATGTTGGCAAGGTTGTGGAGAAAGGGGAACACTCCTACACTGTTGGTGGGAATGTAAACTAGTTCAACCATTGTGGAAAGCAGTATGGAGATTCCTCAAAATGCTTAAAATAGAAATACCATTTGACCCAGGAATTCCACTTCTAGGAATTTACCGTAAGAATGCAGGACTCCCGTTTGAAAAAGACAGATGCACCCCTATGTTTATCGCAGCACTATTTACAATAGCCAAGATATGGAAGCAACCTAAATGTCCATCAGTAGATGAATGGATAAAGAAGATGTGGTACATATTCACAATGGAATATTATTCAGCCGTAAGAAGAAAACAAATCCTACCATTTGCAACAACATGGATGGAGCTAGAGGGTATTATGCTCAGTGAAATAAGCCAGGCGGAGAAAGACAAGTACCAAATGATTTCACTCATATGTGGAGTATAAGAGCAAAGAAAAACTGAAGGAACAAAACAGCAGCAGAATCACAGAACCCACGAATGGACTAACAGTTACCAAAGGGAAAGGGACTGGGGAGGATGGGTGGGAAGGGAGGGATAAGGGCAGGAAAAAGAAAGGGGGCATTACAAGTAGCATATATAATGTGGAGGGGGTACGGGCTGAGCTCTACAACACAGAGAAGACTAGTAGTGATTTTACAGCATCTTACTACGCTGATGGACAGTGACTGTGAAGGGGTATGTGGGGGGGACTTGGTGAAGGGGAGAGCCTAGTAAACATAATGTTCTTCGTGGTATTATAGATTAATGATACCAGAAAAAAAAATCTCTGGGACGCAGAAAAAGAAGTTTGAAGAGGAAAGTCCATAGTGATACAGGCCTAACTGAAGAAACAAGAAACATCTAAAATAAAAAATTTAATCCTACAGCTAAGTGAACTAGAATAACAAGAACAAACAAATCCCAGAGGAAGTAAAAGGAAGGAAATAATATAAACCATAAATGAAACAAATGAAATACAGGCTAAAAAAAAACAATTTAAAAGATCAATGCAAATAAGAAGTGGTTATTTGAAGATAAACAAAATTGACTGACCTTTAGCTAGACTCATCAAGAAAAAGAGAGGACTAAAATAAATCAGAAATAAAAAAGAAGTTACAACCAACAC
Source organism: Manis pentadactyla (assembly GCF_030020395.1). Taxonomy (NCBI): domain Eukaryota; kingdom Metazoa; phylum Chordata; class Mammalia; order Pholidota; family Manidae; genus Manis; species Manis pentadactyla. Next base: position 155,470,444 of record NC_080022.1, on the reverse strand, counting down.
CACAGAAATACATAGGATTATAAACAAATACAATGAAAAAGTATATGCCAATATATTGAACAAACTAGAAGAAATGGATAAATTCCTAGAAATAAGGGATCTTCTAAGAGTGAACCATGAAGAAATAAAAAATTTGAACAGACTAATTACTGGTGACAAAATAGAACAAGAAATCAAAAAACACCTAACAAACAAAAGTTCAGGTACAGATGGCTTCACAGACAAATTCTACCAAATATTTAAAGAAGAGTTAATACTTATTCTTCTCAAAGTATTACAAATATTGAAGAGGAAGGAAAGCACCCAAATTCTTTCTAGGAGGCCAGCATCACCCTGATACCAAAAACAGACAAAGACACCACAAATAAGGATAATCACAGACCAATATCCCTGATGAAAATAGAGGCAAAAATCCTCAACCAAATATTAGCAAACCAAATTCAACAATACAATGAAAGGATCATTCACAATGACCAAGTGGGATTTATTCTGGGGATGCAAGGATGGTACAATGTTTGTAAATCAATTAACATCATACACCACATTAACAAAAGTAAGGATAAAAACCACATGACCATCTCCATAGATGCAGAAAAAGCATTTGACAAAATTCAACATCCATTCATGATAAAAACTCTCAACAAAGTAGGTGGAGAGGGAATGTGACAAAGGTAACATCATACTCACTGGTGAAAAGCCAAAAGCTTTCCCTCTGAGATGAGAAACAAGACAGGATGCCCACTCTCTCACCACTTCTATTCAACATAGTGCTGGAAGTCCTTGAAACAGCAACCAGGCAAGAAAAAAGAACTAAAAAGATTTCAAATTGGTAAGGAAGAAGCAAAATTGTCACTATTTGCAGATGCCATAACACTATATATAGAAAAACTTAAAGACTCCACCAAAAAACTATTAAAACTAATAAATGAATGAGTAAAGTCACAGAATAGAAACTCAATATACAGAAATGTGTATGTTTCTACATGCTAATAACAAAGTAGCAGAAAGAGAAATCAAGAAAACAATTCCATTTACAATTGTATCAAAAAGATTAAAATAGTGAGGAATAAATATAGACAAGGAGGTGCAACATCTGTACACTGAAAACTATGAGAAACTGATGAAAGAAACTGCAGATGACACAAATAAATGTAAAAATACACCATGTTCATGGATAGGAAGATATAATATTGTTAAAATGGCCACTATATCCAAAGCAGATTCAATGCAACTTCTATCAAAATACCAATGGCATTTTTTCACAGAACTAGAGCAGACAGTCTTCAAATTTGCATGGAACCACAAAAAGTCCTTGAATAACTAAATCAATCTCAAGAAAGAAAAACAAAGCTGGAGATATAAGACTCCCTGATTTCAAACTATACTACCAAGCTATAGTAATCAAAGTAATAGGGTACTGGCATAAAAATAGATACACAGATAAATGCAACAGAATAGAGAGTCCAAAAATAAACCCATGCCTGTATGGTTAATTAATATATGACAAGGGAGTTAAGAATATACAATGAGTCAGAACTCACACACCTCAACACCCAAAAAGCAAATAACCCTATTAAAAAATAGGTGGAAGATATGAACAGACACTTCTCCAAAGAAGAAATTCAGATGGCCAACAAGCACATGAAAAGATACTCCACATCACTAATTATCAGGGAAACGCAAATTAAAACCACAATGAGACATCACCTCATGCCAATTAGGATGGCCAACATAGAAAAGACTAGGAACAAAAAATGCTGGCGAGGATGTGGAGAAAGGGGAACCCTCCTACACTGCTGGTGGGAATGTAAACTAGTTCAACCGTTGTGGAAAGCAGTATGGAGATTCCTCAAAAAACTCAACATAGGAATACCATTTGGCCCAGGAATTCCACTCCTAGGAATTTACCCTAAGAATGCAGCAGCCCAGTTTGAAAAAGACATATGTACCCCTATGTTTATTGTGGCACTATTTACAATAGCCAAGAAATGGAATCAACCTAAGTGTCCATCAGTAAATGAATGGAAAAAGAAGATGTGGTAGATATACACAATGGAATATTATTCAGCCGTAAGAAGAAAACAAATCCTATCATTTGCAACAACATGGATGGAGCTAGAGGGTATTATGCTCAGTGAAATAAGCCAGGTGGAGAAAGACAAGTACTAAATGATTTCACTCATCTGTGGAGTATAAGAACAAAGCAAAAACTGAAGGAACAAAACAGCAGCAGACTCACAGAACCCAAGAATGGACTAACAGTTACCAAAGGGAAAGGAACTGGGGAGGGTGGGTGGAAAGGGAGGGAGAAGGGGAATAAGGGGCATTATGATTAGCACACATAACCTGGGGGGGAGTTACAGGGAAGGCAGTATAGCACAGAGAAGACAAGTAGTGACTCTATAACATCTTACTACGCTGATGGACAGTGACTGTAATGGGGTATGTGGTGGGAACTTGATAATGGGGGGAATCTAGTAACCATAATGTTGCTCATGTGATTTTATATTAATGAAGCCAAAATTTAAAAAAAATTAAAAAAATAATTTTTTTTTTAAAGAAAATACCATGAGGAAAAGTCTGTTCAGTAAACAGTATTGGGGTAACTGGACAGCAACACATGCAAATACATGAAACTGGACCATTGTCTTACACCATATCCAAAAATAAACTCAAAATGGATTAAAGGCCTAAATATAAGACCTGAAACAATAAAACCCCTAGATAAAAACATAAGCAGTACACTCTTGAACATCAGCACTCATAATTTTTTTATGGATATGTCTTCCCAGGTAAGGGAAACAAAAGCAAAAATCAACAAGTGGCACTACATCAAGCTAAAAAGCTTATGCACAGCAAAGGAAATCATCAGCAAAAAAGGCAAACTATTGAATGGGAGATATTTGAAAATGATATATCCAACAAAGGAGTTAATATCCAAAATATAAAGAACATAATTCAACACCAAAAAGACAAATAATCCAATTTTAAAATGTGCAGAGGACCTAAACAGACATTCTTCCAGAGGAGACATATACATGGCCCACAGGTACATGAAAAGATGCTCAGCATCACTAATCAAGAGGGAAATGCAAATCAAGATGAGGTATCACCGCACACCAGTCAAAATAGCTAGTATCAAAAAGACTAGAAAAAACAAGTGTTGGTGAGGATGTGCAGAAGAGGAACCCTTCTCTGTTGGTGAGAATGTAAATTGATACAGCCACTATAGAAAATAGTATGGATGTTCCTCAGGAAAAAAACCTAAAAATAGAAATACTACATAACCCAGTTTCTTTTCTGGTAATTTACCCAAAGAAAGCAAAAACACTAATTTGAAAAGACATAGGTATCCCTATGTTTATTGAACCATTATTTACAATAGCCAAGATATGGAAGCAACAGAAGTGCCCACTGTTATATAAATGGATAAAGAAGATGTAGTACATATATACCACGGACTATTACTCAGCCATAAAAAGAATGAAATCTTGTCATTTGGGACAACATGGACAGACCTACAGGGTATTAGGCTAAGTGAAATGAGGCAGAGAAAGGTTAGTACCATATGATTTCACTTATATGTGTGATCAAAAAAACAAAACAAATGAACAAAACAGAAATAGACTCAAAGAGAACAGACTGGAGATTGCCATAGGGGAAGTGGGTGGGGGATGGGCGAGGTAGGTGAAGGGATAAAAAGAGGGACACTCAATTACAAAAAAAATCACAGGGATTAAAGGTACAGCATAGGTAATATGGACAATAATTGTAATATCTTTGTACAGTGACAGTTGGTAACTACACTTACCAGTAAGCATTTCATCATGTATATAATTGTAGAACCTGAAACCAATTGTATTGTGCACCTGAAACCAATATAATGGTATATAACAACTATACTTCAAGAAAAATATAATCTATACATCTTTCCCTCTCCATCTCTTTCCTTTTTTCCCTCCCTCCCATCCTCTCTCTCTCCCTCCGATCCCCCACCCCCATCTCTCTCCATACACATATACCCCATACCCTGTTGTTTCTGTTTCTCTGGAAAACTCTGGCTAATATAACTCGCACACCATCAACTCATCCCTCAAAAAATGATCCCAACACCAACAATATATAATCACTTTATCCTTCCTTTTTTACCTTATTTTTTGACAAAGTAATACCTCAATAAATGAATCCTATAAAAACAGCAACTTCCTTAGTCATATACTTACCAGGGTCTATAAGAAATGGAACATCTTTTAAAAACTGCAAACCAAACTTAACATCGTTTTGTGGGGCTTCCACAAGTCTACATGCATCTGAATTATGGAAGGCTAACAATCAGGAAAAGTGAAGTCAACAAAGTTTCACTTTACCATCGAAGCCTACCCTCTTCTCTGTGGTTTCCATTTTCTTTCAACAACCTTATCAACATATCAGTTCCCCAAATCTTATGCTGATTTCAATATGGTGTTGAGTGCCTCTAATAAGTTTATTATTTCACTTTTTTTTCTTTTCAACTCCAAACTTTCCATTTGCTTTTTCTATAATGTCTGTCTCATTATTGAGATTTTCTATTTGTTATCATACTTTCCTTTAACTCTAGAAACATGGTTCATTCAGTTCTTAGAACATTTTTACAATACCTGCTTTAAAATCCTTCTCTATAAAATTTAACATTTGAAGACAATCAGCAACAATATTTATTGCCTGCCTTTTTTTCACAATATGCTACACTTTCTTGATATGTTTCATAACATTATGTTGAAAACTAGACATTAAAATTATATAAATATAATATATAACATCTCTGGAAATCTGTCTTCTTCTATAATGTGCAGTTTCTACTATCTCTATTCAGTTTTACTTTTCTTTAACTCTTGTTTTTATTTTAAAGCCTGGTCTTCAGGGGAGCTTCACCTGTGTCTATGTAACTTAGTAGTTAGTCAATGATTTAACAGAGAATTTGTTCAAATACTCAATAAACGTTGTCAACTTTTACTCAAACTCAATAAAGATCATCATCCTTTACAAAAGGATCTATGTGTGGACAAGGGAGCAGATTCAACACTCAAAACATTTTCAAGTCTTCCCAGATTTTAGTTTCCCTGAACCCTTTCATGGCTCCTCTGTACCAACATGAAGCCCCACCTAACCAGGACTTTACGCTAAAAGAGCCACTGACCCTCTCAACTCTTATGCCCCCAAGACTGTAACTTCCATGGACAGTGCTGCTAGGCGTGGCAAAACCTGCCACTCCAGGTTGAATGGGCACCTTCCGAATTGTGTTTTCATGCTTTTCTTTCTTTCTTCCATATTTGACACAGTGATGAGTACAGAGTACATTTTTGCTTACTTCTACCCAGAAATTACACTGGAAGAAATTTGCCTTATAACCCATGTGGTCAAACCATATTCCTAGAAAGCAACAATTAAGACTCCAAGATCTAATCATGTTATACTATTTTCACATTTCTCCTTCTCTCCACTGCACCCATGCTATAAAGTGCACACTATGAGCTGACAGCATGTGTTAAAAGACTGTTGAATGCCAGACTAATATCCATTTTGATAATCTTCTTTACTAACAAAACCATTATCATTTCCTAGCTTTCCTTGTAATTAGAAGTTAAGTTGAGAAGATGCACTAACTGAAAAGAAAATGACTATCTTGAGATCATTAGGGAAAGAGGTCACATTCTAAAGATATCAAAGCTAGGAAGAACCTAGGTCACTAATGATATCATAGAAACATTTCACTAGCCATGTACTGCCTACCCACAGACTTTTAATTACATGGTTTGTGTAGGCCACTGTAACTACCAGCAGCTGAACTTAATTCCTAACTGGAATGATACAGTGAAAAGAATGCCACAAACCTGATAATCAGATCACTATAAGCCATTGAGAAGAATACTATTCTCATTTAATATATGTAGAAAGTGCATAAAAATCTGACTATGAGTAATAGCAAATAATCAATTTAGTCCACAGCCCTCTCACTGTCACACAAAAAACGCGTAGCATTAAAAGATGCCTGCTGGGTTTGAGTCCACAGCTCCACTCCACTTCAGTTTTTCTAAGCTATAAAACAGGATTAAGAATGGTATCTATCTTCTCATAGTACTGCGATAAGGAGTACGAGAAAATTCATGCAATGCCTTCAGAACAGTGCCAAGCACATGCTGCAGCAACAATGTTAGTGATAGCTCATGATGACTAGTAAGTTGTGATAGGCCATCATAAAAGTGACTATATTAAAAACACAAAGTAAAAGACACTTTTCTTAATGATGTTAATTTTCAATTTCAAGACTGAATTTTGATCTATTGTTGGCTTTCTTTTGTCTCTTGCTATCACCCTGCAGATAAGCAAACAGTGAGCAGAGAAATAATGAGATATAAGTAACAGGAAACCCTAAGATGTTTTCTCTTCTTTTCCTTTTCTCTTGTAAGAGCATAGCCTTATACTGACACAGATTTTAAGACATCAAAGTTCCCCCTCTGGAATAACAATATAAAGTTTTAATTAACAGTGGTTCAAAATTTTTTATATTTCCTTACCCAGAAGATCCAGTGCTCTTACAAACACCAAGGAGGGGCCTTTTTTCAGCAAAGTTGTCACACTTTTGAGCACCTGATAAGGAACAAAAAATTAAGTGTGAAACAAAATTTTGAGAAGTATTTTATATATTTCCCATTATTTTCACATTCTCAAATTTTATACCTGAAGAGATAGCAAACACTCATTATAAATTAACATAATTTATACTCTTAAAAAAATAGAAAGTTATAAATAAACCTACAACTATTTTTAAAAGTAAACCACCATTCAAAATCTTTTCTTTTTTAATTGGCACTGAATCCAATCTTTTTTTGGGGGGGGATCCACAAATGTATTTATTTTCTTTGTAATCTCTACACATACTTTGTGTCTGATTGACTCACAAAATCAGCCCACCAAGAGGACTGCCCATCTGGACGGAAAAGCTAAAATTCTTTTCTGGTGTTGAGAAGTCCTTTTATATTATATTATGTCTCCCTCCAGCCATATTTCTGCCAGTAACCAGGAACTATTTCTTCCTGCCACCTCTTTTTTTTAATGAAGTAGAGTTGATATACAATCCTATATTGGTTTCCAGTATACACCACAATGATTCAACAATTACCCAAATTATTAAATCCTCACTCCAACCACTGCAGTTACTATCTGTCAGCACAGGAAGATGTTACAGAATTACTGGCTATATTCTCCATGCTGTGCTAACATTCCTGTGACCAGATTACATTATGATTGATAACTGTTATGCCCCTTTATCACCAACCCCTTCCCCAACCACCCACTCCAACCGCTCTGCAATGACAATCACTAGTCACTTCTCAGTGTCTGAGTCTACTGCTATTTTGTTCATTTTGTTTTATTTTGTTTTTCAATTCCACAAACAAGTGAAATCATATGGTATTTGTTTTTCTTTGCCTGGCTAATTTCACTGAGTATAATATCCTCTAGGTCTATCCATGCTGTTGCAAATGGCAGGATTTCTCTCTTTTTTGTAGCTGAATAATCCATTATGTATATGTACCACTTCTTTATTCATCTACTGATGGACACTTTAGTCGCTTCCGTACCTTGGCTAAGTATCTTGGCTATTGTAGATAATGCGGCAATACATATAGGGGTAAATGTATCTTTCAAATCAGGAATAGTTTTTCAGTGGAGTCTTTAGGGTTTTATATATATATATATATCATGTCATCTGCAAATAGTGACATTTTAATTTCTTCCTTACCAATCTGGATGCCTTTTATCTCTTGAACTTGTTTGATGCCACGGCAAGGACCTCCAGGACTATGTTAAATAGAAATGGGGAGGGAAAGTGGGCATCCTTGTCTTGTTCCTGATTTTAGAGGAAAAACTTTCAGCTTTTCAACATTTACTATGATGTTAGCTGTAGGTTTGTCATATATGCCCTTTATTATGTGAGGTATATACCCCCATAACCATTTTGTTCAGAGCTTTTATCAATAATGGATGTTGAATCCTGTCAAATGATTTTTCTGCATCTATTGAAATGCTCATGTAATTTTTACCTTTTTTTTGTTAATGTGGTGTATGATGTTAACTGATTTAAAAATATTGTACAATCCTTGCATCCCTGGAATAAATCCCCCTTGGTCATGATGGATAATCCTTTTGCTGTATCTTTGAACTCAGTTTGTCAACACTTTGTTGAGGATTTTTGCATCTATGTTCATCAGAGATATTGGTCTAAAATTTACTTTTTTGGTAGTATCTTTATTTGGTTTTCGTATTAGAGTAATGGTGGCCTCACAGAATGAGTTGGTAAATATTCCCTCCTCTTCTACTTTCTGGAATACATTAAAAAGGATGGGTATTAGCTCTTCTTTAAATGTTTGGTAGAATTCATCTGTGAAGCCATCTAGTCTTAGACTATTGTTTGTTAGGCATCTTTTGAGTACCAATTAAATTTTGTTACTGGCAAATAATTGGTTCACATTTTCTGCTTCTTTCTGGGTCAGTCTTGGAAGGTTGTACTTTTCTAGGACTTTGTCCATTTCTTCTAGGTTGTCCAACTTATTGGCATATTATTTTTCATAGAACTTTCTAATAATTATTTGTATTTCTGTGGTGTCAGCTGTAACTATTCCTTTTTTAGTTTCTGATTTTATTTATTGGTGTCCTCTCATTTTTCCTTCATGAATCTGACTAGGGGTTTGTCTACTTTGTTTATTTTCTCAAAGAAACAGCTCTTGGTTTAATTTTTTTCTATTCTTTTATTCTTCCCTATTTTATCTATTTCTCCTCTAATCTTTGTAATGGCTCTCCTTCTACTAACTTTGGGTTTCACTTGTTCTTCTTTCTCTAGTTTCTTTAATTGTAAGTTTATACTATTTGGGATTGTTCTTCTTTCTTGAGGTAAGCCTATAGTGCTCTGTACTTCCCTCTCAGAATCTCTTTTGCAGTGTCCCACATATTTTGAACTGTCTGTCTTTGTTTTTATTTGTCTCCATGTTTTGCTTGATTTCTTCCCAACCTCAATATTATACACATTCTCCATGAGACCACAAAACCACCCATAATTCCACCAACTAATTACCTAAGACTAGTATAATCTTGATGTCAAAACTAAATAAAGGTAGTCAGGACAGAAAAACTTGTAAGCCATTCTCAATATACGTAAATGAAAAATCTTAAAATACTAGAAACTCGATAGTGAAGTATTAGAAATTTTAGCTATATTGACATACATTGGTCTTTACCTAAGAGTTTCTCAAAAAATCTAAAATTTTGTGAAATTCTCTGTATCAATCAAAATTATAATACTCTTTGATAGAGAAATATCACTGCTAAGATTTCATCCTATGCATACACTCAGTCATGAGGAAATTAACTTGTGTGCACTATTGTTCACTATTGCATTGTTTTGTAATAGCAAATGACTAATAAAATCCCAGTATTTAATGGAGCATTTCCTACAGCTGTAAATGAATTAAGACAACATATAAATAAGATCCAACATATAAAATGAAAAGAGCAATACAAAAACAGAAAGATACAGGATGATATCCCATCTTTTGTGCAATAAGAAGACTTATTTGCATATATATACTATGTGTATGTACATATATATACATACATAAACATACACACAAACTCTGCCAAGATATATAATAAATATTAATTAACAGTTACCCATCAGAAGGAGAACAGAAAAAGCAGAAGGTAGGGAACAAAAATGGGAGGAAAGTTTTCACTGGGTATATTTTTTATACTTTTCAGTTTTCAAACCATGTGAATATATTAATTTCCCCCAAAATTTTGCTTTGTTTTTAAATAGGCAGCAAAGGCCAGAAGAAACAAGTAAGTGGGTTGTTACAACTTCTGAAATAAGCTGGTAGACTGAAGACATGCTTTTCATTTTACCTCCTTTGAAAATACAAGTGAAAGCACATTAAAACAAATAGGGTTAAATAAATACATATAGTAACACCAACAAATTTGGTAAATAGATGAGTGATGACTAACTTAGCAACCCAAAGGAAAAGTTCAAATAGTGGTAGGGAGAAACAAAACTTAAGATTGAAATTACTTGACACCTGATTAAAGTTCACCTGAGATTAAAGTTAGGAGCCTGTGAGATTCTTCTGGAGAATTTAACAAGTCATTCCATGAAGAAAGACTAAAAGACACTGTCAATTAGAAGGCTCCCACAAACAGCACAACCAAAGCACCAAAATAAAGTTGACAAACACACAGACCTTTAAATCAGTTTTTCAGTTTGTCACTTAAAAATATCTGCAGACAACCCTTCTGGGTATTTAACCAAAGAAAAAAAAAATACAGTAATTCAAAAAGATATAAGCAACCTTATATATACAGCACTATTTACAATAGCCAAGATACAGAAGCAATCGATATCCATCAACAGATGAATGGATAAAGATGATATAGTACATATATAAAATGGAGTATTATTTGACCATGAAAAAAGAATGAAATCTTGCCATTTGCAACCATGGATGGATATTATGCTGAGTGAAATAAGTCAGAGAAAGACAAATACCTTATGATTCACTTATATGTGGAATCTAAAAAACAAAACAAATGAAAAAATGCAGAAAGGGTCTCATAAATACAGACAAAAAATGGGTGATTGCCAGAGATGATGTGTCAGAAGCGAAGCCTAAACAGGAGGAGGGGATCAAGAGGTACAAACTTCCAATTATAAAGTAAGTAACTCACAGGGATGAAAAGTGCAGCACAGGGAACACAGTCAATAATTTGTAATAACTCTGTATGGTGACAGTTGGCAACTACACGTAGTATGGTGAACATTTCATAATCGTATATAAATGTTGAATCACTATTTGGTACACCAGAAACTAATATTATGTCAACTATACTCAATTAAAAATATGTACCTATGGATACATTCAAGATGGTAGCATGAGAGGTGAGACAGAGAACTCTTCCCAAAACCACATATACTAGGAAAAAATAGTTAATACAACTAATCCTAAAAGAGCAACAGGAAAGAAGGCTGCACTAGACTGCATATACCTGGACAACAGAGCAGACCTCACAAAACAGGGTAACATACCAAAGCCTTGAACCAGCAGGACCCAAGCCCTTCCCCCACCTCAGCTCACCGGAGAGGAAGAGAAACAGAGCAGGGAGGGGGTGAAAGCCTAGGACTGCTGAACACCCAGCCCTGGAAATCTACTTTGGAGCACAAATCTACATTGCATGGTGATCTAGAGATTAGTGGGGTTGGAAAGCTGAGACAGGCAGAATACTTGAAAGACTGAGATTCCAGCTATTTGTGGAGAACAGGGATCCACATCCAGCCACTCTGGGACAAAGAAAAGGTGGGTGGTCTGAGAGGCTTCCTAGCAGCGAGAGGGCTGCTGAAGGGATGGGGTTTGCATAGAGCTTGCTGTGCAGGAGAAGGGATAGGTTGTTTCGGGACGCTCTGCCCAGCAGGTTGGGAATTTTCAGGAGTTCAGGTGCTCCATCCCCCTTGCTGGCTACTCAGTTCCAAGGCCACCTACTGTGACAGGTAGTCTGCTATGCCTTCCTTTTGGCCTGCTGACACTGGCTTGCAAACCGGTAGTCATTGCACTGGCATCAGGCCAGCCAGAGAGAGGCTCCGCATACAACAGCTACATACACAAAGCACAGAGGCTTTCACCTGTGTGCTGGGCCCACTGAATCTGAAACTGGAGACAGGCACTGCAGCTGGGAAGCAGGAAACAGCTCTTCCCCCACCGCAGGCACCAGGATGGCTCCCCTGCGACACCCGACATCACTCTAGGGACTGAGCAGCTCCAGAAACTAGAGCTTCTGGGTACTAGAGGGCACTACATAGAAATACGAAACATCAAAGGAAACTGGTTCAGACCAAAATCTCACAAACCCCAGAAAAAAGGCCAAATGAAACTGAACTCACCAATCTTCCTTAAACAGAGTTCAAAATAAAAATCATAAATATGCTCATGTAGGCACAGAAAATTATTCAAGAACTCAGGAACAAATTTGGATAGAGATTCAATCATTAAGAAATTCCATATCTGAAATGCAACATACAATGGAGGGATTTAAAAGCAGATTAGGGAAATAAGCAAGGCAGAGATTAAAGGTGGTGGTGTGACAGGTCAGACAGCGGCTCCCTCCTAAAACCGCATAAATACGAAAATATAATTAATACAACTAATCCTGAAAGAGAAACAGGAAAGATGACTGTGCCAGACTGTGTACACCTAGAGAAAAGAGCAGACCTCACAGCACACGGTAACGTACCAAAGCTGTGGCCCAGTGGGACCCAAGCTCCTCCACCAGCCCAGTTCACCAGTGGTAGGAAGAGAAATGGAGCAGGGAGGGAGTGGAGGCATGGGAATGCTGAATACCTAACTCTGGAGATTTTCTCTGGGAGCACAAACCTACATTTCATGATGTTTTCATGATACTCTCATGATTAGGGGATTGGAAAGCTAAGAAAGGCAGAATTCCTAGAGAGACTGAGGTTCCAGACGTTTGTGGAAAGCAGGGATCCATATCCAGCTGCTCTGGGACAAAAGAAAGGTGGGCAATCTGACAGACATCCTAACAAGGAAACCATTGGAAGAGGGCTGCTAAAGGGGCAAGGACTGCACAGAGGTTACTTATCAGGAGAAAGGACAGGTAGACAAAATTGTCCAGCTGTACTCTGCACAGCAGGTTGGGAGCTTTCATGATTTTCAGGCACTCCACCTCCCTGGCTGGCTACACAGCTCCAAGGACTCCCTCTGTGATAGGCAGCCTACTACGCCTTTCTCCTGGCCAGCCCCACCTGGCTCTCAAACCGGCAAGCCCTACCCTGGCATTAGACTGCCAGAGGGAATATCTGTCTACGGCAACTACAAACGCAAAGCATAGAGGCTTATACCTATGTGCTCAGCCCACTGGTTCAGGCATAGCTGCCGGGAAGCAGGAAACAGCTCTTTCCTCCCCCCAGACACCAATACCACTTCCCTGAGACCCCAGACACTGCTTCAGGAGCTGAGCAGCTCCACACAGTAGAGCTTCTGGACACAAGAGAGCACCATATAAAACTATGAGATGCCAAAGGAACCTGGTTCAGAGTAAAATTAATATGATTCCCGAGAAAGACGACATGGACCACATGAATCTTCCTGAAAGGGAGTTCAAAATAAAAATCATTAATGTGATAATAGAGGTACGGAAGGATATTCAAGAACTCAGGAATTAATTCTGGTCAGAGATCCAATCATTGAAGAGGACAATGGAGGGTATTAAAAGAAGATTAGATACAGTGAAGGAGACGATAAATGAAATAGAAACTAGAGAAGAGGAATACAAAGAAGCTGAGGCACAGAGAGAAAAAAGGATCTCTAAGAATGAAAGAATATTGAGAGAACTGTGTGACCAATCCAAATGGAACAATATTCACATTATAGGGGTACAAGAAGAAGAAGAGAGATAAAAACAGACACAAAGGGTCTTTGAGGAAGTAATTGCTGAAAACGTCCCCAATCTAGGGACAGAGATAGTCTCTCATGGAGATCCACAGATCTCCCAACACAAGGAACCCAAGGAAGACAACACCCAGACACACAGTACTTAAAATGGCAAAGATCAAGGATAAGGACAGACTACTAAAAGCAGCCAGAGAGAGAAATAAGATCACATACAAAGGAAAGCCCATCAGGCTAACATCAGACTTCTCACCAGAAATCCTACAGGCCAGATGGGAGTGGCATGATATATTTAATGCAATGAAGCAGAAGGAACTCAAAACAAGATTACTTTATCCGGCAAGATTATCATTTAAATTTGAAGGAGGGATTAAACAACTTCCAGATAAGCAAAAGCTGAGAGAATTTACCTTCCACAAACCATCTCTACAGTCTATTTTGGAGGGACTGCAATAGATGGAAGTGTTCCTAAGGTGTAATACCTGTCACCAGAGGTGATAAACCACAGTAAAGAAAGTAGAACAGCTAATTACTAAGCAAATACAAAATTAAATTAACTATCCCAAAAGTCAATCAAGGGATAAACAAAGAGCACACAATATGATACCTAATATATAAAGAATTGACGAGAAAGAAAAAGGAGAAAAAGAAAAGAACCCTTAGATTGTGTTTGTAATAGCATATTAAGTGACTTAAGTTAGACTCTTAGATAGTAAGGAAGTTAATTGAACCTTTGGTAATCACGAATCTAAAGCCTGCAATGTTAATAAGTACATACCTATTGATAATCACCCTAAATGTAAATGGACTGTATGCACCAATCAAAAGACATAGAGTGACTGAATGGATAAAAAAAGCAAGACCCATCTTTATGATACCTACAAGAGACTCTAAACCCAAAGACCTACATAGACTAAAAGTGAAGGGATGGAAAAAGATATTTCATGCAACTAAGAGAGAAAAAAGCAGGCGTTACAGTAGTTGTATCAGACAAAATAGACCTCAAAACAAAGAAAGTCATAAGAGACAAAGAAGGACATTACATAATGATAAAGGGGTTAATTCAACAAGAAGATATAACCATTACAAATATCTATGCTCCCAACACAGGATCACCTACATAGATGAAACAAATAATAACTGAATTAAAACGGGAAATACAATGAAATGCATTCATTCTAACAGACTTCAACACTCCATTCACTCTGAAGGACAGATCAACCAGCAGAAAATAAGTAAGGACACAGAGGCACTGAACAACACATTAGAACAGATGGACAGCTACAGAACTCTACACCCAAAAGCAGCAGAATACACATTCTTCTCAAGTGCACATGGAACATTTTCAAGAACAGAACATCTACCAGGTCACAAAAAGAGCCTCAGTAAATTCAAAAAGATGAAATTGTACCAACCAGTTTCTCAGATCACAAAGGTATGAAACTAGAAATAAATTACATAAAGAAAATGAAAAATCCCACAAACACATGGAGGCATCACAACATGCCCCTAAATAATTGATGGATCAATGACCAAATAAAAACAGAGATCAGGCAATATATGGAGACAAATAACAAGAATAATTCAACACCACAAAACTTGTGGGATGCAGCCAAGGCCATGCTAAGAGGTAAGTATATTGCAATACAGGCCTACCTCAGGGAAGAAGAACAATCCCATACAAACAGTCAAACCTCACAACTAATAAAACTAGAAAAAGAAGAACAAATGAGGCCCAAAGTCAGTAGAAGGAGGGACATAATAAACATTAGAGCAGAAATAAATAAAATCGAGAAGAATAAAACAATAGAAAGAATCAATGAAAGCAAGAGCTGCTTCTCTGAGAAAATAAACAAAATAGATAAACCCCTAGCAAGACTTAACAAGAAAAAAAAAGAGAGTCTACACACATAAACATAATCAGAAATGAGAAAGGAAAAATCATTATGGACAACACAGAAATACAAAGAATTACTAGAGAATACTATGAAAAATTATATTCTAACAAACTGGATAACCTAGAAGAATTAGACAACTTTCTAGAAAAATACAACCTTCCAAGGCTGACCAAGGAAAAAACAGAAAATCTGAACAAACCAATTACCAGCAAAAACATTGAACTGGTAATCAAAAACATACCTAAGAACAAAACTCCTGGACCAGATGGCTTCACCGCTTAATATTATCTAACATTTAGTGAAGACCTAATACCCATCTTCCTTAAAGTTTTCCAAAGAGTAGAAGACAACGGAATACTTCCAAACTCATTCTATGAGGCCGGCATCATTCTAATACCAAAACCAGGCAAGGACACCACTAAAAAGAAAATTACAGACCAATATCCCTGATGAACATAGATGCAAAAATACTCAACAAAATATTAGCAAACTGAATTCAAAAATACATCAAGAGGATAGTACACCATGATCAAGTAGGATTTATTCCAGGGATGCAAGGACGGTACAACATTCAAAAATCCATCAGCATCATCCATCACATCAACAAAAAGAAGGACAAAAACCACATGATCATTTCCATAGATGCTGAAAAAGCATTTGACAAAATTCGACATCCATTCATGATAAAAACTCTCAACAAAATATGACAAACCCACATCCAACATTATACTTATCAGCGAGAAGCTGAAAGCTTCTCTTTTAAGATTGGGAACAAGACAAGGATACCCACTTTTCGAACTTCTGTTCAACACAGTACTTGAGGTCCTAGTCACGGCATTCAGACAACACAAAGAAATAAAAGGCATCCAGATAGGCAAGGAAGAAGATAACTGTCCCTGTTTGCAGATGACATGATATTATACATAAAAAACCCTAAAGAATCCACTCCAAAACTACCAGAACTAACATCTGAATTCAGAAAAATTGCAGGATACAAAATTAATACACAGAAATCTGTGGCATTCCTATACACTAACAATGAACTAGCAGAGAGAGAAATCAGGAAAACAATTCCATTCACAATTGCATCAAAAAGAATAAAATACCTAAGAATAAACCTAACCAAGGAAGTAAAAGACCTAGACTCTGAAAACTGCAAGACACTCATGAGAGAAATTAAAGAAGATACCAATAAATGGAAACACATCCCATGCTCATGGATAGGAAGAATTAATATTGCCAAAATGGCCATCCTCCCAAAAGCAATTTACAGATTCAATGCAATTCCTATTAAATACCAACAGCATTCTTCAACGAACTAGAGAAAACAGTTCTAAAATTCTTAGGGAAACAGAAAAGACCTCGAATAGCCAAAGCAATTCTGAGAAGGAAGAATAAATCTGGGAAGATTATGCTCCCGAACTTCAAGCTCTACTACAAATCACACTAATCAAGACAATTTGGTACTGGCACAAGAACACACACACAGACCAGTGGAACAGACTAGAGAGCCCTGATATAAACCCAACCATATATGGTCAATTAATAAATGATAAAGGAGCCATGGACATACAATGGGGAAATGACAGCCTCTTCAACAGCTGGTGTTGGCAAAACTGGACAGCTACATGCAAGAGAATGAAACTGGATTACTGTTTAACCCCATACACAAAAGTAAACTTAAAATGGATCAAAGACTTGAATGTAAGTCATGAAACCATAAAACTCTTAGAAGACAACACAGGCAAACATCTCCTGAATATAAGCATGAGCAACTTCTTCCTGAACACATCTCCTCGAGCAAGGGAAACAAAAGCAAAAATGAACTCATGGGACTACATCAAACTAAAAAGCTTTTGTAAGGCAAAGGACATCATCAACAGAACAAAAAGGCATCCTACAGTATGGGAGAATATATTTGTAAATGACATACCCAACAAGGGGTTAACATCCAAAATATATAAAGAACTTCCATGCCTCAACACCCAAAAAGCAAATAACCTGATTAAAAAATGAGCAGAGAATATGAAGAGACAGTTCTCCAAAGAAGAAATTCAGATGGCCAACAGACACATGAAAAGATGCTCCACATCACTAATCATCAAGCAGATGTATATTAAAACCACAATGAGATATCACCTTACACCAGTAAGGATGAAAAGTCTAAGAACAACAAATGCTGCTGAGGATGCAGAGAAAGGGGAACCCTCCTACACTGCTGGGGCAATGTAAGCTAGTTCAACCATTGTGGAAAGCAGTACAGATGTTCCTCAAAAAAGTAAAAACATAAATACCATTTGACCTGGGAATCCCACTCCTTGGAATTTACCCAAAGAATACAACTTCTTAGATTCAAAAAGACACATGCACCCCTTTGTTTATCACACCACTTTCTACAATAGCCAAGATATGGAAGCAACCTAAGTGTCCATCACTAGATTAATACATAAAGAAGAGGTGGTACATATACACAATGGAATATTATTCAGCCATAAGAAAGAAACAAATCCTACCATTTGGAACAACATGGATGGAGCTGTAAGATATTATGCTCAGTGAAATAAGCCAGGCAGAGAAAGACAAGTGCCAAATGATTTCCCTCATTTGTGGAGAATAACAAGGAAGCAAAACTGAAGGAACAAAATAGTAGACTCAGAGACTCCAAGAAGGAACTAGTGGTTACAAAAGGGGAGGGGTGTGGGAGGGTGGGTGGGTTGTGAGGGAGAAGGGGATTGAGGAGTATTATGTTTAGTTCACATGGTGTGGGGGATCACGGGGAAAACAGTGTAGCACAGAGAAGGGACATAGTGGATCTCTGGCAACTTGCTGCACTGATGGACAGTGCCTGCATTGGGGTATGGGTGGGGACCTGATAATATGGGTAAATGTAGTAAGCACATTGTTTTTTCATGTGAAACCTTCATAAGAATGTATTTCAATAATACCTTAATAAAAATTTTTTTTAAAAAAAGAAAGAAGCCAGAGAAAGGCAAATACCAAATGATTTCACTTATTTGTGGAGTATAAAAACAAAGCAAAACAGGAGGAACAAAATAGCAGTAGACTCATAGATACTGAGAAGGGACTAGTGGTTACCAAAGGGGAGGGACTGAGGAGAGTGGGTGCGGAGGGAGAAGGGGATTAGGGGGCACAATAATTCACAATCACAATATAAGTAGGTCACAGGGACAGTAGTACAGCATGGAGAATAAAATTAATGACTCTGTAACATCTTGCTATGTTGGTGGAGAGTGACCGCAACACAGTGGGTGAAGACTTGATAATATGGGATTAATGCTGAACCACTGTGTTGTGTATGTGAAACCATCATAAGATTGTATATCAATGTTACTTGAATAAAAATAAATACATAAAACTAAATCAATCAATCAATCAATAAAAGCAGGTTAGATTTGTAGAAGAGACGGTAAATGGAATAGAAATTAGAGAAGAGCAATACAAAGAAGCTGAAGCAAAGAGAGAAAAAAGAATGTCTAAGAATGAAAGAATATTGTGAAAACTGTGACCAATCCAAATGGAACAATATTCTCATTATAGGGGTACCAGAAGAATAAGAGAGAAAAGAAGGAATAGGAAGTGTCATTAAGGAGGTAATTCCTGAAAACTTCCCCAATCTGGCAAAGGAGATGGTCTCTCAGGCCATGGAGGTGCACAGATCTCCCAACACAAGGAACCCAAGGAAGACAACACCAAGACATATAATAGTTAAAGTGGTAAAGATAAAGGTAAGGGAAGACTTTTAAAAGAACCTAGACAGAGAAAAAAGATTACACACAAAGGAAAAGCCATCAGGCTATCATCGGATTTCTCAACAGAAACCTTACAGGCCAGAAAGGAGTGGCATGATATATTTCATACAATGAAACAGAAGTGCCTTGAACCAAGAATGCTGTATCCAGAAAGGTTATCATTTAAATTTGAAGGAGGGATTAAAATTTTTCAGAGAAGCAAAAACTGAGAGAATTTACCTCCCACAAACCAACTTTACAGTGCATTTTGAAGGGACTGCTATAGATGGAAGTATTCCTAAGGCTAAATAGCTGTCACCAGGAGAAATAAAACCACAGCAAAGTAGGACAATTAAATACTAAGCAGATGCAAAACCAAGTTAACTACCCCCAAATCAATCAATAGATAGACAAAGACTGAAGAATACAATACCTAACATATAAAGAGTAGAGGAGGAAGAAAAAGGAGGGAAAAAAAACCCAGACCTTTAGGTTGTGTTTGTAATAGCATATTAAGTGAGTTAAATTAGACTGTTAGATAGTAATGGAATTACCCCTGAACCTTTGGTAACCACGAATCTAAAGCCTGCAATGGCAATAAGTACATACCTATTGATAATCACTCAAAATGCAAGCAGTCTGAATGCACCAATCAAAAGACATAGAGTCACTGAATGGATTAAGAAACAAGACCCATCTATATGATGCCTACAAGACACTCACTTCAAACCCAAAGACATACACAGACTGAAAGTAAAGGGATGGAAAAAGATATTTCACACAACCAATAGGGAGAAAAAAGCAGGAGTTGCCGTACTTCCATGAGACAAAATAGACTTCAAAACAAAGACAGTAACAAGAGACATGACATAACGATAAAGGGGTCAGTCCAACAAGAGGATATAACTACTACAAGTATCTAGGCACCCAACACAGGATCACCTACTTATATGAAACAAATAACAACAGAATTAAAGGGGGAAACAGAATGCGATGCATTCATTTTAGGAGACTTCAACACACCACTCACTCTAAAGGATGGATCAATCAGATGGAAAACGAGTAAGGAGACAGACGAACTGAACAACATACTAGAACAGATGGACCTAAAGGACATCTACAGAACACTCCATCCAACAGGATACACATTCTTCTTAAGTGCACATGGAACATTTTCAAAAACAGATCATAAACTATGTCACAAAAAGAGCCTCAGTAAATTCAAAAAGACTGAAATTGTACCAACCAGCTTCTCAGATCACAAAGGTATGAAACTAGAAATAAATTACCCAAAGAAAATGAAAAACTGCACAAATACATGGAGGCTTAATACAATACTCCTTAATAATCAATGGATCAATGATGAAATTAAAACAGAGTTCAAGAAATATATGGAGACAAATGACAACAGCACAAAGCTCGAACTTCTGTGGGATGCAGCAAAGGCAGCTTTAAGAGGAAAGTATATAGCAATCAAGGTCAATTTAAAGAAGGAGGAACAATCCCAAATGAATAGTCTAAAGTCACAATTACTGAGATTGGAGAAAGAAGAAAAATGAGGCCCAAAGTCAGCGGAAGGAGGGACATAATAAAGAACAGAGGAGAAATAAATACAATTGAGAAGAATAAAACAATAGAAAAATCAATGAAAAGAGCTGGTTCTTTGAGAAAATAAAATAGATAAACCCCGAGCCAGACTTATTAAGACACAAAGAGAACCTACACACATAAACAGAATAAGAAATGAGAAAGGAAAAATCACAGCAGACACCAAAGACATACAAAGAATTATTAGAGAATACTATGAAAATCTATATTCTAACAAGCTGGAAAACCTAGAACAAATGGACAACTTTCTAGAAAAATACAACCTTCCTCAACTGACCAAGGAAGAAACAGAAAACCTGAACAGACCAATTACAAGCAACAAAATTGAATCGGTAATCAAAAAACTACCCAAGAACAAAACTACCCAAGAACAAAACTCCCGGGCCAGATGGATTCACCACTGAATTTTAACAGACACTTAGAGAAGACATAATACCCATTCTCCTTAAAGTTTTCAAAAAAATAGAAGAGGACGGAATACTTCCAAACTCATTCCGTGAAGCTAGTATCACTCTAATACAAAAACCAGGCAAAGACAACACAAAAAAAGAAAATTACAGACCAATATCCCAAATGAACATAGATGTAAAAATACTCTACAAAATATTAACAAGCCAAATTCAAAAATACATCAAGAGGATCATAAACCATGATCAAGTGGAATTCATCTCAGGGATGGAAGGATGGTACAACATTCAAAAATCCATCAACATCATCCACCACATCAACAAAAAGAAGGACAAAAACCACATGATCATCTCCATAGATGCTGAAAAAGCATTTGACAAAATTCAACATCCACTCATGATAAAACCTCTCAACAAAATGGGTATAGAGGGCAAGTACGTCAACATAATAAAGGCCATATATGATAAACCCACAGCCAACATCATACTTAAGAGCGAGCAGCTGAAAGCTTTTCAGATAAGATCGGGAACAAGACAGGGATGCCCACTCTCCCCAGTTATTCAACATAGTACTGAAGGTCCTAGCCTTGGCAATCAGACCAAACGAAGAAATACAAGGCATCCAGATTAGTAAAAAAGAAGTCAAACTGTCACTCTTTGCAGATGACATGATATTGTACATAAAAAACCCTAAAGACTCCACTCCAAAACTACCAGAACTAATATCTGAATTCAGAAAAATTGCAGGATACAAAATTAATACACAGAAATCTGTTGCTTTCCTATACACTAACGATGAACTAGCAGAAAGAGAAATCAGGAAAACAATTCCATTAACAATTGCATCAAAAAGAATAAAATACCTAGGAATAAACCTAACCAAGGAAGTGAAAGACCTATACCCTGAAAACTACAAGACACTCTTAAAAGAAATTAAAGAGGACACTAACAAATGGAAACTCATCCCATGCTCTTGGCTAGGAAGAATTAATATTGTTAAAAGGGCCATCCTACCAAAAGCAATCTACAGATTCAATGCAATCCCTATCAAAATAACAACAGCATTCTTCAATGAACTGTAACAAATAGTTCTATCTAAAATTCATATGGAACCATAAAAGAACCTGAATGGCCAAAGCAATCCTGAGAAGGAAGAATAAAGCAGGTGGGTTGGGGGGGGAATCTTGCTTCCCAACTTCAAGCACTATTACAAAGCCACAGTAATCAAGACAATTTGGTACTGGCACAAGAACAGAGCCACAGACCAGTGGAACAGAATAGAGAGTCCAGATATTAACCTAAACATGTATGGTCAATTAATATACAATAAAGGAACCATGGATATACAATGGGGAAATGACAGCCTCTTCAACAGCTGGTGTTGGCAAAACTGGACAGCTACATGTAAGAGAATGAAACTGGATCATTGTCTAACCCCATACACAAAAGTAAATTCGAAATGGATCCGAGACCTGAATGTAAGTCATGAAACCATAAAACTCTTAGAAAAAAACACAGGTAAAAATCTCTTGGATATAAACATGAGCAGCTTCTTCATGAACATATCTCCCCAGGCAAGGGAAACAAAAGCAAAAATGAACAAGTGGGACTATATCAAACTGAAAAACTTCTGTACAGCAAAAGACACCATCAATAGAACAAAAAGACATCCTACAGTATTGGAGAATATATTCATAAATGACATATCTGATAAAGGGTTTACATCCAAAATACATAAAGAGCTCACATACCTCAACAAACAAAAAGCAAATAATCCAATTAAAAAATGGGCAGAGGATCTGAACAGACACTTCCCCAAAGAATAAATTCAGATGGCCAACAGACACATGAAAAGATGCTCCACAAAGCTAGTCATTAGAGAAATGCAAATTAAAACCACAATGAGATATCACCTCACACCAGTAAGGACGGCCACCATCCAAAAGACAAACAACAAATGTTGGCGAGGATGTGGAGAAAGGGGAACCCTCCTACACTGCTGGTGGGAATGTAAGTTAGTTCAACCATTGCGGAAAGAAATACGGAGGTTCCTCAAAAAACTCAAAATAGAAATACCATTTGACCCAGGAATTCCACTCCCAGGAATTTACCCTAAGAATGCAGGAGCCCAGTTTGAAAAAGACAGATGCACCCCTATGTTTATCGCAGCACTATTTACAATAGCAAAGAAATGGAAACAACCCAAGTGTCCATCAGTAGATAAATGGATAAAGAAGATGTGGTACATATACACAATGGAATACTATTCACCCATAAGAAGAAAACAAATCCTACCATTTGCAACAATATGGATGAAGCTAGAGGGTATTATACTCAGTGAAATAAGCCAGGTGGAGAAAGACAACTATCAAATGATTTCACTCATCTCTGGATTATAAGAAAAAAGCAAAACCTGAAGGAACAAAACAGCAGCAGATTCAAAGAACCCAAGAATGGACTAACAGTTACCAAAGGTAAAGGGACTGGGAGGATGGGTGGGAAGGGAGGGATAAAGGAGGAAAAGGGACATTACGATTAGCACATATAATGTAGAGGGGGGCACGGGGAAGGCGATATAATACAGAGAAGACAAGCATTGATTCTATAGTATCTTACTATGCTGATGGACAGTGACTGTAATGGGGTATGTGATGGGAACTTAATTTGATAATGGGGTGAGTCTTGTAACCATAATGTTGCTCATGTAATTGTATATTAATAATAACAAAATTAAAAAAAATTTTTTAAGTCTTTTGCTGAATCAAGTTAAGTAATGAGAATTAGAAGCACCTCTGATTATTTGAAATAAAATACTATTCTGTATGATATGATGGTAGGTACATGGTATTATTCGTTTTTCAAAAGCCAAAGACTGCACACCACCAGTAGGGAACTGTAATGTAAACTATGAACCTTGGTTGACAATGTGTCAGTGTACATACCACTGTAGAAGGTTGAGGAGAGTGGAAGAGGTTGTACATGTGTGGGAATAGGAGGTGGGTGGGAACTCTCTGTGCTTACCATTTAATTTTGCTATATAAAAACTGCTCCTAAAATAATAATTTTAAAAAGATATACCAAGCACTTGAACATCCATGTTCACTGTAGCATTATTCACAATAGCCAAAAGGTAGAAGCAACCCTAAAGTCCCTTGATGGATGAATAAATAATGATAATGTGGTAAATAAACATGATGGAATGTTATTCAGCCTTTATAAAGAAGGAACTCTTGTCACATGCAGCACGTGGGTGAACCTCAAGGACATTATGTATGCAGTAAGTCATACACAGGCAGACAAGTACTCCATTATTCCACTTACATGAGGCATCTAAAGTAGTCAAACTCATAGGAACAGAAAGTAAATTATGGTTAACAAGGGCTGGGGATGGAGGGAGAAATGGAGAGCTGTTTAAATGAGTACAGAGCTTCAGTTTTGCAAGTTAAAAAAGTTCTAGAGATCTGTGAATGTACTTAACACTACTGACCTGTACACTTAAAAATCTGTAAATATTTAAACATAAATTAATGAGATTTTTATAACAATTAAAATTGAAAAAGGCAGGAAGAGTACATGTGTGTGTATGTGTGGGTATGTATGCATGGCTGTGTATAATTAGATAATAGACACATACATACATATTTAGTTACTAAGTACTAAATACATAAACATAGTACTAAGTACTGAATACATAAAATAAGGATATACCTCTTAGGGGTTTAGGATGGAGATAGTATTTGAAAGAGGTGGCCAAGGGATTTGGGCACTTTTAACAATATTTCATTTCTTCACTGGATTGTAAAAAGCAACTATAACATTAATAATCCGTATTAACAGATCCCTCCGAAAATAATGAGGTTGAATACAGAGAAGAAATGCTAATAATGATTACATGTTTAGACTGTGACATAATACTTTTAAGTTGTGAACATAATAATTACATAAAATAAGCTAAGACAAGTTCTATCATTCCTTGACAGGCTACATTATCAACATCAGAATACGATAAAGATCAAAACTAAAAACACAATTAACGTTTATGAATAAAGTTCTTTATAATTACTTAAAAATTTTAGAAACTTACAACAACCAGTGTTTAAGTCTTTACAAATCATTAATTTACAACCTTGGATTGTATGCTATTACTCCTGCTAAACAAATAAATCAGATTTCACAATTAACAATATGACTTGAACTAAGAACAAGTTAAAAATTAACTGGTCCACAGTGCATGATATTTATGTTCCAAATTAATTATAACCAAACTTCATCTATACAAGTCCAGTTCTTCATTCCTACGTATTTCACTATCACTTTTAAAAATACCTTACTTCTGCTTCCTGTTGTCTACAAGGTCTTTAAGGTTTGTACCTCTATTACACATAACCAATTTGATATTTTGATGAATGAAACATCATGTCTTTAAAATTTAAGTAATACTAGCAAGAATGGTTTGATGTTTCGAGTTTACAGAACCTGAATTGAAGAACTTCCCTGGTTTCAGCTGACCTGGTGAGTTACATAAGTATTGCTGACTTTGCTCTACAGAAGGTCAGCTACCTGACACTTACTAGATTTATACTCTCATGCATATTCAGAGAAGGTAACCAAGCAAAAATTTTAAACTACAAAATAAAGATGTAACTTGAGAACAGCATTATCCCCAATAAAACTACTAGTAAAACTGTGCAAGGAAGAAAGACCAGAGTTTACAATAAGCAAACAAATAACAACAAAATCTCCAAACTTATTTAAGGCATGCTCTTTAGTTAAAAAAAAAAAATCTAACTTCAGAGTTGGAAACTATTTAACAAAACCTTAACTCTACTTGAAATAATTTCACTGTGGATGCTTTGAATAAATACACTTTTTAAAGTGTTAGTATAAAAATTCAACAGTCTCATGAACACTGTAGCTATTAACCTGATTTTTCAAGCAGTATAATAAATAGGAGCATGTATTCTCCATGATGCCTAATGGAGTCATCACCCTCCCATAATGTAATCCTCCAAATTGTAGAGGATTAACTTTTTACATAAAACTGTGTTTATTTGAATGTACAATAGAGTGAATGACGTTACACACACCTGCTCTACAGCATTTAACAGAATGTGGCATGATGATTGAAATGAAAAGCGGCTAGCCAAATCCATCAAATATAAAAACTACTGCAATTCTGTTGCAAAGACCTTTTGTTAAACTCCTTTTATTTTAAATCCTTTTAATTCTGTCCTATAACACTAAAACATTTATAAAAAGCTTAAAATCCTAATAAATCGCACAATTAAAGTAATGAAAATGGGCTTGCCCACCAAATCATATCTCCTCTACCCCTCAACAAATATCAAGACAGTTTCCATGTCAGAATGTTAAACAATATCCCCCACCATACTTATCACTCTAAATTCACTTAAGCCAAAGAGTTTAAGCTCATAAATCAGCCTTAAAGATTTCAAGATATCAAATAAAAAACACTTCTGCAAGGAACCAAAACATACTTAGAGGCAAATAAAACTCCAACTGATAATGAAATATTCCAACCCCTCACTTTTGATGTTGAGTACGGTGTCCTGAAAATTCAAGACTTTTATACAAAAGTACACTAATACTAATGAATTTTAACTGAGAAAGTCTTTCACAGGAAGATTCTATTGAATAATTTAATTCATTTTATCAGTTAAACCACTTCTAAGTCTCCCATTCTATTTTTATTTTACCAAACTAATTTTCTTTTAGAAAAGACTTAATTCAATCAGTCTGTCCATGTCCAGTTTTTCTTATAGATTTTCTCAAATTGTGAGCTTCAAGTTTTAGTCCTATTTTGCAGATCTAAATTTATCTAGAAAGTATGGTCTTATTGTCAATTTATAGTCAACAAATTTTATTTGGCATAATCTAAATTTTGTTCGGATTTTTTTTACCACTAAAAAGTTCCATTTTCTTAAAAATGCTTCTATTTTGTGCTACAAATAGACTCCATTATGAACTGGATAATCATTTCTTACCTAAACAGAGAAAAACATTTTTTAAGAATTTTTAAAACAGAGAAGACAGAGATGAAATGGAGAATGACATTTGTGAAATAGGGGAGTAGATACACAAGGTTCAGACTACATCAACCAACCACAACAAAGAGATCTATTGCCTTGAACTATTTTACCTGAATATGATCACCATATTTCCCGAAATATGATCACCACAGACATCTTTGCCATTTGCCTCAAATATCCAAAATAAACATATAAATTTTAGCCTTTAGTGGCTTCAAAAAGTTAAAATATGAAAGACAACATTTTTCATGACTGTAGCTTTGTTACCTTTCTCTGAAAGTTAAAATGTTCAGCATGTGAAGCATCCTTTAATTTTTAGTAGCATCACATATTATTCCACTATGATGATCAAGCACCTTGTGCTCTTTTACAGATTAGAGTCATCAGACCTTAACAAGTACAAAGTATAAACCATCCATCTGACAGAGGAGTAAACTGACATACAGGTTAAATAAATTATCTAACTTGTTACAGCTCTATAATGCCACAAGTGAACCAGAAAGACAGCCCAGAATTATTTCCTTGCCTATACTTCCTCACTGGAGAAAGCTACTATCAGAAAATTAACATCAAATTCTCTGCTGAAAAACAAACAAAATTATTGATAAAGGCTAATGTATTTAGTTTTATAACACTTTAATTCTCTCACCTGTAAAGTGGGAAAAAGTACCAATACCTCTCATAGGATGGTCCTGAGGATTAAAAAATAAATGCAGTGACAACAACAAATGTTGGCTAGGTTTTGGAGGAAGGGGAACCCCTCCTACACTGCTGGTGGGAATGTAAATTAGTTCAACAATTGTGGAAAGCAGTATGGAGGTTCCTCAAAAAGCTCAAAATAGACTCCAGAGCAGCCGGGCAGGAAGCAGAAGTCCTGTCTGCCCGCAGCTACCCAACACAAGCCACTAGAGGTCGCTGTTCTCCCAGGAGAGGAGGGCCACAAACCAACAAGAAGGGAAGTTCTTCCAGCCGTCACTCGTCCCAGCTCTGCAAACTATTCCTATCACCATGAAAAGGCAAAACTACAGGCAGACAAAGATCACAGAGCCAACACGAGGAAGGAGACAGACCTAACCAGTCTTCCTGACAAAGAATTCAAAATAAGAATCATAAACATGCTGAAAGAGATGCAGAGAAATACACAACAGATATGGGATGAAGTCTGGAGGGAGATCACAGATGCCAGAAAGGAGATCACAGAAATAAAACAATTTCTGGAAGGGCTTATAAGCAGAAAGGATAGGATGCAAGAGGCCATTGATGGAATTGAAACCAGAGAACAGGAACGCATAGAAGCTGACAGAGAGAGAGATAAAAGGATCTACAAGAATGAAACAATGTTAAGAGAACTGTGTGACCAATCCAAAATGAACAACATCCGTATTATAAGGGTCCCAGAAGAAGAGAGAGGAAAAGGGATGGAAAGTATCTTGGAAGAAATAATTGCTGAAAACGTCCCCAAACTGGGGGAGGAAATAGTTGCTCAGGCTACAGAAGCACACAGAACCCCCAACAGAAAGGATCCAAGGAGGAAAACACCAAGACACACAATAATTAAAATGGCAATGATCAGGGACACCGAAAGAGTTTTAAAGGCAGCTAGAGAGAAAAAGGTCACCTATAAAGGAAAACCCATCAGGCTAACATCAGACTTCTCAACAGAAACACTACAGGCCAGAAGAGAATGGCATGATATATTTAATGCCATGAAAAAGAAGGGCCTTGAACCAAGGATACTGTATCCAGCACGACTATCATTCAAATATGATGGTGGGATTAAACAACTCCCGGACAAACAAAAGTTCAGGGAATTTGCTTCCCACAAACCACCTCTACAGGACATCTTACAGGGACTGCTCTAGAAGGGAGCACTCCTAGAAAGAGCACAGAACAAAACACCCAACATATGAAGAATGTAGGAGGAGGAATAAGAAGGGAGAGAAGAAAAGAATCTCCAGACAGTGTATCTAACAGCTCAATAAGCGAGCTAAGTTAGGCAGTAAGATACTAAAGAGGCTAACCTTGAACCTTTGGTAACCACGAATTTAAAGCCTGCAGTGGCAATAAGTACATATCTTTCAATCGTTACACTAAATGTTAATGGACTAAATGCACCAATCAAAAGACACAGGGTAATAGAATGGATAAAAAAGAAGACCCATCTATATGCTGCTTACAAGAAACTCACCTCAAACCCAAAGACATGTACAGACTAAAAGTCAAGGGATGGAAAAACATTTTTCAGGCAAACAACAGCGAGAAGAAAGCAGGGGTTGCAGTACTAATATCAGACAAAATAGACTTCAAAACAAAGAAAGTAACAAGAGATAAAGAAGGACACTACATAATGATAAAGGGCTCAGTCCAACAAGAGGATATAACAATTCTAAATACATATGCACCCAACACAGGAGTACCAGCATATGTGAAACAAATACTAACAGAACTAAAGGGGGATATAGACTGCAATGCATTCATTCTAGGAGACTTCAACACACCACTCACCCCAAAGGATAGATCCACTGGGCAGAAAATAAGTAAGGACACGGAAGCACTGAACAGCACAGTAGAGCAGATGGACATAATAGACATCTACAGAACTCTACATCCAAAAGCAACAGGATACACATTCTTCACAAGTGCACATGGAACATTCTCCAGAATAGACCACATACTAGGCCACAAAAAGAGCCTCAGTAAATTCCGAAAGATTGAAATCCTACCAACCAACTTTTCAGACCACAAAGGCATGAAACTAGAAATAAACTGTACAAAGAAAGCAAAAAGGCTCACAAACACATGGAGGCTTAACAACACGCTCCTAAATAATCAATGGATCCATGAACAAAGAAAAATGGAGATCCAGCAATATATGGAAACAAATGACAACAACAACACTAAGCCCCAACTTCTGTGGGACACAGCAAAAGCAGTCTTAAGAGGAAAGTATATAGCGATCCAAGCATATTTAAAAAAGGAAGAACAATCTCAAATGAAAGGTCTAAGGTCACAATTATCGAAATTGGAAAAAGAGGAACAAATGAGGCCTAAGGCCAGAAGAAGGAAGGACATAATAAAGATCAGAGAAGACATAAATAAAATTGAGAAGAATAAAACAATAGCAAAAATCAATGAAACCAAGAGCTGGTTCTTCGAGAACATAAACAAAATAGATAAGCCTCTAGCCAGACTTATTAAGAGGAAAAGAGAGTCAACACAAATCAACAGTATCAGAAACGAGACAGGAAAAATCACGACGGACCCCACAGAAACACAAAGAATTATTAGAGAATACTATGAAAACCTATATGCTAACAAGCTGGGAAACCTAGGAGAAATGGACAACTTCCTAGAAAAATACAACCTTCCAAGACTGACCCAGAAAGAAACAGAAAATCTAAACATACCAATTACCAGCAACGAAACTGAAGCGGTAATCAAAAAACTACCAAAGAACAAAACCCCCAGGCCAGATAGATTTACCTCGGAATTTATCAGACACACAGGGGAGACATAATACCCATTCTCCTTAAAGTTTTCCAAAAAATAGAGGAGAAGGGGATACTCCCAAAGTCATTCTATGAAGCTAACATCACCCTAATACCAAAACCAGGCAAAGACCCCACCAAAAAAAGAAAACTACACACCAATATCCCTGATGAACGTAGATGCAAAAATACTCAACAAAATATTAGCAAACCGAATTCAAAAATACATCAAAAGGATCAAACACCATGACCAAGTGGGATTCATCCCAGGGATGCAAGGATGGTACAACATTCAAAAGTCCATCAACATCATCCACCACATCAACAACAAGAAAGACAAGAACCACATGATCATCTCCATAGATGCTGAAAAAGCATTTGACAAAGTTCAACATCCATTCATGATAAAAACTCTCAGCAAAATGGGAATAGAGGGCAAGTACCTCAACATAATAAAGGCCATCTATAATAAACCCACAGCCAACATTATATTGAACAGCGAGAAGCTGAAAGCATTTCCTCTGAGATCGGGAACTAGACAGGGATGCCCACTCTCTCCACTGTTATTTAACATAGTACTGGAGGTCCTAGCCACAGCAATCAGACAAAACAAAAAAAATACAAGGAATCCAGATTGGTAAAGAAGAAGTTAAACTGTCACTATTTGCAGATGACATGATACTGTACATAAAAAACCCTAAAGACTCCACCCCAAAACTACTAGAACTGATATCGGAATACAGCAAAGTTGCAGGATACAAAATCAACACACAATAAAATGTGGCTTTCCTATATACTAACAATGAACCAATAGAAAGAGAAATCAGGAAAACAACTCCATTCACAATTGCATCAAAAAAAATAAAATACCTAGGAATAAACCTAACCAAAGAAGTGAAAGACTTATACTCTGAAAACTACAAGTCACTCTTAAGAGAAATTAAAGGGGATACTAACAGATGGAAACTCATCCCATGCTCGTGGCTAGGAAGAATTAATGTCGTCAAAATATCCATCCTGCCCAAAGCAATATACAGATTTGATGCAATCCCTATGAAATTACCAGCAACATTCTTCAATGAACTGGAAATAATTCAAAAATTCATATGGAAACACCAAAGACCCCGAATAGCCAAAGCAATCCTGAGAAAGAAGAATAAAGTAGGGGGGATCTCACTCCCCAACTTCAAGCTCTACTATAAAGCCATAGTAATCAAGACAATTTGGTACTGGCACAAGAGCAGAGCCACAGACCAATGGAACAGACTAGAGAATCCAGACATTAACCCAGACATATATGGTCAATTAATATTTGATAAAGGAGCCATGGACATACAATGGGGAAATGACAGTCTCTTCAACAGATGGTGCTGGCAAAACTGGACAGCTACATGTAGGAGAATGAAACTGGACCATTGTCTAACCCCATATACAAAAGTAAACTCAAAATGGATCAAAGACCTGAATGTAAGTCATGAAACCATTAAACTCTTGGAAGAAAACATAGGCAAAAACCTCTTAGACATAAACATGAGTGACCTCTTCTTGAACATATCTCCCAGGGCAAGGAAAACAACAGCAAAAATGAACAAGTGGGACTATATTAAGCTGAAAAGCTTCTGTACAGCAAAAGACACCATCAATAGAACAAAAAGGAACCCTACAGTATGAGAGAATATATTTGAAAATGACACATCTGATAAAGGCTTGACGTCCAGAATATATAAAGAGCTCACACGCCTCAACAAACAAAAAACAAATAACCCAATTAAAAAATGGGCAGAGGAACTGAACAGACAGTTCTCCAAAAAAGAAATACAGATGGCCAACAGACACATGAAAAGATGCTCCACATCGCTAATTATCAGAGAAATGCAAATTAAAACTACAATGAGGTATCACCTCACACCAGTAAGGATGGCTGCCACCCAAAACACAGAGAACAACAAATGTTGGCGAGGCTGTGGAGAAAGGGGAACCCTCCTACACTGCTGGTGGGAATGTAAGTTAGTTCAACCATTGTGGAAAGCAGTATGGAGGTACATCAAAATGCTCAAAACAGACTTACCATTTGACCCAGGAATTGCACTCCTAGGAATTTACCCTAAGAATGCAGCAATCAAGTATGAGAAAGATCACTGCACCCCTATGTTTATCGCAGCACTATTTACAATAGCCAAGAATTGGAAGCAACCTAAATGTCCATTGATAGATGAATGGATAAAGAAGATGTGGTACATATACACAATGGAATACTACTCAGCCATAAGAAAAGGGCAAATCCAACCATTTGCAGTAACATGGATGGAGCTGGAGGGTATTATGCTCAGTGAAACAAGCCAAGCGGAGAAAGAGAAATACCAAATGATTTCACTTATCTGTGGAATATAAGAACAAAGGAAAAACTGCAGGAACAAAACAGCAGCAGAATCACAGAACTCAAGAATGGACTAACAGGTACCAAAGGGAAAGGGACTGGGGAGGTTGGGTGGGTAGGGAGGGATAAGGGGGGGAGAGAAGTAGGGGGGTATTAAGATTAACATGCATGGGGGGGTAGGAGAAAAGGGAGGGCTGTACAACACAGAGAAGGCAAGTAGTGATTCTACAACATTTTGCTATGGTGATGGACAGTGACTGTAAAGGGGTTTATAGGGGAGACCTGGTATAGGGGAGAGCCTAGTAAACATAATATTCGTCATGTAAGTGTAGATTAGTGATACCAAAAACAAAACAAAACAAAAAAAACAGGGCAGTTCCTGTGTGGTAAACTCCAATGAGTTCTACACAAGGGTATAAAGGGCATATAAAAATGTAGGCAAAGGGTCTGTTTGTGTTTATACAGAAGATCAAAGCCTAATTGGGCTACCCCAAAAATGAACTAAGATACGATATGAAAGAGAACTTCCAACATCAGCACTCTCTGGAAGACTCATGCCAGAAGATGATCATCAAAAAACCCCAACAAAGATCCACGCACTGCTACAGCTGTAGATGCACTCATCCCACCAGTTCCTGGACTTGCCATGGGAAGGAGGAAGGAGATACCTAAGCTGGCCTGTGCATACAATAAAACAACAAATTTGACTGGATCTATACTGTTGGAACTCAATCAAGAATTAGGAGAAGTGCAAATTGTAGCGCTCCAAAATCTTACAACTACAGACTATTTACTGTTAAAAGAACATATGGGATGTGAACATTCCCCAGGAATGGGTTGTTTTAATTTGTCTAATTTCTCTCAGACTGTTCAAATTCAGTTGGACAATATCCATCATATCATAGATAAGTTTTCACAAATGCCTAAGGTGCCTAACTGGTTTTCTTGGTTTCACTGGAGATGGTTGGTAATTACAGGTATGCTTTGGTTATGTAACTATACTCCTATTATGTTAATGTGTGTGCACAATTTAAGTAGTAGCTTAAAACCTATACATGCTGAAGTTACTCTACAAGAAGATATGTCAAAGAAATAATCAATCTTCCCATGTTTTCTTCTGCCTGCTACTTCTATAGCTTTTCTTCTTCCTTCCTAATTACAACCCTTAAATACAATTCGTGCCTCATATCAAATTTACCGAGTATCATAATTCTTCCAAGTGGTAAAGATACCTCAAGACAAATGCTGGGCATAGAAGCTACAGGGCATAAATATGCAAAGAAATAAAAACCTAACCATTTCAAACAATAAGGCTTCTCTCTCACTTACCAACTTTACATTTCCCTGTATGGCCCCGGAAGATGACTGGTTAGCCAGAGATGGGTAAGATTCCTCAAGGGAGGAACAACCTAAGACAGACACAGTCGCAGGGGGGTCATAAGGTGAGAAATTGGGGATCAACAGAGGTGAGGCTTAGAACCTCACCCCCCCGTTCTGAGAGAAATCTTCTGCATACGTGGATGTTTTATTGCCCTTGTCTAGCTTGGATTAACACATAGTCTACAGGCACACACCTGATCATCTACATTTGCTCTCTTACAACACTAAACTATGTTTTCTACCTTTATCTTGTATCTACCTACCACTTCAGCATTTTATTAAAAATAATAATAATAAAGAGAGAAATGTGGTATCCACATATAAATCAAGTATAAAAACCAAATGAGTATTCATATTTGAACTGACTGTTTAGAGTTCATAATGCATGAGCAAAACCGAAAGTTTCTGTGATGACTGCCCTTGTACTGTTCACCAGGTAACTTATTCACTATGTAAGAATTTGTTCTCCATGTAAGAACTTGTTTGTTATGCCTCAGAAGATTGGAGACTGATGAAAATTAGGCTTGGGGTGGATTAATGATTGTGCATTGAGCATTGACTCCCCTATACAAAATTTTATTGTCGTTAACAACCATTTGATCAATAAATATGAGAGACGCCCTCACAAAAAAAAAAAAAAAAAAAGGACAGACTTCCAATGGTAAAATAAATAAGTAACCGGGATGTAATGTATAGCATAAGGAACATAGTCAAGATATTGTACCAGCTTGGTAGGGTGATAGCTGGAACCTAGAATTATGTATATAAATGTTTTATCACTGTGTTGTACACTTGAAACTAATGTAATGTAATACTGTGCATCAACTACCCTTCAATAAAAAATAATTATCTAAAATAAAATAAAAAATTAAAAAATTAAAAAAATGCAGGAGTAACTTAATACTGTTAAATTTAAACCATTAATGAGTTGAGTACACCATGATGTAAAAACATCTCTCAAGGCAAAACACATACAGTGAGAAATATTCCTCTTTCTTATTTCTTCACTCTAAACTTCTAATTCTCCTTTCTGATTCTCCTTTCTGAGTAAAACTACACATTCAGTTTGTCTTGCTTGCATCTTTCGCCTCTCCATCTAAGGCACTGATGAGCACAAAGAATTAGGCCATTAATAATCCTTGGCTCATTCATCTTCAATGGTGAATGGTTGGGCATCTTTCTTTTTATTTTATAACATAATAAACATGTAAGAACCCATCGCCCAACATGAGAGGTAAAACATTACCAATAATTTCCATTTACTTACATAGACTCTTAGATCCTAAAACATGTCACCTAAATTTTGTGCTTCTCACCTAGGTAGCCACTCTCCTAAATTTTGTCCTTCTCACTCCTTTGCAGACATACACACACACACACACACACACACACACAGTTGCATTTTTGTTTTTTGCATTTTAAAATCAGCATTTTGATTAGTTTGGGTGGCTATTTATTGCTGTCAACTATATATATAAATTCACTTGGCCTCAATTTAGTTTCTTTCCATGTTCCACAAGTGAAAATGATGGAAATTCCAAAATAGTCCCAAAGTAAACCAATATATACATAAAAACTGCAAGGTACAGTAAGAGCAGCATGAGGAAAAATCTTAACAAAAACTAGATTAAACAGTAGGTGCCAAGAAGATACTTAGAATGATAATAACTGAGGCCCAATCCTCTTGTTTTTAAGCCTAAAAGCATCACTGGGAAAGGAGACAGGTGGGAGGAAGATTCTATTCTCTGAAAGGCAAGAATCATAGTAGTCCCTTGATGATAGTAAGAAGGGAGGGAAAGTTTAACCGTCCTTTACCTATTCATGAGATCAAAAGAAATAAAGGAATCCCTTGGCGTTTTTATCATTTTCTTTTCCTACAGAATCTACCACAGAGAAGAAAGAACAAACAAAGAGGTGAATACCCCTAAAAACTATATAATGCTTGTACCTTTTAAAGTACCTGAGATTCAACTTCTACAAAGACACATCAAATTTTAAACTATCCGACAAACAAAATTCAATCCAAACTTATTTTTTAATTTACAAAAATTCATACAGAACTTTTACTATGAACCGGGTGCTATTCTACACAATTTTATGGAAAGTTATCCAAAATTTGGAATTAAAGCAAAATGTTGAACTTAACATCCAGCCATAATGGAGTAACAGGAGTTAGATTTAACATCTTGCTGGAAAACTTGAACAGATAAAATGTAAGAAAAGACAGTTTCCAGACACTGAACAACAGGCAACATAGAACAGTGATGGCTGTTTTTGCATTATGAGAGCAGAGGTGAATAGTCATAACAGACATTATATGGCTCACAAGCCTAAAATATTTCCTATTGAGCCCTTTAAGAAAATGTTTACAGACCCCTGGCTTACACTAAAGGCTGTTACAGGTTCACCAAACAAAATTTCAAGTAATTTAACTGTATCCCAGAACAAAGCCCAAAAATATTTAAAGGAGTACAAAATACCAGTGCTGAGCAACATAAAATTCACAATGTATGGCATCAAAACAAATATATCAAGGCATGCAAATAAGCAAGAAAATGTGGCCCATAGTAAGCATATAAATCAGTTAACAGACTACAATGACATTTAAACTCTATGATAAACATACTCTATTTATTTAAGAAGGTACAGGAGAGTGTGAACTTGTTAAAAAGACATGGTAGATCTCTCCATACAAACACACACATACACACACAAAAAATAAAAAATAAAAACGAAAAGTGCAGCAACTGAGATGAAAAAATACACTAGATAAGGTAACACTATTATTAGATACTGCAGAAGAAAAGATCAGGGAACAATAAGAGGCAGCAAGAGAAACACAGAAGGGGAAAAAAATGAAAAAAAATCAACAGAGCATCAGTGAGTTGTGAAACAACATCAAGTAACCTAACACAAAGAGAAGGGAAAGAAAAAATATTTTAATATGCTCTGAGAAAGACTCTGTCAAGAAAATAAGACAAAGCATAGACTTGGAAATAAATATTTGATATATATATTATCATTTTCTTTATATTTTGCAAATATTTTATATATATCTTATAAATATAAAACAAAGGGCTGTTATCTAAAATACACAAAGAACTCCTAAAACTCAACAATAAGAAAATAAACAACCTGGCCTAAAGACCTGATAGATACCTCATCAAAGAAGATATACAGATGACAAAAAAGCGTACGAAAAGATCCACATCACATTATTAGGAAAAACCAAATTAAATGTAATTTATTGGTATTCCATTACATAGCTAATAGAATGACCAAAATCCACAACACTGACAACATCAAATGCTGGTGAGGACGTGGAGCAATAGCAACTCTCATTTCAGGGAATACATGGGAACTCTGTATCTTCCACTCAATATTTCTCTGAATCTAAAACTGCCATAAAAAATAAGGTCATGTATATATATATATTCTATTTTTTAATATATGAATAAGTAATCAACATTTTTCATAAATCCACTATTTTTAGGAAACCATTTCACTTTCCACAGTGACTACACTATTTTATGTTCCCATCAGCAAAACACACGGGTTCCAAAAATTCTGCCACAATCTAACCAACATTTGTTATTTTCCGTATTTTTTATAATAGATATCCTAATGGGTATGAAGTGGTATTCCATTGTGGCTGTGATTTGCATTTCCCTAATGATGATGCTGAGTATCTTTTCATGTGCTTATGGGCCATTTGTCTATCTTCTTTCAAGAAATATCTGTTTAAGTCCTTTGTCCATATCAGGTTTTTTGTTGTTGCTGAGTATTTTGAAATATTTATACAATATGTGAAATGGTATAAAATTACTTGAAGGTAGACTGTGATGAGTTGAAGCTATATACTATAAATCCCAAAGAACCACTAAAAACAAAACAAATCAAACAGACACAGCCAATAGATATAATAAAGGAGATAAACTAGAATCATGAAAATAGTCCAAAAGAAGGCAGAAAAAGTAGGGAAAGGCAAAAATGAACACAGGGAAGAAAGAAGACAGTAAAATGGTAGATTAAATCAATTAACACACACATTAAATGTAAATGGTTGAAAGACACATCGTAAAAGACAAAGTAAACTATTGGATAAAAAAGCAAGACTCAACTATATGCTGCTACAAAAAAAAATGTTTTACATATAAAGCCTACAGCAACCACACAGCTT
Organism: Manis pentadactyla; assembly: GCF_030020395.1. Classification (NCBI taxonomy): domain Eukaryota; kingdom Metazoa; phylum Chordata; class Mammalia; order Pholidota; family Manidae; genus Manis; species Manis pentadactyla. Next base: position 155,431,820 of record NC_080022.1, on the reverse strand, counting down.
AGCACAGAGGCTTCTCCTTGTGTGCGGCTAACCAGCCCAGTCCCAGAGGCTGATTCCTGCACAAGGTTGACAGGCACAGATAGCGGAGACAGGTGCAGAATCCGGAAGGCACGAATGGGGCTCTGTTCTCACGGCAGTACATGTGCTACTCACCTGTGACCCCCGGCAGAGCCCTAGGCCATCCAGAGGGCTACCCCGCTGACGGCAGTTCAGGGGATTAACCAGAGGCTGCTCCCTACCCACAGTAGACCAGCACAGACAGCAGAGATGGACGCAGAGTTCAGGAAGCAGGAAGAGGTTCTGTTCTTGCAGGAGGACGCATGCCACTAGCCTGCAACCCCCGCCATTACCCTAAGTCATCTCAAAGGCCACCCTGCAAATGGCACCTTAGGGTATTAAACCAGAGGATGCTCCCTGTGTGCGGTTAAACAGCACAGACAGCAGAGACAGGCAACGCAACCAGCAAGCAGGAAGAGACTTTGTTCTAACAGCAGACACATGAACCACTTGCCAGTGACCACTCCCATCTCCATGAAAAGGCAGAAGAACCTTATTCAATCCAAAATCCCTCAAACACCAGAGAGAGGGCTTGGTGAGACTGAAATCACCAATCTTCCAGAAAAAGAATTCAAAATAAAAGTCATAATCATGCTGATGGAGCTACAGAGAAATATGCAAGAGCTAAGGGATGAACTCAGGAGGGAGATAACAGAAATGAAACAAACAATGAAAGGATTTAAGAGCAGACTGGATGAGGTGGAAGAGACTGTTAATGGAATAGAAATCAGAGAATAGGAATACAGAGAAGTTGAGGCACAAAGAGATGAAAGGATCACTAGGAATGAAAAAATATTAAGAGGATTATGTGACCAATCCAAAAGGAACAATATTTGCATTATAGGGGTACCAGAAGAAAAAGAGAGAGAAAAAGGGATAGAAAATGTCTTTGAAGAAATACTTGCTGAAAACTTCCCCAATCTGGGGAAGTTAATAGTCTCTCAGGCCATGGAAGCCCACATATTTCCCAACACAAGGGACCCAAGGAAGACAACACCATGACATATAATAATTAAAAGGCAAAGATCAAACACAAGGATAGAGTATTAAAAGCAGCCAGAGAGAGAAAAAAGATCACCTACAAAGGAAAACCCATCAGACTTCTCAGCAGAAACTTTACAGGCCAGAAGGGAATGGCATGATATACTCAATGCAATGAAACAGAAGGCCCTTGAACCAAGAATACTGTATCCAGCAAGTTATCATTTAAATTTGAATGAGGGATTAAACAATTCTGAGATAAGCAAAAGGTGAGAGAATTTACCTCCCACAAACCACCTCTAAACCACAAACTAAAATACAATGTATTTTAAAAGAAATGCTCTAGATGAAAGTAAGCCTAAGGCTAAATAGCTCCCAACAGAGAAAATAAAACCACAGCAAAGAAAGCAGACCAACAAATACTAACTAAAAGCAAAACAAAATCAGCTATCCACAAAATCAGTCAAGGGAAACACAAAGAGTACAGAATAAAACGCCTAACAAATAAAGAGTGGAGGAGGAAGAAAAAGAAGGGAGAGAAATAAACAATCATCAGACTGTGTTTATAATAGCATAATAAGTAAGTTAAGTTAGATGGTCAGACAGTAAAGAAGCTGCCCTTGAACCTTTGGTAACAACGAATCCAAAGTCTGCAATGGCAATAAATACTTATCTATAGATAATCACCCTAAATGTAAATGGACTGAATGCACCAATCTAAAGACACACAGTAATAGAATTAATAAAAAAGCAAGACCCATCTATATGCTGCCTACAAGAGACTCACTTCAAACCCAAAGACATACACAGACTAAAAGTGAAGGGACAGAAAAAGATATTTCACACAAACAATAGGGAGAAAAAAGCAGGTAATGCAGTACTGGTATCAGAAAAAATAGACTTCAGAACAAAAAAAGTAACAAGAGACAAAGAAGGACATTACATAATGATAAAGGGCTCAGTCAAACAAGAGAATATAACCATTATAAATATCCATGCACCCAACACAGGAGCACCTACACCTGTGAAACAAATACTAACAGAATTAAAAGGGGAAATAAAATGCAATGCATTCATTTTAGGAGACTTCAACACACCACTGACTCCAAAGGACCATCAACCAGACAGAAAATAAGTAAGGACACAAAGGCACTGAACAACACATTAGAACACATAGATATAACAGACATCTACACAACTCTACAACCAAAAGCAGCAGGATACACATTCTCCTCAAGTGCACATGGAACATTTTACAGAACAGATCACATACTAGGCCACAAAAACAGCCTCAGTAAATTTAAAAAGACTGAAATTCTACCAACCAAATTCTCAGATAACAAAGGTATAAAACTAGAAATAAATTGTACAAAGAAAACAAAAAGGCTCACAAACACATGGAGGCTTAATAACATGCCCCTAAATACTCAATGGATCAATGACTAAATTAAAATAGAGATCAAGCAATATATAGAGACAAATAGAAACAACAGCACAATGCCCCAACTTCTGTGGGATGCAGCGAATACAGTTCTAAGAGGAAAGTATATAGCAATCCAGGCCTATTTGAAGAGGGAAGAACAATCCCAAAAGAATAGTCTAACTCCACTGCACAATTATTGAAACTGGAAAAAGAAGAACAAATGAGGCCCAAAGTCAGCAGAAGGAGGGACAAAATAAAGAACAGAGAAGAAATAAATAAAATTGAGAAGAATAAAACAATAGAAAAAATTAACAAAACAAAGAGCTGGTTCTTTGAGAAAATAAACAAAATAGATAAATCCCTAGCCAGACTTATTAAGAGGAAAAGGAAATCTACACACATACACAGAATCAGAAATGAGAAAGGAAAAATCATGACAGACACCACAGAAATACAAAGAATTATGAGGGAATACTATGAAAATATATACACTAACAAACTGGATAACCTAGAAGAAATGGACAACTTTCTAGAAAAATACAACCATCCAAGAATAGCCCAGGAAGAAACAGAAAATCTGAACAGACCAATTACCAGCAAAGAAATTGAATCAGTAATCAAAAAACTACCCAAGAACAAAACCTCCAGGCCAGAAGGATTCACCACTGAATTTTATCAGACATTCAGAGAAGACATAATACCCATTCTCCTTAAAATTTTCCAAAAAAAATAGAAGAGGAGGGAATACTTCCAAACTCATTCAAAGAAGTAAGCATCACTCTAACACCAAAACCAGGCAAAGACAACACAAAAAAAGAAAATTACAGACCAATATCCCTGATGAACATAGATGCAAAAAATACTCAACAAAATATTAGCAAACCGAATTCAAAATTACACCAAGAGGATCATATACCATGATCAAGTGGGATTCATCTCAGGGATGCAAGGATGGTACAACATTCAAAAATACATCAACATCATCCACCACATCAACAAAAAGGACAAAAACCACATGATCATTTCCATAGATGCTGAAAAAGCATTAGACAAAATTCAACATCCATTCATGATAAAAACTTTAAACAAAATGGGTATAGAGGGCAAGTACATCAACATAATAAATGCTATATATGACAAACCCACAGCCAACATTATACTTAACAGTGAGAAGCTGAAAGCTTTTCACCTAAGATTGGGAACAAGACAGGGATGCCCACTTTCCCCACTTTTATTCAACATACTACTGGAGTCCTAGCCATGGCAATCAGACAACACAAAGAAATAAAAGGCAACCAGATTGGTAAGGAAGAAACTGGAACACATAGTTCTAAAATTCATATGGAACCACAAAAGATCCAATTAGCCAAAGCAGTCCTGAGAAGGAAGAATAAAGCAGGGGGGATCTCGCTTCCCAATTTCAAGCACTACTACAAAGCCATAGTAATATAGACAATTTGGTACTGGCACAAGAACAGAGCCACAGACCAGTGGAACAGACTAGAGACTCCAGACATTAACCCAAACATATATGGTCAATTAATATTTGATAAAGGAGCCATGGACATACAATGGCGAAATGACAGTCTCTTCAACAGATGGTGCTGGCAAAACTGGACAGCTACATGTAGGAGAATGAAACTGGACCATTGTCTAACCCCATATACAAAAGTAAATTCAAAATGGATCAAAGACCTGAATGTAAGTCATGAAACCATAAAACTCTTAGAAAAAAACATAGGCAAAACTCTTTTGAATATAAACATGAACAACTTCTTCATGAACGTATCTCCACGGGCAAGGGAAACAAAAGCAAAAATAAACAAGTGGGACTATAACAAAATAAAAAGCTTCTGTACAGCAAAGGACACTATCAATAGAACAAAAAGTCATCCTGTAGTATGGGAGAATATATTCATAAATGACAGATCCAATAAGGGGTTGACATCCAAAATATACAAAGAACTCATGCACCTCAACATTCAAAAAGCAAATAACCCAATTAAAAAATGGGCAGAGGATCTGAACAGACACTTCTCCAAAGAATAAATTCAGATGGCCAGCAGGCACATGAAAAGATGTTCCACATCACTAATCATCAGAGAAATGCAAATTAAAACCACAATGAGATATCACCTCACACTAGTTAGGATGGCCACCATCCAAAAGACAAACAACAATTGTTGGTGAAGATGTGGAAAAAGGGGAACCCTGCTACACTGCTGGTGGGAATGTAAATTAGTTCAACCATTGTGCAAAGCAGTATGGAGGTTCTTCAAAAAACTCAAAATAGAAATACCATTTGACCTGGGAATTCCACTCCTAGGATTTTACCCTAAGAACACAGGATCCCAGTTTGAAAAAGACATATGCACCCCCATGTTTACTGCAGCACTATTTACAATAGCCAATAAATGGAAGCAACTTAAGTGTCCATCAGTAGATGAATGGATAAAGAAGAGGTGGTACATATACACAGTGGAATATTATTCAGCCATAAGAAGAAAACAAATCCTACCATTTGCAGCAACATGGAAGAAGCTAGAGGGTATTATCCTCAGTGAAATAAGCCAGGCAGAGAAAGACAAGTATCAAATGATTTCGCTCATATGTGGAGTGTAAGAACAAAGCAAAAACTGCAGGAATAAAACAGCAGCAGACTCACAGAACCCAAGAATGAACTAACAGTTACCAAAGGGAAAGGGACTGAGGGAGATGGGTGGGAACGGAGGGATAAAGTGGAAAAAGGGGCATTACGATTAGCACACATAATGTGGTGGGGGGGGAACGGGGAAGGCAGTATAGCACAGAGAAGACAAGTAGTGATTCTATAGCATAGTACTACGCTGATGGACAGTGACTGTAATGGGGTATGTGCTGGGGACTTGATAATGGGGGGAATCTAGTAACCACAATATTGCTCATGTAAGTGTATATTAATCATACCAAAATTTTTTAAAAAGCATTATTTGAAGTAAAATCTGCCAAGCACATATGAATGTTATATTAGATTTTAAGACATTGTAGAACATTTTCATCACCCTAAACAGAAATCCTATATACATTAGCAGTCCTTGTCCAACCTCTCCAAGTGTCTCATCAATCTGCTCTCTGTCTTTATGGATTTGCCTCTTCAGGATATTTCATATAAGTGGAACCACCAATTTGCAGCCTCTTGCAGCTGGTTTATTATAGTTAACATAATGTTGTAAAGGTTCATCAAAGTTATAGCCTTTATGAGAACTTCATTTTTTAAGGCAAAATGATATTCCATTTTAGGGTAATACCATGTTTTATCAGTTAATAAACATTTGGGTTGTTTCCACTTTTTGGCTGTTACAAATATCACTGCTATAAATATTCACGTGCAAGTTTCTGTATAGATGTGTGTCTTCATCTTTATTTTAGCTTATACACCTAGGAGTGGAATTGCTAGGTCATATGGTAATCTATATTTAATAATTTAAGGAACTTCCAAGCTGTTTTCCAGTGACTACTATCTTACATTCTCATAAGCCATTTATGAGAGTTCCATCCTCCTCAACACTTGTTATTATCTCTCTTTTGTATATATCAGACCCTGGATATAACACTACATGTCAATTTCATGCATTTGTGAATAATTAAGGAGAAAAAAATCAAGAAATGTCTATACCCTAAGCTGTTAATACATGCTTAGAATATGGGGCAAAGAAGAGGAAAGGAAAGAGGTACCTGGGTTTATCTCTGATAACATGTGAATTTTCACCTTCTACATTTCAGTATTCTTTGAATTTTTATAACAAATATTTTTCTCAGTTTTTTTTTTGGTATCATTAAGATGCTGTAGAGTCACTACTTGTCTTCTCTGTGCTATATTGTGTTCCCCGTCGCACCCCCTACATTATGTGTGCTAATTGTAATGCCCCTTATTTCCCTTATCCCTCCCTTCCCACCCATCCTCCCCAGTCCCTTTCCTTTTGGCAACTATTAGTCCATTCTTGGGTTCTGTGAGTCTGCAGCTGTTTTGTTCCTTCACTTTTTGCTTTGTTCTTATGCTTCACAGATGAGTGAAATCATTTGGTACTTGTCTTTCTCCACCTGGCTTATTTTACTGAGCATAATACCCTCGAGCTCCAACCAAGTTGTTGCAAATGGTAGGATTTCTTTTCTTCTTATGGCTGAATAATATTCCATTGTGTATATGTACCACATCTTCTTTATCCATTCATCTGCCAATGGACACCTAGATTGCTTCTATTTCTTGGCTATTGTAAATAGTGCTATGATAAATATGGGGGTATATATGTCTTTTTGAAACTAGGATACTACATTCTTAGGGTAAATTCTAGGAGTGGAATTCCTGGGTCAAATGGTATTTCTATGTTGAGTTTTTTGAGGAACCTCTATATTGCTTTCCACAGTGGTTGAACTAGTTTACATTCCCACTAGCAGTGTAGGAGGGTTCCCCTTTCTCCACATCCTCGCCAGCATTTGTTGTTCCTAGTCTTTTCTATGTTGGCCATCCTAACTGGTGTGAGGTGATATCTGATTGTGGTTTTAATTTGCATTTCCCTGATAACTACCAATGTGGAGCATCTTTTCATGTGCCTGTTGCCTTGAATATTTTTAACTAGCTAGAATTACATGGTCTTTATTTTATGAAATTAAAAATACATTAAAGTGAAAGTGTCCTCTGATCCCACTCCTTTGAAAAAACCATTATAGCAGAAAATCTATAACCCTACAAAAAATATAACTTGTATATTAAAACACACATATTGAAATATTTTATTTCACAAGTGAGGTATTACAATACTAAAAAACATAATGGCTACTGAGAATAATGAACAAGAAGAATTTAGTTTACTTGGAATTAAGTTCTAGAAAGACCTAAAAGGTAATAAATAACAGTTGTTATCTGATAGAAGAATACCAATTAATTGGCCATAGCTTTCTGAAATATTATACTGAAAAAAGTCTAAAGCAGGTATAGGTTCATTAAGAAAGTAATCTATTATTGATAGTGACTATGAAAAAGTTGGGGTACAAACTATGTTGATATGAATAAATGCTTATTAAACATAATGATCAGATCACCTTATGTGTATTAGAAAACATCCAAACTCTTCAGTTTTTCACTTTTAGGTAAAGGACAGACTTTCCACAGACACACCTACAGAAAGGGAACTTGCTTTCCTTCCAGGTCATTACTTTCAAAATATTATATCATGCAGCAACATTCAACAAATATTTATTAACAAACACCCTGTATCAAGTACTCTGTGAGGCACTAAAGATATGAAAACAGCCTATAGATCTGGCAAGTAGGAGTCAAATGAGCAACTAAAATAAGAAATCAGTAAGTCCTATGGGAACACAATCACTACTGACATTGAATAAGGAATAAAAAGGATTAGAAGATTGTGAGTATTCTAGAAGAGACCATGGCAAATGAAAAGGTCTGAAAGAGGATGAATCATTTGAGGAAATGAAAGAATTTCAGTACGTCTATCACAAAGGTATGTTGTCAGGGTGAGGAAATAGGAGACTGGGGACACTGGCTACAAATGGCCAAAAATGATTCTGGAAAAATACACAGGGAGGGGAATCAGTTCACCAAAAAAATCTAATGAAACTTGTATGCAGGTACTCTGCTAAATTCACTATTAATTCTAATAGTTTGTAGATCCTTTGTATTTTCTATATACACAATCAAGTTATCCATGAATAAAGACAATTTAACATCTTTCATCTAAGATTATACCTTTTATTTACTTTTCTTGCCTTATTGTAATGGCTAGGACCTGTACTCAATGGTAAATATAAGCTGTTATAGAAGCCATGCCAAACTCAGCAGAAAAGTATTTAATATATCACTACTGAGTATGATGTTGGCTGTAGATTTTTTTATAGATGGTCTTCATTATACTCAAGATTTTTCCTTCCATTCCTGACTTATGGAAAGCTTTACTTTTAATCACAAATGGCTATTTTGTCAAAGGTTTTTTCCATTTTTATTGAGATGATCATATGGGTTTTCTTCTTCATTGTAATAATATGGTGAATTCCACACCGACTAATTTTCAAATGTTAACCAACTTGTATTTCTGAAATACTCTTTTACTTGGTCCTGCTTTGTAATTCTTTTTATATATCACTTTTATATATATATATATATATACATATATATATATATATAAAACTCTTAATAATTATATGTAAATTACACCAAGAAAGAAAGAAAATAAAGACAGAGAGGGAGGAGAGGGAGAGAGGGAAGTATTGGGTATGAGAAGGTAAAATTAAGAAAGACACGACAGCAGAAAATAATTGCTCAACTGAAAGTGAGTAATCCACATTGAGATAATCTCCCAAAGAAAACAGTTAAGAAATTGTTTTTTAATTAATCATTCTAAAGGGTGTAACAGCCAAATAATACAGGTACCAGAAAGAGATAATAAAGAAAACTTAGGACAAGAAATCATGAAAAAGTAACTTAAATTTTCTCAAAACTACACTGTTTGCATTTCCATGTTGAAGGGGCAAAGAACAATGTATGAACCAAAAAACACACTGTAAAGGCTCAGAAGACTGGGAACTAAGCCATACTACTAGCTCCCAGAGAGGAAAACAAGCCACTTACAAAGAAAACGATATCAAAAAGGCTTCAGACTCTTCAACCACAATATTAGACCAATGCCTTCAAAATTTAAGCAAGAATTTTCAAACAAGATCAACCAGACATTATTTTAAAGGAAGCTAATAAAGAACTTAATCTATCAAAATGGGAGCACAAAGCAAACTGGGCCAAAGAGAGGGATGAAATATTATATTTTCCATTGCAAATTTTATGTGATCAGTAGCATTTATAATTTTGATGAAAACAAATCTAAAAAATTGATCAAATGCAATAAAAGTGACACATAATTTTTGCAAGTCAGAGAAGAACATTTAGCTATGTAAAATTGTACTTCAAATCTAATATATTTTTAAAAGTAAGTAATTGGAGAAATTTTTTTTAATTAGACAAAGCAAATTAAACATACTCAAATGCTATAAGTAATACTAACTTTTACAGCTTTATGAAATTTTTCTGACCAAAGTAAAAGTTGAGAAATGCTGAACATCAATAATTGGCATTAAAAAAGCTTCAAAAATGAAATGAAGGGAGAAGAATCTGCCTCTGTGAATTACATACAAACAAAATAGACATAGCAGAGTCCTTTAGCAATAAAGTTTTTGATTCCAATCATCCAAAGAGAAAGCTGACTATTCCAAAAACTTTCCAGAAAAAGATGTTTTACAATCTTCTTTGTCAAAAGATTTCACCAAAATAAAAAAGCAACAGAAAACAGAGCAAGAGACAGAGTACAAAAGAGAAAGAGACAAAGAAAGAGCTGGAATCTGTACATGCCAAATATTTCAATAACAAGGAGAAAAATCTCCACATGACTGCAGATATTTCCCATTTCAATTAAGCAGATTTAATAACTAAATTAATCCTCAACATTACTTATATATATAGTGCATAATGCACATGGTAGTAAGTTTCAATAACTAGCACCCAGCAATTTAGGGAATTAACTGTTAAAAGAAGTATTATAAGGAAGATTTTCCAATTTCTGGTAAAACTTTAAAAATATAATAAAATTAAAATACTCTAATATCCTTTTAAAAAGATTTTGAAGTATGCAAACAATATTAAAATGATTGTGTGCACATGCAAAAATACTATTGAGTGAACACAGCCAAGTTCATGAGAAAATACAACATTGAGAAGGCTCAGATCATTAAAGAGTCAGTAGTTACTAAGGCACCCAAATAACAGATTTAATTTAAACACATATTTGGTTTTTTAAATAAATATAAAACATACACAATATGTAAGTACAACACTAAGAAGTACTCGCTATTAAAGCAGAGATCCAAGGTCAAAAGCCCCAAGTTACACTTCTGACACTGCTGGAAATGCAGACCACAGACTCATCTACAATCAAGATAACGGTGAAAACCAAGCTCTTGAAGGCAGTAAGCATAACTGAGAAGAAGGCAAAGACACGAGAAAAACAGACTTGGGGAATACCCACAAAGGAAAGCTAAGCCAGAAACAAAACAAAAGCAGCACAGTCCGCAAGGAAGGGATCTGGGAAGAGCAATGCCATGAAAACCAAGAGAGAAGAGGCCTTCGAGAAGGAGCCAGCAAAGTCAGAGGCTAAACTGAGATCAAAGACAATGAAGAACAATCAAAACCACAGTGGAAAGTGAATGGCCATATTGAATTGGTTAAGGTTACCTATTTCCATCTCAACTGACAAAACTAAGAGTTTATCTTGTGGGGAGGCAGGGCAGGGGTATGGACACTTGGAGGAAAACAGACTTTAGTTCATTCTTGCTGTCTACAGTCCAAGACCAATAAAAAAGAAACTACTTCTGAACGATTTGTTTCTTCTTAAGGGCTACACTCACCAAACTGTGGAGCAGGCAAGATTCTAGCTGCTCGAGTTGGGCCATGTCGAACAGAAAAGAGCTCCTGTGCTTCTCCACTGATCTGCACAAGAAGACAGAAAAATTCAGTAAATGAAAAAACAGGTCAGACGGTTATTATACAAAACTAAGATCTCCTAAATTTCATTGCAATTTTTTGTTTGAAATGTAGTATGTACACATACACATACACAGACACACATACATTCATGGTTGGTCATACACATTAAGTATATTCATATCTTAAATTATCATAAATAGTTTTAGAAAATTATTAGGAGCACATACTTGATGTGAATAGGAAAATAAATGCTCTATTCTGGAATCTGCCATTTTTATCTTTAATAAATCTTTACCTTTCATTTTGGAGCAAAGCAGCTATGATTTTTTTTAATTGATATTCAGTTTTGCATGTAAGAAAAAGGTAAATATTCCCATATTCTGAAAAGCAGAACTTAAATGTATTGCAAAGAACCTAAGGAAATATAATGACCTAGGTATTAGTTGTGGTTCTGCAACTATCTAGCTGTTAATACCTTGAGTAAATCATTTAATCCCCATAAACCTATATTCTTTTTTCTTTTTTAAGTATATTTTGAATAAAATTTTTGTGTATTTAAGGTGTACAATGTGATGACTTGATATACACATACAATGAAATGATTACTGCACTCATCTCCTCAAAGCCTGATGACAGAACCTGATAGCTACTCTTAACATTTTTCTAGTATTCATTCAATGTAGTATTACTAACTATAGTCATACTTGAACATTAGGCCTTAGACTTTATTCATCCTATGTAACAACAACTTTGTACCCTTTGACCAGCATCTCCTGATTTCCCCCACTCCCCTAAATGGATATTCTTTTGCATTTGTAAACTGAGAAGGTAAAGATGTTAAATAACCTCAAAGATACTTCTAATTTCAATATTCTATTAATAAAAAAAGAATATATAAGCATTTTTAAGTATCATTTTTTATGCACATAGATCAGATACAGTATGAACATCTGTTCATATCAGATTGATTCCTCAGATATAAAAAGTACAGTATTCTATTAATCCAAAGGTAAAGGGGATATGATAATATGTGTCATGTGTGAAAACTGCTTTTCAAAATCAGTGGTTCAAGGTAACAGTTTGTTGCTAATTGGAAGTATTGAGCAGATTAAAACAGAATTAGTTAAGAAAGGCTTTCCAGACTACTTTAAGTGGTAATGTAGTTCCCAATATATTTGTCAAGTGTTTGATGTAATATGCAATATCAGAAAGGGAAAATGGGGAACATTATAAAACTAGTTCTAAGTATCCAAGAACTTACAACAAATGTAACATAAACGTTCCATAGAGGAAACATGCTGATGGCATTTTTTTTAAATAGGTCTGCCAAATAAGCAGCTTAAAATATCAACAATGTATACATTATAAAATAAAGGGCTTATAAATCTTTCAAAATTTAACTATAAAATCTGAGGAACTGCCACCTTTTAGATTAAGTACTTTTTTAGATCATCTGCTTCTCTTCTGTCTGAATTTAAGAACAGCAAACCATATTTTTGTTTCTTATAAATGTGGAAATGCCTAAAGAGCAATTATATTCATTTCGCTTATAAAAATTAATACAACTTATTTATTGGCCGCAATGGCAAATCCCCTCTATCACTTGGAATGCAGAGGTACAAGAAAGGCTAGGCTCTTCACACTAACTATGCAACAGCACCACCTATCACCAATTAAACACACAAAAGCCACAAACTGATACAGTGAGCTAGCAGAATTTAGCTTTCTACTAATTCCTTTGTGAACATTGATTTTCTACCTGAAAACCAGGGCCATTATATACTGTAGCTCTTAAGTCTGCAATTTATTTTTATAGGACAGAATTTAAAATTTAGAAAAAGCCTTAAAAGGTCACTTTGTTAAACCTCCCACCCGATGCAGTAATCAATCTCATATTCTCTGAAATCCAAAAATTACAACCTCCTTGATTTTAAGCACATTTTCACTAAAAGGTAATATCACTAATGTAGTTCCATTATATTATAGTGCCATTATTACCACCAAGGCTGACAATGGATAAATAATCTTCTTCAATATACACAGTATTTCTATTAGTAAGGAAATGAAAAATAAATTATAAAATGATGGTGTAGATACTTGCATTTAAATTCTAATTCAGAGTAATGACAAATACTTCTCACTATAACAAGTAGGTTTATACCTATAACACCTCATAGTATTCTAACACAAAATCTACTGCTCTGTACTATTATTTCCATATACCACAGGTCTAGCATTTAGAAAAGGTTTTTTAAAAGTCTATAATCATATTTAACTGAGCTGCTATACTAAATTATACTAAATAATACAAGTTAAAATAAACCTGTCTTGTATACTCACACTACGATAAGCATTGTTATCACTGGATTTAATACACAGGAGCTTATTTGACCTAGAGAAACATTTTGAAATCTGAACACACCATCCTTTTCAGCGTAACAGCTTTCAAAACAGACCTAAATGCTCTACTTTATTCTAAGCTTCTAATCTAAATCCCTCTTTAAACGTACAGCAACAGGTAAGAAAAAACATTAGGAATGATTACAGAATGTATCCCCACATTCATTACCCAGCCATCATTACCCACAAATTAAGATCTTAAGATCTTGGTTTAATTATAACATAGGGGAAAGGAAGGAGGGAAGAACCATTCTCTATTTATAGATATTTTTGAATGTGTTAAAATCTAGATTGTTAGAAGCACAATTCTATAAAGTATCCTAAGGAGTCACAAGTGTCTAACTTCCCAAAGGAGGGAACTCTCTCATTAGTATGTGTAAATTCTACATGGAATACTATTTCAGAATAGAGACAGTGCTACCAGAGTGTACACAGATAGGATGTGCACAATTTAGGAAGACCACAGAGAGATGGCTATGTCTTTACAAGCTCAGCTTCAGCTGCTGTTTTCAATTGCCTCTAATAATTCTGTACAGTATGTTCACTGCTCTCAAATAAGTGAGTGTCAAAACTGATTGTTTTTACAGGCTTTCAAAGTGATTTTTATGTTTCTTAAAAAGAGGTCATTGAAAATGGCAAACAATCTCAAAGATGAGGATTTTATAGATCATGACAAGAATTTCCAGGAGCTCTAAGTTCACTTTTAAACCAACAATAATAATAAGTATAAGGGTAGAGCTACAAGAAAGGAGTGTACCAAGCAATGTTCCAACTTCCTGGCAACTGCAAAAACTTGGAGAGAGGAGCAAACAGGGAGGAAACCTCTGCAATAGCTCCTCGTGGGTCTCTGCCTTTGTTCTTACTGGCATTTTAATTTCTGATGACAGACTTTTGTTGTTTAGAGCATAAACCGGACGTACCAGTTTGGAGGCACAATAAAGAGAACAAAGAATGATTTGTTCACACTGTAGGAAAAAAATATTTTCCAACCATAGAAAATAGCTTTCGCATGGTGAAAATATGCAAATTACATACCAAACCAAAAAAGAGGGGAGGCTAAAATATAAGTTTAGAACCTCACAACTCAATCTAAGGAAAAAGGAAATTAAAACAGCCGAGACAATAACACACACAGAGAGAAGACTGTAAAAGTTGTGGGAGAGTTTTATTAGTACTTGCAGGGAATGCTAAAGCAAATGAAGGTCATCTAGCCCTCAGAACCTAACTTGTTTCTGAAATCCTAATGACTTTTCAAAGGCACCTGACTACAGAATTGAAAATTCAATCAAATACCAAAGATAGTAATAATAGTACTCCACCATAACACAGAATAAGGACAAGAGTTCATATTTACACCCCTAACTTCCCTTTTAGACACTGGTCAGTGAAAAACTGTGGTCTGCAATTGATTTTGTTTAGCAAGCTTTTTTGAGAGATAACAGACATAGAAATAATACATAAATCATATGTTATGTACAGCTTAATGAATTTTCAATGTTAATACACCTCTTTTACCAGCACAGACATCAAGAAACATAACATTATGGATATTCAGAAGGTCCCTCCACACCCCTTCCCAGTAACAAACCCAACTTAAGAATAACCGTAACCTCTATCTTCACTCTTAATGCCTCACATAAATTTTACTTATTCAATTTTATGTGAATAGAATCACATAGTATGTACTCTTATGTGAATGGCTTCTTTCACACATTATATGCTTATGAAATTCATTCTTTTTGCGTATGATTGCAGGACTTTTTGCCTGTTGCTATATAGATTTCCACTATAAAATAGTACAGTTTACCTACTCTACTGCTGATGGACTTCGGGGTTGTTTCTAGTTTGGGGCTCTTCAGATGTCAGGAAAAAATGCAACACATTCTCAAATGGGTAAAAGATTACTACATATTTTTTCAGTGGATTACCAAGAGTTGTCTAGTGGACACTTTGGTGTGGTTTGATTCTATAAGGATCTCCATCTTTGCCTTGACTGGGCTATTTTACAATATCGTAAGTTGCAGAAAACTAACAGTGATGAAATTATCTCATCCATGGAAATGCAAATGAAGTTTGTCTGATAGAAATACACTTCAACTCCACTCCATAAAAAAGATGATTTCAAGGTCGGGGGCGGAAGATGGCGGCGTGAGTAGAGCAGCGGAAATCTCCTCCCAAAACAACATATATCTATGAAAATATAACAAAGACAACCCTTCCTAGAATAAAGACCAGAGGACACAGGACAATATCCAGACCACATCCACACCTGAGAGAACCCAGCGCCTCGCGAAGGGGGTAAGATACAAGCCCCGGCCCCGCGGGAGCCGGGCGCCCCTCCCCCCAGCTCCCGGCGGGAGAAGAGCAGGCGGAGCGGGAGGGAGACGGAGCCCAGGGCTGCCGAACACCCAGCCCCAGCCATCCGGGCCAGAGTGCAGGGCCCTCGATACTGGGAAAACAGGGCAGCAAGAACAGTGAGCAGGCACTGGAGGCTGGGCGACAGAGGACATAAGAAAAGCGCGCGACCATTTTTTTTTTTTGCTTTTTTGCTGCTTTGTTTTGGCGAGCGCTTTTTGGAAGTCTTAAAGGGACAGGGACCCCAATATTAGGGAAACAGGGCAGAAAGACCGGTGAGCAGAGGCCTGAGGCTGGCACCGGAGAATAAAGAAAAACGAACGACCACCTTTTCTTTTTTTAATTAAAAATTTTTTTTTTTTTTAATTAAAAAAATTTTTTTTCTTGTTTTTTTTTGTGGTCGTTGTTTTGTTTTGGCGGGTGCTTTTTGGAAGTCTTAAAGGGGCAGGGCGGGCCACTTAATCCACAGGTAGGGAATCCGGGATCTCTGGGCACCCTAAACCCTGGGCTGCAGGGAGCAGGGAGGCCCCTTACGGAGATAAATAGCCTCCCAGCAGCTCCTGCTCCAACGCGACTCCACCATTTTGGAGTAGCTGCCCGAGCCAGGCCACGCCCACAGCAACAGCGGAGATTAACTCCACAGCAGCCGGGCAGGAAGCAGAAACCCTGTCTGCGCGCAGCTGCGCAGCACAAGCCACTAGAGGCCGCTGTTCTCCCAGGAGAGGAGGGCCACAAACCAACAAGAAAGGAAGTCCTTCCAGCCGTCACTCGTCCCAGTTCTGCAGACTATTTCTATCACCATGAAAAGGCAAAGCTACAGGCAGACAAAGATCACAGAGACAACACCAGAGAAGGAGACAGACCTAACCAGTCTTCCTGACAAAGAATTCAAAATAAGAATCATAAACATGCTGACAGAGATGCAGAGAAATACGCAAGAAAAATGGGATGAAGTCCGGAAAGAGATCACAGATGCCAGAAAGGAGATCGCAGAAATGAAACAAACTCTGGAAGGGTTTATAAGCAGAATGGATAGAATGCAAGAGGCCATTGATGGAATTGAAATCAGAGAACAGGAACGCATGGAAGCTGACATAGAGAGAGACAAAAGGATCTCCAGGAATGAAACAATATTAAGAGAACTGTGTGACCAATCTAAAAGGAGCAATATCCGTATTATAGGGGTCCCAGAAGAAGAAGAGAGAGGCAAAGAGATGGAAAGTATCTTAGAAGAAATAATTGCTGAAAACTTCCCCACACTGGGGGAGGAAGTAATCAAACAGACCACGGAAATACACAGAACCCCCAACAGAAAGGATCCAAGAAGGGCAACACCAAGACACATAATAATTAAAATGGCAAAGATCAAGGACAAGGAAAGAGTGTTAAAGGCAGCTAGAGAGAAAAAGGTCACCTATAAAGGGAAACCCATCAGGCTAACGTCAGATTTCTCAACAGAAACCCTACAGGCCAGAAGAGAATGGCATGATATATTTAATACAATGAAACAGAAGGGCCTTGAACCAAGGATACTGTATCCAGCACGACTATCATTCAAATATGACGGTGGGATTAAACAATTCCCAGACAAACAAAAGCTGAGGGAATTTGCTTTCCACAAACCACCTCTACAGAACATCTTACAGGGACTGCTCTAGATGGGAGCACTCCTAGAAAGAGCACAGCACAAAACACCCAACATATGAAGAATCGAGGAGGAGGAACAAGAAGGGAGAGAAGAAAAGAATCTCCAGACAGTGTATATAACAGCTCAATAAGCGAGCTAAGTTAGGCAGTAAGATACTAAAGAGGCTAACCTTGAACCTTTGGTAACCACGAATTTAAAGCCTGCAATGGCAATAAGTACATATCTTTCAATAGTCACCCTAAATGTTAATGGGTTGAATGCACCAATCAAAAGACACAGAGTAACAGAATGGATAAAAAAGCAAGACCCATCTATATGCTGCTTACAAGAAACTCACCTCAAACCCAAAGACATGTACAGACTAAAAGTCAAGGGATGGAAAAACATATTTCAAGCAAACAACAGTGAGAAGAAAGCAGGGGTTGCAGTACTAATATCAGACAAAATAGACTTCAAAACAAAGAAAGTAACAAGAGATAAAGAAGGACACTACATAATGATAAAGGGCTCAGTCAAACAAGAGGATATAACCATTCTAAATATATATGCACCCAACACAGGAGCACCAGCATATGTGAAACAAATACTAACAGAACTAAAGGGGGATATAGACTGCAATGCATTCATTCTAGGAGACTTCAACACACCACTCACCCCAAAGGATAGATCCACTGGGCAGAAAATAAGTAAGGACACGGAAGCACTGAACAACACAGTAGAGCAGATGGACCTAATAGACATCTATAGAACTCTACATCCAAAAGCAGCGGGATATACATTCTTCTCAAGTGCACATGGAACATTCTCCAGAATAGACCACATACTAGGCCACAAAAAGAGCCTCAGAAAAGTCCAAAAGATTGAAATCCTACCAACCAACTTTTCAGACCACAAAGGCATAAAACTAGAAATAAACTGTACAAAGAAAGCAAAGAGGCTCACGAACACATGGAGGCTTAACAACACGCTCCTAAATAATCAATGGATCAATGACCAAATCAAAATGGAGATCCAGCAATATATGGAAACAAATGACAACAACAACACTAAGCCCCAACTTCTGTGGGACACAGCAAAAGCAGTCTTAAGAGGAAAGTATATAGCAATCCAAGCATATTTAAAAAAGGAAGAGCAATCCCAAATGAATGGTCTAATGTCACAATTATCGAAATTGGAAAAAGAAGAACAGATGAGGCCTAAGGTCAGCAGAAGGAGGGACATAATAAAGATCAGAGAAGAAATAAATAAAATTGAGAAGAATAAAACAATAGCAAAAATCAATGAAACCAAGAGCTGGTTCTTCGAAAAAATAAACAAAATAGATAAGCCTCTAGCCAGACTTATTAAGAAGAAAAGAGAGTCAACACAAATCAACAGTATCAGAAACGAGAAAGGAAAAATCACGACGGACCCCACGGAAATGCAAAGAATTATTGGAGAATACTATGAAAACCTATATGCTAACAAGCTGGGAAACCTAGGAGAAATGGACAACTTCCTAGAAAAATATAACCTTCCAAGATTGACCCAGGAAGAAACAGAAAATCTAAACAGACCAATTACCAGCAACGAAATTGAAGAGGTAATCAAAAAACTACCAAAGAACAAAACCCCCGGGCCAGATGGATTTACCTCGGAATTTTATCAGACATACAGGGAAGACATAATACCCATTCTCCTTAAAGTTTTCCAAAAAATAGAGGAGGAGGGGATACTCCCAAACTCATTCTATGAAGCTAACATCACCCTAATACCAAAACCAGGCAAAGACCCCACCAAAAAAGAAAACTACAGACCAATATCCCTGATGAACGTAGATGCAAAAATACTCAACAAAATATTAGCAAACCGAATTCAAAAATACATCAAAACCATCGTACACCATGACCAAGTGGGATTCATCCCAGGGATGCAAGGATGGCACAACATTCGAAAGTCCATCAACATCATCCACCACATCAACAAAAAGAAAGACAAAAACCACATGATCATCTCCATAGATGCTGAAAAAGCATTTGACAAAGTTCAACATCCATTCATGTTAAAAACTCTCAGCAAAATGGGAATAGAGGGCAAGTACCTCAACATAATAAAGGCCATCTATGATAAACCCACAGCCAACATTATACTGAACAGCGAGAAGCTGAAAGCATTTCCTCTGAGATCGGGAACTAGACAGGGATGCCCACTCTCTCCACTGTTATTTAACATAGTACTGGAGGTCCTAGCCACGGCAATCAGACAAAATAAAGAAATACAAGGAATCCAGATTGGTAAAGAAGAAGTTAAACTGTCACTATTTGCAGATGACATGATACTGTACATAAAAAACCCTAAAGACTCCACCCCAAAACTACTAGAACTGATATCGGAATACAGCAAAGTTGCAGGATACAAAATCAACACACAGAAATCTGTGGCTTTCCTATATACTAACAATGAACCAACAGAGAGAGAAATCAGGAAAACAACTCCATTCACAATTGCATCAAAAAAAATAAAATACCTAGGAATAAACCTAACCAAAGAAGTGAAAGACTTATACTCTGAAAACTACAAGTCACTCTTAAAAGAAATTAAAGGGGACACTAACAGATGGAAACTCATCCCATGCTCGTGGCTAGGAAGAATTAATATCGTTAAAATGGCCATCCTGCCCAAAGCAATATACAGATTTGATGCAATCCCTATGAAACTACCAGCAACATTCTTCAATGAACTGGAACAAATAATTCAAAAATTCATATGGAAACACCAAAGACCCCGAATAGCCAAAGCAATCCTGAGAAAGAAGAATAAAGTAGGGGGGATCTCACTCCCCAACTTCAAGCTCTACTATAAAGCCATAGTAATCAAGACAATTTGGTACTGGCACAAGAGCAGAGCCACAGACCAATGGAACAGACTAGAGAATCCAGACATTAACCCAGACATATATGGTCAATTAATATTTGATAAAGGAGCCATGGACATACAATGGCGAAATGACAGTCTCTTCAACAGGTGGTGCTGGCAAAACTGGACAGCTACATGTAGGAGAATGAAACTGGACCATTGTCTAACCCCATATACAAAAGTAAACTCAAAATGGATCAAAGACCTGAATGTAAGCCATGAAACCATTAAACTCCTGGAAGAAAACATAGGCGAAAACCTCTTAGACATAAACATGAGTGACCTCTTCTTGAACATATCTCCCCGGGCAAGGAAAACAACAGCAAAAATGAGTAAGTGGGACTATATTAAGCTGAAAAGCTTCTGTACAGCAAAAGACACCATCAATAGAACAAGAAGGATCCCTACAGTATGGGAGAATATATTTGAAAATGACACATCCGATAAAGGCTTGACGTCCAGAATATATAAGGAGCTCTCACGCCTCAACAAACAAAAAACAAATAACCCAATTAAAAAATGGGCAGAGGAACTGAACAGACAGTTCTCCAAAAAAGAAATACAGATGGCCAACAGACACATGAAAAGATGCTCCACATCGCTAATTATCAGAGAAATGCAAATTAAAACTACAATGAGGTATCACCTCACACCAGTAAGGATGGCTGCCATCCAAAAGACAAACAACAACAAATGTTGGCGAGGCTGTGGAGAAAGGGGAACCCTCCTACACTGCTGGTGGGAATGTAAGTTAGTTCAACCATTGTGGAAAGCAGTATGGAGGTACATCAAAATGCTCAAAACAGACTTACCATTTGACCCAGGAATTGCACTCCTAGGAATTTACCCTAAGAATGCAGCAATCAAGTTTGAGAAAGACAGATGCACCCCTATGTTTATTGCAGCACTATTTACAATAGCCAAGAATTGGAAGCAACCTAAATGTCCATCAATAGATGAATGGATAAAGAAGATGTGGTACATATACACAATGGAATACTACTCAGCTATAAGAAAAGGGCAAATCCAATCATTTGCAGCAACATGGATGGAGCTGGAGGGTATTATGCTCAGTGAAACAAGCCAAGCCAAGCGGAGAAAGAGAAATACCAAATGATTTCACTTATCTGTGGAATATAAGAACAAAGGAAAAACTGAAGGAACAAAACAGCAGCAGAATCACAGAACTCAAGAATGGACTAACAGGTACCAAAGGGAAAGGGACTGGGGAGGATGGGTGGGTAGGGAGGGATAAGGGGGGGAGAAGTAGGGGGGTATTAAGATTAACATGCATGGGGGGTAGGAGAAAAGGGAGGGCTGTACAACACAGAGAAGGCAAGTAGTGATTCTACAACATTTTGCTATGCTGATGGACAGTGACTGTAAAGGGGTTTATAGGGGAGACCTGGTATAGGGGAGAGTTATTCATCATGTAAGTGTAGATTAGTGATAGCAAAAAAAAAAAAAAAAAAAAAAAAAAGGGCAGTTCCTGTGTGGTAACCTCCAACGAGTTCTACACAAGGGTATAAAGGGCATATAAAAGTGTAGGCAAAGGGTCTGTTTGTGTTTATACAGAGGATCAAAGCCTAATTGGGCTACCCCGAAAATGAACTAAGATATGATATGAAAAAGAACTTCCAACATCTGCACCCTCTGGAAGACTCATGCCAGAAGATGATCATCAAAAAACCCCAACAAAGATCCACGCACTGCTACAGCTGTGGATGCACTCATCCCACCGGTTCCTGGACCTGCCATGGGAATGAGGACGGAGATATCTAAGCTGGCCTGTGCATACAGTAAAACAACAAAATTGGACTGGATCTATACTGTTGGAACTCAACCAAGAATTTGGAGAAGTGCAAATTGTAGCACTCCAAAGTCTTACAACTACAAACTATTTATTGTTAAAAGAACATATGGCATGTGAACAGTCCCCAGGAATGGGTTGTTTTAATTTGTCTGATTTCTCTCAGACTGTTCAAGTTCATTTGGACAATATCCACCATATCATAGATAAGTTTTCACAAATGCCTAAGGTGCCTAACTGGTTTTCTTGGTTTCACTGCAGATGGCTGGTAATTACAGATATGCTTTGGTTATGTAACTATACTCCTATTATGTTAATGTGTGTGTGCAATTTAAGTAGTAGCTTAAAACCTATACATGCTGAAGTTACTCTACAAGAAGATATATCAAAGAAATAATCAATCTTCCCATGTTTTCTTCCGCCTGCTACTTCTATAGCTTTTCTTCTTCCTTCCTAATTACAACCCTTAAATAGAATTCGTGCCTCATATCAAATTTACCGAGTATCATAATTCTTCCAAGTGGTAAAGATACCTCAAGACAAATGCTGGGCATAGAAGCCACAGGGCATAAATATGCAAAGAAGTAAAAAGCTAACTTTTTCAAACAATAAGGCTTCTCTCTCACTTACCAACTTCACATTTCCCTGTATGGCCCCGGAAGATGACTGGTTAGCCAGAGACGGGTAAGATTCCTCAAGGGAGGAACAACCTAAGACAGGCACAGTCGCAGGGGGGCCATCAGGTGAGAAATTGGGGATCAACAGAGGAGAGGCTTAGAACCTCACCCCCCCGTTCTGAGAGAAATCTTCTGCATACGTGGATGTTTTATTGCCCTGGTCTAGCTTGGATTAACACATAGTCTACAGGCACACACCTGATCATCTACATTTGCTCTCTTACAACACTAAACTATGTTTTCTACCTTTATCTTGTATCTACCTACCACTTCAGCATTTTATTAAAAATAATAATAATAAAGAGAGAAATGTGGTATCCACATATAAATCAAGTATAAAAACCAAATCAGTATTCATATTTGAACTGACTGTTTATAGTTCATAATGTATGAGCAAAACCGAAAGTTTCTGTGATGACTGCCCTTGTACTGTTCACTATGTAACTTATTCATTATGTAAGAATTTGTTCTACATGTAAAAACTTGTTTGTTATGCCTCAGAAGATTGGAGACTGACAAAAATTAGGCTTGGGGTGGAATAATGATTGTGCATTGAGCATTGACTCCCCTATACAGAATTTTATTGTCGTTAACAACCATTTGATCAATAAATATGAGAGATGCCCTCACAAAAAAAAAAAAAAAAAAAAAAAAAAAAAGGACAGACTTCCAATGGTAAAATAAATTAGTAACCGGGATGTAATGTATAGCATAAGGAATATAGTCAAGATATTGTAACAGCCTGGTAGGGTGATAGCTGGAACCTAGAATTATGTATATAAATGTTCTACCACTGTGTTGTACACTTGAAACTCATGTAATGTAATACTGTGTGTCAACTACCCTTCAATAAAAAATAATTATTAAAAAAAAAAAAAAAAAAAAAAAAAAAAGATGATTTCAAGCAGTATGTTTTAGCCCCAATATGATATTAACCAGGTTTGCATCTTACAAGTTGACTTCAGCATGCCTAATTGCCTCTAACTATTCTTCAGATTACCCTTTGAACCAGTTGTAACAAATGCCAAATACTGTATTAATTAATGAGTTAAATAAAATCTATGGTATTATGATTTTACCATTTTTAAAATGACATCATAAAGAATACTGTTATGAATATTCATTTAGTGAACATATATAGGTATTTCTTTTGCATATCTACTAGAATTGCTTTTATAGTAGGAATGTGTGCATATTTTATAGATTTGAACAAAATAGTTTTTCACAGTGAATGTACCAATTTACATTTTCACCAACAATTTAAGAGAGTTTTACCTTCTCCCCATCTTCCTAACAGTTTGTATCAGTCATTCTGGTGGGTCTTCAGTGGGATTCTCACTATGGTTTTAATTTGCATTTTCTTCATGACTAAGGAAACTGATCAAACACTTGTCATATGCTTATTGGAATTTAGTTATACTATTTCGTGAATTACTGTTAAAGTCTCTTGCCCACTACAGTTGCCTGATTCAAAGTATTTATTGACTTAAATCTATTATGCACAGTGAATGAAATACATAAATCAGTCTCCTCTGGAAAAGCAATGCTGCCTCAAACTAAACATATATAAATAGTCTTTATTAGAGTGGCCCTCCATCACGGCAAATAATATAAGACTTTCTGTCCTGATGTACCCTTGATTTTCAGAAGTAGCTATGATAAACAGTACAGAATATGAATGAGATTCGAAAACTCGTTTCAGCAGCTCTGGAAAAAGGTAGAGCTTTTGGTACCTAATCAAATTCCTATCTTAATTCCAGATCCAGAAATGAGTAACCTTTCCCCTCAACTAAGGTATAATGGTTGGTATACTGCAACACATTATCCATCCCCTGAAATGGAAAAATGTTCATTTATAAGGATTTATATGAACATTCAAAGCAAATTGAGTACTTGTTAAATATAGGAAACATACAAGATTTACTAAATCTTTCCCTACAACTCAAACAGTTCAAACATAAAAGACAATAATTACTTGTTCTTTTTCTTAATAAACACTTTAAAAAGTTTAAATCTTTTAAATTAACAAAATTAAAAAGTAGTAGTAATTCATCTAATTTTCAAAATGGATACAGCCTATATAGCAGATCATGTCTAGGCTGGAAATATGAATTAAAAGAACAGAAAAAAGACAATAGAAAAAAGAATTCCTTGTGTTTATCTGAAGCATATCCTGACTTTCAGTCAAAAACACCTTTCATGTTAGAGTTCCCTGGACAAGTAATAGCTCTAGTTTCCCCATGGAAAGACTGAGGGATAAAAGCCAGGAAACCCTAGAAGTTTTATTCTTTTCCCAAAGTAATGGCCTAGGACAACACTGCACAGTACACACAAATACTCGAGGTCATCAGGTATAGACATCACACATCAACATCATCAATGATTTTGATGATGGTGGAAGATAAATTGGACTTGTGTTTATTGACTGTACAAATTTGCTAAATCTGAGGTTGGCTTTAAAATAAGAGTGATGTCTTACCTATCTAATAAGGTAACTTCAGTGATTAAACTGTGTTTTTAAAATATGTAACACATAGTTGGCACTCAAAAGACAGTTAAATCAAGAAGATGCTAGTTGAATGAATGAACTGATGAATAAATGATTGAGTCTATATCGACACCATTATTCAATCTGAATGGCATTTAGCATAATTTGACTTTGCCCCACTGTTCTCAAAGCATGTTTTAATATTTAATGTGAGGAATCTGTTGTAATACCTTATCATAAAACACATTTGGTACAACTCATTCTTGAACCAACTGGTATACTACTTCCTAAGTTTAACAACTCTCAATAAAAGGACTACTACCAAAGCGGTAAGCAGTACCTCTTCCGTGCAACAATTCTTATCACACCAGTCCTCACGCTCCCACTCAAGATCATGGCAGTCTCCACCCTCTCTGGAAAATATCCCACATTCATTCCAACCTTTCTGTGTTTATACAGTGTTTTTACATGCAATAGGTTTTCTTACCAACAATGATGTAAAAACAGCCCATTTAAATATCCAAATGTGGAGTTATCAATCTTTTCTCATTGTTTCACAGGTATTTGTAGACACAACTGAAGTGAAGCTCTTTAAAAAGAACATTGTTTCATTTGTTTTAAACCTAAAAAGTAACACCAATAAAATTTTTTGAATTAAGGAAAAAAAGGTAAGCCATGGATTTTAATTATTGATTATGTGTCAGTATTGGTTCAACAGTTTTAATAAATGTACCTCACTAATGCAAGGTGTTAACAGGGGGAAATGGTGAGGGGATACATGGGAATTCTCTGTACTTTCCGCTCAATTATTATGTAAACCTAAAACTGATCAAAAAATAGTCTATTAATTTTTATTTCTATATACATATGGGAAAATTCTGCAAATAAAATGTTAACTTCTCTGATACGCCCCCTAAAAAAGAGGGAAAAAGATAAAAATATAGAGAGATGTTGGGAACAAAGAGATGATGAGGTCTTATCTAACGAACTGAGTTCCTAAAGCAACAAAAGGACCTCACTCGGCCTTATTTAAGTATGTGAGTGTACCATTAAACACTTTGCTAATTGTTTCACATGTACTAATCATACAGACAATGTAACTGATGAAGTTCTTTAAAAAGATTGTTTCCTGACTTTTTTTTGACTGAATAAGTCACAACAATGATTTCTTTTAATTAGGGAGAAAAGGTAAAAATAGAGAGAGAAATAGGGAAAGGAGTGGGAGATACTATCTGATTCTAAGGTATTCACTTAAGAAGCAATGAACGATGGCACCGAGCTACATGTGGGGCTCTTCTAACTACAAAGCAATCTCTAATGACAGCTGATAGTCTCCAGAATCACCCTGTGAGCCAATCTTGATGATATATTTTCATTTTACACGTAAGGAAACAAAGAAAAATATTCCCCAAAATGACCAAACCAAAGACATCAGAATCTCCTATGAATACACTGGATTCAGAACAGCCTTTTCTCTCTTAATAAGTCACTGCCAGGTGGGGATTTTGTGTTACAGCTCTGCTCCAACAGTTTTCAGAAACTTAAGATAGCACAGTATGAGAATAGTATCCCCAATAATAAACAGTAATTCTTTCGAAAGTTCCTAAAATAAGGATGAAGAAGGGGACCAGTTTTTTGTTTTATTTTTGCTTAACCTAACCACAAATGATTCAGCTAATGTCAGTGTCCGTATCTCTGTAACCTACTCTGTATGTCATCAGGAAAGAAAACGCAGACCACAAAACCACCTAAAACGCATATTTGTGAGGACTAACAACTTATAGAACAGATAATTTGCTAACCACATAAAGCAGATGGCAACCAAGTCTGCATTTTGGTCTTGACACTGAATTCAAAATACAAAAAACTTGAGGCCAGAAGGAAGTAAGTTTAAGAATATGAAAACCACAAAACACAATAATAAGTGGAACTTGTAATCACATTTTCAAACTTGCAAATTTTCACACACATAGGAGTATTTTAAGGCAACTTTAAACTTTCCCCTTCAGCCTGATTTTTTGAAAGGAAGATCAAAGAAAAGCAGTTTAAACTCACACGTTCCTCCAGTTATGCAACACAGATTTAGACATTACACTTCAAAACCCCAGCCATTACTTCAGCACCACCAATCCACATACCATTCCAGAGCTTTGAAGCAGCCCTAATGGTATCTTCCATTTTCAAGTAACACTTCTGTAGTCAAAAAGATCTTACTGGGGGTAGATGTTAATGTAAAACCACTCAGACTACACAGACACACACGCCTGGAGGCAGACTGGAAGGTGTTCAGAAGTCAATGTAACACCATTACAGAGAGTGCCAGCCCAGCAGCTGTCATAAACACTTCATAATCACTCAGACATACAAACTGGAGTTGAAGCCCCTTTAACTCATTATTTTGTTCTGTGCTGAATACTATCCAGTTGAAAAGAAAAAAAGAAATAATGCTACAGATAAGCCAATTCTGGCTTATAGCTTTTTTCCACTTTTAAAAGACTGAGTTTGTCCCATTTTATTAGTATTGTAAACCTATTCTCATATAATCCATTGCTTGAGGACAGTTTTGCAACAGCTATCTAACCAAGGAGAAACATTACATTAAATAAGCCCAAGTTTTTTCTTCTTCTGTAAAATAGATATCATACAAATTTATAAGACTGACAAGATGACAAAAAATGACTGAAAAAAACAGTGTTGCAGGAAGCAGAACTACTAGAATGCTCAGATATTGCAGATGGAAAAGTATATATAGTACTTCTTTGGAAAACTCTAGATAATTTCTCATAAAGTTAGATAAATGCCTAACCTATGACCCAGCAATTCTACTCCTAGGTACATACTCAAGACACAGTGTATACATACCTACAATTGTGCTCATAGAAGCTTTATTCACCATAGCCAAAAGCCTAAAACACAAGTGACTATCAAAAGGAGAACCACTAAACAAACTAGTATTTTAATCAGTGGAATAAAACACATTAATAAAAACAAAAAGGAAAAATACACTGTAATGTATATAAAAAACACATGCAATGCAACAACATAGATGAATCTAAAAACACTGAACAAAACAGGACAGACACAAAGGAGTGTATGTAGTGTGAAGCTCTATATGAAATTCAATACAGGGAAAAGTTATCTATGGTCAGAATACTGATTACCTTACTTGTGGGGAAAGGAATACTGACTGGGGAACTTGCTGTGTAAGAAAAATGTTTACATTTTATTTTCAGTGGTAGTTTCACTTATTTATGTATGTGCACACACATGTATACATAGGTACTTACATATACACACAACACAGGCATCAAACTATAGGCTTCAGAGCTGTACATTTTATGGTATGCATACCATAATTTTTAAAAATTAACTGTGGTACATCCAGACAATGGAATATTATTTGGCACTAAAAGGAAACAAGCTACCCAAGGAGAAAACAATGATTCTGTAACATCTTCCTATACTGAGAATGACCACAATAGAGGGGGTAACGACTTGTTAATATGGGTGAATGCTGAAACCACTGTGTCGTTTATGTGAAACCATCATAAGTTTGTATATCAGTGATACTTCAATAAAAAAAAAGAAACAAGCTATCAAGCCATGAAAAGACATGGGGGAAACTTAAGTGCATATTACTAATGAAATAAGCCAATCTGAAATGGTTACATACCACATGATTGCAACTAAGACATTCTGGAAAAATCCGAATTATACAATAGTCCCCTCTCATCTGCATGGGATATATTCCAAGACCCCCAAGGGATGCCTGAAACCATGGATAGCACTGAACCCCATGTTTTCCTATACATGCATACCAAAGAGAAAGTTTAATTTATAAATTAGACCCAGGAAGAGATTAACAACAATAAAATGAAAAAATTATAACTATACACTGCAAGAAAAATTATGTGAATATGCCCTCTCTCTCTCTCAAACATCCTATAGTACTAGATTCACCCTCTTCTTGTGATCATGTGAGATAATAAAATGCCTACATGATGAGATGAAGTGAGGTGGATGATACAGGCATTGTGATGGAGAGTTAGACTACTACTGACCTCCACAATATCAGGAGGATCACCTGCTTCCAGACCACAGTTGACTGTGGGTAACTGAAACCACAGAAAGCAAAACCGTGGAGAAGGGGGGACTGTGCCTAGACAGTAAAAAGATCAGTGGTTGCCAGGGGAAGGAGTAAAAAGAACTGACTGATTGATTATTTATTTAACCAGTGAGTAGGCAGAGCACAAAGGATATTGAGGACAGTGAGACTGTTCTAACTGTTCTATATGATACTATAATGATGGATACATGTCATCATATACTTGTGAAAACCCTTAGAAAGGACAACACTGAAAGTGAATCCTAATGTAAGCCACAGACTTTGAGTGATAATGACGTATCAGTGTAGGTTCACCACTTGTAACAAATGTACCACTCTGATGTGGAATGTGATAGTGCGGAGGCTGTACATTTTTTGTGGTAGGAGGTATATGGGACCTCTCTGTGCTTTCTGCTCAATTTTGCTATGAACCTAAAACTGCTCTAAAAAATAACCTCACTTCTTTAAAAACAAGTTATCCATCAATGAAGTGCTGAGCTGATTAAATATAAGCTTTAATTTTTTTCATCTGTAAAATGGTAAGAACACTTAATGAGTCAAACTGAGAGAATAGCAGACAATAGCAGACAGTGTGTCTAAATTAATGTGTGTGGTACCTTCTGATTATGAAATTACAGATGTTATGAAACTTTACTATGAAGCAAATTATCAGAAGTCCTCCATCACTACCCAGTGCTCTACAGCACTCTATTCATACCTCCATTGTAACACTAATCTCATAGGCCTAGATTTCTCAACCTCAGCACTGTTGACATTTTGCAATGGACAAATTCTTTGTTGTGGGAGGTTGTCTTGTATACTGTAGGATGTTCGGCAACATCTCTGGCTTTTACCCACTAAATGCCAGTAGCAACTCCCAATCGTGATAATAAAAAACCTCTGCAAACATAGCCAAATGTACCCCTGGGAGCAAAATCACTCCCATTTGGGAAGCACTGAGACAGACTGCAATTCTGTAATGACTTCTTGTACAAGTAGAACAGGATCTCCTCAAGCAGGGCTAAGGTCTTAGTACATTTGTATCTCCTAGTACCTGGCATATGCCCTAAGTTTCAGGTTGACTGAATGGAAATATTATAATGCTAATATTAATTAATAGAAATAGAGATTTTAGGAAGAAGAGATAGATTGGGAATGGAATGGAATGAGAGGGAACAAAAAGATTGAGAAGCTTTCTGAAATTGAGTCTCCAGCACACTTAAAGGTGGACCTATCCAGTTGAAATACTGAAACACATTTATTAGACATATATAATATACATATGTATATGTTAACTTAATATACATATATCCCACTAACTGCTAGACAATGTACCTGACAAGAGATATAAAGACCATTAGGACATAATCACATTTCTGGAAAGACTTACAAAGAATTCTCCCAAGTGCTAATATAAAATCAAGATTCCCAGAAAATACTGGAACTCACAGGCAAAATGAATAAAAAATTAGGAAATCAGAAATTCTCCATTTTACTCTCTTGGGTCTATGCCCAAAATTTATACATTAAAAGCGAACATGAGCAAAAATTAGAAAATAAAAATACTATTTTAATCTATTTTCAAAGTCCCCTGAAACCAAGTATTTCCTATTATTCCACCCTTTCCATCAGAAAAATGAAACAATTGATTATTGACAATGAAGTTGAATGAATATTGAAAGAATAGGTTTCTAATGGATAGCACTTTAATAATTTTAATATTTATAAATAAGACATAACAGTTCCATTTTAAAACAATTCTTACTGAAGTTTATATATCTATAAACACAGTAAATCCTTGAAATTCGTAACTACACATAACTTCTCCCATCAAATTATACTTATGTGAGCCAGTAGTTTCAACCAGAATATTCTCTAGAGTTCAGAATCAACCTGAGGAGATTCTCAACCAAAGGACATTTGGCAATGTCTGGAGACATCTTTAATGTTCTCAAATAAGGGAGTTGCTTTGAGCATCCAGAAGACAGAAGGCACAGATGTGGCTACATATCCTGTAATGTACAGGATACCCACCCATAACACTGAATCATCTGGTTCAAAATGTCAACAATAACAATAATGAGTCAAAAACATATACAATTTGTATTTGCATATTTTCATGCCTTCTAATTTTAAATAATGTCCCTATTTAAAATAGTATGAACCCTTTAAAAGAATCATTTCTAATTTTAGTTATCACCTCTGATATTCACATCAAGGTGTCTGATATTTAAACTAGAAAAGTATACATAAAGAAAAGGACAGAATCTGAACAGACCACTTACTAGTAATGAAATTGATTGGTAATCAAAAAACTCCCAACAAACAAAATTCCAGTATTAGATGGCTTCACAGTTGAATTCCACAAAACATTTAAAGATGAGCTAATATTTATCTTTCTTAAAGTATTCCAGAAAAGAGGAATACTTTCAAATTCATTCTATAAGGCTAATATAACTCTAATACCAAAATCAATAAAGACACTACAAAAAAAGAAAACTGCAGGTCAATATCCTTGATGAACACAGATACACAAATCTTCAACAAAGTATTAGCAAACCGAATTCAAAAATACATCAAAAGGTCATTCATCACAACCAAGTGGGATTTATTCCACAGATGCAAGGATGGTACAGTATCTGCAAATCAATCAATGTTATATGCCTCATTAACAAAAGAAAGGATAAAAGCTATATGATCATCTCAATAGATGCTGATAAAGCATTTGGCAAAATTCAACACCCATTCATGATAAAAACTCTCAACCAAGTGGGTATAGAGAGAACAGACCTCAACATAATAAAGTCAGTATATGCAAAACCCAAAGCCAACATTAAATTCATGGGCAAAGCTGAAAGCCTTTCTTCTAATATCAGGAAAAAGACAAGAATGTCCACTCTCACTACTTTTATTCCACATAGTTCAGGAGGTCCTAGCAGTGGCAATAAGACAAGATAAAGAAATAAAATAGGGGTGCGGGGTCAGGGATATAGTGGAGTCAGAAGGCAAGGTGGAAACCTTCTCCCAATACACACCAACTAAGCAACTACAGCAAATACAACTGGCCCTGAAAATGACCTGAAGACTGCAGAACAGACCACCTACACCTGGTGAAGAAGAGAAGGCCACAAGGAGAAGGGTAAAGTGACTGAGCCACGATAGGACCACAGCCCTTCCCCAATCCCAGTCCACAGGCAGGAAGAAGAGGAAAAGAGCGGGAAGGGAATAGGTACACAGTTGACAATAAACCCACAGTAAAAGTAGTAGACCAATTATTTACCAAGCAAGTATGAAACTGACACTATTGAAAGAAAATAAAGGTAGTAAATCCAACTATAGACAAATCAGTCAAGGGATACACAAAAAATGCAGGTAATGACATCTAGCACATAAAATGTAGAGGAGGAAGAATAAAAAAGAAGTGCTTTTAGACTGTGTTTGAAACAGAGCAATCATCAACTTAATATAGAATGTTATGTAGCTAGGAATCTATCCATGAACCTTATGGTAACTACAAACCTAAAGCCTTTAATAGATACACAAAAAGTTCAAAAGAGAAATCCAATCACAAACATGGAATGTTCTCCAGAATAGATAACATGCTAGGTCACATTAAGAGCCTCAAAAAATTCAAAAAGACTGAAACCGTATCAAGTAACAAGATTATGAGAAAGAAAGGAACAGACAGGAACTATAAAATCAACGAGAAAACAATAAAATGTCAACAAGTACATACCTAAAACTAATTACCTTAGTGTAAATGAACTGAAAGAACCAATCAAAAGACACAGGGTGGCAGAATGGATAAAGAAACAAGACCCATCTATATGCTGCCACAACAGACTCATTTCAGACCTAAAAATATACACAGACTAAAAGTGAAGGGATGGAAAAAGATATTTCATTCATTAATGGAGAGAAAAATGCAGGAGTAGCAGTACTTATATCAGACAAGACTTCAAAACAAAGAAACTAACAAGAGACAAAGGACATTACATAATGAAAAAAGGATGAGTCCAACAAGACGATATAACCATTATAAATATCTATGCACCGAACATAGGAGCACCTTAATATATAAACAAATACTAAGAGAATTAAAGGGGGAAATAGACTGGAACTCATTCATATTAAAAGACTTTAACACACCACTTACTTCAGTAGATCAATCACATAGAAAATAAATAAGGAAATAGAGGCCCTGAACAACACATTAGATCAGATGGACTTAAAAGATACCTACAGAACATCCCACCCAAAAGCAGCAGGATACACATCTTCTCAAGTATACAGGGAATGTTCTCCAGAATAGATCACATACTAGGTCACATTAGAGCCTCAAAAAATTCAAAAAGACTTAAACTGTATCAAGCAACTTCTCAGACCACAATGGCATGAAACTAGAAATAAATTACACAAAGAAAACAAAAAGCCCACAAACACATGGAGGCTAAACAGCATGCTTCTAAATAATCAATGGATCAACGAGCAAGTCAAAACAGAAATCAAGCAATATAAGAGACAAATGAAAACAAAAATACAACAGTCCAAAATTTGTGGGACACCACAAAAGTGATGCTAAGAGGGAAGTATACAGCAATACAGGCCTAACTCAAGAAACAAGAACAATCCCAAACAGTCTAAATTCACAATTAAAGAAACTAGAAAAAGAAGAACAAATTAAATCCAAAGTTAGCAGAAGGAGGGATATATTAAAGATCAGAGCACAAATAAATAAATTATAGAAGAATAAGACATAAGGAAAGCATCAACGAAACCCAGAGCTGGTTCCTTGAGAAAATAAACAAAATAGAAAAACTCCTAGCCAGACTTATCAACAAAAAAGAGAGAGGACACAAACATAATCAGAAATGAAAAAGGCATAATCACAATGGATACTAGAGAAGAACAAGGAATTATTAGAGAATTCTATGAAAAATTATATGCCAATAAATTGGATAACCTAGAACAAATGTACAAATTCCTAGAAAAATATAACCTTCCAAGATTGACCAGGAAGAAACAGAAAATCTGTATAGACCAATTACAGCAATAAAATTGATTGCTAATAAGAAACACCCAACAAACAAAAGTCCAAGACCACACAGTTTCAAAGCTGAATTCTACCAAATATTTAAAGAGCTAATACCCACCCTTCTTAAAGTATTCCAAAAAGAGGAAATATTTTCAAACTCATTCTATGAGGTCACCATTACTCTAATACCAAAACCAAACAAAGACACTACAAAAAAAGAAAATTACAGACCAATATCCCTGATGAACAGAGATACAAAAATCCTCAACAAAATATTAGCAAACTGAATTCAAAAATGCATCAAAAGGATCATCCATGACAACCAAGTGGGATTATTCCAGGGCCGCAAGGATAGTACAGTATTTGTAAACCAATTAACGTCATATGCCACATTAACAAGGAGAAGAATAAAAGCCACCATGATCACCTCAATGATGCTGAAGAAGCATGACAAAATTCAGCATCCACTCATGACAAAAACGCTCAACAAAATGGGCATAGAGGGTACATACCTCAACAGAATAAAGGCCATATATGACAAACCCACACTAACATCATACTGAAAGGTGAAAAGATGAAGGCTTTTCCACTAAGATCAGGAACAAGACAAGGATGTCCACTCTCACCACTTTTATTCAACACAGTACTGAAGGTCATAGTCATAGCAATCAGACAAAAGAGATAAAAGACATCCACATTGGTAAGGAAGAAGTTAAACTATCACTATTTGCAGATGAAATTATAATATATATGGAAAGACTAAAGATTCCACCAAAAAACTATTAGAACTATAACTGGATTCAGCAAAGGTTCAGGATACAAAATTAATACACAGAAATCTGTGGCATTCCTATACACTAACAAC
This sequence comes from Manis pentadactyla, assembly GCF_030020395.1. NCBI lineage: Eukaryota > Metazoa > Chordata > Mammalia > Pholidota > Manidae > Manis > Manis pentadactyla. The sequence goes on along the minus strand of NC_080022.1, from coordinate 155,396,554 downwards.
AAACTAGCAGAAAGAGAAATCAGGAAAACAATTCCATTTACAATTGCATCAAAAAGAATAAAATACCTAGAATAAACCTAACCTAGGAGGTGAAAGACCTGTACTTTAAAAACTATAGACACTCATCAGAGAAATTAAAGACACAAACAAATGGAAATCTATCCCATGCTCATAGATAGGAAGAATTAATATTGTCAAAATGGCCATCTCATCCAAAGCAATTTACAGATTCAATACAATCTCTATCAAAATGCAAACAGCATTTTCAGGGAACTAGAGCAAATAATCCTAAAATTCATATGGAACCACAAAAGACCTGAATAGCCAAAGCAATCCTGAGAAAGAACAAAGATCGGGATATACACTCCGTGATTTAAAGCTATACTACAAAGCTACAGCGGATCAAAACGAACCTTTTCAGAGGGCAGAGCCAAGAAGGCGGCGTGAGTAGGACAGTAGGAATCTCCTCCCAAAAACATATATATTTTTGAAAATACAACAAATACAACTAATCCTAAAAGAGAGACCAGAAAACAAAGGACAACAGCCAGACTACATCCACACCTGTGAGAACCCAGTGCCTGGTGAAAGGGGTAAGATACAAGCCCCGGCCCGGCGAGACCCGAGTGCCCCTCCCCCCAGCCCCCAGCAGGAGGAGAGGAGTCGGAGCGGAGAGGGAGAGGGAGCCCAGAACTGCTAAACACCCAGCCCCAGCCATCCGGACCAGAGCGCAGACACAGTGCATGCATGGAGTGCTGGAAACTAGGGAAACAGGACAGTAAGACCTCTGAGCGGGTTCCAAAGCCGGTGCCCCTGTGACAAAGAAAAGCGAGTGCTTTTTGAAAGTCTTAAAGGGACAGGGACACCACAGCTGGACGGAAACATCCCAGGTCACAGTCCAGCAGTTGGAAAGTCCAGGGAACTCCAGGAGCACTAACCCCCTGGGCAACAGCTCTGAGACCCCTCACAGAGGTAAACAGCAAAACAGCCCCCGGACCATTACCCCTCCGGGGCACGGCCATAGCCGAGTAGTGCCTGAGGCTGGCCACACCCTCAGCAAGGGAGCTTCCTCCATACCAGCGGGGCAAGAAACAAAGACCGGGCAAGACACAAAGACCCAGTCTACATGCACATGCCCAACACAAGCCACTAGGGGTTGCAGTTGTCCCAGTAAAGAAAGGCCAGTAGCAAGTGGAAAGTTTGGCTCTCCCAGCTGACAGTCAATAGCACCTGTCAACATGAAAAGGCAAAAAAATTTGATTCAGACAAGACTAACCCAGACAGCTTCGGCATCTGCTACATCTTCCCCTGAGAAGGAAACTGGGGAGATAGATTTAACCAGTCTTCCTGAAAAAGAATTCAAAACAAAAGTCAAAACCATGCTGATGGACTTGCAGAGAAATATGCAAGAACTAAGGAAGGAGAATACAGAAGTAAAACAAGCTCTGGAAGGACTTCAAAACAGAATGGACAAGATGCAAGAGACCATTAATGGACTAGAAAACAGAGAACAGGAATGCAAAGAAGCTGATGCAGAGAAAGATAAAAGGATCTCCAGGAATGAAAGAATTTTAAGAGAGCTGAGTGACCAATCGAAACAGAACAATATCTGCATTATAGGGGTACCAGAAGAAGGAGAGAGAGAAAAAGGGATAGAAAGGGTCTTTAAAGAAATAATTGCTGAAAACTTCCCCAAACTAGGGGAGGAAATGGCCTCTCAGACCACAGAGGTACACAGAACTCCCATGACAAGGGATCCAAGGAGGGCAACACCAAGATACATAATAATTAAAATGGCAAAGATCAAAGACAAGGACAAAGTATTAAAGGCAGCTAGAGAGAAAAAAAAGGTCACCTACAAAGGAAAACCCATCAGGCTATCATCAGACTTCTCAACAGAAAGCCTACAGGTCAGAAGAGAATGGCATGATATACTTAATGCAATGAAACAGAAGGGCCTCGAACCAAGATTACTGTATCCAGCACGATTATCATTTAAATATGAAGGAGGGATTAAACAATTCCCAGACAAGCAAAAGTTGAGGGAATTTGCCTCCCACAAACCACCTCTACAGGGCATCTTACAGGGACTGCTCTAGATGGGAGCACTCCTAAAAAGAGCACAGAACAAAACACCCAATATATGAAGGGACGAGGAGGAATAAGAAGGGAGAGAAATAAAGATTCATCAGACCGTGTTTATAATAGCTCAATAAGCAAGTTAAGTTAGACAGTAAGATAGTAAAGAAGCTAACCCTGAACCTTTGGTAACCACAAACTTAAAGCCTGCAATGGCAATAAGTACATACCTTTCAATAATCACCCTAAATGTAAATGGACTGAATGCACCAATCAAAAGACACAGAGTAACAGAATGGATAAATAAGCAAGACCCATCCATATGCTGCTTACAAGAGACTCACCTCAAACCCAAAGACACGCACAGACTTAAAGTCAAGGGATGGAAAAAGATATTTCATGCAAACAGAGAGAAAAAAGCAGGTGTTGCAATACTAGTATCAGACAAAACAGACTTCAAAATAAAGAAAGTAACAAAAGATAAAGAAGGACATTACATAATGATAAAGGGCTCAGTCCAACAAGAGGATATAACCATTCTAAATATATATGCACCCAATACAGGAGCACCAACATACATGAAACAAATACTAACAGAACTAAAGAAGGAAATAGAATGCAATGCATTCATTCTGGGAGACTTCAACACACCACTCACTCCAAAGGACAGATCCACCAGACAGAAAATAAGTAAGGACACAGAGGCACTGAACAAGACACTAGAACAGATGGACCTAATAGACATCTACAGAACTCTACATCCAAAAGCAACAGTGGATCAAAACCATATAGTACTGGCACAAGACCTATAGATCAATGGAAAACAATAGAGAGCCCAGATAAAAACCTAAGCTTATATGGTAACCAATATACAACAGAGGAGCCATGAATATACAATGGAGAAAAGATTTTTCTTCAATAACTGGTGCTGGGAAAACTAGACAGCTACATGCAAGAGAATGAAATTTGATTATTATCTAACTCCATACACAAATGTAAACAAGAAATCAATTAAAGACCTAAATGAAACCATAAAACTCTCAGAAGAAAACACAGGCCAAAATCGCTTGAACATAACCATGAGCAATTTTTTTCTGGACACCTCTCTCCAGGCAAGGGAAACAAAATCAAAAATGAACAAATGGGACTACATCAAACTAAAAAGCTTCTGTACAGCAAAGGACACCATCAACAGAACAAAAAGGTAACCTACAGTATGAGAGAATATATTTGTAAATGACTCATCTGATAAGGGGTTAACATCCAAAATATATAAATAACTCATATGGCTCAACACCCAAAATAAAAATAACCCAATTAAAAAATAGGCAGAGGACCTGAACAGACATTTCTCCAAAGAAGAAATCCAAGTGGCCCACAGGAACATGAAAAGATGCTCCACATCACTAATCATGAGGAAAATGCAAATTAAAACCACAATGAGATATCACTTCACACCAGTTAGAATGGCCACTATCCAAAAGACAAGAAATAACAAATATTGGCAAGGATGAAGAGAAATGGGAACCCTCCTATACTGTTGATAGGAATGTAAATTGGTGCAACTGCTGTGTAAAGCAGTATGGAGGTTCCTCAAAAAACTAAACATGGAAATACCATTCAATCCAATAATTCCACTCCTAGGAATTTACCAAAGAAAACAAAATCCCTGATTTGAAAAGATATATGCACCCCTATGTTTATTGTGGTACTATTTGCAATACCCAAGCTATGGAAGTAACCATCGTGTCCATCAATAAATGAATGGATAAAGGTGACGTGATACATACACATCCACAGAATATTATTCAGCCATAAAAAGAAAAGAAATCCTGTCATTTGCAACAACATCGATGAATCTAGATGGTATTATACCCACTGAAATAATCCAGGCAGAGAAAGACAAATACCATATCATTTCACCTATTTGTGGAATATAAAAACAAAGTAAAACAGAAGTAACAAAATAGGAGGAAACTTGTAGACACTGAGAAGTAACTAGTAGTTACCAAGGGGAGGGGGTTGGGGGGGACAGGTGGGGGAGGAGGATAAAGGGGTACAATAATTTGCAGTCACAATATTAGGTGGTCATGGGGACAGTAGTACAGCATGGAAAATATAGTCAATGAGTCTGTAACATCTTTCTACATTGACAGATAGTAACCGCACTACAGGGGGTGAGGATTTAATAATGTAGGTAACTATTAAACCATTATGTTGTACATTTGAAACCAATGTAAGATTGTATATCAGTGATACTTCAATTAAAAAAAAAGTGGTACATATATACAATGGAATTATTATACAGCCATAAAAAAGAAAGAAATCCTGCCTTTTGTGACAACATGGATGGACCTACTAAATGGGCTTACTAAATGAAATAAGCCAGGTAGAGAAAGACAAATACCATATGATTTCACTTACTTGTGGAATATAAAAACAAAACAACAGTAGACTCATGGACACTGAAAAGTGGCTGGTGGTTACCATGGGGAGGGGAAAAGGAGGCACAAAAATTCTCAATCATAATGTAAGTTTGTCACAGGAATGGAAGTGAAGCATGGAGAATATAGCCAATGGATTTATAACATCTTCCTATGTTGACAGATAGTTAAGTGCACTGTGGTGGGTTAGGATTTAAGACTATGGGTAACTACTGAACCACTGTGTTGTATTCTTGAAACCAATATAAGATGGTACATCAACTATACTTCAATAAATAAACAAATAAATAGCCACATTTAAATTCCAAAAAAAAAATGTGCTACATATACACAATGGACTATTACTCAGCCATAAAAAAGGAAGGAAATCTTGCCATTTGTGACATGAATGGACCGAGAGCTTATTACATGAAGTGAAATGAGCCAGGTAGAGAAAGACAAATGCTGTATGATTTCACTTATATGTGGAATCTAAGCAACAAAACAAACAAAAAAGAAACAGACCCAGAAGTACAGACAACAGACTGCGGGTTACCAATGCAGTAGGTGGGGGTGGGGAGGTTGAAATAGGTGAAGGGTACAAAGAGGCACAAAAATCCCAAATATAAATTAGTCATGGCAATGAAAGTACAACACAGAGAACATAGTAATATTGTAATATCTTTGTATGTTGACAGATAGTAACTACACTTACTGGGGTGAACATTTAATAATGTAGTAACTGGCAAGTCACTATGTTGTGCAACTGAAACTGATATTGCATATCAACTGTACTTCAATTAAAAAATTGGTAAATTTTTAAATAAATAAAAGAATGTTCAGTGCAGCTTTATTCATAACACTCAAAAACTGGAAACAACAAAAATGTCTACCGATTGTATAATGGGTTTTTTTTAATGTGTTGTATTCATGATAAAATACTACACAGCAAAATAAGAATTACTGCTACACACAATAACATGTAAGAATCTCATAATTGTAGTGTTAAGAGAAAGAAGCCAGACAGAAAAGAATACAGACTGTATTATCTATGACTTTTTTTTTTTCATGAAGTTCAAGAATAGAAAAAACTAATTTCTGATGATAGAAGTCAGAATATTGGTTACTTAGAGGTAGAAGGAGGACAGTATTATCAGGGAAGTGGCATTAAGGACCCTTCTGAGTTGCTGGAAATGTTCTATGTATTTTAATATGAGCAATCCACAGATGGTTTTATATATATATATAAATTCAATCTACACTTATCTGTGCATTACTGTATTTAATACATTCAATAAAATTAATAATGAAAGAATTTATAACTGCCTTTCACAAACTCATATGTCAGCTTGTGTCCAAAGAGTATCTTGTTTTAGATTAGAAAAAAATGAAAAATATTTCAAACAAGAAAGATTCCAATTTATAATATTAAATTTTAAACGTATGTAGACCACCTGTATCAAATCAACAAAAATCACATAAAGCCAGTATTGAAACATAAGATTCAACTCCAGATGCAAGCCTTCACCAACATGACACATTAAGAAACATACTCTAAGAAAAAATGTTTTCCTTCACTAATATGGGTGGATTCCAGAAGTTATTTCAAATCATTCTTCATTTCTGCTTTTATTCACTCCATGACACTCAATGTTCTTCTATTAGAGACAACTAGACAGCTATCAATTACTTCTCTTTCCAGTAATAAGAGACTGGATCAAACAAAATAAAGTTCTATTCTCAACGAAGGCAATTTTTTTGATTGGGGTCCATATTCAAATTTTCTCTGCTTGCTAGTTACCCAAATCACTGACTTTATATTGCTCCCAAATGAAACCCATAAAAATTGTTTCCTGGCTAGCAATCTTGACGTGGCAAGGTCTACTGGCACCCAACTTCTAATAAACAAGAGACTAATTGGTATTTACCTCAAATATGCCCTTGCATGTCTTCTCTAAAGCACTTAAAACCTTTAGGGCAAATATTTCCTTTCAAGGGAACTGTTGCACTTTTCTTGACTCAATGTGTTAGCGACACCTAGTGTCACATCTTTGAATCTATTCAAAGCTCCAAGAAAACTCTCCAAATGTTACCTAAATGAATCTAAAATATACTGTTCTGTACAATGCAGTCATCTTCTAGATGCTGTAATGAATATATTTTCAAGATTTTTAAAGATATTGAGCATTTGAAAAGAGAATGAGAAAACCAAGTAGCCATTTGAACAGCAAAAAGGAATGGAAAACTATCAAGTCTTTTACAAAGGTAAATGAGAACCTCTTATTACTTATACTACAAAATGCAATTCTTGTCTTATATGATTTTTAGCAGAATGTAAGTTAAAGTCTAATAATCAAATTCTATTTCTTCTAAAACTGCCATATTACATACCAGGTAGCACCAGCCCCAGGTCAAAACCTTGCAAACCTCCTTGACTCTTCTTTTCTCAGTGTCTAAACAGTTACCACAAGAACAAAATTAGTCCAGGTTCTCAACATCTCACACTTAAACAATATTGAAACTGATACCTAACGGGCTCAATTGTCTTTTCTTTTCTCCTCATTATCTATTCAAATTGCTGACACTGCAAGATCAACTTTATTAAATATGCATTTTGGAATGCTATCTTGGTTACTCAAAAAGACTGGCTGAAAGATTAATAAATCCGAATCCTAATCCTGCAATTCAACATCCTCCCTGAAACTTCTATATCTCATTCCATGTCCACAGAGAATATACAACTGTTAAAATGAATATCAATAATCATAGACATGTTATTTGTATTAAATGAAAGAATACATGACTTCACAATGTCTAGAACATACTCATTGTCAGGAACAACTCCTCCACAAACTGGATGCCCAACTGATAATGCCTGATTACTTTATTTATTTATTTATTTTTAAGTTTCTATTCTGGCATGGATACTTCTGTAAATGACAAACACATGTTCGGATGATATACAACTAGCAAATAGCTATCAGTGTCTAAAAGTTTACTCTCATTTTCTGTATCTATCTTGTTGCGCACAGTAACAAACATTTCACTGACTGTCACCAATTTGTGGACCAGCACCAGTCCGTGGGCCACAAACTTAAAATCAAACTCACTCTTTCCACCCAAATATTCTCTCTACACCTTTCTTGTTTATTAAAAGGCAATGCTGTCTACCTCTGTGCAAAGTCCTCCAATGGCTTCTACAACTCAATTTTTTTAAGTGGGCAAAAGAATTACACAGATAATTCCTAAAAGATATTCAAATAGATACATGAGAAAGTACTTGACATTATCAGTCATCTGGGAGATGCAAATTAAATCATGAGGTATCACCCATCAGAATGGCTAAAATTAAAAAGATGGACAACAACAAATGTTGATGAGGATGTGGAGCAGCTCACACATTGTTGGGAGAAACGTAAAATGGTACAACTACTTTGGAAAAAGGTTTGGATGTTCATTATAAAACTAACCACCCTCCTGCCCGATGAAGCAGCAATTCTACTTATATGTATTACCTAAGAGAAATGAATACACATGTTTACAGAAAGAATCTTCTTACAGATTAAGATATTTCATGTTTACAAGAACACTTTTCCAGAAGACTCTTCACAGCACCTTTATTCATAAAAGGCAAATGCTGCAAACAATCTAGCTATCCATCATTATGAGAAGGGAAAAATGACGGTATGCATACACTGGAATACTATTCAGCACTAAAAAGTAACAAAAAACAGGGATGAATTCCACAAACCTGTTGAGTGAATGAAAAGAGTACATACTGTATAGTAGTACAGGAAGTTTTAGAACAAGCAAAGCTAACTATAGTGGGAAAAAAAATTGAACAGTGGTTGCTTCTGGATGGGCTGGAGGAAAAATTAATTGAGAATAGGTATAAGGGAAGTTTCCTGAGTGATATTCACATTCTTTAACTTGACAGAGATCTGCATTACCTAAGTATGCACTTGTTGAAACTCAGGAAATTGACATAAGACTTGTATATTTAATTGTCTGTTTTACTTAACAAAACCTAATCAAATGTTGAACTCTAATAAATGATATGCATACAAAAGTAGTTAGGAGAAAGCATGCAATTTACTTTGCAATGCATTGAAAAAGATGGATTGATGCATATGATAAATCAAGTATAATAAAATTTAAATAGTAGAATCCAAATTGGGCATTTGAGTTTCCCTGTAAAGTTGTTTTAGTTGTCTCCTATATTCAAAATTTGAAGTCCATACAATGGTTGACACAGCTCTATCCTAGCACAACTTCTCAGACATCATCTCATTCTTCACCTTACCCACCAACTCTAGCTAAATTGCCTTTTTGCTGTTCCTGCATAAAGGAAACATAATTCTACCACAGAGTACTGGCTTTGAAGGCTCCTCCCTCAAATACCCATAAGGACCATTCCTCCACACTTTGGGTCAAAGGATCTTTGAGAGAGGTTTTCCCAGGCCACTTCATATATTACAGCAACCCACAACATCACCCACCCCACCATAACACCTACCACCATCTAGCATGGTACATGTTTATTATCATCTTCCGCACCTACCTAGAATAGAAATTCCACAAGAAAAGTGATTTTGTTCGGGGCAGTGTTGTTTTCCCAGAACCCTGAACAGGGTCTGGCATGTAAAAGGCAATCAATAAATCTTTGCTGAGTGAATGAATTAATAAATGAATGGGATAAGTTTAAATGGCATGGCTTTACAAGAATGTTTGGCAAATCTATCAAGAACCTTACGATATCTACTTCTTTTGATCTCTGCAAATTACATGATCATAAAGATATTCATTTCAATATTCTTTAAGAAGAAAAAAATCTTAAGAAACCTAAATCACTGTCCAGCTATAAAGAAAAGAACACTGCCACCACAGAGCCTCTGACTTTACTGGTTGTCAGTCCAATCTCCTTACCCTGGCTAAATCTTCATTAACTTCTATGCCACTTCCTTATTCTAATCTCTTATTCTTTTCTTCATATTACAATCTAAGTTGAATATAAATTTACTTTGATTTAAACTTATCTCTCCTTCTAGCTCCATCAGAGCAAAGACCATGTCTATTTTATTCACAACACTTATTTTATCCCAGATCTATGCTGAATAAATGATCACCTTTTAAGTCCTCATAGTTCATGGCACCAAATCAACATAAGGGAAGACTGGGAGAAAAAAAAAATCAAGAATATAAGTTTATTTTAAAATAACTGAAATAAATACTAAGATAACAACAGCTGATAGAACTGAAGGAATTAAAAAAGGAAGGATACAGAGCTGCTGGTTTGTTGGGGTTTTTTCAGTTTTCATATTACCTTATCTACTGTGCACTGCAAGGTGGAAGTTACCCTACTTTATAGGTAGTGAGGTCACACCACTTATAAGAGTTGGAAGTGGAATTCAAACCCAATAAAACTATTTGGGTTTTAGTCCACAAACATGTATATTTTTTTTAATTAGCATTTTAAACAAGAGAGCCTATATTTACATTACCAAAAAGAGGCAATGACATTATTAAGCATGAGTGGGAAAAGGGACTGTTTACCCAGAACGTCGACATAACAAATAATCATTCTTTCTTATGTTACATCAGATGTGTTGAAAGACAGGGCCGGACAGCTTGGGAAAACTAGGAAAGCTGGTGTTTTCCTGCAGCCATCTCATACAAAGTGGTAGGAAATGGGCGGTAAGAAGACCAATTCGCACAGTTCTGCTTCTGAGGTAACTCTAATAAGCTATACAGTTGAACCTAGAACAACACAGGGGTTGGCAGTACAACCCCTGCACAGTCAAAAATCCATGTAAACTTTTGATTCCTCCAAAACATAACTAAGAGCCTACTGTTAACCTGAGGCTTACTGATTACATAAGGAGTTACACATATTTTGTATGTTCTGTGTATTATATACTGTATTCTTACAATAAAGTAAGCTGGAGAAATATTTCTTCAAACTGTCGCAAATCTCCAAAAAATTATCTAATATATTTATTGAAAAAGATTCTGTGTAAATGGACCAAGCCAATTCAAACCTATCTTATTCAAAGGTCAACTATATTCCTAGATACCATCTAATCCTTGTTTGTATTTGTGTACTTCACAAATAGACAGTTTTTTTTAATGTTCAACCAGAATATGTTTATTTTCTTAATCTGAGACTTACAGGTGGGACAGTTTTTTTTTTTTTTGAGAGGGCATCTCTCATATTTATTGATCAAATGGTTGTTAACAACAATAAAATTCTGTATAGGGGACTCAATACACAATCATTAATCAACCCCAAGCCTAATTCTCAACAGTCTCCAATCTTCTGAAGCATAATGAACAAGTTCTTACATGGTGAACAAGTTCTTACATGGTGAATAAGCTCTTACATGGTGAATAGTGCAAGGGCAGTCATATCACAGAAACTTTCGGTTTTGATCACGCATCATGAACTATAAACAATCAAGTCAGATATGATTATCCATTTGATTTTTATACTTGATTTATATGTGAATCCCACATGGGTGGGGCAGTTTTATATAAAATCAATATAAGGGAACCCTGTGCACAAACATGAAGCAAAACTGAGCTATGGTTTGGACAGAGATTAACTCTCTGCCCATACACACTTACTCAAAGCAAATTTAATTTATGGTCTCCAGAGATCCCTAAGAGCCAGCATTATTTCTAGGTTGACCAACATAAGCTCCCCACTGTCCAGCACATGCTGACACCTAAATAATTATTGAATAACTGAATAGTGATAAACAAGTTTCAGAAGGGTTTAGTTAAAATAACGGGAAACAGTCACAGTAGTCTATGCAAGATGAATATTTGAAGATACATCACAACCTTGACAATTAAAACTAAAACTAAATTGCCAAACTTCTTGTATGGCATATCTTCTACTATCACATTTGGGAATTAATAAAGTATAGCTCTTAGACGATGGGCTTTAAATTTGAAGTCAGAATTGAGTTTGAATTCCAGTTCCACCTCTTATAAGTGTGTGACCTCACTACCTATCAAATAGGGTAACTTGTACCTTGCAGTACACAATAGATAAAATAATATGTATATAAAGCTATTTGAACATAGTAAGAGCCCAAGTAATGCAACAGAGGGAGCTCATTTTCCCAAACTCTCTTAATTCTTGAACCAGCCCTGACAGGACTACACTACAATAGTAAGCAACTAGTCAATGAAAATTCCATGAAGAAAAGATTATTCAAATCTTTCAAATTACAATCTGGGCATAAGAATTACTTTAAAGAAGTAACTTAAATTACTCAGAAGACCTTTAAGTTACTCAGGACTAAACAAAATTTAGCTTTAAAACTATTAAAAGTGATTCTTCTAATTATAAAGTGGGAGCCTGAGTACCACCAAAGGAATATACTCTATCCAGTCAACACCCTTAATCATACAAGGCTCAACCTTCTTGTTAAAGCTCTAGCTTCCTCTCTGTCTTCAAGTCTGTCAACAAAGAGTGTAATGGATCAAAATGTAGTCTCTATGAATAACACAAAGTCACATTTACAAAATCCTTGGCTCTGATCACAACCTAGAAATATTTCTCTTAGCAGGAAAAAAAAAACACTGCCACATTTTAAGTCTTTTGTTAATTTCTTTAGCATAACACTTTAATTATAAACAACACTGCAGGGCCTTGAAAAATGTCAACTATACATCCAAAGAGGTCAAAGAAAGAAGATACTCATTCCATGGCTAAACAAGTAGGATTCTTCTACCTCTAGAAAATAAAGGCAATCTTTAAAAAAAACACCCTAAATCCTAAATACCTAATAATGTGATACATAATATTATGATTAGATGGAAGACCAAAGTTCATCATAAGTGATTTATCAAAGAATAAAATAACTTTTTTTCCTTACAAGGTTAAAGAATTATGGTGTCAAATGTGCTCATACTTAATAATGTATGCCACTGAAGTCAAATTCTGTACTCAGGAACATCCTGAATTCCATTAAATCTGAGGTTAAACTGCTTGCTTATAACTCTTTTAAAAAGTAACCATATTACCCCAAAGAACCAAAAATGGGGGAGAAAATATTCCAACACACACACACACACACACACACACACACACACACACACACACGGCTTCAAACAATTTGGTGAATGTATTTATTAAAGGCATAAATTCACAGAACCCAAGAATGGACTAATAGTTACCAAAGGGAAAGGGACTGGGGAGGATGGGTGGGAAGGGAGGGATAAGGGTGGGAAAAAAAGAAAGGGGGCATTTGATTAGCATGTATAGTGTCGGGGGGGCATGGGAAGGGCTGTGGAACACAGAGAAGACAAATAGTGATTCTACAACATCTTACTACGCTGATGGACAGTGACTGTGAACAGGGATGTGGGGGGGACTTGGTGAAGGGGGGAGCCTAGTAAACATAATGTCCTTCATGTAATTGTAGATTAATGATACCAAAATAAAATTTTTTTAAAAAAGGTATAAATTAAAATTCTATTGGCCTGGAGCCTCCAATTGCAAAAGCATCACACAATAGAAGTCCATCTTCCCTTTTACCCCCAACCCTCCCATCTACTGGAAAGAGATGATAGGCCATGACAACACCCCCATGTAAGTAACTACAAGCCTAAGTATGCATTCCAAAGTACACATTCCCTACTGAACTGTGATCCTACCAAGCCTCTTCCTCTTTTAGGACATTTTTTTTTGGTCATCCCAAAGAGGAACATGTAGGATTTAAGAGGCAAAGTGGGACCAATATTAGGCAACTTGTAACATCTATCAAAACTGGGATTTATCCTATACAGATATACAGACATACTTAATAATGCTATGCCACTGAAGTCAAATTCTGTACTCAGGAACATCCTGAATTCCATTAAACCTGTAAAATTGCTTGCTTATAACTCTTTTAAGAGTAACCTTATTACCCAAAAGAACCAAAAATGGGGCAGAAAATATTCCAACACACACACACACACACGAACCTTTGTTCAATCAAGTTCATGTATCACATTGTTTCTAATACCAAACTGGGGCATGGGTGAGGGGGAGGACATTCAAGTTTTTTTTCAATATAGGGAACAGGTTACATAAATTTTAAAAATCCAAATAATGGAATTACATGCAGCTGTAAAATTCAAAGAAGAAGCTCTCTGAATACTTGAATACTGACATCATGAGTAAAAACAGCAAGGTACAGACTCAGCAGTGTAATACTGTATAATATACTTCCATCTGTTAGGGAAGGGCAGGGTGGAAGAAATATATTTATATACGTTCTTATTTGCACAAAACATAGCCAGAAGGATACATAAGAAACTAGAAATTCTGATTGCCTGAAGGTAGGGGAAATGAGAGACAAGAGGGGGAGTTTTTTTACCCTTCCATACCTCCTGAATTTTTATCATGTGAGTGATTAAACTGATTCAAAACATTGACTTTCTTTTATGACTGCTGATTTTTTTTATGCCTCTTATAAGCCTCTTTACTCTTCTGTAAAATGGGAGGAAATAAAAATACCTACTTAGTGCAGTTATTATGATGAAAAACTAGATCTCAGATGTAAAGTGATTCCCACAATCCCTGTCCCACTTTACAAACCAGTTACATGATCTCTGATTTCTCACCAGCCCCTTATTCCTTGTGCCTTGTATGGTGCTGCACACATAGCAGTCTTGTAGCAACTGCTTGGAAACAAATGGATGAGAGCTTACAGAAAGTATCACCAGACTTCACATTAGCTAGCATTCTGGAAAAGCACTAAATTTTAAGGAGCCAACCATTCTCATACTTACAGGGATACTCCAGACCTGCATTCCATCACTGTAACCAATCATAATCAGCAAAGGGGGCTCATTCCCAGTACTATGTATTTCATGAAATTCCAGATTTCTTGATGTATCTGCATTAGAATTAAGTAACAAAAAACATATTAAGAAGACATAATGTTTATCAAGAAAACAACCACACTTCTTAAATGTTATCAGTGTAACAACTCTTTTAAATTGCTTTTCAATAAAAAGTGCAGAAGAGGTTCAACCATTGTAGAAAGCAATACTTTCCACAATGTGGTTCCTCAAAAAACTGAAAATAAAAATACCATTTGACCCAGGAATTCCACTCCTAGGAATTTACTCGAAGAAAACGAGATCCCTGGTTCCAAAAGACATACATATCTCTATGTTTATTGCAGCACTATTTACAATAGTCAAGATATGGAAGCAACCTAAGTATCCATCAGTAGATGAATGGATAAAGAAGATGTGGTAAATGTATACAATGGAATACTATTCAGCCATAAAAAGAAAAGAAATCCTGCCATTTGCAACAACATGGATGGAGCTAGAGGGTGTTATGCTCAGTGAAATAAGCCAGGTGGAGAAAGACAAGTACCAAATGATTTCACTCATTTGTGGAGTATATCAATGAAGCAAAACTGAAGGAACAAAACAGCAGCAGACTCAGACTCCAAGAAGGGACTAGTGGTTACCAAAGGAAAGGTGTTGGGAAGGGTGCATGGGGAGGGAGTGAGAAGGGGATTAAGGGGCATTATAATTAGCACACATAATGTAGGGGGGTCATGGGAAAGGCAGTGTAGCATGTTGAAGACAAGCAGTGACTCTATAGCATCTTACTACACTGATAGTGACTGAAATGGGGGGTGAGGACTTGATTATATGAGTGAAGGTTGAAACCACAATGTTCATGTGAAATTTTCATATGAACATTCATAAGATTGGAATAAGAAGCTGAAATTATTAAACTAGTATAATGTTTTTTAAAAAACAATCATAAGCACAGGTACAATTTTAAAAAGCAGGTTCTTCTAGAGAACCATGCAATATTAGTACTCAGCAGCAAAACCATTTGTAATCTATAAATGAACATGAACTACTTTTATAAAATTAGTTAAATATAAAAATTAAGTACAATCATCTGGAATTCCTAACATTTGCAAATTTAGCAATGAAAGAAAAATTGTGTTCATTTATACATAGGAATTGAATCCTGATATACTGGGTATACAGTCCTCTACAAAAGAAATGTATGTTCTTGTCTCATCAACCTTACCGATTCACATCAGGGAGTATGAACTGTCTGTTATGTATCAGTATTACAAAAGATAGCCTTATTGAACAAAACTATTGTACTTTAAATATCACTAATTCAAGCATTCTTTTCTCAGATCACATATCTTCCAGCAAGTTTGCTCAACTTCCATTAAGATTTGTTCTTTGACTTCTTTAAGACCTCCAGCCCACTGACACCCCTGCCCTCTCTCTATTCTTCAGACCCATCTTATAGACACTCTCTTCTCATCTTACAGTCTTTGATCAATCATATCAGTAACATCTGTTAATAAGCTACATTCTCTTATCCCTTTTTGTGGGATCTTTGCATGGCACTCAAAACTAGTAAAACCTCAATCCCAGATGGACCCAACTACCCTCTATGTTTGTTCTATGGCAACCAAGAGAAAAAAAGTCACACAACGAAAAAGAATTGGTACCACTGTAAGTTAATTTGTCTCCATAAACCTCAACTGGACCCTCAAAACTATACAAGCTTACACTATTCTCTGGAACTTCTACAAATTCTTTAATAGTTTTCTTAAACCTTCTCCAAACCCTGATTCCACCCAATCTCTCCTTACTCAGCAGATAATGTGTCTCATACTACACAGGGAAATGTTAGACACTTCCTGTTCCCAAAGACCTACAAGCATCTGTACCACCCTCTTTGCATTCCATTCTATTACTACCTGTTGTCTCTCCTTCCATGTAAAGTAAATCCCTCCATCTGTGCTTTGTATCCCACCCTCCCTCACCCTCTCAGAAACCTTCTTCCAATCATTCCTTTCCTCTGTCTTCAACTCCTTCCATGCTACTGAATATTTTCAATGGGTATTTAAACATACTAAAGTGTCTCCTATCCTTCAAATTTTTTTCAAATAAATCAGTACCATGGAATTTTAGATATAACTGACAAAGGTAAAATTAATGAAATACTAGAGGATAATGTAGAAACTTATTTTCATGATCATGGTATAGGGAAAGACTTCTTAAAAGGACACAAGAAACTCTTACCATAAAACACTGGAGAATTCTACTATATTAAAATGCAGAATTTCTGTTAATGAAAAGCCACCCTTACCAGAAGAGTGAAAAGGTAAGCTGCAACATGGGAGAAGAGACTTGCAGCAATTAAAACCCCACAAGGATTCCTCTAGTACACATAACAATTAAAAACCAATATGAAAAAGATGTTATTAGAAAAAATAGACAAAAGATATGAAAAAACACTTCAAAAAGAGGATATTCAAATAAACCAATAATCAATGAACATTAAAAGTGGCTCAACCTCATTTGTACTCAAAAAAGTGCTAATTAAAATCACAATGACAAAACCAAGTGTTGGCAAAATATGGAGGAAAGGGCTTGCTTATTTATTGCTAGTGTACGTAAATCAGTACAACCACTTTGGAAAACAGTTTGGCAATATATACTCAAGTTAAGGATACCATGCCCTTTGACCAAGTAGTTACACTCTAGGTATATACTCATTAGAAGCATAAGCACATATATACCAAGAAGACACTCACAAGAATATTCAAAGCAGTATTTATAAAGAGTCAAAAGCTATTATCAATCCAAATGTCCATCAACAGAAGAAAGCACAAGCACAGTAGCAGACTGATATGATAGAATACTATTCAGCACAGAGGAAAAATGAACTACTACCATACATATAACATGAATGAACCTTACAGACAAAATGAGCAAAAGAAGCCAGACACAAAATCCTATATACTGAATACTATTTATATAACATTCAAAATCACTATTGAGTGGTAATATTCTATTTCTTAAGCTAGGTGATGGTTACACATGTATAAAAATTCATTCACTGATCCATACCTTTGTCTTATTTACTATAATATATTTGCATAATAAGGTTTTAAAAAATCATAAATCCCTCTCCCTTTATTTGACTACATCACTCCCCTCTACTAGAAGCTAAATTCCTTTAGTGAGGTGTTTATAACTGTCATCTATTCTTCATGTCTCATTCACCTCCAGTCCATTTCAGATGGCTTCTGTCCCTTACAATCCTCCCAAGTGACTTTTGCTATAGCCACAAAAAATTCTCCAAGTTATTGAATCCAATATATGTTTTTCAAGCACATCTTATTAGTCTATTCAGCAGCTATAACCAATGCTCACCATTTTCTCCTTTTTCCCTTGGTTTTCCAGGCATGACCTCCCAGTTTGCCTCCTATTTCTTAGTCACTCTTCCACCATTTGCTCTGTTGGCTCATCCTTTCCTACTACCCTTCAAATACTGGAGTCACTCAAAGCTAATTCCTAAAGTCCCCTTTTCTTCTCAGAGTATACCCTCCCCAAGTGATCCCATTCTAACCACTGCTTGGGCTAGTATCTGATAATGACTTCTTCAGCACAGGTTTTCAGATGCCTCAAAAGAAAATCAAATTCCACTCAAAGATAATGATTTCCTCCTCAAATCTGATCTTCCAGGGTTCCCTTTTTTGGTGACCAACATGGTTTTCTATCCAATTAGCAAAGTCACAAACTGCCTTCCTCCTTCCTTCTTCCTACTAGCAATATATCTATCACCAATCTCTGTGTCATCCTAAATAGCTCTCTTCTTACCCCAACCACCACCACTACCTACTACAACATCCACTACAAAAGTATAAATCTACCACTGCCCACTGACCTCCACACTACAGTCAGACTGCTCTTTTCAAAACACAAATAATGACACACCTCCTCACTTCCATCCTCTACATTACTGACATCCTGTTACTCAAATAAAAAGATTGTATCTTTAACACAGCTTATAATCAGTAATTTTTTCCTGCTGATTTTCTTTTGACAGGCACTTAATGGCATAAAGTTAATATCACTTGATTCTATATCCAGTAAAATTCAGAATTATACTTATTTTCCTAGGGCACAATTAATTCTCTTCATAGCTAACATTTAAGTGGTCTTTATAATTCCTACCATGCTTCAGTATATACATCATCTAGTCTGACATACAACAATCCTGTTTAATATGAAAGCAGGGCCCTATTTCATTTTATCATTGATAAGAACAAGCTAGGTATAATTTACACAAAGCTGAAGAGCAATCTCAGGATTCTTAATACTCAGTCCAGCCTTCTTTCTATTACAGCTACCACCTTGATCCCAGGTCACTACTTTTAGAAGGATTCAAATGCCACATATAAAGCCCTGAGGTCATTATAGGAACAAAATATCCTTTCTCTTATTTTAAATTCTGTTCAGTCATTTGTTGTGCTATTTTTCTTTTTCTAGATGGTGGAACAGCAGACTTCATTACTCTTGAATGAAACTCTTAATTCTGTAAAAGTTGTGTGCTATTCTTCAGAAATGTTATAGCTTTAAGTAATCCTTATTCTTTGACTCTTCTTTTTATATCCTCTATCATACCATCAATCCTCTATCATAACATCATACCATTCTATCCATAGCAGCTCTTTTTTTTCTTCACTGGTATTTTTTTTCTTATCTCATCATATTTCATACAGCCTTAAAAAGAAAGGATTTCCAACACATTCTACAACCTTGAGGGTGAACCCTGAGAATATTATATGCTAAATGAAATAAGCAGGTCACATGAAGACAAATACTATATGATACCACCTCTGAGGTACCTTGAGTAGTCAAATTAATAGAAATAGAAATAGAAACCAAGGGCTAGTGGGAAGGAGAGAATGTGGAGTTGTTGTTTAATGCGTATGGAGTTTCAGTTTTATAAGATGAAAAGAGTTCTAGAGAGACAAAAATGCCAATGTACTTCACACTACTAAGCTATGCACTATAAATTGTTAAGATGGTAAATTTTGTTGTGTATTTTACCACAATTTAAAATTTTTTTGGATTCCCTTAACACAAACCCTTGCAACTGAAAATAATAATAATAAAGCCCATTGAATATAAAAACCGATGCCTACAAACAGTACTAGAAGTGATATTAGAATTGACAAAGTCCAGATGGGCTAGGGTGGTAGAGGGTAGTAAGAATTCCCAAACAGGCCAGAAAGTTGGGAGTTCTTGCTATATTGTAGCAAAGCAGCTGGTTAACCTGATATTTTTGGGACTCCAACTATATGCTCACCTTTAGGGAATCTGATGGGAAATACCAGGATATTAAACTGCTGTGGCTACGTCTTACACTTCTTTCAGTATGGTGCCTCAAGAGAAACAAGCTTAGGTATAAATCAGACTGCCTCAAAGCAGAAATAAAACAGTGACCATGATACAAAGGGTCCTAATCCTGCTCTCGGATCAACTCCAAAAGTAGTAGTCTCTACTTAACACCAAGTCAAAGTTAGTACATTGATTGGGAATGGAGATATATCTAGGAGGATCCAGGACTGGAGAATCCCAACAACCTAGGTCCCTTAGGATCTAAGGTCTTAACAGGATCTCCTGTTAGTTGTTACCTACTCCACCCCCAACCCTATAATAAACCATAATTAAACTGGGTGCAGCTTACAGAAAAGGGACCAACTGGCACCACTTTATATAATTCCTTGCACAAAAGCAGACCTCCCAGGCTGTTGAAAAAAAAAAAAACAGAAAACAATCACCAAAGCAGAGTTTAATTCAAACACTGTAACTTTTAAATCGATTAACAGCTAATAGAGTTTCATTGATAATCTAAAATAACTTAAATCTATAGACAACCAACAGACTTCTAAATTGTTTTGCCTGAACACCTAATACAATCTCCAGGTTTGTCCTAACCTACCAAGAGTCAGGTTGCTAAGCTAGTGTAGCTGCATTCAGAAGAATCCCCTCCACCATCTGCCTCAGGGTGTCACAGAAGGCAGTGACTGAGGAATTGCATCCGGGCTGCAGAAGCAACAGGTGAAGGCAAACTGGCTGATTGCAAACTGACTGATCAAGAAACTCCAGTGCAGTGGAAAAGTTAGTTCTTGTTAGCCTTCTTCAAAATGATGCACTTGCAGCCATCAAACCTACTTTTTCTTTCCCTTGGCCAAATTTTCTTTCAACTCTAAATATCTCAGGTTTGCCACACAAAGACCTAAACAAAAACATTCTTGAAGAAAAAACACAAATAAGAGACAAATTCAAGAAATGCTGTAAGAGACCAGGGAAGTAAGAGGGATCAAAATCCTGCTAATATTTACTATTACCTTAAAACACACACCAAGTATACACACACATACACCCTTAGAGCCAAGATAATAAAAAGTGTATCTCTAAACACCCAGACCAAAACTTCACACAATATCAATATGATATAGACATGATATAGACCAAAGGACGTGTGAGTGCACTAAAATATTTAAGAGGAAGATGTATAAATTTAAAGCTTAATAAATCAACTGAGATATGGGATACTAAGTTAAAGACAACCATTGTAAGTTCAATAGGACACATAATATTAAAATAATTTTCAACCAGGATCCATCTACATTTCCAGATGCATTTTACTTCAATAAAGCAAAGGTTTTATAGAATATTACTTCAACAATTCTTGTTAAAAAAAAAAGAAACATGTCTAGTCAAAGATTATTTTGATGACATTTTTAAATGTTAATTTTGTGATTTTAAAATCATTTCTTTTTTACTGCTGATATGAAGCTCTGCTTTTAAAAATTAATTATTTTTGAACATTTTGCCTATGTTGTACAACTAACTTTTGCTACTATCTGGCACTAATATTTTCAAGACCACACCACATTTTCTTTGTTATTAAATCAAGAAAGTCCCCCAATACATCTGACACCCAAAAAGCAAAAATACACTTCCAGAAAGGAAAGAAGAGCAGAATTCAAGAGGAAAAGATGACAGAAAACAAAAGATCACAGTTAAATAGTTATTAATAAAGGAGAAAGAGAAAAGGAGGAAGAATATACTAGTAAACAAGGAAAACTTGACAGTCATAAAAATAAACAAAATTTTTAAATAAGCTTTCAAAGCAAAGCAAAATAGGACAAGTGTATATATCACAAATAATCACCCATACAAATGACTGATTTTTTCCCCATAAAGAGGGCCCAACAAGTTGTCATTATTTGGATGAAAGAACTAATAGAGAATACAAAATTCAAAAGCAACCAGTTTGCAGAAGAAATACTTAGCCTTGCTCATCCTAGACAGTAGCTTTTAAAAGAAAATGCAGCATCATGTTTTAAAAGTCTTAGAGACAAAGACTGAAGAGTTTATCAATCAACGTCCAACTAGGAAATGAAAACAACCCAGTGTGTTTGTAATTGGGAATTGAATGCAGACAACTGGTTACACAGGTGACAGAATAGCTGAGAAGCCGAAAAAAAGGAACTGTGAGGAGACCTACTGGATTAGCCACAACAGGAAGCATATTACCACCCCTAGGCTAGGGACACAGAGAGGAGTGTAGGGTGCTGGGGTAACCCAGCAAAAACTGGAAAGCAGTGGAGGAGAAGCTAGAACCTCGTAGGAAATACAGCCACCGATGGGGAGAGAGTAATACTCTTTTCCCCTTCTCCATCCTCCCCATCAGTTTCTCAGCACACCTCCCAAACTCATTCACAAGACAACAGACATGGTAGCCTGGGAAACAGACAAGAGGCAGCCCTCTTGCAAGAGGTAACAGGAAGGAGCAGTGAAATGGCATGTATCTGCCAACAAACAGGCCTTGGACAGGCATAAATTCTGTTCCAAAAAAATAATTTTGAAGTCTAAAAAGCTCAACACTAATGATTACTTTGCAATTATATTCAACTTATGGCACTTGATTAACTTCTTTCCTAAGAAATTTTTATCTCACTTGGACTTAAAGTTTAAGGTTAAGCATTGCATGTTACAATTAAAGAATTGTACAATACAGTATTCATTCTAATAAAGTTTCTGTATCATGGTTATGTTACTTTTTCAATTAAAAATGAATTTATTTGAAAACTACTGTAAGAAAAAGCAATCTTTTTCTAATGAGGTCAACCTCAAACAAACATTTAATTCACATGTCCAGAAAAAGTTAAAAGCATACCATTTAAATCTGCATTTTCAAATCTGACCCACACTATTTTCTCCTTTTCTTCTGTTAGAGGTGTTCCACTGTAAGCCTGCATAATAAACAAATGTTTGAATAAAAATGTTTTATAGGTCTAATATTACTGATGTTCAAAACAAAAAGCAATTTAAATAAAGCCAACCCTATCGCTCTTCAACTTCATCAATCCTATACCTTGGGAACTAGCATATTTTGTAATATTTTCACTCCCAAAGAAAGTTATCCAGTAATCTGATCATCTTGGTCATAAAATGATATTTAAGCTATTAAAGAATTGCAGAAACCTAAAATACAATGATCATAGTCTATTAGGAAGCATCACTGTCATTCAAAGGTGCTCAAAAAACTAAATCACCCCCTATATCGGTCAAAGATAAGAAGGCTTAAGAAATAAAATTACTATACATATCTTTTTTAGTCCCCATATGTTTATGATCAGGCAATTACACTCTAGTTAGAATTTTCAAGAGTATTACTTTCTGCTCATCTCCAATTCTAGGTTGAAGGGCATGGGCTAGGGTTGGGGGTTTAAAAAAAAAGTATTACTTTTTCATTATTTTATCTAGCTTTCTAGATCCAACCTATCAGCTGGTTCCTGCAAGCCTGCAAGGGTCGCAAAGATAAGCACAAACTGCCATCAAGTCATAGGAAAAGTGTCAACAGTACCCATCAGTATTCAAAGGGAGTCAACTCTCCACAAGGCAAATGTTTTTATTTAAAAATGCTTGAAGATTATATATACTTACAAGTACTTAGAATGTCAACAAAAGAGCTAAAACATTTTCAATTATAAAGTGATACAGTTCACAGAATAATTATTTAATATAACCTGTAAGAAAAGCATACAAAAACTACCATCCCATATATAATTTGTGCTTTAAATGCATTTAATGTGCATTTAAATGTAATGACCTGCTTTAAACTGCCATGCCAATATACAGCCTCCAAACTATACCATACAAGGTTAATGGCCACTGAAAATACTACTAAAATAGGGTTACTTTAATAGTAGGTTTACTACACACACAAATTATCTTACACATCCTTATGATCTCAATTGTCTTTTTTTAAAAGAACAAGTGAGATATGTATGGGACAGTTAATTCCTTTAGCGAAGAAGAAAACCTGCATTAGCACCAACTAATTCATCAACTTTATCTTCAGCCCCCCTCTCCTCATCTTCTTCCTCTTCTGCCTTGACCTTGCTCTTTTCCTCCTTGAAAACTTTTTATTTTGTAGGAACTTCAGATTATTAAATACATTACATAGAGCTCTCATACACCCCTCAGCCAATTTCCCCTAATGTTAACAATCTAACCAAATCCTACCTACCATGGTATATCTGTCAAAACTATGAAAGTAATATTGATGCATTACTATTAAGCCCAGACTTTATTTAGATTTCATCAGGTTTTCCACTAACATTCTTTCTCTACTCCAGGATCCAATCCAAGATACCACAGTGCATTTAGGACCACTTCTTTTTACCTATATCACAGTAAAGCAGTGACATTTTTTCACAATTTTCTTTGGTTTAGCAGATTTATAATAAGGCTGCTTCTTATCACCCACAGCATTATTCAGCATTCTCCCAATTCCTTTGCAACATTTGCAAGATGCTCTCCTTTGATTCCTGGGCAACAGGCAGAACAAGGCAAGGCTGAAAGAGGCCGTAAGTGCACTGGGATTCTCAAACTTCCCTTCTTTCCCCCTCAGGGCAAAATAAGACCGTAACAAGTCTCATATACCTTTGCTATGCCAAGTTTTCCTCTCTCCTTAGCAGACATGGTTCCCCTTTACTAAGCATTTTTGAGACAATTCTGTGAAGTTGACTGAAGCATCTGAGAGGGACTTCTTGTGTGGCTTCCTGCAGGTTTGCACAAAGAAGACATGTGACATCGTGTCATTTGGCCTCACAGTGTATGATATACTCTGCCCATGTTTCGATATTTTATTCTCAGTGAGGCATTGACTCATCCAGCGCCCAACCAGCCTACACTTGCTACCTTAAAATGGAGATCAATGCACTGCTACACTAAAGTTTTGTCCTTCCAGCACTGGTTATTAGCCCTCCTTCTTCAAGCAAGATCCAACTGCTCTGAGTGTCTTCTTTAGAGTCAAAACTCTCACCGTACTACTGACAGGATTTATTTCTCTTTTTATTCTTTATCTGGTTTCTAACAGATACACACATTCATAAGTGCAAAGTTACTGCTGAATTTTAAAAGATACAGTCACAATCACAGTAGATATCTTGTTTTACTTTTTCACTATAGAGAAAATAACTTCTATTATGTGCTATTGTTAAAAGTGTAATTTTTAATTTTAGCAAATTATTCTATAGGGACCATTTATCATAATTTGCTTGACTGCTGCTAACATTTGGGCTGCCTCTAATTTTTTACATTGAAAATGTGAAAATTTCATACATACTGAAATGGGAAGTTCTGAGCTTCAACTTTTTCTCTGTTGAATTATTTAAAATAAATTTTCGTAAGTATTAGATCAAAGGACACAGCTAAGGGCTTTTACCAGCCATCAATGACACCTATTGAACGCAATGGGAATTCACTCTATTTGTGATAACTGAAGAAACTGATACCAGTCTAATAACAGATTTTCTCCCTATTGGGGGTATTTGGAGACCCAAAGAGTAATTTCTGGGCTCCATGAACTTGATGATTCCCAGAATCGAGCAGCAATTGGAACATAACATCAGCAAAAAATATCATTTTCCAAATGGCTGACTGTAAAGTACCAATGGGGAATTCTGGATTAAATGTAGGAAAAAAGGGACCATGAGTCACCAAATCTGCCCCACCACCTATGTTCATAAAGTCTTATTTTAGCACAGCCACACCCTTTCCTTTACATGAAAAGCAGTGCTGAGTAGTTGTGACAGGGATTGTATGAACTGCAAAGTTTATCTAGTCCATTACAGGAAGTTTGCCAAATGCTGCCCTAGACCATGAAACTTTAGGGTATCAACACAGTGCCTGCCCCATAGTAGATGCTCAAGTAAAATATCTGCCTGCCTGAATTTCTGCTTTCTTTCCACAGTAACTAGAACAATAACTTGGACAATATAAATTTCATGAATGAAGATTCTAATTCTCAGAGCCATGGTTACAACTCTACTTCCATAGTTACTACTCTGGTCCAAACCTTTACAAATGCACAGCTTATCCCTGATGTAATATTTAATGTATAATGATTATAAAAATCTAAATTATCTTCTGCCTTCAAACATTTTTACTTTAACAGTTTTAGCAGCCCTCTATTTTCAATCTATTACTCAATCGAGTATTTCTGTTTCTCTAGCAAACTCTCCAACTATTCCCTCAAAGCCTCTGATCACAGCTTCTCTCCTTCTCTCCTTCAAAAACAGATCACTACACAGGGGTTCCAGTAACACAAAAAATGCCTTTGTAAAAATTCGATAAAGGGGCACTCCAGGGCAGGCAATTACCAAAAATTTTAAATACCCCTTCCTTGGAATTAGCCTCAAGCCAGGGCTCAGGGTTTAAGAGAAGAGAGCAGTTTGTAGAAGACCAAGTTGGATTTCTGTCCCAGATTTCTCTCTAAGCCTGGCATTTTGTGTGGCATACAAGACACTCTACAGCTTTGGTTGCCTATTCTATTCAGCTAGCCAATTTCTTTCAACTTCAATTACCCAACCTTCCTGTTCATTTCAACTAATGCTACTTCCAATGTGCTTTGGAACTTGACTCTTTCACTGTCTCTTGGCTATGCTTTCCCTTAGCAGTTAAATATTCAATCTGTACTATCACATTTAACACTTACTGACAGGTTACTATTACTGCTTGTGTTTCAAGCATTTTGACTTCCCTTATTAACCAAGTTCCTCAAGAAAAGAAAGCATTTGTTCTTCCTTGGGGCCTATTTGCATTAAAGTTGATTGAACATAATAAAGGAATACCAACATTCATGGGTACCTTCCCTTATTTCATTAATACAATTTGTTTAACACACTGAAACCTGGATTTTTTGACTTCACTAGGATGCTTAAGAAGCTGGAACACTGGATCTATTGATGTCCTTTTAGTGCCATTACAGATACCTTGGAAGTCTGACACTTGGAAGGGAACACTGACATCACCACAGGAGAAAAGAGAAACCTTTCCCCCCAGGAGTTGCACTAAACAGCACTTCCCATAGCTACTGTTTCACAAGAATCACCTGACATTCTTACTATGGACACAAGCTGCTGGATGCCACCTGGATTCCCCTGAATCAAACTCTCTGGGAGAGGGGCCTGGAAATTTTTATTTTTAACAAGTGTGCCAAGTGATACTTACATTACATCTGGACAACAGTGCACCAGAGACGATCCCAGGAGGACTGCTCTCAGTCTTTATTCTCATATTTACATAGAGGGACCAGTAAGAGGCTTACTTTCTTGTAATTTAGAGTAACAAGGCATACTCTATCTGTCATAAAAATGCTACTCAATATGACGGTGATACAGATTTGTGCTCAGTATACTATTTAGTTAATACAATTTGTTTAACACACTGAAACCTGGATTTTTAGACTTCACTAGGATGCTTAAGTCTAAAAAAGATAGACTTATCTTTTTAATTAATTAAATGAAATGCAAAGTATATATTGCTTTTCTCACTTCAGACAAGCAATATTTATGACATAAGAAATAGTTTGGAAGTAGAACCCAACTACAGAGTCCCAAGTCCTATCTCTCAACTAACAACTCACCTTGATTCCTACTAGGAGAGCAAGTCCTGAGGGATAATAATTCTGCCACTGTCAGCGCAAAATTAATACATACCTAATAATAATAACAGTGCTTAGGATGTTAAAACACCATGTCTTTCTGAAGCTGATGACACTAATTTCAAGTTTAAGAAACAGAACATTTCAGAGCTTTCCTGGCCAATGGT
The DNA here is from genome assembly GCF_030020395.1 of Manis pentadactyla. NCBI lineage: Eukaryota > Metazoa > Chordata > Mammalia > Pholidota > Manidae > Manis > Manis pentadactyla. Next base: position 155,369,066 of record NC_080022.1, on the reverse strand, counting down.
AAAACCTACAATTTCTGAAAACACACAGACACTTACCTGGGGCACAACATCCTGTAGAAAAGTCACAACACTTTCCATGTAAGACTGCTCCCTGGAAAAGGGTGGAACAGACAAAATTCATCATGACAGTGTAAGACATAACATGGAAAAGCTCTTTCTACATGCCCAAATAGTCAGTCATAATATTAAAAAAAAGAACATTCTCATCATCTGATAATTCTGCTAACCTGCTTTCTAGTTTCTCTGTATATGTTACTCAATGCAAATGAGATTTCAACATTTTTAAACACTGTCTCTTCTTAAAAGTCATAGATCAGAAGGGCTTAAAGATGGCAGCATGCAAAGTGAGACAGAAACCTCATCCCAAAACCACATATAATACAGTAATACAGCAAAAACAACTAATCCTGAAAGAGCAACTGGAAAAATGACTTGAGACAGACTTCCTATATCTGGGGAAAAGAGAGACCTCACTGAAAAGGATAAAGTAGCAAAGTCACAATCCAGCGATACCCAAGCCCTTCCCCCTACCCCAGCCCACTGGCAGGAAGAGAAACAGGGCTGGAGGTGGGTGGGTAGAAGCCTAAGACTGCTGAATACCCAGCCCTGGAGATCTGCTCCAGGAGTACAAACCACCCACATTACATGGTGTTCTGGAGATCAGTGGGGTTCGAAAGCAAAGACAGGCAGAATACTCAGAGAGACTGAGATTCCACCAATTGCGGAAAACAGTTACCTACAACTGGACACTCCAGGACAAAAGAAAGGTGGGCACCTTGAAAGACTTTCCAAAAGTGAGAGGACTACTAAAGGAGCAAGGAATACACAGAGCTTGCTGCTCAGGAGAAAGGACAGGTGGACAAAATCGTCCCAGCACACTCAGCCCAGCAGGTTGGGAACTATCAAGAGCTTCAGGTGCTCCATCCCCCTGGCTGGCAATGTGCACTGAGGCCACCCACCACATTACACAGCCTTTCACTCCTTCCTCCCTGCCAGCACCAGCTTGCAAACCTGCTGTCTCCGCCCACAAACCTACTGCCCCCACCATTGTGCCAGGCCAGTCTGAGGATAGCACCACCTACAGCAGCTACAGAGGCATAAAGCAGAGGCTCCTCCCTGTGAGCTCATCCCACTGGCCCTGGAAGTGGAGGCAGGCACTGCGGCCGGGAAGCAGGAAAGAGCTCTTTCCTACCGACATGCTCCAATGACGCTCACCTGTAACCCCCACCATCACTCCAGGTGCTGGGTAGCTCCAGAAAGTAAACTTTCTGGACACTAGAGGGTACTGCCTACACAGTTATTATTCCAGAGTAATCAATAAATATATGAAACAGTGAAAGAACCTAGTACACACTAAAATCCCACAAACACAAGAAGGAGGGCTAAGTGAAACTGAAATCACCAATCTTCCTGATGAATATTTCAAAATAAAAATCATAAACATGCTCATGAAGCTACAGAAAAGTATTCAAGACCTCAGGGAGTACTTCAAGAAAGAAACAGAAACTTTGAAAAACACAGTATCCGAAATGAAACATACAATGGAGGGATTTAAAAGCAGATTAGATGAGGGAGAGGAAATAGTAAATAAAACAGAAATTAAAGAACAGGAATACAAAGAAGCTGAGGCACAGAGAGAAAAAAGGATCTCTAGGAATGAAAGAATATTAAGAGAACTGAATGACCAATCCAAACGGAACAATATTTGCATATATGGGTATCAGAAGAAGAAAGAGAAAAAGGGATAGAAAGTCTCTTTGTGGAAATAATTGCTGAAAAACTTCCCCAATATGGGAAAGGAAGTAGTCTCTTAGGCCATGGAAGTGCACAGATCTCCCAACACAAGGGACCCAAGGAACACAACACCAAGACATATAATAATTAAAATGGTTAAGATCAAGGACAAGACACAGTATTAAAAGCAGCCAGACAGAGAAAAAAGATCACATACAAAGCAAAACCATCAGGCTATCATCAGACTTCTCAGCAGAAACTTGCCAAAGGCGAGTGGTACGATATATTTAATGCAATGAAACAGAAGGGCCTCGAACCAAGAATACTCTACCCAGTAAGATTATCATTTAAATTTGAAGGAGGGATTAAACAATTTCCAGATAAGCAAAAGTTGAGGGAATTTACTTCCCATAAACCATCTCTACAGTGTATCTGGAGGAACTGCTATAGATGGAAGTGCTCCTGAGACTAAACAGCTGTCACCAGAGAAAATAAAACTACAGTAAAGGAAGGAGCCCAATTAATTACTAAATCAACTACCCACAAAGTCAGTCAAGGCATACACAAAGAGTAGAGAATACGACACCTAATATATAAAGAGTGGAGGAGGAAGAAAAAGAACAGAGGAAAAAAGAAGAACCTTTAGATTTTGTTTAAAACAGAGTACTAAGTTAAGTTAGATTGTTAGATGATAAAGAAGCTACCCTTGAACCTTTGGTAACCACAAACCTAAAGCCTGAGATGGCAGTAAGTACATATCTATCAGTAATCACCCTAAACGTAAATGGACTGAATGCAATTCCATTTACAACTACATCAAAAAGACTAAAATACTTAAGAATAAACCTAACCTAGTAAGTGAACAAACTATACCCTGAAAACTACAAGACACTCATGAGAGAAATTAAAGAAGACACCAATAAATGGAAATACATCCCGTGCTCAAGGATAGGAATAATTAATATTGTCAAAATGGCCATCTTGCCTAATGCAATCTACAGATTCAATGCAATCCCTATCAAAATACCAACAGCATTCTTCAACCAACTAGAACAAATAGTTCTGAAATTTATATGGAACCACAAAAGACATTGAATAGCCAAAGCAATCCTGAGAAGGAAGAATAAAGCAGGGGGAATTATGCTCCCTGACTTCAATCTCTATTACAAAGCCACAGTAGGCAAAACAATTTTGTACTGGCACAAGAACAGACCCATAGATCAGTGGAATAGAACAGAGTCCAGATATTAACCCAAGCATATATCAATTAATATATGATAAAGGAGCCATGGACATACAATGGGGAAATGACAGCCTCTTCAACAACTGGTGTTGGCAAAACTGGCAGCTACATGTAAGAGAATGAAACTGGATTATTGTCTAACTCAATACACAAATGTAAATTCAAAATGGATCAAAGACCTGAATGTAAGTTATGAAACCATAAAACTCTTAGAAGAAAACACAGGCAAAACTTTCTTGAATATAAACAAGAGCAACTTCTTCCTGAATGCATCTCCTCAGGCAAGGGAAACAAAAGCAAAAATGAACAAATGAGACTACATCAAGCTAAAAAGCTTCTGTACAGGAAAGGATACCATCAGTAGAACAAAAAAGCATCCTACAGTATGGGAGAACGTATTTAGAAACGATATATCTGACAAGGGGCTAACATCCAAAATATATAAAGAACTCACAGGCCTCAAAACTCAAAAAGCAAATAACCCTATTAAAAAATGGGTGGAGGATATGAACAGACACTTCTCCAAAGAAGAAATTCAGATGGCCAACAGACACATGAAAAGATGCTCCACATCCCTAATTATCAGGAAAATGCAAAATAAAGCCACAATCAGTTATCACCTCACACCAGTTAGAATGGCCAACATTGAAAAGACTAGGAACAACAAATACTGGCAAGGATGCAGAGAAAGGGGAACCCTCCTACACTGTTGGTAGGAATATAAATTAGTTCAACCATTGTGGAAAGAAGTATGGAGGTTCCTCAAAAAACTAAAAATAGAAATACCATTTGACCCAGAAATTGCACTTGTAGAAATTTACTCGAAGAAAACAAGATCCCAGATTTGAAAACACATATGGACCCCTATGTTTATTGCAGCACTATTTACAACAGCCAAGATATGGAAGCAACCTAAGTGTCCATAAGTAGATGAATGGATAAAGAATATGTGGTACATATACACAATGGCATATTATTCAGCCATAAGAAAACAAATCCTACCATTTGCAACAACATGGATGGAGCTAGAGGGTATCATGCTCAGTCAAATAAGCCAGGCGGAGAAAGACAAGTACCAAATGATTTCACTCATTTGTGAAGTAAAACAACAAAGTAAAACTGAAAGAACAAAACAGGAGCAGACTCACAGACTCCAAGAACGGACTAGTGGTTACCAAAGGGAAGGGGTGGAAGAGGGTGAGTGGGGTGGGAGGGAGAAGGGGATTGAGGGGCATTATGACTGGCACACATGGTGTAGGAGGGGTCATGAGGAAGACAGTGTAGCACAGAGAAGACAGGTAATGACTCTGTGGCATCTTACTATGCTGATAGACAGTGACTGTGTTGGGGTCTGGAGGTGGGGAATCAATAATACAGGTGAATGTAGTCACCACAACATCGCTCATGTGAAACCTTCATAAGATTGTATATTAATGATATTTATTAATAAAAAAAAAAGTCATGCTCTGTTAACTTGATACAGATAATTTCTAACTAGTATTTGAAGGAGTGAAGGCAGAAGGCTAAGGCCAGACCTTCCTCTTGACTCAGAGCAGAAGAATGCCCTAGTTAGAGCAAGAAAAACTGCTGCTGATGACTCAGTATTTAGTGACCTTCTCTTTAAATTGGTTATGAACCTAATCTCTTACCTGCATATAGCAAAAAGAATCTGCATTTTGTTGCAAGTGCAGACATTAGAAGAAGCTATTAAAGAGTTATTAAAAAGTCCTCAGAGAACTTCTGGCACAGACTGGAAAGTAAAAAATAATAAAATGCACAACAATAATAAAAACTATACTGTTAAGGACAGTAAGATATTTTAAATGGGAAAAATATGGAATCAGCAAGTGAAGAAAAATAATTTCTTTTCAAGAATTTCAGATCATATTCATTTCAGAGAGATGTGAAAAAGTACATTTGAAGAAAATACTACGAGTTATCCTAAATCCATAAAAAATATGGCTTAGATACCTACAAAAACTGATAAGGCCTAAAAAAATAAAAAATTTTGATCAGGCCTACCTCTCTGACCTCATTTTTCTGCCACTTTCCTAATTTACTCTGCTGTAGTCATATGCAACTTCAATCCTAGGATACACCAAGCTCTTTGAATCAAGACCTTTTTACACAAGCTTTCTTTCCCAAGGAGATCTCCAGCTAAGTGTCACCTCCTCAGAGGGGCCTTCCCTGACAGCCTTAAGTCACACTCCCCAGTCATTCTCTATAAAAGCACACTGTGCAGTCATCTGAGCCTTTAATTACTTTACTCATTTACTGTTTCCCCCAGGAGAATATAAACTTTATTACAGAAAGGAATCCATCTCTCATATTTGCCTTGTATCTCCAGAATCAATAAGCCAATACTTTAGGCATGAAGCAAATGTGTCAGCATTACATGTTAAAAGAACATTAAATTAATAAAGATATTTTTAAAACACTAAAATTATGTATTGCATTCCAAAAAGCAATATATGTTGAATACCATATAGTGAAGCAGCAAAGAATACTGCCTAAATGAACAGACTCTGGAGACAAAATGCCTGGGTTTGATCAAGATTCCCCTTTTTGGATGTTACCTAAGAGAATTTACTTAAGTTCTCTCTGCTTTGGTTTCCTCACCTGTAAAATAAAGCCTGAAATAATACCTAACTCTGAGCTAATAACAAGCTTAAGCTGTTGCCATCGTCCATAGTTACCAAAGAAATATAGCCCTGGGGAATGGAGGAAGGAAAAAAAAGAAGTAATATGGTAAAACAGCATATTGCATATATACTTTTGTTAGTCTGAGAAAGCAATCATTATGTAACATGTTAAGCTGCCCAAAGGAACTAATCTAAAATGCTACAATTTCCTTTGAACATTTTAAAAGATCATAGAAAACAAGTTTCACATTCTTATCCAGGTACTGAAGGATCTTAACAGTCCATCCTAACCTACTTTAAATATGACAACTTTCCTATATTTTCATTTATGAAAATAGCTTGCCTTACACACTTCTGCTCACTCTATTGCCTTGCCTAAAACATACTCTTGATTCTAATTGCCGAAACTCTATTCAGCCTTTAGAGTACACTGTGAAATGTTAGCTCCTTACTGAAACATTTTCAGATTCAAAATACTAAAACATTCCCACCAAAATATTCCCTCTAAATTCTCATGCTGTCTTATTGGCATTTTTTCTATTGATTATAATGATTTCAAGTACACATTATCTTAAAACCATGTTAGATTACATGCTCCTAAAAAGTACAGATACGTTTTGTCAAAGAATGCTCCGTCTATTGAAATGTACTCTTTATGACACTGAAACTTGATACATTTTATATCATGATCTAGTAAACATATACACACAGATGAATATATTTGTGTCACAAAACAATACTAACTCCCAACCATATTTTCTATTGTGTTCTATTTCTTTTTTGAAATATGAACCTGATCCACCAAACTGACTTAATGACCCACTAATTGTCCAAACTATAATGTGAAAAGCATTACTCTTTAGAATTTAGCAGAGTGCTTTTCACATACTCTAATGTGCTGAATACATCAACTTCACCCTCCAATTATTCCTTTTACTTGGCCTTAGCAATGATACTTATCATCCTATAAAGCCAAGATTAAATAGATTTTACAAAAGTAAGCACTGTTCAGAAAGGAAACCTGAATATTAGTTACTATTGAGTAATCTTTTCTTCGGTTATTAGGCTTATCTGATATTTGCTTACGTGACAGCCTGGGGGCGAACCACAACTCCACCAGTACAGCGACTGGGTCTTCTGGGGGAATCTGTAGCCATAGCTTCGTTCAAAAAACCTGTTTCCAGAACAAAAAAATAGAAAAAAAACTGATCATTGTTTTTCAATGTGGGGGAAGACTTATGGTCACTTGCTGGAAATCCATTGTCAAAAATATTTAAAATGTAGGAAACTTTCCAAGCAATCTACTGCAAGAGAAAAAGGGTATGAGAGGTAAGGAAGACATAGATAAAAAATTTTCACATCATGATGAGATTTTTTGTTTGGACCAAGAACCGCAACACTATTTAAGATTTTTGCAGGACTCTCTAATCCATTGTTAACACAAACTAAAAAGGTAAGAGAACCAGATCATGGGATGGAGAAGTGCAGCTCAGGATCACTTTACTAAAACAAATAGGATACCTTTGTAAGCCAAAATAGAGTAATTTACTGAAATCTTATGTTGACATGGTGAAAATACATATGGTACAATATTTCAAGACAAAATGGAACAGTGAGGTAATACCTTCCAACTAAGACTGCTCAGAATCTATAAGACTACATATTTTAACTATAAATGGTGATGGATGTCACTTCACAATATACACAAATATTGAATCATTATGTTGTACACCTCTACACCTGTAACTAATATGCCAATTATATACCCAAAAAATATATCTACAAAAAAATTATGACACTGCATGATCATAATATAACAAGATTTTAAAATCATGTTTGTTACTGGCCCTCTCACCGGCTATTGTAACCTAATCACCAGAGTCTAAATAAATAATAAAAACTTATATGACATTAAAAGCCCCTTATTCTTTACTGTCACATCACTTGGCTCCTGATCCTTGAATGTCTAATGAGCATCTGAATCACTGGCGAGGTTTTAAGAGCATGGCGTGTATGTACTTGGTTAAGGTTAAAAGAGGACTGGCAGCGATATTAAAGATCTCTTCAGGGCTCAGGAAAAGTCCACTGCCTGGAACTAATCTTGAAAGCCCCTACAACCATCACTTCTAAGTAAGGGGCATTCCGTCACCTTACCTGAAAACTCCCATACTTATGAGCCCCATCTGCTAAACCGAATCACCCTTTGCCCCACTAGCCCAGGTACTCCTCCCTCGGTGGATACCTTACACTCCAGCACCTCAACCCTTAATTCCCATTCCACCCTTTATTTCCCGAAACACAGCCTCTCGAGAACTGTCCTTTAAGGGCCCTGTCTCTAGAGGAACACCCTCGCTAGCCCCTCTGGCCTCACTCACCCTAAAGACACGAGCAAAGCGCTACCCACTTAACCTCCAAAGCGGGGCCACTGCTTCCCCCGCCCGCCCTCTGGCCCCTTGCCCTTACTCCCCTCCCCCTCCACCTCGACAGCTCTTCCTCTTCGAATTCCTGCCAGCCAAGCCCTCTCCCCTCATGCTGCTTGCCCCTCGTCTTCTCCAAGCCTCCCCAAAGCCACAGTCCCACCAACCCTCTCACCGGCCGCTCCGCCGGTAAACGCTGTTCTCCAGCTCAGGGCTCAGTGTTTGGAGTCCCGCGTGATTGACGGCCACCACTTCCTACCACGCCTCACCGGAACTACCTTTCTAGCCAATCCCAACAGCAAACTGTCCACGACCGGGCACCGCCCTTGGAGGTCAGCTTCGCCAACCAGCAAGGAGGAAAGAGGCGGACCCGCCTCCTGAATTTATCCAATCCGCTGGGGCTCGTGGGAAAACAAAACAGCATGCAGTTCGGGTGAAGCCAGGGTGTCAGGTTCGGTTGCGAACGCAGGCAGGCACAAAGGACGTCTATTTTCCTTTGCAGACTGCACTCTCGTGGCTCTGTCAAACAGCATCATGCCCCAGATCCCTGGGCCCCGACCTGAGCTTCACGGTCTGGACGTCAGAGGACAAGGGGACGGGTCTGTTTACATCGAATTCTCGCGACAGCTGGTTCGAAGCTCAAAGCACGTGGACATGGCAGCTGTCAATCACTTTTAGCTGGCCACTTATCCATCCAGAACCATCGTTCTGCCCCTCCTTTTTCGGTGTGTTTACCTTCCGGGAGCCTAGGCCGGTTTTCGAGGGTGAGCAGCCCTGGAGCCGAGTTGGTGTTTGATCCGAGTAAGGAACGCAGCTGGCGATCGTGTCTGTTTAAGCTAGGTGTTTGGACCACGCCTTCCTTACCTGTTTCCGTCTCCCGAGTTGAGAAGCTCAAGCCCTCATCGGTGTCATTCCGTCAGTTACATTTCTATTATAATAACGATAACATTTATTGATATATTGAACGAACGCTCTGTCCAGTCCTAAAACACTGAATAAGTATTATCATATTTAATTCGACAATCCCTCAATCCCATAAGAATATGGTTTATTACTAGACATGGGATTTGTAACAAATTGGCTAATACGGCAGTAAAAAAAACTTTTAAAAGATTTCAACACAGTGGAGGAGTTCGGGAAAAGTTTAGTAAAACTACCTCACCGGACATATGCAGTTCATTAGCTGAGGCGGGGGGAGAGCGAGCCAAGAAACCACCCATTTGCTCTTGATAATCAATGCCAATAAATAGAACACCCAGAGCGCTACTTATCAGGCTGATGTTTGAACGTTGGCTAATAAGATTCTGAACAATTATCTTCTTACACTAAACAAATCCTCAGAACTTTCGGTCTTTTAGGATGTGCTTCCTACATTAAACTCACTAAACAAGGAATCTTTCCAAATTTCTGAATTCCTTTTGCTGTTATTTCTATGACTGGCTTACTTCCTTGTTGTGTTTGAAATGTTTTTTGCATATTTCTCTTGAGCATATCTCATTTTCACCAACTAGAAAGTTAAATCCTCCTTTGCATTAGTAGACTAAGGCTTTCACATTGTTGAACCCTCCTTAATACCTGAACACAACAGCTATTTCAAAATTCAGACTTTTTTGAAAAATAATTACTATTCTCATGCCATCCGGGCCCAGAGCAGATACAAAGCAGAAATCCAGAGGAGACAAATAACTAATAATTATAATATGGGATAACCAGCATTAGTGTAAGTTTTTTCAGTTTAAATAGCTGTTTTCTATGCATTGTTAAACTCCTTAGCTCTTATTATTCCTCTACAAATTAGGGTGGGGCGGGGTGGGACAAAAATTATAAAGAATATTCTTGTACATAAGTTCACTTATTCATTCATTCAACAAATATATGAATACCTACCTAGTGTCAGGTGTATTCTAGGCTCTGGAAATACAGCAATACACAAATTAACCAAAGTGCTTGTCCTCAGCCAGGGAATTTACATTACAGTGGAAGACAAAAATGAACAGAGACATTCAAGTATAAAATGCTGTGGGGAAAAAAGACGATAAATACAGGTGGGAAAAGGCTTATTTTAGGTAGTGTGGTTAGGGAAAGCCTCTCAGGAGATGACATTTGAATGAAGACCTCAAGGAACTATGTTAAGAAAGATGCTCTGAGGGAAAAGCACTCCAGACAAAAGAAACAACATGTACAAAGGCCTTAAGAACAGAATAAGTTTTGAGGAAGAACAAGAAAAACAGTATGGTTTAAGCAATGTTAACTAAGTAGAACGTGATAACTAGTTAGGAGAGGTAAGAAGTGGCCAGATGGAGTACAGTTTGTATAGAATTATAAGGAGTTTCAAGTTTATTCTAGGGTGGGAATCTATTGGAGGGCTTTTAGCTATAGAATTCCATGATAATACTTATATTTCTAAAAGATCATTCTACCTACTCTACAGAGAAAAAAAAATGTTATCAGAGAGAGGATAAGAGTGGAAGCAGTGGGTCAAGTAGGGAGACTGTTTCTGTAGACCAGGTTGGAGAGGTACTCTAGAACTGAGCCTAGAAGTGAAGCAGTAGAGGTGAAAAGTACCCAATTTCAGAGTATTTTGAAAGAGAGAATTGAAAGAACTTGGTAATGGGTTGGATATGTGATAAAAGGAAAAGAATTAAGGTTGATGCTCCCATATTGGGCCTGAGCAACTGAATGATGACACTTACGGATAGGATGAACACTGGTGAAGCTGTTCATTTTTTAAGGGAGTGGGGAGGGGGTGAATGGCCATTAGTTTCATCCTTTGAAATTGTAGAAAGACTAGTATGAGCTTAATAGGATTATTTGAAGGAGTAAATGAATTTAAAGGTCTTAAGAACCAGTTAAAATTTCTCCAAATTGATTAGTTCTAATTACTAATAAATGTACTTGTTCTAATACTCCGTTTTTTCTCCACAAAGATGGTGTAAGATTCATGAGCCTTTAGGTGAGAGAAACTAAAATTCGTGGTGATCATTTTTTGAATGGAAGTAACTTGTGGGTGCTTAGTATGCATTGTATTGCTAGCTGTGTGAGTCATTTCAAAGTATTGGAACGTGGGGAAACTGCAACAATCTGTCTTGTGGGTGAGCAATTCCACCTAGGAAACTCATTTTCAGTGTAAAAGAGTGACTTCCAGTCAGAGTTCTGTGTTCTTCCAGTTGCTGGGATGGTCCATTATAATAAACCACTAATGACTAAAATTGCTCTCGTATGGTCTTGAAGAAAAAAAAAATTCTCAGAGAATTGTCAGGGAGCTTTCAATATGCAAATAAAATTTCAAAATCAGTTCATATTTTATTATGTATTTTTGGTCTTGTAGGATTGAGGCTCTTTTTTTAGGCTCAAGTAAGCCATTGTCTCATCCTGGCCACAGAACAACCTGGATAATAATCACATGATTTAAGCAGTGGTGAAATAATTTTATTTCACATAGAACAATAGTGAACACTAATCTTTTAATTTTCAGCTAAGTAAAAGGAAAAACAGGTTAAAAAAAAATAACCATTGGGAGCCAAGATGGCAGCGTGAGTAGAGCAGCGGAAATCTCCTCCCAAAACCACATATATCTATGAAAATATAACAGACAACTCTTCCTAGAATAAAGACCAGAGGACACAGGACAACATCCAGACCACATCCACACCTGCGAGAACCCAGTGCCTCGTAAAGGGGGTAAGATACAAGCCCCGGCCCGGCGGGACCCAAGCGCCCCTCCCCCCAGCTCCCGGCGGGAGAAGAATAGGCAGAGCGGGAGGGAGACAGAGCCCAGGACTGCTGAACACCCAGCCCCAGCCATCTGGGCCAGAGTGCAGGGCCCTGGATACTAGGAAAACAGGGCAGCAAGAACAGTGAGCAGGGACCGGAGGCCTGGCACCGGAGGACATAAGAAAAGCGAGCTGCATTTTTTTTTTTCTCTGTTTTGTTTTGGCGAGGGCTTTTTGGAAGTCTTAAAGGGACAGGGAACACAATACTAGGGAAACATGGCAGCAAGACCGGTGAGTGGGTATCGGAGGTTGGCACCAGCGAACAAAAGAAAAGTGAGCAGCCAATTTTTTTTTCCTATTTTGTTTACCTAACGCTTTTTGGAAGTTTTAAGGGAAAGGGACCCCAATACTAGGGAAACAGGGCAGCAAGACTGGTGAGCAGATGCCTGATGCTGGCGCGGGAGAATAAAGAAAAACGAGCAGCCATTTTGTATTTATTTATTTTAGTTTTTTGAAATTTTTTATTTTTTTTTTTTTTATGGTCGTTTTGTTTTGGCGGGTGCTTTTGGAAGTCTTAAAGGGGCAGGGCTGGACACTTAATCCAGAGGTAGGGAATCTGGGGATCTCTGGGCAACCTAATCCCCTGGGCTGCAGGGAGCATGGAGGCCCCTTATGAAGATAAATAGCCTCCCAGCCGCTCCTGCTCCCACGCGACTCCACCACTTTGGAGCAGCTGCCCGAGCCAGGCCACGCCCACAGCAACAGCGGAGATAAACTCCATAGCAGCCTGGCAGGAAGCAGAAGCCCTGTCTGCGTGCAGCTGCGCAGCACAAGCCACTAGAGGCCGCTGTTCTCCCAGGAGAGGAGGGCCACAAACCAGCAAGAAGGGAAGTTCTTCCATCCGTCACTCGTTCCAGCTCTGCAAACTATTCCTATCACCATGAAAAGGCAAAGCTACAGGCAGACAAAGATCACAGAGACAACACCAGACAAGGAGACAGACCTAACCAGTCTTCCTGACAAAGAATTCAAAATAAAAATCATAAACATGCTGACAGACATGCAGAGAAATATGCAAGAGATATGGGATGAAGTCCGGAGGGAGATCACAGATGCCAGAAAGGAGATTACAGAAATGAAACAAACTCTGGAAGGGTTTATAAGCAGAATGGATAGGATGCAAGAGGCCATTGATGGAATTGAAACCAGAGAATAGGAACGCATAGAAGCTGACATAGAGAGAGAGATAAAAGGATCTCCAGGAATAAAACAATGTTAAGAGAACTGTGTGACCAATCCAAAAGGAACAATATCCATATTATAGGGGTCCCAGAAGAAGAAGAGAGAGGAAACGGGATGGAAAGTATCTTGGAAGAAATAATTGCTGAAAACTTCCCCAAACTGGGGGAGGAAAAAATCGAACAGACCACGGAAATACACAGAACCCCCAACAGAAAGGATCCAAGGAGGACAACACCAAGACACACAATAATTAAAATGGCAAAGATCAAAGACAACAAAAGAGTTTTAAAGGCAGCTAGAGAGAAAAAGGTCACCTATAAAGGAAAACCCATCAGGCAAACATCAGACTTCTCAACAGAAACCCTACAGGCCAGAAGAGAATGGCATGATATATTTAATGCCATGAAACACAAGGGCCTTGAACCAAGGATACTGTATCCAGCACGACTATCATTTAAATATGATGGTGGGATTAAACAATTCCCAGACAAACAAAAGCTGAGGGAATTTGCTTCCCACAAACCACCTCTACAGGACATCTTACAGGGACTGCTCTAGATGGGAGCACTCCTAGAAAGACCACAGCACAAAACACCCAACATATGAAGAATGTAGGAGGAGGAATAAGAAGGGAGAGAAGAAAAGAATCTCCAGACAGTGTATCTAACAGCTCAATAAGCGAGCTAAGTTAGGCAGTAAGATACTAAAGAGGCTAACCTTGAACCTTTGGTAACCACGAATTTAAAGCATGCAATGGCAATAAGTACATATCTTTCAATAATCACCCTAAATGTAAATGGACTGAATGCACCAATCAAAAGACACAGAGTAATACAATGGATAAAAAAGCAAAACCCATCTATATGCTGCTTACAAGAAACTCACCTCAAACCCAAAGACATGTACAGACTAAAAGTCAAGGGATGGAAAAACATATTTCAGGCAAACAACAGCAAGAAGAAAGCAGGGGTTGCAGTACTAATATCAGACAAACTAGACTTCAAAACAAAGAAAGTAACAAGAGATAAAGAAGGACACTACATAATGATAAAGGGCTCAGTCCAACAAGAGGATATAACCATTCTAAATATATATGCACCCAACACAGAAGCACCAGCATATGTGAAACAAATACTAACAGAACTAAAGGGGGAAATAGACTGCAATGCATTCATTCTGGGAGACATCAACACACCACTCACCCCAAAGGATAGATCCACCGGGCAGAAAATAAGTAAGGACACGGAAGCACTGAACAACACAGTAGAGCAGATGGACCTAATAGACATCTACAGAACTCTACATCCAAAAGCAACAGGATACACATTCTTCTCAAGTGCACATGGAACATTCTCCAGAATAGACCACATACTAGGCCACGAAAAGAGCCTCAGTAAATTCCAAAAGATTGAAATCCTACCAACCAACATTTCAGACCACAAAGGCATGAAACTAGAAATAAACTGTACAAAGAAAGCAAAAAGGCTCACAAACACATGGAGGCTTAACAACACACTCCTAAATAATCAATGGATCAATGACCAAATCAAAATGGAGATCCAGGAATATGTGGAAACAAATGACAACAACAACACTAAGCCCCAACTTCTGTGGGACACAGCAAAAGCAGTCTTAAGAGGAAAGTATATGGCAATCCAAGCATATTTTAAAAAGGAAGAACAATCCCAAATGAATGGTCTAATGTCACAATTTGAGAAATTGGAAAAAGAAGAACAAATGAGGCCTAAGGTCAGCAGAAGGAGGGACATAATAAAGATCAGAGAAGAAATAAATAAAATTGAGAAGAATAAAACAATAGCAAAAATCAATGAAACCAAGAGCTGGTTCTTTGAGAAAATAAACAAAATAGATAAGCCTCTAGCCAGACTTATTAAGAGGAAAAGAGAGTCAACACAAATCAACAGTACCAGAAACGAGAAAGGAAAAATCATGACGGACCCCACAGATATACAGAGAATTATTAGAGAATACTATGAAAACCTATATGCTAACAAGCTGGGAAACCTAGGAGAAATGGACAACTTCCTAGAAAAATACAACCTTCCAAGACTGACCCAGAAAGAAACAGAAAATCTAAACATACCAATTACCAGCAACGAAATTGAAGCGGTAATCAAAAAACTACCAAAGAACAAAACCCCCAGGCCAGATAGATTTACCTCGGAATTTTATCAGACACACAGGGAAGACATAACACCCATTCTCCTTAAAGTTTTCCAAAAAATAAAGGAGGAGGGGATACTCCCAAACTCACCCTAATATCAAAAAACCAGGCAAAGACCCCACCAAAAAAGAAAACTACAGACCAATATCCCTGATGAATGTAGATGCAAAAATACTCAACAAAATATTAGCAAACCGAATTCAAAAATACATCAAAAGGATCATACACCATGACCAAGTGGGATTCATCCCAGGGATGCAAGGATGGTACAACATTCGAAAGTCCATCAACATCATCCACCACATCAACAAAAAGAAAGACAAAAAACACATGATCATCTCCATAGATGCTGAAAAAGCATTTGACAAAGTTCAACATCCATTCATGATAAAAACTCTCAGCTAAATGGGAATAGAGGGCAAGTACCTCAACATAATAAAGGCCATCTATGATAAACCCACAGCCAACATTATATTGAACAGCGAGAAGCTGAAAGCATTTCCTCTGAGATCGGGAACTAGACAGGGATGCCCACTCTCCCCACTGTTATTTAACATAGTACTGGAGGTCCTAGCCACGGCAATCAGACAAAACAAAGAAATACAAGGAATCCAGATTGGTAAAGAAGAAGTTAAACTGTCACTATTTGCAGATGACATGATACTCTATATAAAAAACCCTAAAGACTCCACCCCAAAACTACTAGAACTGATATCGGAATACAGCAAAGTTGCAGGATACAAAATCAACACACAGAAATCTGTGGCTTTCCTATACACTAACAATGAACCAACAGAAAGAGAAATCAGGAAAACAACTCCATTCACAATTGCATCAAAAAAAATAAAATACCTAGGAATAAACCTAACCAAAGAAGTAAAAGACTTACACTCTGAAAACTACAAGTCACTCTTAAGAGAAATTAAAGGGGACACTAACAGATGGAAACTCATCCCATGCTCGTGGCTAGGAAGAATTAATATCGTCAAAATGGCCATCCTGCCCAAAGCAATATACAGATTTGATGCAATCCCTATGAAACTACCAGCAACATTCTTCAATGAACTGGAACAAATAATTCAAAAATTCATATGGAAACTCCAAAGACCCCGAATAGCCAAAGGAATCCTGAGAAAGAAGAATAAAGTAGGGGGGATCTCACTCCCCAATTTTAAGCTCTACTATAAAGCCATAGTAATCAAGACAATTTGGTACTGGCACAAGAACAGAGCTACAGACCAATGGAACACACTAGAGAATCCAGACATTAACCCAGACATATATGGTCAATTAGTATTTGATAAAGGAGCCATGGACATACAATGGCGAAATGACAGTCTATTCAACAGACGGTGCTAGCAAAACTGGACAGCTACATGTAGGAGAATGAAACTGGACCATTATCTAACCCCATATACAAAAGTAAACTCAAAATGGATGAAAGACCTGAATGTAAGTCATGAAAGAATTAAACTCTTGGAAGAAAACATAGGCAAAAACCTCTTAGACATAAACATGAGTGACCTCTTCTTGAACATATCTCCCCGGGCAAGGAAAACAACAGCAAAAATGAACAAGTGGGACTATATTAAGCTGAAAAGCTTCTGTACAGCAAAAGACACCATCAACAGAACAAAAAGGTACCCTACATTATGGGAGAATATATTTGAAAATGACAGATCCGATAAAGGCTTGACGTCCAGAATATATAAAGAGCTCAAACACCTCAACAAACAAAAAACAAATAACCCAATTAAAAAATGGGCAGAGGAACTGAACAGACAGTTCTCCAAAACAGAAATACAGATGGCCAACAGACACATGAGAAGATGCTCCACATCACTAATTATCAGAGAAATGCGAATTAAAACTACAATGACGTATCACCTCACACCAGTAAGGATGGCTGCCATCCAAAAGACAAACAACAACAAATGTTGGCGAGGCTGTGGAGAAAAGGGAACCCTCCTACACTGCTGGAGGGAATGTAAATTAGTTCAACCATTGTGGAAAGCAGTATGGAGGTACATCAAAATGCTCAAAACAGACTTACCATTTGACCCAGGAATAGCACTCCTAGGAATTTACCCTAAGAATGCAGCAATCAAGTATGAGAAAGACCAATGCACCCCTATGTTTATCGCAGCACTATTTACAATAGCCGAGAATTGTAAGCAACCTAAATGTCCATCAATAGATGAATGGATAAAGAAGATGTGGTACATATACACAATGGAATACTACTCAGCCATAAGAAAAGGGCAAATCCTACCATTTGCAGCAATATGGAT
This sequence comes from Manis pentadactyla, assembly GCF_030020395.1. Lineage (NCBI taxonomy): Eukaryota > Metazoa > Chordata > Mammalia > Pholidota > Manidae > Manis > Manis pentadactyla. Next base: position 155,351,599 of record NC_080022.1, on the reverse strand, counting down.
GGATCTGGAGAGTATTATGCTCAGTGAAACAAGCCAAGCGGAGAAAGAGAAATACCAAATAATTTCACTCATCTGTGGAATATAAGAACAAAGGAAAAACCGAAGGAACAAAACAGCAGCAGAATCACAGAAGTGAAGAATGGACTAACAGGTACCAAAGGGAAAGGGACTGGGGAGGATGTGTGGGTAGGGAGGGATAAGGTGGGGGAGAAGAAGGGGGGTATTAAGATTAGCATGCATGCGGGGGGTGGAAGAAAGGGGAGGGCTCTACAACACAGAAAAGGCAAGTAGTGATTCTACAACATTTTGCTATGCTGATGGACAGTGACTGTAAAGGGGTTTATAGGGGGGACCTGGTATAGGGGAGAGCCTAGTAAACATAATATTTGTCATGTAAGTGTAGATTAATGATACAAAAAAAAAAAGGCAGTTCCTGTGTGGTGACCTCCAATGAGTTCTACACAAGGGTATAAAGGGCATATAAAAGTGTAGGCAAAGGGTCTGTTTGTGTTTATACAGAGGATCAAAGCCTAATTTGGCTACCCTGAAAATGAACTAAGATACGATATGAAAAAGAACTTTCAACATCAGCACTCTCTGGAAGACTCATGCCAGAAGATGATCATCAAAAAACCCCAACAAAGATCCACGCACTGCTACAGCTGTAGATGCACTCATCCCACCAGTTCCTGGACTTGCCATGGGAATGAGGAAGGAGATATCTAAGCTTACCTGTGCATACAGTAAAACAACAAATTTGACTGGATCTATACTGTTGGAACTCAACCAAGAATTAGGAGAAGTGCAAGTTTTAACGCTCCAAAATCTTACAACTACAGACTATTTACTGTTAAAAGAACATATGGGATGTGAACAGTCCCCAGGAATGGGTTGTTTTAATTTGTCTGATTTCTCTCAGACTGTTCAAGTTCAGTTGGACAATATCCACCATAGTATAGATAAGTTTTCACAAATGCCTAAGGTGCCTAACTGGTTTTCTTGGTTTAACTGGAGATGGCTGGTAATTACAGATATGCTTTGGTTATGTAACTATACTCCTATTATGTTAATGTGTGTGTGCAATTTAAGTAGTAGCTTAAAACCTATACATGCTGAAGTTACTCTACAAGAAGATATGTCAAAGAAATAATCAATCTTCCCATGTTTTCTGCCACCTGCTACTTCTATAGCTTTTCTTCTTCCTTCCTAATTACAACCCTTAAATAGAATTCGTGCCTCATATCGAATTTACCGAGTATCATAATTCTTCCAAGTGATAAAGATACCTCAAGACAAATGTTGGGCATAGAAACCACAGGGCATAAATATGCAAAGAAGTAAAAAGCTAACCTTTTCAAACAATAAGGCTTCTCTCTCACTTACCATCTTTACGTTTCCCTGTATGGCCCCAGAAGATGACTGGTTAGCCAGAGACGGGTAAGATTCCTCAAGGGAGGAACAACCTAAGACAGGCACAGTCGCAGGGGGGCCATCAGGTGAGAAATTGGGGATCAACAGAGGTGAGGCTTAGAACCTCACCCCCCCTGTTCTGAGAGAAATCTTCTGCATCCGTGGATGTTTTATTGCCCTTGTCTAGCTTGGATTGACACATAGTCTACAGGCACACACCTGATCATCTACATTTGCCCTCTTACAACACTAAACTATGTTTTCTACCTTTATCTTGTATCTACCTACCACTTCAGCATTTTATTAAAAATAATAATAATAAAGAGAGAAATGTGGTATCCACATATAAATCAAGTATAAAAATCAAATGTGTATTCATATTTGAACTGATTGTTCATAGTTCATAATGCATCAGCAAATCCGAAAGTTTCTGTGATGACTGCCCTTGTAGTGTTCACCATGTAACTTATTCACTATGTAAGAATTTGTTCTCCATGTAAGAACTTGTTCGTTATGCTTCAGAAGATTGGAGACTGACGAAAACTAGGCTTGGGGTGGATTAATGATTGTGCATTGAGCATTGACTGCCCTATACAGAATTTTATTGTTGTTAACAACCATTTGATCAATAAATATGAGAGATGCTCTCAGACAAAAAAAATAAGTGCACACTTCCAATTGTAAAATAAATAAGTAACTGGGATGTAATGTATAGCATAAGGAATATAGTCAAAATATTGTAACAGCTTGGTATGGTGATAGCTGGTACCTAGAATTATCACGTATATAAATGTTGAATCACTGTGTTGTACACCTGAAACTAAAGTAATACTGTGTGTCAACTACCCTTCAATAAAAAATAATTATCTACAAAAAAAAATAATAATAATAATACAAAAAAATAAAAAATAAAAAATAACCATCATCAAGGGTAGGTTCATCAACTGTGTGAAAATTCATAAAGGGGCACCTCACTGACACAGAGTTGAGAGGCCTACAGACGGAGCTCTCCTGCCCACCACTCCTCATCAATGAGGAAGTAAGAGACAGACACCTTACAAGTCATATTATTTTGGCTACTTTACCACCTGGTAGGACAAGAGAAGAGCTTCCACTGCCCAGCAATAGCCCAGCCAATAAGAGACTGTCACAACTCAGTCAATGAGCAGTCATGACGTGAAACTCCCAGTTTCCTCCAATGGATTTGTTGCTTAGAACAGTCCCTCCAACTGTCCCCCTTTCTTCTATAAAAGAGCACTCATCTGTGTTCTCCGGACATGCCTTATTTTGCCATAGCTTGTCTTGAATTACAATTCTATGATTTTCCCAAGTAAACCCATTTTCACTGGAAAAATAAGTGACAGTTTTATTTTTGGGTTAACGATTATATCCATTTGGGTTATTGATAATATTTTTAAATTCAATTAAGTAAATTTGAAGAATGATTTGGCTTTATTAAGTAATAGCAACTACAGAGATGTTCTGAAGGGCTATGGAAAGAAAGGTTTTTAAAGGCAGGACAAGGAAGTCATAAACAGGAAAAAGGATTATTTCAGGTGAGGTCACCTACATTTGGAAACAAAAGGGTCTTATTGGGTGGATTATCTCATCTTCCTTTGGGGAATGGAGAGGGTTTGTGTGATATTATCTTATCAATGCTGACTGGAAAATTCCTGACTGACTACATTTCTTAGGGAGGTTGAAATTAAATTAGGGATTAAGCTTTGGTTTGGTGACTTGGTCTAGCAAAGTGACCCCATGTTGGGTTTATGTCTGTCTTTTTTGGGGTTTTGTGTGTTTTTTATTTTTCCTTCACTGGTATATGAAATTTTTAAATTACTTTTTTATATTGAATACATACAACAAAATGCACATGTTTGTACAGCTTAATGAATTTTTAAAAAATTTTTATTAAGGTATTATTGATTTACACTCTTATGAAGTTTTCACATGGAAAAACAATGTGGTTACTACATTTACCCATATTATCAAGTCCCCACCCATAACCCAATGCAGTCACTGTCCATCAGTATAGTAAGATGCCACAGAGTCACTATTTAACTTCTCTGTTCTACACTGTTTTCCCCGTGATCCCCCACACCATGTGTACTAAATATATAAACATAATACCTCTCAATCCCCTTCTCCCTCCCTCCCCACCCGCCCTCCCACACCCCTCCCCTTTGGTAACCACTAGTTCATTCTTGGAGTCTCTGAGTCGGCTGCCATTTTGTTCCTTCAGTTTTACTTCGTTGTTATACTCCACAAATGAGGGAAATCATTTGAAACTTGTCTTTCTCCGCCTGGCTTATTTCACTGAGCATAATACCCTCCAGCTCCATCCATGTTGTTGCAAATGGTAGGATTTGTTCTTATGGCTGAATAGTATTCCATTGTGTATATGTACCACTTCTCCTTTATCCATTCATCTACTGATGGACACTTAGGTTGCTTCCACTTAGGCTATTGTAAAAAGTGCTGCAATAAACATAGGGGTGCATATGTCTTTTTGAAACTGAGTTGTATTCTTTGGGTAAATTCCAAGAAGTGGGATTCCCAGATCAAATGGTATTCCTATTTTTAGTTTTTTGAGGGACCTCCATACTGCTTTCCACAATGGTTGAACTAGCTTACATTCCCACCAGCAGAGTAGGAGGGTTCCCCTTTCTAGGCATCCTTGCCCAGTTTAATGAATTTTAACATGCGTAATACTCATGTAATCACTGCCCAGATCAGGATACCAAACTTTCTAATTTTTTCCCATCATCTGTTTCACCCATACCTCCACTCCATTCCCTGTATCTTTCTTTCTAACAACAAGCAACAATATGCATGTGTAAGGGCAGTGTACATATGGGAAGTCTGTCTACTCAATTTTGCTGTGAACCTAAAACTGCTCTAAAAAAAAGTCCATTTTAGAACATCACATTTCTCTAAAATTCTCCAGTTGTGAGGTAAAAATACACTAATTACTCACTAGATAGACTTTCTTTGGTGCATTCATTAGGCTGAAACTTTTGTCGTAAGCTCCAAATAAGCAGAATTCCAGACTTTGCAGAATAATAAAACCAACACAACCCAAGCTCAAATCACCACGTATCTATTTAATTACAATAGTGATTGCCATTTGTCCTAAATATTACTGGATAACTGGTTTCTAAAACAGCATTTTCCCACATATCTATTCAAAATTTTAAGTCTTTGTTTATTATGTTGGGTCCCTTCAACCTAACCCACAGGTCTCTTTAGTCCCCTGTGCTCATTCTCTTTAGTCCATTGTGCTCATTCTCAGGCCCCGCAAACTTTCTGAAGACATGGTGATTATATTCCTTTATTCTTTCATTTTCTTTAAACTAACTAGTATATATAAAGTAGCCATATAATTTGCCATCCTAACTAGGAACTCTTTATGAAATGAGGCTCTACTAGTAATTACACCAAAAAAAGTTTTTTCTAAAGGTAAGGTAGGACTGAGAAGAGCCATGAAGAATGGCTACCCTTTATCTCTGACATATTAGTTACTACTTTGTAACTGTTTTCTAATTGATTAATATAAAATTCTATTGTCCACTTAGCTAAAATGTAACCTCTTTAACAGAAGGGATTATTTGTTTCATTTTTGTTCTCCATAATGCCCTATTCCCTAACAGGATACAATACATGTCAGAACCCCAACGATTTATCCCTCAACCTGAAGCTAATATTTGTAATTAAAGATACCAGACAGTAAGAGTATTGACAAAAACAAAAATTAGTTTCATCAACTTTTTTTAATGATGCCCAGGGCATAATTCAACTTCTCTATACACATATAACCCTAGATAAAGATTCTTTAAAATCTGAGAAACTAAATCTATAGTAACAGTTTTAAGAAGCTAAAATTTTAATAAAAATAAAATTAGATAACATTTGTTTAGCTCTATATGCCAGTCATTGTAGTATTATTATCTACATTTCACAGATAACAACCAAGACACAAACCTGTTGAGCTATTTAGTCCCAAATGCAGGAATAATGGTGAAAGTGCATGTTTCCTAAAGCCCCAGCTTTCTTCCCAGAGAACTGAAAAGGGGACCCCCAGGGAAGGGAAAAGTAGTATGGAGATTGTAGAGAGGAAGGAGCTCAGGAAAGTGACCCCACAGAGTACATTAGGCATGAATCTGGACCTGATCAGCATATTAAAGACTGAGAACTTAACTGGCAGATAGATCACTGCCCAAGTCTCCAACTAGCCACTGGGTGATGCAAACCAGGGACAGGTCTAATTGCATGTTGCAGAGGCTTTGGAAAATGAACTGACATCAGAACCACAGATGACAGAAGGTGGGTTGGAACATGTAGCATGAATTAACCATATTGACTGTCTATTAAAACAAAGATATCAATATTCTCCATAAGAGCTGAACAAGATCCAGAGTGTCACAACAATACTCAAATGTCTAGCATATGATCCAAAATTACATGCTATATGAAGAACCAGGAAAATCTTCATTCACATGGAAAAAACAAGTCAACAGATGCTGATACCTAAACGACACAGATTATCTGACAAATACTTTAAAACAAAATTATAAAAATATTACTGCAAATAATTATGAACACTCTTGACAAGAACGAAAAAATAGGAAAATCTCAATGAAAAGAAGATATAAAGAAGACCCAAATGAAAATTTTGGAGCTCAAAAATATACAAGCTCTAACAAGAGGGAAAAAGAAGTTAAAAAGAAATAAAAAAGAATGTGGTCCTGGAAAAAATATTTTAAGAAATAATGGCTGAAAACCTAAGTTTGGTGAAGGACATAAACTTACAGATTCAAGATTCTCAGCAAATCCTACGCAGGAAACCTCAAAGAAATCCATATGCACACAGGACACACCATAACCATACTGCTGGTAACTAAACACAAAGAAAAAAATCTTGAAAGTTGCCAGAGAAAAACCATGCACTACCTACAGGGGATCAATTTGAATGACCACATATTTTTCATCAAAAACCATGGTGGTCAGAGAAGTGGCATATTTTTTAAAGGGCTAAAAGAAAAGAATACTAAAAGGAAACAGAGTGTTAGGAATGAAGAAACAGCAATAGCAATGGTAAATATCTGGATGTATATCATAAATTGTTCTCCATGTGAGCTCTATAAAATGTTTGATTTTTGATAGCAAAAATTATAGCATTGCCTGATCAGGTTTTCAATGTAACATAAGACAAGTATAGTTTGTTACAGAGGATGGTACAGTAGTTTTCTACAGTCCACTTTAAGTGGGTAGAAATTGATTTTAAGTAGACTATAAAAATATGTATATTGTAACCATAATGCAACCATTCTTACTGCCACAATATTTTGCCTCAAAGATCACAATTTAAAATTTCAATTTTTCTTAGTAACATAGTATATTTAGGGGAAAAATCATGATTTTGCCCTGATTATCTTGACTGCAACCACATGAGACTGTAACCTAAGTCATTCCCACATTCCTGACACTCAGAAACTGTGGCAATGTTTTGCTTTAAGCTGCTAAATTTTGAGGTCTTAATATACAGCCATTTATAATTGATACAAATTTTATTTTTTAATCTTTGAAGCATAAGAGAAAATTACCTGTTCTACAAAATATTGGAAAGAACCATTGTGGAAATGATATTGTGATATAGTTAAGAAATACTTATTTTGGTCTTTGTCCCAGGCTCCTGGCTAGAGCTCCTAAAACCTTTGCAACTAAAAGTGATAAAATGTGTTAGAAGCATCTTTTGTCTTTGGTCATTGACACCTGCTCCTGACAGAGCTCCTAAATCTCTTGGAATTTCCTGGTAGGAGCATCTTCATTGTAATGAGGCAACTCTTGGTGCTCCTGGGTAACTTCAGGATTGGGCTGGTGAGCAGACAGTACAAACCATAATTAGAAGCTTGAAAATTTCAGCCTCACCCCCCACACCTTCCTACTGGGACAGGAAGAGCCTAGTGATTAGGATAATTGATCATGCCTACATGACGAAGCTTCTATAAAATTCCCTCAACTATGGTGCTTGGAGAGCTTCAGGTTGCTGAACAAGTATCAAGAGGGTGGTACACCCCAAACTCTTGGGGACAGATACTCCTGCTCTTGGGACTTTTCTGGACCTTGCCCAATGTTTCTCATCTAGCTATTCACCTATATCTTTTATTATATAATAAACCAGTAAACATGCTTCTCTGTATTCTTTGAGCTTTTGTAACAAACTCAAACTTGAGGAGGGGTTATGGGCACTCTGATTTACAGCCAATCGGTCAGAAGTATATGTGACAACCTGGACTTGCTTTTGGGGTCTGAAGTGGGGACAATCTTGTGAGACTGAGCCCTTAAATTATGGGGTCTGATTACTTCAAGTAATGTCAGAACTGAACTAAAATTAAAATATAAAACATTGAGTTGGTGTCTATATAAAAATTGGAGAATTGCTTGGTGCAGAAAACCCACACATCTGGTGTCATTAGCAGTGTAAGTGTGAAGAAAGCAAGAAACAGTGTTTTCCTTTTACTGGACATGGTTAAGCAGTTAAATACTTATATACATAGACTTGAATACTAGAGATTGAAAAGGCTCTGTGATATAATGATACAGAAAAATCAACAAGATATGATTAAAAGATAAACATGTATAGTTGCATGTCTATGCATAGATTATCACCGAAAGATCACATTCAAAAAAAGGGGGAAATGTTGGCTGCTTTGGGAACTGAGGTGGGTGTTCATTATGTACCATTTTATACATGATGAATTTTCCTTTATACTACTGATTTATGTTACACAGGTAAATAAAATTTAAATTAATAAAAATAGAAACATTATTTGCGATTACACAACATCTTTAACTCCTTAAAATATTGGCCTAAATGCAGCCCTAGGAACACATACAGAAAAGACTAATTTTGGCATTTGCAGTTACGTGTTCAAACAAAAACGTCTCCTGAATTACATAGCCACTACTACAATATGGAATTGGACTCTATTTCACTAGAAATGTGATCTAGGAAAGAATTAATGCTATGACATTTTTAAAAACTGATTTGAAAAATAAAGATTATATAATCCATTACTGTAATCATAAACAGAAACTTTAATTTCATGTTAAGGACTAGATTATTTTATTTAAAACCACTGGCAAAAAAGGTGAAAGCAGCTTAGTGGATTTTTTCTTTTAATATACATTCAGATTTGTTGAATTTCTAGTTTGTGCAGCTAAGACAATATAGGTATAAAAGACAGAAAATCCTTCAAGATAAATTGACTCCAACAAAAGAAAGTGTCTGCTAGCTGCCATGTCTCTCTCTTGGAAAGACCTGAAAAACAAACACTTCAGGTTCCAAAAATCCTTTTTAAAAACTAGCCACAACTAACATTTTACCTGGATCACTGGTTATCAATGAATCCGCTTATGGAAAACTGGTATGCTCCCAATTGTGCATCTCTTAGCATACCGTAGTTGCACAATGTTGAATTAACTCTTCAATCCCTTCAATGAGAGGTCTTGTTCTAAATTAAATTTTCAAAATATTTTATTGTAGAACAATTTACCACACCAAAATGACATACTCTTAGTGTTTCAGTATTAGTTCCTTTTAGTTTTTCTCTGTTTTACAAAAGTACACAGTTTTGTTTGTTTTGATTACTACATAATGTTTTATCAAATGCTTACAAGCCATAAAGGACTTAACCATATTCTTATTGTTAGATATGTAGCCTGTTTTGATGTACTCTAAATTAAAATTAAAAAGTCAAGAGTGCAAAAAGGAACATTACATGTATGCTGTTCCTCTAAAGCATGATCATGGTACAAAAGAATATTGATATGTATGATTAAACAAGCCAACAACAAAAATCCAGTAACATTCAGGAACAGTTTACTGATTTATTAGATGAACGAACATATATCCATATAATCAATTGAAACTGTACGATATATAAAATAATTTAAGAAATGTTGGGAATTAGCAGCACCATCCATTATTGTAATTGCAAGAAAAACTTCACTTATTCTTTGCAAACACTAGAAGAGCGTAACTACTTTAAGACCTAATAATGCCACTGAATATCTGAGATGACTGAGAAGGGCATGTTCTTAGGCAAACACCTCCTTCTACTCCAAAGATTTGATGAGTGTATCTGATGATTAATGTTTTAGAAAAATGCTACTGAAATAAGAGATACTGCATAGTATTTTAATTAGGACTAATAGACTAATACCCAGCTACTTTAGCATGGCTCAATTACTTCTGCTTCTATGAAAAATTTAGTTCTGAATCATGAAATTAGAAATAAAAAATAATTTTTAAAAGACACTAGTTGTCTCTAAGAAACATTAAGTGGAACACAGGTCACTATGAAAATACACCATTTTTCCAGTTTGCTTAATAATTTACTTTAAAAAGTTCTGTAATTTTCATCACAAGTGACTTATACAAATTTCTTCATAAGCATTTTTAAAAGTTTAAATGTACTTCTAAAATCTAATAGATTCTTTTGATTTTTTTAAAAACCTTTAGCCCTGTTGTTTCATTTACTGTGTATCAGAGTTAAGAGATTGAATTTGTATGAAGTATACAAATTTACACACATTTTACAGCAACTTACACCCTAACATCTACAAAATTCACATTTATTATACAAGCAAGTACAAGGCCAGGATAAAACTGCTGAACTCCAAAAAAGTCAAACTGTATACTATTTTTATTTTGTCCTCTTAAAAAAGGTTCATCTTCAGCACCAACCTCAAAAAGCCCTCTTATATCTTAAGTTTGAGGATAAAAAACATTTTCTAGACATATTTCAGCACACACAAACAGTTTTTCTGTGCTGGTGAAGTAAAGGATTTCCGATTTTCTTCTGGCCTCGGAGTCTGCGTCGCACGGAAAGTTTAACAGAGTTCTTCCGCTGAGAGGCTGCGGGGAGGCTTGCAGGCTGAGCACCACTACTTCGACTTAAACCATTTCGTCTATGCTTCTTCATAAGAGGGCCAGAGTTGGATTCTTCTAATGTCCTTTTAAAGTTTTCTGGAGGGGTTCTTTCAACTTCTTGGGCTTTCATTTGACCTGGTGTTGACATCTTTAAATTTTTTTGGTCCATGATGGTGCTTGTGGAATTAGTAGGCACAAGGCCAACTGACAAATTATTAGTCAAAGAATCATGTATCCTTAAAGTCAGGGCTTTAGTACAATTTTCTTCAAGTGGCTGTGGATCTTTCGAGGGTATGACTGCAGCCAGGACATACCCTTGAGATATCTCAGGTGGGACTTCTAAATAATTCTCTGAGAAGACATTATTATGAACAAGGGTAGGTATGTGGTCCTTAGAGTTCAGCTGGGGCCAAGGGTCCTCTTCCAGCAACTGAAAAAAGAGAAGGTAAAGCAAATAAGAAATAATTTATTCTAGAATTAAGCTTAATAATTGGACAGATGAAAAGGTTTCACCAGAATAAGCAACAAACCTGTTCATTTTCTGGTTTATTTCCTATTATCTACTTTCTAACTTCTGAATATTTAGTAGTATGTAAAATGTAAAGTGCAACATTAAAGCAACAATGTCATAATGGAAACTCAGATTGTTGCTTTGCACCCATCTCCCAAACACTGTCCTGTAATTTGGGAAAAGCAGGACATATGAGAATCTACTGAGCACAGCTGGGGCAATACTCAAATAAATAAATAAAAATTATATGGGAACCTCCAGGTACTGTTTTTTTTTTTCTCAAAAGCTTCACAGGGGATTCAGATATGCCCTACTTCTTTATATGTAGTACTCTGGATCTACATATACTCAGAATACTCTCCCATCTCCAGACAGATAAGAACATTCTTCCTATCAAACCCAAATCTTCTACTGCAATAATATTTTATAATCATTGTCTTAATATTTCTCAAGGACTTAGTTTAAGCATAAATACTATTTTTTGCCCAAGTGTGTAACATTTCCCTCAATCATCTTCTCTTAATCAACATCAAATTTATTGAAATTGTAATATATTCTGAAAAGCCCAAGTAAACCCTTTTGTAGAATGGTAAATGTAGACATATTATCTGTTCTTCTGATATAAAATCTCTTAGGAATAAACACCTTTCTAAAAAATGCTATTATATAAAAGCATATTTATAAAAAGAATGTTTCCTTTAATGTTTCTAGAATTGGGGACAGGGGAGGTATGAAACAATCTAAAAGCATTTCATAATCTAACTAAACCTAAACGTGAACATACTTCACTGGAAAACGTATTGACTGTAGATCCAATGGAGACTGGAGATGAGAAACCCTAGTTCCTAATTTGGTACTTGCTCAAATAGACTGCTGCTTTTTTTTTTTAACTAGAATATACTCTTTCTTTCTATAGTTATTGGTCCATTTATTTACATTACACTGCATGGTTTATTGAAATCCCAATTCTTCTTACCTGTCTTAATACTGACTAGATGTTAGGCAGCAACCATATTTCAAAGTACCAGTGTTGAGACAGGATAACAGGATAGTCTCTGTTGCAGAATATTTACATATGGATTTCAATAATATCAACAACAAAAGTTGTATGTGACTGTATCTCTCTGCATTAGGTTGATTCCAGTGCTTACACTGGTCACAAGCACATTCTGGCCAATCACTGGCATTCTGTGGGAGTACACTGCATCTGTTAGCACAGGCAACCGGTCAGACTTCTTAGACTCATCTCAGATGAGCTATTTGTATTGTTAAACCTTCTTCTATGTTCATAAAACATTTGAGAGATTACCTCCTAAAAATACATACTTTAAAATTTTCACTATTCTCAGATGCCAACTTTCTGGCTCCATCTTACAATCCACCATTAAACAAATAATCAAAAATTGAGCCTAGAACACAACTGAAATTAAATGTTAATTTTCTGACAGAACTATTCCTCCTTCCTCCTTCCTAAGGCTCTTAAGATTATAAAAAACACCTAAATTTAGTTTTGACCTAAAGAAAAGATGGTGAGACTCAGCTCAATATGGCAGTGTGAGCAGGGTGGTGAAAATATCCTCCCAAAAATATATATATTTTTGAAAATACAAGAAATACAACTATTCCTAAAAGAGAGACCAGAGGATACAATACAAAAGCCAGGCTACATCTACATCTGCGAGAACTCAGCATCTCACAAAAAGGGTAAGATACAAACCTGTGACCTGGCAGGACCCAAACACTCCTCCAATCCCAGCTCACCAGCGGGAGGAAAAGAATCAGAGTGGGAGGGAGTGGAAGCACAGGACTGCTAAATAACCAGCCCTAGTAATATGCACTGGGAGCACAGACACACATTGCATGGTGTACTGGATATTAGAGAAACAGAAAAGTAAAATCCAAGATGGAGACTGCGAGCAGGTACCCACAGCTGGCTCCCCTGGGACAAAAGAAAAGCAGGCCCTTTTTAAAAGTCTTAAAGGGACAAGGGTTCAACAGCTGGACGAAATCATCCCAGCACAGTCAGCCCAGCATGCATGGAATCTTGAGGAACTTCAGGCACCCTAAGCCCCCGGGGGGTAAAGCAGCCCCGCAGCCCCTCACAACAATAAGCAGCCTGCTATTTATTCCCCCCCGGCCTGCGCTGCAAGCAAACCAGCTGACCCACTACAGCTGCAGAGCAGCCAGAGAACAGCCCCACCCACAGCAACCACACAGAGTCCCCTCCAAGTGTGCAGCTAACCGGAACACACAGAGGAAGCCAGAGTAAGGTCTGGAAGGCACAAAGGGGTGCTGTTCTTGCAGGAGAACACACCTGGCATGTCTGCCACCCCTGCAGCGCGCTAGGCTATCCCGAGGGCCGCTCCACCCACAGCAGCTCAGGAGATTATCAAAGAGACAGCTCCTGGTGTGTGGGTAACCGGCACAGGCAGTGGAAGCCAGAGTAAGGTCCAGAAGGCACGAAGGGGTGCTGTTCTCGCAGGAGAACACACCTGGCGTGGCTGCAGCCCCTCGCAGGGCACTAGCCTTTCCCAAGGGCCGCCCCACCCATGGCAGCTCAGATTATCCCAGAGACTGCTCCCAGTGTACGGGTAGACAGCACAGGCAGCAGAAGCCAGAGCAAGGTCCGGAAAGCACAAAGGGGTGCCGTTCTTGTAAGAGAACACACGTAGCGCATCTATGACCCCCTGCAGTGCACTAGGCTATCCCAAAGGCTGCCCCACCCACGGCAGCTCAGGCGATTATCCCTGAGACTGCTACCAGTGTTCAGGTAACCAGCACAGGCAGCATAACCCAGATCAAGGTCCAGAAGGCACGAAGGGGCGCCATTCTCACAGGAGAACACACTCAGTGTGGCTGCAGCCCCTTGCAGGGTGCTAGCCTTTCCCAAGGGCCGCCCCACCCACGGCAGCTCAGATTATCCCAGAGACTGCTCCCACTGTGCAGGTAGACGGCACAGGCAGTGGAAGCCGGAAAGCACGAAGGGCCGCCGTTCTTGTAGAATACACTTGGCACGTCTATGACCCCCTGCAGTCTGCTAGGCGATTCTGAGGGCCGCCCTGCCCACGGCAGCTCAGGAGATTATCCTGGAGACTGCTATCAGTGTGAGGGTAGACGGCATGGGCAGTGGAGCATGGCAAGGCGACCAACAAGCAGGAAGGGACTTTGTTCCCCCAGCTGGCACATGCACCACCTGCCTGTGACGACTTCTATCACCATGAAAAGGCAGAAGAATCTGGTACAGTCAAAAATCATTCAGACAACCCCAGAGAGACACCTTCATGAGATAGATATAACCAATCTTCCGGAAAAAGAATTCAAAATAAAAGTCATAACCATGCTGATGGACCTGCAGAGAAATATGCAAGAGCTAAGGGATGAAATCTGGAGGGAGATAACAGAAATGAAACAATTGATAGAAGGTCTTAAGAGCAGACTGGACGATGTGCAAGAGACTGTTAATGGAATAGAAATCAGACAACAGGAATACAGAGAAGCTGAGGGAGAGAGAGATAAAAGTATCTCTAGGAACAGAAGAATATTAAGAGAACTCTGTGACCAATCCAAACAGAACAATATCCGCATTATAGGGGTATTAGAAGAAGAGAGAGAAAAAAGTGATAGAAAGTGTCTTTGAAGAAATAATTGCTGAAAAATCCCCCAACCTGGGGGAGGAAATAGTCTCTACACGATGAAAGCCAACAGATCTCCCAACAGAAGGGACCCAAGGAGGACAACACCAAAACATATAATAATTAAAATGGAAAAGATCAAAGACAAGGACAGAGTATTAAAGGCAGCCAGAGAGAGAAAAAAGATCACCTACAACCCCATCAGGCTATCATCAGGTTTCTCAACAGAAACCTTACAGGCCAGAAGAGAATGGCATGATATATTTAATGCAATGTAACAGAATGGCCTTGAGCCAAGAATACTGTACCCAGCACGACTATCATTTAAATTTGAAGGAAGGATTAAACAATTTCCAGACAAGCAAAAGTTGAAGGAATTTGCTTCCGACAAACCAACTCCACAGGATATTTTATAGAAACCGCTCTACAAGGAAGCACTCCTAAGGCTAAATAGATGTCACCAGAGAAAATAAAATCACAGCAAAGAAAGCAGACCAACCAAATACTAATTAAACTCAAAAAATAATATCAACTATCCACAAAAGCAGTCAAATGAAACACAACAGAATACAGAATAAAACACCTAACACATAAAGAATGGAGTAGGAAGAATTAAGAAGGGAGAGAATTAAAGAATTATCAGACTGTGTTCTTAACAGCTTAATAAGAGAGTTAAGTTAGACGGATAGATAATAAAGAAGCTACCCTTGAACCTTTGATAACCACAAATCCAAAGCCTGTAATGGCAGTAAGTACATATCTATCGATGATCACCCTAAATGTAAATGGACTGAATGCCAATCAAAAGACATAGAGTACAGGAATGGATAAAAAGGCAACACCCATCTATAGGCTGCTTACAAGAGACTCACCTGAAACCCAAAAAAATACACACAGACTAAAAGTGAATGGATGGAAAAAGATATTTCATGCAAACAATGGGGAGAGAAAAGCAGGTGTTGCAGTATTTGTATCAGATGAAATAGACTTCAAAACAAAGAAAGTAAGAAGAGATAAAGAAGGACATCACATAATGATAAAAGGGCAGTCCAACAAGAGGACATAACCATTATAAATATATATGCACCCAATACAGGAGCACCAGCATATGTGAAACAACTACTAACAGAATTAAAGGACAAAACAGAATGTA
The DNA here is from genome assembly GCF_030020395.1 of Manis pentadactyla. Lineage (NCBI taxonomy): Eukaryota > Metazoa > Chordata > Mammalia > Pholidota > Manidae > Manis > Manis pentadactyla. The sequence goes on along the minus strand of NC_080022.1, from coordinate 155,335,958 downwards.
ATGCATTCATTTTAGGAGAATTTAACACACGACTCACTACAAAGGACATATCAAACAGACAGAAAATAAGTAAGGACACAGAGGAACTGAACAACACACTAGAACAGATGGACTTAACAGACATCTACAGAACTCCACACCCAAAAGCAGCAGGATACACATTCTTCTCAAGTGCACATGTAACATTTTCCAGAATAGACCACATACTACGCCACAAAAAGAAGCTCAGTAAATTAAAAAAGATGGAAATTCTACTAAAAAACTTCTCAGATCACAAAGGTATAAAACTAGAAATAAATTGTACAAAGAAAACAAAAAGGCTCACAAACATATGGACGCTTAACATGCTCCTTAATAATCAATGGATCAATGACCAAATTAGAGATCAAGCAATATATGTAGATGAATGACAACAACAGCACAAAGCCCCAACTTCTGTGGGAATGCAACGAAGGCAGTTCTAAGAAAAAAGTATATAGCAATCCAGGCCTATTTAAAGAAGGAAGAACAATCCCAAATGAACAGTCTAAAGTCACAATTATTGAAAATGGAAAAAGAAGAACAAATGAGGCCCAAAGTCAGCACAAGGAGGGACATAATAAAGATCAGAGAAGAAATAAATAAAATTGAAAAGAATAAGACAATAGAAAAAAAAATCAATGAAACCAAGAGTTGGTTCTTTGAGAAAATAAACAGAATAGATAAAGCCCTAGCAAGACTTATTAAGAGAAAAAGAATCTACACACATCAACAGAATCAGAAATGACAAAGGAAAAATCACGACGGACCCCACAGAAATACAAAGAATTACTAGACAATACTATGAAAATCTATATGCTAATAAGCTGGAAAATCTAGAAGAAATAGACAACTTCCTAGAAATATATGACCTGCCAAGGCTGACCAAAGAAGAAACAGAAAATCTAAACAGACCAATTACAGCAACAAAATTGAATTGGTAATCAAAAAACTACCCAAGAACAAAATCCCTTAACCAGATGGCTTCACAGCTTAATTTTATCAAACATTTAGTGAAGACCTAATATCCATTCTCCTTAAAGTTTTCCAAAAAATAGAAGAGGAGGGAATACTTCCAAACTCATTCTATGAGGTCAGCATCACTCTAATAACAAAACCAGGCAAAGACACCACAAAAAAAGAAAATTACAGACCAATATCCCTGATTAATATAGATGCAAAAATACTCAACAAAATATTAGCAAACTGAATTTAAAAATACATCAAAAAGATCATCCATCATGATCAAGTAGGATTTATTCCAGGGATGCAAGGATGGTACAACATTAGAAAATCCATCAACATCATCCACCACATCAACAAAAAGGACAAAAACCATATGATCATCTCCATAGATGCTGAAAAAGCATTTGACAAAATTCAACATCCATTCATGATAAAAACTCTCAACAAAATGGGTATAAAGGGCAAGTACCTTAACATAATAAAGGCCATGTATGATAAACCCACAGCCAACATTATACTTTACAGTGAGAAGCTGAAAGCTTTTCCTTTAAGATCGGGAACAAGACAAGGATGGACACTCTTCCCACCTCTATTCAACATAGTTCTGGGGGTCCAAGTCACGGCAATCAGACAACACAAAGAAATAAAAGGCATACAGATTGGCAAGGAAGAAGGTAAAGTATCCCTGTTTGCAGATGACATGATATTGTACATAACAAACCCTAAAGAATCCACTCCAAAACTACTAGATCTAATATCTGAATTCAGAAAAGTTGCAGGATACAAAATTAATACACAGAAATCTGTGGCATTCCTATACACTAACAATGAACTAGCAGAGAGAGAAATCAGGAAAACAATTCCATTCACAATTGCATCAAAAAGAATAAAATACCTAGGAATAAACCTAACCAAGGAAGTGAAAGACCTATGAAAACTACAAGACACTCTTAAGAGAAATTAAAGAGGACACTAACAAATGGAAACTTATCCCATGCTCTTGGATAGGAAAAATTTTGTCAAAATGGCTATCCCGGCTAAAGCAATCTACAGATTCAATACAATCCCTATCAAAATACCAACAGCATTTTTCAACAAGCTGGAACAAATAGTTCTAAAATTCATATGGAACCACAAAAGACCCTGAAGAGCCAAAGCATTCCAGAGAAGGAAGAATAAAGCAGGGGTATCTCACTTCCCAACTTCAAGCTCTACTACAAAGCCACAGTAGTCAAGACAATTTGGTACTGGCACAAGAACAGACCCACAGACCAATGGAACAGAATAGAGAGTCCAGATATTAACCCAAACATATACGGTCAATTAACATACGATAAAGGAGCCATGGATATACAATGGGGAAATGACAGCAAGCTCCCAATGTCCCAATGTCTTCAACAGCTGGTGCTGGCAAAACTGGACAGCTACATGTAAGAGAATGAAACTGGATCATTGTCCAACCCCATAAACAAAAGTAAATTTAAAGTGGATCAAAGACCTGAATGTAAGTCATGAAACCAAAAAATTCTTAGAAGAAAACATAGGCAAAAATCTCTTAGACATAAACATGAGCAACTTCTTCATGAACATATCTCCCCAGGCAAGGGAAACAAAACAAAAATGAACAAGTGGGACTATATCAAGCTGAAAAGCTTCGGTACAGCAAAGGACACCATCAATAGAACAAAAAGACATCCTACAGTATGGGAGAATATATTCATAAATGACATATCTGATAAAGGGTTGGCCTCCAAAATATATAAAGAGCTCGTGCACCTCAACAATCAAAAAGCAAATAATCCAATTAAAAAATGGGCACAGGATCTGAACAGACACTTCTCCAAAGAAATTCAGATGGCCAACAGGCACATGAAAAGATGCTCCACATCGCTAGTCATCAGAGAAATGCAAACTAAAACCATGAGGTATCACCTCACACCAGTAAGGACGGCCGCCATCCAAAAGACAAACAACAACAAATGTCGGTGAGGATGTGGAGAAAGGGGAACCCTGCTACACTGCTGGTGGGAATGTAAATTAGTTCAACCATTTTCATACTGGAAAGCAGTATGGAGGTTCCTCAGAATGCTCAAAATAGAAATACCATTTGACCCAGGAATTCCACTTCTAGGAATTTACCCTAAGAATGCAGCAGCCCAATTTGAAAAAGACAGATGCACCCCTATGTTTATTGCAGCACTGTTTACAATAGCCAAGGAATGGAAGCAACCTAAGTGTCCATCAGTAGATGAATGGATAAAGAAGATGTGGTACATATACACAATGGAATATTATTCAGCCCTAAGAAGTAAACAAATCCTACCATTTGCAACAACATGGATGGAGCTGGAGGGTATTATGCTCAGTGAAATAAGCCAGGCTGAAAAAGACAAGTACCAAATGATTTCACTCATATGTGGAGTATAAGAACAAAGAAAAAAACTGAAGGAACAAAACAGCAGCAGACTCACAGACCCCAAGAACACAGAACAGTTACCAAAGGGAAAGGTACTGGGGAGGATGGGTGGGAAGGGAGGGACAAGGGGGAAAAAGGGACATTACAGTTATCAGACATAATGTTGGGAGGGGTACAGGGAGGGCTGCACAACACAGAGAACACAAGTAGTGATTCTATAGCATCTCACTATGCTGATGGACAGTGACTATAATGGGGTATGTGGTCAAAGAAATGTGCTGTAGTGATGTATCACTTAAACAGAGGTACTCCTGCTCAACAGCCATCTCAAAACAAAGATGTGACTACTGGTTTATCTTAGGATTCAAACAGAAGTTGACATGACTGTAGATAGATTAACCTGGTCCTAAATGCCTAATCTAAATGTGAGAAAGTCTTAAAAATAATTCAAAATTAACCAAAATATCATTATATTTATCTAGATGTTATTAAACATAGGATTATTGTAAAAATGAAATTAATCAGAGATATTTTTGAGTACTTAGAACTGTGTCAATTAATAGAAATAAAACAAAACAGTTTATTGGGCAGAAGTTTGCTTTTAGTTACCTGTTAGGTCATAGACAACAATACTAATTATTCTGAATGGCTCTAAATGTTTTCCCTTATTTGGGTGGGGCCAATTGGTTAACAAATAACCAAGGCTACATACAAAAGGTAGTGCATATATAAATCTCCTTATTGTTAGTTTACATTAGATTATTTTTCAGAATTGTAGAAATAATTTTAAAAACATACTTCATGTGCAATTTACGTAAAATTTTACTAATGTCAATCAGGAGACTGCTATATTTTTTATATCAATATTAAGAATACATATTCTTATTACATTATCTTCTGTCCCCTCACCCTTACTTCCTTCTCTATCCTTCCTAAATGTCAACTATTCATATACAAGTACTTTAGGGAACATGAAAACAAATGAATACATTCAATTTCAGAAAGAAGAGACTTTAAAAGGTTTTAATCTGCATTATTATCCAAAGATTTTCAAAGAAAAGAAAGGTTTGACAAGAATTTAGCAAAGTAAGTATAAAATAATTTGTCAATTTCTAAATGAAGAGTCCATGTAAGGAAAACTAAGGTGCCATGTGTAATGTGAAGCAAAAGCAAGCAAAGGAGTGATAGTGTATTTCCTAGTACTGAATATAGGATCACAACACGTCATATTAAATTCATTGTATTGTGCAGCTCTGAACACCTTTAAAAACTACCTGAATACAAAACATAAAATTCCACTGTATTTCCCATTTTAATAGTCAATATTCTGAAAGCATATTCTCAGAAGGCCAAGTATATCAAAGCAGTTATCAATATTGCTAATTTATAGAAGGAAAAAAAATAGGGATGAAATTAGAAAAGGGGAAATATGGTACCATTTAAATTTGCTTATTTGACAGCTTATCTTAAACTCATTCAATATTAACATGGATAAGAAAAAGGAATGATGTTTCTTATCCATGTTAATAGAAAACCAGTTCTAAGGTCTGAGATCCTAATGTCCAGTTCAATCTTGATTCTGAATGATCTTATTCAAACTGCTTAATCTCTCTGTCTTATTGTCTATAAAATATAACAACATCTGTACTATTTATTTACTGTTCTGGGTTATGAGGTTCAAATGAAATAAAATGAATGTGCTTCACAAACCTTTAAATGCTCGCAAATGTTCATAGTATTAGAAGGGGATCAATACATTCCAAATATATTTAATATAGCTGGTATTTTTCAGGGGTCACATCTAATCACCTTTCTATAAGGTGTTATACATGCAGCTGGCACTCAGATTAGCACTGACAATAAGATATATGGCAAAGATCCATCACTTTCTTGAACTTAGTTCAAATCCAAAAATCCTATTATAAAAAGAATCTAAAACTGTTTTCAGGCAACACTCATTAAAGAAATTCCATTAAAATGCTTAAATACTGTAGAATTAGATACCTTGACTGGTGGTGTAGAACAGGGAGAAGGAGTCAGCACACAGGTTTCTTGACTATTATAGTAAGGGCTCTCAGTCAGGTTCAGATAGAGCTCATCTTCATTGGTGAAATTTCCCTGACTGTCCACTCCTGGAGAAATGCAGATTACTATGGCACTGGTGTTATCTGCTCGAAGCATGCGCTGCCTCCAGCGGCCAAGTGCTCGATTCACGAGCATTTTGGCACAAGATTGTCCATGCTTACCCTGTATTTAAAAGAACAAGGAGAAAGAAGGTAACTCAGTTTACTTCATCAAATTTAAAATTTGATATTGAAGGTATTCAATATGGCCTAAACACATACATTTCCAAGACTTCAAACATTTTCCACAGTCCCCACAACTATGTTAAAATGGTACTGCTCTAAATTAAAAACATAAAATCAAAACAAAGTCTCATCCTGTGATTACAGTTCACTTGTATTTTTATCTTTTTGTAGCAAAAACTCAGTCTTCACTGTTAACATTAATTAGAAAAAGTTACATAGAAGTTATAAAGAGGGGAGTAAACAAAGTTATTATAGCTAACACTGCGAAGGGCCAATTTTCTCCTAAAATAAGAGCTTCTACAAATCAAAGACATGACCCAATAAAAAAACTGTCAAAGGATATGGAAAAAACTCAGAGACAAGGAAATATAAATGGCTCTTAAATATATATATTAATGGTCAGTGTCACTCATATGAGGAAAAAAGCAATACAATACGTGGTTATAGTATAGAGATAAAAAAATAGCAACGAGAAATAAAAATATACAAATGATTTCCTGTTATACAAATAAATGTAGCTTGGAATAAAACTTTCAGCATCATATGTGGATTCAGTAATTACTAAGTTTCAAAGAACAGAAATGAAAATGATGTGTTCCAGAAAACATGGCTACATGTCTTAAAAAGTACCTCTAGAAATACTGAATGATGAAAATGAGTAGAAATGTCTGAAAAAGAAAAATGTACCATGAACTGTAAGTGGAAAACAGTTTTGTTATTTTATATAATGTGATAAAAATATATTAAAGTAAACACAACCCAAGAATGGACTAACTGTTACCAAAGGGAAAGGGACTGGGGAGAATGGGAGGGAAGGGAGAGATAAGGGTGGGGAAGAAGAAAGGGGATATTATGTTAGCATGTATAATGTGGTGGGGGGAGAATGGGGAGGGCTATGCAACACAGAGAAGACAAGTAGTGATTCTACAATATCTTACTATGCTGATGCACAGTGACTGTAATAGGGTTTGTGGGGGGGACTTGGTGAAGGGGAGACCCTAGTAAACATAATGTTCTTCATGTAATTGTAGATTAATGATAACAAAATAAAAAATATATATATATTAAGGTAATATTTGCAACAACATGGATGGAAACAAGCCAGGTAGAGAAAGACAAGTACCAAATGATTTCACTCATTTGTGGAATATAACAATGAAGCAAAACTGAAGAAACAAAAAAGCAGCAGACTCACAGACTCCAAGAAGGGACTAGCAGTTACCAAAGGGAAGGGAGTGGGGAGGATCGGTGGGGAGGGAGGGAGAAAGGGATTAAGGGGCATTACAATTAGCACACATAATATAGGTGGCTCACGGGGAAGGCAGTAAAGCACAGAGAAGACAGGTAGTGACTCTATAGATTCTTACTACACTGATGGACTGTGACTGCAATGGGATATTGGGGGATTTGATAACATGGGTGAATGTGTAAACACAATGTTGCTCATGTGAAACCTTTATAAGATTGTATATCAATGATACCTTAATAAAAAAATACATATATATATAAAGGTACTATAAGTACAAAAATACTAGTGTACTATAATATATAATGTATACTATATAATGTATGTACTACAGTACTATAAGCACTAGATTAAAAATGTGTAATGTACTGTAACTCACTTGGCTGTCATCTATATCCCTAAAGTTGACATATTAAAACTGGATAAAGAACTGTTTTTTTTTTCCCATCCTTTCCTTGGTAAAACAGGGAATTATCTTTATTTGGTATTGAACAATCTAGGTATTTATAGTATTCTGACACATTAATGATGGCAAATTGCAAATAAGTCCCTCTCAATTATTTTGTTTAAAACCTTAATATTAAGCCATCCTTGCATTCCCAACATGTGCTACTTTGTAATGATTTTTTCCAACATTGCTTTTTCCTTTCTTATATGAAAAAATTACATACCTCACAACTGATGAAAGGGCAGCATTAATCTCTAACTCATGAATCTCTCACATTCACCAGTGGATATGTTTCACTCAGTCTCCAAACACTAGCTCACTGAGAAGTCATTGAAGGACTCTTTTACCTTTCACTGTTTCAGTGTACCTGTTTCCCTTCCCAGCAAAGCTATGGGAAAGAAATCTCTATAAGCCATTCCCACTATCTTACTTGCACTTTTCTCTCAGCTCACTGATTCTGTTAATTTCGGCTTTCCCAATACTATTTCCTTTTCTTCCATGATACAGTCTCACTAGATGATCTCATAAATTGTCACAGCTTTACCTAACTCCTGTTAACACTCAAATTAATATTTCCAGGTTTCTCTCTCAAATATTTCTAGCTGCCTAACTGAAAATATCTATCTAGGTGAACCACAGGCATCTCCAGTTCAACATGCCTGCATCTGAATTAATTACATCTCCTCTCTTCCAAGTATGTTTCTTTTTGAAAACAGCTATGAGTCACCATGCAGAAATTTGGATGCCATCATATTCTCCTTCCTCAAAAACCCAAGTTCTGTCAATTCTACCACCCATGTAGAATTTTGTTCTTGTGTGTGTGTATGTTGGTTTTTTTTTTTTTACCATTGCTGCCTAGATCAAGCTTGCAAAATTTCTCAGCTGTAATTTTAACAGCAGCCACAAAAGTGGGAGCCTAACAGATCCATTAAAAACCACAAAATCAGTTCCACTGACTGCAATAAGAATCAACATGTGAAGAGAGGTGAAGACAGACATTATAACTATGATTTCACTCATCAAAATTCATCTTCTCTTGGGGATTCTTCACTAATTGTTGCTGCCAACCCATTCTCTTTCTTGCCAATTTTGCATCAGTTTAATTTTGTTAATTGGCAAGGTGGTTTTCTCATACCTCCTAATAAATAGAATCCTCATATCCATTATCACCTATCCTCTATTTTACAATATACCTTGTAATGAAGAAGCTTTCTAAATGCAGATTTAAAATGCAGCTTTTCAATAACATTCTCTCTCCTCTCTGACTTTACAATTCTAGTCCTTGGCCTGGAAGCTTCTCTCCTCCCTTAATCTATTTACCTGATAAATGCAACCCCACCTTTAAGACTTGCTCAAATATCTCTCCATGAAACTTATGCAGTCTTCCCAAATTCTCCCTCTCAGTTCTCATCACACTTGTTCTAAATATTGCTACATGGATGCTTCCTTTAATATTCATTCTGGAAATACTTCATGTTGATAGGTTTTAGCCATCTACTACATACTGGCTTTTGGCCTTCTCATGCCCCTAATGTTTCTCTCTCTCTATCATCATGAAAGAATTCTAAATACAAAAGAAAAAATAGTCTTTATTTTATTTCATCTTTCTTTTATATCTGATGTCACTGACCAGATGCAACATCCTAGCCCTGAAGTTGTAAATGTTAATCAAGACATGACTCTATCTTTGAACAATTCACAATCAAATGGTATTGATAGGTATTTATATATCCTATTTGTAATAACATGATAAATGCTGAGCAAGGACCATATTCTATTTACCTTTGCACTCCGCACCGAGTACCTAATGTTAGCTGAATGAGTGAATGAATGGAGGCAATTTAACACAAGTTCATTTTGCCTTCTTTTCACCCCAAAACAAAGCTTTATCATTCCTCCCATCCTAGAGAAAGATCATCTTTCCAAAGAGAGCCCACCCCCTTAACTCCAGTTATCTCTATGTGCTCTGGACCTTTACTTCATCAATATCCCTTACTTTTTATGTAATGTCAATCTTTTTCTTAAGATAAAACACTCCTTTCAAGATCCAATCTTTTCAGCCTAACAATGGCACATTGCTTTGTCTACCTGAACACTCACTACATCTATTTCACAAAGTACTCTTTCACCACCACTTCCAATCTGCTAATGCCCTCAGCACTTCAACCGAAACTCTTCATCTTTGGAGGTCACTAACAAAATATCCTAACTGTAAAATACCCTGGCCTGGTCTCATCAATCTGCCTCTACTTTATAGAACTTGACAATGTTCACTATTAACTCCAAAACTCTCTTTCCTTGCCAACATGGCATTCCTCCAATTATCCTTACTTTGTCATTGCTCAGAATGAAAAGGAAATCAATTTTCATGCAAGTCAGGAAGGAAATAAAAGGATATTCTCACTGATGGTTGGGTATTTCTAGGTCTACAACTGACTAAAAGGACAGGTTACATAAAGTTACCATGTGACCCAGCAATTCCACTCCTTTGTACATACCTATGATAACTGAAAACATATCCATATAAAAACTTGTACATGACTGTTCATAGCAATGTCATTTACAACAGCCAAAGAGTGGAAACAACCCAAATATCTATCAACCGATGGACAGATATATAAAATATTATATATCCATAAATGGAAAACTACCCAGCCATAAAAGAGAATAAAGTATTGATGCAAGCAACATGGATAAACCTTGAAAACATTATGCTTAAGTGAAAGAAGTCAGACACAGAAGGTCACATATTATATGATCTCATTTATATGAAATAACCAAAACAGGCAAATACACAGAGATAGAAAGATTAGTTGTTGCCAGGGGGTGGGGAAAGGAGGAGATAGTGAATGACTCCTAATAGTTACAGTGTTTGTGGCAGGGTAGTGGTGAAAATGTTGTGGAATTAGTGGTGATGGTTATACAACTTTAAGAATATACTAAGGAACCACTGAATCATACTCTTCAAAGGGTAGTTTTTATAGTATGTGAATTATACCTCAACTTAAAAAAAGAGGATTAGCGAGGTTTCGAAGCCCAGTAAGGGCTGTTCATAATGAAGACAGTGGCTGTGTGCTTTGTTTTCTAGTTTCATTTATTTATTTCCTGTCTCATTCCCCTAATGAGCTGCAAAGTCTAAGTTTCAATTATTTCTAGAGCCAGGCAAATGAAAAAATCTCAAACTGAACATCCTTAGCTCATATTCAAGGCCCCTGAAAAAAGTACCAGAACAATGTGTAGACAATGATATCAAATTATTGAGTCCCTCTCACCATCAAATATTTTTTCTCCTCTTGGTCCTGGCACATTGAGACGGCATCCTGAGGTGGAATCATATTCCAAAGTCCATCACTCCCCAAGATAATATACTTGTGCTTCTGGGGGTCAAGAGTGTGGACACTTGTGTCTGGTTCAGGTGATACTACAAACTCACCACTGAAGAAGTCATAGCTCCACAAATCACCTGGGGGCAGGGGGTAGAGAGAAGAAGCAGCAAGCATTATTTCCAAGCCAGAAGCATCACATCTGTAGATTAAAGGGGAAAATGTTCATGTTCATCTCAACAGATATAGGAGAGCCGTTGGTAATATTCACAATCCACTCATGAGTAAAAAAAAAACCAAACTTCCTAGCAAACTAGAAATAAAAGGTAACTTCCTTAACCTGATACAAGTATGCCTTCTCTCATTTCTCTTCCCATACTACACTGGAAGTCCTTGTCAATACAGTAAGATAATACAAAAAAATAAATCAGATATATGAATTGGAAAGGAAAAATAAAACTATAATTATTTACAGATAATAGTAAGAAATAGAAAATAAAAAATTTTAAACAATTCCATTTACAACAGTGAACCAAATGTAAGGCACTTAGAAATAAATTTAAGAAAAGATGTTCAGGTCTTTTATGGACAAGACTATACAATTAGATTCCAAAACATTAAAAAGACGACCTAAATAAGACAAATGAACCATTATTTATATCATTTAAGATAACATTACGAAGATGTTAATTTTGCCAAAAATAACAATAAAGTCAATGTAATTCCAACCAAAATCCCAAAAGGGTTTTTTGTAGAATTTGACAAGCTGATAATAAATTGAATAGGGAAGAGCAAAGGGCCAACATTAACCAAGATAATTGTGAAGAAAAGGTGGGGAGAACTTGCTCTACATATTAAGGGTCCTAGCAGCTATCTGAAAATCTCCTGCTAACCCCTACGTCAAGAAAGCACCTACATCAAAAAATTACAGAATGAGTCACAGTCACTTGAAAGAAAATTCTACAGATAAAAAGGAGCATTTTTATGCCCTTAACATACCAAAATGACCCAAATTTGGAGATCAATACTTCACCCCTTCAGTGAGCCAGAAAAAGAAAAGGTTCTTAACATAGTCGTCTTCCTTGATTAGCTCCACATAAAACAATGCCCAAACTTCTGCCTTTCAGACCTATTATATATATACCTTACAATGTTCAACAGAACTTTAGTTGACTCAGACCATCAAAAAGATCAATGAAACTGAAATGGAAAAAATTTTTTATAGAAACCATCTGCTCTTCTGTGATCCATAAGACAAAGGTAAGTGGAACAATATAAAACTTCTCTTTTACTCCCAAAAACTGGGTAAGGAGGTAGAAAAAAGGGAGAAAACATTAATTTCTGTCTCTTTTGTTTGTTGTGAAGTACTGTGGGGAAAAGACCTAAATTAAAAGCAAAAGGTTTTCAGGCAAAAAGGTAAATCATTTTTGTCCCTTCAGCAGGTCTGACTTTTTGCTAAACAAGAGAAAGCTCTTTGTCCTTTCCCTTTCTTATTTAAACTTCCCCATTACTTCCCATCAGAAATACTGGCCAATTCAAACATGCTCAGAGTCTAAGAATAAGTGAAATCAATTACTCCATTCTAAAATAGCTAAATTCACTGCTAAGTCATCCCTAAAGGGGCAATTTATCCTTCAGAGTAGCAAAGAGAACACATGTGACCACTAAAAGCTAATTATAATCTAGGCCAGCTCCCAAAGACACATTTACCTCTTTATAGAAGCAAAACAAAGTGCCCTGGCTGATGAAATTACAAAAACGGACATGGGAACAGTTAAGTAAGATAAATATTAAGGCAGCAAATACAGAGTTTCTGGGTGATGCTAAAAGCTTTCAAAAGCCATTTTTTCCCATTATTTGGGATTAATATTGCCACTCCAAGTAAGAACACAAATTTTTATAAAGCAGAATCCCTAATATGTCTACTAAACTTGGAATCTAGGTTTAAAAAAATCCAATTTTTAATGTGATGTAGATATGACAGTGAAGATCACAATTTCTCACTTTTTATATTTTTGTTAAATATTTTCATATTTATAATTTATTTTATAAAATATTAATATTTTATATTAATATTTTTATAAAATTTAAGATATTTTTAAATAAATTGTTTATTTGAATAGTTAATACATTCACATGGAATAAAAATCAAAAGATACAAAAGGTATACAATGAAAAATCTCCCTTTCCCATCCCTGTCCTTCCCAGTTCTCCAATAACTATTGTTCTTAATGTATCCTTCTAGAGATGTGTGTGTATAGATACACATATACATACAGTGCACACACTGTGTACACTCCTTTGGCAAAATCCTCCTCTCAGGCTTATAATTACTCTTACTGATAAGTTCCAAATCACTAGTCCCCAGTATCTTGCCAATCTTCTATTTTTATCTTCTACTTTTCTTACTAAACTTCAATATATTTCTAGAAGGACTCATTTCTCCTAACTTAAACTTCTGAAACTTGGGTTTGACTGGGATTGCATTACATCTATCGATCTGTTTGGAGAGAAATGCCATCTTAACAGTATTAGATGGATCTTGGTTGGATCTCCCATTCCAAGAACACACTGTATCTTTATTTAGGTGGTCTTTGATTTCTTTCATCGGTGCTTTATAGTTTTCAGGATACAAATCATGAACATAGTTTATAACAATTATATCTAAGTATTCATGGTTTTGGTGCAGTTATAAAAGTTTTTTTCAGTTCCAATTTTGAACTGTTCATTGCTAGTACATTAAAATATGCTTAATTGTGTATGTTGAATTTGGATCTTATGATCTTACTGAATTCCCTTACTAATTCTAGAGGTGCTTTTGGAGACTCTTGAGATTTTTCCCTGTGGACAACGTTGCCTTTTGTAGACAAGGTTGATTTTATTTATTTGCTAGATCACGGTGAGATTAGGTTGCACACATCAAGACACTTCACCCCTAAATATTAAAGCTTCAGCATTTATCTCCTAAACATTTTAAGATATTTTCCTATATAACCATACTCCTATGAAACCAAATTTCATATTGATCCAGTATTATGTAATATAAAATACCTGTTCAAATTTCCCCGGTTGTCCCAATAATACTTTTTTAATATCCAAGATCCACCCAAGGATTATTCACTGCACTTAGCTATCATATTTTTAGTTGTTTTTAACCCAGAACAATTACCTAGGTTTTTTTGGTTTTCTTATTTGTGACACTGACAGCTGTGAAGAGTCCATGCCTGCTGTTTTGTAGAGCGACCCTTAATTTGGATTCATCTGATTGTTTCCATCTGTTCTCATGGTAGATACATAAGGGTTTGAATATTCAGGTTAAACATGGTTTTAGCCAGAACACTACATTGCTGAACTTGTATCCTTCTCAGTTTACCACATTAGGAGACACAAAGTGTCACTGTGTCCCATTATTGGCGATGCAAAGCCTGATCATTGGTTAAAGTACTATCTACAAGCATTGTAAAGGTGTCTTTTTCTTTTTGTAATTGTTAAGTAATCTGTAGGGTGATAGTTTGAGCCTGTGCAAAACATCCTGTTCTCCACCCAAATATGCCATATTTTTGCATCCACTAATGATTCTTGAATGAGTCTATGATGGTTGTAAACTAATGATAGAGCACTCTAACGACATATTTCCTTGTCTAAAGGAGAGCTTTCCATTATTCTACCTCTTTAGTATCAGGATAGACTTATAAATTCTTCTTTTCCCTAAAATATTATAGTGTATTCCTTTTATTATTGTTTGAAGCTCAAGTTGCTTTAAATTTTCCAGTAAAAATCCTTAGAATTTGAATTTTTAACAAAATCACCAAGAAATTCAAATTCACAGCCAGTTCCCTTACTTTACCAGCTCAGGGAATCCATGTGGTTTTATCTGAGATCAGATGAGTAAGGATGAGAATTGGGCCTTGAATTGAGTGGGGGTTTTGTTTTATTACTGTCTTGGTATTTGTATACCAAAATAGGATCAGAGAATGTCATTACTGCATGTACTGAAGAGAGGTGTCTTGGACATCATGTAGATGTTGGCTGCTCGCTCGAAGGCCATGTCTTTTGTCCTCAATGGAGGAGAAAGAGGCCTTTCTCCTGCTTTCAGTATATTCTCTACTTGTTTCTGTGGCACATGGCAGCCAGCAGTAACACCCAATGGTCCTTACCCCTAGTAAATCTCAGCACATACCACTACCCCAATATGTGGGTAGCTTCCCACGGCAAGTTTCCCAGCAACTTCTGCCAAACCTAATCCACTTTCAAAACCGCTACCAAAACCGTCTCTTTTAAAACATAAATTTAAGGGAGATTAAGGATGGTGGCGTGAGAGGTGAGACAGTGGCTTCCTCCTAAAACCACATATAATACAAAAATATAACTAATACAACTAATGCTGAAAGAGCAACAGGAAAGAAGACTGCACAAGACTGCATACACCTGGAGAAAAGAGCAGACCTCACAGAACAGGGTAATGCACCAAAGCTGTAGCCCGGCAGGACCCAAGCCCTTCCCCCACCCCAGCTCACCAGCTGGAGGAAGAGAAATGGAGTGGGGAGGGAGTGGAGGCCTGGGACTGCTGAATACCTAACACAAACCTACATTTCATGGTGCTTTCAAGATACTCTCATGATTAAGGGATTGGAAAGCTAACACAGGCAGAATTCCTGGAGAGACTGAGATTCCAGCCGCATGTGGAAAGCAGGGATCCATATCCGGCTCTCTGGGACAAAAGAAAAGCAGGCAAAACATCCCGTTCTCCACTAACAAGGTTCTTCCTAACAAGGAAGGCCTTAGCAAGAGGGCTGCTAAAGGGGCAAGGACTGCACTGAGCTTACTGCTCAGGAGAAAGGACACGTAGACAAAATTATCCGGGTGCACTCTGCCCAGCAGGTTAGGAGCTTTCACGATTTCCAGGTACTCCAGCTCTCTGGCTGGCTACACAGCTCTAAGGACCCCCCTCCATGATAGGCAGCCTACTGCGCCTTTCTCCTGATGAGCAGCACCTGGCTTGCAAATCGGCAAACCCTACCCTGGCACTAGGCCAGCCAGAGGGAATATCTGTCTACAGCAACTACAAACGCAAAGCATAGAGGCTTATACCTGGGTGCTCAGCCCACTGGTTCAGGCAGCGGAGACAGGCATAGCGGCAGGAAGCATGAAACAGCTCTTTCCTCCCCCCAGGCACCAATACGGCTCCCCTGCAACCCCCAACATTGCTACAGGGGTTGAGCAGCTCCGGAGAGTAGAAATTCTGGACACTAGAGGGCACCATATACAAATATGAAACGCCAAAGGAACCTGGTCCAGAGTAAAATTAATGTAACTCCTGAGAAAGATGACATGGACCTCATGAATCTTCTTGAAAGGGAGTTCAAAATAAAAATCATTAACATGCTAATGGAGGTACAGAAAGATATTCAAGAATTCAAGAATGAATTCTGGTCAGAGAGCACCACTGAAGAGCACAATGGAGGGAATTAAAAGCAGATTAGACACGGTGAAGAAGACAATAAATGAAATAAAACTAGAGAAGAAGAATACAAAGAAGCTGAGGAACAGAGAGAAAAAAGGATCTCTAAGAATGAAAGAATATTAAGAGAACTGTGTGATCAATCCAGACGAAAAATATTCGCATTATATGGGTACCAGAAGAAGAAGAGATAAAGAAAGGGATAGAAGTGTCTTTGAGGAGGTAACTGCTGAAAACATCCCCAATCTGGGGAAGGAGACAGTCTCTCAGGCCATGGAGATCCACAGAATTCCCAACACAAGGGACCCAAGGAAAACAACACCAACACATATAGTAATTAAAATGGCAAAGATCAAGGATAAGGACAGAATATTGAAACGAACCAGAGAGAGAAATAAGATCACATACAAAAGAAAGCCCATCAGGCTGACATCAGACTTCTCAGCAGAAACCTTACAGGCCAGAAGGGAGTTCCATGATGTATTTAATGCAATGAAGCAGAAGGAACTTGAAACAAGATTACTTTATCTGGCAAGATTATCATTTAAATTTGAAGGAGGGATTAAACAATTTCCAGATAAGCAAAAGTTGAGAGAATTTACCTTCCACAAACCATCTCTACATTCTCCTTTGGAGGGACAGCTATAGATAGAAGTGTTCCTAAGGTTTAATAGCTGTCACTAGAGGTGATAAAACCACAGTAAAGAAAAAGGAAGAGAAAAAGAAAATAACCTTTAGACTGTGTTTGTAATAACATATTAAGTGAGTTAAGTTAGACTCTTGGATAGTAAGGAAGTTAGCCTTGAACGTTTGGTAACAACGAATCTAAAGCTTGCAATGGCAGTAAGTACATACTTATCGATAATCACCCTCAATGTAAATGGACTGAATGCACCAGTCAAAAGACACAGAGTCACTGAATGGATAAAAAAACGAGACACATCAATATGCTGCCCACAATACACTCACTTTATACCCAAAGACATACACAGACTAAAAGTGGAGGGATGGAGAGGATCATGGGAAGATGGCGACATGAGTAGTTCAGAGGAAATCTCCCCAAAACATATATATTTATGAAAATACAATAAATAAAACTATTCCTAAAAGAGACACCAGTGGATGCAGTACAACAGCCAGGATACATCTATATCTACGAGAACTCAGTATCACACGAAGGGGGTAAGATACAAGCAGCGCCCAGGTGGGACCCAAACGCTCCCCCACCCCAAAACCCGGCGGGAAGAAAGGAGTCAGAACGGGGAGGGAGTGAAAGCCCAGGACTGCTAAACAACCAGCTCTGGAAATCCACACCTGGAACGCAGACACAAGGTGCATGAGGTGCTGGATATTAGAGAAATGGAAAGCAAAACCTGTAGGCAGGTCCCTGCAACCGGCGAACCTGAGACAAAAGAAAAGTGAGTGCTTTCTGCAAGTCTTAAAGAGACAGGGACCCCATGGCTGGACGAAGTCGTTCCGGCACACTTAGCCAGCAGCTGGGAATCCCGGGGAACCTTAGGCGCCCTAAGACATGGGGAGGCAGTGCAGCTCTGAAGCCCCTCACAGGACTAGGCAGCCTGCCAGTTGTTCCTCCAACTGGCGTGGACCCCGACACATGGGCCCAATAGGAGGAGAGTGGGAGCGCACGCCAGGGGCGAAAGCGCTAGAAGGAACCAAGAGCAGATCCATGCGCCACAGGGCTAGCCCGCAACGGCGTGACCGAACAGCCCGGGCGTGGCTCGCGTGCACCAGCAGCAGTGAAGCAAGAGCCCGGTAGAAGCCTGCGCAGAAAAGCCCTGCGCACACCAGCAGCGGAGCCAGAGGGAGCAGGTGTGCTCCCAGGAGCCGACCGGAATCCCAGCCCAACGCACAGCCGCCTGGCCAGACCCAAAGGCCGCTGCTGCCACACAGCTGCCTGGCAGGGTTGCCGCTAGCATGGAGGAGTGCACCTGGCATTCCTGCCACTCCCCGCAGGGCTCCGTGCTGCTCTGACGAACACCCTGCACACAGCAGCTTAGGAGATTAACCCGGTGGCTGCTCCAGGAGTGCAGGTAGCCATCACAGGCAGCGGAGACGGGCAAGGCATTCAGCAAGCAGGAAAGGACTTTCTTCTCACAGCTGACACACCCGCAACCTGCCTAAAGCCACTGCAATCACCATGAAAAGGCAAAAAGATCTGTTCCAGACCAAGATAGTTACACCTGAGAAAGGATCTGCACAGGCAGACCTAACCAGTATCCCTGAAAAAGAATTCAAAATAAAAATCATAAACATGCTGACAGAGCTGCAGAGAAATATGCAAGAGCTAAGGGATGAAGTCCAGACGGAGATTACAGACGTCCGGAGCCAGAGGGAGATCACAGATGTCCGGAGGAAGATTACAGAAGTGAAACAAACTCTGGAAGGATTTATAAGCAGAATGGATAAGATGCAAGAGGCCATTGATGGAATAGAAACCAGAGAACAGGAACGCATAGAAGCTGACGCAGAGAGAGAAAAAAGGATCTCCACAAATGAAACAATATTAAGAGAACTGTGTGACCAATCCAAAAGGAACAATATCCGCATTATAGGGGTACCAGAGGAAGAAGACAGAGAAAAAGGGATAGAAAGTGTCTTTGAAAGAAATAAGTGTTGAGAACTTCCCCCAAACTGGAGGAGGAAATAGTTGCTCAGACTACGGAGGCACAAAGAACTCCAGAGAGACGGGATCCAAAGAGGTCAACACCAAGACACATAATAGTTAAAATGGCAAAGATCAAGGACAGCGACACAGTATTAAAGGCAGCCAGAGAGAGTAAAAAGGTCACCTACAAAGGAAAACCCATCAGGCTATCATCAGACCTGTCAACAGAAACCTTACAGGCCAGAAGAGAATGGCATGATATATTTAATGCAATGAAACAGAAGGGCCTTGAACCAAGGATACTGTATCCAGCACGATTATCATTTAAATATGAAGGAGGGATTAAACAATTTCCAGACAAGCAAAAGTTGAGGGAATTTGCCTCCCACAAACCACCTCTACAGGGTATCTTAGAGGGACTGCTCTAGATGGGAGCACTCCTAAAAGAGCACAGAACAAAACACCCAACATATGAAGAATGGAGTAGGAGGAAAAAGAAGGGAAATAAACGATCATCAGACTGTGTTTATAACAGCTCAATAAGCGAGTGAGGTATGACAGTAAGGTAGTAAACAAGCTAACCTTGAACCTTTGGTAACCACAAATCTAATGCCTGCAATGGCAATAAGTACATATCTTTCAATTATCACCCTAAATGTAAATGGACTGAATGCACCAATCAAAAGACACAGAGTAACAGAATGGATAAAAAAGCAACACCCATCTATGTGCTGCTTACAAGAGACTCACCTCAAACCCAAAGACATGCACAGATTAAAAGTCTCCAACAAGGGTTGGAGAAAGATATTTCATGCAAACAACAGAGAGAAAAAAGCAGGTGTTGCAATACTAGTATCAGACAAAATAGACCTCAAAATAAAGAAGGTAACAAGAGATAAAGAAGGACATTACATAATGAAAAAGGGCTCAGTCCAACAAGAGGATATAACCATTATAAACATATATGCACCCAATACAGGAGCACCAATATATGTGAAACAAATACTAACAGAATTAAAGGAGGAAAGAGAATGCAATGCCTCCATTTTAGGAGATGTTAACACATCACTCACCCCAAAGGACAGATCCACCAGACAGAAAATAAGTAAGGACACAGAGGCACTGAACAACATGCTAGAACAGATGGACCTAATAGACATCTACAGAACTCAAAATCCAAAAGCAACAGGATACACATTCTTCTCAAGTGCACATGGAACATTCTGTGAATAGACCACATACTAGGCCACAAAAAGAACCTCAGTAAATTCCAAAAGATTGAAATCCTACCAGCCAACTTTTCAGACCACAGAGATATAAAACTAGAAATAAATTGTACAAAGGAAGCAAAAAGGCTCACAAACACATGGAGGCTTAACAACATGCTCCTAAATAATCAATGGATCAACGACCAAATTAAAATGGAGACCCAGCAATACATGGAAACAAATGACAACAACAACACAAAACCCCAACTTCTGTGGGACGCAGCAAAAGCAGTCTTAACAGGAAAGTATATAGCAATCCAGGCATATTTAAAGAAAGAAGAACAATCCCAAATGAATAGTCTAATGTCACAATTATTGAAACTGGAAAAAGAATAACAAATGAGGCCTAAGGTCAGCAGAAGGAGGGACATAATAAAGATCAGAGAAGAAATAAATAAATTGAGAAGAATAAAACAATAGAAAAAATCAATGAAACCAAGAGCTGGTTCTTCGAGAAAATAAACAAAATAGATAAGCCTCTAGCCAGACTTTTTAAGAGAAAAAGAGAGTCAACACACATCAACAGGATTAGAAACGAGAAAGGAAAAATCACGACGGACCCCACAGAAATACAAAGAATTATTAGAGAATACTATGAAAACCTATATGGTAACAAGCTGGAAAACACAGGAGAAATGGACACCTTCCTAGAAAAATACAACTTTCTAAGACTGACCCAGAAAGAAACAGAAAATCTAAACAGACCAATTACCAGCAACAAAATTGAATCAGCAATCAAAAAACAAACCAAGAACAAAACCCCAGGGGCAGATGGATTTACCTCAGAATTTTATCAAACATACAGAGAAGACATAACACCTATTCTCCTTAAAGTTTTCCAAAAAATGGAATACTCCCAAACTCATTCTATGAAGCCAATATCACCCTAATACCAAAACCAGGCAAGGACCCCAGCTAAAAAGAAAACTACACACCAATATCCCTGATGAATGTAGATGCAAAAATACTCAACAAAATAATAGCAAACCAAATTCAAAAATACATCAAGAGGATCATACACCATGACCAAGTGGGATTCATCCTAGGGATGCAAGGATGGTACAACATTCGAAAATCCATCAACATCATCCACCACATCAACAAAAAGAAGGACAAAAACCACATAATCATCTCCATACATGCTGAAAAAGCATTCGACAAAATTCGACATCCATTCATGATAAAAACTCTCAACAAAATGGGCATAGAGGGCAAGTACCTCAACATAATAAAGGCCATATATGATAAACCCACAGCTAACATCATACTGAACAGTGAGAGGCTGAAAGCTTTACCTCTGAGATTGGGAACAAGACAGGGATGCCCACTCTCCCCACTGTTATTCAACGTGGTACTGCAGGACCTAGCCACAGCAATCAGACAAAACAAAGAAATACAAGGAATCCAGATTGGTAAAGAAAAAGTCAAACTGTCAATATTTGCAGATGACATGATATTGTACATAAAAAACCCTAAAGACTCCACTGCAAAACTACTAGAACTAATATCTGAATTCAGCAAAGTTGCAGGATACAAAATTAACACACAGAAATCTGTAGCTTTCCTATACACTAACAATGAACTAATAGAAAGAGAAATCAGGAAAACAGTTCCATTCACAATAGCATCAAAAAGAATAAAATACCTAGGAAGAAACCTAACCAAGGAAGTGAAAGACCTATACCCTGAAAACTACAAGACACTCTTAAGAGAAATTAAAGAGGACACTAACAAATGGAAACTCATCCCATGCTCCTGGCTAGGAAGAATTAATATCGTCAAAATGGCCATCCAGCCCAAAGCAATATAAGGATTCGATGCAATCCCTATCAAATTCCCAACAGCATTCTTCAATGAACTGGAACAAATAGTTCAAAAATTCATATGGAACCGTCAAAGACCCTGAACAGCCAACGCAATCCTGAGAAGGAAGAATAAAGTGGGGGGGATCTCCCTCCCCAACTTCAAGCTCTACTACAAAGCCACAGTAATCAAGACAATTTGGTACTGGCACAAGAACAGAACCACAGACCAGTGGAACAGAATAGAGACTCCAGACATTAACCCAAACATATACGGCCAATTAATATTTGATAAAGGAGCCATGGACATACAATGGGGAAATGACAGTCCCTTTAGCAGATGGTGCTGGCAAAACTGGAAGGCTACATGTAAGAGAATGAAACTGGATCACTGTCTAACCCCATACACAAAAGTAAACTCCAAATGGATCAAAGACCTGAATGTAAGTCATGAAACCATAAAACTTTTAGAAAAAAACATAGGCAAAAATCTCATGGACATAAACATGAGTGACTTCTTCATAAACATATCTCCCCGGGCAAGGGAAACAAAGGCAAAAATGAACAAGTAGGACTATATCAAGCTAAAAAGCTTCTGTACAGCAAAGGACACCATCAATAGAACAAAAAGGAATCCTACAGAATGGGAAAACATATTCATAAAGGACAGATAGGATAAAGGACTGACATTCAAAATATATAAAGAGCTCACACGCCTCAACAAACAAAAAGCAAATAATCCAATTAAAAAATGGGCAGAGAAGCTGAATAGACAGTTCTCTAAAGAAGAAATCCAGATGGCCAACAGGCACATGAAAAGATGCTCCACATCGCTTGTCATCAGAGAAATGCAAATTAAAACCACAATGAGATATCACCTCACACCAGTAAGGATTGCCATCATCGAAAAGACAAACAACAACAAATGTTGGCGAGGTTGTGGAGAAAGGGGAACCCTCCTACACTGCTGGTGGGAATGTAAACTAGTCCAACCATTGTGGAAAGCAGTATGGAGGTTCCTCAGAATGCTCAAAATAGAAATACCATTTGACCCAGGAATTCCACTTCTAAGAATTTACCTAAGAATGCAGCACTCCAGGTTGAAAAAGACATATGCACCCCTATGTTTATCACTGCACTGTTTACAATAGCCAAGATATGGAAGCAACCTAAATGTCCATCAGTAGATGAATGGATAAAGAAGATGTGGTACATATACACAATGGAATATTACGCAGCCATAAGAAAAAAACAGATCCTACCATTCTCAACAACATGGATGGAGCTAGAGGGTATTATGCTCACTGAAATAAGCCAGGTGGAGAAAGACAAGTACCAAATGATTTTACTCATATGTGGAGTATAAGAAGAAAGGAAAACTGAAGGAACAAAACAGCAGCAGAATCACAGTACTCAAGAATGGACTAACAGTTACCAAAGGGAAAGGGACTGGGGATGATGGGTGAGAAGGGAGGGATAAGGGCAGGGAAAAAGAAAGAGGGTATTACGATTAGCATGTATAGTGCGTGGGGGACATGGGGAGGGCTGCGCAACACAGAGAAGACAAGTGGTGATTTTACAGCATCTTACTACACAGATGGACAGTGAGTGTGAAGGGGTATGGGGGGGGACTTGGTGAAGGGGGGATCCTAGTAAACATAATGTTCTTTCTGTAATTGTAGATTAATGATACCAAAATAAAAAAATAAAAAAAAATTTTAAAAGTGAAGGGATGGAGAGAGATATTTCATGCAACTAAGAGAGAAAAGCAGGAGTTGCAGTACTTGTATAAGACAAAACAGACTCCAAACAAAGAATGTCACAAGAGACAAAGAAGGACATTACATAATGATAAAGGGGTCAATCCAACAAGGACATGTAACCATTATAAATATCTATACCCCCAACACAGAAGCAACCACATATATGAAACAAATATTGAATTAAAAGGGGAAATAGAATGCAATGCATTCATTCTAGGAGACTTAAACACTCCACTCACTCTGAAGGACAGATCAACCAGACAGAAAATAAGTAAGTTCACAGAGGCACTGAACAACACATTAGAATGATGGACATCTACAGAACTCTACACCCAAAAGCAGCAGGATACAAATTCTTCTCAAGTGCACATGGAACATTTTCAAGAATAGATCATATACTAGGCCACAAAAAGAGCCTCAGTAAATTGAAAAAGATTGAAAGTGTACCAACCAGTTTCTCAGACTACAAAGGCATGAAACTAGACATAAATTATGTAAAGAAAATGAAAAATCCAACAAACACATGGAGGCTTCACAACATGCTCCTAAATAACTAATGGATCAATGAACAAATGAAAACAAAAGATCAAGCAATATATGGAGACAAATGACAACAATAATTCAACACCGCAGAATCTCTGGGATGCTGCCAAGGCCGTGCTAAGAGGAAAGTATATTGCAATACAGGCCTGCCTCAGGAAAGAAGAACAATCCCATATAAGCATTCTAAACTCACAATTAACGAAACTAGAAAAATAACAACAAATGAGGCACAAAGTCAGAAGAAGGTGGGACATAATAAAGATTAGACAGAAATAAATAAAACTGAGAAAAATAAAACAATATAAAGAATCAAAGAAAGCAAGAGCTGGTTCTTCAAGAAAATAAACAAAATAGATAAACCCCTAGCCAAACTTACCAAGAAGCAAAGAGAGTCTACACACATGAACAGAATCAGAAATGGGAAAAGAAAAATCATTATAGACACCACAAAAATACAAAGAATTATTAGAGAATACTATGAAAAATTATATGCCAACAAACTGGAAAACCTACAAGAAATGGACAGCTTTCTAGAAAAATACAACCTTCCAAGGCTGACCAAGGAAGAACCAGAAAATCTGAACAGACCTATTGCCAGCAACGAAATTGAATCAATAGTCAAAAACCTAGCTAAGAACACAATCCCTCAACCAGATGGCTTCACTGCTGAATTTTATCAAACATTTAGTGAAGACCTAATACCCATTCTCCTTAAAGTTTTCCAAAAAATAGAAGAGGAGGGAATATGCCCAAACTCATTCTATGAGGCCTGCATCACTCTAATAACAAAACCAGGCAAAGACACCACAAAAAAAAAAAATTACAGACCAATATCCCTGATTAACATAGATACAAAAATACTCAACAAAATATTAGCAAACCGAATTTAAAAATACATCAAAAAGATCATCCATCATGATCAAGTAGGATTTATTCCAGGGATGCAAGGATGGTACAACATTAGAAAATTCATCAACATCATCCACCACATCAACAAAAAGAAGGACAAAAAACAACATGATCATCTCCATAGATGCTGAAAAAGCATTTGGCAAAATTCAACATCCATTCATGATAAAAACTCTCAACAAAATGGGTATAAAGGGCAAGTACCTTAACATAATAAAGGCCATGTATGGTAAACCCACAACCAACATTATACTTAACAGTGAGAAGCTGAAAGCTTTTCCTTTAAGATCGGGAACAAGACAAGGATGGACACTCTTCCCACCTCTATTCAACATAGTTCTGGAGGTCCAAGTCACGGCAATCAGACAACACAAAGAAATAAAAGGCATACAGATTGGCAAGGAAGAAGGTAAAGTATCCCTGTTTGCAGATGACATGATTTGTACATAACAAACCCTAAAGAATCCACTCCAAAACTACTAGATCTAATATCTGAATTCAGAAAAGTTGCAGGATACAAAATTAATACACAGAAATCTGTGGCATTCCTATACACTAACAATGAACTAGCAGAGAGAGAAATCAGGAAAACAATTCCATTCACAATTGCATCAAAAAGAATAAAATACCTAGGAATAAACCTAACCAAGGAAGTGAAAGACCTAGACTCTGAGAACTACAAGACACTCATGAGAGAAATTAAAGAAGATACCAATAAATGGAAACACATCCTGTGCTCACAGATAGGAAGAATTAAAATTGTCAAAATGGCCATCCTGGCTAAAGCAATCTACAGATTCAATGTAATTCCTATCAAAACACCAACAGCATTCTTCAACGAACTAGAGAAAATCATCCTAAAATTCATATGGAACCACAAAAGATCTCAAAGAGCCAAAGCAATCCTGAGAAGGAAGAATAAAGCAGGGGGAATTACACTCCCTAACTTCAAGCTCTACTACAAAGCCACAGTAATCAAGACAATTTGGTACTGGCACAAGAACAGACCCATAGACCAATAGAACAGACTTGAGAGCCCTGATATAAACCCCACACTATATGATCAAATAATATATGATAAAGGAGCCATGGACATACAATGGGGAAATGACAGCCTCTTTAACAGCTTTTGTTGGCAAAACTGGACAGCTACATGCAAGAGAATGAAACTGGATTATTGTTAATGCTATACACAAAAGTAAACTCAAAATGGATTAAAGACTTGAATGTAGTCATGAAACCATAAAACTCTTAGAAGACAACATAGGCAAACATCTCCTGAATATAAGCATGAGCAACTTCTTCCTGAACGCATCTCCTCGAGAAAGGGAAACAAAAGCAAAAATGAACTCACAGGACTACATCAAACTAAAAAGTTTCTGTACAGCAAAAGACAGAATCAACAGAACCAAAAGGCACCCTACAATATGGGAGAAAAAAAATTTTAATGACATATCCGACCAGGGGTTAACATCCAAAATATATAAAGAACTTACACGCCTCAACACCCAAAAAGCAAATAACCCGACTAACAAATGGGCAGAGGATATGAAGAGACAGTTCTCCAAAGAAGAAATTCAGATGGCCAACAGACACATGAAAAGATGCTCCACATCACTAATAGCCAGGGAGATGGAAATTAAAACCACAATGAGATATCACCTCACACCAGTAAGGATGGCCAGCATCAAAAAGACCAAGAACAACAAATGTTGGCAAGAATGCGGAGAAAGGGGAACCCTCCTACACTGCTGGTGAGAATGTAAGCTAGTTCAACCATTGTGGAAAGCAATATCGAGGTTCCTCAAAAAACTAAAAATAGAAATACCATTTGACCCCAGAATCCCACTTCTTGGAATATACCCAAAGAATACAACTTCTCAGATTCAAAAAGACATATGCACCCCTATGTTTATCACAGCACTTTTTACAATAGCCAAGATAAGGAAGCAACCTAAGCATCCATCTGTAGATGAATGGAAAAACAAGATCTGGTACATATATACAATGGAATACTATTCAGCAATAAGAAAGAAACAAATCCCACCATTTGCAACAACATGGATGGAGCTGGAGGACATTATGCTCAGTGAAATAAGTCAGGCGGAGAAACACAAATGCCACATGACTTCTCTCATTTGTGGAGTATAACAATGAAGCAAAACTGAAGGAACAAAATGGCAGCAGACTCAGAGACTCCAAGAATGAACTAGTGGTTACCAAAGGGGAGGGTTGTGGGAAGGCAGGTGGGGAGGGAGAAGGGGACTGAGGGGTATTATGTTTAGTATACATGGTATGGGGGATCACGGGGAAAACAGTGCATTACAGAGAAGGGACATAGTGGATCTCTGGCATCTTGCTGCACTGATGGACAGTGACTGCACTGGGATATGGGTGGGGACTTGATACTATGGATAAATGTAGTAACCACATTGTTTTTTCATGTGAAACTTTCATAAGAGTGTATATCAATCATACCTTAATAAAAAATTAAAATAAATAAATAAGGCCATGATTATAACAATTAATTTTTATCTCCTACATGGAGTTTTTACTGCTTTAGTGGATCTTTCCCATCAACTGCTATTATTTTCTCCCTTTTTAAAATGGGAGCAGCAAACCCTTTCTTGATCCTAACCTTTCCACACTAACTAAAGTGTCATTTTTCTTCTTCCCTTTATTTTTATTACAAAATCTTAGCAAGAGTGTCTAAACTTGTTATACCAAATTTTCCTCCTCTTGTTCTTTCTTGAATCAACTCCAGTCATGACTGCGGTGTCTCAACATTCCACCAAAAGCTACTTTGCCAAGGTTACCAAAGAACTCCTTTTTATTAAACCCAATGAACTTCTCAAGTTTTCCCTATTCCTGAACTATCAACAATATTTAAAATATTTCTTAAAATTGGGTATAAATGACATTTAACAAAAATATGTCTTATTTTTTAACAAACTTGAACAACTTTCCTGAACAACTTCTTCAACAACTTTCTTCATTTAGCTTTTATTTAAGACACTCTCCACTGAATTACTTTCTATTTCACTTGTGGCTCTTTCTCACTTTTGTTTTGCCTTGTTCCTCCATTCATACCCCACCTCTTCACATTGAAAGTATCTCAGGGCTTATAGTCAGTGGACCTTTTCCCCCTTTCTATCTACAGTCAACTCCTCATTCAATTGCAAGCCTTTGAATACCTTCTGTATGCCACGATTTCCCAAATTTCTATCTCCAGCCTAGAAGTCACCTACAGTCAATTCTCGTATCAGAAGCCAACTGGACATAATCACTTTTTATACGATAAGCACTTCAAGGGTAATTTGTCCCAAACCGAACTCCTGACTTCCCCTTGCAACCAGTTTTCCAGTCTTTGTTAATATCACTAGGGGCAACTCCACCTTCGAAACTGTTCAGTTAAAAAAAAAACCATGACACCTGCATTTGTTGTTCATTCTGCCTACATTCTTGTCCCAGACACCATCTCAATGCCCCATCTCTTTTGGCAAATATCATTTTAAAGACCTCATTCAATTTAAAATTAAAATCACAAATCTCACGGCAACATTCCCTGCTTTACATTTCATGATAGTACTTTTCACTATATAGCACAATATATTTTACATCTTTATCATCTGTAACATAATATATATTCTACTTATTTTAGTTTATTATCTGTTTTCTCTTCACAGAAGAAATTTCCATTAGTCCAGGAATTTTTTATTGTTTTGTTCATTGCTGAGTCCACAGTACCTGGCACATAGCAGGTACTTAATAAATATTTTGTGAATGAATGAACTAACGAAGAAGTATGAACTCTGTGTGTGGTTTTTAAATATGTGCACAAATTCTCTGATACTCTTTTTATGCAGGGCTTAATTCCCCTCCTTCTAAGAGTGGGCTAGAATTAGTGCCTCAGTGCTAACAAATATGGAGGACTAATAATTTATCACTTATGACACAAGATCATAAAAACACACTGTGGCTACCGTATTGCTCTTTTGGATTACCCACCTGGGGAAGCCAGCTGTCACAGCATGAAGACATTCAAGCAACCCTAAGAAGAGGCCCACAGGGCAAAGAACTGAGGACTAGTGCCAATAACAATATGAGTAAGCCATCCTAGAAGCAAATGTCCGAAAGCTAGATGACCACAGCTATAAATGACATCTTGACTGCAACCATGCGAGAGACCCTGAGCTGGAACCACCTAGGCTAAGCTACTCCCAGGTTCCTGAGCCACAGAAACCATGTGGGATAATGTTTTACACTGCTAAGTTTGGGAGTATTCTGTTAGACAGCAGTAAGTCACTAATACAGTGAGATTTTAATAACCAGGCACAATAACTTTGGGGAGAAATGTAGCAATACAGGCATACCTCTCGGAGATATTGCATATTTGATTCTAGACTACTGCAATAAAGGCAATCATGATTTTTTTTGTTTTTTGCAGTGCATATAAAAATATTTATACTACAGGCTATAAAGTGTGAGATGGCATTATGTCTGCAGAAAAATGTACATATCTTTAAAAATTTGTTATTGTTAAATATTGCTAACCATCACCTGAGCTTTCAGCAAGTCATAATCTTTTTTGCTGGTGGAGGGTCCTGCCTTGATATTGATGGTGGTTTTCTCATCTGCAATGATTGCTGAAGGCTGCAGTGGCTATGGAGATTTCTTAAAGTAAGACAATAATGAAGTATATTCTTCCTTTCAGTTTCTCTGTAGCATGTGATGCCATTTGACAGCATTTTATACAGAAGAACTTCTTTCAATATTGGGATCAACTATCTCAAATACTATCACTGCTTTATGAACTAAGTTTATAGAGTATTTTAAATCCTTTGTTCTCATTTCAGCAATCTTCACAGCATCTTCACTGCTGTGAAGAAGATTCCATCTCAAGAAACCACTTTGTTCACCCGTAAGAAGCAACTCCTTATCCATTAAAGCTTTATCATGAGACTGCAGCAGTTCAGTCACATCTTCAGGTGCCACTTCTAATTCTAGTTCTCTCACTTTTCCCACCACATCTGAGTTACATCCTCCTCTGAAGTACCGAATCCTTGAAAGCTATCCATGAGGGTTGGAACCCACTTCTTCAAAAATCCTATTCATGTTGATATTTTGACCTCTTACCATGAATCCTGAATGTTCTTAATGGTTTCTAGAATGGTGAATCCTTTCCAGAAGATTTCCGTTTACTTTGCCCAAATCCATCAGAGCAATCACTGTCTATGGCAGGTATAGCCTTATGAAATATATTTTTTAAATAACAAGACTTCAAAGTCAAAAATGACTCCTTGATCCATGGACTCCAGAATAGATGCTGTGTTAGTAGGCATGAAAAAGACATTCATCTCATTGTATATCTCCATCAGAGTTTTTGTTTGACTGGGTGCATTATCAATCAGCAGCAACATTATTAATTTTCTATCCTTTACCTTTGCTGAATATAGTTATTAGTTCTAACAGTTTTTTGGGGAAGTCTCTACAGTTCTCTGTATATGTCATCTGCAATCATTAACAGTAATTTCTTCTTTACCAGTTTCAATGCCTTTTATCTCTTTTATCTTTTTTGACGGCTATGGCTAGGACGTGCAATACTTTGTTGAATAAAAAGAGACTGGACATCCTTGTCTTGTTCGTGATCTTGGAGGAAAAGCTTTCAGTTTTTCACCATTGAGTATGATGTTAACTGTGGGTTTGTCATATATGGCTTTATTATATTGAGGTATGTACCGTCTATATCCGTTTTGCTAAGCATTTTTTATCACGAATGGATGTTGAATTTTGTCAAATGCCTTTTCAGCATCTACTGAGTTGTGGTTTTATCTTTGTTTTTGTTAATGTAGGGTATGATATTGATTGATTTGCAAATATTGTACCATTTTGCACTGCTGGAATAAATTCGACTTCCTGTGTTAGATGATCCTTTTGTTGCATTTTTAAATTTGGTTTGCTAATATTTTGCTGAGGATTTTTGTATCTATGTTCATCAGGATATTGGTCTAAAATTTTCTTTTTTTGTACTGTTTTTTCTGCTTTTGGATATTGGTCTAAAATTTTCTTTTTTTGTACTTTTTTTTCTGCTTTTGGTATTAAGATTGATCCTGGCCTCACAGAATGAGTTTGGAAGTATTCCATCTTCTACTTTTTGAAATACTTTAAGAAGGATGGGTATTAGCTCTTCTTTATATGTATGGTAGAATTCAGCTGCGAAGCCATCTGCTCCTGTCTTTTGTTTGTTGGGAGTTTTCTGACTACCAATTCAATTTCATGGCTAGTAATTGGTTAGTACAGATTTTCTGTTTCTTCCCGGATCAATCTTGGAAGGTTTTATTTTTCTAGGAATAGGTCCTTTTCTCCTAGATTTCCTAATTTATTGGCATGTAATTTTTCATAGAATTCTCTAATAATCCATTGTATTTCTGTGGTATCTGTTGTGACTCTTCCTTCTTCATTTCTGATTTTGCTTATGAGTTTACTGTCTCTTTTTTCTTGGAAGTCAGGCTTAAGGTTTGTCTGTTTGTTTATCTTCTCAAAGAACCAGCTCTTGGTTTCAATGACTTTTTCTATTGCTTTATTCTTCTTGATTTTATTTATATTTGCTTTGAATTTTATTAGGTCCCTCCTCTAGTAACTTTGCGTTTCATCTGTTCTTCTTTTTCTAGTTTCTTTAGTTGTGAATTTAGACGGTTTATTTGGGATTGTTCTTGTTTCTTCAGGTAGGCCTGTATTGCTGTGTACTTCCCTCCTAGAACCACTTAATTAGCATCCCACAAATTTGGACTATTGTGTTTTTATTTACATTTGTCTCCATGTATTGCTTTATTTGTTTTGATTTGTTTGTTCATCCACTGATTCTCTTCAATCTTCTTTAGAAGCACATTGTTTAGTCTCCATGTATTCGTGGGCTTTTTTATCTTTGTGTAATTTATTTCTAGTTTTATACCATTGTGGTGTGAGAAGTTGCTTGATACAATTTCAATCTTTTTTAATTTATTGAGGCTCTTTCTATGGCCTACTCTGTGACCTATTCTGGAGAATTTTCTATATAGACTTTAGAAAAATGTGTAACCTGCTGCTTTTGGGTGGAATGCTCTGTAGATATATGTCAAGAGCATCTGATCTGACATGTTGTTCTGTGCCTCTGTTTCCTTATTTTTTGTGTGGTTGATCTATTGATAAGTGGTATGTTAAAGTCTCCTAATATGAATGAGTTTCAGTCTATTTAACCTTTTTATTCTCTTAGTATTTGTTTTACATGTTTAGGTGCTCCTATGTTGGGTGCACAAATATTTATAATGCTTATATCCTCTTATTGAACTGACCCCTTTATCATTGTGTAGTGTCTTTGTTGGGACCTCGTTAATTTCCTCGTTTTGAAGTCATTGTGTCCGTATAAGTACAGTAACTCCTGTTTTCTCCCTATTATTTACATGAAATATATTTTTCCATAGCCTCATTTCTCAGACTGTGAATGTCTTTAGGTCTAAAATGAGTCTCCTGTAGGCTACATATAGATGGGTCTTGTTTTTTCATCCACTCTGCAACTCTATGTCTTTTGATTGATGCATTCACTCCACTTACATTTAAGGTAATTATTGGTACATATTTATTGCCATTTATTAATTGTTCTCTAGTTGTTTTATAATTTCTTTCTGTTCCATTCTTCCTTATACTCTTCTCTTGCTACTTGATGGTGTCCTTTAATGTTGTGACTGGACTTCTCTTTTTTAAGTTTTTCTGAATTTATTATAGTCTTTATATTTGTGGTTACCATAAGGTTCATGTGTACTTTTCTAACTATATACCATTCTATTAAGTTGATGATTTTTCTATTCAAACACAGTCTAAAAGTGCTTCTTTTTTATTCTTCTTCAACATCTTATGTATTAGATGTCATAATTTGCATCTCTTGTGGATCCCTTCACTGATTTTGTATATAGCTGTTTTTTACTGCCTTTGCTTTATTTTACTTTCATACTTGCTTGGTAAGTAACTGGTCTACTACATTTACTGTGGGTTTATTTAGGCTTAAGAACATTTCTATCTACAGAAGTCCTTTTAACACATCCTTTAATGCCAGTTTAGTGGCTGTAGATTCCTTCAGCCTTATCTGGTAAATTTTTAATCTTTTCTTCATGTGTGAATGATATCTTGCTTGGTAGAGATTGACGGTCCCTTAGCTTCAGTACACTAAATATTTCATGCCACTCTCTTCTGGTCTGGGGAGGAGCCAAGATGGCGGTGTGCGTAGGGCAGCGGAAATCTCCTCCAAAACCATATAGATTCTTGAAAATACAACAACTACAACTATTCCTAAAAGAGAGACCAGAAGATACAGCACAATAGCCAGGCTACATCTACACCTGTGATAACCCAGCGCCTCACGAAGGGGGTAAGATGTAAGCCGCGGCCCGGCGGGACCCAAGCGCGCCCTGCACCCCAGCTCCCTGGCAGGAGGAGAGGAGTCAGAGCGGGAAGGAAGAGGGAGCCCAGGACTGCTAAACACCCAGCCCTAGTCATCCGCACCGGGAGCGCAGACACACAGTGCGTGGTGTGCTGGATACTAGTGGAAACGGAACAGTAAAACCTGTAAGCGGGTTCCCACCGCCGGCGACCCTGGGACAAAAGAAAAGCGAGTGCTTTTTGAAAGTCTTAAAGGGACACGAGCCTCACAGCTGGACGGAAACATCCTGGCACACTCAGCCCAGCACCAGGGAATCCCAGGGAACTTTGAGTGCACTAAACCCCTGAGCGGGAGCATAGCTCTGAGACACCCCACGGTGGTAAAAAGCCTCCGCCCATTTCCCCTGTCACGGCGCTGCCATAGCGGAGCAGCAAACTGAGACCAGCCACGCCCACAGCAGCCATGCAGAGCATCCTCTGCATCGGCCACGACTGGACTCAGAGGCCCCATCGGTGCCCAGCTGCCCAGCACAAGCCGCTAGCTTTTGCCGTTCTCAAAGGAGGGGAAAGTGCCAGGCAAGCAGGAAGGGACTTTGCTCTCCCAGCTGACAAACAGGCCAAAAGCCTACAACTACCTCTATCGCCATGAAAAGGCAGAAGAATTTGATACAGACAAGAATAAATCAGACATCCCCTGAGAGGGAACCTGGGGAGATAGATTTAACCCATCTTCCTGAAAAAGAATTCAAAATAAAGGTCATAACCATGCTGATGGACCTGCAGAGAAATATGCAAGAGCTAAGGGATGAAATCTGGAGGGAGATAACAGAAATGAAACAATTGATAGAAGGTCTTAAGAGTAGACTGGACGATGTGCAAGAGACTGTTAATGGAATAGAAATCAGACAACAGGAATACAGAGAATCAGAGGGAGAGAGAGAGATAAAAGTATCTCTACGAACAGAAGAATTAATAAGAGCACTCTGTGACCAATCCAAACAGAACAATATTCGCACTATAGGGGTACCAGAAGAAGAGAGAGAAAAAGTGATAGAAAGTGTCTTTGAAGAAATAATTGCTGAAAACTTCCCCAACTTGGGGGAGGAAATAGTCTCTACACAATGAAAGCCAACAGAAGAGACCCAAGGAGGACAACACTAAGACATATGATAATTAAAATGGAAATGATCAAAGACAAGGACAGAGTATTAAAGGCAGCCAGAGAGAGAAAAAAGGTCACCTACAAGGAAAACCCATCAGGCAATCATCAGACTTCTCAACAGAAACCTTACAGGCCAGAAGAGAATGGCATGATATATTTAATGCAATGAAACAGAAGGGCCTTGAACCAAGACACTGTATCCAGCACGATTATCATTTAAATATGAAGGAGGGATTAAACAATTCCCAGACAAGCAAAAGTTGAGGGAATTTGCCTCCCACAAACCACCTCTGCAGGGTATTCTAGAGGGACTGCTCTAGATGGAAGCTCTCCTAAGGCTAAATAGATGTCACCAGAGAAAATAAAATCACAGCAAAGAAAGGAGACCAAACAAATACGAAAGGCAAAATATAAAATGAACTACCCACAAAAGCAGTCAAAGGAGACACAAAAGAGCACAAAATAAAACACCTAGCATATAAAGAATGGAGAAGGAGGAATACGAAGGGAGAGAAATAAAGAATCACTCCCTTCTGGTCGGTAACGTTTCTGCTGAGAAGTCTGCTGATAGCCTGATGGAGTTTCCCCTGTGAGTGATCTTTTTTTACTCTCTGACTGCTTTCAATGCCACTCCCTATCCTTAATCTTTGACATTTTAGTTATTCTATGTCTTGGTATTGTCTTCATGGAGTTCCTTTTTTTAAGGGCTCTCTGAGCTTCCAGAACCTTGGTGTCTGTTTCTTTCTCCAGATTCGGAACTTTTCAGCACTTATTTCTTCAAAGAGACTTTCTACCCCTTTGTTTCTCTCTTCTTCTGGTACCCCAATTATGTAAATATTGTTTCATTTGGTCACAGAGCTCTCTTATCCTTCCTTCACTCCTAGAAATTGTTCTTCTCTCAGTACCTCCACTTCATTGTGATTCTGTTCTCTAATTTCCATCTCACTGATTATCTCCTTTACTTGAAGCAATCTATTATTCATTCCCTCCATTGTATATTTCATTTCAGTTACTGTATTCTTCAGCTCGGACGGCTCTTTTTCAACTTTTCTATCTCTTTGTTGAAGTCCTCCCTGAGATCTTTTCTGCAGATCAGTAAGCATATTTATGACTGTTACTTTGAAACCTTTGATCAAGAAGATTGGCGATCTCCATTTCATTTAGCCATCTTTCTGATGTCTTATCTTTTAGTTTTGTTTGGAACATATTCCTCTGCCCTTTCACTTTGTCAGGGTTCTGCATTTCTTCCATTGTATGAGATCAGCTATGTTTCCTGATCTAGAAAGCAATGGTTTTATGAAGTAGGTGTCTTGTGGAGCCCAGAAGCTCAAGACTCTTTACTCTCCAGTGCCTGGTTCTCTTCTGCAGTGGAGCCCCAGTTGCTGTTGCTGGGCCATGTGTAGGCCACCTTTCTGCTTGTCCTCTGTCAGTGGTCTATCTCAGTCCACCACAGATGGCAGCTCACCTCAGCAGGCCCTTTGTGAGCTAAGCAGCAGGGCTTCTCCTGGGATTGCTGTAGGCAGGGCCACCCTCTGCCTGCCCTGCAGCAATGGAGGTGCTGCTGGGCTAACTGGGTGGGCTCTGGGGCACGTGCACCCTGGGCTGGGCTGCCCACAACGATGAAGGAGCACTTGGAGCTGCTTCCCATAGGCACCTCCCCAGATAGGCTGAATTAGGACCAACAAAGCTGGGAAAGCTTCCCTCTGCCTGCCATGCAACAAAGTTTCCCTCCACCTGCCAGGAAGCAAAGCCTGACACTGCTGGGCTGGGTGGATATGCAGGGAAGCTCTTTAGGGCTGAGCTACCAGTGAGGGGGATAGAGCATCTGAGGCTCCTGAGAGTGCCCGACCTGGTGGGCCAAGGGAGGGCTGGAGAAGTGTCGTCCACCTACCCTATCTTCCGCAGAGAGAGCTCTGTCCAACCCTCCCCCTTCTGGCACCCTTCCCACTCCTGTTAAATATTTCAAACTGGCACCCCTGTGTTGGGTTTCAGCAGGACCATCAGAGCATGCCTGTCCTCCACAAGCGGCAGGACTATCAGTCTCCCCAAGTGCTCCAACTCTCCCTGGTGTCCAGCCCTGTTAATCACCAAGGCCCAATGCAATGTGGACTCATGTTCCCAGGGCAGGTCTCCAGAGCCAGGTATGCAACATTCCTGAGCAATTATCCCCTTCCCTGCTCCATTCTTCTTCCTCCCACTTGTAGGCTGGGATGGGGAAAGGGCTCGGGTCCTGATCAATCATGGCTCTGCCACTTTACCCTTCTCTGTGTGGTCTTCTCTTCTCCACCAGGTATAAGTGGTCTATCCTGCAGTCCTCAGGTTCTTTTCCAGGATAGTTATATCTACTGTAGTTGCTTCCTTTGTGTGTGTGTGTGTGTGGGAGGAGGTTTTAACGTCACCGTCCTACTCTGCCATCTTTTTCGCCTATCTCCCTGCACAGCCCTTGTTAATCGGGCAAATGTCTTCATCTCCACCTTCACTTTATACATCTAACTCTCACTGGCTTCAACCCTGTTCCTTAAAGACATCAAGCCCTCCCCTTGCTGCATTAGGATTCTTTGCTTGCTAATGACAATTTCCAGCTCATGTTAACTTAGGCCAAAAAGGCAACTGATAAGACAACCAAGTAGCTTACATAATAGACAAGAAGGTAGAGAAGCAGGTATGGAAACAGGGCAGGTCCAAGCAATTAAGCAGGAAAATCCAACCATACCAATGCACACTACTGAAGGGGGTCAATATCATTAGGATTAATTCATTCTAACCAGAGCTTGTTTTTAAAGTTTGTCTTTCCAAGATTCACAATTCAAAATCCTGGAACAGAGAATCTGACTGATCTAGCTGGGGTCATATGCCTGACCTTGTATGTTTTAAAAAAGGACCCTGAATAGCAATGTCTAAATTTAGACTGCACATGGTAGGGGAGATGTAACTTCACAAAAAGAAATTAGGATATTATTAAGTAGGAAAAGAACATATATACGGGACAACCCTCAATCTTATATACCACCAAATCAAATGTCCTTTAATTTCCTAATGGGCTTTGTCAATGCTACAGCTCTGCTTTGACTGTAATTTTCCTTGGCCCCTTCTCCTTCTTCAAGCCTTAAAAATATCAACCCTTAATGAATATTCCCTGATCATCCTCTCTAAAGTAGCTCTCCCTTGCCACCTTCTACCCCTCCCACCAATTACTGGTGCATCATCTAGTTTAATTCCTTTATGACATCTTTTTTAGATTAATTTTCTCATGTTTATTAACTATTACCCCAAGTAGGTTATAGGCTCCATGAAAACTGGGACTATTTGCATTTGATCACCAAAGATGAACAAGAGATAGTAATATGTTAGGTAATATGCTCTTTTGAAAATCCAAATGATATGGTGTTATTTCTTAGTTTAATATCCTTCAATGCTTCCGAGTACATTCAGACTAGAATGCAAGCATCTGCCACGATGTGGCCCATGTCTGCCTCACTA
The DNA here is from genome assembly GCF_030020395.1 of Manis pentadactyla. Taxonomy (NCBI): domain Eukaryota; kingdom Metazoa; phylum Chordata; class Mammalia; order Pholidota; family Manidae; genus Manis; species Manis pentadactyla. The sequence continues at coordinate 155,297,806 of NC_080022.1, read as the reverse complement.
ACTCCAGCCTTTCGATAATTCCGAGAATATGCCAAGCTCCTTTGCAATTTAGGATCCATGCCTTGAATATTACTCCACAGGCTCCACACAAGAATTGCTCCTTCTGTCATCAAATCTCAGCAAAATAACAGTTCCTAAGAGGAGCATTTCCACCATACTATCTGTAATATAATTTTCCTTCTAAATTTTTCCTTATCACAGGACTCTGTTTCTTTCTCTCATAATATTTCCCAATTTGTAATGATTTCGTTTACAAGTTTACTTGTTCATTGTCTCCCCAACTATATAGTCTTGCTCCGTGAGGAAAGAGTATATCTGTATTATCTCTCCAAAGCCTAACACAGAGCATGGCACCAAGCCAGTACTCAAGCATCTGTTAGAGGAATGAAGGAGAAAAGGAAAAACTGGAATTTCCTAAGACAAATTTTCTTTAGAAGAAAACTTAACCACAACATTCATAGTAAGGTATTTCCATAGCTATAATTCTCTAGCCTTCCTTCCAAAACCAGTGGACTACAAAACAACTATTTTTACTTTGTCATGGGCAATTTACTTTGCTAGCTGAAGAAAAATAGAACCTTGAAGGTACTTAAAAAGAAATATGAAGCGCTATAGTAAGGCAGGACACTTAAAAATACTTTTAGGGGTAACATCAAGTCTGGGCATACCTATACTTCCCCAAGTATGGCTGCGAATTAGCAAAACATTGAACATGATTCGTGATCAAAGAGCAACTGGCACTGAAATCCACACTTTAACCTTCCCCTCAATTTAATTTTAACGCATTTAACATACCATATTTCTACCCCCATTATTACGTGCCAAGTGAGAGTTTAGTTCTCAGTCTCCCCTTTTCCTTTACAACTATATATCGTAGAAAATACAGTATGATTTCAGCAAATGTAAGTCATACTTACCAAGTGCTCTTGCTACTGCCAGGAAAGGAATCTGGTCAATAACTGTGCTCCTTCTAACAGGTCCATTGTGAGTGAGCCGAGGTCGCTTCCAAACTACACGATTCACCCCAGACTTGTTCATCACACTAAAAAACAGAGCACACATAAATATTCTAAATGATTAAAATTAACAATTAAGGTAGTTCAGAGTGTAAAATATCAAATAAAATCAGATTATGTTAACACAAAATAATGACAAATCTGTTTCAGAATCAAAGATGCATAAACCAAAGTTTCTGTTCAGAGAGGAAAGACAAAATAGGATAGATTAAGATGAGGAGAATTTGGAGATTACTTAGGTAAGCCACACAGAACAGAATGGAAGTAATGGAAAGAAAAAGGAGTAGATAAAATGTCAAAGAAAAAAGCAAGACAACTTCATAACTAAAAAAAATTGAGGAGGAGAATGTTCTAAATGGACAGGGATTAAACAGTCATAAAAGAAATTGAAAAGGAAAGGTTATATAGTTTTGGAGGGAGTTGAGAGAACTTCAGTTTTGGTACTTTTTATTTGAGGAATTAATAGGAAATAACTCAATAGAAATATCTAGGTATTTAGATAAATCTGTATTTAGAAGTGTGAAACTAGACTTTGGAAATAGATCGGCTGTAAAGACTGGATGTAGATGTAGAAAACCCTAACAGAAATTTTAGAAATTTAGCACGACGGCAACAGAAATCAGTAATTAGTACAGAGAGGAGTTAGGACACTCCAGGGTACCTAAAACATGGAAATACAGTCAAATCTTTGAGCAAAAAAAAGTAATGACCAAAACACAATAAAGATGGTCTCTCAACCTGTACCTGGCATGGCTCAAACAGGAAAGTGACCCTTAAATCAATTTAATCATAATCAGCCTGAATTTTTAAAAAATCAGTAGAAGAAAAATGTTCCTCTGGAAGGCTAGAAAAACTGCGGGGAAGAGTGGCAAACAGGTTTTCCAAGAAACAATATTAACCTACCTGATATTAGGACCACCTGACAGACACATGCATAAGACAGAAGTTGATAACCATGACTCGAAGATAGGTGATGCTAAAATAATCTAATTAAGTCTTCTCCGGTCCCATGTGTACCCGGAAACCCTTTGATTATAATCTGAAATTTCAGCTCATGTAGAGCAGGCCAGCTGACAATAATATGTGGTCTTCTTATCAGTTATTCTTCTCATTATTAATGAATTGAATGACATCCTGATGTATACTTGAGTCTCTTCTTAGTTTACTATGTTGACTTTAATAGCATGACTCTATCCCCTAAAACTTTATAAACTCTGAAACTAAAACTCGTTTCAAGATATGGAGAGGTGAAGACAGGACAAGTAATGGTGAGTCTCTCCCAAAGGAATGTCACTATGAGATGTCACACACCTCAGCAGCACCAGCCAATGAACCTCCATCTATGGTTTTTCTATCTCTGTTCTAACTTCAAAGGAATGAAGATACTAGAGAGAGAAGAGATAACAAACAGAATAAAACTCTTAATAAAAGTAAAATAAAAGCATAAACCCTGTAAATGAAAAAAGACCAATATTTCTCTGAGCCACCAAAAACATGACTATGGCAGAAGGAAAACAGCACCAATCTTCTTTCTAAAGTAGAAAGCAAGCTCATCTGATGAGGGCAGTTCTCTCTCAGGAAACTTCTTGCAATGATGGAAATGTACACTCTGCACTGTCCAATACAACAGCGACTGGCCACAAGTGGCTACTGAACACTGTAAATGTGGATAGTGTGAGAAGGAGGAATTGAATTATTTTATTTAATTTTAGTTAAATCATATTTAAACTCAAATAGCCATATGTGGCTAGTGGCTACCAGAATGGACAGCACAGGGGAGTCATGAAGCAAGTACAGAATGACCAAACATTATCCATGTGAACACAGAGAAGAAATTAAAGGAAGTTGCTCATTTATTATCCTTTTTGAGTGCCAGTTTCATTTGCAATTCTGAAAGCAACATTGTTCTAGGTCATAGCAAGAGTTAGAACATCAAAGGCAGTCATTTTGTTATTTTTATGCTTTCTCCACTGCTGACCCTCAAAAAGCAAACAAAAGAGTAAACACTAAATCTACCATTCACAAGAATCAATGAAACTTAAGTTACAGAAGAGATACCAACGTTCTGCCTTCCTACCATAACAGGCCCTATTGTTCTTTCCTAAACTTATTTCCTAAAAAGTAAGGCTTAATACTTAGGTAATTACAGTAGCTACCCAAATTGCTTCTAATATAACTCTACCAAGAGCTCTCTTGATACTTAATATTCAAAGATATTATGGTCTCTGTGTTTCTGAGGAACAAAAGACAATGGTACTGGCTAAAACAACAAGTTTTAAAGCCAACATCAAAAAAATCAAAGCAATGTTATAAAAGATGCTGCTTTATTACACTCTCTGCTATTGTCCTGTATGACTGAAAGGCATACACAAAGAACAGCCTGATAATGCAGAGAGCTGACTGAGCAGCAACAGAAGGCTAGAACAACAGAGCACTGGCCAGTTGCCTAGGGTGAGACAGAAGGAAAAAAGGAAATAACTTGTAATAAAACAGCTCAATTTGGGCAAAAGGACACCTGCTCCCAAATGGCAAAGAGCATCTGTCCAACTATTCAGATGGTATTTTAAGTGATAAGACAAAAAACAAACTCTAAAAAAAGTTATTAATAATAAAAATATATCTAATTTTAAGATTCATTAAAAAATTTTAAATATTAATGAGAAAAGATCAATATTATAATTAAGTCTCAATTTTTTAAAAAAAGTATGATTCTAAAACATGAACATATACTACAGAAAAACAGAAAGCCCAGAAAAGGACCCAAATATTACAGGAATTGTTTGTAACTGCAAAGTCCACTTTATATGACTACCAGCAGTAAGCAGCAGTCTCAGATACACATTGACCTTCACACTCATTTCATCAGACTGCAGCCTGAAACCAGGCTCATAACTTCATAGGATTCTGGACAGGAAACACAGTATACTAGCACGGCAGCTTTAGTCATGTAGTCTTCAGCAGTTTACAGAAATACAGGAGCCATTTTCTAGCCCTCCAACTGAGCTTCATATGCCACAGAAATCGGTTTTGTAATAGCCCTTGACTTCCTGGTCCCTGCACAGGTCAAACTGCATGTAATAACGGGCAACTAAGCTCTGTGCTTCCTAATAGAAATTTACAGTCCATTCAAAATCTTCCCTACCCAGATGCAGTTCCATTCAAGGGTCATTCTGCAATAAGCAATGTTACCTTATAACATAGCTGACATTCAATATTTATCGGTAAACTCAAGATCATCTTCCCACTGAAGAAGGATTTTTATGCCTGGGAAGCGTTCTAATCAGAAGGAAATATGTATAATTGTTTCAAGTGGCTACTAGTGCCATCAAGGAAAAAATACTAACTTGTATCCCTACTATATAGCTTAGATTTTAAAGTTTCAAAGATACTGAAGATTAAAATGTAAAAGATGAAACCATACAAGTACTAGAAAAGTGCTTCTCAAAATATGCTTCCAGACCTTTTCAGGATGTCTATGAGGTCAAAATTATTTTCCTAATAATACTATGACCATATGGATACAGTAGAGTTTTTAACAGACTGACAAGACTTGGTATTACACTGTATAATAAAATGTGCCAATATTTGGAAGATCTGCATAACTCAGCTAACCTGTTACAAACAACCAATGAATATGTTACTAAATGACACATGGGGACTATACTATATGATTCCAACTATATGACATTCTAGAAAAAGCAAAACTATGGAGACAAAAGACCCAGTGGTTGCCAGGAGTAAGCGGGAGGAAGGGATAAACTAGGCAGAATACAGAGGTTTTTTTTAGGCCAGTTAAACTTGTCTGTATGATACTATAATGATGGATACATGCCACACATTTGTCAAAACCCTAGAATGTACACCAACAACAGCAACCCCAGTGTAAACTGTGGACTTTCAAAGTAACATGTCAAAGAGGGTCGGTGATGGCAACAAATGTACTGCTCTAGTGCAGGATGTTGATTCTGGGAGAGGATGTACATATAGGAGGAGGCAGGGAATATATAGGAATTCTCTGCACTTTCTCATCAGTTTTGCTTGAACTTAAAAATGCTCTAAAAAAATGAAGCTTATTAATTTAAAAAGCCATGCATGATAAAAAATAATTTAACCAATGGCTCTTAATGAAAGAGTATGAAAAAGACATTGATATGATTTTAGATACCAAATTATTATTAACCTTTAAAAAAATTACTTCTTTTTGAGTTTTGCAATATTATCAAAGAAGAGTACCCCCAAAGGATGGAAAACCTAATAAAATACTCTTCCCTTTTTCAACTATATATCTATGTAAGACCGTATTTTATTTCAGATATTGCAACCAAGGTAGCACACCACAACAGTTTGAGTGTAGAAGCTGATACAAGAATCTAACTGTCACCTATTAAGCCCGACATTGAAGAGATTTCCAAAACCATGTAACAATGAGAGGTTACTAAAGGTTTGTTTTGGAAAATAGCTATTTTTTCATTAAAAATATTATTTATGTTAACACTTAAGGAGTTTATTATTGTTCTTTTTCAATGAATTAACAAATATTTGAAAATGTCTCCATTTTAGTTTCTAAAATGGTAAAATCAATATATATGTAGCCCACATAAAGTGAAACTCTTTGAGGTCCTCATTTTTTAAGAGTATAAAGGGTTCCCAAGGCCAAAAATATTCATAACTGCAATACTAGAAGAAAGCATAAAAGAATTTAATAACCTCAGAATGTGAGAATCGTGTGTATGGTACAAAAACCTGAAGCTGTAAGAGAAGAGATTGATAAGCTTAACTACATTAAAATAAACTTCCATGTGGGAAAAATATTCCAGGAGGATAATAAAAAGACAAACTGTGAAAACAGCATCTGAGACTCAAATTACTTACATTAATTAAAAAAGACTAATTTCTCTAAAGTGTAAGTGGCTACACATTAATATGAAAAAGGCTAATAACTTTCCCCAAATGAACAGTGAATACAAACAGAAATACACAGAAAAGGAAATATAAATGGCTCTTAAACAAAAAGATACTCAACCTTTCTCATAACATAAATTCAAATCAAACATCACCAAGATGCCCTTTTTTAAAATCTAAAATCAGGTATGACAAAAGTTCTATCCACATATACTGCTGATAGAAGTGTAAAGTGGTACAACCTCCATGGAGACAAATAGTTATCAACATTCAAAACCTACTCCTTTTTGGCCCACTCATCACACTTCTAAGAAATGATCCTAAAAATACATTCACACTATAGAAAAACATACATGAGCAGGATTTTTCTTTTTGTTGTAATGATTGTAATAAAAAAATTTGAAATAAATATCCTTCAACAGGAGGACTTGTTAAAAAAATGATGGTATATTCATACATGGTACAGCTTCATACTTGCTGGCATATGAATCTCTCTCTATTAAGGGATACCCAGTAATACTGGCTTCTTGTAGGTGGATAAGAACTGGGTAGACTGTAGGACAGTAGTAGCTGGGAGACCCTCTACAGTACATCATTTTATGCTACCTGAATTTTAACCGAGTGAATGCTAAGAAAAAAATGTGACTATATAGAAATCAAAATTCAGAAAACTGTTAACATTTGGTAAATTTCTACCCTATTCCTACTTCTCTGCATAGTTGCAATGACACATTTTATATCCTACTTATTTTGTAACCAATAAGCATTCTCCTGTTATTAAACATTTTCCCATATACATGACTGTTCATTTCACTATTCTCTGTACCTTTACTTATGTTTAAAAATTGCCATAACACCGTGATTTTTCAAAATTTACCTTTAAATATTATTTTTAATGGCTACATCATATTTAACCATACTCCAGCTGTTGGGCCTTCAAGTTATTTTCAATCTTTATCCATCATTAAATATTGCTATTCAGGTATTTTGGCTCACATTTCAGATTTCTTCTTTGGAGTAGATTCCTGAAATTACTGAGTCTATAAACATTTAAAGCTAGTGGTACATATCATATTCCTATATTAGTTGTACCAATTTATAATCTTACCAACAAAACACTCATTTCAACAAAAATACTGAGTAGTAGCTTTGTTTTTTTTAATCTTTGCTAATCCAATAGCAGAAAATAGTTTCATTTCAATGTTAACAACATTTTTTCAAATGTTTACTATTATTCTGCACTTTTATTGTTTAAATTTCCTCTCCTTTATCTACCTATCAGGGAAAGGCACAGTTTTAGTGTTTTTCTTACTGATTTTTTTTTAACTCTATGTAGTTTAAGGATGTTAACTCTCACCCAGTTTATTATTTCTCTGAAAAAGATAATTTTTACTTAATAAAAACAAGAAAAAGGCAAGTAGTAATATCATGCTAAGGCCTTAGTTAGAATAATTATTTAGAAAACACTGTATTCTATTTAACTTGCCTCGGACCCTGAATTTTTAAAAATTAGTATTGGGATAATTCTTCTTTTTCACTTGTAATTCATGCTTCCAACTTTTAGAATAATCTCACATTTTGTATTTTAGTTTATAATACTGTATCACAAAAATATTATGAAGTCAATTTTAATTCACAGTTCAAAAATTACCTACACATTAAGACAGTTTACAATGTACAAATTAGGATAAGTTCAAATAGAGAAACAAAAAATAGCAAAGGTTTGCAGCACATATGACAGAAATCAAAGAAAAAAGCTGAAGGTTAATTCTCATGAAATTCTATTCCCAAAGACAGACTGAAACTATTCTGCCCTGGAACTCTTAAGGGCTGCTCTGTATAGATTCTCAAAATCATGCTGATCAATACTTAGGTAAAAAGTTTTCAATAAATCCTTAAAGGTGTTGTTACTTGAGTCCCACTAAAATATTTCCCTTTGGAGCCATCATCAGTAATAAAGGTCAATTCAAAATAATGAGATAAAAATGAATGCACATGGGTACTTTATCAGACAAATGAAAACTTGTAATACTAAGAGAGTAATTTCATTAAAAGGGAGAAGAAGGTCAGTATGTTTAGTAAAGCAAGGACTAAATAAAACCAAGAGAGAAAAGACAACACAGCACAGTGATTACCTCCCACCAAGTCCTTCGATTCGTTCTCTTTCCTTAGGAAGTTCTGGCTTATGGTCCTGTGTCACTTCCACAGCTCGGACAAAATCATCCTTCGGGTCATCCTGAATTCCAAGAACCACCCCTGAGTCACCCACGTGAGCTACATACATCTTCATGCCTCGTATGATGACCACACTGGCAGTTGTTCCTGATGTGCTGGGAAGACCTGTCATAGTCTTTGGCCATTCTGCTGTAATTAAGAAATACAGTATTTTACTCTTCCAGGTGTAAACATTAACACTGTATCAGAATAAAAACAGCAACATATCCTGAATTAGCACAGGAAAAAATTTAAGAAAAATATTTTGAAACCAATTCAAGAAGCACCTATGTTAATCCCTTCATCAATATGTTAATACATTAATTTATAAGTAATGCAATTATATTACAACCATCAAACCGATCCTAGGAGAAAAATTTTACAGGATCGAGTTACTAGTTCTATGTAAGTCTTAGTCCTAACTACATTTAGTGGCAAGGATGTGTTAAGAGCTTTGGTATCATATTGCCAGTAGCTTAGTTATCTCTTTATTAATGTCTTTGAAAAGTCTAGATTTGTTATTGAAATAACTATTTTGGATATTTATAACCTAATAAATAATATTTGTCAAGTACTCATACTATATATCAGGTTCTGAGCTAAGAGCTTTACATGTTTTACCTCAAATAATACTGGCAACAAACTAGATAGGTAAGATTATTCCCATTATTTCTATTTTGCAGATGAGGAAATCAGTACTTTGGTTAAGAAACTTGTTGAAGATAACTCAAACATTAAGTGGCACAGACCCCAAATATGAATTAAATTCACTGTCATTAAAATTTCTGAAATATTCTGTATGAGTAAACAATCTACAACACAAAGTTTAAGATAACAGAGTCCAAAAACTGATACATTCTCCCCACCAAAATGCCACCAAAAGGACGTAATATAAATACTAGAAAAAGTCCATAGCAATTATGAAACACAGAAAAAGGTCACAAGCAAATCTGTGGAATTCCTGGAATTTTAAATAAATGGAATTACAGTGAGGGAAAAACCAGAATGCAAAGCTTGTTTTCATAAGCAAAAAATGCAGTCATTGAAGAAAGCAGTGTATCAGTTTTCCCTGTTAACAGAGTCCCAGAAAAGCTCAAAATCAGAGGTAGTGGCCAAAGCTGAAGCAAGAATGGACAGAAGAAGCTTGGCACATAGTTTACCACTGCAGGAGTTAGGAGAGTGCCTAAGTGATCTGAAAAGAAAAAAGTAAAACATTTTAGTTCCTAAGCTGCCAGAGCTATAATACCTCCCTTTTAAGGAAAGTGATGCATCTATTGATAGAGACAACAGGGTAAGGGAGGATAAGGGAGAAGGAAGCGGGCCTGAAATACTGGGTGGGGTGCCATACAACTTTCACAGACTCAAGGCTGCTTTAGTACATTCAGACTAAATATTTCAATATTATATATGTAGAAAAGACATCTCTTGAACTCTACAGTGCATCTCCCCATCCTATCCCACAGAGAGAACCTACCCTAGAAAGGGCCCTGTCATCCACAGCAGAGGGCGGCCTGCAGTGTATCAAATTATGACTTTCAAAATTGCTGAGGGAAACCAGAACAGCTACCAATACTGATGAAGCTAGAAATTCATACACATATACATATGTAAAACCACCTACAACAGTACCAGACACACTGTAAGTGCTCAATGATAGTTTTTGTTATGACCATAATTTAAGAAAAGCAAACAGCCTGACACTCACCAAGAGAAATATGAAGAGAGAAAAACAGCCCAAAAGAAAATATCTGTGGAAAACTCAGAATGTATAGATAACTGACACTGATAAGGTTATATTGGATTATATAAAATATCAATTCTATTTTGGTAAGCCAGCAACAAAAATTATAAAATGTAACTTTTTATTGGAATATAGTTGATATACAAAATATATTATATTGATTTCAGATACATACAAAAAGTAACTTTTTTAAAGAAGCTACCACTCACAGAAGCAACAAAAGTTATAATGTATCTGGAAACAATGCTAAGAACTCTGTAACAGGACCTTTCTATAAAAGTTGTAAATCAGTGGACCAACAGAACAGAACAGAACAGTGAGTAGACTCATGCATATTTAGACACCTGATATGTGAACAGTGGAGAAAGAAAGGACATTCAATAAATGGATAGACATTCAATTTGAACAACATAGGGGAAAAAAAAGCACACACAACTTGGGTCGCTGATGCCAAACACAAAAAAGTCAGTAACAGGTACATTAAAGACCTAATATGACAAGCAAAGCTAAAATGCTTGGGAAAAATACAGGAAGGTACCCAATTCATGATCTCATGTTCGGGAAGGATTTCCTAAAGACGAAGAATTGACCAGCCATACAAAGAAAGTAATTGTGAAGTTTTACTACCATCAAAATTAAGGGTTTCTGTTCAACTAAAGATACCATTACTAGAATGAAAAGACAACATATGGAATGGAAGAAGATATATTTGTTATACATATGTACATACATGCCAAGGGCATGGTATCAAGACTAAACGAAATGGTCCTAGAAATCAAATCAGTAAGACAGACTGCAAAAAAGAAAAATAGACAAAAGGCCTAACTAGGCCTTTCACAAAAGAGGAAATCCAAATAGCCATAAAACATACAAAGGTGTTTGGTTTCTTTAATCAACAGGAAATACAAACTAAAAAACACAATGAGATATCACTACATAATTATCAGGTTGCATTAAGCGTATATAAGGTGGACCAACATGCTCTATGCTCTATCACTGACTACTGATAGGAGTATAAACTGGTACAACCACTACAGGAAACATCTAGGCATTATATGTTTACATCTTTTCTTGTTGTTGTTATCATTAATCTACAATTACATGAAGAACATTATGTTTACTAGGTTCCCCCCTTCACCAAGTCTAGGCATTATATATTAAAGGTGAGGATATGTACAGTCTTCAAGTTTTCACTACCCCTAGGTATATAATATAAATTAATGTACATGTACACACAATACATATGAGCATTCATAGCAGCACTGTTCATATGGGCTAAAACCAAACAACCACCACCCAAATGTCCAACATGACAAAAGATTCTATCACATGTAATGAGTAAGGATTTCACAAGATGCATGAGATAAAAGAATACAAATAACAAAAAAGTGGTATATGTATACAATTTTCCGGTAAGTGGTAAAACTATTAAGAAAAATAAGTAAGTCACTATAGAATTATCATCACGAAAGTCAGGATAGTGGTTAACCCCTGGAGGAAGACAGAATGTGAATCAGAATCACATACAGGGGCTCCCCTGGAGTGCATTTTATAATTATTAACTGAAGTATATATTTATATTTTATAGCCTTTTCTATATGTACGCTAAGTTATATTTCATAATTTTTCAAAGTTAAAACAAAAAAAAAAGAAGAAGAAAGCATCAATTTTGCAGGCACGGGTCACTGAAGACAGCTCCCTAGCCCATCCAATTTTGTACTTCAGTTACAGACATCATTCCTTGAAGCTCTAGAGTACGTTGTATGTTTATTTAGCCAATTTAGTTATTTTATTCAGGGATAACTACAGCACTTGCTAAAACTTTTTCTTTTTTCTTTTTAAATAAGCTAAAGTAGATTCTGTTCTCCACAGCAAAGAATCTTTATTATCACAATGAGGTGAATCTGAGAAAGGTTCTTAAATTCATTCAGGAAACGTACACAGTACGTAAGTAAAAAAGCTATTTGCAAAAGAACCTAAAACAAAATGGAAAGGAAGAAAAGAAGCTGAAACTAAAAGGATATTCAAACACAAAATACTATTTAAATCACATTTTTTTATCAGAAGCAATAGTATGTACAAAAAGACCTAATAATATTGAATAACCCATGCTTTTCCCATTCCTTTTGAAATATCACCTTTATGATATGCTACATTTTGCCTCAGATGTACGTCTGGACTCATCTACTATTTATAACAATTTTTGATAATTGGAAGTTTAAGTTACCCCTCCAATTATTCTTCTTTTTCTATATTCTCTTAAGTATTTTTCCAGATGAACTTTAAGAAACTCATGAAATTAAAAAACAAACCCTCTTGAGGTTCTGATTGAAACTGCAGTAAATTTACATACTAAGGAATCGACATCTTCCTAATTTGTCTTCCTTAATTAAATTAGTCTTATTTTCTAATTTACATTTTAATCTTTCAATTTTTAAAAAAGGACTTAAAAACAAATGACTTAAAACTACGAACATATTAGAAAGAAAGTATCAGTATATGAACTCAGACTTAAGGAAGGTGTTTTTAAAGAAAATATGCATGGCTAATTATCAGGGAAATGCAAATTAAAATCACAATGAGATATCACCTCACCCCAGTTAGGATGACCAACATAGAAAAGAATAGGAACAACAAATGCTGGTGAGGATGCGGAGAAAGGAGAACCCTCCTGTACTGCTGATGGGAATGTAAACTAGCTCAACCATTGTGGAAATCAGTATGGAGGTTCCTCAAAAAACTAAAAGAAGAAATACAATTTGACCCAGGAATTCCACTCCTAGGAATGTGCCCGAAGAATAAAGCAGTCCAGTTTGAAAAAGACATATGCACCCCTATGCTTATCACAGCACTATTTACAATAGCCAAGAAATGGAAGCAACCTAAGTGTCCATCAGTAGATGAATGAATAAAGAAGATGTGGTACATACAATGGAAAATTATTCAGCCATAAGAAGAAAACAAATCCTACCAATTGCAACAACATGGATGGAGCTAGAGGGTATTATGCTCAGTGAAATAAGCCAGGTGGAGAAAGACAAGTACCAAATGATTTCACTCTTCTGTGGAACATAAGAACAAAGCAAAAACTGAAGGAACAAAACAGCAGCAGAATCCAAGAATGGACTAACAGTTGCCAAAGGGAAAGGGACTAGAGGGGGTGGGTGGGAAGGGAGGGAGAAGGGGAATAAGGGGCATTACGATTAGCACACATAATGTAGGGGGTGGCACGGGGAAGGCAGTATAGCATAGAGAAGACAAGCAGTGATTCTATAGCATCTTACTACGCTGATGGACAGTGACTGTAAGGGGTATGTGGTGGGGACTTGATAATGGGGGGAACCTAGTAACTACAATGTTGCTCATGTAATTGTATATCAATAACAAAATTAAAAAAAATTTATGCATGAATCATTAAGACAAAGACTGATAAATTTTATAACAAAAACTAAAATTTCTAAATGAAGTAAAACTACTATAAATATAAAAAGCATATGCTCTTTGAAATAAACTTAAAACTTGGCATACTGATGTACTTAACATTACTAATTAATATATACTGACTCATCTAACTCTCAGGAGAGGTAGGTACTATCATTATCTCTATTTTAAAGATACATTGGCACAGAGGTTTTACCCAAGGCCAGAGAGCTAATAAGCAGAGAAGCTGGGATTCACACCCAGGCAATACAAAGTACTTCTAATCACTATACTAGGAGTTCTTACAGAATTTTAATGTCAAAGTACTATGGAGATATAAATACCTTCAGGAAAACAATTTGAAAACACTTACCAACAACCATAAAAAGATAAACATTCTTTAACCAAATAATTCATACTCATTGAGTTTTTTTTTTCTGAATAATCCAAATGAAGAAAAAAGCTATCTTGTTTTCACTTCAGCCCTTATTTTATAGTGTTAAACACAGTGCACACTTGTGCAGAACCCATTTCCCCCTGTAGTACTAGCATCCGGATCACGTTCTGGAGTACACAGCTTCCACTGCATGCAGTCTTCAGTGGAACTAAAAAACTTGCTTGCTCCCGGCATTGGAGAAAGCAAATGACCTAAACTAGTTTCGATTATTTTCAGAAAGTCTGCATCTTAAGTCAGGAAGGCATGAAGCCAGAAAACTTCTAGAGTTCTTGGGATGCTGATCGATTCCAGAGACTAAAACCTTTCAATGAGTGTCCACTAGCTCCTATCACCTAGAGCCCCAGAGGTACCCTATTTCTGTCCATTTTCAGACCTGCTTTAGTCTTTAGGTTTGATTCTGTGAACTACCTAATGTCCTTCAATAAATTCCCATGTTTTCTCTCCTTAATGTGGACTGAGTTAGTCTGTGTTACGTTCAAAAAACTGTAATACAGGGGGAGGGGCGGAAGATGGCGGCGTGAGTAGAGCAGCGGAAATCTCCTCCCAAAACAACATATATCTATGAAAATATAACAAAGACAACCCTTCCTAGAATAAAGACCAGAGGACACAGGACAATATCCAGACCACATCCACACCTGAGAGAACCCAGCGCCTCGCAAAGGGGAAACCCTACAGGCCAGAAGAGAATGGCATGATATATTTAATACAATGAAACAGAAGGGCCTTGAACCAAGGATACTGTATCCAGCACGACTATCATTCAAATATGACGGTGGGATTAAACAATTCCCAGACAAACAAAAGCTGAGGGAATTTGCTTTCCACAAACCACCTCTACAGAACATCTTACATGGACTGCTCTAGATAGGAGCACTCCTAGAAGGAGCACAGCACAAAACACCCAACATATGAAGAATCGAGGAGGAGGAACAAGAAGGGAGAGAAGAAAAGAATCTCCAGACAGTGTATATAACAGCTCAATAAGCGACTAAGTTAGGCAGTAAGATACTAAAGAGGCTAACCTTGAACCTTGGGTAACCACGAATTTAAAGCCTGCAATGGCAATAAGTACATATCTTTCAACAGTCACCCTAAATGTTAATGGGTTGAATGCACCAATCAAAAGGCACAGAGTAACAGAATGGATAAAAAAGCAAGACCCATCTATATGCTGCTTACAAGAAACTCACCTCAAACCCAAAGACATGTACAGACTAAAAGTCAAGGGATGGAAAAACATTTTTCAGGCAAACAACAGCGAGAAGAAAGCAGGGGTTGCAGTACTAATATCAGACAAAATAGACTTCAAAACAAAGAAAGTAACAAGAGATAAAGAAGGACACTACATAATGATAAAGGGCTCAGTCAAACAAGAGGATATAACCATTCTAAATATATATGCACCCAACACAGGAGCACCAGCATATGTGAAACAAATACTAACAGAACTAAAGGGGGATACAGACTGCAATGCATTCATTCTAGGAGACTTCAACACACCACTCACCCCAAAGGATAGATCCACTGGGCAGAAAATAAGTAAGGACACGGAAGCACTGAACAACACAGTAGAGCAGATGGACCTAATAGACATCTATAGAACTCTACATCCAAAAGCAGCGGGATATACATTCTTCTCAAGTGCACATGGAACATTCTCCAGAATAGACCACATACTAGGCCACAAAAAGAGCCTCAGAAAATTCCAAAAGATTGAAATCCTACCAACCAACTTTTCAGACCACAAAGGCATAAAACTAGAAATAAACTGTACAAAGAAAGCAAAGAGGCTCACAAACACATGGAGGCTTAACAACACGCTCCTAAATAATCAATGGATCAATGACCAAATCAAAATGGAGATCCAGCAATATATGGAAACAAATGACAACAACACTAAGCCCCAACTTCTGTGGGACACAGCAAAAGCAGTCTTAAGAGGAAAGTATATAGCAATCCAAGCATATTTAAAAAAGGAAGAGCAATCCCAAATGAATGGTCTAATGTCACAATTATCGAAATTGGAAAAAGAAGAACAGATGAGGCCTAAGGTCAGCAGAAGGAGGGACATAATAAAGATCAGAGAAGAAATAAATAAAATTGAGAAGAATAAAACAATAGCAAAAATCAATGAAACCAAGAGCTGGTTCTTCGAGAAAATAAACAAAATAGATAAGCCTCTAGCCAGACTTATTAAGAAGAAAAGAGAGTCAACACAAATCAACAGTATCAGAAACGAGAAAGGAAAAATCACGACGGACCCCACGGAAATGCAAAGAATTATTGGAGAATACTATGAAAACCTATATGCTAACAAGCTGGGAAACCTAGGAGAAATGGACAACTTCCTAGAAAAATATAACCTTCCAAGATTGAGCCAGGAAGAAACAGAAAATCTAAACAGACCAATTACCAGCAACGAAATAGAAGAGGTAATCAAAAAACTACCAAAGAACAAAACCCCCGGGCCAGATGGATTTACCTCGGAATTTTATCAGACATACAGGGAAGACATAATACCCATTCTCTTTAAAGTTTTCCAAAAAATAGAGGAGGAGGGGATACTCCCAAACTCATTCTATGAAGCTAACATCACCCTAATACCAAAACCAGGCAAAGACCCCACCAAAAAAGAAAACTACAGACCAATATCCCTGATGAACGTAGATGCAAAAATACTCAACAAAATATTAGCAAACCGAATTCAAAAATACATCAAAAGGATCATACACCATGACCAAGTGGGATTCATCCCAGGGATGCAAGGATGGTACAACATTCGAAAGTCCATCAACATCATCCACCACATCAACAAAAAGAAAGACAAAAACCACATGATCATCTCCCTAGATGCTGAAAAAGCATTTGACAAAGTTCAACATCCATTCATGTTAAAAACTCTCAGCAAAATGGGAATAGAGGGCAAGTACCTCAACATAATAAAGGCCATCTATGATAAACCCACAGCCAACATTATATTGAACAGCGAGAAGCTGAAAGCATTTCCTCTGAGATCGGGAACTAGACAGGGATGCCCACTCTCTCCACTGTTATTTAACATAGTACTGGACGTCCTAGCCATGGCAATCAGACAAAATAAAGAAATACAAGGAATCCAGATTGGTAAAGAAGAAGTTAAACTGTCACTATTTGCAGATGACATGATACTGTACATAAAAAACCCTAAAGACTCCACCCCAAAACTACTAGAACTGATATCGGAATACAGCAAAGTTGCAGGATACAAAATCAACACACAGAAATCTGTGGCTTTCCTATATACTAACAATGAACCAACAGAAAGAGAAATCAGGAAAACAACTCCATTCACAATTGAATCAAAAAAAATAAAATACCTAGGAATAAACCTAACCAAAGAAGTGAAAGACTTATACTCTGAAAACTACAAGTCACTCTTAAGAGAAATTAAAGGGGACACTAACAGATGGAAACTCATCCCATGCTCGTGGCTAGGAAGAATTAATATCGTCAAAATGGCCATCCTGCCCAAAGCAATATACAGATTTGATGCAATCCCTATGAAACTACCAGCAACATTCTTCAATGAACTGGAACAAATAATTCAAAAATTCATATGGAAACACCAAAGACCCCGAATAGCCAAAGCAATCCTGAGAAAGAAGAAGTAGGGGGGATCTCACTCCCCAACTTCAAGCTCTACTATAAAGCCATAGTAATCAAGACAATTTGGTACTGGCACAAGAGCAGAGCCACAGACCAATGGAACAGACTAGAGAATCCAGACATTAACCCAGACATATATGGTCAATTAATATTTGATAAAGGAGCCATGGACATACAATGGCGAAATGACAGTCTCTTCAACAGGTGGTGCTGGCAAAACTGGACAGCTACATGTAGGAGAATGAAACTGGACCATTGTCTAACCCCATATACAAAAGTAAACTCAAAATGGATCAAAGACCTGAATGTAAGCCATGAAACCATTAAACTCCTGGAAGAAAACATAGGCGAAAACCTCTTAGACATAAACATGAGTGACCTCTTCTTGAACATATCTCCCCAGGCAAGGAAAACAACAGCAAAAATGAGTAAGTGGGACTATATTAAGCTGAAAAGCTTCTGTACAGCAAAAGACACCATCAATAGAACAAGAAGGATCCCTACAGTATGGGAGAATATATTTGAAAATGACACATCCGATAAAGGCTTGACGTCCAGAATATATAAGGAGCTCTCACGCCTCAACAAACAAAAAACAAATAACCCAATTAAAAAATGGGCAGAGGAACTGAACAGACAGTTCTCCAAAAAAGAAATACAGATGGCCAACAGACACATGAAAAGATGCTCCACATCGCTAATTACAAGAGAAATGCAAATTAAAACTACAAAGAGGTACCACCTCACACCAGTAAGGATGGCTGCCATCCAAAAGACAAACAACAACAAATGTTGGCGAGGCTGTGGAGAAAGGGGAACCCTCCTACACTGCTGGTGGGAATGTAAGTTAGTTCAACCATTGTGGAAAGCAGTATGGAGGTACATCAAAATGCTCAAAACAGACTTACCATTTGACCCAGGAATTCCACTCCTAGGAATTTACCCTAAGAACGCAGCAATCAAGTTTGAGAAAGACAGATGCACCCCTATGTTTATTGCAGCACTATTTACAATAGCCAAGAATTGGAAGCAACCTAAATGTCCATCAATAGATGAATGGATAAAGAAGATGTGGTACATATACACAATGGAATACTACTCAGCCATAAGAAAAGGGCAAATCCAATCATTTGCAGCAACATGGATGGAGCTGGAGGGTATTATGCTCAGTGAAACAAGCCAAGTGGAGAAAGAGAAATACCAAATGATTTCACTTATCTGTGGAATATAAGAACAAAGGAAAAACTGAAGGAACAAAACAGCAGCAGAATCACAGAACTCAAGAATGGACTAACAGGTACCAAAGGGAAAGGGTCTGGGGAGGATGGGTGGGTAGGGAGGGATAAGGGGGGGAGAAGTAGGGGGGTATTAAGATTAAAATGCATGGGGGGGGGTAGGAGAAAAGGGAGGGCTGTACAACACAGAGAAGGCAAGTAGTGATTCTACAACATTTTGCTATGCTGATGGACAGTGACTGTAAAGGGGTTTATAGGGGAGACCTGGTATAGGGGAGAGCCTAGTAAACATAATATTCGTCATGTAAGTGTAGATTAGTGATAGCAAAAAAAAAAAAAAAAAAAAAAAAAAGGGCAGTTCCTGTGTGGTAACCTCCAACGAGTTCTACACAAGGGTATAAAGGGCATATAAAAGTGTAGGCAAAGGGTCTGTTTGTGTTTATACAGACGATCAAAGCCTAATTGGGCTACCCTGAAAATGAACTAAGATACGATATGAAAAAGAACTTCCAACATCTGCACTCTCTGGAAGACTCATGCCAGAAGATGATCATCAAAAAACCCCAACAACGATCCACGCACTGCTACAGCTGTAGATGCACTCATCCCACCAGTTCCTGGACTTGCCATGGGAATGAGGAAGGAGATATCTAAGCTGGCCTGTGCATACACTAAAACAATAAATTTGACTGGATCTATACTGTTGGAACTCAACCAAGAATTTGGAGAAGTGCAAATTGTAGCGCTCCAAAGTCTTACAACTACAGACTATTTACTGTTAAAAGAACATAAGGGATGTGAACATTCCCCAGGAATGGGTTGTTTTAATTTGTCTGATTTCTCTCAGACTGTTCAAGTTCAGTTGGACAATATCCACCATATCATAGATAAGTTTTCACAAATGCCTAAGGTGCCTAACTGGTTTTCTTGGTTTCACTGGAGATGGCTGGTAATTACAGATATGCTTTGGTTATGTAACTATACTCCTATTATGTTAATGTGTGTGCGCAATTTAAGTAGTAGCTTAAAACCTATACATGCTGAAGTTACTCTACAAGAAGATATGTCAAAGAAATAATCAATCTTCCCATGTTTTCTTCCACCTGCTACTTCTATAGCTTTTCTTCTTCCTTCCTAATTACAACCCTTAAATAGAATTCGTGCCTCATATCGAATTTACCGAGTATCATAATTCTTCCAAGTGGTAAAGACACCTCAAGACAAATGCTGGGCATAGAAGCCACAGGGCATAAATATGCAAAGAAGTAAAAAGCTAACCTTTTCAAACAATAAGGCTTCCCTCTCACTTACCAACTTCACATTTCCCTGTATGGCCCCGGAAGATGACTGGTTAGCCAGAGACGGGTAAGATTCCTCAAGGGAGGAACAACCTAAGACAGGCACAGTCGCAGGGGGGCCATCAGGTGAGAAATTGGGGATCAACAGAGGTGAGGCTTAGAAACTCACCCCCCCGTTCTGAGAGAAATCTTCTGCATACGTGGATGTTTTATTGCCCTGGTCTAGCTTGGATTAACACATAGTCTATAGGCACACACCTGATCATCTACATGTGCTCTCTTACAACACTAAACTATGTTTTCTACCTTTATCTTGTATCTACCTACCACTTCAGCATTTTATTAAAAATAATAATAATAAAGAGAGAAATGTGGTATCCACATATAAATCAAGTATAAAAACCAAATGAGTATTCATATTTGAACTGACTGTTTATAGTTCACAATGCATGAGCAAAACCGAAAGTTTCTGTGATGACTGCCCTTGTACTGTTCACTATGTAACTTATTCATTATGTAAGAATTTGTTCTACATGTAAAAACTTGTTTGTTATGCCTCAGAAGATTGGAGACTGACAAAAATTAGGCTTGGGGTGGAATAATGATTGTGCATTGAGCATTGACTCCCCTATACAGAATTTTATTGTCGTTAACAACCATTTGATCAATAAATATGAGAGATGCCCTCACAAAAAAAAAAAAAAAAAAAAAAAAAAAGAAGGACAGACTTCCAATGGTAAAATAAATTAGTAACCGGGTTGTAATGTATAGCATAAGGAATATAGTCAAGATATTGTAACAGCCTGGTAGGGTGATAGCTGGAACCTAGAATTATGTATATAAATGTTTTATCAGTGTGTTGTACACTTGAAACTCATGTAATGTAATACTGTGTGTCAACTACCCTTCAATAAAAAATAATTATTTAAAAAAAAAAAAAAAAAAAAAAGAGTGATGGGAAATCTTTGAAGGACTATCAAAGGGGGAGTGAGTCATATGGCCTGATTTATTTATTTGTGAAAATAAACTTTATGTTTTGAAGCAGTTTTACATTCACAGCAAAAAAAAAAAAAAAGAAAAAAAAGAAAAAAAAAAACTGTAATACAAAAACTGAACCACAGAGTAAGTTGCAGACAACTTACCCTCAGACAAATGTCAGTTATGGAACCAACAAGGGATTAAAGGATCAAGACTCTCATTCCTGTTCCAGATGGTAACCAAACAGCCCATAATTTACAGTAGTAAGATAGGGCTGAATTTAAAAGAATAGTATACATAGTCTGTAGTCAGCACACTAGGATAGCACTGTGGTCAAAAATCTTTTCTGGGTCAGTTAATACAGAGACACAACTCTGGCCTAAGATGACATATGACTCTAAGAAACCACAAATAATGTGATGTGACTGATTGATAAGACTATAGGTTGAACTGTGTCCCTCCAAAAAAGGTATGTTGAAATCCTAACATCCAGTAACTCAGAAAAATGACCTTATTTGGAAATAGGGTCTTTACAGAGGTAACTCACTTAAAATAAGGTCAGTAGGGTGGGGCCTAATCCAATAGGATTGGGTTCTAATAAAAAGGGGAAATTTGGACAAATAGACAGAAGGAAGATGATGTGAAGACACACTGGGAAAAGTTGGCGATGTGACTGAAGCGATGCATTTACAAGCCAGCGATGGCCAGTAAACACCAGAAGCTAAAAGAGACAAGGAAGGATTCTGCCTTAGAGGTAAAGAGGACAGAGAGAGCATGGCCCTGCCAACACCTTGATTTTGGACTTGGGGCCTCCAGACTGAGAGAAAATAACGTTCTCATTTTAAGTCAACAAATGTTTTGGAAATTTGTTGAAGCAGCTGTAGAAAATGAACGCAATGACATAAAGGAAACAAATCAAAGATTTGGGGATATGGACCTTAGATTAAATCTATTATAAAAATATGTTTCCCATTTACCCACCGCAAGAAAGGTTCAGAAGACTAACTTTAATTCTTAAGGAAGTACTTAGATAAAGAAAAAAATCTTTTAAATACATTTTATTGACTCTTCTCTCTAGGCAAGGAACACTAATGAAAGAGGCTGTAACTAAAATGAGTTCCCTGCTCTCTGTGGGGTTGGGAGAACCCTGAGATCAGGTAAGAGCATTTATTGCCAAAGCAACGTTGGTAGGGTTACCTAACTGACAACAGAGCAGAAGAAAAACTGGATCTCCATGATAGTCATCCACAGGACTTATTTGATTCAAAAAGTCAAAGACAAGAAATAAACAAAAAAATCTTCCAAGTTTAGTGAAAGGAGATGTTAACTTTCTTCAAAGTGCTATGTCCCCATTTTCACATGTAGCTGTACACCAAGGAAAGAGAAATACCCACAACATTGAGTAATTACTGAATGATGGCTATAAGATAATAATATGGGGCTACAGAACCTAACCACAGTTCATTGGTTCACAGCTAAGGCTCATGGAGATGAAATACTAAACAGGAATTTGAATCCACTCTATCTTGGACCCAATGGAATCCCAAACCTATCCCAAAGCTAGGTTAGTCCCTGAATAACCACAGTACTGAATAACTTCCCTTCACAGCTCTTGACAGGTCAGGAAGCCTATTTTGGTAGAAAAGGACAAGTTCAAGACTTTGGAGAACTCCACCAATGATACTCTCCTCCAAGAAAATGAAAAGCTTCATCACATCTCAAAAAATCACAAAGACTCATGTCACCATTACAACACGAAAGCAGCAGTGATCCTACATATTGCATTCTATAGTTTGAGCATTGCAAAAGTCTGAAAGCTCTTCAAAAAATGACAATGCATTATAATCAAATGGTGATGCTAAATGCAGCTGCTGTTTTATTCTCTTTACTGAAATAAATAAAGCGCTGCCTTGGCTATCTGAGATGCATCCAGCAGCAGGACCCTTATGAAATTTGCTTAGATTCCTGGGGGCATCCAGGTTTCTGTTCTTTCTGAAACCTGATTCTTCTACTTTACTTTTTCTTTGTTGCAGGACTAAATCAAAGAGTTTCTTTTTCTTGAACCAATAGACAGTAAACTGCCAACAAGATATCCCATCACTTCCAAACACCATTATAGTATCTAATTCCTACAAGCAAGGGCATTCTCGTACATAACCACAGTTAACCATCAAAATCAGGAAATTAACACTGATACCATACTACCATCTAACCCATCAATCTCAAATTTCATAAATTATTCTGTAATTATAATAAAAGGATAAAATTTAAGATCCCTTATTATATTACATATCACGTCTCTTTAGTCTCTCAATCTGGAAAAATTCCTCACTGTTTCCTCCATGAATTTTAGAAGCACTACCAGGCCAATAATTTCAAGAACACCCCTCAGTTTGGGTTTGTTTCAAGTTCCTCATGCTTGTATTCAAATTATGCATTTTTGGAAGGAATATCACAAAGTGTTAAATATAATCTCATTGCAGACAGTATACAATTTCAATCTGCACCATAAAAAGTCATGCTACCTTTGATCACTTGATTATGGTGGTGTCTATTAGTATTCTTCATTATAGGCTTTTTCCTTTTGTAAATAATAAGCATTACATAGGGAGATAAACTGAAACAATGTAAATACGCTTGTAATGGGTTAAATGGTGTCTCCCCCAATAAGAGTCATGTTCACCCAGAACCTGTGAATGTGACCTTATTCGTGAAAAGGGTCTTTGCAGACGTATTTAGGTTAAAGATGTTAAGAAGAGTTCAACCTGGATTAGAGTAGGCCCTAAATCCAAAGACAAGTGTCCTTAGAAGAGAAGACACAGGGGAGATGACAGAAAAGACACTGGAGGCTGAATGATGCATTTACAAGTCAAGAAATGCCAAAGATTCCTGGCAGCCACTAGGAAGTAGAAGGAAGCATGAAACAGATTCTCCCTCAGAGCCTCCAAAAGGAAATCAACTCTGCTAACACCTTGATTTCAGACTTCTGGCCTCCAAAACAATGAGAGAATAAATTTCTTTTATTTTAAGTCACCTAATTTGCGTTAATTTGTTAGAACATATCTGGGAACATAATATAATTCAGTTCCTCAAATTTTCACCCACTAGTTTCAGCAATCATCGATGTTTCTTGGCTGAATCAATTATTATGGTTATCAAATGTGACTCTGTAGTTCTATTATTTTTTCTACATTTACTAGTGGACTTCACTGTAAAGAAAAGCCTTACATCACCTTTATTCCTAATAGCCAAAAACTGCAGACAACCCAAATGTCCATCAATAAATGAGTGGATATACAAGATACAAACAATAGGATATTACTCAAATCTTAAAAAGGAAGAATATTCTGACACATTTTACAATGTGCATGAACATTAAAGACATTTTGCTAAGTGAATGCATACAAAGGAACAAACCTTGTATGATTCCAATTATATTAGGTACCTAATAGTAGGCAAATTCATAGCAACACTAAGTAAAATCAAGGTTACCAGGAGCTGGGGAAGACAGTAATGGGGAATTATTGTTTAACGGGTATACAGAGTTTCTCTTTGGGATGATGAACAAGTTCTGAAAATGGATAGTGGCACAATACTGTGAATTGTACACTTAAAACTCCCTAATGGTGAATCTTATGTGTATTTTACCACAGTTTTTAAAAGGGGAAAAAAAAATTTTAATTAGAAAACAGGTAAGAAAGCTAATTTAACATTAAGCCTTAAAAAGGCTTAAGAAAGCCATAAAAATACAACTAAATTAGCAGTTGCTTTGCACAAGGAATTGGTCAGCCCTAAGAGAATAATTATGAGATGTGTAAGGCAGTATCTTTGTCCCCAAAGACTTCTCAAGATTTAGCTGCAAGGCAGACAAAATATAATGGTTACCTCACATTGGTCTGTGTGATCTTTATAGGGATTTCACAAAACCAAAAGTATTTTCGTAATAATTCTAATAATTTGCCCTTTCACTGTGTTAACATTTGCACTGATGGTTCAAAAGCAATGGTTAGTAGAATTGCTGGAGCATTAGGAATGAAGGCAGTGGCACTAAAATGAACTAGTAGTCACTGTATTCTCCATAGCCACTCAGAGTCAAAAAAACAAAAAAAGGTAAACTAGTTTCACTTAAGAATGTCCTTGATCATGCAATAAAAATTAATTCATATATTTTTAATATTCTGTATGACAAAAAAGGAAGTATACACAACAGACTTCTCTTCGCATATTATGGCTGTCCAGAGAAAAAGTACTTGTGGTTGTATCAGTTATGAAATGAACAAACTACATTTTTCATGGACCACCATTTTCATTTTTTCTTTTTATTTAACTGGGGCTTAAAAAGTCCCATTTTGGAAAATATGCATCCACTACAATGAACTAGACAGTTTCCCAATCTAAAGACTCTCTGATGAGATCAGTGATATTAACAAATGTGTTTTGACACTGTATACTAAAGTGCATCAATACTTGAAATTTCTGCATCACTCAGTGAACCATTTTTTTCCCAATGACTAATACACCCTGTCACAAAATCACACATGGGTAAAAGATTCATTCAAAGTGCAAGAGAGACCAACAGATCTTAATGTAAAAATACAAAAAGTTTATTGATAAGGTTTCAGATTCCAGTTTGACTAACCTTTAAGAAACTTTTGGTGTAGAATACCCACAATTATCTGAAAAGACTAATAAACCATTCCACCGTTTTCCTACTACGTGTATGTGTGAGGCTGCCTTTTCTTTACATACTTCAACCAGACAACATAGCACAACAGACAGAATGCAGAAGCAGATAGAGACTATTTATTTCAGTATTTATTTTGGAAAAATGTCATTTTTCATTTTAAAATAGATTAACATATAATAAGTTTATATTTTAATGTATTATAATTTTTGTAATTTCTCATATAGTAAATATATGTGTAGAAATAGAAACAAAAGCTTTTTGGGGTCCTCAATCACTTAAGAGTACAAAAGGTTCTGAGGGTAGAAAGTATGAGAACCACTGTTGTCACCCAATGAGCACTACAAAAGTAGAAACACAGGATACTTAATGCTAAAATGAACAAAATTCCCCACAGAAGAAAACATACTGTCTTAGAGCCGGAGGAGTATATTCTTCAGCTCTTTTTTAAGTTGAGAGGGGGAAATTAAAAAAACTGGGATGTTTCCACGTGCCCTGGGAAAAAGGTGAATAGCCTAATGTGACACAAATGTGAATAACAGATAAAACTGAATAGGGACTCGTAAATTCGACTGGGAAGGACTTGGTGTGTAGATTACAAACTGCAGTTTACTTTATAGAAAATGAGGAGCTAACCATGAATTTGGGAGTGAAGTACAATTTTTAAAAAGAAACCTTATAACATATATTTTAGAATAAATAACACGCATTCACATTTAATAGTATAGTCCCTGCTTTATTAAAAATGTTCAAGTAACAGGGTTTATACTTGATCATTTTAGTTCAAACATATGGCAAATACACGTTGCTCCAACTAAACTACAAAATAAACAGGACTCTAAATAGTTCTTTATGTCTAATCAGCCTCTATTTTGTTGTCTGGCTGTTCACTTCCAGTCGCTCTGCAGGCAATGAAATAACATATTTCTGGAATATACTGCAGTGCTTTCAGCTCTGCTCCGCCTACACAAAAAAACAAAACAAATCTATAATAGGGGCCTCGGGGATTGGATGAGAAACGCCTCCCACAGGCGGACTGGCTGTTCTCTGAGTCAATCAAATAATTCTTGGCAGAAAGCCAGGCAAATAGAAAACAGGCTTTTAAAGAAGCTGGTCTTCAATTCTTTGACAATATCTTTTTTAAATGTTCTGTATTTGACCAGTCTTTACAATCTTGACAGTCTTCTCTATGTTCTCTCTCCCTTGGCTGAAAATAAAGCAACATTATACAACCAAAAACAAGAGGATTTCTTTAATCACAGATTTACCTTTTCTCTAAGAAAGATTCATGCCATTCATTTCATAGCAATGACAAGCAACTACAACTCTGTATGGTAACATGTTGGGTACAGAAACATTGGTTGCTTTAGCAAACATTAAAGTTTAGACGAAACTACATCAAATTTTTATAAATAAAGTTCTCTATTTCCTTTTACCGTATCAGTTATTCCTTAACTCTTGCAACTTTGACCGGCAGTTACAAATTCTAAATACTTTGAAGTAGGAAATGTTGAGAACTATCTGACAGCAATTAGCTACGGCAACTACCTCCAAAAAAAGTGTAATTTTAAAACGCCCTAAAAACATTTAAAACATACCCCTAACATGGGGCCAATTTAAAGAGGTAACAACGCATTCCGCGCATTTATTTTCCATAAGCACTTCAAGCATAAAGATCCTAATAACATTTTGTACTCACTGTAACCCAATTCCTTCCCAGACATTAAGTCGCTGGACGATTACATTTTAGCCTTTCTAAATAAGCTTACAGTTTACTCCAACTACCAGCCTCCTGCGCTCAATCTGGAGCACTGACACCACCGGTAGGAGACAACCGACAGGGACAAGTTATTCAAGAGCAAAATTATGACAGATTCTAAGGAAACACTGTAATTGGACCGTCTCCCGCTTCCTTCGCGTGGCGGATAGTAATAACTCTTCAATACACCTTTTGGCCAAACTCTGGCGCCAGGTTTCAAACATGTTTCGCTGGTTGTCACCAAAGCGATGCCGCCAAGGGAGAAGACTGTTCCCCATTGATCCTTGGTGGACAGAAATGACGGGAAGAGCAGTTGCAGGGAGACAACGATCCTGTGTTCCTAAGGACCTTCTATATGCCCAGACCTGCACCCCGAAAGCACTGTGTGCCCGAGAAGTCTTCACTCCCACCCGTGTACACTTTGATAGGGCTCTCGGTGCCGGGGGCCCACGCGGTGCTGATGCTATAAAAGCCCTCAACTAACTGAAAAAGAAGCGGGCGCCAAACAAGCCAGGGAACTTACCCAGTTTCTTCCACATGGCGAGGTGACAAGCGAGAAAGCCTTTGCGGATGGCAGCGCAAACCTTCGCCGGCTCGGACGAGGTGAACCCCTTCTGCTTCTTGATGAAATCCCACAAGTGCTCCCGGGCAAACTGTGCCGCCTCTCGCCCGCCGTGCCCGTCGCACACGGCGAAAAACGCCACCGAGGAACGGCGGCGGCAGCGGCGGCCGGGAGCTGGCGAGGGCCCAGGGTCCGGGGGCAGGTCGCGAGTTTCTCGGGCTGCCACCGCGGGGCCTTTCCCCAGGACTTCGCTGGCGGCAGCCGGCGGTGACAGCTGCGGAGGTGACGGTTGCGAGAGCGACCGCCGCGGCGAGGGCTTTTCTTCAGCCGTCGGCTCGGGCTCCACCACAATTTGTGTAACGTCCTCCATGTACTTCCTCCCGCCCTGGTCAGAGAAGACGCTCACTCCCAGCGAGTACAGCCCCGCCATGGCGGGCTGGCCGGGATCCCGCCGGTCCCACGCAGCCCGCCGAATAGCGGCGGAAGACACACTCGGCGCTCGCCGGCCAACTATTGTTTATCTTCGAAGACGCAGAAGCGGGGGAGGGGGCGGTACCGGAGGGGGGGCGCGCGATATCGGGACTTGTCCGCGAGAGCTGGGCCGGAGCGCCGGGACGAGAGGAACCAAGCAGCTGCGCCTGCGCAGCGCGCCTTCCCGAACGCCCGTGTCCACCACACAAATCAGACGTTCTCCCCGGTTGCCGTCACCCGGCTCTCTAGGCCCGACCAATCCGAAGTCGAGTCTGCGGGATCCCGCCCATCGCCCCCACCGCGCGCTCCTCCCTGCAATCGCCGCGCTTTTTCCTCGCGGCGCGGGCGCTGATCCCTTACGGAAGCCGCGCGAAACCCGGTTCGCTTACTCTAGCAGTGAGGGTTTTAGCCCTTGGGCTTTCTACGGATGCTGAGCCCTTTTCAAGCAACTTGGTGTGTCACTTTTTGGCTCAGTCCCAGGGATCGTAATGCCGCCTCCTGCCCTTGCGTGCCGGTGCGCCTGCAGGCAAAGCCGTTGAAGGCTCGAGCCTCCCACGAGGGTGGACAATCTGGGGGAAAGACCTGCCGGTCCTAACTGAAATGGCGGGAAAAAAAACCCTCACTTTGAAAGGTTCATTGGAAAAAGCATGGCACTCTTGAGCTGGATTCGGGTGGGACACCGACTGGGAGTTGAGTGAGGCAATCCAGTTAAGAAACTTGGGATATTTTCACCATCAGCTGCACTGCACAGTCTCGTTTCACACAACTAGGTGTGTCGGACATTTAAAAGGGTTATATTTTAATTAATTTTCAAACAGCTCCGCTATTGTCAAACGTAATACTTTTAGTGACGAGCCCTGGGTACAGCAGTTTGTTTACCTTTTCGGGAGCACCACTTGAAAATAGCTTACAAAAACTGCGAGTCGCTCCAGTGCTCTAACAATTTGGGTATCTTTCTATGCCGCTCAGCAGGTTACAATCTATGCGCTAAAATCTTGCACAGATTTCCATAATTAAAATAAACATTAGAGTGGGCAGGTTAGTATGTTCTTAGCAGCAAACGTTCTTGTCAATCAGTTTAAAGTTAACTCGTTTTTGGCAGCGTCACCATCAACTCTGTGCCCAGAAAAGTCTTCAAGATTTTCAAGTGGAATAATACTAGTACAGAAATGGGAATGGCAAAAATGTTCACACAAGCAACTGACACGAAAAATACAATTAGAAAAAAATCCTTATACCAGTAAAAATACAAATAAGCAAAAAGCTTAAAATGTAGAAAATATGAATAGATAAATTAAATTAGAAATATAGGCAAGGTATCCTCTACACCAAAATGCACTAGACCAGCTGGTCCAAGGGTAAAAATACTTGGGAAAAAAAATTCGAGCTTCTTTTGAAGGGTGATCATAATCCTGTAATAAAAACCTAAAAAATAACACTAGAAGGAAATCTATAAACCATATTTTATAACTATAAATGCAAAAATCCTCAATTAACTATTAAACATAATCCAATTACCTCTCTATACCACGAGACCTGCAAGAGAGAAGAGTTTGTGTAGCTCTTTATTATTCATCTTAAACAGTTTACCCATCTCCCCTCCCTACCTAAAGATTACAAAAAGACAATTTCATCATACTTTATAATCGTTTCCACTCAGTCTCAACCAACTGCCTCCAGGTCATCCACCATTATCACCCTGATTAGCATCTCTATGCTACCCTCCACTTCTATTAACCTGATTCTTTATTCCTCTCACCAACCATCCTCATCATTTCACTTCACACGTCAGATTTCAACATCTGTTATCAGCCATTTCCCCTTTATCCTTCAGCTCTTCTTTAAATGTTCCCATCAACTTCCTGTTCCAACTGAAAACTTGTTTATCAGCTAGCAAAACTACCTCCTTTGCAACTTTTCAAGTGTAGATTATTTTTCCTCTCGCAGATATTCTTATCTCCTCATGTTGCCTCCAAATCATTTCTCTTCCTCCTTCAAAAACCCTAGCTCTTTTAAATTTAATGCCTACTGCCACTACACCAAGATGCTGTCACCTACTGATCCCTAGTAACTTCCCCCTTCATTTGTTCATGGCTCACTGTCTTTCTTTCCTCCACTATTCTTGTCACTTCTCAGCCACTTCATTTTTCAAAATGTTATCCATATTTTTCATCCAACTCTTTGACTTCTCAATTCCTCAGCCTCCTCTTCACGGTGAGGTGGACTTGCTACAAATGTCCATCCCTCCATCTGTGTTCTAGATAATCTCTCCTCTCTCCTTGAGAGCTTTGCTCCACTGATATCCTTTCTCGCTCCTATCTCATTGATTTCTTCTTTTCTACTGGATCATTTCCATCTGTGTGCAACCAGTTCTGGTTCCTATTTTTTGAAAGGGTATCTCGCCGCGACCCTCAGCCCAGAACGACTCAAGAGACACTGGCGCACACAAGAGATTTTATTATCTGAATGAGAAAATGGCTGCCCTCAGAGAGAGGAAGCAGCAGCTCGTGGGTGAGGAAGCACGTTTTTAAGGAGCAGGGGGTACGGTGTGTTCTGCGTTGGTGATTGGATCTTAAGGGGTGGGTGACCATCTGGTCGTTGGGGATTGGATCTTAAGGGTCTTAGCGCGCCAGAATTTGCCTTCAATTTTTTTTTTTTTTTTAGATTATTTTTTATTGAAGGGCAGTTGACGCACAGTATTACATTACATTAGTTTCAAGTGTACAACACACTGATAAAACATTTATATACATAATTCTAGGTTCCAGCTATCACCCTACCAAGCTGTTACACTATCTTGACTATATTCCTTATGCTATACATTACATCCCGGTTACTTATTTATTTTACCATTGGAAGTCTGTCCTTTTTTTTTTTTTTTTTTTGTGAGGGCATCTCTCATATTTATTGATCAAATGGTTGTTAACGACAATAAAATTCTGTATAGGGGAGTCAATGCTCAATGCACAATCATTATTCCACCCCAAGCCTAATTTTTGTCAGTCTCCAATCTTCTGAGGCATAACAAACAAGTTTTTACATGTAGAACAAATTCTTACATAATGAATAAGTTACATAGTGAACAGTACAAGGGCAGTCATCACAGAAACTTTCGGTTTTGCTCATGCATTATGAACTATAAACAGTCAGTTCAAATATGAATACTGATTTGGTTTTTAAACTTGATTTATATGTGGATACCACATTTCTCTCTTTATTATTATTATTTTTAATAAAATGCTGAAGTGGTAGGTAGATACAAGATAAAGGTAGAAAACATAGTTTAGTGTTGTAAGAGAGCACATGTAGATGATCAGGTGTGTGCCTGTAGACTATGTGTTAATCCAAGCTAGACCAGGGCAATAAGACATCCACGTATGCAGAAGATTTCTCTCAGAACGGGGGGGTGAGGTTCTAAGCCTCACCTCTGTTGATCCCCAATTTCTCACCTGATGGCCCCCCTGCGACTGTGCCTGTCTTAGGTTGTTCCTCCCTTGAGGAATCTTACCCGTCTCTGGCTAACCAGTCATCTTCCGGGGCCATACAGGGAAATGTGAAGTTGGTAAGTGAGAGAGAAGCCTTATTGTTTGAAAAAGTTAGCTTTTTACTTCTTTGCATATTTATGCCCTGTGGCTTCTGTGCCCAGCATTTGTCTTGAGGTATCTTTACCACTTGGAAGAATTATGATACTCGGTAAATTTGATATGAGGCACGAATTCTATTTAAGGGTTGTAATTAGGAAGGAAGAAGAAAAGCTATAGAAGTAGCAGGCGGCAGAAAACCTGGGAAGATTGATTATTTCTTTGACATATCTTCTTGTAGAGTAACTTCAGCATGTATAGGTTTTAAGCTACTACTTAAATTGCACACACACATTAACATAATAGGAGTATAGTTACATAACCAAAGCATATCTGTAATTACCAGCCATCTGCAGTGAAACCAAGAAAACCAGTTAGGCACCTTAGGCATTTGTGAAAACTTATCTATGATATGGTGGATATTGTCCAACTGAACTTGAACAGTCTGAGAGAAATCAGACAAATTAAAACAACCCATTCCTGGGGACTGTTCACATGCCATATGTTCTTTTAACAATAAATAGTTTGTAGTTGTAAGACTTTGGAGCGCTACAATTTGCACTTCTCCAAATTCATGGTTGAGTTCCAACAGTATAGATCCAGTCCAATTTTGTTGTTTTACTGTATGCACAGGCCAGCTTAGATATCTCCTTCCTCATTCCCATGGCAGGTCCAGGAACTGGTGGGATGAGTGCATCTACAGCTGTAGCAGTGCGTGGATCTTTGTTGGGGTTTTTTGATGATCATCTTCTGGCATGAGTCTTCCAGAGGGTGCAGATGTTGGAAGTTCTTTTTCATATCGTATCTTAGTTCATTTTTGGGGTAGCCCAATTAGGCTTTGATCCTCTGTATAAACACAAACAGACCCTTTGCCTACACTTTTATATGCCCTTTATACCCTTGTGTAGAACTCGTTGGAGGTTACCACACAGGAACTGCCCTTTTTTTTTTTGCTATCACTAATCTAC
The DNA here is from genome assembly GCF_030020395.1 of Manis pentadactyla. Classification (NCBI taxonomy): domain Eukaryota; kingdom Metazoa; phylum Chordata; class Mammalia; order Pholidota; family Manidae; genus Manis; species Manis pentadactyla. Next base: position 155,264,872 of record NC_080022.1, on the reverse strand, counting down.
ACTTACATGACGAATATTATGTTTACTAGGCTCTCCCCTATACCAGGTCTCCCCTATAAACCCCTTTACAGTCACTGTCCATCAGCATAGCAAAATGTTGTAGAATCCCTACTTGCCTTCTCTGTGTTGTACAGCCCTCCCTTTTCTCCTACCCCCCCATGCATGTTAATCTTAATACCCCCCTACTTCTCCCCCCCTTATCCCTCCCTACCCACCCATCCTCCCAAGTCCCTTTCCCTTTGGTACCTGTTAGTTCATTCTTGAGTTCTGTGATTCTGCTGCTGTTTTGTTCCTTCAGTTTTTCCTTTGTTCTTATATTCCACAGATAAGTGAAATCATTTGGTATTTCTCTTTCTCCGCTTGGCTTGTTTCACTGAGCATAATACCCTCCAGCTCCATCCATGTTGCTGCAAATGATTGGATTTGCCCTTTTCTTATAGCTGAGTAGTATTCCATTGTGTATATGTACCACATCTTCTTTATCCATTCATCTATTGATGGACATTTAGGTTGCTTCCAATTCTTGGCTATTGTAAATAGTGCTGCAATAAACATAGGGGTGCATCTGTCTTTCTCAAACTTGATTGCTGCATTCTTAGGGTAAATTCCTAGGAGTGGAATTCCTGGGTCAAATGGTAAGTCTGTTTTGAGCATTTTGATGTACCTCCATACTGCTTTCCACAATGGTTGAACTAACTTACATTCCCACCAGCAGTGTAGGAGGGTTCCCCTTTCTCCACAGCCTCGCCAACATTTGTTGTTGTTTGTCTTTTGGATGGCAGCCATCCTTACTGGTGTGAGGTGATACCTCATTGTAGTTTTAATTTGCATTTCTCTGATAATTAGCGATGTGGAGCATCTTTTCATGTGTCTGTTGGCCATCTGTATTTCTTTTTTGGAGAACTGTCTGTTCAGTTCCTCTGCCCATTTTTTAATTGGGTTATTTGTTTTTTGTTTGTTGAGGCGTGAGAGCTCCTTATATATTCTGGACGTCAAGCCTTTATCGGATGTGTCATTTTCAAATATATTCTCCCATACTGTAGGGATCCTTCTTGTTCTATTGATGGTGTCTTTTGCTGTACAGAAGCTTTTCAGCTTAATATAGTCCCACTTACTCATTTTTGCTGTTGTTTTCCTTGCCCGGGGAGATATGTTCAAGAAGAGGTCACTCATGTTTATGTCTAAGAGGTTTTCGCCTATGTTTTCTTCCAGGAGTTTAATGGTTTCATGGCTTACATTCAGGTCTTTGATCCATTTTGAGTTTACTTTTGTATATGGGGTTAGACAATGGTCCAGTTTCATTCTCCTACATGTAGCTGTCCAGTTTTGCCAGCACCACCTGTTGAAGAGACTGTCATTTCGCCATTGTATGTCCATGGCTCCTTTATCAAATATTAATTGACCATATATGTCTGGGTTAATGTCTGGATTCTCTAGTCTGTTCCATTGGTCTGTGGCTCTGCTCTTGTGCCAGTACCAAATTGTCTTGATTACTATGGCTTTATAGTAGAGCTTGAAGTTGGGGAGTGAGATCCCCCCTACTTTATTCTTCTTTCTCAGGATTGCTTTGGCTATTCGGGGTCTTTGGTGTTTCCATATGAATTTTTGAATTATTTGTTCCAGTTCATTGAAGAATGTTGCTGGTAGTTTCATAGGGATTGCATCAAATCTGTATATTGCTTTGGGCAGGATGGCCATTTTAACGATATTAATTCTTCCTAGCCACGAGCATGGGATGAGTTTCCATCTGTTAGTGTCCCCTTTAATTTCTCTTAAGAGTGACTTGTAGTTTTCAGAGTATAAGTCTTTCACTTCTTTGGTTAGGTTTATTCCTAGGTATTTTATTTTTTTTTGATGCAATTGTGAATGGAGTTGTTTTCCTGATTTCTCTCTCTGTTGGTTCATTGTTAGTATATAGGAAAGCCACAGATTTCTGTGTGTTGATTTTGTATCCTGCGACTTTGCTGTATTCCGATATCAGTTCTAGTAGTTTTGGGGTGGAGTCTTTAGGGTTTTTTATGTACAGTATCATGTCATCTGCAAATAGTGACAGTTTAACTTCTTCTTTACCAATCTGGATTCCTTGTATTTCTTTATTTTGTCTGATTGCCGTGGCTAGGACTGCCTTCAATTTTAACAACAACAAAAAAACTTCCTTGAACCTTTATACCACCCCATTTCTCTGCTCTCCACAGGAAAAATTTTGAAGTTGCCCCTAACTAGATTCTACTTCCAATTTCTACTTGACAATTTCTCCTTAGCCCATTCTAGTCAAGCCGCCATTCCCATCATACTGTAAGACTGTTCTTGTGGCATAAACAAACCTCTGTTTCCAAAGCTAGTGATGACTTTACCGTTCTTACTACTGTGTGTTCCAACTGAAGCAGCAAGTGGAACCACTGTTACTTTTTTGAAACTTAGTAGCAGGTCACAGCATTGCTTTCTTCTTGAAATGTTCTTCTCTTGGTTTGAGAGCCCACACTTCCCTGGTTTTCTTCCAAATTGGTTGACAGACCGCTCTTCATTTTCATTTGCTGATTTCCTCCCAGCTAGACCTTACTTAGATTGTTGGGAGTGCCCAGGGCTTTGTCATGGGCTCTTTTCTCTACCTATGCATTCTCCCTGGGTAATGCCACTAGGTCCATAGCTTAAAAATTATGTGCTGATGACTCCCAAGTTTTTATCTCCAGTCCTGAGATATTTATATATCTAATCCCTGAATTGCAGATCCAATATGCAACTGCACACTTAACAGTTCCAAATAGATGTCTAATAGGCATTTCATCTTATCATGGCCATAGCAAACTTTTGATTTCTTCTCCGTATTTCCTCCTCCATCAGTCTTACCCGTATCAGTAAGCTTCACCAGTCACCACACTGTTCAAGCCAAGAAACATAGGAACTCTGTTCCCCTCTTACCTTCTACACCCATGTCCCCACTAATCCTTCTAATTCATCAGCAAATCATTTTGACTACATCTTCAGAAGCAATACTGAATCCATCACTTCTGTACGATAAATTTTAGCTGGAATAAGCAGGCAAAGAGAGGCAACAAAGGGCCAGGTAATTTATTTAAATACCCCCGGGTGAGGTTCCGTGGCCTTTTTGCCAGAGGTCAGAGAAGTCACGCCCGGTTAGGGAGGTGGGGCGCTTATAAGGGATTAGGAGGGGGAGGAGTGGGCAAGCTATCCTAACGGGTGTTGAGAGGTATGATTGGCTAAAGGTGGCATAATAGTCAACTAGAAACTTTTTTCTTTCCAAGAGGGAGGAGGCTGACATCCGGGTCTTAGTTGGCACATCAGGATGGAATTCAGGGAGAGCTGTCCCCTTTCCATATACGGCGCGGACTTTGGGGTCTGGTCTGTTCTCCCCCTATGGCATCTGTCTGTTCTGTTTCCATGTCCTTGTTTTTCCTTCCTCCAGCCTAACATTCCAGCCTTTTGGTCATAATGGGCGATGACTCAATCTGGCTACTTCTGGCTGACAAGGGGCGTCGTGGGGATTTGAGGCTGGTATTAGGCTGAAGGAGGGGGTTCAGTGGGAAGAGGTGCGTAACGGTGAAGTAACATCTGATTGGTGGCGACATGGGTCATCTGTGTTAGCCGCTGTTGGAGAAACCTGAGCACACAAGGGGCAACTAAGAGTAAACCACAAACCGTTATTAAGGGGCCCAGTAGGGGCATTAGCCAGCTGTTACGGGTGCCTGGAATTCTGGATTGAGTTTACATCTCAATGACTAGCATTGGGATTTAGTATAGATAAGACTGCATTATTGAAACAATACTTTTCTCTAAAATCACCCTGATTTTTATTAGAAGTAATTAGATTAAGAAAATAATTAAAAGTTGCCTTGATTATTTGCATAAGAGCAGCAAGAAGAGCAATTGATCACATGGGCTCTTTTAAATATGCTTTGCTGGAATTTTTTTTTTTTTTTTAGATAATTATTTTTTTATTGAAGGGTAGTTGACACACAGTATTACATTACATTAGTTTCAGGTGTACAACATAGTGATTCAACATTTATATACATGATAATTCTAGGTACCAGCTATCACCATACCAAGCTGTTACAATATCTTGACTATATTCATTACATCCTGGTTACTTATTATTTTACAAGTGGAAGTGTGCACTTTTTTTTTTTTGTCTGAGGGCATCTTTCATATTTAATGATCAAATGGTTGTTAACAACAATAAAATTCTGTATAGGGGAGTCAATGCTCAATGTACAATCATTAATCCACCCCAAGCCTAAATTTCGTCAGTCTCCAATCTTCTGAGGCATAACAAACAAGTTCTTACATGGAAAACCAATTCTTACATAGTAATTAAGTTCTTATATGGTGAACAGTACAAGGGCAGCCATCACAGAAACCTTCAGTTTTGCTCATGCATTATGGACTATAAACAGTCAGTTCAAATATGAATACTCATTTGGTTTTTATACTTGATTTATATGTGGATACCACATTTCTCTCTTTATTATTATTATTTTTAATAAAATGCTGAAGTGGTAGGTAGATACAAGATAAAGGTAGAAAACATAGTTTAGTGTTGTCAGAGAGTAAATGTAGATGATCAAGTGTGTGCCTGTAGACTATGTGTTAATCCAAGCTAGACAAGGGCAATAAAGCATCCACGTATGCAGAAGATTTCTCTCAGAATGGGGGATGAGGTTCTAAGCCTCACCTCTGTTGATCCCCAATTTCTCACCTGATGACCCCCCTGTGAGTGTGCCTTAGGTTGTTCCTCCCTTGAGGAATCTTACCCATCTCTGGCTAACCAGTCATCTTCCGGGGCCATACAGGGAAATGTAAAGTTGGTAAGTGAGAGTGAAGCCTTATTGTTTGAAATGGTTAGCTTATTATTTCTTTGCATATTTATGCCCTGTGGCTTCTGTGCCCAGCATTTGTCTTGAGGTATCTTTACCACTTGGAAGAATTATGATACTCGGTAAATTTGATATGAGGCACGAATTCTATTTAAGGGTTGTAATTAGGAAGGAAGAAGAAAAGCTATAGAAGTAGCAGGCGGCAGAAAACCTGGGAAGATTGATTATTTCTTTGACATATCTTCTTGTAGAGTAACTTCAGCATGTATAGGTTTTAAGCTACTACTTAAATTGCACACACACATTAACATAATAGGAGTATATCTGTAATTACCAAAGCATATCCGTAATTACCAGCCATCTCCAGTGAAACCAAGAAAACCAGTTAGGCACCTTAGGCATTTGTGAAAACTTATCTATGATATGGTGGATATTGTCCAACTGAACTTGAACAGTCTGAGAGAAATCAGACAAATTAAAACAACCCATTCCTGGGGAATGTTCACATCCTTTATGTTCTCTTAACAGTAAATAGTCTGTAGTTGTAAGATTTTGGAGCGCTACAATTTGCACTTCTCCTAATTCTTGATTGAGTTCCAAGAGTATAGATCCAGTCAAATTTGTTGTTTTACTGTATGCACAGGCCAGCTTAGATATCTCCTTCCTCATTCCCATGGCAAGTCTAGGAACTGGTGGGATGAGTGCATCTACAGCTGTAGCAGTGCGTGGATCTTTGTTGGGGTTTTTTGATGATCATCTTCTGGCATGAGTCTTCCAGAGAGGGCTGATGTTGGAAGTTCTTTTTCATATCGTATCTTAGTTCATTTTCAGGGTAGCCCAATTAGGCTTTGATCCTCTGTATAAACACAAACAGACACTTTGCTAACACTTAATATGCCCTTTATACTCTTGTGTAGAACTCATTGCAGGTTACCACACAGGAACTGCCCTTTTTTTTTTTTGGTATCACTAAACTACACTAACATGACGAATATTATGTTTACTAGGCTCTCCCCTATACCAGGTCCCCCCTATAAACCCCCTTACAGTCACTGTCCATCAGCATAGCAAAATGTTGTAGAATCCCTACTTGCCTTCTCTGTGTTGTACAGCCCTCCCTTTTCTCCTACCCCCCCATGCATGCTAATCTTAATTCCCCCCTACTTCTCCCACCCTTATCCCTCCCTACCCACCCATCCTCCCCAGACCCTTTCCCTTTGGTACCTGTTAGTCCATTCTTGAGTTCTGTGATTCTGCTGCTGTTTTGTTCCTTCAGTTTTTCCTTTGTTCTTATATTCCACAGATAAGTGAAATCATTTCGTATTTCTCTTTCTCCGCTTTGCTTGTTTCACTGAGCATAATACCCTCCAGCTTCATCCATGTTGCTGCAAATGGTTGGATTTGCCCTTTTCTTATGGCTGAGTAGTATTGCATTGTGTATATGTATCACATCTTCTTTATACATTCATCTATCAATGGACATTTAGGTTGCTTCCAATTCTTGGCTATTGTAAATAGTGCTGCGATAAACATAGGGGTGCACTGATCTTTCTCATACTTGATTGCTGCATTCTTAGGGTAAATTTCTAGGAGTGCAATTCCTGGGTCAAATGGTAGGTCTGTTTTGAGCATTTTGATGTACCTCCATACTGCTTTCCACAATGGTTGAACTAACTTACATTCCCACCAGCAGTGTAGGAGGGTTCCCGTTTCTCCACAGCCTCGCCAACATTTGTTGTTCTCTGTGTTGTGGATGGCAGCTATCCTTACTGGTGTGAGGTGATACCTCATTGTAGTTTTAATTTGCATTTCTCTGATAATTAGCGATGTGGAGGATCTTTTCATGTGTCTGTTGGCCATCTGTATTTCTGTTTTGGAGAACTGTCTGTTCAGTTCCTCTGCCCATTTTTTATTTGGGTTATTTGTTTTTTGTTTGTTGAGGCGTGTGAGCTCTTTATATATTCTGGACGTCAAGCCTTTATCGGATGTGTCATTTTCAAATATATTCTCCCATACTGTAGGGTTCCTTTTTGTTCTATTGATGGTGTCTTTTGCTGTACAGAAGCTTTTCAGCTTAATATAGTCCCACTTATTCATTTTTGCTGTTGTTTTCCTTGCCCGGGGAGATATGTTTAAGAAGAGGTCACTCATGTTTATGTCTAAGAGGTTTTTGCCTATGTTTTCTTCCAAGAGTTTAATGGTTTCATGACTTACATTCAGGTCTTTGATCCATTTTGAGTTTACTTTTGTATATGGGGTTAGACAATGGTCCAGTTTCATTCTCCTACATGTAGCTGTCTAGTTTTGCCAGCACCATCTGTTGAAGAGACTGTCATTTCGCCATTGTATGTCCATGGCTCCTTTATCAAATATTAATTGACCATATATGTCTGGGTTAATGTCTGGATTCTCTAATCTGTTCCATTGGTCTGTGGCTCTGCTCTTGTGCCAGTACCAAATTGTCTTGATTACTATGGCTTTATAGTAGAGCTTGAAGTTGGGGAGTGAGATCCCCCCTACTTTATTCTTCTTTCTCAGGATTGCTTTGGCTATTCGGGGTCTTTGGTGCTTCCATATGAATTTTTGAATTATTTGTTCCAGTTCATTGAAGAATGTTGCTGGTAGTTTCATAGGGATTGCATCAAATTTGTATATTGCTTTGGGCAGGATGGCCATTTTGACAATATTAATTCTTCCTAGCCACGAGCATGGGATGAGTTTCCATCTGTTAGTGTCCCCTTTAATTTCTCTTAATAGTGACTTGTAGTTTTCAGAGTGTAAGTCTTTCACTTCCTTGGTTAGGATTATTCTTAGGTATTTTATTTTTTTTGATGCAATTGTGAATGGAGTTGTTTTCCTGATTTCTCTTTCTGTTGGCTCATTGTTAGTGTATAGGAAAGCCACAGATTTCTGTGTGTTGATTTTGTATCCTGCAACTTTGCTGTATTCCGATATTAGTTCTAGTAGTTTTGGGGTGGAGTCTTTACGGTTTTTTATGTACAGTATCATGTCATCTGAAAATAGTGACAGTTTAACTTCTTTACCAATCTGGATTCCTTGTATTTCTTGGTTTTGTCTGATTGCCGTGGCTAGGACTTCCAGTAGTATGTTAAATAACAGTGGAGAGAGTGGGCATCCCTGTCTAGTTCCCGATCTCAGAGGAAATGCTTTCAGCTTCTCGCTGTTAAATATAATGTTGGCTGTGGGTTTATCATAGATGGCCTTTATTATGTTGAGGTACTTGCCCTCTATTCCCATTTTGCTGAGAGTTTTTATCATGAATGGATGTTGAACTTTGTCAAATGCTTTTTCAGCATCTATGGAGATGATCATGTGTTTTTTGTCTTTCTTTTTGTTAATGTGGTAGATGATGTTGATGGACTTTCGAATGTTGTACCATCCTTGCATCCCTGGGATGAATCCCACTTGGTCATGGTGTATGATCCTTTGGATGTATTTTTGAATTTGGTTTGCTAATATTTTGTTGAGTATTTTTGGATCTACGTTCATCAGGGATATTGGTCTGTAGTTTTCTTTTTTGGTGGGGTCTTTGCCTGGTTTTGGTATTAGGGTGATGTTAGCTTCATAGAATGAGTTTGGGAGTATCCCCTCCTCCTCTATTTTTTTGGAAAACTCTAAGGAGAATGGGTATTATGTCTTCCCTGTATGTCTGATAAAATTCCGAGGTAAATCCATCTGGTCCGGGGGTTTTGTTCTTGGGTAGTTTTTTGATTACTGCTTCAATTTCGTTGCTGGTAATTGGTCTGTTTAGATTTTCTGTTTCTTTCTGGGTCAATCTTGGAAGGTTGTATTTTTCTAGGAAGTTGTCCATTTCTCCTAGGTTTCCCAGCTTGTTAGCATATAGGTTTTCATAGTATTCTCTAATAATTCTTTGTATTTCTGTGGGGTCCGTCGTGATATTTCCTTTCTCGTTTCTGATACTGTTGATTTGTGTTGACTCTCTTTTCTTCTTTATAAGTCTGGCTAGAGGCTTATCTATTTTGTTTATTTTCTCGAAGAACCAGCTCTTGGTTTCATTGATTTTTGCTATTGTTTTATTCTTCTCAATTTTATTTATTTCTTCTCTGATCTTTATTATGTCCCTCCTTCTGCTGACCTTAGGCCTCATCTGTTCTTCTTTTTCGAATTTCGATAATTGTGACATTAGATCATTCATTAGGGATTGTTCTTCCTTTTTTAAATATGCTTAGATTGCTACATACTTTCCTCTTAAGACTGCTTTAGCTGTGTCCCACAGAAGTTGGGGCTTAGTGTTGTTGTTGTCATTTGTTTCCATATATTGCTGGATCTCCATTTTGATTTGGTCATTGATCCATTGATTATTTAGGAGCGTGTTGTTAAGCTTCCATGTGTTTGTGAGCCTCTTTGCTTTCTTTGTACAGTTTATTTCTAGTTTTATGCCTTTGTGGTCTGATAAGTTGGTTGGTAGGATTTCAATCTTTTGGAATTTTCTCAGGCTCTTTTTGTGGCCTAGTATGTGGTCTATTCTGGAGAATGTTCCATGTGCACTTGAGAAGAATGTATATCCTGTTGCTTTTGGATGTAGAGTTCTATAGATGTCTATTAGGTCCATCTGCTCTACTGTGTTGTTCAGTGCTTCCGTGTCCTTACTTATTTTCTGCCCGGTGGATCTGTCCTTTGGCGTGTGTGGTGTGTTGAAGTCTCCCAGAATGAATGCATTGCAGTCTATTTCCCCCTTTAGTTCTGTTAGTATTTGTTTCACATATGCTGGTGCTCTTGTGTTGGGTGCATATATATTTAGAATGGTTATATCCTCTTGTTGGACTGAGCCCTTTATCATTATGTAGTGTCCTTCTTTATCTCTTGTTACTTTCTTTGTTTTGAAGTCTATTTTGTCTGATATTAGTACTCAACCCCTGCTTTCTTCTCGCTGTTGTTTGCTTGAAATATGTTTTTCCATCCCTTGAGTTTTAGTCTGTACATGTCTTTGGTTTTGAGGTGAGTTTCTTGTAAGCAACATATAGAGGAATTTGCTTTTTTATCCATTCTATTACTCTATGTCTTTTGATTGGTACATTCAGCCCATTAACATTTAGGGTGACTATTGAAAGATATGTACTTATTGCATTGCAGGTTTTAAATTTGTGGTTACCAAAGGTTCAAGGTTAGCCTCTTTAGTATCTTACTGCCTAACTTAGCTCGCTTATTGAGTTGTTATATACACTGTCTGGAGATTCTTTTCTTTTCTCCCTACTTATTCCTCCTCCTCGATTCTTCATATGTTGGGTGTTTTGTGCTGTGCTCTTTCTAGGAGTGCTCCCATCTAGAGCAGTCCCTGTAAGATGTCCTGTAGAGGTGGTTTGTGGGAAACAAATTCCCTCAGCTTTTGTTTGTCTGGGAATTGTTTAATCCCTCCATCATATTTGAATGATAATTGTGCTGGATACAGTATCCTTGATTCAAGGCCGTTCTGTTTCATTGTATTAAATATATCATGCCATTCTCTTCTGGCCTGTAGGGTTTCTGTTGAGAAGTCTTATGTTAGCCTGATGGGTTTTCCTTTATAGGTGACCTTTTTCTCTCTAGCTGCCTTTAAAACTCTTTCTTCCTCCTTGATCTGTGCCATTTTAATTATTATGTGTCTTGGTGTTGTCCTCCTTGGATCCTTTCTGTTGGGGGTTCTGTGTATTTCCGTAGTCTGTTCGATTATTTCCTCTCCCAGTTTGGGGAATTTTTCAGCAATTATTTTTTCTAAGATACTTTACATCTCTTTTCCTCTCTCTTCTTCTTCTGGAACCCCTATAATACGGATATTGTTCCTTTTGGATTGGTCACACAGTTCTTTTAACATTGTTTCATTCCTGGAGATCCTTTTGTCTCTCTCTATGTCAGCTTCTATGCGTTCCTGTTCTCTGGTTTCAATTCCTTCAATGGCCTCTTGCATCCTATCCATTTTGCTTATAAACCCTTCCAGAGTTTGTTTCATTTCTGCGATCTCCTTTCTGGCATCTGTGATCTCCCTCCGGATTTCATCCCATTTCTCTTGCGTATTTCTCTGCATCTCTGTCAGCATGCTTATGATTCTCATTTTGAATTCTCTTTCAGGAAGACTGGTTAGGTCTGTCTCCTTGTCTGGTGTTGTCTCTGTGATCTTTGTCTGCCTGTAGCTTTGCCTTTTTATGATGATAGGAATAGTTTGCAGAGCTGGGACGAGTGACGGCTGGAAGAACTTCCCTTCTTGTTGGTGTCTGGCCCTCCTCTCCTGGGAGAACAGCGACCTCTAGTGGCTTGTGCTGCGCAGCTGCACGCAGATAGGATTTCTGCTTCCTGCCCGGCTGCTATGGAGTTTATCTCTGCTGTTGTTGTGGGTGTGGCCTGGTTCGGGCCTCTCTCCAACATGGTGGAGTCGCGTTGGAGGGGGAGCGGCCTGGAGGCTATTTATCTCCGTAAGGGGCCTCCCTGCTCCCTGCAGCCCAGGGGTTAGAGTGCCCAGAGATCCCCGGATTCCCTACCTCTGGATTAAGTGTCCCACCCTGCCCCTTTAAGACTTCCAAAAAGCACCCGCCAAAACAAAACAACGACCACAAAAAAAAAAAATTAAAATTAAAATTAAAAAAAAAAAAAAAAAGTGGCCACTCATCTTTCTTTATTCTCCAGTGCCAGCCTCAGGCATCTGCTCACTGTTCTTGCTGCCCTGTTTCCCTAGTATTTGGGTCTCTATCCCTTTAAGACTTCCAAAAAGCGCTCGCCAGAACAAAACAGCAAAAAATAATAATAATAATGGTCGTGTGCTTTTCTGGTGTCCTCTGGCGCCAGGCAACCGGTGCCCGCTCACTGTTCTTGCTGCCCTGTTTCCCTAGTATTGGGGGCCCTATCCCTTTAAGACTTCCAAAAAGCTCTCGCCAAAACAAAACAGCAAAAAAAAAAAATGGTCACGCGCTTTTCTTATGTCCTCCGGCACCCGGCCTCCAGTGCCCGCTCACTGTTCTTGCTGCCCTGTTTTTCTCTTATCCAGGGCCCTGCACTCTGGCCCGGATGGCTGGGGCTGGGTGTTCGGCAGTCCTGGGCTCCGTCTCCCTCCCGCTCTGCCTATTCTTCTCCCGCCGGGAGCTGGGGGGATGGGCGCTCGGCCAGGGCTTGTATCTTACCCCCTTCGCGAGGCGCTGGATTCTCTCAGGTGCGGATGTGGTCTGGATATTGTCCTGTGTCCTCTGGTCTTTATTCTAGGAAGGGTTGTCTTTGTTATATTTTCATAGATATGTGTGGTTTGGGTGGAGATTTCCGCTGCTCTATTCATGCCGCCATCTTCCACCCCTCTCCTGGTGGAACTTTTTGTAAGGAATTTGAGATTGAACTTTTAAGGGCTTCTTGAGGCTAGAAAGCCAATCCAGACTTGCCATCAGGTTGTGCATGCAGTACCTATAGATTTGGGTGAATTCCTCTCTTCTTGAGGTTCCTATACCTGCCAGGAAGTGACCTTCTTTACTTACCTGGTAAGGCTGCCAGGAACTCTGTAAGCAAGGTACCAGGCCAGTTTCTTAAGGGGCTTTGTTGGCTTTATAAAGTAAATCTTAGTTCCTTAAAGCTGTCTGTTGTTATCTGAGTTTACACACATGTCTCTAAGGTATGACATTCCAGTCAAAGCCTTGGTAATATAACCAGTGATTTTAATTGGTTCTCTTACAAGGAAAGCAGATTGTTATTGAACTTGTGCAAATAAATATACTGCCATGAAATATAAAAATAGTTACTGAGAGTTTTTAAATTCTGGAGGGATCAAGTAGAGAGAAAAATAAAGTTTCAATTCTGCTTATAAAGGCAGTCATTTACTAAACTGTTGTCAGCTTAAGAGAAAAAGCTTAAAACACTTTATCAACACCATTTCAAACAAAAAGCCACCAAAATCATCTTCCTTAGTTTACTTAATCTTATGAAACCAATACCTGTTCTGCTGAAATCTACTTCTTTACTAGTGTAGGAGTAATAAAACAGTGACTATAAATGGCAAAAGACTTACAAATTACAAGTTAAAGATCTGATGAGAGCTTACTGTAAGACAGTTGACATAAGGAAATTCTGATATTTCTGTAATAAAAAACATTCAGTAACAAAGTTCAGCATCATTCCCTTTGACAGTGCTTTCCAGGTAATTAAGCAGGTAATTATATATCAGGTAAATCATTTTTGGAAATGTGCTTCATAGCACAATTTCTTATTAGGCACAAAATATGTCTATATAACTTAGCAAACTTTAAGAATTTTGGTTACTACAAAAATTCTCAGGCTGTTTGCATATATATATATATACTCTTATACATTAGTACAGTATTATTATTAAGATATTTCTTTGCTAGGCTTGTTTACTTATTTTTAGCAACTATGCTAGATTACTTACAAAACTTTTACTGAATGTTAGACAAAGCTAAGCTTTTAAGCATTTTATTCTTAAAAGATTTAGCAGATAACATTGACTTAAATGACCTTAGGTAAACTTAGGCAGCTGATAACAAGGACATGCCCGCCTCAGCTAAACTCAAATTAGCTTTCATGCTTAACATTTTTTACTACTAGATTCTCTGGAAGTTCCAGAATGCTCAATCTTCACAATTGCTTGTTTTTAAATAAAATATTTTTCATTTATACACTTAGACACACAAACGTACAAACTGAGATACAACGACTACAGTCAGCAACACTTTTTTCATAAAAACTTATACACAGATAGACAAACTGATACAAAGACTTAAGTTACTGATATCTAATTGCCATTTCTCTTCTCAGCTTCTTGTCTGTGGCTTCTGGAACTAGAGGGCAGGAGGAGCATGTTCCGGTGGGGGAAGAGGGCAGTGAAGGTGGAAGGAGAGGGGGAGGGGGTGGTGCAGCCACCGGAAGAGGAGAGCAGGACAGCGGCATGGTTGAGAATGCAGGACTTTAAGATGGAGGCGACACGTGGGAAGACAAAGGACTTAGAGATGGTGGTGGAGAGAGGGTGAGGGGATTGCGAGCTGAGGGAGGTGGGCGACTGAGGTTTTCTGGCGGATCTGAAAAGGAAGGACTGAGCAGAGTAAGAGGCTGACAATCTTTAACTGGAGATCGGGCCAGAAGAACCTGAGTTATAGAACACTTAACATAAAGGTTTTGATGGGAGTGCAAAGTCCAAAAAGCCTCCACATATGGGATTTCATTCTACTTTCCGCTCCGGTGGCAATAATCAGTTGTCAGTGAGTAGGCTAAAATCAAAAGTTCCCTCAGGGGGCCAGCGAGATTGGTTGTCCAAGAGATACTGAGGCCCGGCCTCAGAGCAAAGGAAGACTAACTTACGTTTGTGGACTTCCCGGGACAAACAGAGTAGCCAGATTAGAAATGAGACACTGCAGTGGGGTCTGAGCCTCTGCTTTCATGGGCTGGTTCCTCATGTCTGCGCTCACTTCCCAAAAAACATCCCGCTGAGAGGAGCGCCCAGCATCCCAAGTGCACCAAGTCAGGGGAGACGGCCTGGGAGTCTCGGTGAGGGACGTCTCCCCCACCACAGGGCCAGGGGCGAGTATCCCAGATACTCGCAATGGATGGGCTGAATGCCCAGACCTGGACGTAGCTATGATTTCGGACTAACCAGGTGAAATGGAGTTAGGAAGAGAAGCAGACCGGGGGAAACTGAGGGACTCACCGGAAAATAATCTACGCAGCGGAGAGCAGGGTGAGGTCCCGGGTCGGGGAAGGAGGGGGCGGGGCCGCTGGTGGCCAGTCAAGTCCTCGCGCTCACATGCCTCCCAGGTTTCGGCACTATATGTAAGATAAATTCTAGCCGAAATAAGCAGGCAAAGAGAGGCAACAAAGGGCCAGGTAATTTATTTAAATACCCCCGGGTGAGGCTCCGTGGCCTTCTTGCCAGAGGCCAGAGAAGTCACGCCCGGTTAGGGAGGTGGGGCACTTATAAGGGATTAGGAGGGGGAGGAGTGGGCAAGCTATCCTAACGGGTGTTGAGAGGTATGATTGGCTAAAGGTGGCATAATAGTCAACTAGAAACTTTTTTCTTTCCAAGAGGGAGGAGGCTGATATCCGGGTCTTAGTTGGCACATCAGGATGGAATTCAGGGAGAGCTGTCCCCTTTCCATATACGGCACGGACTTTGGGGTCTGGTCTGTTCTCCCCCTATGGCATCTGTCTGTTCTGTTTGCATGTCCTTGTTTTTCCTTTCTCCAGCCTAACAGCTTCTATTGTCTCTACCTTTGCCATCCCAGTTCAAGCCACTATTACCTCTCACTGGGACCAGTACTTTAATTGTCTCACAAAACTACTTTCTTTCATTCTTGGCCCTCTGTAATCCTTTTTTCCACTACTATTGGGAGCTTTCAAAACCACAAATCAGATCAAATCATTCCCCTACTCGGTATACTCCATGACTTCCCATCACATTTAAAATAATATGCAAACTCCTTACAAAGGTCTACATGATCTATTTGGTCCCTAAATGTTTGTCTAACATTTCATAACAGTTTCCCCCTTCCCCACTACCCTCCGCCTTCACTGGCTTTCTTTTGCTCTTGGAACTGGCCAAGCTGTTAGGGACCTTAAGGCTTTCTGCATTAGCTGTGTTCTTCCACCTCTAACAGCTTTACAAGGCTGGATTAATATTGCTATTCAAATCTCACTTAAATATTAAGGGACTCTCCTAACCATCCAGTCTAAAGTAGCCACCCAATATTTCTATCATATAATTCTCTTTCAACTCTCTGCAAATGACTTCTCACTACCTGATCTTTTTCGTTTGTTTGCTTATTTACTATCTCTCTTGATCAGAAATAGGCTCCGTGAGAACATGTCTTGTTCATCCCATGAGCCTAGGACAAAACGCTGCTATGTGAATTGATTAATTAATTTAGCAAGAAATGTGTAAAATAGTATGAAGAAAACTATGAAACTTTACTAATGGAAACAATAAGTCCCTGAATAACTAGAAAACATGCTACCTTCTGAGATGAGAAACTTAATTTGTTCCGAATTTACAAATTTATTATAATTTTAATAAAAATCCCAACTAGATTATTTTTTTACTTGACAAGTTGATTGTAAAATTTATCCAGAAAAGAGATAAGAATAGCCAAAAATGTTATTGAAAAAGAATATTAAAATGGTTAGCTGTCCTGCTTCTATCAGAATATTTTATAAAATTGGCAATGGCCAAATGGACCAATGGAATAGAAAATAGAGTCCAGAAAGGGATCAATATATACATGTGAAGGAGATGTGATGGATATGGCATTTCAAACAATTGAGGAAAGGATTTATTATTTACTAACTAATGTTAGGACACCTGGTATCCCTTTGTTGGGACAACTCCATCCTTGAGGGGAAGAAAAAGGTGAAGTCCTTAATGTTAAACAAAATGGCAGCTTTAAAATAAAATGGCAGGTGGATTAAAGAGCTAAATTAAGAAAAAAAATGTAAGAGTGGAAGAAGAAACAATGACATTTTCTGACCTATCAGATTTGCAAACATCTTTTAAATCTGATAATATGTAGGGCTGGAAAATGTGTAGAGACAAGCATGTTCATTAACTATTAGTGGGAATGTAATTTGGTATTTTTACTTCAATCCATATCAACTGAAATTTAAACTACATAGATACATTCATCTAGTTCCACTGCTATGAATTATTCATATGGGCATCTTTGCAAAAGGTATATATATAAATAAGGACTTTTGAAGCAGCATTCCTTATCATAGTAAATGAATATTTTTTTAAATACTAGAAGAAAACATGGGGTAGAATATACTTAAAAAACCCTTTGAGCTTTCTATTCCTGTATTTCATGCTTCAAATATGGTTTATGCTTAACATGTCCCCTTTTTACTTCTGAGATCAGTTAAATAGGACTAAAATTTCATGTTCTATTTTTATGGATAAAATGTGTTTTTACATTTAAGTTCATTTGGAATTATATTGGCACGAAGGGAGTTCACATTTCTAATAGGTATGTTTCCCAATGTCTTTTGTGAAATGATTCATTTTTTATCTATTGGTTACTGATCCTTCCATTTTTTGATAGAAAGTTTTTATATACCCTGAATCTGTTTCAGGGTTAACTATTCCTATCCACTGATTTGTTGCTTTGGCACCTATATCTTGCTTTTAATTATTGAGTTCAAAATCTTCAAACATACCCTGTAAAAAGTAATCTTAGAAGCGAAACAAGAACCTCATTATTTTTGCTATTGTTTCTTTAACTGGAAAATATCAGTAGAGTCTATGAAGTAGTGGTCCATTGTTCATCTATTAAAGCCAGCCTGTGTATTTAGAACTGTGGGATCATATGTCTCAAGAGGTTAAATTCTGAAACCCTGCCTTTATTCGGACCCTGTTGTTTCTGCAACTCAGTATTTAACAAAAATAATCAGTTTAATCTTGCTGCTGCTATCACATTCATTGTGCTCAAATGTAAATTAGTAGGAGACACAAAATTACAATCACTGATGCCTGAGTCCCAAAGGTGTCAAACCTGTATGTGTTCTTAATTAGCCGTAAAAATTCTATCTTTCCTGTTTTCTACAGATAACTGGTTTCAGAGTCACTCATGTGGAAAGAATATTCATACCTTTTCTCTTCAGATAGCTCTACTTATATACTTAGTGTAGCATTTTTTTCTAAAGAGATCTGGCCTACTTGTGATTTTTATTGCTTTTCCTTGATGAAAAGTTCCATTTTTCTCATTTTCTGAAAAATTAAACAATAGCTATTTGTTTAAATAATTTGGAAAAAGCATTTTTGTTTTCTTGAAGTAATTACTGTGTGCTCTAGTTTTACTCAGCGGTACTGTTTACTCTGCTTCTGTTGGAGAAAGTTTTAAGTCCCAAACAGCATGCCCTTCAGAATTAGAGACAAAATCAGAGAAGGCAACCTTTAAGATAGAAACTAGTGAAATTTAAACACTGCATTTGTTTTTAGGTGCTAACAAGATAATTTTGGTTTCTGAGCTGGGGCAGGAGCAAATTGTTTAGAACACTCACTGCCTCCTCTGTGCTGAGATAATAAGGCGTAACAAGTTTTTTCCCACGTGTTCTTCCTCTATCCAGTCTGTGGAACTTGAGTGAACTTAGAAGGACCTCAGAACTTACTTTTAAAGAGGGTAAGCTTGTATTTTTAGGTGAATATTGGTCAAGCAGTAAGAACACTTAATAATTTACTGTTGGCTTTTGATTTAATCCTTTCATTTTTTTTCCCGAAGATATTCTCTCAGAAAAATCCTGAGTGTTTTTTCCCCCCAGCATGGGCTTTCACAGAAAAATCTACTTCACTTTCCAGCTGTTTAACTTGGCACAAGTTACTTAGTACCTACCTCCTTAGCTGTAAAAAAGATAGATAGTGCATGGATGGAATATGTAATAAATAGTGTCTGCCTATAAAAAGCATTCAATAGATGTTAGCTTTTATCATTGTTATTAATCATTTATTTCTATTAAGCTTCTTGACTAAATTTTCTCTGTAGTTTTACTTTTTACCTCATTCTCCTATAATTTGGCCTCCGCACTCTTTACCACCCTGAACCATCCATCCACTTCTTCCCTCCCAGTTACCAAATTCAATTCCAATTCTCTTGATCATTGACTTCTCTGCTTATTTGTAGCTTTCACCACACATAAACATATATACATACATATGTACCTTAAACATTGTATTTTAACTTATTATATACAGTCATTTGTCAATCTTTTGATGTAGGGCCAAGACCTTTACTTTGAATATCAGTCTACTATTTGGAGTTTAGCATCCCTCCTTTTTCCATAAACCACACCAATAGTATATCATATATAACTTTCAGCTTTGATTCTTTTTTTGTGTGTGTGGGATTTAAAAGATGTTTTATTAACTATCTAATTTGAATCTGCTTACAACAAAAAAATAATGTTTAAAGTAATGAATGAAAAAAATGTTTATCCTAAGTCATTACTGAATACAAATCCACAGCTTAATAATGAGATTTAAAAAGAAGCAAGGAGAGCATGCAATTGCTCTAACACATAGAGTTAGAAATAAAAGGTAGGAGTACACTTGTTTTGGTAATTCTAAATATACAAATATAGTATTTACTAGATCTACCCTGCAGTGTAGCACTGCTTAATTTCCAAATATACAGTCATTCAAAAACCTTAAGGAAACATTAAAAATGTTCCAGGCTACTTTCGTGAATATTAATGGATATTGTGTTCTTGAGATATCAGAGTTAAAAATACCATATTGTTTTTAAAGTTAAAGGGCTAAGGGAATAATTAAAGTATCATTTTTTATGTTTCTTTTAATCCCACAGGTGGCTTTACGTTAAAGGTATCAATGTTAAAAGGAGACTTATTTGACAAATAGAAATCAGTTCCAGAATCAAAGTTGTCCTCTTGGCAGAATATCAAAATTTATAACTTTTCCAAAACATTTTCATAATAACCTACTCAAATAATTCTAAACAATTTAATCAAGGGGGTCCCTATTTAACACTTCTTCTACTCTTACATTGGCAGTTGGAATGGAAACCCTCTAATGCTACTGTGGGTAAGTCCACTAGGCTCTGATCTGACCCTCAAAATGACATCCCTGTTTGGTGTTAAATTACTGATCTCTAGGGAATAAGAAATCAAAGGGATTGAGAGGCCCAGAACTGATATTTTTGTCAGGGAGAAGGATGAAGATTAAGTTGGAACATTTAGTCCCTTCCACAATCAAGCCCTACCTATACCATAATAAAGCCTCAACCAACTCCTGATTAGTTCTTACCCTTTAGAAATTACACACCATATAGTAATTAGATATGGAAGAAAATAAAGAAAAACATTTTAATATACATGAAGAAATAGAAACATAGAATTTCTCACAAGGCCTGAATCAAAAAAACTTACAAAAGATCATCTGAAAATAATCACTATTTGTGAGCTTATTAATACACAGAGATCATCTATTTGTTACTAAGTCATATTAACTTACCAATAAAATAGTAAACATACCAACATTTTAAACAATTTTATAAACTGTCATTTCTTTTGTTAGTGTCACTCTCTCAATCATATACAAAAATAACACTACAGGAATATCCACCTAACCTGTCTCCATCTCTTGTAAAGTCCTGGACACTGGAAAAAGACTGGTCATCAATCTTCAGTGTAGATGTCCGCGGCAAAGGGCAGGTGCATGTGGCTGCCAATGACATTAGGCAATCGAGATAAGTCTGGCAGGCTCTGGATCCGGGATCTGAGTTCTTTGCGTACGAGGGAAACTGGCTACCTTGCGCTTGTATTCTTCCAATTTATGCTCTTTCTCTGCAAGGGCTTCCTTTTGACAACGAAGAAAATCTGCTAACATTCGAGTGAGTTGCTTCCTATCATCTATTTCTGCCGCCAATCTGCCATTATAATCTGCCAGCAACATACAAGCATCCTCTACCATTTTAGAAAGCCTTTCTTCAGATTCTTTATCTGTTATCTTATCTAGTAGAGATACTTCTTGGACTTCAACAGGCAAAGATGCTATTCTCCTGAAGCCGCATTTTCTAGATCTTGTAATGCTCTAACGAGATCTAGAGTCTGTGGTGGTTCTCTTGGAGATCCCAGAGAGGAAGAGTTTTCATCATCTACCTTTACTGTTCATAAATTCGCTTCCTAGGCTTCTTATCACCATACAGAGCTTGCTTAAGTTGTTCTAATACATCATTTTCATAAACAGACCTTTCTTCCCAAATAGATAACACTCTTCCAAGGTGTTTCTTACAACTTTCATCAGTTTCACTTGAAACATGCTTAAAAGCCTCCACTATAACTGGTGCAAAATCTTTTGTAAACTCTGGCCCCTTCCTTTTGCTGTTCTGAATGACATCATTGGCTAGGTAGAGAAAAGTACCTTGCATATGTTTTCTCGTCAGTTTGTAAAATCTTCATCACTTTCATTGCTTAAAAAGACAGGCTCTAATGAATTTTGGTTTGGCTTTGCGCAGCTCCCGCTCCCACACAGTGACGATGGGCCGCGAGTGCTTGCGGTGGTGGATGAGCCACCTGGACAAGGTCTGCACGCTCTGCTGCGAGTTGCTCAACTCCGACAGCTTCTTCTCCAGCACCGCCTCAGAGAAAACGGACATCCCTTCGACACAGCGTTCACGCCGTCCACGCGGTGGGGCTGAGGGGAGGAGAGTTCCGCCCCCTCGCCGCGGCCTCGCTCCTCACCCCACCGGTCCCCACGCCCTCACCCTCACTGCCGCCACAGCCAGATCGGCCTCAAAGCAGAAAGATGGCGTCCGGCGGCTCAGCTTTGATTATTTAAAATGGAACAAACTTAAAAACATACTCAAAATGCTCTCGATGCAGAAACCTTCTGGCTTTTATGATTTACCCAACCCACCATCAGTCCTTTACAGTAGTCTCACATATACCTAATTCACAACAGCTTTTTTAAAATAGATCTGCCTTTATTAAATCTTCCTAAAGCATTCAATTTAGTTTTTACAGAGAGAACTTTTTTTCATCCACTCATGTATCATGTTATATAACATTTAATTAAATATGTAATTAAGCAGGAACTACTGGAACAAACAGGTTTGTGAACTAGCATTGACTCAACTGTGAGAGCAGTAGTGTGTGTATGTATTAGAGGACTGAAGTCTAGTCCCAAAGTTTCGGCATGTAATGGGCATCAGTCTCTTTTAGAGGCAGTGGAGAGTACTGGTTAATCAGGTAAATCATTGAAGTGGTGATTGGTGGAAAGAGCTTCTATTGCATAATTATTCTTGGAAGGGTTTTAATGAAAAATGAATTGAAGAAGTTAAAGGATTAATAGAAAATGACTATTTTTGTAATAAGAATAATATAGCTTACTCGGCCTACTTACATACAACAAACTAAAAATTAAATAAAATATGTTCTAATATACATGGACATTTTGTTTTTCCCGTTCAGCATCCATTCACCCTACTTTGAGTAAAATGATACAAAGATTTATTTTTTCTGGGGCATCATTCCCTCCCCTACTCTCAAGTTATGTCCTTGGGTAGCACTGGTCCCAGCCTCAGCTCTGGGAGACAACTCAGAGTGAATTGGGCCTATCAACATACTCCATCTCTGCGGTCATAGTGATGGCTTCATTAACAAGCTCATTAATGATCAGAAGCCAATGAAGTATGCGGAGACATTTCCTGGGGCTTCTGGGAGAGAAAAGCTTCCCTCTAATAATGCAACTACTGGAAGAGACACTCACCTCGGGACTTGGTGTCTACAAGAACAGCAGGGAGTGAGGTCCTGGTGACATCATTTGAACTTTGAATAAAGGCATGACTATCTGTGGGCTCACCAAGGGTCTTTTCATTGTTCCTTTCTAGTGAAACCATTTTACCTTGTATTTTTTTTCACTTGTAACATAAAGAATCCTCACTGACAAAAACAAGAATCTCTTGTTCCTCCTTGATAGGAAACTGGGAATGGCCTGTAGCTAGTTTGGTTGGTATTGTTTAGACTCTGAACTGTTCTACATTCTTCTGTGTTGCCCTGTCGTTTTCATCTCATGTGGTCTGTTCTGAAATTTCTGCTTTTTTGTGTACTTCTTTGATATGTCCTAGCTGTTGCTTATGTACTAATTCCAATAACAGTTTTTGTATCCTGAGACTTTATTTATTGATTTATTTGTAACAGGAAATTATTTTCATGTTTACTGGCTTTCCACTCTCAAATATCTATTACCTCATGACCTTTCCTCATTCATAAACTCATAAACTCACTTTGGATTTATACATCAGGAGAGTGATGGTAGAGAAAAAATGAAATATTCCATTTTTTGTTTCAAAAATCCTTGGTATGCAAAAACATAGAATTCATTAGAGCCAGTCTTTTTAAGCAATGAAAGTGATGAAGATTTTACAAACTGACGAGAAAACATATGCAAGGATTTTCATTGCACCATTGATCGTAATGGCAAAAATCAAAAACATTCATCAATAGTGGAATAGATAAGGAAATGTACATTCATACAACTGTGATAGCACTTAGAAGGAAAGTTCTTTTGGCACTGACATTAGTTACCAACCCATCAACCTTTCTTAACTCCTTTCTCCATTTGCCACATTCTCTATAGAGGAGAAGTCTAAATACTCTATTCCTAAACTCCATTGCACCTAGGTCATGGGACAATAATGACCAATGAGGTGCAAATGAATGTTTGTTGGGGTATTCTGGAGAAAAATGCAGCTGGCATGCTTTTCCCCTAGCATACAACTATGAAGGAAATGCCAAGAGAGGTAAAGAATCTAGTCCTGACATCACTAAACCATCGAAAAAATGCCAACAGCATTCACCTCCAGAGTACTTGCTATGTGAGAGGAAAAATAAACCATTTCTCTTAAGTCACTCTTGGTTGGATTTTATATTTTCAGCCAGAAGCATTCTTAACTAGTACACTATGTCAATAAGGATACTTCTCAAAAATAATTTTACAAGATATTAAATAAATAATGTTAAATGAAAACAATTTGATATGGTCAAATTTATACAAATTTATATGTTTATACAAATTTAAATGTATGTCAAGAAATACTTGATATTGATAACTACTATAATTTGGGTAATACATAGGTAATATAAAGAAATTTAATGTGCCTAAAATATAAAATATGTACTGGGAAAATACAAACATACTTATGGTAGTAATTGCCTTTGGGGAGTGGAGATGGAGAATGGAACTTCGGAGTGGAATGAGAGGTAAAAGGATGTCAAATTTATCTGTCATATTTCAATAATTTTATTTACAGTAAGACAAAGAAACATAACAAAAATGTTAACTATCTTCAGTCCTTGGTAGTGAGCATACAGATGTTCATTTTATTCTCTGAATTTTTCTGTATTAAAAAAAACTTCACAGAGAGAAAAAGCAAATGATTCTACGGACTATATGAGAACAAATGCTAAAGGAGTCACTAAA
The DNA here is from genome assembly GCF_030020395.1 of Manis pentadactyla. NCBI lineage: Eukaryota > Metazoa > Chordata > Mammalia > Pholidota > Manidae > Manis > Manis pentadactyla. The sequence goes on along the minus strand of NC_080022.1, from coordinate 155,241,115 downwards.
GAATTTACATCGTGGTGTGCATAAGAGAAGGTTATTCTGTGCCTGGTCCTATTGAAAGCTAAGCCTGCGCGTGACAGTTGAAACCCTCCAGATGGTTTTGTTGTTTAGTTTCATTGATTTCTATTCTGTCTTTAGTATTTCCTTCTATATTTAGTTTTAGTTTTATTATGCTTTCTCTTTCTAGATTTTAACAGGGGAGCTTAGATTATTCATTGGAATCTTTTTCTACTATGATTTAGAGCCTTAATTTCAGAGTAAGAATCCTGTAAATTTTATGTTATATTTTTCTTTTCACACAATTCATATTATTGTCTCTTTTCCCCTGAAATATCTTTATTAACCCAAGGGATTCATAGAAGTGTATGTAATTTCCAAACTTGAGGTTGTTTTGCTTTTAACTGTTTTGTTACTGATTTTAAGCTTATTACCCTCTTATCAGAAAATGTTTTGCAGGAATTGAAATTTTTCACTTGTTAAGATTAGTTTTATGGCCCAAAATATGATGTCACAGTGAATGTCATAATGCACACTTGAAAAGAATGTCCAATGTGTTGTGGCCAGGTAACATACCTGAATGTCATTAGGTCCTGTTGGTTGGTGGTGTTGGACTATGGTGGTGGTGTTTGAGTTACAGACTTTTCTCTTTTCAGTTGTATCAATTTTTCCTTCCTGTAATTTGAAGTGCTTTCATCAGGTGAGTGTACATTTAGAATTTGATGAATGGAATCATAACATTATGAAATGTCCCTCTTTACTCCTTGTAATTTTCATAGCTCTGAAGCTCTCAATATTTTGTCTGGTATTAACATACCCTTTAGCTTCCTTTTGTTTAATATTTCACATTTCCCTTAATTGAGGTCAGATTCTCTTAGCTTTCCATGACCTGTGTCTTTCTCTCTCTCTCTCTCCCTCTCTATTTTTTTTTTTGCATTCATTCCACAAGACTTTTGTTTAGATGAAGGATTCTCTTCTGGGTTGGCAGTTCTTTTCTTTCCTCACTTTAAAGATATTATTCAACATTCTGTGGCCTCCATTGTATTTCATGAGAAAACTGTAATCTTTCAAATTTTAGTTTATCTTTGGTTTTCAGCATTATGACATGTTTAGGCCTTATCAGGCCTAACTGTTTGTTACTGATTTTGAGTTGAGGCCTTCTCAGACCTAAACTCTTGGAATTTGCTGTTTGGGGTTTGCTGAGTGACGTGAATCTCTAAATTTATGATTTTGTCAAATCTGTGATTATTTCAGCTTTTAGTAAGAATTTTCTCTCAAATAATATAATTTTCTTTCCCTTTATATAATACATATAATGTGAAATTTAGACAAATTGATACTGTCCAAGAAGTTTCTAAGGATGTATTTATTTTTTACAATGTTTTTTTTTCTTTTCTTCAGTGTAGATAATTTCTATTGCTTTGTTATCTTCAGCTTCACAGACATTTCTATCATCTCTGCTCAGTGGTTGAGCCCATGCACTTTTTCAATTATATTTTTCAGTTCTACATTTTTCCATGTGTATCTGTTTTTATAGTTTCTATTTTTCTGCTAAGAACTTCAGTCTTTCCAGTTTTTTCAAGAGTGTTAATCATTAGTGCATGTACTATGCTTATAACACCTGCTTTAAAATCTTTATATGATAATTCCAGAGTGAGGCATCTCAAAATAGGCATCTGTCCTTTCTTTTCCTTGATAATTTGTCAAATTTTTCAGTTGTGTGTATGTATGTGTTGTTTGTTGCACCATGTGGACTACAGTTGGAATTTTATTCTGGCCATTTTGTATATGATATTGTCATTTCTGAGTCATGTCTGCATCTTCTCAAGAAGGTTGATTTGTTTTATTTATTTATTTACTTTTACATTTTAGTAAGGTATGATTGATATACACTCTTATGAAGGTTTCCTATGAAAAAACAATGTGGTTACTACATTTACCCATATTATCAAGTCCTCTCGCATACCCCAATGAAGTCACTGTCCATTAGGGCAGCAAGATGCCACAGATCCACTATGTGCCTTCTCTGTGGTACACTGTTCTCCCCGTGATCCCCCACACCATGTGTACTGAGCATAATACCCCTCATTCCCTTCTACATCCCTCCCCAACCAACCTCCTTCACTCCTCCACTTTGGCAGCATTCTTTTAGTTATACTGACTTTTGTTTCTCTGCGAAATCTCGCTTTATTTTACTGATTTTGTTGTTTAGTTTCATTGATTTCTATTCTGTCTTTAGTATGTCCTTCTACACTTAGTATTGGTTTTATTTGCTTTTCTCTTTCTAGATTTTAAGATGGGAGATTGGATTATTCACTGGAGTCTTTTTCTACTATGATTTAGTACCTTAATTTCAGAGTAAGGATCCTGTAAATTTTATGTCATATATTTATTTTCACCCAGTTCATATTATTTTCTCTTTTCCCTTGAAATATCTTTATTAACCAATGGGTTACTTAGAAGTGTATGTAATTTCCAAACTTGAGGTTGTTTTGCTTTTAGCTGTTTTGTTACTGATTTTAAGTTTATTACCCTCTTATCAGAGAACGTTTTGTAGGAATTGAAATTTTTCTCTTAAGATTAGTTTTATGGCCCTTAATATGATGTCACAGTGAATGTAATAATGCACACTTGAAAAGAATGTCCATTGTGTTGTGGCCAGGTTACATACCTGAATGTCATTAGGTCCTGTTGCTTGGTGGTGGTGGTCTATGGTGGTGGTGTTTGAGTTACAGACTTTTCTCTTTTCAGTTGTAGCAGTTTTTCCTTCCTGTAATTTGAAGCTCTTTCATCAGGGGGTGTACATTTATAATTTGATGAATGGAATCATAACATTATGTAATGTCCCTCTCTACTCCTTGTAATTTTCATAGTTCTGAAGCTCTCAATATTTTGTGTGGTATTAATGTAGCCTTTAGCTTCCTTTAGTTTAATATTTCACATTTCCCTTAATGGAGGTCAGATTCTCTTAGCTTTCCATGACCTGTGACTTTCTCTCTCTCTCTCTCTATTTTTTTTCTTTTTTTGCATGCAATCCACAGAATTTTACTTAGATTAAGGATTCTCTTCTGGGTTGTGAGTTCTTTTCTTTCCTCACTTTAAAGATATTATTCAACATTCTGTGGCCTGCACTGTATTTCATGAAAAATCTGTAATCGTTCAAATTTTAGTTTATTTTGCTTGTCAGCATCATGACATGTTTAGGCCTTATCAGGCCTAACTGTTTGTTACTGATTTTGAGCTGAGGCCTTCTCAGACCTAAACTCTTTGAATTTGCTGTTTGGGGTTTGCTGAGCATCTTGAATCTCTAAATTTATGTTCTTGTCAAATCTGTGATCTTTTCGGCTTTTAGTAACAATTGTTTTTTCTAAAATAATTAAATTTTCTTTTTCTTTATATAACACCTATAATGTGAAATTTAGACAAATTGATACTGTCCCACAAGTTTCTAAGGATGTATTCATTTTTTCCAATCTTGTTTCCTCTCTTTTCTTGGGTGTAGGTAATTTCTATTGCTTTGTTATCTTCAAGTTTACAGACTCTTCTATCATTTCCGTTCAGTGCTTGAGCCCAGGCACTTTTCTTTTAATTATATTTTTCTGTTCTAAATTTTTCCATGTGGATCTGTCTTTCTACTTTGTATTTTTCTGCTAAGAACTTAAGTCTTTCCAGTTTTCTCAAGAGTGTTAACCATTAGCGCATGTACTATGCTTATAACAGCAGCTTTAAAGTCTTTATACGATAATTCCAGTGTGAGGCATCTCAAAATAGGCATCTGTCCTTTCTTTTCCTTGATAATTTGTCACATTTTCCAGTTGTATGTATGTGTGTGTTGTTTGTTGCACCATGTGGACTAAGGTTTGAGTTTTACTCTGGACATTTTGTCTATCATATTGTCATTTCTGAGTCATGTCTGCATCTTCTCAAGAAGGTTGATTTGTTTTATTTACTTACTTACTTTTACTTTTTAGTAAGGTATGATTGATATACACTCTTGTGAAGGTTTCCTATGAAAAAGCAATGTGGTTACTACATTTACCCATATTATCAAGTCCTCTCCCATACCCCAATGCAGTCGCTGTCCATCAGGGCAGCAAGATGCCACAGATCCACTATGTGCCTTCTCTGTGGTACACTGTTCTCCCCGTGATCCCCCACACCATGTGTACTGACCATAATACCCCTCAATCCCCTTCTCCCTCCCTCCCCAACCACCCTCCTTCACTCCTCCCCTCTGGCATCAGTTTTTTAGTGGTACTAACTTTTTTTCTCTGCAAGAAACTAGCTTTGATTTTACTGATTTTGTTGTTTAGCTTTTAGTCTTTTTGTTGTTTAGTCTTTTTCTACTATGATTTAGTGCCTTAATTTCTGAGTAAGAATCCTGTAATTTTATGTTGTATTTTTATTTTCACCCAGTTATTTTCTCTTTTCCCTTGGAATATCTTTATTAACCAATGGGTTACTGAGAAGTGTATGTAATTTCCAAACTTGAGGTTGTTTTGCTTTTAGCTGTTTTGTTACTGATTTCAAGTTTATTACCCTCTTATCAGAGAACGTTTTGTAGGAATTGAAATTTTTCTCTTAAGATTAGTTTTATGGCCCAAGATATGATGTCACAGTGAATGTCATAATGCACACTTGAAAAGAATGTCCAATGTGTTGTGGCCAGGTTACATACCTGAATGTCATTAGGTCCTGTTGCTTGGTGGTGGTGGTCTATGGTGGTGGTGTTTGAGTTACAGACTTTTCTCTTTTCAGTTGTAGCAGTTTTTCCTTCCTGTAATTTGAAACTGTTTCATCAGGTGAGTGTACATTTAGAATTTGATGAATGGAATCATAACATTATGTAATGTGCCTCTTCACTCCTTGTAATTTTCATAGCTCTGATCTCTCAATATTTGGTCGGGTATTAACATAGCCTTTAGCTCCCTTTTGTTTAATATTTCACATTTCCCTTAATGGAGGTCAGATTCTCTTAGCTTTCCATGACCTGTGACTTTCTCTCTCTCTCTATATATATATTTTCTTCTTTTGCATTCAATCCACAGGGCTTTTATTAGATCAAGGATTCTCTTCTGGGTTGTGAGTTCTTTTCTTTCCTCACTTTTAAGATATTATTCAACAATCTGTGGCCTCCACTGTATTTCATGAAAAATCTGTAATCATTCAAATTTTAGTTTACTTTGGTTTTCAACATCATGACATCTTTAGGGCTTATCAGGCCTAACTGTTTGTTACTGATTTTGAGTTGAGGCCTTCTCAGACCTACACTCTTTGAATTCGCTGTTTGGGGTTTGCTGAGCATCTTGAATCTCTAAATTTATGTTCTTGTCAAATCTGTGAGCTTTTCGGGTTTTAGTAAGAATTGTTTTCTCTAAAATAATTAAATTTTCTTTTTCTTTATATAACACCTATAATGTGAAATTTAGACAAATTGATACTGTCCCTCAAGTTTCTAAGGATGTATTCATTTTTTCCAATGATTTTTCCTCTTTTCTTGAGTGTAGATAATTTCTATTTCTTTGTTATCTTCAAGTTTACAGACTCTTCTATCATTTCTGTTCAGTGCTTGAGCGCAGGCACTTTTCTTTTAATTATATTTTTCTGTTCTAAATTTTTCCATGTGGATCTGTCTTTATACTTTGCATTTTTCTGCTAAGAATTTAAGTCTTTCCAGTTTTCTCAAGAGTGTTAACCATTAGCGCATGTACTATGCTTATAACAGCAGCTTTAAAGTCTTTATACGATAATTCCAGTGTGAGGCATCTCAAAATAGGCATCTCTCCTTTCTTTTCCTTGATAATTTGTCACATTTTCCAGTTGTGTGTATGTGTGTGTTGTTTGTTGCACCATGTGGACTAAGGTTTGAGTTTTACTCTGGACATTTTGTCTATCATATTGTCATTTCTGAGTCATGTCCGCATCTTCTCAAGAAGGTTGAGTTGTTTTATTTATTTACTTACTTTTACTTTTTAGTAAGGTATGATTGATATACACTCTTCTGAAGGTTTCCTATGTAAAAACAATGTGGTGACTACATTTACCCATATTATCAAGTCCTCTCCCATACCCCAATGCAGTCGCTGTCCATCAGTGCATCAAGATGCCACAGATTCACTATGTGCCTTCTATGTGGTACACTGTTCTCCCTGTGATCCCCCACACCATGTGTACTGAGCATAATTCCCCTCAATCCCCTTCTCCCTCCCTCCCCAACCACTGACCCACCCACACCCTTCCACTTTCTTAACCACTGTTTCCTTCTTGGAGTCTGTGAGTCTGTTGCTGTTTTGTTCCTTCAGTTTTGCTTCATTGTTATGAGTACTTTTGGCATTTGTCTTTCTCCCCCTGGCTTATTTCACTGAGCATAATGTCTTCCAGCTCTATCCATGTTGTTATAAGTCGTACGATTTGTTTCTTATGGCCGAGTAGTATTCCATTGTATATATGTACCACATCTTCTTTATCCATTCATCTACTGATGGACACTTAGGTTGCTTCCGTATCTTGGGTATTGTAAAAATGTGCTGTGATAAACATAGGGGTGCATATGTCTTTTTGAATTTGACAACTTGTATTCATTGGGTAAATTTCAAGGAGTGGGGTTCCCGGGTCAAATGATATTTCTATTTTTAGTTTTTTGAGAAACCTCCATATCGCTTTCCATAATGGTTGAACTATCTTACACTCCCACCAGCAGTGTAGGAGGGCTCCCCTTTCTCTGCATCCTCGCCCGCATTTGTTGTTCTTAGTCTTTTCAATGCTGGCCATCCTTACTTGGGTCAGGTCATGATTTGTTTTAGATGACACGCTCTGTCTCACTTTCTGTATGTGGTGCTTCTAATACCAGTTCTGTTTTCAAAACTTTTCATTGAGCTCTTTGCATTTGCCCTGTGCTATGTCTCTCAGTGATAGCGTAGGACTTAGGCAGTAGTATATGTCATCCATTATAAGTTCTCTTTCTCATAGTCTTTGCTATACCTTCTGAGTCTATTTTCAACAAACACAAGTTGTTATTTGTATTACTTCATACCGAGAATGGGGTTGTCTTTTCCAGTTGTTTTCTTCTCCATGATTTCCTCCATCCTCTTCAGTTTCCAGGAGCCTTTTCCCAGTTAGTTTGATCAGAAAGGCACAGATGCGTTTATACTTCTGCATTGCACAGTTCCCCCGTAACTGGGGCTGTCCTTGCTTAAAGTTCAGAAGGAAGAGAGAAAATGAGAAAAAACATGACAGTTCCCCTCATCCTTTGTGAATGACAGAGACCCTGTTTCCTAGCTTTCCTGGCCAGAGAGTGAGGTTTTTCTCACAGGGCTGTTCTGTTCCTTTGGCAATGCATGTCTGTGGCTGAGAGAAAAAAGAAAAGGGGAAAAATGGCGTATTTCCTCACAATCTGAAGATCACAGGGTCCCCTTTGGGACAGAAGAGCAGGATTCCTTTTAAGGGTTTCCTTGTCATCAGCACTATCAAAATAGTTACTCAGGCAACTCTTTGGTCAAAGCCAGGAGATAGAGGAAAGCGGAATCAGAAAACTCATGACTACACCCATTATATTTCAGGTTTTGACTTCTCTTTCCAATTATTTATATTACCTGCTTATGGAATATTGATATTCTTTGGCCATTTATATATTGTTGGATTAGGTACTTTGTGAATGATTTGAATGATGTGTATATATTTAAGGAATATTAACCCTTAATGTGGATGTTTCTGTTCTTGTGTTTGACTCAAATTTTTTGACATAGAAATTTTTTTAATGAGTTAGTCTTTTGTGGATTCAGAAATTTGCTAAAAGCTGTTTGGATAGTCTCTGTAAGCAGAGTTTGTGTTGTAGTTTTAAAAACATTCTATTTTATTCTTCTCAAATTTGAGCAAAATTTCTTAAAATTTTTTAAATGGGCTGTAGGAAGAAGAATTAAGTAATCATTTAGTCCAACAAATATCTGCATATTAACTGTAAGAGGTAGTGTGTAGGATGTACAGAGGTAATGTAAAGATGGATGAGTCACATTGTGCCCACTTGTCCAGAGCAGAGGGAGACTTGTGGTGTAGTAAATGCTGAAGGATGTTTTGGAGCATGAAGGGACAGTGACCAGCTCTTCCTACTGGAGTTAAAACTTCACAAACATTACCTTTAATCTAAATTTTGAAAGATTCTGAGTGGGAATTTGTTAGGCAAATAGAAAAGAAGATGCAAATCATGCAGGTTCTTACAAATTTTTATGTAAAATAATGCTTGTAATTAAGGTACTATAATTTGATAATTCAAAGTTCTTAAATAAGGTCTTAAGTAACATAGAAGGCTTTTTGTTTTTCACAGGTATATTAATTGAATAGTAAGAGTTTATATAGAATTTATTTCAGTCTCCTCATTTTAGAAGTGATAAGTTAGGAGACTTTCCTGTGGTCACATATTCTTGGAAGAATTGTAATTGAAGCTCTGTTCCAGGGAACTAACTTCCAGAGCATTGGTAAAAGTGTAGAATATGGGGCACCTTTGAAAATATGTTAGAAAAGGAATACAAACTAATGATTTGAGTTTTTACTGCAATGTAGTATTAATTTAGGGAGGAGCAAAAGATATGTCAATGTGTTTTATGTAGTTAGAAGTTTAATAACAAGCATTATAATTGGTTCAGTTGACTTCACTAAAAATGAGACAGGCTTAAAAATTTTTCTTTAGTTTAAAAAATTTCTGAAATAAAAAAAAATTTAAAACATTTAAGAATTAAAAAGTATGCTTTGGGCATGGAAAGAACTGGCTAGAGCTTTATTTTCCCTTATGAGTTTAATGAAATCAATTTTGGAGTTTTTCATTTTAATTGGTAAATTTAAGGAGGTCATGATAACTAACATTTAATGTGCTGCTTATTGTTCCTGAGTACTAGTCTATACTTAACATTTATTAACTCATTTAACCCTCACAGCTACTCTAGGAGGTAGGTTATTTCTTTCATTTTATAGATTTGGAAAATGAGGCTAACCAAATTCATAGTTGGTAAATAATTGTTGCCAGGATTCCTATCTAAGTAGTGTCATTCTAGAACCAGGTTCTGAAGCTTCTCATTTATGGCAGTCACTTTTAAAATTTGGTAATGTGATATAAAGGAACTGCTATCAGAACCACCAGGAATTCTGTAGTGTATCTACTTATGTAAGGAAGCAGATTTGATAAGGCCATATTTTAATATGAATCAGGTTATGAAGGAAACAGTTATCTATGATAAATTCATTACTTTCTCGCCTTTCATTTTCTTAGGAATGTCTGTGTTAAAGTTGATTAAACACTGCCATGTGGTATCTGAAAGGAAAAGAAATCTTACTGATTTAATTTAACAAACTAAACCTATTGTCTTATTTTCTTGCATTTGAAGGTCATTAATAGGTGGGACTCTTCCTGTTGTCAGAAACATATGGGTACATTTTGAGTTGTTGGGCATGTTTTTAATGGTCTTCCTACTATATTTATCTCTTTTGCTGATGAGCTTATTGCATCAGAGTTAGACAAATCTTTGAGTACTGATACAGAAAGCCTTCCAGGACGTAAAGATTTATCTAAGTTTTAGAAGTGTATGTGTAGTATGTACTTACATACTATGTATAGTGGGAATCTTTTTTTTTTTTTAAAGCAGCGTAGGTGATTGTGATGATGAGCCGGGTTTAAGACGCCTGCCCTAGTAGGGAACACTTCTTTTCAGTGAAATTCCAGGTCTAAGGTAATTTTATGTATGTAGCCAGAAAATGATGTTATACTAATTATTCTTAGCAACTTTTGCTTTTCCTTTTTTCTTTTCTTATTTCTCTACAATAGTTTATGCCAAAGTGGCTTCATTCATATGGATGAACCAAGGATTGGGCTAGCGCTGTACAATTAGAATCAGACAGCTGATTGCCCAGCAGGATGCTGTCAACTACCCCAACAGAGGACCTGAAGGACCCTGAAATTGCAGAACTCTTCTTCAAAGAAGATCCAGAGAAGCTCTTCACAGATCTCAGAGAAGTTGGCCATGGAAGCTTTGGAGCAGTGTACTCTGTAAGTGTTAAAGGCTTAATGTCAGTGACCAGCGTTTATTTAATAACAGTCCTGAAAGAGTAAAAATCAGTAATACAAAGAGATATAGGCAATAGTCTATTTAATAGTCACTTGCATTAGGTGTATATGAAAAGATCATTTTATTTATGGAGCTTCTTAGATTATTGAAAAAATGGGAAAGATATTCTGCTATAATTTCCATGTTGTTAACACTACTTTAGCAGTTTTATGACATACATTACAATTGAATCAAATATCGCAAAACACTGACTTATGTAAAGTCCCGTACACACATTTCATTATTATTCATTCATTATTTCTTCCTATTAAGATTGCTTTTTTTTCCTCAGCAATAAGTTTTGTATAGATGTTTAATATTTTGGTAGTATTACAGATTTAGCTTTTTTAGTTTTAATGGGTACCTTAAGAATAAAACAACAATTTGAAATATTATTTCCTTAGAGAAAATGTGTTCCAAATTTGTAACAATTTGAACTTTTCATTTATTTCCCATTTGTAAATTAGAGGTAAAAATAAGGTAGTAGAAATTCCCTCTGTAATTTTCCTACCCAAGGACAGCTGCTATTAAAATTTATATAAACATCCTTCAGAAAATTTATGTGTACACATGCTTTATGTGTGTGTGTGTGATGTAGGTTATGTTTGTTTGATTTCTGAGTTGGACACAGAATAAGGGAAGAGACACTCAGAAAACAGGTATTTCATAAACAACCTTTTTTCTGTGTTATAGTTTTGTCTGAATGTACACTTCTCCTGTTGTTCTCCTTAATACTAATGTGGAGAAATATAGAATAATAAAGGAAAAAAATATGCAGACTCTTAGAAATGGGCCCAATAAGAGAACCCTGTTGAAAAAATCCCTGTCATGTAGTCCTTCAATATGTGTCAGTAGTGTTTTTTAATTGACTTACTTTATTAAGTATAATTTGTATACAGTAAATACAGATATAGTAAATGTATAGGTCGATGAAATTAGACAAGTTATATGCCATACAACAACTATTCAAGATACAGAATGGTGATAGTGTGGGGACTAGAAAGAAGTACATAGAGGACAGAATGATAACTTGTTTTGCCTCTTTTGATAATAAATATTCTATATAGTAAAAAGTTAAAATTAAGTCATTATTATGGGTGGAGTCATGAAAAGGCAAGCAGGAACAATGAATCCAACTGTATTTGGGCTTTAACCACATTGGAGTAAAAACCAAAACTAATATGAGTAACTTTCATACACAGTATTTTAACTTTATACCCTTTGTCTCCTTGGGAAGAGGAAACTGCAGGAAAATCTTGAACTCTTCTCAGTAAATTTGTTTCATATTGGTATGGGTGTGACAGTTCTGAAACTGTGTGTTTCAAGATTGAGCAGTGAGTAATTTTGATGTCATCTGGAGTCAGATCCTAACTGAAAGAATGATAGAAATAGGAAATTGGCAAAAGTAAGGAAGAACCATGTGGGACTAGATAGGTATTGGATAGGAATTTGTGGCATTAATATGAACTAATTGTATGGCATATATATTTCCTAGCTCTCTCTTCTGTAAGATTCTAGTTGCATTGATATCCCAGTAGCAACAAACACACTTAGCACTCAGATCTTGAATTCCTCACTACATGGATTCCTCAGCTCTTGGAGTAATGGTTCATTCTATTGTGGGGACAGGGATCATTAAAGATAAGCTCTAGAATATCTTGTACCAGAAGGTTAAAAAGTGCTTTAAAAAAAAAGGGCCCTTTCAAGAGGATGCTAGAACCAGCTTGAAGGTCCTCCCACTGGCCAGATCTAGAACAATTTGAGCATCAACATAAACATCTATTGATTATAACCCATTGAATAAAATAGGAATTCCTAATTTCCATGAGAGATGAAGGATGGATAGATAGTTGGAAAGGGAGGGCTTTTCTTTATAATAGAATGCTGACTGATACATGTGAAGGGAATGGTAGAGTTGGGAAAAACCAGCATTTTGAAGATTGCAGCAATCATTGCAAAGATTGTTTTGGGTAGAATCTTCAGTGGTTGCTAAACCTAGGGGGAAAGTTTGATGAGCAGGATATTTATATAGTTTAAAAGTATCTCTCCACGGATTGCTTGTTAGATACAAAGTAGGAAACAGGGGTTGTAAGTATATACATTGGAAAGAAACAGTCAAATACCTTGAGTGGGTGATGAAAATTAGTAACCAGTGATGAACAGACATTGTATGCGTCCAGATATGATACCCTGAAAAGGACACAATATAACTCATGTAGTATTTCAACCAGAGATGTGTAACCAGAAACCAGTCTTGAAGAAGCTTCAGACAAACATAAATTTAGTAAGGTAAGTACTGCTACGTAGTCTCAACAACTGCCAGTGTTATAAAAGATAAGGAAGGGATGAGCAAATTGTTCCAGATTAGTGGAGATGAATAAAACATGATGAGTAAGCACACCCTGTAATCCTGAAGGGAGAGAGAAACATGACTGTGGACATTAAATATTTTTCTGCGGGTTTTTTTTGTGTGCGTGTGATAGGCAAAAGTAATCTCATCTTAATCTGATTTAATTTTAATGTAATCATCATTACTAATGAGTTTGGATTTTAATAAATGACAGTGATTTTAACTTAGTGTTTTAAAGTAATACTAGATTTGCAGATTTTGCAATAATAGTAAAGAGTTTTATCCTATAATCTTCACCCAAATGCTTTAAAGTTTACAAGTTTCATAACCACAGCACCTTTATTTTTTTTTTTTTTTTTTTTTTTTTTAGATAATTATTTTTTATTGAAGGGTAGTTGACACACAGTATTACATTACATTAGTTTCAGGTGTACAACACAGTGATTCAACATTTATATACATGATAATTCTAAGTACCAGCTATCACCATACCAAGTTGTTACAATATTTTGACTATATTCCTTATGCTATACATTACATCCCGGTTGCTTATTTATTTTACAATTGGAAGTGTGTACTTTTTCTTGGTTGTTGTTGTTAGGGCATCTCTCATTTTTATTGATCAAATGGTTGTTAACAACAATAAAATTCTGTATAGGGGAGTCAATGCTCAATGCACAATCATTAATCCACCCCAAGCCTAATTTTCGTCAGTCTCCAATCTTCTGAAGCATAACGAACAAGTTCTTACATGGAGAACAAATTCTTACATAGTGAATAAGTTACATGGTGAACAGTACAAGGGCAGTCATCACAGAAACTTTTGGTTTTGCTCATGCATTATGAACTATAAACAGTCAGTTCAAATATGAATACACATTTGATTTTTATACTTGATTTATATGTGGATACCACATTTCTCTCTTTATTATTTTTAATAAGATGCTGAAGTGGTAGGTAGATACAACATAAAGGTAGAAAACATAGTTTAGTGTTGTAAGAGAGCAAATGTAGATGATCAGGTGTGTGCCTGTAGACTATGTGTTAATCCAAGCTAGACCAGGGCAATAAAACATCCACATATGCAGAAGATTTCTCTCAGAACAGGGGGGGTGAGGTTCTAAGCCTCACCTCTGTTGATCCCCAATTTCTCACCTGATGACCCCCCAGCGACTGTGCCTGTCTTAGGTTGTTCCTCCCTTGAGGAATCTTACCCGTCTCTGGCTAACCAGTCATCTTCCGGGGCCACACAGGGAAATGTTAAGTTCACAGCACCTTTATCAAAACTAAGAAATCAACATTGATACACTGACACTATTAACTAAACTACATACTTTATTCAGATTTTCCCAGTCTTTATGCTCTTTTCTGTTCTGGAATCTACTCCAGGATACTACACTGCATTCAGTATACCCACTTTTGAACTTTATCTTGTGCTAATTAGAAAGGTAGCTCTTTAGAAAAACAATGAAATTAGACCCTTACCTCTTACCATATATGAACATTAAAATGTATCAAAGACCTAAATATAACAGTTACAACTATAAAACTCTTAGGGTAAAACTGCATGACCTTGGTTTTGTCAAAGGATTCTTAGCATGAACAAAAGAAAAACATAGGTATTGGATTTGATCAAAATGTAAAACTTCTATGCTTCAAAACAGTGCAAAGACAACCAACAGAATAGGAGAAATTATTTGAAATCATATGTCTGCTAAGGGACTTGTGTCTAGAATACATAAAGAACTCTTACAACTCAATAATGAAAAGGCAACCCAATTTTTAAATGTGCAAAGGATCTGAATTGACATTTCTCCAAAGACGTACAAATGGCCAAAAGGCACATGAAAAGATGCTCAACATTCAATTGTCACAAGTCTAGAAAAATTATACTAAGTGAAAGAAGCCAGTCACAAAAGACTGTGTATTATATGGTCCCAAAGTGTACAGAATGGGCAAATCTCCAGAGACACAGAAACTAGGTTAGTTGTTCCTTAGGGCTGAAGGGGTGAAGAAAAGGGATAGGAGAGTGATAGCTAAAGGGTGTGGGGTTTTGTTTCTTTCTTTTTTAATTGGGAAAAAATTTGAGGTAAGATACACACAATATAAAATTTACCATTTCAATCATTTTTAAATGAAACAATTTGGAGTTTCTTTTTGAGGTAATGAACGTTCTAAAATTGTAGTTATCAGTAAATTGCATGTATCTGTCATATCAATCAGTATTGCCATGGATCTATCAGTGTACTAAAAGCTATTGAATTACACACATTCAAATGGGTGAAATGTGTGGTATGTAAATTGTATCTCATTAAAACTGTTAGAAAAGAATATAGCTGGTTAGACCTATTGACTAAAATCAAGGGGCTCACAAATAGATGAGTAGAGAACATTTTGGAAAAATAAATTCATATTCAAGATTTTATGCGGATAGATCCACCTCAGCCATTATGGTAAGTGGTGCACGTTTTCATTAACCAGTCTGCCAGTAATTGAAATTGGAATGTCATTAGTTGTTTCCAGGACCCACTTAAAAGAATATATATATTTTTTAAGGAACTCTATTTAGGTGTAATTGAAATATGTGCTTGTCTAATTTTTTAACAGTTTTTTTGAGATTTAAATTCCATACTCTAAGTCCACCAATTTTAAGTGTGCATTGCATAGATTTTTAGTAAGTTAGAATTTTGTAGCTATCACCATAATCTAATTTTAAATTTAAAACATTTTATCTTTGGGAATTCATTAAAGACTGAATTGAAGATGAATTCTTCCACAGATGACTAGAGATTATTAACCCTTTTTACTGAACTCATTTGAAATATTTTGCAGCTATCCTCTTGTGCCTTCTTCATATATAATCTTTTTTTTAAACACGTAATGAGAATTTGGCTCTTGGTTTCTAAAGAGTTAACTTTCATGTTTCTGTTATGCTTTTATTTTTTTATCAAAATATCCAGAACAGTGGTAAATAGTAATTGTGGTAGCATTTTAGCTGTCTTGTCTTAATTCTAGTTAATAGTTTATCATGTTGAGGAATTACCTTTCCCGTGTGGGTTTTCTAAGAGTTTGGTCTTCCCTGCATTGAATTCATTTGGAGTTGGGCCTTTTCTGCATTTTCAGCATTTATTGAGCACTTACATATATAAGTATATATTTTTCCCCTTTGATTTGTAAAAAATGTGGCAGATTCTGAAATGTTTTCCTGTATCAAAATTTTGCATTTCTGTGGTAATGTATTTTATCCAAATGAAATATTGTTTTCATGCCTTGTAATATTTAATTTTAAAATTTTATTTTGAGTTCCCTGGTCTAAATTTATAAGTCAAATTGGTACCTAAGTTTCTATTTTGTGCTGCTGGTGAGGGTTTAGTTGCTGGGTTAGACTGCCTCCATAAAATTAATGGGATAGCTTCCCTTTTTTCTCCCAATTTATCCTGGGAAGTTCCCTGGTGAAACTTTTCCACTCACAACTATTTAAAGACGATTAGTATTCTTTTCTGTCTGTCACCACTGTTTTACTCAAATTTTCTTCTCTAGATCAATTTTAGTAGTTCTTTCCTAGAGAATTGTCCATTTCGTTGAAATTTTGAAGTTTACAGGCCTAGCATAGACTTGTATGTACTAGTCATTTTTTTGTTTACAGTTCTACTCAAATTTCTATATTTTCCCTCTCAACTAGCTCATTCAAAGATGAACATTCATTATTTTTATTTCTAAAGTACCAGCTCCTTGATAATTTGAAGTTTTTTGCTATCTATTTAGTTATTTTTTTAATGTTCTTTAAAAGCAGTTTTGATATCTTTTTTGACATGGTAGTTTATAAATGCTTTTATTCTCAGAGAAATGATTTCCCAGATTTAATCTGATAATTTTTACAATGCTCTTCTGTCTTTTTTAGGCACGAGATGTGCGCACCAATGAAGTGGTGGCTATCAAGAAATTATTTTATACTGGAATGCGGTCTACGAAGGTGGGTGAAATATATATGTTTGTATCGGCATGTTAAAGAAAGCCATACCATTTTAAATTGGGGATAGGTGGGAATTTTCTCAAAAAATGTTGAAAAATATACAAATATTAAGTGTATATCTCAGTGAATTTTCTTCCACAGACTCAGTGTGCTCATTTAAATTGTACCTAGAGCCGTAAACAACATTCCTGACATACCAGAAACCTCCCTACTGTGTCCCTTACTTTTAATTTTACTTTTAGATATGTGCTGCTGACACGAGTTTCATTTTTAAAATTGTTCTTTAGCAGTTTATTCTATAATAGAGGGATTATCATGTCTAAGAAAGTAAACTAGAATAAGGTACATTTGACAGTAAGTATACTGGATATAAATTTTTAATGGTAGAGAAATTATCTAATGGCTGTTTCAAATAATCAGCAGGCAGCATATATCTAGTCTGAAAAATAAGGCAGTGGGTAATAATCTGAAAAATAAAATTATTGATACTGTATTGCATGTACTTTTGTTCTTCAGTATTCTGATTAGTTCTTAATTGCATAAGTTTATAAAATGTCTACTTCCTAAGTGTTACCTGTTTCTTTAATTCTTCAAAAATTTAATTATTTTTAATTGTGGTAAAGTACACAAAACAAATTTACCATCTTAATCACTTTAAGTGTAAGTTCAGTGGCGTTAAGGACATTCACATTGCTGTGCAACCAACACCACCATCCATCCGCAGAACTCTTTCACTTTGCAAAAGTGACATTCTACCCCCATCAAACAATAACTCCTCATTCCCTCTCCCCGCAGCCCCTGGAAATCACCTTTCTACTTTCTGTCTCTCTGAATTTGACTCCTTTAGCTATCTCATGTAATTGAAATTATGCACTATTTGTCCTTTTGTGACGGCTTGTTTCACTTACTATAGTGCACTCAAAGTTCATCCATGTTGTTGTGTGTGCTTCTGACTGTGTGTGTGTGTCTGTGTAAAAACACCACATTTTGCCCATCCATCATCTGTAAATGGACACTTCGTTGCTTCTACCCCTTGGTCATTGTGCATAATGCTGCTGTGAGCATAGGTACACAGATATTTCTTTTGAGTCCCTGCTTTTAATACTTCAGGGTATAGGCCCAGAGGTAGAATTGCTGGATCAGTCTTTAATTTTTAAAGGTTTTGGTTTTGTATATTTCTGGAATCCCTATTTTATGGTAAGTCTTGTTTTTTGTGATAATCACACTTATGGGTATGATAACACTGCTGTGATTGATCACTGTTCCATTATGTTGATACCTAAAAAAACTCTTAATAATTTCTAAAACCCCTTTAAAAGCTCCATTTTTTACAAGTTTACTGTAATTTTATTTGCCATTCCATAGTATAATTTTACAACTAGCTTTCCTAGCCAACTTGTGTTCGAGTCTGTTTAATTAGTCATGCCTAGAACAAAAAGTTTCACCTAGGGCAGCATCTTCTCCGTCTAATATTGTATCCTTCCTGGAAGTGTTTTTTACATTTAAGAACACAGGTTTTAGCTTTGTTTTGTTTTGTTTTGAGAGTTTGCCTCCCAGAGCATTCAAATTTGAAATGTAAAGCCCATAAAACACTTTCTAAACCTAGCATCTTCCAGCTTACACATTTTACACTGTGAATATCTTCTGCTCTATTTTGTTGAGGGCTTATGAAATAACATAGGAGATATAGGATCTTAAATTCAGTACAAAACATTTCTTAAAGTTCTGTATTCTAGTTCCCCTACCTTTAGAAATAGGATACAAGTGAGTGGTAAAGCTTGGAAAAGCTGAAACAAGAACAAAATACAGATTCCAAGTTCCCATTCCACATCTACTAAGCTTCTAGAGTCTCTGGGTATGGGCCCAAGTACCTGTATTTTCAGGGTTCCCTGATTGCTTCTTAGAAGTAACTATAGTTAGAATATAGCCTAAGTTACTGAAGTTGTCACAGAGTAGCTTTAATTGCTGAAGGTTCATCTGTTATTTACTAGTAGGCATCAATGGGAAGGCTCTTCCTAAAATCCTGTAGGAAAATGTTTTCATGCTGCTTGGTTTTTCTGTGAACTTCCCTCTGTTATAACCTAAGTGTTCACTAGCATTTTAGAATATGTGCAAGGAATTTAGGTAATTACTTGATTTGAGTTTAAACAGCAGAAAAAACTTAACATTTGGTAGACATTATAAGCCAAAAACACAACAGCTGAACTTTAATGTATGTAAATTATGCCACAGTAAAGTTGCACAAAAGAAGGGAGAGGTTGAACTTTTGAAGAAAAACCACTAAATATAGTATATAGTTTTCAACAGGCTTGGTGTGCGGTTGTAAAATTTTAATAAGACTCATTGATAATAAATTTTATGAAAATAAAAATATGTCCTACCTGGAATGAATTTTATGTAATTGAGTTGTAAACTATATGGACGTAAGTTCTTTAAAATGTATTAGTTTGACATTTAAATATTACAAATGAAACAAAGTTGTATGTTCTTATTAACATTTTAATCTAATAATTACTTTTTTCACTTGTATAGCTTTCTAAGGAAAAGCAACTGTTCCTAATTATTTCCTTTATTCTTTTTTTCTCCCTACAGAAATGGCAGGACATTATTAAGGAAGTCAGGTTTCTACAAATATTAAAACATCCCAACATTATAGAAAACAAAGGCTGCTATTTAAGTGAGCACACAGCATGGGTAGGTATCTGCTCTCCCCTTGCTGTAATTTTAGTAGGTTTAGTTTATTAGTAATTTAAAAACGTCTCAAAATAGTTGTGTAAAGCCATGCACAAACACCTTGAAATGTCAGTTCATACCAAGAAAGGAGGAGCAGCTTTTCCTGGAACTCTTGGGCAGTAGGAGATAATAGAACTTTTCCCAGTTTACTTCAGAGATTCACCTGATCATTTCGTGCATGGGAAAATGTTCTGATGTATGTTAGCGGTATCATTCTTCAAATGCTTTATCAAACATTTGTTGAGAACAATCCTATCACTCAAGGATGAAAATCAGCATATATTTTTGACATAAATGTATTGTAAACTATTTAACCACAAGGATCTTGTGTGGAACGTCGGTGGTGAATCCTGAAGAAATCTGAACTGATTGTGATTCTTTGGCTGAATGATACTAAAGGTAGAAAATTGAGACATTTTATAGCAGAAAATGGAAATTAATTTTGCCCCATTGTTAAATCTAAGATAAGGTAGTAATCTTACAACAGTAGAGGCATAGTAATTGTGTCTTTTAAGAGGAAGGCTAAATTTTCTTTCAACCGGAATGACCTTTTATTTTTAATAAGCTATAGCTGATTATCATTTTAATATACTGAACTTAGATTTAGATTTGTAACATTTGGTTTAATTTATTGGTGATGGTACTCCTAAATTTGAGGCAGTGGTTAAAGAAAAAACAGTGGCCGACAAGGTAGACTGCCTCTCTGTCTTTCAGGTTTCTCCATCTGTAAAACAAGGATGATAATAGGGTCTACTTCCAAATGTGGTTATGAGGATTAAATTAGTTAATATATATAAAATACCTTGCACATAAGAGGTGCTCTGTGTTGGCTTTATAGGAAAGATTTAAACTGTAACCTTAATTTTGTATATATAGTACCAAAGGATAATTTTCTGCTTCCTAACAATACCAGTATTGCTACTATAGGTTAATATTAATAGAATATGTATATTCCTTTATAGCTTTAGTTAGTAATTATATGAAACACACATGTACAAGCAGTTCAATGTGGGCATTATAAAAGATTAATGTAGCATTGGCTTCACTTCATGTATGCATTTAACAAGTTCACAAAATGTGTAATTAAAGGTAATTGATAACTAGAGTTTGTTTCACTTCAAAGTATCTTCTTGATCTCCTTGGTGAATTTGTTTTATCTCATACAGAATCTTCTAGTTTTAATAGTGTATTTTAATGTTTTATCACTTTTTCCCATGTAGCTTGTAATGGAATACTGTATAGGATCTGTTTCAGATTTTCTGAAAGGTAAGTTTCCTTTATTTATTAAGAAAATAAAAGTATTAGTATAATAAAATGAGAATTTGTTCAGTAAGAGATTTTTAAAATAATGTTAAAACTCTTCAGGAAGAGTGAAAACCTTTGTCTTTTCTAGAGTCTCAGCGTGGTGTGAACTGTCCTCATTAAATATTATGTTTTAGCATACAGATGAGTTTTCTTTCATTATGATTAAATAGGCATTTTTCTGCATTCTTTATCATTAAACTTGATTTGTTCCTTCTGTTCAGAATGAAGATATGTAGGAATATAAAAAGGGAAAGCTTCTCTTTCATTGCTTTTATAATCACAAAATAATTGTTAAATGTTGTTTGTTAACTTTGAGGAAAATTGCCTGTGAACTATAACAAATAGCCACAACTGCACACTTGTTATAAAGTTAAATTGCCTTGTTTTATTATCTTGGAAAGCAAAAAGTTCCTTCTTGCTAAATGTTAGTTTTTAAAAATTTCCCCATATATTAGATATGTGTATATATTTTGTTAAATATAAATGTTCTATAGAATAATCATTTTCAAATGAATTCTTATTTTAAGTTCACAAAAAGCCATTACAAGAAATGGAAATAGCAGCAATTACACATGGTGCTCTCCAGGGATTAGCCTACTTACATTCTCATGCCATGATCCATAGGTAAGTAGTTTAAAAATTATCATATATCAATAAGCAAATGGCTTATTGAATTTGTCAGACCTAGAATTTATTAATCCTGAAAGCTTTATTTGTTTTAGGTAAATAAAAGTATTCTGGAGTTTTACAAACTCATATTTTTTTTAGGTTATCCATGTCCTAAAAAGAATATACTAATTTATTTGATCTCTTTGTTGAGGATAATTTTTATCTTTTTCTACACATGCTGCCAGGCTCTCTGAAGTATGAGCACTTTATAGATTTGTGATAGAAATTTAATTACAGAATAATTTAATTTGTGAAGTGGAAAAGACGATTGGGATGATGTATTCTTACTTTTTTCATTTTACAGATGAAGAAATTGATGCCCCAATTTGTGACTAACTTCCCAAAGCTTACAAGCAAGATAGATTAGACTAGAACTAACCTAGATCTTTTGTCCTCCTGGTGACTCATAATGCCAGATTTGATTCCATGACAGAGACAAGTAAAAGTTACTTAAGACTCCATGCTTTTGAGATAATCCCTGATAATCCTTGATAGTGAATAGTAATTTAAAGATTAAACCACCATAAACAACATTTTTAGCATTGCTATTGGTTTTCCCTGTTTTTAGAAGAAAGCTAGCATTTTTAAAATTATCTATGTGAACCAGACAATACATAGTAAACTTATATAGTAGAGTCGTCGCAAAGTAATGGGTTATCAGTTTTGTAGATGAGAATACTAAGGTCCAAGAGAAATCCACATGCATAGTAAATAAGAGAACCGAAAGAGTTGGAAGTAAAACCTAAGGTCTTCTCAACTTCAAAGAACCTATCCATTTGTTAACAAAATGAAATGGAAGAAAATAGATTGACTTACTATTATATCCATTATAATACTATGTAGTATGAATTGACAAGTGCTTAGAAATTTATTTATTTTTGAATGTATGGTACCCATTGGCATACAAACCCATTATAATCTTCTTAGTTCACTTGTACATTGTTGATTTAGAAAACAGCTTTAAAGTAAGTTTGGGATCATTGATATTACCTTATCCATGTGTTTCAGTTTTCATTTCATATTTAGGTAGGAGAACAATGCTAAAGTTTGGAATGATATGAGTAATTAAAAAAAAATTAAATTAAAAAAAATTTTTTTTCCATTTTAATGTTAAGGGCATACTGAGAAATCTTACAGTTACGTAAGAATGTTCAGCTGAATTTTTAAAACCATTATTTGTACCAATAAACAGGAACTCAAATATAGAGTATGTGCTATTAATTACCTAATTTTTTCTTCTGTTTCTACTGCTATTTTATCTTCTCTTTTAGAAAATTGTTACTATATACTTACAGGAATTCTGTGTATTTCACTTCTTAATTTGGATCTTAATTCTCATTATCTCAACTGAGAGAGATTATCGAAGGCCTTAATTATTCTGATTTCTCCTTTCTATAAAATTTTATATGATTTTTATCATTTTCAGTATAATCTTATGAAGGAAAGACAAATAATTTTCTGTGTTCTCTAAACCCAGAGATATCAAAGCAGCAAATATCCTTCTGACAGAACAAGGCCAGGTGAAACTTGCTGACTTTGGATTGGCTTCCATGGTCTCTCCTGCCAGTTCTTTTGCGGGAACGCCGTATTGGTAAGAATAGTCCTGTCTGGTATTGATCCTCGTATCTGAAATAGGCAGTGTGTGGTTGTACTTTTTTCAGATGCTTTATCTTCTTTCTTGGAAATACAGTGCTGCTTTAGACATTACTCTAAGCACTATACTTTGTTTCAGATATAGATTTGGAGTGCTGCCCGTGTATCTCCTATTGTTTCATTTGTGCCCCCAATATTTCTTTCCTGTTATCATCTACATCATGTATTGGGTATAGGAGTGAAAACATTTAAATATTTAATAAGGGAGAAGAGAGAAGTGCTAAGTGGAAATTTTCTTTAGATTTATCTTTACTGTGTGTCAGTATCTCTGAATAAAAGTATCTGAAGACTGGTAGCTAACTACGAATTTTAAAAAAATTTTTTATTATGCAGAATTTCAAGTATACAGGGAAATAGGCAAAAATATAAGGAAGGCTCACACAGCGGTCAGCTCAGCCTAACAGCACTACCCCAGGGCCCAGCTGCCCTGTGTACTTGCTCCTCTTGCCCTCCCTCCACCTCCAGTTATTTGAAGCGAGTTCTAGACATCATCTAATTTTATTCATAAATAATTCCATATTAATGTCAGCAAGTCTGAAGGGAATAATTTTCCACATCTTCAACTTCCAAAGGTGTTTTCTCTCTGTATATGTTGAGAGGTGTCTTAGGTCTACTGCATCTTCTTCTCCACTTACCTTTCAAATCTCCCAACTCCCATTTTGTTAAAGAAAGGCTTCTCACCCATCCTGAATAGTAGAATGATGCATTGTTCTGAGGATTAAAAGCCTCAAACCCTCACCAGAGGGACAACTTGAGAATACATAACATCTAGAATATATAGCATCAGAAATATTGAAGAGTTAGGACACAAAGTTTTGGCAAGGGCCTTCTGCCTTCACAGTCATCTCTCTTCACTTCCTTTTACTCCTTGCTCTTTCTTTTCCCCAATTATCTTCCCTCCCATCTTCTTTTCTAGTGGATCATAAATTACCTCATTTATAACTGGGATAATTGCCATGAGGACACATTAACATGTTATTTACATTGAACAATGAAGTTTGGCATTTCCTGATAGAAAATAATTCTGATTTGAATGGTTGATATGACTGTGCAGACTGGGTTTGCTAATTAGGTTATTATACAGCAGTGTTTTTAATGAATTGAATGAGCTAGGTCCTCAGCTCCAAGTTGTAAATATCTGTAAAGCACATATACAAAATAATGTATATACATATGTGCGTATTATATCCTTTGCAACTAAGTTTATAAAATTTCGATACCAACTCAAAAATGTACAAGCAGATACATTTTTAAAATAAATTCATTGGAAGTAAGAAAATAAAACGTTTGAAGGCTACTGTTCTGTATGACCAAAACTTTCTTATGTTGAGCCCTAGTTTAGATAGAATCCTCTTCCCCTGAATAAAAAAAGGATTCTTTGGAGAAATAATTCTTCTTAATGCTCCTCCTTTACAAATCAGTGATCAATATTTTATACTAGAAAGGAGCTAGAAAGTTGTGCATTAAAAACAAAACTACTTTTTTAACTTTGTTGAACTTACTGACTCCCCAAGCTTACTTCAACATCTTAACACATTAGAAGCCCTCTATTATTGGCAATTGGAAGTTACATATGTATTAATTTGTATATAGTATATTAGGAATACAGCACTGTGTACATATTTACATGTTTTTACACAGAGGAACACACATACACCTGATGACAATCTTACTAAGCAGTCAGAAACTGTTCTAAATGTCTGTCTGTGCTTAATAACAAGTACAAAGGAAGTATAAGGTGAAGCATACCAGTGAGAACATTAGAGTCTAGCTGAAGATGTGAATTAGCATTTCATTTTATAACCAAGACGCCTATGAAGTTAATAATTGTATGACTTATTTAGTTATGAGTGGCTGTCCTAGCCACTTTTATCACAGAACACTACTCCTATTTGCAAAAAAGACTGATAAACTGCTTATTCGTTGTTGCTTATTGTAGCAGATATTTTCTCAGCTAAATGTAGTGAGCTTGTTTACTTCAAGGAAACGAGTGCCAGTGATAAAATGCCCTCTTTCAAGCAAAACTAAGACTTTTGTAATAAGATACTAAAACGAAAATGTTTGAGAATCACTAGCATAAAGCATATACAGTATTAGAATCTGCAAACTTGAATTGACGCAGAATACAACCCTGCTCTGGGGAATCTTTCCTCCAGGACGCTGTTACATGATCATGACAAATGGTGAGAATAAGTCTAGCACTGTATATGCAATGGTAAATATTTACCTCACAACCTGTAATGCATTTATTTCCCTTTACAAGAATTCTTATGTCCAGTTATGTCATCTGGAATTCACACAGGTATTGTCCATGTAGACCGTCATTACGTTTTTAAAGAATAGTATACTTTTCTTTTCTTATTTAACTTTAAGTGACATTATATGTTTTAGGATGGCCCCAGAAGTAATTTTAGCCAAGGTTGAAGAACAACAATATGGTACCGAAGCAGATGTATGGTCTCTTGGTATAACATGTATTGAACTAGGTAAGCATTGCTCTTTATTACTGTGTAGTAAGTTTTGATCAATGTTTTACCTCAATTTCTGTACAAAATTACAGATTTTTATTTTTATGTCAGTGTTTAAGGGGAGCAATACATCTATTAAAGTTGTCACTTTGGTTATTTGGCAATTTATATATACATATATTAGCTTAGGTGTATTAGATTTGCTGTATTAAATTAGGTCTAAAATAGTTTATAATGTGGTATTAATTTTGAGGTATCTGTGTCTAACATTTAATGAGTATTTGTTAAACACCGAGAATATGTCTATGGTTATAGATTTACCATGTATGAAGGGTCTCTAAAGCATTCATGAATTACTTACTGCTACTTAAGATACTTAATACTTTGTGTTAAGGATAAGGATTAGATTATCAGGCTGCATACCTTATTGTACAGTTTGATTTTATGCACATATTTTATTCTGTTGCCTTAAGTGGAACTATGCTTAAGACAGTGGACCATCAAAACATTGCTAATACTCCCCTTGTAAGGGAGCCACGGTGGGTAATTGAACTGTCACTATAATTGAAGCTGATGGCCATCTTCTTGCTCTTGATTCCCTGCACCAGTCCACAGTGCCTTCCCATTTTTAAAGCTTTATTTAATAGTAGGAAATACTGGGAATATTTAATTGAACCATTCTAGGAGCGACCAAAGATAAAAAATAACAAGTTAAAAGTAAAATCCATGTGTCATTTGGATAAGTCATCAACCTGGGTTTGTCAGTTGTAAAGAAAAAGCAGAAAGGGAAATTGAGGTAAAATAAAAGTAAAAACTTGCTTATCATTAGACAATAAGTACTATAATTTCCATTATAACCAGGCTGTTTCTTTCTTGCAATCTAATATTTTTCCAAAATAATATAACCTTTAGATTTTTTCACTTTTGTTAGGATTCCTACATTAATCATTCCCTTCAAGCTCTGTATCATCATATATATTTTAAAGCTTGACATCAGCAAAGAGAGATTTGGAGATTACCATGTCATCCCCTTCTGATATTTTGGTCTCAATTTGAGGTTTTCAAAGTGTTACTTCCATTTGAAAATGTCTCTAGGTATCTTAAACTCTTGTTCTTTTACTCCTGATTCTTCTTCCTAGCAGTACATCCTAATTAATTTCTTAGGAAACTTGGGTGTAAATGTACAGAAGCTGGTTAATATACTCTGGCTATGCGGTATTTTTATGGGGTATGTGGTTGATGCATATATGTGCCCCTTTGGATAGTGAAATTGCATTAATGATCCTTTTAGATATCATTGATATATTTTGATATTCATTTGATTAGAAAGTATTCCTTGGCCAGTTATACTGCTCAGAAAGAAATGTATAAACCCGGGAGTTTCTGTGGGATGGATTCTTATTTTTCCATGTTTTCTAGTTTCTTAGTATAGTTCATAAAATAGACTTCCTTCACAATGAGAGTTTTTACACTTAGAATAAAGCAACTTCGGATGTGGCCGCCTTTAGATCATTCTTAAGGAGTGAGACATTTCGAAGAAACTCTTTAAGTTTTAGGCATGCATGTGGCATCTTCAAGTTTTAGAAACTTTCATGATCACTTTTTAAAGTTTTACTTACAGATGTTTTGAATTCTGAAATGTCATGAACCAGAACCTGACACTGGTCCCAGGGTAAAGATCTAGAGTAGCACAGGCCAATGAAACGTTCTGTAGTGATAGAGAGATTCTGTATTTGCATGTCTTTCGAGCACTTGAAATGTGGCTAGTGCAACCGAGGAACTGAATTTTAAATTTTATTTCATTTAAATAAGTTTGCATTTATCGGGCATGGGGGAAACTCGATAATACGGGTGTAGTAACCACATTGTTTTTCATGTGAAACCTTCATAAGAGTGTATATCAATAATACCTTCATTTAAAAAATTGTATAAAAAAGTAAGTTTGCATTTACATAGTAACATATAGCTGCCCTTTTAGACAAAACAGCTGTAGAGGCCTGATTTTTTAATACAAATTAGATTTGCTGTCTTGGGAAATATATGTTATATGCTTTTCTACTTTAAAATAACTAAGGATAATGAATTAAAGCAAACTTTTCTTACAGACTAGGTAAGAGAGCAAAACTTAGACCAATTGTATCTTTGGTTTTGATAAATACAGTCCTAAATAAATATGACTTTCATATTTATTTATGAATTATGTATTCATATTTATTAATGAATTTAGAGGTTAAAATAACTTGAATTTTCTCATAGATGACTTTATATGTTTGTTCACAATTTGATGACAAAGATCCCAATTTTGTTGCTTTTCAGCCTATGCGCATGATTGCACAGTTGTGTTTATAAAAATAAAATGTGCCATTTTTTCCGATTATAAAAGTACATGTTGAGAGTAGGATTATAGGGAAATTTTATGAACAATTTTATGTAAGTTTAAAACTTAGAAAAAATGGACAATTTCCTTGAAGGATGCAGATGGTCAAAGCTCATTTTTGCTACAAAGGACATTATTGGGACATTTGATTGAAACTACAATGGAGTTTGAGGATTAGATAATAGTCATGTATTCATATCAATGGTCTGATTTAATGAATGTACTAGGTTCTCTTAGAATGTTCTTGCTTACTGGAAAAATACACTCTTTAGAGATGATGTGCATCAGCGCTGCAATTTCCTCTCTATTGGACTCCCTTGAATAAGTTCTCTGAACTCCACTTTCAACTTTTTTGTTAAGTTTGGGTTTATTTAAAAAAAAAAACTAACAGTACTTCCATTCTCCTGCATAACAGGCACATATTTTAACAGGAAGTTTTCTTTCTTTTATAGCGGAAATGGAGCCTCCTTTCTGGAGTAATAGTTCAGTAAATGTCTTCAGTCACATAATCAGAAGTGAATCCCCTACACTACAGTCTACTGAATGGTGAGTATGGCTGAGAGATGTATTGTTCACATGGTAAAATTTAAGTATTTTTCATGATGTTATCAAAATGATCTCATTTCAATGAGGTGAAGTGTATACAACCTGAAGAAATATTAAAATAGCTTTATTTTATCCATACATCATGTTTATCCTTTCTTATCTCTACTTTTCATAGCATATAAGTAACTCAGTTTAGAAAAAAAGATACATGATGCTACATGGGAGCAAAAAGTATGGCTTTTGTATAAAAATTAATATATTTTTTGTACCTTAGCAACACATACAACCCTAATTATATAATAAATAGCATGATTTAAAGATTCATATTTTATAACTGCAATATATAGATTGCCACAACCTGTAGAGGTATTTAATTGGGGAATGGTTTATAATTGATATGGTATAAAACATAGGTAAAAATGATTAGATAATTTATCAGAGTTACCAGATAGTTCATAATTTTGGGATCATTCTAATTGTCATTATTTATTATTCAGAATGTGCTTTGATGTTGCATCTCCTAGTGCTTCTTTGATAATACTGTTATTCATGTAAAGAAGTTTATTGAAAACAGATGGACGATTTTAGGAAATAAGGATTTTTATCAGTGATGGAAAATTTTAATGGGAAATTCTTCAGGTGTATCTAGCATTTGAAAAGTTCTAGGGGTCTACCTACCGTACTTAACAAATACTTTAAAATTCACAAGTAAGAGGCATAAATTAGCAAAAATTTATTTTTTACTATTACATAATTAAGCCAAGTTCACAGGTCTTTGCTCCTTCTGTAGAGATGTTTTGAAGAAATCTTCACAAAGAGTTTATTACGGTATTTCTAAATAATAGATACACTAAACACAGGCTGTCTTTACACTGGTTGATACTTTGGGAATTCCAAAAAGAATTCTTGTATAAAAGAATTAAATCTTATTTGAATATTGATGACAAACATTCTTGTATAAAAGAATTAAAAATCTTATTTGACTATTGATGACAAATATTGATGGAATATTTCTTACCTACTGCCTTACTGAACTCTCATCATTAGCACTATATAATAGTATGTTACAGAATTCTAATTTTAAAAAATCTTACTGTTTTCTGGAACTTTTATCCATTTGCTCAAGGATGCTAAATACTTAGGTATAAAAAATGTTCCTTCCAAAACAAATAGCGTGATGTTCTGAAACATGCTATATGGAAGATGATCCAAGGGTCAAGCAAGAAAGAGACGTGGCTAGAGAAAAGAAGAAAAAAAAGCTAAGAAGAATATTATCTTAGATTTGAATGCAAAAAGGAAAATGACTGACTTCCCTAATTCACCTCAATGTAGAATGACTTGTGGTACTTAAGTATGTGAGAGCAGGATTTTAAAATAATGTGTGCAAATTTATCTTTGGGAAATGGTAAAGATTCATTAGTTACTTTGCATAACTTTTTATAGACTTACACGATGAACTATATAGTGTATTTTGCCTGCTTTTTTTTTATCATTCCTATTCTCCCTCCCACCCATAGGCACATGCCTTGATTTGTGGATATGTTTTTAAAGGAAATAGCAATATGTTCACTTGATACTTTCCTTTACAATAGGTCTTATCATTTTCGACACTTTGTAGATTCTTGCCTCCAGAAAGTCCCTCAAGATCGCCCTACATCACAGAAACTTTTAAAGGTCAGTTATACTCTGTTTTGTACACCTAAGAAATTGTTTTAAAGATTGTGTTTTATTCTTCTCTGATTCCGAATCAGTATTAAGCACGGTGTACCGGTTTTTGCTAAAATACTAATTTCATAATACTGTTCTTTCTTGGAAACTTTGGTAGTTGCTAAATTGTTTCATTTGTTTTTCAAAATTAACTGCTTCTACCATGTCTGAATAGAATATATTGCTAAATATTCAATTTAGTAGTATTAAATGGCTTAATTTTTATATGTGCAAGCATATACTCATGAGTTACAACTATAAATTTTAATTCATGTGGAACCATGGCATTTCAGAATTGGCAAAACATAGTTTAACTTTGGATTTAATTTTTGTATGTACCACACTTGATATATCCAACTGTTGTATATAAAATAATATGAGAGTAAGAGAAATGATGTGTAATACATTTACATAAATACTGTGGGAGAAAAGAGATTTCAAAAAAACTGCTAAAAATGGATATCACATTTTTGTTTCCTTTTGAGAAATACGTTTTTCTGACTTAGCAATGAAAATGATTTAAAAGTAATGTGAATTCTATTCATTTTTCAGTAGGTTTGGTTACCTAATTTAAATAAATTATTAGTATATGCTTTCTGTCCTCAAAAATAGGTATTCACAAAAGCAACAAAAGGTTTAGTAGAGCTATGAATTATGTTAGTGAAAAATAAGCAGGATGCATTTGTAGAAAACTGTTAAATAACTTAGAATTACAAGATATATTTATTTCATTTTGAGGTTGATATCTTATTAGCAATAATAGTATTATTCACTTAAATAAGGTTTTTAAAACATCTAGATAAGGCTCTAGTGAGTAGCAGTTGACTCTATCTCTTCGTGACCCTAAGGAATTTTGTGGATTTTTCACTAGAAAATAAGAATTTCTGCATGAATGTTTTAGAATTTTAAAGAAGTTCAGTTTATTTTCACTAACACACAGTTCAAGATGCAAGGATATTGAAAGGATCATGTACATATTCAGTAGGGTCATTTGCAACTACAGTATGTAGAAGAGCAGTATAAAGTTTCAGTAACACTTAGGGAATTCTAGGCCATAAGCACACTTACAGTCTCAAACGAAAGCCCAAAAAATAGGTATTCACAGTAGAAACAAAAGGTTTAGTAGAGCTGTGAATTATGTTAGTGAAAAATAAGCAGGATCCATTTGTAGAAAACTGTTAAATAACTTAGAATTATAAGATATATTATCCTCGGATAAAAAAAGACCGAATATCATGAATAGTGGTACATACCAAAGCTAAGGCTCAGGAAAAGGAAGAATGTGACTGGCTTCTTACATTTGCCTAATGAAGGCAAAAGAAGCCCTTTTGGTAATAACCCACCCCTCCAGGAGCAGATACTTGGCCTTGGGTGATCGGATCCCAAACCTGCATATATGTTCATTTACCTGGTCCATTTTGTATATTGACCTTATTGGAAGTGATAGGAAGTATGGCCTGATCACATTTCTGTTGCAGTCTGTCATGAGGAAAAAAACTAAAATGGAAAAACGTGACTTACTGTACGAAGCTATTTATCTCAGAATGCAAAACTGAAAATAAATATCCAGAATTAGAAAAACGGTTATGTAATTTTGGCATGAACATTGATGAAGTAGTCTGTAGGCATTATGTTTATGAGTTGAAACAGCATAATACTTACAGCAATGAAAAGAGAATAATATATAGTTACAACTCTTCAGAGAAGAAATAAATTTGAGCTAGTAAAGGAGGTAAAAGTCTTAAAAGAATTCAAGATCATCTCATGAACTCCAGTGCACAAGGCATCTTTCTGCAATCCATGCTAACTACAAAACAAAATCTATACACAGAAAATTTTGGAGAAGAAATAAATATCCAAAAAATACCAAAAGTAACAATGATAATCTTATGGCAGAATTGTTCTTTCTACTTTTCTGTATTTGATAATGTTAAGCTGTAGTAAGTATTAATGGTAAAAATCACTAATACATGTCTTTTAATCAACTGCTAGTGTTTTATGAAGTGTCATTTAAGCAACATAAAGGAACCCGAAATACCCAAGTGGTATGTTACGTAATTCACCATCACTGAATACATTCCTGTTGAAATCTAATGTAATTCAGAACTGAACATGTCTCCTCTATGAAATCAGTTCTAAGAATTTGTGAGCGTTTACTTAGGGCTGTAATTGGACTTAATTCTTAATGTTTACTTAGACTCTTGATTATTTCAACTCTGCATTTTCAGTTGGCCAACAAAGGTGTCATGTTCAAAGTTTTCATAAAAAGTATGGGGGATGTTATGTAGGCATAGAGTGTATACATGTAAATTAAATTTTATAAATATAAGAAGTAAAAAGCATAACAGAACTAGGTAGCTATAGATTACATGCATTATCTATCATTATTTAGGATAGTAACTCTAGGGTCTAAGAAGGGATTCATTTGTTCTGAATGAAAAAATATGTAGGTCTCAACCTGACTTTTGCCTTCTACTCTTAACCAGCACATGTTTGTTCGTCGGGAGCGCCCTGAAACAGTGTTAACCGATCTTATTCAGAGGACAAAGGTGCTTTCCCAGGAGGCACATAATGGACCACCAGTAGAGTCACAGGAAGAAGAGGTAATAACTTAGAAATGGCTCAAGTATTGGGGTCTCTTTATTGACTTCTTTCCTTATGCAACTTTTCTTGCCAAGAATCTTTTATATCAGTGGTTTCCAGATTGTGCCTTTACGGTGATTCTCTAAAGTTCCACCCAGATGGGGAAAAAGGTTTTGCGATCTTTAAACCATCCTCTTGGTAGTGCACATTAGCATAGTAAAGCTCTGTGAAGTCTATTAAAGAAACCTGTTCAACTTTCATTTAATCTAGTCCCTCTCAAAATTCTGAGCTAGGGGGCACTTTTTTGCTGATGGTCTGATGGCATGGGACATGCTTTCGGAAGTATTTGAAATTACAGGCTTTGGAAGTTGACGGTACTCACACAGAAGTCATTAGAATTACCAACCATTCACCTTATCTTGGTTATTGTATAAACCTTTCCCCCAGTGCCTTTTATATAATGTTTGATAAGTGTTTATTAAATTGGAAATTTCTTGCTTCTTTAAAAATAAATAAGTAAATAAAATAAACATGTGACTTAACTAAACTTATCCTGAGGGAAAAAAATTACCAAGCCTTCTTATTCTGTTACTAAGAACACTTGATTCTTTTCAGTTGTGTACAGGGATTCATTCCTCTACATGGTTCTAAAATACTCATTTTATAGGTGAGTAAAGTAAGGCTCAGAGTGGTTAACTAACTTTTACTGTACAAGCATATGTGTTCGGATTCATATATGACTCTTGAGACCAGGTTCTTTCCATTTTGCCATGTTTCCAAATTTGCTGGAGAAATGTTATAGAACTTTCTCAGAAGGAAAATATAAAGCTTATTATTTGTGGAGCTATCTTTTTTAGTCTAAGTATTTTCTGTTTTCTTCTTTGCTCATGTCACAATGCCAAAGCTTTGATTCTTTTTTTTTTGTTTCTACTGAGAAAGATCCCTGCATTCTGAAAACAGGAGTAGTAGTTACTTTTCCTTTTAAAAGCACTACATGATTAATGAACTATAAAATAAAAGGCTTTCTTACATACAGTTTTGGTGTTTTTGATATTGCCTTTTAGTTCTAACAGTAGTCACTAGAAAATTGGGGCTATTTTAGGTATACGAAATACTTCAGTAAAGTGAAATTAATAAAATTCTAATGTCATTAAACATTAGAATAACAGCAACTTTTTTAGGCTGTGAATGTAAGAAAAGACCCTCTATATACCTTGGGTCTGTATTTATTATTTTGCTTATCTTAAATAACTTTGCTATGGTAAGACTATAATATTGGGGCCCAGATACCAAAGTTTGCCTGATTTGTTCGGAATAGTCTTCTAATTATGATTAAATATACAATTTTTAATTTTACACAGAAATAGGTAGGAATTAATATTAAATTACTTAGTGGAAAAAGTTTAGGCTAAAGACTATACTCCGAGAAGAAATATAAAAGGCTTCAATAAAAAATAAGTAAAAGTGAGGTTTATAGGATTTTAAAAAAAGGTTGGGGTTGTTTTCAGCACTGGAATCATTGAGAAATGAGCAGCATCCCTGTGTATACCCCGTGAGATGTGTAGTAGACATGGATTTCAAACGAATGTCAAAAATTTTAGAGAAAAGACTACACTTTGGAAATAACCCAGAACTGATTAACTTTTTCACATGGTTGGGCTTTTTGGTATTTACTTTTTGGTCACTTTTTTTATCTGTCAACTAACAATTGATAAACTTCCTGGTCTTGGCAAATACAAGAAATTTCTCAAAATAAACCACCAACTTTCCAAAGACTGTGTGTGCCAAGCAGTGTGCTAGGTGCTAATAATCAAGAATTTAGGAGATAAAGATATTTGAATCTAATGCTCTTTTCCCTCAGGAACTAGATTACTGTGTTGGATGGAAAGGGACAGTGAACAGTGCTGAAAGTCATCAGTCTGTTCCCAGTATGTCCAGCGGGGAGAGAAGTCAAAGCACTAGTGTCAACAGTTTTCCAGATGCCTCAGATGCTGAGAGAGAGCTAGACATGATGGAGGGATACCACACAGTCACACCTAGTAGTCCTGTCAACCATTTAAAACCCGGGAGTATTTGGATTTCAGTGAAAAAAAGTTCAAATTTGGTAACTAATTTTCTTACTCTGCTTAGTCTAAGAGTTTGGGTTTTTTTTTTTCCTTTGAAGTTTGGAACATAATTTTAGGCAACTTATTTTAAAGTGGCAAAAGGCTTTTAAATTCCCAGTTTAATGTCTGCATTTAGGGAACATGTTTTGGAATGCAAAAAGAATATTTTTTAAATCTTCAAAGAAAGAGAGAAAGAAATGCCATATAATGTATTATCTGAAGTTACATAGATGAAAATGAAGGTATTTAAAAACAGTAAGTATACAACATGATATTAATGATAATGGTTGCCTTTGGGAAGTGGAGAAAGGGTTAAGGTGGGTGATAATCAAAAGTGATTTTTGCATTTTCCATAGTGTTTACATTTTTTAAGTAAAACAGTGTAACTGTAGAAACTTACACCTTCTTGGTTTAGGAAATATGGATGTTTGCTACACTTCCATGTGTAAGATTTTAAATTTTCTTGAAAACATCTGAAGGTCAGGTAACTCCTTTTTGCAATTGATGGAAATGCTTCCTATTTAACTTCACTGCTTTCAATATTACCAAAAAGTTACTGGGCACAATAGGTAAAAGACAGAACCAACCCAGGTGTTCATCAACACATGAGTGGATAAACAAACCATAATATATACATATAATGGAATATTATTCAGCTGTGAAAAGAAATGGCGTTCTAATGTATGCTACAATGTGAGTGAACCTTGAAAACATGCTAAGTGATATAAGCCAGATACAAAAGGGCAAATATTATTAGAATTCCACTTATATGAAATATCTAAAATAGTCAAATTCATAGAAAGTAGATTAGAGGTTGCTAAGGGGCAAGTGGAAAATGAAATACTTTTATGTTTTTTATTTTGGTATCATTAATGTACAATTACATGAGCAACGTTATGGTTACTAGACTCCCCCTATTATCAAATCCCCACCACATACCCCATTACAGTCACTGTCCATCAGCATACCAAGATACTATAAACATTGTCCATGTCTTTATGTGAACATGATGTATTAATTTCTATGACAAATACATAGGGTAATATTGCTGAGTCATAGGGCATATGTATGTTGGACTTCATAAGAAACTGTCAAACAGCTTTCCAAAATGATTGTACTGTTTCACATCCCCATTAACAATGTATAAGAGTTTCAGTTGGTTCACATATTCTCCACCATTTGGTTTGTCAGTCTTTTTTATTTTAGCCGTTCCGGTGGGAATGAAATGGAATCTCATGATAGTTGTTTTTGCAATTCCCTATGACTGAAGATGGCACCAGAATCACCTTTTCATGTGTTTATTGTCCATTCATGTATCTCTTTAGTGAAGTGTTTTCTGAAGTCTTTTGTCTGTTTTCTTATTCAGGTGTTCATCTTTTCATACTGATTAGTAGGAGTTTTTTTATATACTCTGGGTACAAGTATTATATCTGAGATATGTCTCGCAAATATTTTTTCTCCATCTGTAATAAATTAAAACTTTTTAGTTTTAAAATCCAATTTAAACAACCCATTAAAAACGAGTAAAGGCCATAAAAAAGCTTCCTCTAAAATCAGGAATAAGACTAGGATGCCTACTCACAACACTTATTCAACAGAGTGTTGGAAGTCCTAGCTACATTAATCAGGCAAGAAAAAGAAATAAAAGGCATCCACACTGGTAAGGAAGAAGTGAAACAAAACTGTCACTGTTTGGAGATGACCCAATACTACATACAGAAAGCCCTAAAGACTCTACCAAAAGACTATTAGAATTAATATATCAACTATACCTCAATTTTTAGAAATGTGTTAAAGATCTGAATAGACATTTATCCAAAGAATATATACAAATGGCCAAGTAGCACATGAAAAGATGCTCAATATAATTAGTCATTAGGGAAACACAAATCAAAACCACAATGAGGTACCACCTTACAGCCACTAGGATGGCTAACTATTTTGTTTTTTTGTTAAGGTATCATTGATACACAATCTTATGAAGGTTTCACATGAGCAACATTGGTTACTACATTCTTCCATATTATCGAGCCCCGTGCTAACACCCCATTGAAGTCACTGTCCATCAGCGTAGTAAGATGCTATAGAGTCACTGCTTGTCTTCTCTGTGCTATTACTGCCTTCCCATCTCCCCCTTCTACACTATGTGTGTTAATCATAATGCCCCTTAATCCTCTTCTCCCTCCCTCCCCACCCACCCTTCCCACCCCCTTCCTTTGGTGACTGCTAGTCCCTTCTTGGACTCTGTGAGTCTGCTGCTGTTTTGTTAGATGGCTAGCTATTAAAAGAGAAAAGCAAAAACAAAGATGGAAAATAACAATTAGGGAGCACATGGAGAAACTGGAACTCCTGCTCTGTATTGCTGGTAGGAATGTAAAATGTGAGCTGCTGTGGAAAACACTTGACGATTTCTCAAAAAGTTAAACATAGCATTTCCCCATGACCCAGAAATTCTACTCCTAGATATATACCCAAAACAATTGAAAGCAGGTACTTAAGCAAATGTATATCCACAAATGTTCGTAACAGCAGTATTCACAATAGCCAAAAGGGGGAAATAACCCAGAGGTTCAGCAACAAATAAATGGATATACAACAGGTCACATAGTATATGAAACATCTAAAATAGAGAATCCATAGATTGGTGGTGACGAGAAGGGGAGAATGGGGAGCAAGTGCTTAAAACATACAGGTTTTTGTTTTCTTCTGAGGTGTTAAATATGCTTTGTAACTAGATATGGGCAGTCATTGCAGAACATCATGAATATACTAAATGCTACTGAATTCCTCACGTTAAATGATTAATCATACATTCTGTGAATTTTGCCTCTATTTAAGAATCCAGTCTGTACATTTTTTTCTTTATAGTAGGGGCAGTGGTTGCAGAACATCATGAGTATACAAACTGCTACTCAGCTGTTCACTTTACATAATTAATCTTACATTATGAATTTTGTCTCTGAGAATGCAGTTGGTACATTTTTTTCATTATAATCAGTGTTTTTTGTGGCCTTTCCAAGAAATATTTGCTGACCCCAAGGTCATGACAATATTCTGTGTTTTCTTCTGCTGTATGATTCTGGATTTTAGGTTTAGGTCAAGTGATTCTTTTCAAATCAATTTCTGTATATAGAATGATTAAGCATTTATTCACTTGGAATACAGAGAACCAGTTTTTACAGCAGGGTTTGCTAAAAACACTTTCTTTTCCTCTTTGAATTAACTTGACTTTTTGGTAGCAAATCAATTGACTGAATATATGTGGGTCAGTTTCCAGATTTTACTATGTACCTTTGCTCTATTCAGTCTGTCCTTATAACAATACCAGTGTTTTGATTACTGAAGTTTACATCTTCCAACTTTTTATTCCCCCTCAAAATTTTGGCTATTCTAGGTCCTTTACATTCCCATTTAAATTTTAGAACCAGCTAGTTTGTCTGCTTCTTCAGATGAAATTTTATTAGAAACTGTTGACTGGATTCTCCTACATGAATTACCTGCTCAGTTGATAGTGGACTGCTCTAATATGGTTTGGAAAGAAAAAGGTTTTGCTTTATTTCACTCTTTCCTCTCCATTGCTGTAGGTTACAAAGCAAACGCAAGAACAGGAGCCTAGAGAACAAATGTTTTGTTACATCGAAATGAGGCGGCAACATCGAAAAAAGCTGGTGACTCTGGAAAACAAGCTAAAGGCTGAGATGGACGAGCATCGTTTCAGATTAGAAAAAGATTTTGAAACTCAGTGTAACAACTTTGCGGCAGAAATGGAGAAACTTACCAAGAAACATCAGGTTGCTCTGGAAAAAGAGGTAGCTGATCAGTATTACTAATGTATTTATTCTAACTTGTGACTATTTCAAAATTAACCAAGATGGCATTTTGCTATTAGGGTATCTGTTCCCCAGAACCAAGCAAATCAATTGGGGAAAGGGATAAATATTTATATAAAAGGTAAAATTTCCAGTGCTGAGTCTGGGAACCAGTAGATATGGAATTGATGACTTGACAGTTTTATCGTGTAACAGTGGTTAAGTCAGGTAGATCAGATTAAAGATGACGACGTGACAGGGGAGAAGAGGCATCCTCTCAAAACCACATATAATACAAAAATATAGTTAATACAACTAACCCTAAAAGATCAACAGGAAAAAAGGCTGCCCCAGACTGCTTACACCTGGAGAAAAAACAAACCTCTAAAAGGGTAACATATGAAAGCCATGATCCGGAGGAACCCACACTCTTCCCCCACCCCAGCTCACTGGCAGAAGGAAGAGAAATGGAGTGGGGATGGGTGGAGGCCTGGGACTGCTGAACACCCAGCCCTGGAGATCTGCTGTGCTGTGGGAGCACAAACCCACATTGCATGGTGCTCTGGCGATTAGTGGGGTTGGAAAGCTAAGACAGGAGGAACACTTGGAGAGACTGAGATTCCAGCCGCTTGTGGGAAATGGGGACCCACATCTGGCTGCTCTGGAACAAAAGAAAGGCAGGCAGTATAAGAGACTTCCTAACAGTGAGAGGACTACTAAAGGGGCAAGCATTGCACAGGGCTAGCTGCTCAGGAAAAAGGACGGGTAGACAAAATTGTCCAAGTACACTCTGCCCAGCAGATTGGGAACTGTTCAGAAACTTCAGGCGCTACATCCCCCAGGCTGGCTACCCAGCTCCAAGGCCTTCCACCATGATACGCAGCCTGCTGCACCTTCCAGACAGCTGGCACTGGCTTGCAAACCAGCTGCCCCTGCCCTGGTGTCAGTCCAGCCAGAGGGAAGCTCTGCCTACAGTAGCTACAAATGCAAAGCATACAGGCCGAACCTGTGTGTTCGGCCCACTGGTCTGGCTGTGGAGAGAGGCACAGTAGCCGGGAAGCAGGAAACAGCTCTTCCCAACCGCCAGTGACCAGCACCGCTCCACTGCGACCCCCGACTTCCCTCCATGGGCTAAGCAGCTCCAGAGAGTAGACCTTCTGGGTAATAGAGGGTGCCACATCCAGATATGAAACATCAAAGGGATCAAACGCTTTAGAACATACTAACAGATATCTACAGAATTCTCCACCAAAAAGCCACAGGATACACATTCTTCTCAGGTTCAACCCCAGATCCCAAAAACACCAGAAAAAGAATCAAGTGAAAATGAACTCATCAACCTTCCTGAAAGACATTTTAAAAAGAAGTCATAAACATGCTCATAGAGGTACAGAAAAATATTGAAGAACTCAGGAACAAATTCAAGACAGAGATCCATCCATTATGGAATACAATGGGGGGATTTAAAAGCAAACTGGATGTGATAGAGGAGAAAATAAATGAAAAAGAATGTAGAAAAGAGGAATACAAAGAAGCTGAGGCACAGAAAAAAAGGATCTTTAGGAATGAAAGAATATTGAGAGAACTGTGTGACCAATCCAAACGGAACAATATTTGTACTATAGGGGATTTTTTTGGGGGGGCTTGGGCAGCATACTCCAGTATGGGGGAAAAAAGGTGAAAACACTGACCCTGTAAAAGATCAGCATTTTAAAGATGAGTTCCATTTTGTTGGTTCTCTGAAATTCAAATAATAAGGATGCTGAGTAATACTTAATAATTTATTGGATATTCTTGTTTTGGTAATGATTATACTGATTTTATATTCTTAGGTGGGAGGAAGTATCCTTGCAAATGTGTATTAAACGGCTGCTTTGAAGCTTATCTGCTGAGCTAATTTGATCCATTTAAAAAATTTCCTATAGGCTAAAGCGATGTCCAAGGAGGAGGAAAAATTTAAGCAACATCTTCAGGCCCAGCAGAAGAAAGAACTGAACAGCTTTCTGAAGTCCCAGAAGAGAGAATATAAACTTCAAAAGGAACAGCTTAAGAAGGTATTTACTTTATAGAACTTTTCAAGCCACTTACCTGCTTACTGATTATATTCAATAGTGATCTACTCATAGAACCATTAGCATAAATTTTTCTTTTGTTTGTGGCCACTAACTATATATCAGTTTAAGTGAGGACATTGATTATAACCTATTTTCAATGGCTGATATCCTCAATTGAGTGGGATCTAAAAGAGTGATCTCTTGAACATTTAAATTATTTTATGAAGCTATTATTTATAATAGCCTTCCTAAGCACTTAGTAACTGAGTCACTAGAAATGAAAATACTTCAGCTGTGAAAAAGAGCCATACATTTCTTCCTTTAAAAGTAAATCATACCTTCTTACTTTGGGCTCAGATTACAATAATTTGTTCTTATTCTGATTTTAACACAGAATAAGGATAAGAGGCATTTCTGCTCATCCCATTTTCTTTAATAGGAAAGCATGCTAATCATGTCTTTATGGTTACATGATTTCATGTGTGTTTGCCCTTTATGTGCTGCTTTCTTGAACTTCTTTTTATTGCAGATGTACTCTAACTTTGAGGAAAGCCATGGTTGTTCCAAGGCAATTTCTGAAAGGGGATTATTATTCAGGATAGTGGTCAGGACACGAAAATGATATGTGTCAGCTATTGCATATTTATTATATTGCAGAGACTATAAATCAGCCATCTTTCCTAGGTCTAAGATGATTTTTCAGAGAATATTGACCTTACAGTTCTTCACCTGTTATTCAAGAAAGAAACCAATTCTTTATTAGTTTCATTGATAAGATACTCAAACACATAAATATAAAAAATCACATAAAGTTGTAGTTCTCAACTTAAAGATGTCAATGAGAAGACAGAGATAATACAGGCGTACACACAAAGAATCATTTGGCTATGTTTTTCAAAATCTCTTGCCAAGGAAACTCCCCACCCACCGAGACTTCTCCAGTTACACCCCCTCTTACAAACTGATGGGCTGAAATTTTTAGCCCATGTAATAAATTATTAGCACGCAGATAAATTAATATTGATAACATAACCATAATATCTTTGGTACAGTGCTTTTGTGTGTGTAGGAATTTGACTTATAATTAGATATTTAAGTCTTATTAAGGACATATTGGTGGCACAAAGCCTTGCTATATATACCCTGCAGAGTGAGGTGCATTGATAAGATTTTTCTGACTTGAAAGAGTATAACCTGGTATGTATTCCCATTACTGTAATCTAAAAGCTAAACTCAATACTAGAACATGGAATTTGAAAAGATGGTAAATAGGATTCCCAACTGTAAATAAATACCCAACAAAATGCAGTTCTATAGTTGTTTCTTAGTGAAATGAGGTTTTAGTTTTATAAATGAATGTGTTGGTTTAGATAATCCTTCAAGCATATAATTCATAGTCTAACTAATAAACTCATTTTCTTTTAGAAGGTAGTTTTGTGTGTGTGTGTGTGTGTGTGTGTGTGTGTGTTCATTTAGAATGGTTATTATCTTTATAGAGGAAGGGACATACTAGAGTCTTGGTGGGTGGGGAGTTTCCTTGGCAAAAGATTTTGAAAAACATAGCCAGGTGAGTCTTTGTGTATATGCCTGTATTATCCCTGTCTTATCATTGACATCTGTAAATTGAGAACTACAAGCTTATGTGCTTTTTATTTTTATGTGTTTGTGTATCTTATTAATGAAAGTAATGAATAATTGGTTTCTTTCTTGAATAACAGATGAAGAACCATAAGGTTAATAGTCTCTGAAAAGTCATCTTAGACCTAGGAAAGATGGCTGATTTATGTTCTCTACAAGGTTGACGCATTTTACATTGAAATATACTAGTATTAATTAGCATCCTCGGGTTTGTATCGTTAAACGTATTGTCAATATTCTCATCTTGCCCAGTATAAATGAATTTTTATGGTAGTTTGTGAGATGATATTTAAAATGCTGTAGAAGAACATTGGTCTTGCCTTGTGCAGTGGTTATAGTGCTGAATATTAAATCCATTCTAAAAGGTCTCTATTTTCCTATAGTTTTCTTGATTTTCCATTTAATTTCCAAAGTCTTTTATACTGAACCCATCCTTAACTTTGCCAAAAACTTAGCGTTTCTATTGTTGAAAATCAAGAAGTGAGACATAACTATATTTTACCTTGATTTTAATTTGTGCGTGATTTTTACTTGAAAGCACTGCCTTCTTCCCCTTTTGGGGAGGGATTTAAAGAAAGATGTTTTACTTCATTCACCAATCATTGTGTGCTTTCAAAGCTACGAGCCATCATAAATATAGCTGTGCAAAGCTAAAAAGTATGCATGTTTTCTAGTGTATGTTTTCTCTTTTCTTGTCCTACTTCATGGATAACTCAAGAAATGGAAAAATACTACCTATTTCCTTAAGGTCATCGCCCTGCCTGCCCTTGAGAGAGGGCACAAATTAAGTACTTTTACTGAAGATTACCAGCTACCAAATAATATATTTATGTAGTTAATTTTTATGTATTTTGAACTCAGTTGTTTTTTATCTTGCCAGGCGCTGAATGATAGCCAGAGCACCCCAAGGAAAGAAAAACAGGAATGGCTGTCAAAGCAGATAGAGAACATCCAGCATCTCCAAGCAGCGGAAAAGACTGATCTTCTTCAACATCAGAGACAGTGCCTAGGGCTGCAATGCCGTCTCTTCCAAAGAAAGATATTACTTGGGCGCTGTAACTTGGAGCAGGTCCTTGTCATGGAGGTATGTTTAAATGGTGTGAAATCAGAATCTTCCTGAAAATATGTCAGTCACATCCCACCCTCAAGGCCTTAGAGCGCATCTGCTTCCCTTTGCCTAAGTACTTCTTCCCTGGAAACCCAACCCACACGGTTCACCTTCTCCCTCACTTCATATCTCCCCAATTCTGATCACCAAATCCTTCTCCCTTCTTTAAATATTCTTGCACTCCTCTCTCTCTCTCTCTCTCTCTCTCACACACACACACACACACACATGTGCACACTTTTTATGGGGATCTCTCTCTCCCCAAGTAGAATGGAAATTATATGAAGTCCCAGGTTCTGTTCAGGGCTTTTATATCCAGTGGATAGATATATCCAGGCCTTACACCTAGTGGCTGGCCTATAACAGGTATTCAATAAATATATATTAAGTAAATATTTAATAAATATTAAATCCATGAGTGAAAGAAGTATTGATCTTTAAATGTGAGAAAATTAATTGGATAATTTATGCCTTTTCATCCAAAATGGATGCCATAAAGATATATACTACCATTTAACATATTTTTATAATCATGAAATTATTCATTGGGCATATGTAGAAACTTATGCCAATGAAAATAACGGTTCTCATTATCAGGTATACCTATGAGCAAAGAGCAATTTATTTCCAAGAGTGGCTTAAAATAAACTTCAAATATAAGTTAATTATTCAAATTCACTAATAATTAAAGAAATTCAAATTAAAACAATTGTATCAATTCGAGAAGATCAGTCTACAAAATTGGTAAGTCCTAGTAGTGGCATGGGAAAGTGGGCAACGTTGGGAAGAATATAAATTGCTACTGCCATTTTGGAGCATAATTCAGCAGCTTTTACAATTTAATTTCCATGTATCTTCTATCCATCAAATCCACTTCTCAAATTCTATCCTAAAGAAATAATAACATAATTATGTGGTGTATCAAGTGTAGATGTTTACTGAAAATTTGTCATAAGCAAAAAATGGAACGACTACGACATCACAAAGCAGAGGCTTACTATAAAACTTAAAAAGATCTGTATGTCCTGATCTGATCTGGATATTTGTCCATTATATTTTTAGGTAAAGAAAGCATATTATATGCCTATATTTTTTTTTATTCAATTTTAAAACTGTATGTTTTTGTGCAATAGTTGTGTCACGATAGCATGGGGAAGGTTGGGAAACATATGCACCAAATGTTGGCCCGTGGAGAAGGGGCAGCAGAGGCAAAAGGGCCAAGTCTGACTTCCTTCTACAGAGGAAAAGAGAGAGTGTGTGTGAGTGTATGTGTGTGTGTTGTATATTTGATCTTTTTAAACTGAAAAAATTGTTGTAACATTTATTGATCATGAGGTAGGTATTCTGAGAGCTTTGCACTTATGAATTCATTTCAGCCTCACATTAATTTTATGAAACAGCTATGTTATGGTCTCCATTTGAGAAG
This sequence comes from Manis pentadactyla, assembly GCF_030020395.1. Classification (NCBI taxonomy): domain Eukaryota; kingdom Metazoa; phylum Chordata; class Mammalia; order Pholidota; family Manidae; genus Manis; species Manis pentadactyla. The sequence continues at coordinate 155,196,526 of NC_080022.1, read as the reverse complement.
TGATGAAATTGAAGCACAGAGAGTTTAAGTAATTAACGCAAGGATTCACTGCTAGTTGGAAGCAGAGCCAGGATTTAGAAAGCAGGTAGTCTAGCCCTAGAGTCTTGTGTTCTTTTTTGTTTGTTTGTTTGTTTGTTTTTTAATTTCTTATTAAGGTATGATTGATATACACTCTTATGAAGGTTTCACGTGAAAAAACAATGTGGTTAATACATTTACCCATATTATCAAGACCCCACCCATACCCCAATGCAGTCACTGTCCGTCACCGCGGCAAGTTGCCAGAGATCCACTATGTCCCTTCTCTGTGAAACACTGTTCTTCCCGTGATCCCCCACACCATGTGTACTAAACATAATACCCCTCAGTCCCCTTCTCAGCACCCCCCACCTGCCCTCCCACACCCCTCCCCTTTGGTAACCACCAGTTCATTCTTGGAGGCTGAGTCTGCTGCCATTTTGTTCCTTCAGTTTTGCTTCATTGTTATTAGAGTCTTGTGTTCTTAACCACTACACTACACTGGGTATACTGCATGTAATAGAATTGAACGTATACACTGAAGAAATTCAAAGGATGACTTAGAAGTTCTCTTCAAATACAAAATTAGGAAACATAAATGAAAGAGAGTGGAAAGGACATTAAGTCTCTTGGGACAGATTTGATATGTCTTAAGCTCATTGCTAAAAATAGTATAAATAGCTAATGAACAGATAAGGAAATTATGCTACCAATTGCCCATTTTCTACAGTTACAGTAATAAAACCCTAATATTTACAGTGCAGCCATTATTAAATCAGAGGATTACATATCCTGGTTATTCTATTTCTTAGGATTTTTTTCTCCTGGCATTGTACATCAGTAAATTATGCCTTTGTCTTTTGTTATGAATTAGGAGTTAAATAAGAGGCAGACTCAAATGGACTTGGAGCATGCAACGCTACTGCGACATCACGAATCCATGCAAGAACTGGAGTTCCGCCAGCTCAACACGATGCAGAAGATGCGCTGTGAGCTGATCAGACTGCAGCATCAAGCCGAGCTCACTAACCAGCTGGAGCATAATAAACGGAGGGAACAAGGACTAAGGCGAAAGCATGCCATGGAGGTTCAACAACAGTCTAAGAGTCTGAAGGTACCTTTAGCCTAAGCTTCTTGACAAAGGAGAACAGATAAAAGGCATCATGTAAACACTAAAAGTCTAAGCCAGATGTCTGCCATAATGAAATTGAATAAGCATTTTTTCTTTTCATTTCAAGCATGTTTGGTTAGTTTTGATGTAGAGGGTCTGTAGCTAGACTTCTGCTTATGTATTTCTCAGCAGAGTACCAAAAATGGCCAGAACTTTTTCACTGCGGAAAGTGCCATAAATGAGATTCAAAATTCTTATTTTAAGTGTACCCAAATGTCCAATGTTGATACTACAACTATATATCAACCTACTAACCTGTTGGCTTCTCTCTGTTGTTCCAAGTTCTATAGTTTTGGGATCTTATTTCCTCTGAATGTGATTTGTATCCAAAAGAGGCAGTAAGTTGTTGATTAGTGCAGAAACCAGTGAATGAAAAATGCCTTTTTACCCCCTCTCCCTTCATTGTCTGTACTCATCCTAAGAGGAATAGTGGAATTATCACATTGTTACTCCCATCCATTCTTTCTGGGCTTGGTAGCATAGGTAAGACCAGGGCATGTGTAGCTGGAGTGTATTTTTTTCATTAGCACATCAGAGTGAAGCAAGTTATTATTATATGCCCTCTGGTAGACAAATAAGGAAAGACAAGTGTTGGTGATATATAATATCTAAGGACTTTAAATTTTGTATTTGCTTTGCATAGAGGAATTTATTCATAGGATACAAAATTCAAAAGATGCCAAAGTGTATTTATTACAAAGTTAAAGGTTTCCCTCTCCTTGTCCTTTAAGTCACCTGGTCCAGGCCCCTCTACCAAAATTAACCAGAGTTAACAATTCCAAGGAATTTTCAAATTTTATAACTTGTAATAAATATGTGAAGTATAATCACATGTATCTTAATAAACAAAAAACTGAAACAACCCACTATATATGTTGTCATCCACAGTAGTACCTCAATTAATCTGTACATGTCTGCACATTTTAAACGTTTATTTACATTCAATAAGGCCCAGATCCCACAGTATCTTCTTTACCCCCTTTTTCAAACTCTTTGACAATTTAACTATAGCACTATCATGTAACAACACTTACCTGAATAACTGTCCTGAAGTGAAGTGAACTTCACTCACAGAAGCAATCTGTGTCAAAACCAGAAGGTAAATCAGAGGGATCTCTGGTTCCTATTGAGCTCCATTCATACAGGTTGTCCTGAACAAAATACAGAAGCAAAGCTACAATTTACCCTTTCCTTGTGAATCTAAGTAAAATTTTACTTTGCTGTATCTTCAAAACAGCTAATGAACATCGTTTACAGAGTGGCTCAAATGTTGACTACCCACATAACCATCACTAGTTAATGCTTATGAAAATCAGAATTCTTAATGATTTTCCAGATTTATTTTGTCTTTGTAGTAGCTACACAGTAGAGTTCCCCACCAAAAGATATTTAAAGCATGTCTATAAAATTAATTACAATTTTAAAGTGAGCAGCACCCAGAAGTAAACCAAACTGAAAGCTTGTTGGTTTTCTTTGGTCAGACCATAAATCTGATATGACTTCATTTCTCTGGGGCTTGGAATAGGTCAGTTGTTTGCTGTTTAACCCTTCCTTTTTTTCCCCTGTTGTTGCAGCCTTCTCACTTTGAAAGCTTGTACAACACTAGTCTTATTCTCACAGATACTATTAAAAAATCAAGGGGGAAAATAATATTTCACAATCATAATCAGACCTCGGATAGAAAGCTTCCTTCTCGTGATACATGAGCTCAAGATTTTCCATAAAAGAAATTGTTCTGTTACTTTAGTGGGAAAGAAAATCACCACGTTCCTCTTAGTTGTATATATCTATCTACTTGCACAATTTGAACAAAACAGACTCTTTTTCTTTAATTAAGGTACCATTGATAAACAATCTTTTGAAGGTTTCACATGAGCACACTGTGGTTTCAACATTCACTCATACTATCAATCCCTCCCACCCCATTGCGGTCACTGTCCATCAGCGTAGTAAGACACTACAGAGTCATTACTTGTCTTCTCCGTGCTGTACTGCCTTTCCCATGACCCACCTATAATGTGAGTGCTAATTACAGTGCCCTTTAATCCCCTTCTCCCTCCCTCCCCACTCATGATTCCCAATCCCTTCCCTTTGGTAACCCTCGTCCCTTTCTGGAGAAAACAGACTCTTTTAACACCAGGTCATTTCATTTACATAAGTAACAGGTGCAACTTTTTTAGGTAAGTTTTTATTTACTAAGTAATAGTTCAACTTCAATAGTGGCAAAAATTCCAGCTTTCTCCAAGACTTTAAGGGGGATAGGAGGACTTCAGTGTGCACACTTAGATAAGCTGACAGTATTTGTAGACATTAGGCACCATTTCTGTGGAATGACTTGGGTAAACACCCATTGTCTATCTGCCATTTCTTCATCTGCCATCAGGTGATGTTTTTTCACTATTAAGTGATTAAGGAACAACTGGAGCATGTTTATCCTGCTTTCACTTGAGTGAAACATTGAGGGATATAGTTTATTCTTGGTATAAGTATTAATCTTGTTGAAAGAATTTTTCAGGGCATTCCTTTCTGTCATTAGCTAGTGATAGGGAGTGAGTATAGTTTTCTTGGCAAAATATTTGAATATTTAAAGGTTTTTTAAAGAATGGAGTCTGTTACACAAAGTCAGAAGAGAATTCTAAATTTCATTGTTCCATTCCTAACTTGGAGGAATTTTATTAACCAAGGGCAGTATTTAACAGCAGTGCTAAGCCAACTAAACCAAGAGTTTGTCTTTCTAGCTAGACATTTCTTGACCCTTCACAGAATAAAGGTACATGACTATGACTTAGTACCTCAATTGGTGTAAAATGCAGAAAAGGATATGTGTTTGATTTTGTAGTATTGGAGCAAGGAGTGTGAACTAGTTCCTTCTTTGGTCATACACGCATTTGCACACTGACTCAACCATTCAATATCTGGCAGTATATATATTGAGGGAAATAATTTCAACTATAGGTTCTGCCTTTGTGTAGCAAATGAGTGTTGTTACTTGTAGGCTTGATGGGTATACCTTATAAAATATATCTCATCTTACTAAGTTTTGTTAAAATTTGAGTTCATAGAATAATTAACCTGTGATTTAAAGCCAGTTATTCTGTTTCTGAACTCAAATTATTTTATCTCAAAACTGTTTATGTAGTTCATGTCTGTTATCATTACCGCAAGAAGGGTTGTCGTCCCTTCCCTTGCCTCATAACTTTTCTTTGACCTTTGAAAGATTAGTTAACTTTCAGGTTTTTGCTCATGGTGCTAAAGAGTAAACCCTTATGAAGTAGTTTCTACCTAGTTCAGTATCTCAAGGAAAAAGACAATTGTAATAACAATATCAGTCAGTTACTAGTGCCCTACTTTTATGGGGTCCGTCACAGACTATATTTACAGTTGAGATTGTCATTAAAAGAAATTGGAGCAAAATGTCTTAGACAAGGAACAGAGTAAATATACTTATTTTCTGCTTCAGGGATCTGATAAAATATTGACTGTTATTTTACATCCACTAAGTGCATGAAAAGAAATATAATTTTCTGCCATCAATATACACAGTAATCAAGTTAATTTTTATATTTACTCACGTCACTAAATTAAAAACAAAATAAGTATTGCCTGAAGTCCTATGATAAATGAAGTTCTTGGTATTCTTATGTTTTAGAGTTTGTTATAAAATTGCATGGAATCCAATGTTTTGACCCAAGTATAGAGGTACCTGCAACCTTATGATCTGAGTTTTTGTTTCCTCTTCTTTTCGATTCTAGCGTTTTCATGTAAGCATATGCTATACCAAATACCATGTTAAAAATTATATGTCTGTTTCTTTTCGTTACAGTCTAAAAAACTCCAAATCAAAAAGCAGTTCCAGGACACCTGCAAAATCCAAACCAGACAATACAAAGCTTTAAGAAAACACTTACGGGAATCTACACCAAAGAGTGAGCGCAAAGCTCTTCTGAAACGGCTTGAGAAGGAGCAGACCCGGAAGGTAGCCATCTTAGCTGAGCAGTGTGACCACAGCATTCGTGAAATGCTCTCCACTCAAGCCGTAAGTTTATTTTACTTAGGCAAAACAAATATAGTGCCCCTTTCCTTCCACCATATTAATAAATTCCCAACAATTAAAATATTAAGGTGGAAATGAAAACTCTGCTGCACCTTGGGAAATCGTGCTGCTGGTCCATATTCTTCTTGTTCTCAGCATTGCTTGGAAATATGCATGATGTATATATAATTCTCTTTGATACACTTGGACATGAGGTTCTCCATAGGCTCTCTGCTGGTGCCTTGCAGGGGTTTAGTACAGATACCAACAGCGTATCAAGACTGGAGAAGCAGCTTTGTTAGGCAGAGTTTGAAAAGTAGTACTTGATTGGGAATCCAGGTGGTTCCATTTGAGTGCAGATACAAAATATTAGCTACGTAAGTTTACAGACGTTTTCTTAATGGGCCAGATAGTAAATATTTTAGGCTTTGTGGGCCAGGAGGAAAAATTGAGGTTATTATGTGGGCATTTACACTGCCATTTAAAATGTGGCCATTTCAGAATGTAAAAACCATTCCTAATTAGTGGGCTGTTGAAAAAGAAAAACAAAAAATCAGGTAGCTGTTCAGATTTGGCCCATAAGCTGTAGCATGCTTGTCCCTGTTCTATAGTTATTTCCATTGGAGAGAAAAGATTCAGAGTCTTATATCAATCAGATTCTATATTTTTCTTTAAAAAAATGATTATTTAGGCATCATCCAAATAGCTTATGATAGCTTTATCCTTATAATGCCATCATTGGTGCTATGTTTTCCTTTTTCAGAGATGTTTACTCCAAGATGTAGGAGAGAACAGCAGTGCCCTATAGAAGAGTAGTCTGTCTTAACTTGCACCTCCTCCTTTCCAGACGTCATGAAAAGATAGCTCACAGGAGGATATATCTGTTTTCTTTCTCTCTTTCAGCTGCATTTGGATGAAGCACAGGAGGCAGAGTGCCAGGTTTTGACAATGCAGCTGCAGCACGAACTGGAGCTGCTGAATGCATATCACAGCAAAATCAAAATGCAGGCTGAGGCACAAGATGATCGAGAGCTTCGGGAGCTTGAACAGAGGGTCTCCTACCGCAGGGCACTCATACAAAAACAGGTATAAATAATAGAAAAAAGTAATTGTGGGGGTGTGGAGCCAAGATGGCAGCATGAGTACAGCAGTGGAAATCTCCTCCCAAAACCATATATATATATATTTTTTGGTATCATTAACCTACAATTATATGAAGAACATTATGTTTACTAGGATCCCCCCTTAGCCAAGTCCCCAGCACATACCCCTTCACAGTCACTGTTCATCAGCCTAGTAAGATGCTGTAAAATCACTACTAGTCTTCTCTGTGTTGTAGAGCCCACCCTGTACACACACCCCCATATTATACATGCTAATTGTAATGTTCCCTTTCATTTCCCCACCATTATCCCTCCCTTCCCACCCATTCTCCACAGTTCCTTTCCCTTTGGTAACTGTTAGTCCATTTGTGGGTTCTGTGATTCTGCTGCTGTTTTGTTCCTTCAGTTTTTCTTTGTTCTTATACTCCACATATGAGTGAAATCATTTGGTACTTGTATTTCTCTGCCTGGCCTATTTAACTGAGCATAATACCCTCTAGCTCCATCCATGTTGTTGCAAATGGTAGGATTTGTCTTCTTTGTATGGCTGAATAATATTCTGTTGTGTATATGTACCACTTCTTGTTTATCCATCCAACTACTAGTGGACACTTAGGTTGCTTCCATATCGTGGCTATTGTAAATAGTGCTACAATAAACATAGGGGTGCATCTGCCTTTTTGAATCTGACAGCTTGTTTTCTCTGGGTGAATTCCTAGGAGTGGAATTCCCGGGCTAAATGGAATTTCTATTTTCAGTTTTTGGAGGAACCTCCATATTGCTATCCACAATGCTTGAACTAGTTTACATTCACACCAGCAGTGTAGGAGGGTTCCCCTTTCTCCACAACCTCTCCAACATTTGTTGTTTGTCTTTTGGATGGTGGCGATCCTTACTGGTGTGAGGTGATAGCTCATTGTGGTTTTAATTTGCATTTCTCTGATGACAAGCGATGTGGAGCATCTTTTCATGTGTCTGTTGGCCATCTGAATTTCTTCTTTAGAGAACTGTCTATTCGGCTCCTCTGCCCATTTTTAATTGGAATATTTGCTTTTTGTTTGTTGAGGTGTATGAGCTCTTTGTATATTTTGGATGTGAACCCTTTATCAGATCTGTCATTTATGAATATATTGGAAGTGTTTTATTTTTCTTTAAAATTACTGACTCAGTAATGAACCTTAAAATTAATGAGTTTGATGTATTAAGGGAATATCGTTAAGTAGTAACTGCTAGAGGAATAATGTGGAGTTATGTGAAGACAGTTGAACTGTGGAAGAATAGCTCTGGCTCTGTCTTGCTTACTTCTTTTGTGTACCTAGTTGTACCTAAAGAAATTGGAGAAAAAGTTGGATAGTGGAGGAAAAAACTTTAGTAATTGTTTGGGAGAGACAAGGAAAAAGGATCAGGAATATACTTTATTCATTCATCCTTGGTCTGGAACTGTACAGATTGGTAGATTACTAGAAAACAGAAGGTAAAACCAGTTGTACACAGATGAAGAGTTAGGCTGAAAATATTATTTCTAGATGTATCTTTATTTTTTTTACTTATTCTGTCATATACATTAGAACTAGGATCCCTAAATTCACTTGTATCCTTTAAAGTACTGAGGCTATATGTCTGTGTGTGTTTAGAGAAAGAATAATGGATAGAAGATTTGGAGAAAGAAAGAGAGGAAAGACATTTGTTTTGAGTAGTAGTAGAATATCAGTTGTATCCAGGATTGAACGTTATGTTCCAGAATTCCTGAGCCATAAGTTCTCAGCAGCTGGTATGGTCTTAGGTGCATTGGTCCATTGTAAGTTACCATGTGCCTAAGGGTTCTGTCTATTAAAAATTGTCATTGATTGTGGACTATTAATTGGCCCGCAGATTTTCCTCTATTTTCTACAGTTCTTGTGATAAAAGCAGAATACCTCATTTATATTAAAAAAATATGGTCTTAAGGTGTTGCTATTTCACTGGCTCAGCTGTCTTTATTACTGGCTCCTTTGACAGTTACTTACCTCTAAAGATTATCTTAATTATGTTTCTCATTCAAGATGTGCAGATTGAAACACATATAAATTTTTAGAAAAATGTAGTTGTCCCATGTACAGAATTCATAATCTGTGTGATTCCAACTTGCGTATTTAAAATTTAATCTAAAGTTCCATCTCATATGCTTCAAAATTATCACTAAAAGGAAAACCTATACTATTTCAGTAACAGTGTTACGAGAGAAATATTGGTAGTTTTATTTGTATTTGTAGCTCCACCTAGTGGCTCAGTTAAAGAGTGCTAATAAGTATCAGGTGTAGTCTTATTTCAATATATGAACTAAGGCCTTTATGTTCTACAAAACCAGGTAAAATGTTGGCATAGGGCTGATAGCATTGCCAGAAGTGCAGTGGAACTCTCATACATTGTTAGTGCATTTTGGAAAGCAATTTGGAAGTATGTATTGATCTTTGAAAATGTTAAGCAAAGAATTTAGAGAAAAGAAATCCTGAATACAGTAAAAGCAATATGCATAAATATGTTAATTATGGTATCATTTATAATGGTTTAAAACACCTAAGCATCTAAAATAATCAAGTGCTCATGACCAAGCCACTTAAAATCTTACTCAACCATTTAAATGATGGCTATAAAGATTGTAATAATGGGGAAAAATGCTTATGAGGTGTTGAATAAAGTAAAGACAAATCACACTTAAAGTGAATTGAACTAATGCTTATAGTGGCTATATCAATGTGGTAGATTGGTTGTGATGGTTTACATGATTCTGATAATGGACATGCATAAGGTCATTTAGTATTAAGAATAATAAAAGAAACAGTGGAATAAATCTACAGTGCTTTCAGTTGCTACTTGATTTTTAGGGCTCATGTTTACATTTCAAGTGAAGTGCATGACTATAAAGCAGTTTGGGGTCAGTCAGTTGGCAACTACCAAGACCATGATACACCCATGGTATGATTTGTAAACATCATAACATCTCTATTTTCTGTACTTTGTGCTTACTGGTTGCACAGATAAGAAACAGTCATCTGAAAATAGAGGTGGAACCAGAGAGAATGTTAGTTGTTTCTAGATGAATAATAATTCTGTTTGAAGATTGCTTTCAGCCTCCAAATGAACCAAGAATTGTCCTCCAGGCCACGAACAGAGTAAGCCTCAGTTGAGGCTCACATGAGGTCTTACTGCAACTTTTCTTGTGCTTCGTTTACATTAAATTTCAGCAAAATGACAACATAACTATAAATGTTAAAATTCTATGTGAATTTAATACATGCATAAAAAGTGGCAGTATTTCCAATGTATAAATAGGCTTTTCTTTGTTTTATCATTTCCTTTAATTTTTCCTGAATATTTCACTTAGTATCAACAACATGGTTGGTAGCTTTTAAATAAGAATTGACAATTGGAATATCTTATAGGACATTTCGAACTGAAAGTATTCACACAAATTATCATATTTGACTTCAGAAAAGATAGGTTAGGAGAGAAGTCTCAGAAGTCTTATATTCAGTGAAACCACCCTTCTTAGTTAGTTTTAATTTTTATTGAAAAATATTCTGAGTTTCTTAAATGACAAAACTAATTCAGAAATAAAATTCAAGCTGTGCTTACTGAATAAAAGTGGATGAGCATTAATGTGTTTAACATTTTTATCATCAGTTTCCTTCAAATAATATACAAGGCATTCGAATTAGTTAAATCCTCAGTACAAGCCTATCATTTATTAGGTCCTTTGAATTAAAGGTTCTTAATAAATGGAGTTTTGAAAATTTAAAATAGAAAAAGATTTAAAAGAAAAATTTGAAGTTATTTGAATCCTTACAGATATATAAATTTAATTCTATATGAATTTGGTGTTTCATATGTAGATATTGAAAGAGTAGAAAAGTTATTTTACAAATACACTTTTTTTTAATTTGGCAATTACAGAGAAACAAATAGAAATTAAAATGTCTTTCATCCCACCACTCAGAAGTCACCACAGGCAATTTAATACCTTTCCCTTAAAAGAAGCATTGTATCTAATCTAAGTTCTCTTTCAACCTTCATTATGAAATGCCCTCTTTAAACCTTTGTAACACGTTAGCACATGGTTTAATAATTTTCAAATTCACCCTACCAAAGTCCTATTTGTAATTCCCCACACACATTTTATCATTTTGCATGCCTTTGCCCATGTTCCCTCTGCTGAAAATATCTTTCCCTTCCCTTGTCTTCTGGTAAACTTGTGCTTTTCCTTCAGAATCCAGTCTCTGTCACCCTCTCTGAGAAGACTTCTTTGCCCTACTCTTCTTCCCCTATACAGTGACTTACTCCATCCTTTGTATTTCTGCTTCACCTTATAAATCTGTTATTACGTCTGATCATATTATGTGGTAGTTTTTTATTTGCATGTGTTTCCATGCTAAATTGTGTTATTTTAAAGGGCACTTTAAAAAATGATATATAAGAGGGGACTTGATAATATGGCTGAATGTTGTAAACACAATGTTGCTCATGTGAAACCTTCATAAGATTGTATATCAATGATAACTTAGTAAAAAATATATATAAAAATTAAACATATCTGTTGAGCTAGATTTCTGTAGACAACAATGACTATTGGTTTAAGTCCTCAAATATCTTGAAACCTAATTGAATATTTATTTACAAATACTCTTTATTTCCTATTTTTAAAAAACTTTGTATCATGGAAATTTTCAAACATACACAAGAATATTAGTGAAATTATTAAGAATTAGTACAATGAAGTCCCCAAATGCTCATTACCCAACTTCAACAGTTACCAGTACCTTGCTACTATTTCATCTGTTTCCCCACTCCACATGCAGCTTTTTAGGGGAGCAGAATATGGGGCAGAGTATCTGGAATATTTTAAAGCAAATCCCAGCATAGAATCATTTCACTCCAAACACAGATAAGGAAATAAGGACTCTTTTACTTTAGCATAGTCATAATTCCATTGTGTTAACTAACAAAATTATAATGAATGTTTCAGATTACCTAATACTCAGTCCATACTTAAATTTCCCTTTGTATCTAAAAAATGTCTTCTTGGTTTAATTAGACTGGGGCCCAAACACAGTCTAGACATTGCATTTGATTGTCTTTTAAGCCTTTCGGTCTCCCCTGCCCTTTCTTGTATTATTGTGGACTGGGTCATTTGCTCTGTAGGAAGTCTCACATTTGGATTTGGCTGATTCCAACCTCATGGTGTCACTTAATGCATTCCTCTTTACTTTATATTTCCTGTAATCTGGTAATTAGATCTAGGGGCATGATTATATTAAAAAGTTTTTTTCCTTTTAAAAATTTTTGTGAGGAATTTTCGTAAGGGTTACTGTGTTACACTTCCTTTTGCATCACATCAAAAGACATATAATGTCTAGTTGTCCCACTTTGAAGTGATATTTGATGAGTGACTTCAGGTATTCTCATTCATTAACAAGTTCTCCATCAACTTCTTCCCACTGTCATTGACTTTATTATGTATTTTTTCACATTAAAAAAAATTTATAGTCAGCTGTATGTATTTGTAAGCCTGTGAGTTGTCCAGAACTGATTGTGATGGCTACCCAACCACTAATTTCTAAGTACATAGAGTGTCCTAACTTTCCAATGGAAACTTTATAGTTTTTGTTTGTTCAGTGCCTTCACTTACACTCAATCACTTAATGCTCTGATCTGTGTGGAATATGGTATCAGATGAGGTTCCATTTTTATTTTCTTCCGCATGGTTGGCCACTTGTGCCTGTGTTGTTTTTCCCATTAAATTAATTAGTGCTTTTGTCCTGCATTAAAAAATTACAAATTTCATTCTGTTTCTGTTTTACTAATTGCTGGTTCCTACACCAATACCGTATTTACTTTATTAGAGTGACATTACGGTATATGTAATAAGGCTAGATTCTCCATCACATTTTCTTTTTCTTTCTTTTCACCTAATGGATTTAGTAGCCATTGATGATAATTGCCTTGATTTATTATTTTAATAGAAGTTATTACCTTTGCTTTTAAGAACTTGATTTTATACATTTTAGCAATATAAGTTATATATGATTCTTACAGTACATCTCTTTGATTTTTAAATGTACATCCTTTAAAATAGCCTGAGTGGACATTTTATGATTCACTTTAAAGCACAATAATTATTGCTTCTGTAGTTTATAGATTTTTTTTTTTTTTTTTTTTTTTTAGATAATTATTTTTTATTGAAGGGTAGTTGACACACAGTATTACATTACATTAGTTTCAGGTGTACAACACAGTGATTCAACATTTATATACATGATAATTCTAAGTACCAGCTATCACCATACCAAGTTGTTACAATATTTTGACTATATTCCTTATGCTATACATTACATCCCGGTTGCTTATTTATTTTACAATTGGAAGTGTGTACTTTTTCTTGGTTGTTGTTGTTAGGGCATCTCTCATATTTATTGATCAAATGGTTGTTAACAACAATAAAATTCTGTATAGGGGAGTCAATGCTCAATGCACAATCATTAATCCACCCCAAGCCTAATTTTCGTCAGTCTCCAATCTTCTGAAGCATAACGAACAAGTTCTTACATGGAGAACAAATTCTTACATAGTGAATAAGTTACATGGTGAACAGTACAAGGGCAGTCATCACAGAAACTTTTGGTTTTGCTCATGCATTATGAACTATAAACAGTCAGTTCAAATATGAATACACATTTGATTTTTATACTTGATTTATATGTGGATACCACATTTCTCTCTTTATTATTTTTAATAAGATGCTGAGGTGGTAGGTAGATACAACATAAAGGTAGAAAACATAGTTTAGTGTTGTAAGAGAGCAAATGTAGATGATCAGGTGTGTGCCTGTAGACTATGTGTTAATCCAAGCTAGACAAGGGCAATAAAACATCCACATATGCAGAAGATTTCTCTCAGAACAGGGGGGGTGAGGTTCTAAGCCTCACCTCTGTTGATCCCCAATTTCTCACCTGATGACCCCCCAGCGACTGTGCCTGTCTTAGGTTGTTCCTCCCTTGAGGAATCTTACCCGTCTCTGGCTAACCAGTCATCTTCCGGGGCCACACAGGGAAATGTTAAGTTGGTAAGTGAGAGAGAAGCCTTATTGTTTGAAATGGTTAGCTTTTTATTTCTTTGCATATTTATGCCCTGTGGCTTCTATGCCCAGCATTTGTCTTGAGGTATCTTTACCACTTGGAGGAGTTATGATACTCGGTAAATTTGATATGTGGCACGAATTCTATTTAAGAATTCGTTGTAATTAGGAAGGAAGAAGAAAAGCTATAGAAGTAGCAGGCGGGAGAAAACATGGGAAGATTGATTATTTCTTTGACATATCTTCTTGTAGAGTAACTTCAGCATGTATATATTTTAAGCTACTACTTAAATTGCGCACACACATTAACATAATAGGAGTATAGTTACATAACCAAAGCATACCTGTAATTACCAGCCATCTCCAGTGAAACCAAGAAAACCAGTTAGGCACCCTAGGCATTTGTGAAAACTTATCAATGATATGATGGTTATTATCTAACTGAATTTGAATAGTTTGAGAAAAATCAGACAAATTAAAACAACCCATTCCTGGGCATTGTTCACATCCCATATGTTCTTTTAACAGTAAATAGTCTGTAGTTGTAAGATTTTGGAGCGCTACAATTTGCACTTCTCCTAATTCTTGGTTGAGTTCCAACAGTATAGATCCAGTCAAATTTGTTGTTTTACTGTATGCACAGGCCAGCTTAGATATCTCCTTCATTCCCATGGCAAGTCCAGGAGCTGGTGGGATGAGTGCATCTACAGCTGTAGCAGTGCGTGGATCTTTGTTGGGGTTTTTTGATGATCATCTTCTGGCATGAGTCTTCCCGAGAGTGCTGATGTTGGAAGTTCTCTTTCATATCGTTTCTTAGTTCATTTCGGGGTAGCCAAATTAGGCTTTGATCCTCTGTATAAACACAAACAGACCCTTTGCCTACACTTTTATATGTCCTTTATATTATTGTGTAGAACTCATTAGAGGTCACCACATAGGAACTGCATTTTTTTTTTTTTTAATCATTAATCTACACTTACATGACGAATACTTACGAATACTTTGTTTACTAGGCTCTCCCCTATACCAGGTCCCCCCTATATACTCCTTTACAGTCACTGTCCATCAGCGTAGCAACCTGTTGTAGAATCACTACTTGTCTTCTCTGTGTTGTACAGCCCTCCCCTTTCTCCCACCCCGCTATGGATGCTAATCTTAATACCCCCCTACTTCTCCCCCCCTTATCCCTCCCTACCCACCCATCCTCCCCAGTCCCTTTCCCTTTGGTACCTGTTAGTCCATTCTTGAGTTCTGTGATTCTGCTGCTGTTTTGTTCCTTCAGTTTTTCCTTTGTTCTTATATTCCACAGATGAGTGAAATCATTTGGTATTTCTCTTTCTCTGCTTGGCTTGTTTCACTGAGCAAAATACCCTCCAGCTCCATCCATGTTGCTGCAAATGGTTGGATTTGCCCTTTTCTTATGGCTGAGTAGTATTCCATTGTGTATATGTACCACATCTTCTTTATCCATTCATCTATCGATGGACATTTAGGTTGCTTCCAATTCTTGGCTATTGTAAATAGTGCTGCGATAAACATAGGGGTGCACTGATCTTTCTCATACTTGATTGCTGCATTCTTAGGGTAAATTCCTAGGAGTGCAATTCCTGGGTCAAATGGTAAGTCTGTTTTGAGCATTTTGATGTACCTCCATACTGCTTTCCACAATGGTTGAACAAGTTTACATTCCCACCAGCAGTGTAGGAGGGTTCCCCTTTCTCCACAGCCTCGCCAACATTTGTTGTTGTTTGTCTTTTGGATGGCAGCCATCCTTACTGGTGTGAGGTGATACCTCATTGTAGTTTTAATTTGCATTTCTCTGATAATTAGCGATGTGGAGCATCTTTTCATGTGTCTGTTGGCCATCTGTATTTCTTTTTTGGAGAACCGTCTGTTCAGTTCCTTTGCCCATTTTTTAATTGGGTTATTTGTTTTTTGTTTGTTGAGGCGTGTGAGCTCTTTATATATTCTGGACGTCAAGCCTTTATCGGATGTGTCATTTTCAAAGATATTCTCCCATACTGTAGGGTTTCTTTTTGTTCTATTGATGGTGTCTTTTGCTGTACAGAAGCTTTTCAGCTTAATATAGTCCCACTTGTTCATTTTTGCTGTTGTTTTCCTTGCCCGGGGAGATATGTTCAAGAAGAGGTCACTCATGTTTATGTCTAAGAGGTTTGTGCCTATGTTTTCTTCCAAGAGTTTAATGGTTTCATGACTTACATTCAGGTCTTTGATCCATTTTGAGTTTACTTTTGTATATGGGGTTAGACGATGGTCCAGTTTCATTCTCCTACATGTAGCTGTCCAGTTTTGCCAGCACCATCTGTTGAAGAGACTGTCATTTCGCCATTGTATGTCCATGGCTCCTTTATCAAATATTAATTGACCATATATGTCTGAGTTAATGTCTGGATTCTCTAGTCTGTTCCATTGGTCTGTGGCTCTGTTCTTGTGCCAGTACCAAATTGTCTTGATTACTATGGCTTTATAATAGAGCTTGAAGTTGGGGAGTGAGATCCCCCCTACTTTATTCTTCTTTCTCAGGATTGCTTTGGCTATTCGGGGTCTTTGGTGGTTCCATATGAATTTTTGAATTATTTGATCCAGTTCATTGAAGAATGTTGCTGGTAGTTTCATAGGGATTGCATCAAATCTGTATATTGCTTTGGGCAGGATGGCCATTTTGACGATATTAATTCTTCCTAGCCATGAGCATGGGATGCGTTTCCATCTGTTAGTGTCCCCTTTAATTTCTTTTAAGAGTGACTTGTAGTTTTCAGAATATAAGTCTTTCACTTCTTTGGTTAGGTTTATTCCTAGGTATTTTATTTTTTTTGATGCAATTGTGAATGGAGTTGTTTTCCTGATTTCTCTTTCTGTTGGTTCATTGTTGGTATATAGGAAAGCCACAGATTTCTGTGTGTTGATTTTGTATCCTGCAACTTTGCTGTATTCCGATATCAGTTCTAGTAGTTTTGGGGTGGAGTCTTTAGGGTTTTTTATGTACAGTATCATGTCATCTGCAAATAGTGACAGTTTGACTTCTTCTTTGCCAATCTGGATTCCTTGTATTTTTTTGTTTTGTCTGATTGCCGTGGCTAGGACCTCTAGTACAATGTTAAATAACAGTGGGGAGAGTGGGCATCCCTGTCTAGTTCCCGATCTCAGCGGAAATGCTTTCAGCTTCTCGCTATTCAATATAATGTTGGCTGTGGGTTTTTCATAGATGGCCTTTATTATGTTGAGGTACTTGCCCTCTATTCCCATTTTGCTGAGAGTTTTTATCATGAATGGATGTTGAACTTTGTCAAATGCTTTTTCAGCATCTATGGAGATGATCATGTGGTTTTTGTCTTTCTTTTTGTTGATGTGGTGGATGATATTGATGGACTTTCGAATGTTGTGCCATCCTTGCATCCCTGGGATGAATCCCACTTGGTCATGGTGTACGATGGTTTTGATGTATTTTTGAATTCGGTTTGCTAAAATTTTGTTGAGTATTTTTGCGTCTACGTTCATCAGGGATATTGGTCTATAGTTTTCTTTTTTGGTGGTGTCTTTGCCTGGTTTTGGTATTAGGGTGATGTTAGCTTCATAGAATGAGTTTGGGAGTATCCCCTCCTCTTCTATTTCTTGGAAAACTTTAAGGAGAATGGGTATTATGTCTTCCCTGTATGTCTGATAAAATTCCGAGGTAAATCCATCTGGCCCGGGGGTTTTGTTCTTTGGTAGTTTTTTGATTACCGCTTCAATTTCGTTGCTGGTAATTGGTCTGTTTAGATTTTCTGTTTCTTTTTGGGTCAGTCTTGGAAGGTTGTATTTTTCTAGGAAGTTGTCCATTTCTCCTAGGTTTCCCAGCTTGTTAGCATATAGGTTTTCATAGTAGTCTCTAATAATTCTTTGTATTTCTGCGGGATCTGTTGTGATTTTTCCTTTCTCATTTCTGATACTGTTGATTTGTGTTGACTCTCTTTTCCTCTTAATAAGTCTGGCTAGAGGCTTATCTATTTTGTTTATTTTCTCGAAGAACCAGCTCTTGGTTTCATTGATTTTTGCTATTGTTTTATTCTTCTCAATTTTATTTATTTCTTCTCTGATCTTTATTATGTCCCTCCTTCTGCTGACCTTAGGCCTCATTTGTTCTTCTTTTTCCAATTTCGATAGTTGTGACATTAGACCGTTCATTTGGGATTGCTCTTCCTTTTTTAAATATGCTTGGAGTGCTATATACTTTCCTCTTAAGACTGCTTTTGCTGCGTCCCACAGAAGTTGGGGCTTAGTGTTGTTGTTGTCATTTGTTTCCATATATTGCTGGATCTCCATTTTGATTTGGTCATTGATCCATTGATTATTTAGGAGCGTGTTGTTTAGCCTCCATGTGTTTGTGAGCCTTTTTGCTTTCTTTGAACAGTTTATTTCTAGTTTAATGCCTTTGTGGTCTGAAAAGTTGGTTGGTAGGATTTCAATCTTTTGGAATTTACTGAGGCTCTTTTTGTGTCCTAGTATGTGGTCTATTCTGGAGAATGTTCCATGTGCACTTGAGAAGAACGTGTATCCTGTTGCTTTTGGATGTAGAGTTCTGTAGATGTCTATTAGGTCCATCTGTTCTAGTGTGTTGTTCAGTGCCTCTGTGTCCTTACTTATTTTCTGTCTGGTGGATCTGTCCTTTGGAGTGAGTGGTGTGTTGAAGTCTCCTAGAATGAATGCGTTGCATTCTATTTCCTCCTTTAGTTCTGTTAATATTTGTTTCAGGTATGTTGGTGCTCCTGTATTGGGTGCATATATATTTATAATGGTTATATCCTCTTGATGGACTGAGCCCTTTATCATTATGTAATGTCCTTCTTTGTCTTTTGTTACTTTCTTTATTTTGAAGTCTGTTTTGTCTGATACCAGAATTGCAACACCTGCTTTCTTCTCTCTGTTGTTTGCTTGAAATATCTTTTTCCATCCCTTGACTTTAAGTCTGTGCGCGTCTTTGGGTTTGAGGTGAGTCTCTTGTAAGCAGCATATGGATGGATGTTGCTTTTTTATCCATTCTATTACTCTGTGTCTTTTGATTGGTGCATTCAGTCCATTTACATTTAGGGTGATTATTGAAAGGTATGAATTTATTGCCATTGCAGGCTTTAAGTTTGTGGTTACCAAAGGTTTAGGGTTAGCTTCTTTACTGTCTTACTGTCTAACTTAACTCGCTTGTTGAGCTATTATAAACACAATCTGATGATTCTTTATTTCTCTCCCTTCTTATTCCTCCTCCTCCCTTCTTCATATGTTGGGTGTTTTGTTGTGTGCTCTTTTTAGGAGTGCTCCCATCTAGAGCAGTCCCTGTAGGATGCCCTGTAGAGGTGGTTTGTGGGAGGCAAATTCCCTCAACTTTTGCTTGTCTGGGAATTGTTTAATCCCTCCTTCATATTTAAATGATATTCGTGCTGGATACAGTAGTCTTGGTTCGAGGCCCTTCTGTTTCATTGCATTAAGTATATCATGCCATTCTCTTCTGGCCTGTAGGGTTTCTGTTGAGAAGTCTGATGATAGCCTGATGGGTTTTCCTTTGTAGGTAACCTTTTTTTTCTCTCTGGCTGCTTGTAATACTTTGTCCTTGTCTTTGATCTTTGCCATTTTAATTATTATGTGTCTTGGTGTTGCCCTCCTTGGATCCCTTGTCATGGGAGTTCTGTGTACCTCTGTGGTCTGAGAGGCCATTTCTTCCCCTAGTTTGGGGAAATTTTCAGCAATTATTTCTTCAAAGACATTTTCTATCCCCTTTTCTCTCTCTACTTCTTCTGGAATGCCTATGATTCTTAAATTATTTCTTTTATATTGATCACTCAGCTCTCTTAAAATTCTTTCATTCCTGGAGATCCTTTTATCTCTCTCTGCATCAGCTTCTCTGCGTTCCTGTTCTCTGTTTTCTAGTCCATTAATGGTCTCTTGCATCTCGTCCATTCTGTTTTGAAGTCCTTCCAGAGCTTGTTTTATTTCTGAATTCTCCTTCCTTAGTTCTTGCATATTTCTCTGCAAGTCCATCAGCATGGTTATGACTTTTGTTTTGAATTCTTTTTCAGGTAGACTGGCTAAATCTATCTCCCCAGATTCCTTCTCAGGGGAAGATGTAGCAGATGCCGAAGCTGTCTGGGTTAGTCTTGTCTGAATCATATTTTTTTGCCTTTTCATGTTGACAGGTGCTATTGACTGTCAGCTGGGAGGGCCAAAATTTTCACTTACTACTGGCCTTTCTTTACTGGGGCAACTGCGACCCCTAGTGGCTTGTGTTGGGTAATTGCGTGTAGAGTGGGTCTTTGTGTCTTGCCTGGCCGGAAGGGAGAAATTTCCCTTTCTGTGGGCGGAATTTGTCTCAGGCTGCTTCTCTGCTTTCGCAGCGCCCGGTGGGGTGATGGATGGGGGGGCTGCTTGACTGTTTGCCTCCGTGAGGGGTCACAGAGCTGTTGCCCAGGGGGTTAGTGCACCCGGTTTTCCCTGTAATTTCCAGCTGCTGTACTGTGACCTGGGTTGTTTCCGTCAAGCTGTTAAGTCCCTGTCCCTTTAAGACTTTCAAAAAAGCCCCCACTTTTCTTTGTCACAGGGGCATCAGCTTCAGCACCCGCTCTGAGGTCTACCCCCTGTTCTCCCAGTATCCAGGGCCCCCTGGGCATATACTGTGTCTGCGCTCTGGCCCGGATGGCTGGGGCTGGGTGTTCGGCAGTCCTGGGCTCCGTCTCCCTCCCGCTCTGCCTATTGTTCTCCCGCCGGGAGCTGGGGGGAGGGGCGCTCGCGTCCCGCAGGGCCGGGGCTTGTATCTTACCCCTTTCACCAGTCGCTGGGTTCTCGCCGGTGTAGCTGCAGTCTGGCCACTGTCCTGCGTCTTCTGGTCTCTCTTTTAGGGCTAGTTGTGTTTGTTGTATTTTCAAAAGTATATATGTTTTTGGGAGGAGATTCCCACTGTCCTACTCACGCCGCCATGTTGGCTCCGCCTCCTCAGTTTATAGATTTTTTTAAATAAATGAGCTTTCTTTTTGCCTCCCCCCACAAACCACAACAGATAGAAGAAGAGGTACTGACATTTCAGAATGAATCTACGGAACGAATACAAAGCCTGCTGGAGCGTCGAGCAACACAAATGAAAGCTTTCAAGTCTGAAAGCGAGAGACTAGGTTTTAGTGACCTTGCCCCTGACGCATTCAGCCACAGCTCCTCAAGAGCTTCTGATTGGCCTCACAGTCCAACTGGGGGTCCAGGACCTCACTCGGGGCATCCCATAGGTGGCCCACCACAAGCCTGCGGCCATCCAATGCAAGGTGGGCCCCTAGTCATGGAGGTCACCATTCCACGCCAATGCATTGGGTACCCCGAGGTAGCAGTATGGGAGTTGGCAATGGCCCTCAGGCTCTGAGGCGGACAGCTGCCCGGCTAAGGACCGAACAGGGCATGAGCAGAAGCACGAGCGTCACTTCACAAACATCCAGTGGGTTACACATGCCTTACATGTAACTTAATAACTGAGAATGGCAATTCCGCTGAGCTGACCGCCACTACAGACATCACCCCAGCAGCCTCCTCACTTGGCTACTACCGTGTGGAAGCTGAGTGCATGTGGTATATTTTATTCATTTTTGTAAAGCGTTTTGTTTTGTGTTTACTAATTGGGATGTCATAGTATTTAGCTGTTGGGTTTTGTGTTTTTTGTTTTTAACTTTTGGGGAAATTTTGTGAAAAGGGGAATTGGTGTGTATGTGTATTTATCAAATACACACACACACACACACACACGCACACACACACATACACACACATAATGCACGTAGGAAAAAAAACTGGTTAGATAGGGTATTTTCTGAAAACTGCAAAAACAGAATTCAGCAGTGGCTTGAGTCATCATCACCTTTGGGCAACTCTATCCTAAGAAATTTGTGAAAAGATCTAAAGCCTTTCTCCGTATACCCCACCCAGGTTCTTATGAGCCACTCACAGCAGGCAGCATATGCCAAAACAAGTTATTATGGAAACACACCTGTATCCCCTCACCAATGTATTTTGTTTATTAAACAAATGTATTTTGTCTGACTTTTGTTTATTAAATTGGCCTCGTTTGAAGTAGGAAAAAAAGTGGAAATCCATGAACACTGAAGGGTTGCATTGACTTTTTCAGAGAGTGGAAGAAAACCTAATTCTTTTTCTCAATGCTGCAAGTTTGTCAGGGATTTTTTTTTTTTTTGGTCCATTCAATTGTGCCTTCTTTGAGGCATGGTGAGATGCAAGTTCTTCAGGGGGTCACAAGTTTTGTGGGAATTGCTTCACAGCACTGATCTGGGTCCTCATCTTCAGCCCCATCAATACTAGTTGTGAGACCTTAACCACAGCTTCTCTGACCATGATTCAAAAGAAATAGGAAAACAGGTGGTCTCTGGCTGCAACAAATGAACCAGTGTGAGACTCATCAGCCATATTATGGTTCTCAGACTGTGTGTGTCTGTGTGTGGGCAGTGTACAGTGGGCAGCCCAGGCCCAGCCTGAGAGCCTCAGAGATGCCCATCTTCCAGGCCCTTCCCAACTTTGCAATGGAATTAATAACTGGGACATCTCGCTTCATAAGAAGTGGAGAATAGATTCAGAGCAGAAAGTAGATGCCATTTCATCATAGAGGTCTTTAATAGACTCGGAGAACAGGATCTAGCTGCTTTGACTGTTTCATTATATTCTAACAGACCAAATTAAGGTCTATTCACAGTCTCAGTCTTTTCATAGGGAACAACTCACGAAATAACTTCCCCAAGGTCATGACTCAGATGAAGTAGAAACTAGAAGGCACATCTTCAAACTACCTCAGTGCTCTATCCACCACACAAGTTACTAATTGCCCTCTGGAAAATATCTCTACAAAGGTACCATTGATAATCAGGGAATTTTGAGCTTGCAGGCAAATTATCAGCCAGGAGCAGGAGGCCAGGTTGTTGATTAAACAGAGCCGCTACTGGTTAATGCTGGGCACAGAGGCTAGATCTACAGAAGCAGCACCTAGAGGATGGAGGGCGGACAGCGGGACTCTGCCAGCTCCACAGGCGGGCGAGCATGGCTCAGCACACAGAGCTTCAGAGGACAGACAAAACATTTCTTTCTGGGCATTCAAAAAATAATGACATGCCATCGTTGCAGGGAAACTGTAATTTATATATTATTCAGAGGCAAACAAGTTGGAGAGAGATTTTTGTTCAGCCATACTAGTGATAAACATAGGGCAAGGTATTTTCTGATTACACAGGATGGCTGAAAGGCTAGAGATGTTTATTTTTTGATGCGTTGATGTCTTTTATTGTTTGTTTTCATGAAATTCCATATTTCAAAATTTAGCTCTTCCTGGACACTTTAGTGCATGATTATTGGCTATTTTAAAACATCCTCTGGTCACTTTAGCAGAGTTATTTTAATTAAAATCTTTAGGTCATCTCCCAACTCCCAGGATCTGGATCAGGTCTGTGATCTGATCTTCAAGCCCATACACCAACCGGACAATTTTATAACCCATTGAGCTCAATAGCATTATTTCAGTTCACCAGCTCTCAGATGAGAAGAGACCTTACATCTAATCTAGGCCACCTTATTTCCCCACACATGTCCTCCCATGATCTGTGCCAAGTGGCAGTCCAGGTTGCACATCCACACCAATGATGCGGCACTTAAACTGCCTCCTGAGGCATTCATTTCATCTCCAGGCACCCAGATAGGTACAACTTCTCAATTTTATCTCTGCAAACTAGTGAGACAATTTCTGATGCTGTCCTTTGTGACTTGGCTGTAGAATCACTGAGATTCATTGGCATTGCTACCAAGTTCTACCACATGACCAAGTATATCTGCTTCTTTAAGCAGGGAGAGGATTCATGCTGAAGTTCATTTCTAAAGAGAGAGATCTTGGCATTATTACTAAGAGTGATTGAAAAAGGATCTTGTGGTCTGGGTGGAAGATGAGTACAGAGGAGCTTCTGACTCAGGTAGTTTTGAGGTTATATATATATATATAAAATCCAAGATGACACTTCCTGTGTCAGTCCTCTTTTCTAACACTACTCAAGTCTTAGAAAGGATATCCACTCAAAAGAGAGATGACAAATCTCAAAGCAAGGATCTGGTGATTTGTTTTTCATACTGCCATCTTTGGCCGAGCCACCCTGGAAACCTATGTATAAGTAAATAAAATACTAAATTTTTGAGAGAGTTAAGTTATCACTGAGCAGCCTTAGTGTGGATAAAATGAGAGTTCCTGCAGCCAGGATTCTCACCTGGCCCTGGTTGACTAGCTCACTGCACACCTGTGGGCAAAGATGACTGGTGACTCTATATGAAGAGCTCTGCCCAGTGTTCTGGGTGCAACATGGTGGCACAGCTGCAAGGCTGCAAGAGAGCAGAGCAGAGGCTGGAGTGGTGGCAGCACTGAGGACAGAGGCCCGGAGGATGGCTGTGTGGGAAGAGTGTGCAGGCAGAGAGGCCCAGAGGACAGGTGTGCAGGCAGAGAGGCCCAGAGGCAGAGACCAACTTGCTGCATGCAGACTCACTCTGAGTGAACAGGACTTTAGTGACTGACCTGCCACCTGAGAATAAAGTTGGGAATAACCCTTTCACCCCAAGAACGTTCTGCTGTCAATTTCTTTGGTAACATTGAATCTATAGTGAACTTGCCAGGGACTGAAACCCATTGGCAAGACACTTAGGTATCAGAAATCAGAACTTAGCAGAACTCAAAGAAGCCTGCAGAGGCAGCTGTCTGCTTCCTGCATTCTGATTCATTGGTGTGGACAGAGGATTCAGTCTCTACTTCAGAAATAATGCCTCCTTTAATTACATCACTGGAGTGTTCCCCCTCACTGCCTGGAGGTGTTTATGAGTAATGAGGAGACCAAGAGGTGGGAAATGAGGCCTGAGAGGATCGCTAAAGACTCACCACCTGGAAAACTCCAAGTCAGTGGTACTTTGGGTTTGTTTGTTTCTTGCTTCCTCAAACTTGTAGCTTACTCTGTTCAAGGAGGGACTCACATTCTCTCAGAAAAGTGTAGCTGGGGTTTTTCTAACTGGTGTCATATGATTTGCTATTAACCAAAACAGAGCCAATTCAGGTGATTCCTTCACTGCTAAAGGACATGGTTATCCAAACCTGCTTGAATAGGAACTGTACTTTCTTGGCCAAAGGGGACTGAAAAAGTAGTGATGCCGTCAAGTAGCGATGAGGAGATGAGAAAGAAGCAGCTTCCTGAGATAGCCTGTGAGCCCAAAGGCCATGGAGGAGAAATAGTTGAGGGCTTTAGATGTTAGTGCTGTGGGTCCACGGGAATTAGTGGAACCTGGACGAGGGCTGTTCTGCTGTTCTGAGAGCTCAAGACTATACCGAAAAGGTATATGTTTGTGTACCCACCCCCTGCAAGCTTGCTTTCCTATGAAAAAGGAAAGGAAACCAACCATAATTTCTCCAAAAGCTATTATCTTAAAGAATCACAGTCCCATGGTATCTGGCCTAGAATATGATCCAGATTTAGTCCTTAGGGGCCCTTTCAGCAGGGTGGGGAGGGGAGAGGTGAGGGGTGTTAAAACACCACGGGGCACCTTCCACTTTGCTGGCAGTTCTGAATAATCCTACAGTCCTGCATATGAGACTGGAGACCCTAATAAGTGAAATCCCCACTGCACCAGGTGCTGGGGGAAGGGGGAACAAGTGTCAGACATTCTTCTTCATCAAGCATCATGCAGAGGCTGTTACCCAGCAGTAGAATGGCTTCTTTGGATTTCATTTTTTTATTTGTCCTGATCAGAATGGTGAAAAAATGCTAGGTGAGGAATGTGGGGGAGGAGGAGCTAGGTAAATTTTCCAGGACAGAGTAACATGTTACTCAGAGTAACAACTGAGTGTTATTTGCATTTCAATTTAGATTCTTGGTTAGTTCATTTTATTTTCATTTGCTCTATAAGAACAAGGCTAGGCTAAGATTATCCAAACCTAAAATTGTAACCCCAGGAATTCCCCATACCAAGCATTAGGATATGACTTTTGGTAAACATCTCACCTTAAACTGCTTTGTTGTTTGCAAGGCCAGGATGGAGCTTCCTGTCAAAGCAGGTGCCCTCTTTCTCAATGACAAATTTAAACATCATAGCAAGCTCTTAGGAACACATGGCTCCAGATGTCCTATCGTACTGTTTAATGGCCTGACCCAAACCGGGGATATTGGTCTGTAATTTTCTTTTTTTTGTGGTGTCTTTACCTGGTTTTGGTATTAGAGTGATGCTGGCCTCAGAGAATGAGTTTGGTAGTATTCCCTCCTCTTGTACTTTTTGGAAAACTTTAAGGAGGTTGGGTATTAGGTATTCACTAAATGTTTGACAAAATTCAGCAGTGAAGAGGAGATTCTCAAGATGGCAGTGTGAGTAGGGTGGTGGAAATCTCCCCAAACCATACATATTTTGAAACTACAGCAAATACAACTATTCCTAAGAGAGAGCGCAGAAGATACAGTACAATAGCCAGGCTACACCTACATCTGCAAGAACTCAGCATCTCGTTAAAAGGGTAAGATACAGGGATCACAGGATGATGGCGGCGTGAGGAGTTCAGAGGAAATCTCCTCCCCAAAACATATATATTTATGAAAATACAATAAATACAATTATTCCTAAAAGAGACACCAGTGGATGCAGTACAACAGCCAGGAGACATCTACATCTGTGAGAACTTAACATCACACGAAGGGGGCAAAATACAAGCCATGGCCAGGCGGGACCTGAACACTCCCCCACCCCAAAACCAGGTTGGGAAGAAAGGAGTTGGAACGGGGAGGGAGTGAAAGCCCAGGACTGCTAAACAACCAGCTCTCGAAATTCGCACCCGGATCGCAGACACAAGGTGCATGGGGTGCTGGATATTAGAGAAATGGAAAAGCAAAACCTGTGGGCAGGTCCCCACAACCAGTACCCCGAGACAAAAGAAAAGCGAGTGCTTTCTGCAAGTCTTAAAGAGACAGGGACGCCATGGCTGGACGAAGTCATCCCTGCACACTTAGCCAGGAGCTGGGAATCCCGGGGAACCTTAGGCACCGTAAGCCCTGGGGAGGCAGCGCAGCTCTGAAGCCCCTCACAGCACTAAGCAGCCTGCCAGTCATTCCTCCAACTGGCGCGGACCCTGAAACACTGGCGCAGTAGTGGGAGAGAGCCAGCGCGTGCCAGTGGCAGCACCACTGGAAGGGACCCGGAGCAAATCACAACCGAACAGCCCGGGTGCAGCTCACGTGCACCTGCGGCAGTAGAGCCAGAGTATCCCAGAAGAGGCCCGCGTGGGAGAGCCCTGCACGCACCTGCAGCAGAGCCAGAGGGAGCAGGAACGCTCCCAGAAGCCGACCAGAATCCCAGCCCAATGCACAGCCACCCAGGCCAGACCCAAAGGCTGCTGCTGGCACACAGATGCCTGGCAGGGGCGCCGCTACTGCAGAGGAGCACACCTGGCATGCCTGCCACTTCCCGCAGGGTTCGGCGCTGCTCTGATGGAGACCCCACCCACAGCAGCATAGGGGAGTAACCCGGTTGCTGCACCAGGAGTGCGGGTAACCGACACAGGCAGCAGAGAAGGGCAAGGCATCTAGCAAACAGGAAAGGACTTTCTTCTCCCAGCTGACACACCCGCAACCTGCCTACAGCCACCGCTATCACCATGAAAAGGCAAAAAAATTTAGTCCAGACCAAGATAGTTCAGACAACACCTGAGAGAGGATCTGCACAGACAGACCTAACCAGTTTCCCTGAAAAATAATTCAAAATAAAAATCATAAACATGCTGACAGAGCTGCAGAGAAATATACAAGAGCTAAAGGATGACGTCCAGAGGGAGATTACAGAAGTGAAACAATGTCTGGAAGGATTTATAAGCAGAATGGATAAGATGTAATAGGCCATTGATGGAATAGAAACCAGAAAACAGGAACGCATAGAAGATGACGCAGAGAGAGATAAAAGGATCTCCAGGAATGAAACAATATTAAGAGAACTGTGTGACCAATTCAAAAGGAACAATATCCGCATTATAGGGGTACCAGAAGAGGAAGACAGAGAAAAAGGGATAGAAAGTGCGTTTGAAGAAATAATTGCTGAGAACTTCCCCAAACTGGGGGAGGAAATAGTTGCTCAGACTACGGAAGAACAAAGAATAACAGATAGAAGGGACCCAAGGAGGACAACACCAACACACATAATAATTAAAATGGCAAAGATCAAGGACAGGGACAGAGTATTAAAGGCAGCCAGAGAGAGAAAAAAGGTCACCTACAAAGGAAAACCCATCAGGCTATCATGAGACTTCTCAACACAAACCTTACAGGCCAGAAGAAAATGGCATGGTGTATTTAATGCAATGAAACAGAAGGGTCTTGAACCAAGGATACTGTATCCAGCACGATTATCATTCAAATATGAAGGAGGAATTAAACAATTCCCAGACAAGCAAAAGTTGAGGGAATTTGCCTCCCACAAACCACCTCTACAGGGTATCTTAGAGGGACTGCTCTAGATGGGAGCACTCTTAAAAAGAGCACAGAACAAAACACCCAACATATGAAAAATTGAGGAAGAGGAATAAGAAGGGAGAGAAATAATCATCAGACTGTGTTTATAATAGCTCAATAAGCGAGTTAAGTCAGAGAGTAGGGTAGTAAACAAGCTAACCGTGAACCTCTGGAAACCACGAATCTAAAACCTGCAATGGCAATAAGTACATATCTTTCAATAATCACCCTAAATGTAAATGGACTGAACGCACCAATCAAAAGACACAGAGTAATAGAATGGATGAAAAAGCAAGACCCATTATTATGCTGCTTACAAGAGACTCTCACCTCAAACCCAAAGACATGCACAGACTAAAAGTCAAGGGATGGAAAAAGATATCTCATGCAAACAAAAGAGAGAAAAAAGCAGGTGTTGCAATACTAGTATCAGACAAAATAGACTTCAAAACAAAGAAAGTAACAAGAGATAAAGAAGGACATTACATAATGATAAAGGGCTCAGTCCAATAAGAGGATATAATTATTATAAACATATATGCACCCACTACAGGAGCACCAATCTTTGTGAAACAAAAACTAACAGAATTAAAGGAGGAAATAGAATGCAATGCATTCATTTTTGGAGACTTTAACACACCACTCACTCCTCAAGAAAGATCCAGAAGACAGAAAATAAGTAAGGACACAGAGGCACTGAACAACACACTAGAACAGATGGACCTAATAGACATCTATAGAACTCTACAGCCAAAAGCAACAGGATACACATTCTTATCAAGTGCACATGGAGCATTCTCCAGAATAAACCACATACTAGGCCGCAAAAAGAGCCTCAGTAAATTCCAAAACATTGAAATCCTACCAACCAACTTTTCAGACCACAAAGGTATAAAAGTAGAAATAAATTGTACAAAGGAAGCAAAAAGGCTCACAAACACATGGAGGCTTAACAACGTGCTCCTAAATAATCAATGGATCAACGACCAAATTAAAATGGAGATCCAGCAATATATGGAAACAAATGACAATAAAAAACAATGCCCCAACTTCTATGGGACGCAGCAAAAGCAGTCTTAAGAGGAAAGTATATAGCAATCCAGGCATATTTAAAGAACGAAAAACAATCCCAAATTAATAGTCTAATGTCACAATTATCAAAATTGGAAAAAGAAGAACAAATGAGGCCTAAGCTCAGCAGATGGAGGAACATAATAAAGATCACAGAAGAAATAAATAAAATTGAGAAGAATAAAACAATAGACGGGCCAGATGGATTTACCTCGGAATTTTATCAGACATACAGAGAAGACATAGTACCCATTCTCCTTAAAGTTTTCCACAAAATAGAAGAGGAGGGCATACTCCCAAACACATTCTATGAAGCTAACATCACTCTAATACCAAAACCAGCCAAAGACCCCACCAAAAAAGAAAACTACAGACCAATATCCCTGATGAACGTAAATGCAAAAATACTCAACGAAATATTAGCAAACCGAACTCAAAAATACATCAAGAGGATCATACACCATGACCAAGTGGGATTCATCCCAGGGATGCAAGGATGGTACAACATTCGAAAATCTATCAACATCATCCACCACATCAACAAAAAGAAGGAAAAAAACCACATGATCATCTCCATACATGCTGAAAAAGCATTCAACTAAATTCAACATCCTTTCATGATAAAAACTCTCAACAAAATGGGCATAGAGGGCAAGTACCTCAGCATAATAAAGGCCATATATGATAAACCCACAGCTAACATCATATTGAGCAGCGAGAGTCTGAAAGCTTTTCCTCTGAGATCGGGAACAAGACAGGGATGTCCACTCTCCCCACTGTTATCCAACATAGTACTGGAGGTCCTAGCCATGGCAATTAGACAAAACAAAGAAATACAAGGAATCCAGATTGGTAAAGAAGAAGTCAAATTGTCACTATTTGCAGATGACATGATATTGTACATAAAAAGCCCTAAAGACTCCATTCCAAAACTACTAGAACTAATATCGGAATTCAGCAAAGTTGCAGGATACAAAATTAACACACAGAAATCTGTGGCTTTCCTATACACTTACAATGAAATAAAAAAAGAGAAATCGGAAAACAAATCCATTCACAATTGCATCAAAAAGAATAAAATACCTAGGAATAAACCTACCCAAGGAAGTGAAAGACCTATACCATGAAAACTACAACATACTCTTAAGAGAAATTAAAGAGGACACTAACAAATGGAAACTCATCCCAAGCTCCTGGCTAGGAAGAATTAAATGGCCATCTGCCCAAAGCAATATACAGATTCGATGCAATCCCTATCAAATTCCCAACAGCATTCTTCAATGAACTGGAACAAATAGTTCAAAAATTCATATGGAACCACCAAAGACCCCGATTAACCAAAGCAATCCCGAGAAGGAAGAATAAAGTGGGGGGGGGGGACTCACTCCCCTACTTCAAGCTCTACTATAAAACCACAGTAATCAAGACAATTTCATACTGGCACAAGAACAGAGCCACACACCAGTGGAAGAGAATAGAGACTCCAAACATTAACCCAAACATATATGGTCAACTAATATTCGATAAAGGAGCCATGGACATACAATAGGGGAAATGACAGTCTCTTCAACAGATGGTGCTGGCAAAACTTGACAGCTACATGTAAGAGAATGAAACTGGATCACTGTCTAACCCCATACACAAAAGTAAATTCGAAATGGATCAAAGATCTGAATGTAAGTCATGAAACCATAAAACTCTTAGAAAAAAACATAGGCAAAAATCTCATGGATATAAACATGAGTGACTTCCTCATGAACATATCTCCCTGGGCAAGGGAAACAAAAGCAAAAATGAACAAGTGGGACTATATCAAGCTAAAAAGCTTCTGTACAGCAAAGGACACCATCAATAGAAGAAAAAGGTATCCTACAGTATGGGAGAATATATTCATAAATGACAGATCCGATAAAGGATTGACATCCAAAATATATAAAGAGCTCACACACCTCAAACATACAAAAAGCAAATAATCCAATTAAAAAATGGGCTAGAGGAGCTGAATAGACAGTTCTCCAAAGAAGAAATTCAAATGGCCAACCGACACATGAAAAGATGCTCCACATCACTTGCCATCAGAGAAATGCAAATTAAACCACAATGAGATATCACCTCACACCAGTAAGGATCGCCACCATCCAAAAGACAAACAACAACAAATGTTGGCGAGGTTGTGGAGAAAGGGGAACCCTCCTACACTTCTGGTGGGAATGCAAATTAGTTCAACCATTGTGGAAAGCAGTATGGAGGTTCACCAGAATGCTCAAAATGGAAATATCATTTGACCCAGGAATTCCACTTCTAGGAATTTAGCCTAAGAATGCAGCACTCCAGGTTTAAAAAGACAGATGCACCCCTATGTTTATCACTGCATTATTTACAATAGCTAAGATATGGAAGCAACCTAAATGTCCATCAGTAGATGAATGGATAAAGGAGATTTGGTACGTATACACAATGGAACATTACTCAGTCGTAAGAAAAAAACAGATCCTACCATATGCAACAACATGGATGGAGCTAGAGGGTATTATGCTCAGTGAAATAAGCCAGGCCGAGAAAGACAAGTATCAAATGATTTCACTCATATGTGGAGTATAAGAACAAAGGAAAACTGAAGGAACAAAACAGCAGCAGAATCATAGAACCCAAGAATGGATTAACAGTTACCAGAGGGAAAGGGACTGGGGAGGATGGATGGGAAGGGAGGGATAAGGGCGGGGAAAAAGAAAGGGGGCATTACGATTAGCATGTATAGTATGGAGTGAGCACGGGGAGCACTGGGCAGCACAGAGAAGACAAGTAGTGATTCTACAGCATCTTACTATGCTGATGGACAGTGACTGTGAAGGGGTCTGTCGGGGGGACTTGGTGAAGGGGGAGCCTAGTAAACATAATGTTCTTCATGTAATTTTAGATTAATGATAACAAAACCAAACCAAACAAAATAAAATGAAATAAAATATATTTCTTAAAATTGGGTATAATTGACATTTAGCAAAGTATATGTCTTATTTTTTAACAAACTTGAACAACTTTCCTGAACAACTTCTTCAACAACTTTCTTCATTTAGCTTTTAAGACACTCTCCACTGAATTACTTTCTATTTCACTTGTGGCTCTTTCTCACTTTTGTTTTGCCTTGTTCCTCCATTCATACCCCCACGTCTTCACATTGAGAGTATCTCAGGGCTTATAGTCAGTGGACCTTTTCCCCTTTTCTATCTACAGTCAATCCCTCATTCAATTGCAAGTCTTTGAATGCCTTCTGTATGCCACTATTTTAGTTTATTATCTGTTTTCTCTTCACAGAAGAGATTTCCATTAGTCCAGGAATTTTTTATTGTTTTGTTCATTGCTGAGTCCCCAGTACCTGGCACATAGCAGGTACTTAATAAGTATTTCGTGAATGAATGAACAATCGAAGAAGTGTGAACTCTGCGTGTGGTTTTTAAATATGTGCACAAATTCTCTGATACTCTTTTTATGCAGGGCTTAATTCCCCTTCTTTTAAGAGTGGGCTAGAATTTAGTGTCTCAGTGCTCACAAATAAGGATGACTAATGATGTATCACTTATGACACGAGATCATAAAAACACACTGTGGCTACCGCATTGCTCTTTTGGATTACCCACCTGGGGAAGCCAGCTGTCACAGCATGAAGACATTCAAGCAACCCTAAGAAGAGGCCCACAGGGCAAAGAACTGAGGAATACTGCCAACAACAATATAAGTAAGCCATCCTAGAAGCAAATGTCCCATAGCTAGATGACCACAGCTATAAATGACATCTTGACTGCAACCATGCGAGAGACCCTGAGCTGGAACCACCTAGGCTAAGCTACTCCCAGGTTCCTGAGCCACAGAAACCATGTGGGATAATGTTTTACACTGCTAAGTTTGGGAGTATTCTGTTAGACAGCAGTAAGTCACTAATACAGTGGGATTTTAATAACCAGGCACAATAACTTTGGGGAGAAATGTAGCAATACAGGCATACCTCTCGGAGATATTGTATATTTGATTCCAGACTACTGCAATAAAGGCAATCAAATGATTTTTTTTTTTTTCGCAGTGCATATAGAAATATTTATACTACAGGCTATAAAGTGTGAGATGGCATTATGTCTACAGAACAATGTACATATCTTTAAAATTTTGTTATTGCTAACCATCACCTGAGCTTTCAGCAAGTCATAATCTTTTTTGCTGGTGGAGGGTCATGCCTTGATGTTGATGGTGGTTTTCTCATCTGCAATGATTGCTGAAGGCTGCAGCGGCTATGCAGATTTCTTAAAGTAAGACAACAATGACGTATATTCTTCCTTTCAGTTTCTCTGTAGCATGTGATGCCATTTGACAGCATTTTATACAGAAGAACTTCTTTCAATATTGGGATCAACTATCTCAAATACTATCACTGCTTTATGAACTAAGTTTATAGAGTATTTTAAATCCTTTGTTCTCATTTCAGCAATCTTCACAGCATCTTCACTGCTGTGAAGAAGATTCCATCTCAAGAAACCACTTTGTTCACCCGTAAGAAGCATCTCCTTATCCATTAAAACTTTATCATGAGACTGCAGCAGTTCAGTCACATCTTCAGGTGCCACTTCTAATTCTAGTTCTCTCACTTTTTCCACCACATCTGAGTTACATCCTCCTCTGATGTCCTGAATCCTTGAAAGCTATCCATGACGGTTGGAACCCACTTCTTCAAAAATCCTATTCATGTTGATATTTTGACCTCTTACCATGAATCCTGAATGTTCTTAATGGTATCTAGAATGGTGAATCCTTTCCAGAAGATTTACGTTTACTTTGCCCAAATCCATCAGAGCAATCACTGCCTATGGCAGGTATAGCCTTATGAAATATATTTTTTAAATAACAAGACTTCAAAGTCAAAAATGACTCCTTGATCCATAGACTTCAGAATAGATGCTGTGTTAGTAGGCATGAAAAAGACATTCATCTCATTGTATATCTCCATCAGAGTTTTTGGTTGACCGGGTGCATTATCAATAAGCAGCAACATTTTGAAAAGAATCTTTTTTTTCCTGAGCAGTAGGTCTCAACAGTGAGCCTAAGATATTCAGGAAACTATATTGTAAATAGTATGTTATCATCCAGGCTTTATTTTCCCATTTATACAACACAGGCAGAGTAGAGTGAGCATAATTCTTAAGGGCCTTAAGATATTTGGAATAGTCAATGAATATTAGCTTCAACTTGAAAGAAATTAGCTATTAGTTCTAACAAAGTCATCCCGTCCTTTAAAGCTCTAAAGCCAGGAGGCGAGAGATGAGAAAAAGATGGTGGCATGAGAAGGGAGGCAGAAACCTCCTCTGGAAACCACATATAACATGGAAAGACAGCAAATACAACTAATCCTGAAAGAGCAACCCAAAGACTGCAGAACAGACTGCCTACATCTATGGAAAAGAGAAGACGTCATAGAAAAGGGTTAAGTAACAAAGATGCGATCCGGTGGGACCCAAGCCCTCCCTCCCCCCACTGCAGATCACAGGCAGAAAAGAAATGAAGCAGGGAGGGAGTCGAAGCCCAGGACTGCTGAACACCCAGCCCTGGACATCTGCTCTGGAGATTAGTGGGGCTGGAAAGCAAAGACAGATGGAATACTTGGAGAGACTGAGATTCCAGACACTTATAGGGGACAAAAGAAAGGTGGCACTTTAAAAGACTACCCAACAGTAAGAGGGGCACTAACAGGGCAAGGATCACACAGAGCTTGCTGCTCAGGGGAAAGGGCAAGTGGACAAAATCGTCCCAGCAAACTCGGCCCAGCAGGTTGAGAACTTTCAAGAGCTTCAGATGCTCCATCCCGCTGGCTAGGAACGCAGCGCTGCGGCCCCCAAATGCGATTCTCAGCCTCCTGCTCCTTCCTCCCAGCAAGCACTGTTCTCACACACCTGATGTACTCCCCCATCGCGCCAGGAGAGCCAGAATGGGGCCCTGCCTACAGCAGCTACAGGGACGTAGCAGAGGCTCCTCCCTGTGCATTTGAACTACTGGCCAAAAACAAACTGGATCATGCCACTGACCTACTTCAACAAACAATAGTAACAGCAAACATTTATAGAGCATCTACTATGTACCAGGCACTACTTTTAAGAACTTCACATGTATTAAGTCATCTAATACAACAGTATGAGGTAGGTACCATTATTAGCACCATCTTACAGACAAAAAAACTGTGTCACAATATATTAATTTGCCAAAGTCTGTACGGTAAATAAAAGCATTGTGAATTTTGGCTCCAAACTTTTTCTCTTAGCCACTGTGGTACATTTCCTCCCTTACCTTCCACCCCTTGGGAAGGGATGTGGAGCCAATCCCTTTCCAAAAGCATTTAAAATAAAATTTCTGTCATGGTCTAAGAAAGCCTATAGGATTCAGATTTTGCCTACTACCCATAGTGTCTTTACCAAACACCTTACCTTGGCCTGCATACCCCTTCTTTAATTTTTTATTTTAAAGAAATACAGTTGGTATATAATCCTTTACTGATTTCAAGTATACAAAACGGTGGTTCAACAGTTACCCATATTATTATATCCTCACCCACCTAGAACAGTTACCGTCAGCATAGGAAGATGTTACAAAATCAGTGGCTATAGTCTCCATGCTCTATTACCATACCCATGACCAACTTATATTATGATTGAGAATTTTTATGCCCCTTTATCCCCCTCACCTCCCACCCATCAACCCCAACCCCCACCCATGGTAATCACCAGTCATTTCTCAGTGTCTGTGAGTCTACTGCTTTTGTTTGTTTTGTTTTGTTTTTATATCCCATAAATAAGTGAAATCATGTAGTATATGTCTTTCTCTGCATGGATTATTTCACTGAGCATAATACCCTCTAGATCCACCCATATTGTTGCAAGTGGCAGGAAGTTCTCTGTTTTCTATGGCTAAAAATATTCCATTGTGTGTAGGTACCACATCTTCTTTACCCATTCACCTATTGATGGACATGATCGTTGCTTCTGTATCTTGGCTATTGTAAATAATGTGACAATAAACATAAGGGTGCATGTTTCTTTTTGAATGAGAAACTTTGTTTTCTTCTGGTAAATTTCTAGAGGTGGAATTACTGGGTCATACGACATTTCTAGTTTTCCTTTTGTGAGGAACCTCCATAGTGCTTTCCACAGTGGCTGCACCAATTTACATTCCCACCAACACTGCAGGAGGGTTCCCTTTTTCTCACATCCTTGCCAATACTTGCTATTTCTTATCTTTTGGATAGTGGCCAAACTGACTGGTGTGAGGTGATAATCTCACTGTGGCTTTGATTTCCATTTCCTTGATGATTAGCAATGTGGAGCCTGTGCCTGTTGACCATCTGTATTTCTTTGGAGAAATGTCTGTTCAGGTCAGACATGCAATTTTAAATTAGGTTATTTCTTATTTTGGTGTTGAAGCATGTGAGTCCCTAACATATGTTGGATGTTAAACCCTTGTCAGATGAGTCATTTACGAATATATATTTTCCCATACTGCAGGATGCCTTTTTGTTCTGATGGTGTCCTTTGCTGTACAGAAGTTTTTTAGCTTGATGGAGTCCCATTTGTTCATTTTTTTATTTTGTTTCCCTTTCCCAAGGAGATGTGTTCAGGAAAAAAGTTGCTCATGTTTATACTCAAGAGATTTTGCCTATGTTTTCTTCTATGAGTTTTACAGTTTCACGACTTATATTCAAGTCTTTGATCCATTTTGAGTTTAATTTTGTGTGTGGAGTTAGACAAAAATCTAGGTTCATTCTCTTACATGTAGCTGTCCAGTTTTGCCAACACCATTTGTTGAAGAGGCTGTCTTTTCCCCATTGTATATCCATGACTCCTTTATTATTTACTACATGACCACAGATGCATGGGCTTCTATCTGGACTCTCTATTCTGTTCTATTGATCGATGGGTCTGTCCTTGTGCTGGTACCACATTGTTTTGATTACCGTAGCTCTGAAGTAGAGCTTGAAGTCAGTGAGCATAATACCCCACCCCCATTTTGTTCTTCTTTCTTTTGGCTATTCAGGGTCTTTTATGGTTCTGTATGAATTTTAGGCTTATTTGCTCTAGTTCATTGAAAACTGTCATTCATATTTTGATAGGGATCGCATCAAATCTGTAGACTGCTTTGGGCAGGACAGTCATTTTGGCAGTATTATTTCTTTCGATCCAAAAGCATGGGGTAGATTTCCATTTGTTGCTGTCTTCTTTTAATTGCTCTCATGAGTGTCTTATAGTATTCAGGGTATAAGTCTTTTACCTCCTTGGTTATGTTCCTTCCTAGGTATTTTCTTCTTTTTACTGCAATTGTCAATGGAATTGTTTTCCTTATTTCTCTTTCTGCTAGTTCATTGTTAGTATACAGGAAAGCAGCATGTTTCTGTGTATTCATTTTCTAACTTTTAACTTTGCTGAATCTAGTTATTAGTTCCAACAGTATTTTTGTGAAGTCTTTACAGTTCTCTGTATATGTCATCTGCAATCATTAACAGTAATTTCTTCCTTACCAATTTGAATGACTTTTATCTCTTTATCTTTTTTGACTGCTGTGGCTAGGACCTGCAGTACTTTGTTGAATAAAAATAGACTGGACATTCTTGTCTTGTTCCTGATCTTGGAGGAAAAGCTTTCAGTTTTTCACCATTGAGTATGATGTTAACTGTGGGTTTGTCATATATGGCTTTATTATATTGCGGTATGTACCCTCTATGTCCATGTGGTTAAGCATTTTTTATCACGAATGGATGTTCAATTTTGTCAAATGCCTTTTCAGCATCTACTGAGTTGTGGTTCTATCTTTGTTTTTGTTAATGTAGGGTATGATATTGATTGATTTGCAAATATTGTACCATTTTGCACCGCTGGAATAAATTCTACTTGCCTGTGTTAGATGATTCTTTTGTTGCATTTTTTAATTTGGTTTGCCAATATATTGCTGAGGATTTTTGTATCAATGTTCATCAGGATATTGGTCTAAAATTTTCTTTTTTTGTACTGTTTTTTCTGCTTTTGGTATTAAGATTGATCCTGGCCTCACAGAATGAGTTTGGAAGTATTCCATCTTCTACTTTTTGAAATACTTTAAGAAGGATGGGTATTAGCTCTTCTTTACATGTTTGGTAGAATTCAGCTGCGAAACCATCTGGTCCTGTCTTTTGTTTGTTGGGAGTTTTTTGATTACCAGTTCAATTTTGCGGCTGGTAATTGGTTAGTACAGATTTTCTGTTTCTTCCTGGATCAATCTTGGAGGGTTTTATTTCTCTAGGAATAGGTCCTTTTCTCCTAGATTTCCTAATTTATTGGCACATAGTTCTTCATAGAATTCTCTAATAATCTGTTGTATTTCTGTGGTATCTGTTGTGACTCTTCCATCTTCATTTCTGATTTTGCTTATGTGTGTACTGTCTCTTTTTTCTTGGAAGTCAGGCTAAAGGTTTGTCTCTTTGTTTATCTTCTCAAAGAACCAGCTCTTGGTTTCACTGACTTTTTCTATTGTTTTATTCTTCTTGATTTTATTTATTTTTGCTTTGATTTTTATTATGTCCCTCCTCTAGTAACGTTGCGTTTCATCTGTTCTTCTTTTTCTAGTTTCTTTAATTGTGAATTTAGACGGTTCATTTGGGATTGTTCTTGTTTCTTCAGGTAGGCCTGTATTGCTGTGTACTTCTCACTTAGAACCACTTTATCAGCATCCCACAAATTTGGACTATTGTATTTTTATATACATTTGTCTCCTTGTATTGCTTTACTTGTTTTGATTTGTTTGTTCATCCACTGATTCTCTTCAATCTTCTTTAGAAGCACATTGTTTAGTCTCCATGTGTTTGTGGGCTTTTTTATCTTTGGGTAATTTATTTCTAGTTTTATACCATTGTGGTGTGAGAAGTTGCTTGATACAATTTCAATCTTTTTAAATTTATTGACGGTCTTTCTATGGCCTAATATGTGACCTATTCTGGAGAACATTCCATATAGACCTAAGAAAAATGTGTAACCTGCTGCTTTTGGGTGGAATGCTCTGTAGATATATGTCAAGAGCATCTGATCTGACATGTTGTTCTGTGCCTCTGTTTCCTTATTTATTTTGTGTGGTTGATCTATTGATAAGTGGTATGTTAAAGTCTCCTAATATGAATGAGTTCCAGTCTATTTAACCTTTTAATTCTCTTAGCATTTCTTTTATATGTTTAGGTGCTCCTGTGTTGGGTGCAGAAATATTAATAATGGTTATATCCTCTTATTGAACTGACCCCTTTATCATTACATAGTGTCTTTCTTGGGGCCTTGTTAATTTCCTTGTTTTGAAGTCTTTGTGTCTGTATAAGTACTTTTACTCCTGTTTTCTCCCTATTATTTTCATGTAATATATTTCTCCATCCCTTCATTTTTCAGACTGTGAATGTCTTTAGGTCTAAAATGCGTCTCCTGTAGGCTACATATAGATGGGTCTTGTTTTTTCATCCACTCTGCAACTCTATGTCTTTTGATTGATGCATTCACTCCATTTACATTTAAGGTAATTATTGGTACATATTTATTGCCATTTATTAATTGTTCTCTAGTTGTTTTATAATTCCTTTCTGTTCCATTCTTCCTTATACTCTTCTCTTGCTACTTGATGGTGTCCTTTAATGTTGTTACTGGACTTCTCTTTTTTAGTGTTTGTGTATTTCTTATAGTCTTTAGATTTGTGGTTACCATAAGGCTCGTGTGTAGTTTTCTAACTATATACCACTCTATTAAGTTGATGATTGCTCTATTCAAACACAGTCTAAAAGTGCTTCTTTTTTATTCTTCTTCAACATTTTATGTATTAGATGTCATAATTTGCATCTCTGGTGTATCCCTTCACTGATTTTGTATATAGCTGGTTTTTACTGCTTTTGTGTTATTTTAATTTCATACTTGCTTGGTAAGTAACTGGTCTACTACATTTACTGTGGGTTTATTTAGGCTTAAGAACATTTCTATCTACAGAAGTCGTTTTAACACATCCTTCAATGCCAGTTCAGTGGTTGTAGATTCCTTCAGCCTTACCTGGTAAATTTCTAATCTTTTCTTCATATGTGAATGATATCTTGCTTGGTAGAGGTTGAAGGTCCCTTAGTTTCAGTACACTAAATATTTCATGCCACTCCCTTCTGGTCTGGGGAGGAGCCAAGATGGTGGTGTGCATAGGGCAGTGGAAATCTCCTCCCAAATCATATATATTCTTGAAAATACAACAAATACAACTATTCCTAAAAGAGAGACCAGAAGATACAGTACAACAGCCAGGCTACATCTACACCTGTGATAACCCAGCGCCTCACGAAGGGGGTAAGATATAAGCCGCGGCCCAGCGGGACGCGAGCACGCCCCGCACCCCAGCTCCCTGGCAGGAGGAGAGGAGTCAGAGCGGGAAGGAAGAGGGAGCCCAGGACTGCTAAATACCCAGCCCTAGTCATCCACACCGGGAGCGCAGACACACAGTGCGTGGTGTGCTGGATACTAGCAGAAACGGAACAGTAAAACCTATAAGCAGGTTCCCACCACCGGCACCCCTGGGACAAAAGAAAAGCAAGTGCTTTTGAATGTCTTAAAGGGACAGGAGCCTCACAGCTGGATGGAAGCATCCTGGCACACTCAGACCAGCAGCTGTGAATCCCAGGGAACTTTGAGTGCCCTAAACCCCTGAGCGGGAGCGCAGCTCTGAGACCACTCATGGTGGAAAACAGCTTCCATCCATTTTCCCTCTTGCATGGCGCTGCCATAGCAGAGCAGCAAACTGAGACCAGCCATGCCCACAGCAGCCACGCAGAGCATCCTCTGCAGCGGCCACGACCAGACACAGAGGCCCCATCAGTGCACAGCTGCCCAGCACAAGCCACTAGGTTTTGCCATTCTCAAAGGAAGGGAAGGCGACAGGCAAGCAAGAAGGGACTTTGTTCTCCCAGCTGCTACACAGGGCAACTGCCTACAACTACCTCTATCGCCATGAAAAGGCAGAAGAATTTGATACAGACAAGAATAACCCAGACATCCCCTGAGAGGGAACCTGGGGAGATAGATTTAAACAATCTTCCTGAAAAAGAATTCAAAATAAAGGTCATAACCATGCTGATGGACCTGCAGAGAAATATGCAAGAGCTAAGGGATGAAATCTGGAGGGAGATAACAGAAATGAAACAACTGACAGAAGGTCTTAAGAGCAGACTGGACGATGTGCAAGAGACTGTTAATGGAATAGAGATCAGAGAACAGGAATACAGAGAAGCTGAGGGAGAGAGAGATAAAAGTATCTCTAGGAACAGAAGAATTATTAAGAGAACTCTGTGACCAATCCAAACAGAACAATATTCGCATTATAGGGGTACCAGAAGAAGAGAGAGAAAAAGTGATACAAAGTGTCTTTGAAGATATAATTGCTGAAAACTTCCCCAACCTGGGGGAGGAAATAGTCTCTACACAATGAAAGCCAACAGAAAGGACCCAAGGAGGACAACACCAAGAAATATAATAATTAAAATGGAAAAGATCAAAGACAAGGACAGAGTATTTAAGGCAGCCAGAGAGAGAAAAAAGGTCA
The DNA here is from genome assembly GCF_030020395.1 of Manis pentadactyla. Lineage (NCBI taxonomy): Eukaryota > Metazoa > Chordata > Mammalia > Pholidota > Manidae > Manis > Manis pentadactyla. The sequence goes on along the minus strand of NC_080022.1, from coordinate 155,154,879 downwards.
CCTACAAGGAAAACCCATCAGGCAATCATCAGACTTCTCAACAGAAACCTTACAGGCCAGAAGAGAATGGCATGATATATTTAATGCAATGAAACAGAAGGGCCTTGAACCAAGGACACTGTATCCAGCACGATTATCATTTAAATATGAAGGAGGGATTAAACAATTCCCAGACAAGCAAAAGTTGAGGGAATTTGCCTCCCACAAACCACCTCTGCAGGGTATTCTAGAGGGACTGCTCTAGATGGAAGCACTCCTAAGGCTAAATAGATGTCACCAGAGAAAATAAAATCACAGCAAAGAAAGCAGACCAACCAAATACGAACCAAAGGCAAAAAATAAAATCAACTACCCACAAAAGCAGTCAAAGGAGACACAAAAGAGCACAAAATAAAACACCTAGCATATAAAGAATGGAGGAGGAGGAACAAGAAGGGAGAGAAATAAAGAATCACTCCCTTCTGGTCGGTAAAGTTTCTGCTGAGAAGTCTGCTGATAGCCTGATGGAGTTTCCCCTGTGAGTGATCTTTTTTTCTCTCTGACTGCTTTAAATGCCTCTCCCTATCCTTAATCTTTGTCATTTTAGTTATTCTATGTCTTGGTATTGTCTTCATGGAGTTCTTTTTTTCAAGGGCTCTCTGAGCTTCTAGGACCTTGGTGTCTATTTCCTTATCCAGATTGGGAACTTTTCAGCAATTATTTCTTCAAAGAGACTTTCTACCCCTTTGTTTCTCTCTTCTTCTGGTACCCCTACTATGCAAAGATTGTTTCATTTGGTCACAGAGCTCTCTTATCCTTCCTTCACTCCTAGAAATTGTTCTTCTCTCAGTTCCTCCACTTAGTTGTGTTTCTGTTCTCTAATTTCCATCTCACTGATTATCTCCTTTACTTGAAGCAATCTATTATTCATTCCCTCCATTGTATATTTCATTTCAGTTACTGTATTCTTCAGCTCGGACGGCTCTTTTTCAACTTTTCTACCTCTTTGTTGAAGTCCTCCCTGAGATCTTTTCTGCAGATCAGTAAGCATATTTATGACTGTTACTTTGAAATCTTTTTTTTTTATTTTTGTAGATAATTATTTTTTATTGAAGGGTAGTTGACACACAGTATTACATTACATTAGTTTTGGGTGTACAACATAGTGATTCAACATTTATATACATGACAATTCTAGGTACCACCTATCACCATACCAAGCTGTTACAATATCTTGACTATATTCATTACATCCCGGTTACTTTTTATTTTACCATTTGAAGTGTATACTTTTTTGTGTGTGTGTGAGGGCATCTCTCATATTTATTGATCAAATGGTTGTTAACAACAATAAAATTCTGTATAGGGGAGTCAATGCTCAATGCACAATCATTAATCCACCCCAAGCCTAATTTTCGTCAGTCTCCAATCTTCTGAGGCATAACAAACAAGTTCTTACATGGAGAACAAATTCTTACATAGTGAATAAGTTCTTACATGGTGAACAGTACAAGGGCAGCCATCACAGAAACCTTCGGTTTTGCTCATGCATTATGAACTATAAACAGTCAGTTCAAATATGAATACTAATTTGATTTTTATACTTGATTTATATGTGGATACCACATTTCTCTCTTTATTATTATTATTTTTAATAAAATGCTGAAGTGGTAGAAGATTGGCGATCTCCATTTCATTTAGCCCTCTTTCTGATGTCTTGTCTTTTAGTTTTGTTTGGAACATATTCCCCTGCCTTTTCATTTTGTCAGGGTTTCTGCATTTCTTCCATTGTATGAGATCAGCTATGTTTCCTGATCTAGAAAGCAATGGTTTTATGAAGTAGGTGTCTTGTGGAATCCAAAAGCTCAAGACTCTTTACTCTCCAGTGCCTGGTTCTCTTCTGCAGTGGAGCCCAAACTGCTGTTGCTGGGTCGTGTGCAGGCCACCTTTCTGCTTGTCCTCTGTCAGTGGCCTATCTCAGTCCACCACAAATGGCAGCTCACCTCAGCAGGCCCTTTGTGAGCTAAGCAGCAGGGCTTCTCCTGGGATTGCTGTAGGCAGGGCCACCCTCTGCCTGCCCTGCAGCAATGGAGGTGCTGCTGGGCTAACGGGGTGGGCTCTGGGGCACGTGCACCCTGGGCTGGGCTGCCCACAACGATGAAGGAGCACTTGGAGCTGCTTCCCATAGGCACCTCCCCAGATAGGCTGAATTAGGACCAACAAAGCTGGGAAAGCTTCCCTCTGCCTACCATGCAGCAAAGTTTTCCTCCACCTGCCAGGAAGCAAAGCCTGACACTGCTGGGCTGGGTGGATATGCAGGGTAGCACTGAGCTACCAGTGAGGGGGATAGAGCATCTGAGGCTCCTGAGAGTGCCCGACCTGTTGGGCCAAGGGAGGGCTGGGGAAGTGTCGTCCACCTACACTATCTTCCGCAGAGAGAGCTCTGTCCAACCCTCCCCCTTCTGGCACCCTTCCCACTCCTGTTAAATATTTCAAACTGGCACCCCTGTGTTGGGTTTCAGCAGGACCATCAGAGCATGCCTGTCCTCCACAAGCGGCAGGACTATCAGTCTCCCCAAGTGCTCCAACTCTCCCTGGTGTCCAGCCCTGTTAATCACCAAGGCCCAATGCAATGTGGACTCATGTTCCCAGGGCAGGTCTCCAGAGCCAGGTATGCAACATTCCTGAGCAATTATCCCCTTCCCCGCTCCATTCTTCTTCCTCCCTCTTGTAGGCTGGGATGGGGAAAGGGCTCGGGTCCTGATCAATCATGGCTCTGCCACTTTACCCTTCTCTGTGTGGTCTTCTCTTCTCCACCAGGTATAAGTGGTCTATCCTGCAGTCCTCAGGTTGTCTTCCAGGATAGTTGTATCTACTGTAGTTGCTTCCTCTGTGTGTGTGTGGGAGGAGGTTTCGACCTCACCGTCCTACTCTGCCACCTTTTTCGCCTATCTCCCTGCACAGCACTTGTTAATTGGGTAAATATCTTCATCTCCACCTTCACTTTATACATCTAACTCTCACTGGCTTCAACCCTGTTCCTTAAAGACATCAAGCCCTTCCCTTGCTCCATTAGGATTCTTTGCTTGCTAATGACAATTTCCAGCTCATGTTAACTTAGGCCAAAAAGGCAACTGATAAGACAACCAAGTAGCTTACATAATAGACAAGAAGGTAGAGAAGCAGGTATGGAAACAGGGCAGGTCCAAGCAATTAAGTAGGAAAACCCAACCATATCAATGCACACTACTGAAGGGGGTCAATATCATTAGGATTAATTCATTCTAACCACTGCTTCTTCTTAAAGTTTGTCTTTCCAAGATTCACAACTCAAAATCCTGGAATAGAGAATCTGACTGATCTAGCTGGGGTCATATGCCTGACCTTTTATGTTTTACAAAAGGACCCTGAATAGGAATGTCTAAATTTAGACTGCACATGGTAGGGGAGATGTAACTTCACAAAAAGAAATTAGGATATTATTTAGTAAGAAAAGAACATATATACGGGACAACCCACAATCTTATATACCACCAAATCAAATGTCCTTTAATTTCCTAATGGGCTTTGTGAATGCTACAGCTCTGCTTTGACTGTGATTTTCCTTGGCCCCTTCCTCTTCAAGCCTTAAAAATATCACTTTTTAATGAATATTCCCTGATCATCCTCTCTAAAGTAGCTCTCCCTTGCTACCTTCTACCCCTCCCACCAATTACTGGTGCATCATCTAGTTTAATTCCTTTATGACATCTTTTTTAGATTAATTTTCTCATGTTTATTAACTATTACCCCAAGTAGGTTATAGGTTCCATGAAAACTGGGACTATTTGCATTTGATCACCAAAGATGAACAAGAGATAGTAAAATGATAGGTAAATTGATCTTTTGAAAATGCAAATGATATGATGTTACTCCTTAGTTTAATTTCCTTCAATGCTTCCGAGTACATTCAGACTAGAATGCAAGCATCTGCTACAATGTGGCCCATGTCTGCCTCACTAACTCCAGCCTTTCGATAGTTCCGAGAATATGCCAAGCTCCTTCGCAATTTAGGATCCATGCCTTGAATATTACTCCACAGGCTCCACACAAGAATTGCTCCTTCTGTCATCAAATCTCAGCAAAATAACACTTCCTAAGAGGAGCATTTCCACCATACTATCTGAAATACTTTTCCTTCTAAATTATTCTTTATCACAGGACTCTGTTTCTTTCTCTTATAGTATTTCCCAATTTGTAATGATTTCGTTTACAAGCTTACTTGTTTGTTGTCTCCCCAACTATATAGTCTTGCTCCGTGAGGAAAGAGTATATCTGTATTATCTCTCCAAAGCCTAACACAGAGCATGGCACCAAGCCAGTACTCAAGCATCTGTTAGAGGAATGAAGGAGAAAAGGAAAAATTGGTATTTCCTAAGACAAATTTTCTTTAGAAGAAAACTTAACCACAACATTCATAGTAAGGTATTTCCATAGCTATAATTCTCTAGCCTTCCTTCCAAAACCAGTGGACTACAAAACAACTATTTTTACTTTGTCATGGGCAATTTACTTTGCTAGCTGAAGAAAAATAGAACCTTGAAGGTACTTAAAAAGAAATATGAAGCGCTATAGTAAGGCAGGACACTTAAAAATAGTTTTAGGGGTAACATCAAGTCTGGGCATACCTATACTTCCCCAAGTATGGCTGCGAATTAGCAAAACATTGAACATGATTCGTGATCAAAGAGCAACTGGCACTGAAATCCACACTTTAACCTTCCCCTCAATTCAATTTTAAAGCATTTAACATACCATATTTCTACCCCCATTATTACGTGCCAAGTAAGAATTTAGTTCTCAGTCTCCCCTTTTACTTTTCCACTATATATCGTAGAAAATACAGTATGATTTCAGCAAATATAAGTCATACTTACCAAGTGCTCTTGCTACTGCCAGGACAGGAATCTGGTCAATAACTGTGCTCCTTCTAACAGGTCCATTGTGAGTGAGCCGAGGTCGCTTCCAAACTACACGATTCACCCCAGACTTGTTCATCACACTAAAAAACAGAGCACACATAAATATTCTAAATGATTAAAATTAACAATTAAGGTAGTTCAGAGTGTAAAATATCAAATAAAATCAGATTATGTTATCACAAAATAATGACAAATCTGTTTCAGAATCAAAGATGCATAAACCAAAGTTTCTGTTCAGAGAGGAAAGACAAAATAGGATAGATTAAGATGAGGAGAATTTGGAGATTACTTAGGTAAGCCACACAGAACAGAATGGAAGTAATGGAAAGAAAAAGGAGTAGATAAAATGTCAAAGAAAAAAGCAAGACAACTTCATAACTAAAAAAAATTGAGGAGAATGTTCTAAATGGACAGGGATTAAACAGTCATAAAAGAAATTGAAAAGGAAAGGTTATATAGTTTTTGAGGGATTTGAGAAAACTTCAGTTTTGGTATTTTTTATTTGAGGAATTAATAGGAAATAACTCAATAGAAATATCTAGGTATTTAGATAAATCTGTATTTAGAAGTGTGAAACTAGACTTTGGAAATAGATTGGCTGTAAAAACTAGATGTAGATGTAGAAAACCCTACTAGAAATTTTAGAAATTTAGCACGATGGCAACAGAAATCAGTAATTAGTACAGAGAAGAGTTAGGACACTCCAGGGTACCTAAAACATGGAAATACAGTCAAATCTTTGAGCAAAAAAAACTAATGACCAAAACACAATAAAGATGGTCTCTCAAACTGTACCTGGCTGGTTGGCTCAAACAGGAAACTGATCCTTATATCAATTTAATCATAATCAGCCTGAATTTTTAAAAAATCAGTAGAAGAAAAATGTTCCTCTGGAAGGCTAGAAAAACTGTGGGGAAGAGTGGCAAACAGCTTTTCCAAGAAACAATATTAACCTACCTGATATTAGGACCACCTGACAGACACATGCATAAGACAGAAGTTGATAACCATGACTCGAAGATATGTGATGCTAAAATAATCTAATTAAGTCTTCTCCAGTCCCATGTGTACTCAGAAACCCTTTGATTATAATCTGAAATTTCAGCTCATGTAGAGCAGGCCAGCTGACAATAATATGTGGTCTTCTTATCAGTTATTCTTCTCATTATTAATGAATTCAATAACATCCTGATGTATACTTGAGTCTCTTCTTAGTTTGCTATGTTGACTTTAATAGCATGACTCTATCCCCTAAAACTTCATAAACTCTGAAACTAAAACTCGTTTCAAGATATGGAGAGGTGAAGACAGGACAAGTAATGGTGAGTCTCTCCCAAAGGAATGTCACTATGAGATGTCACACACCTCAGCAGCACCAGCCAATGAACCTCCATCTGTGGTTTTTCTATCTCTGTTCTAACTTCAAAGGAATGAAGATACTAGAGAGAGAAGAGATAACAAACAGAATAAAACTCTTAATAAAAGTAAAATAAAGGCATAAACCTTGTAAATGAAAAAAGACCAATATTTCTCTGAGCCACCAAAAACATGACTATGGCAGAAGGAAAACAGCGCCAATCTTCTTTCTAAAGTAGAGAGCAAGCTCATCTGATGAGGGCAGTTCTCTCTCAGGAAACTTCTTGCAGTGATGGAAATGTACACTCTGCACTGTCCAATACAATAGCGACTGGCCACGGGTGGCTACTGAACACTGTAAATGTGGATAGTGTGAAGGAGGAATTGAATTATTTTATTTAAATTTAGTTAAATCATATTTAAATTCAAATAGCCACATGTGGCTAGTGGCTACCAGAATGGACAGCACAGGGGAGTCATGAAGCAAGTACAGAATGACCAAACATTGTCCATGTGAACACAGAGAAGAAATTAAAGAAAGTTGCTCATTTATTATCCTTTTTGAGTGCCAGTTTCATTTGCAATTCTGAAAGCAACATTGTTCTAGGTCATAGCAAGAGTTAGAACATCAAAGGCAGTCATTTTGTTATTTTTATGCTTTCTCCACTGCTGACCCTCAAAAGGAAACAAAAGAGTAAACACTAAATCTACCATTCACAAGAATCTATGAAACTTAAGTTACAGAAGAGATACCAACGTTCCGCCTTCCTACCATAATAGGCCCTATTGTTCTTTCCTAAACTTATTTCCTAAAAAGTAAGGCTTAATACTTAGGTAATTACAGTAGCTACCCAAGTTGCTTCTAATACAACTCTACCAAGAGCTCTCTTGATACTTAATATTCAAAGATATTATGGTCTCTGTGTTTCTGAGGAACAAAAGACAATGGTACTGGCTAAAACAACAAGTTTTAAATCCAACATCAAAAAAAATCAAAGCAATGTTATAAAAGATGCTGCTTTATTACACTCTCTGCTATTGTCCTGTATGACTGAAAGGCATACACAAAGAACAGCCTGATAATGCAGAGAGCTGACTGAGCAGCAACAGAAGGCTAGAAAAACAGAGCACTGGCCAGTTGCCTAGGGTGAGACAGAAGGATAAAAGGAAATAACTTGTAATAAAACAGCTCAATTTGGGCAAAAGGACACCTGCTCCCAAATGGCAAAGAGCATCTGTCCAACTATTCAGATGGTATTTTAAGTGATAAGACAAAAAACAAACTCTAAAAAAAGTTACTAATAATCAAAAAATAAATAATTTTTAAAATTCATTAAAAAATTTTAATTATTAATGAGAAAAGATCAATATTACAATTAAGTCTCAATTTTTTAAAAAAAGTATGGTACTAAAACATGAACATATAGTACAGAAAAACAGAAAGCCCAGAAAGGACCAAAATATTACAGGAATTGTTTGTAACTGCAAAGTCCACTTTATATGACTACCAGCAGTAAGCAGCAGTCTCAGATACACATTGACCTTCACACTCATTTCATCAGACTGCAGCCTGAAACCAGGCTCATAACTTCGTAGGATTCTGGACAGGAAACACAGTATACTAGCACGGCAGCTTTAGTCATGTAGTCTTCAGCAGTTTACAGAAATACAGGAGCAATTTTCTAGCCCTCCAACTGAGCTTCATATGCCACAGGAATCGGTTTTGTAATAGCCCTTGACTTCCTGGTCCCTGCACAGGTCAAACTGCATGTAATAACGGGCAACTAAGCTCTGTGCTTCCTAATAGAAATTTACAGTCCATTCAAAATCTTCCCTACCCAGATGCAGTTCCATTCAAGGGTCATTCTGCAATAAGCAATGTTACCTTATAACATAGCTGACATTCAATATTTATCGGTAAACTCAAGATCATCTTCCCACTGAAGAAGGATTTTATGCCTGGGAAGCGTTCTAATCAGAAGGAAATATGTATAATTGTTTCAAGTGGCTACTAGTGCCATCAAGGAAAAAATACTAACTTGTATCCCTACTATATAGCTTAGATTTTAAAGTTTCAAAGATACTGAAGATTAAAATGTAAAAGATGAAACCACACAAGTACTAGAAAAGTGCTTCTCAAAATATGCTTCCAGACCTTTTCAGGGCGTCTATGAGGTCAAAATTATTTTCATAATAATACTATGACCATATGGATACAGTAGTTTTTAACAGACTGACAAGACTTGGTATTACACTGTATAATAAAATGGGCCAATCTTTGGAAGATCTGCATAACTCAGCTAACCTGTTACAAACAACCAATGAATATGTTACAAAATGACACATGGGGACTATACTATGTGATTCCAACTATATGACATTCTAGAAAAAGCAAAACTATGGAGACAAAAGACCCAGTGGTTGCCAGGAGTAAGGGGGAAGAAGGGATAAACTAGGCAGAATACAGAGGTTTTTTAGGCCAGTTAAACTTCTCTGTATGATACTATAATGATGGATACATGCCATACATTTGTCAAAACCCTAGAATGTACACCACCAACAGCAACCCCAGTGTAAACTGTGGACTTTCAAAGTAACATGTCAAAGAGGGTCGGTGATGGCAACAAATGTACTGCTCTAGTGCAGGATGTTAATTCTGGGAGAGGATGTACATATAGGAGGAGGCAGGGAATATATAGGAATTCTCTGCACTTTCTCATCAGTTTTGCTTGAACTTAAAAATGCTCTAAAAAAATGAAGCTTATTAATTTAAAAAGCCATGCATGATAAAAAATAATTTAACCAATGGCTCATAATGTAAGAGTATGAAAAAGACATTGATATGATTTTAGATACCAAATTATTATTAACCTTTAAAAAATTACCTCTTTTTGAGTTTTGCAATAGTATCAAAGAAGAGATTTGCAATAGTATCAAAGCGGAGTACCCCCAAACCATGGAAAACCTAATAAAATACTCTTCCCTTTTTCACCTATATATCTATATAAGGCCGCATTTTATTTCAGATATTGCAACACAACAGTTTGAGTGTAGAAGCTGATACAAGAATCTAACTGTCACCTATTAAGCCCGACATTGAAGAGATTTTCAAAACCATGTAACAATGCGAGGTTACTAAAGGTTTGTTTTGGAAAATAGCTATTTTTTCATTAAAAACATTATTTATGTTAACACTTACAGAGTTTATTATAGTTCTTTTTCAATTAATTAACAAATATTTGAAAATGCCTCCATTTTAGTTTCTAATATGGTAAAATCAATATATATGTAGCCCACATAAAGTGAAACTCTTTGAGGTCCTCATTTTTTAAGAGTATAAAGGGTTCCCAAGGCCAAAAATATTCATAACTGCTATACTAGAAGAAAGCATAAAAGAATTTAATAACCTCAGAATGTGAGAATTGTGTGTATGGTACAAAAACCTGAAGCTGTAACAGAAGAGATTGATAAGCTTAACTACATTAAAATAAACTTCCATGTGGGAAAAATATTCCAGGAGGATAATAAAAAGAAAAACTGTGAAAACAGCATCTGAGACACAAATTACTTACATTAATTAAAAAAGACTAATTTCTCTAAAGTGTAAGTGGCTCCTACACATTAATATGAAAAAGACTAATAACTTTCCCCCAAATGAACAGTGAATACAAACAGAAATACACAGAAAAGGAAATATAAATGGCTCTTAAACAAAAAGATACTCAACCTTTCTCATAACATAAATTCAAATCAAACATCACCAAGATGCCTTTTTAAAAAATCTAAAATCAGGTATGACAAAAGTTCTATCCACATATACTGCTGATTGAAGTGTAAAGTGGTACAACCTCCATGGAGACAAATAGTTCTCAACATTCAAAACCTACTCCTTTTTGACCTACTCATTACACTTCTAAGAAATGATCCTAAAAATACATTCACACTGTACAAAAACATGCATGAGCAGGATTTTTCTTTTTGTTGTAGTGATTGTAATGAAAAAATTTGAAATAAATATCCTTCAACAGGAGGACTTGATAAATAAATGATGGTATATTCACACATGGTACAGCTTCATACTTGCTGGCATATGAATCTCTCTCTATTAAGGGATACCCAGTAATACTGGCTTCTTGTAGGTGGATAAGAACTGGGTAGACTGTAGGACAGTAGTAGCTGGGAGACCCTCTACAGTACATCATTTTATGCTACCTGAATTTTAACCGAGTGAATGCTAAGAAAAAAATGTGACTATATAGAAATCAAAATTCAGAAAACTGTTAACATTTGGTAAATTTCTACCCTATTCCTACTTCTCTGCATAGTTGCAATGACACATTTTATATCCTACTTATTTTGTAACCAATAAGCATTCTCCTGTTATTAAACATTTTCCCATATACATGAGTGTTCATTTCACTATTCTCTGTACCTTTACTTATGTTTAAAAATTGCCATAACACCGTGATTTTTTCAAATTTGATCTTTAAATATTATTTTTAATGGCTGCATCATATTTAACCATTCTCCAGCTGTTGGACCTTCAAGTGATATTCAGTCTTTATCCATCATTAAACACTGCTATTCAGATATTTTGGCTCACATTTCAGATTTCTTCTTTAGAGTAGATTCCTGAAATTACTGAGTCTATAAACATTTAAAGCTAGTGGTATATATCATATTCCTATACTAGTTGTACCAATTTATAATCCTACCAACAAAAGACTCATTTCAACAAAAATACTGAGTAGTAGCTTTGTCTTTTTTAATCTTTGCTAATCCAATAGCAGAAAATAGTTTCATTTCAATGTTAACAACATTTTTTCAAATGTTTACTATTATTCTGCACTTTTGTTGTTTAAATTTCCTCTCCTTTATCTACCTATCAGGGAAAGGCAGAGTTTTGGTGTTTTTCTTACTGATTTTTTTTTAACTCTATAGTTTAAGGATGTTAACTCTCGCCCAGTTTATTATTTCTGAAAAAGATAATTTTTACTTAATAAAAACAAGAAAAAGGCAAGTAGTAATATCATGCTAAGGCCTTAGTTAGAATAATTATTTAGAAAACACTGTATTCTATTTAACTTGCCTCGGACCCTGAATTTTTAAAAATTAGTATTGGGATAATTCTTATTTTTCACATGTAATTCATGCTTCTAACTTTTAGAATAATCTCATATTTTGTATTTTAGTTTATAGCATAAAAATACTGTATCACGAAAATATTATGAAGTCAGTTTCAATTCACAGTTTAAAAATTATCTATACATTAAGACAGCTTACAAAGTACACATTAAGACAAGTTCAAATAGAGAAAAGAAAAACTAGCAAAGGTTTGCAGCACATACAACAGAAATAAAAGAAAAAAGCTAAAGGATAATTCTCATGAAATTCTATTCCCAAAGACAGACTGAAACTATTCTGCCCTGGAACTCTTAAGGGCTGCTCTGTTTAGATTCTCAAGATCATGCTGATCAATACTTAGGTAAAAAGTTTTCAATAAATCCTTGAAGGTGTTGTTACTTGAGTCCCACTAAAATATTTCCCTTTGGAGCCATCATCAGTAATAAAAGTCAATTCAAAATAATGAGATAAAAATGAATGCACATGGGTACTTTATCAGACAAATGAAAACCTGTAATACTAAGAGAGTAATTTCATTAAAAGGGAGAAGTAGGTCAGTATGTTTAGTAAAGCAAGAAGGACTAAACAGAACCAAGAGAGGAAAGACAACACAGCACAGTGATTACCTCCCACCAAGTCCTTCGATCCGTTCTCTTTCCTTAGGAAGTTCTGGCTTATGGTCCTGTGTCACTTCAACAGCTCAGACAAAATCATCCTTCGGGTCATCCTGAATTCCAAGAACCACCCCTGAGTCACCCACGTGAGCTACATACATCTTCATGCCTCGTATGATGACCACACTGGCAGTTGTTCCTGAGGTGCTGGGAAGACCTGTCATAGTCTTTGGCCATTCTGCTGCAATTAAGAAATACAGTATTTTACCCTTCCAGGCGTAAACATTAACACTGTATCAAAATAAAAACAGCAACATATCCTGAATTCGCATAGGAAAAAATTTAAGAAAAAAATTTTGAAACCAATTCAGGAAGGACCTATGTTAATCCCTTCATCAATATGTTAATATATTAATTCATAAGTAAAGCAATTATATTACAACCATCAAACCGATCCTAGGAGAAAAATATTATAGGATAGATTTACTAGTTCTATGTGAGTCTTAGTCCTAACTACATTTAGTGGCAAGGATGTGTTAAGAGCATTGGTATCATATTGCCAGTAGCTTAGTTATCTCTTTATTGATGTCTTTGAAAAGTCTTGATTTGTTATTGAAATAACTATTTTGGATATTTATAACCTAATAAATAATATTTATCAAGTACTCATACTATATATCAGGTTCTGAGCTAAGAGCTTTTCATGTTTTACCTCAAATAATACTGGCAACAAACCAATTAGATAGGTAAGATTATTCCCATTATTTTTATTTTGCAGATGAGGAAATCAGTACTTTGCTTAAGAAACTTGTTTAATCTACATCCAAAAGCAACAGGATACACATTCTTCTCAAGTGCACATGGAACATTCTCCAGAATAAACCACATACTAGGCCACAAAAAGAGCCTCAGTAAATTCCAAAAGGTTGAAATCCTACCAACCAACTTTTCAGACCACAAAGGTATTAAACTAGAAATAAATTGTACAAAGAAAGGAAAAAGGCTCACAAACACATGGAGGCTTAACAACATGTAACTAAATAATCAATGGATCGATGACCAAATTAAAATGGAGATCCAGCAATATATGGAAACAAATGACAACAACAACAAAAAGCCCCAACTTTTGTGGGATGCAGCAAAAGCAGTCTTCAGAGGAAAGTATATAGCGATCCAGGCATATTTTAAGAAGGAAGAACAATCCCAAATGAACAGTCTAATGTCACAATTATCAAAATTGGAAAAAGAAAAAGAAATGAGGCCTAAGGTCAGCAGACAGAAGGACATAATAAAGATCAGAGAAGAGATAAATAAAATTGAGAAGAATAAAACAATAGAAAAAATCAATGAAACCAAGAGCTGGTTCTTAGAGAAAATAAACAAAATAGATAAGCCTCTAGCCAGACTTACTAAGAGAAAAAGAGAATCAACATACATCAACAGAATGAGAAACTAGAAAGGAAAAATCACGACAGACCACACAGAAATACAAAGAATAATTAGAGAATACTATAAAGACCTATATGCTAACAAGCTGGGAAACCTAGGAGAAATGGAGAACTTCCTAGAAAAATACAACCGTCCATGACTGACCCAGAAAGAAACAGAAAATCTAAACAGACCAATTACCAGCAACAAAATTGAATCAGCAATCAAAAAACAACCCAAGAATAAAACCCCAGGGGCAGATGGATTTACCTCAGAATTTTATCAGACATACAGAGAAGACATAATACCCATTCTCCTTAAACTTTTCCAAAAAATAGAAGAGGAGGGAATACCCCCAAACTCAGTCTATGAAGCTAACATCATCCTAATACCAAAACCAGGCAAAGACCCCACCAAAAAAGAAAAATACACACCAATATCCCTGATGAACGTAGATGCAAAAATACTCAACAAAATATTAGCAGACCGAATTCAAAAATACATCAAGATGATCATACACCATGGCCAAGGGGATTCATCCCAGGGATGCAAGGATGGTACAACATTCGAAAATCCATCAACATCATCCACCACATCAACAAAAAGAAGGACAAAAACCACATGATCATCTCCATACATGCTGAAAAAGCACTCGACAAAATTCAACATCCATTCATGATAAAAACTCTCAACAAAATGGGCATAGAGGGCAAGTACCTCAACATAATATAGGCCATATATGATAAACCCACAGCTAACATCATACTGAACAGCGAGAGGCTGAAAGCTTTTCCTCTGAGATCGGGAACAGGACAGGGATGCCCACTCTCCCCACTGTTATTCAACATAGCACTGGAGGTCCTAGCCACGGCAACCAGACAAAACAAAGAAATACAAGGAATCCAGATTGGTAATGAGGAAGTTAAACTGTCACTATTTGCAGATGACATGATATTGTACATAAAAAACCCTAAAGTCTCCACTGCAAAACTACTAGAACTAATATCAGAATTCAGCAAAGTTGCAGCATACAAAATTAACACACAGAAATCTGTAGCTTTCCTATACACTAACAATGAACTAATAGAAAGAGAAACCAGGAAAATAATTCCATTCACAATAGCATCAAAAAGAATAAAATCCCTAGGAATAAACCTAACCAAGGAAGTGAAAGACCTATACACTGAAAACTACAAGACAGTCAAGAGAAAGAAGATACCAATAAATGGAAATAACATCTGTTGCTCATGGAAAGGAAGAATTAATACTGTCAGAATGGCCATCCTGTCTGAAGCAATCTACCAATTCAATGCAATCCCTATCAAAATGCCAACAGCATTCTGCAATGAACTAGATCACATAGTTCTAAAATTCATATGGTACCACAGAAGACCCCAAATGGCCAAATCGATCATGAGAAGGAAAAATAAAGCAGGTGGGGGATTATGCTCCCTGACTTCAAGCTCTACTGCAAAGACAATTTGGTAGTGGCACAAGAACAGACCCATAGACCAGTGGAACACACTAGGGATCCCAGATAAAAACCCAAGCATACACGATCAATAAGTATATGTAAAGGAGCCATGGACATACAATGGGGAAATGACAGTCTCTTCAACAGATGGTGCTGGCAAAACTGGACAGCCACATGTAAGAGAATGAAACTGGATCACTGTCTAACCCCATACATGAAAGTAAATTCGAAATAGATCAAAAACCTGAATGTAAGTCATGAAACCATAAAACTCTTAGAAAAAAACATAGGCAAAAATCTCATGGACATAAACATGAGTGACTTCTTCATGAACATATCTCCCAGGGCAAGGGTAACAAAAGCAAAAATGAACAAGTGGCACTATATCAAGCTGAAAAGCTTCTGTACAGCAAAGGACACCATCAATAGAACAAAAAGGTATCCTACAGTATGAGAGAATGTATTCATAAATGACAGATCCGATAAAGGATTGACATCCAAAATATATAAAGAGCTCACACACCTCAACAAACAAAAAGCAAATAATCCAATTAAAAAATGGGCAGAGGAGCTGTATAGACAGTTCTCTAAAGAAGAAGTCCAGATGGCCAACAGGCACATGAAAAGATGCTACACATCAGTAATCATCAGAGAAATGCAAATTAAAACCACAATGAGATATCACCTCACACCAGTAAGGATCGCCATCATCGAAAAGACAAACAACAACAAATGTTGGCGAGGTTGTGGAGAAAGGGGAACCCTCCTACACTGCTGGTGGGAATGTAAATTAGTTCAACCATTGTGGAAAGCAGTATGGAGGTTCCTCAGAATGCTCAAAATAGAAATACCATTTGACCTCCTAAATACTTCTAGGAATTTACCCTAAGAATGCAGCACTCCAGTTTGAAAACGACAGATGCACCCCTATGTTTATCGCTGCACTATTTACAATAGCCAAGATATGGAAGCAACCTAAATGTCCATCAGTAGATGAATGGATAAAGAAGTGGTACATATACACAATGGAATATTACTCAGCCATAAGGAAAAAACAGATCCTACCATTCTCAACAACATGGATGGAGCTAGAGGGTATTATGCTCACTGAAATAAGCCAGGTGGAGAAAGACAAGTACCAAATGATTTCACTCATATGTGGAGTATAAGAAGAAAGGAAAACTGAAGGAACAAAACAGCAGCAGAATCACAGTACTCAAGAATGGACTAATAGTTACCAAAGGGAAAGGGACTGGGGAGGATGGGTGGGAAGGGAGGGATAAGCGCGGGGAAAAAGAAAGAGGGCATTACGATTAGCATATAGTATAGTGCGTGGGGGATACGGGGAGGGCTGTGCAACACAGAGAAGACAAGTAGTGATTTTACAGCATCTTACTACGCAGATGGACAGTGACTGTGAAGGGGTCTGTTGGGGGGACTTGGTGAAGGGGAGAGCCTAGTAAACATAATGTTCTTCATGTAATTGTAGATAAATGATACCAAAATACAAAAAATTAAAAAAGAAACTTGTTAAAGCGAACTAAAACATTAAGTGGCAGAGACCCCAAATATTAATTAAATTCACTGTCATTAAAAATTCTGAAATACTCTGTAATAGTAAACAGTGCACAACACAAAGTTTAAGATAACAGAGTGTAAAAACTGATACATTCTCCCCACCAAAATGCCACCAAAAGGACATAATATAAATATTAGAAAAAGTCCATAGCATTTATGAAACACAGAGAAAGGTCACAAGCACATCTGAGGAATTCCTGGAATTTTAAATAAATGGAATTACAGTGAGGGAAAAACCAGAATGCAAAGCTTGTTTTCATAAGCAAAAAATGCAGTCATTGAAGAAAGCAGTACATCAGTTTTCCCTGTTAACAGAGTCCCAGAAAAGCTCAAAATCAGGGGTAGTGGCCAAAGCTGAAGCAAGAATGGACAGAAGAAGCTTGGCACATAGTTTACCACTGCAGGAGTTAGGAGAGTGCCTAAGTGATCTGAAAAGAAAAAAGTAAAACATTTTAGTTCCTAAGCTGCCGGAGCTATAATACCTCCCTTTTTAGGAAAGTGATGCATCTATTGATAGAGACAACAGGGTAAGGGAGGATAAGGGAGAAGGAAGCGGGCCTGAAATACTGGGTGGGGTGCCATACAACTTCCACAGACTCAAGGCTGCTTTAGTACATTCAGACTAAATATTTCAATATTATATATGTAGAAAAGACATCTCTTGAACTCTACAGTGCATCTCCCCATCCTATCCCACAGAGAGAACCTATCCTAGAAAGGGCCCTGTCATCCACAGCAGAGGGCGGCCTGCAGTGTATCAAATTATGACTTTCAAAATTGCTGAGGGAAACCAGAACAGCTACCAATACTGATGAAGCTAGAAATTCATACACATATACATACGTAAAACCACCTACAACAGTACCAGACACACTGTAAGTGCTCAATGATAGTTTTTGTTATGACCATAATTTAAGAAAAGCAAACAGCCTGACACTCACCAAGAGAAATATGAAGAGAGAAAAACAGCCCCCAAGAAAATATCTGTGGAAAACTCAGAATGTGTACATAACTGACACTGATAAGGTTATTGGATTATATAAAATATCAATTCTATTTCTGTAAGCCAGCAACAAAATTATAAAATGTAACTTTTTATTGGAATATAGTTGATGTACAAAATATATTGGTTTCAGATACATACAAAAAGTAGCTTTTTTAAAAAAGTTACCACTCGCAAAAGCAACAAAAGGTATAATGTATCTGGGAACAATGCTAAGAAATCTGTAACAGGACCTTTCTAGAAAAGTTGTAAACCAGTGGACCAACAGAACAGAACAGAACAGTGAGTAGACTCATGCATATTTAGACACCTGATATGTTAACAGTGGAGAAAGAAAAGACGTTCAATAAATGGATAGACATTCAGTTGGGACAACATAGGGGGAAAAAAAGCACACACAACTTTGGGTCACTCATGCCAAACACAAAAAAGTCAGTAACAGGTACATTAAAGACCTAACATGACAAGCAAAGCTAAAATGCTTGGGAAAAATACAGGAAGGTACCCAATTCATGATCTCATGTTCGGGAAGGATTTCCTAAAGACCAAGAATTGACCGGCCATACAAAGAAAATAATGTGAAGTTTTACTACCATCAAAATTAAGGGTTTCTGTTCAACTAAAGATACCATTACTAGAATGAAAAGACAACAAATGGAATGGAAGAAGATATATTTGTTATATATATGTATATACATGCCAAGGAAATGGTATCAAGACTATACACAATGCTCCTAGAAATCAAATCAGTAAGACAGACTGCCCAATAGAAAAATAGGCAAAAGGCCTAAATAGGCCTTTTACAGAAGAGGAAATTCAAATACCCAAAAAACATACAAAGGTGTTTGGTTTCTTTAATCAACAGGAAATACAAATTAAAAAACACAATGAGATATTACTACATAATTATCAGGTTGCATTAAGCGTATATAAGGTGGACCAACAAGCTCTATGCTCTATCACTGACTACTGAGTATAAACTGGTACAACCACTACAGGAAACATCTAGGCATTATATGTTTACATCTTTTTTTGTTGTTGTTGTTATCATTAATCTACAATTACATGAAGAACATTATGTTTACTAGGCTCACCCCTCACCAAGTCTAGGCATTATATATTAAAGGTGAGGATATGTACAGTCGTTAACTTTTCACTACCCCTAGGTATATAACATAAATTAATATACATGTACACAGAATACATATGAGCATTCATAGCAGCATTGTTCATATGGGCTAAAAACAAGCAACCACCACCCAAATGTCCAACATGATGAAAGATTATATCACATGTAATGAGTAAGGATCTCACAAGATGCATGAGATAAAACAATACATACAACATGATTTTCTTCAAAAACAAACTATCATGTCTACAGGTAAGTGGTAAAACTATTAAGTAAAATAAGTAAGTCACTACAGAACTATCATCACGAAAGTCAGGATAGTGGTTACCCCCTGTAGGAAGACAGAATGTGAATCAGAACAACATAGAGGGGCTACCCTGGAGTGCATTTTATAATTATTAATTGAAGTGTATATTTATGTTTTATGGCCTTTTCTATATGTATGCTAAGTTATATTTCACAATTTTTCAAAGTTAAAACAAAAAAAAAGAAGAAAGCATAAATTTTGCAGGCACGGGTCACTGAAGACAGCTCCCTAGCCCATCCAATTTTCTACTTCAGTAACAGACATCATTCCTAGAAGCTCTAGAGTATGTTGTATGCTTATTTAGCCAATTTAGTTATTTTATTCGGGGATAACTACAGCACTTGCTAAAACTTTTTCTTTTTTCTTTTTAAATAAGCTAAAGTAGACTCTGTTGTCCACAGCAAAGAATCTTTATTATCACAATGAGGTGAATCTGAGAAAGGTTCTTAAATTCATTCAGGAAATGTACACAGTATGTAAGTAATCCAGCTACTTGCAAAAGAACCTAAAACAAAGTGGCAAGGAAGAAAAAGAGCTGAAACTAAAAGGATATTCAAACACAAAATACTATTTAAATCACATTTTTTATCAGAAGCACTAGTATGTACAAAAAGACCTAAAAATACTGAATAACCCATGCTTTTTCCATTCCTTTTGAAATATCACCTTTACGATATGCTACATTTTGCCTCAGATGTACGTCTGGACTCATCTACTATTTATAACAATTTTTGATAATTGGAAGTTTAAGTTACCCCTCCAATTATTCTTCTTTTTCTATATTCTCTTAAGTATTTTTTCACATGAACTTTAAGAAACTCATGAAATTAAAAAACAAACCCTCTTGAGGTTCTGATTGAAAGTGCAGTAAATTTACATACTACGGAATCGACATCTTCCTAATTTGTCTTCCTTAATCGAATTAGTCTTATTTTCTAATTTACATTTTAATCTTTCAATTTTTGAGAAAGGACTTAAAAGCAAATGGCTTAAAAATAGGAACATATTAAAAAGAAAGTATCAGTATATGAACTCTGACTTAAGGAAGGTGTTTTTAAAGAAAATATGCATGGCTAATTATCAGGGAAACGCAAATTAAGACCACAATGAGATATCACCTCACCCCAGTTAGGATGACCAACATAGAAAAGAATAGGAACAACAAATGCTGGTGAGGATGCGGAGAAAGGGGAACCCTCCTACACTGCTGATGGGAATGTAAACTAGCTCAACCACTGTGGAAAGCAGTATGGAAGTCCCTCAAAAAACTAAAAATAGAAATACCATTTGACCCAGGAATTCCACTCCTAGGAATTTACCCTAAGAATGCAGCAGCCCAGTTTGAAAAAGACATATGCACCCCTTTGTTTATTGCAGCACTATTTACAATAGCCAAGAAATGGAAGCAACCTAAGGGTCCATCAGTAGATGAATGAATAAAGAAGATGTGGTACATACAATGGAAAATTATTCAGCCATAAGAAGAAAACAAATCCTACCAATTGCAACAACATGGATGGAGCTAGAGGGTATTATGCTCAGTGAAATAAGCCAGGCAGAGAAAGACAAGTACCAAATGATTTCACCCATCTGTGGAGCTTAAGAACAAAGCAAAAACTGAAGGAACAAAACAGCAGCAGACTCACAGAATCCAAGAATGGACTAACAGTTGCCAAAGAGAAAGGGACTGGAGGGGGTGGGTGGGAAGGGAGGGAGAAGGGGAATAAGGGGCATTATGATTAGCACACATAATGTAGCGTGTGGCACGGGGAAGGCAGTATAGCATAGAGAAGACAAGTAGTGATTCTATAGCATCTTACTATGCTGATGGACAGTGACTGTAAGGGGTATGTGGTGGGGACTTGATAATGGGGGGAATCTAGTAACTACAATGTTGCTCATATAATTGTATATCAATAACAAAATAAAAAATATGTATATGCATGAATCATTAAGACAAAGACTTATAAATTTTATAACAAAAACTAAAATTTCTGAATGAAGTAAAACTACTATAAATATAAAAAGCATATGCTCTTTGAAAGAAACTTAAAACTTGGCATACTTATGTACTTAGCATTACTAATTAATATATACTGACTCATCTAACTCTCAGGAGAGGTAGGTACTATCATTATCTCTATTTTTAAGATACTTTGGCACAAAGAGGTTTTACCCAAGGCCAGAGAGCTAATAAACAGAGAAGCTGGGATTCAAACCCAGGCAATACAAAGGACTTCTAATCACTATACTAGGAGTTCTTACAGAATTTTAATGTCAAAGTAGTATGGACATATAAATGCCTTCAGGAAAACAATTTGAAAACACTTACCAACAACCGTCAAAAGATAAACATTCTTTAACCAAATAATTCATCCTCATTGATTTTTTTTTTTCTGAAAAATCCAAATGAAGAAAAAAGCTATCTTGTTTTCACTTCAGCCCTTATTTTATAGTGTTAAATACAGTGCACACTTGTGCAGAACCCATTTCCCCCTGTAGTACTAGCATCCGGATCACGTTCTGGAGTACACAGCTTCCACTGCAAGCAGTCTTCAGTGGAACTAAAAAACTTGCTTGCTCCCGGCATTGGAGTAAGCAAATGACCTAAACTAGATTAGATTCTTTCAGAACATCTACATCATAAGACAGGAAGGCATGAAGCCAGAAAACTGCTAGAGCTCTTGGGATGTTGATCGATCCCAGAGACTAACACCTTTCAATAAGTGTCCACTAGCTCCTATCACCTAGAGCCCCAGAGGTACCCTAGTTCTGTCCATTTTGAGACCTGCTTTAGTCTTTAGGTTTGATTCTGTGAACTACCTAATGTCCTTCAATAAATTCCCATGTTTTCTCTCCTTAATGTGGACTGAGTTTGCGTTACGTTAAAAAAACTGTAATACAAAAACTGAACTACAGAGTAAGTTACAGACAACTTACCCTCAGACAAATGTCAGTTAAGGAACCAACAAAGGCTTAAAGGATCAAGACTCTCATTTATGTTCCAGATGGTAACCAAATAGCCCATAATTTACAGTAGTAAGATAGGGCTGAATTTAAAAGAACGGCACACATAGTCTGTAGTCAGCACACTAGGTTAGCACTGTGGTCAAAAATCTTTTCTGGGTCAGCTAATATAGAGACCCAACTCTGGTCTAAGATGACATATGACTCTAAGAAACCACAAATAATGTGATGTGACTGATTGATATGACTATAGGTTGAATTGTGCCCCTCCAAAAAAGGTATGTTGAAATTCTAACATCAAGTAACTCAGAAAATGACCTTATTTGGAAATAGGGTCTTTACAGAGGTCACTCAGTTAAAATAAGGTCAATAGGGTGGGCCCTAACCCAATAGGATTGGGTTCTAATAAAAAGGGGAAATTTGGACAAATAGACAGAAGGAAGATGATGTGAAGACACACTGGGAAAAGATGGCGATGTGACTGAAGTGATGCATTTACAAGCCAGGGATGGCCAGTAAACACCAGAAGCTCAACGAGACAAGGAAGGATTCTGCCTTAGAGGTTAAAGAGTACAGAGAGAGCATGGCCCTGCCAACACCTTGATGTTGGACTTGTGGCCACCAGAACTGAGAGGAAATAAATTTCTCGTTTGAAGTCAACCAATGTTTTGGAAATTTGCTAAAGCAGATGTAGAAAATGAACACATAAGGAATATAGTCAAAATATTGTAACAACTTGGTATGGTGATAGCTGGTACCTAGAATTATCATGTATATAAATGTTGAATCACTGTGTTGTACACCTGAAACTAATGTAATACTGTGTGTCAACTACCCTTCAATAAAAAATAATTATCTAAAAAAAAAGAAAATGAACACAATGACATAAAGGAAACAATTCAAACATTTGGGGATATGGACCTTACGTTAAATCTACTATAGGAATATGTTTCCCATTTACCCACCACAAGAAAGGATCAGAAGACTAACTTTAATGCTTAAGGAAGGAATTAGAAAAACAACAAAATCTTTCAAATACATCTTATTGACTCTTCTCTCTAGGCAAGGAATACTAATGAAAGAGGCTGTAACTAAAATGAGTTCCCTGCTCTCTGTGGGGTTGGGAGAACCCTGAGATCAGGTAAGAGCATTTATTACCAAAGCAAAGTTGGTAGGATTACCTAACTGACAACAGAGCAGAAGAAAAACTGGATCTCCATGATAGTCATCCACAGGACTTATTTGACTCAAAAAATCAAAGACAAGAAACAAACAAAAAAATCTTCCAAGTTTAGTGAAAGGAGATGTTAACCTTCTTCAAAGTGCTATGTCCCCATTTTCACATGTAGCTGTACACCAAGGAAAGAGAAATACCCACAACATTGAGTAATTACCGAATGATGGCTATAAGGTAATAATTCTGGGGCTACAGAACCTAACCACAGTTCATTGGTTCACAGCTAAGGCTCATGGAGATGAAATACTAAACAGGAATTTGAATCCACTCTATCTTGGACCCAATGGAATCCCAAACCTATCCCAAAGCTAGGTTAGTCCCTGAATAACCACAGTACTGAATAACTTCCCTTCACAGCTCTTGACAGGTCAGGAAGCCTATTTTGGTAGAAAAGGACTAGTTCAAGACTTTGGAGAACTCCACCAATGATACTCTCCTCCAAGAAAATGAAAAGCTTCATCACATCTCAAAAGATCACAAACACTCATGTCACCATTACAACACGAAAGCAGCAGTGATCCTACATATTGCATTCTATAGTTTGAGCATTGCAAAAGTCTGAAAGCTCTTCAAAAAATGACAGTGGATTATAATCAAATGGTGATGCTAAATGCAGCTGCTGTTTCTGATTTATTCTCTTTACTTAAACAAATAAAGCACTGCCTTGGCTATCTGGGATGCATCCAGCAGCAGGACACTTATGAAATTTGCTTACATTCCTGGGGACACCCAGTTTTCTGATCTTTCTGAAACCTGATTCTTCAACTTTACTTTTTCTTTGTTGCGGGACTAAATCAAAGAGTTTCTTTTTCTTGAACCAATAGACAGTAAACTGCCAACAAGATATCCCATCACTTCCAAACACCATTATAGAATCTAATTCCTACAAGCAAGGGCATTCTCGTACATAACCACAGTTAACCATCAAAATCAGGAAATTAACACTGATACCATACTACCATCTAACCCATCAATCTCAAATTTCATAAATTATTCTGTAATTATAATAAAAGGATAAAATTTAAGATCCCTTATATATTACATATCACATCTCTTTAGTCTCTCAATCTGGAACAATTCCTCATTGTTTCCTTCATGCGTTTTAGAAGCACTACCAGGCCAATAATTTCAAGAACACCCCTCAGTTTGGGTTTGTTTCAAGTTCCTCATGCTTGTATTCAAATTATGCATTTTTGGAAGGAATATCTCAAAGTGTTAAATATAATCTCATTGCAGACAGTATACAATTTCAATCTGCACCATAAAAAGTTATGCTACCTTTGATCACTTGATTATGGTGGTGTCTATTAGTATTCTTCACTATAGGCTTTTTCCTTTTGTAAATAATAAGCATTACATAGGGAGATAAACTGAAACAATGTAAATACGCTTGTAATGGGTTAAATGGTGTCTCCCCCAATAAGAGTCATGTTCACCCAGAACCTGTGAATGTGACCTTATTCGGGAAAAGGGTCTTTGCAGACGTAATTAGGTTAAAGATGTTAAGAAGAGTTCAACCTGGATTAGAGTAGGCCCTAAATCCAAAGACAAGTGTCCTTAGAAGAGAAGACACCGGGGAGATCATAGAAAAGACACTGGAGGCTGACTGATGCATTTACAAGTCAAGAAATGCCAAAGATTCCTGGCAGCCACTAGGAAGTAGAAGGAAGCATGAAACAGATTCTCCCTCAGAGTCTCCAAAAAGGAATCAACTCTGCTAACACCTTGATTTCAGAGTTCGGGCCTCCAAAACAAGGAGAGAATAAATTTCTGTTACGTTAAGTCACCCAATTTGTGTTAATTTGTTAGAGCATATCTGGGAACATAATATAATTCAGTTCCTCAAATTTTCACCCACTAGTTTCAGCAATCATCGATGTTTTTTGGCTGAATCAATTATTATGGTTATCAAATGTGACTTTGTAGTTCAATCATTCTTTCTACATTTACTAGTGGACTTCACGGTAAAGAAAAGCCTTACATCACCTTTATTCATAATAGCCAAAACCTGCAGACAACCCAAATGTCCATCAACAGATGAGTGGATAAATGAGATACAAGCAATAGGATATTACTCAAATCTTGAAAAGGAAGAAAATTCTGATAGATGTTACAATATGGATGAACCTTAAAGGCATTTTTCTAAGTGAAAGCATACAAAGGAGCAAATCTTGTACCATTTCAATTATATTAGGTACCTAATAGTAGGCAAATTCATAGCAACACTAAGTAAAATCAAGGTTACCAGGAGCTGGGGAAGACAGTAATGGGGAATTATTGTTTAATGGGTACAGAGTTTCTGTTTGGGATGATGAACAAGTTCTGAAAATGGATAGAGGCACAATACTGTGAATTGTACACTTAAAACTCCCTAAGGGTAAATCTTATTTGTATTTTACCAGTTTTTAAAACTGGGAAAAAAAATCTAATTAGAAAACAGGTAAGAAAGCTAATTTAACATTAAGCCTTAAGAAAAGGCTTAAGAAAGCCACAAGAATTCAACTAAATTAGCAGTTGCTTTCCACAATGAATTGGTCAGCCCGTAGAGAATAATTATAAGATGTGTAAGGCAGTATCTTTGTCCCCAAAGACTTCTCAAGTTTAGCTGCAAGGCAGACAAAATATAATGGTTATCTCACATTGGTCTGTGTGATCTTTATAGGGATTTCACAAGACCAAAAGTATTTTCGTAATAATTCTAATAATTTGCCCTTTTCACTGTGTTAACATTTGCACTGATGGTTCAAAAGCAATGGTTAGTAGAATTGCTGGAGCATTAGGAATCAAGGCAGTGGCACCAAAATGAACTAGTAGTCACTGTATTCTCCATAGCCACTCAGAGTCAAAAAAACAGAAAAAGGTAAACTAGTTTCACTTAAGAATGTCCTTGATCATGCAATAACAATTAATTCACATATTTTTAATATTCTGTATGACAAAAAAGTAAGTATACACAACAGGCTTCTCTTCGCATACTATGGCTGTCCAGAGAAAAAGTACTTGTGGTTGTATCAGTTATGAAATGAACAAACTACATTTTTCATGGACCACCATTTTCACTTTTTTTTTTTTTTAACTGGAGCTTAAAAAGTCCCGTTTTGGAAAATATGCATCCACTACAATGAACTAGACAGTTTCCCAATCTAAAGACTCTCTGATGAGATCAGTGATATTAACAAATGTGTTTTGATACTGTATAATAAAGTGCATCAATATTTGAAATTTCTGCATCACTCAGTGAACCATTATTTTCCAAATGACTAATACGCCATGTCACAAAATCACACATGGTTAAAAGATTCATTCAAAGTGCAAGAGAGACCAACAGATCTTAATGTAAAAATACAAAAAGTTTATTGATAAGGTTTCAGATTCCAGTTTGACTAACCTTTAAGAAACTTTTGGTGTAGAATACCCACAATTATCTGAAAAGACTAATAAACCATTCCACCGTTTTCCTACTACGTGTATGTGTGAGGCTGCCTTTTCTTTACATACTTCAACCAGACAACATAGCACAACAGACAGAATGCAGAAGCAGATAGAGACTATTTATTTCAGTATTTATTTTGGAAAAATGTCATTTTTCATTTTAAAATAGATTAACATATAATAAGTTTATATTTTAATGTATTATAATTTTTGTAATTTCTCATATAGTAAATATATGTGTAGAAATAGAAACAAAAGCTTTTTGGGGTCCTCAATCACTTAAGAGTACAAAAGGTTCTGAGGGTAGAAAGTATGAGAACCACTGTTGTCACCCAATGAGCACTACAAAAGTAGAAACACAGGATACTTAATGCTAAAATGAACAAAATTCCCCACAGAAGAAAACATACTGTCTTAGAGCCTGAAGAGTATATTCTTCAGCTCTTTTTTAAGTTGAGAGGGGGAAATTAAAAAAACTGGGATGTTTCCACGTGCCCTGGGAAAAAGGTGAATAGCCTAATGTGACACAAATGTGAATAACAGATAAAACTGAATAGGGACTCGTAAGTTAGACTGGGAAGGACTTGGTGTGTAAATTACAAACTGCAGTTTACTTTACAGAAAATGAGGAGCTAACCATGAATTTGGGACTCAAGTACAATTTTTAAAAAGAAACCTTATTATATATATTTTAGAATAAATAACACACATTCACATTTAACAGAATAGTCCCTGCTTTATTAAAAATGTTCAAGTAACAGGGTTTATACTTGATCATTTTAGTTCAAACATATGGCAAATACACGTTGCTCCATCTGAACTACAAAATAAACAGGACTCTAACTATTCTTTGTGTCTAATCAGCCTCTATCTTGTTGTCTGGCTGTTCACTCCCAGTCGCCCTGCAGGCAATGAAACTACATATTTCTGGAATATACTGCAGTGCTTTCAGCTCTGCTCCGCCTACACAAAAACAAAACAAATCAATTATAGGGGCCACGGGATTGGATAAGAAACGCCTCCCACAGGCGGACTAGTTGTTCTCTGAGTCAATCAAATAATTCTTGGCAGAAAGCCAGGCAAATAGAAAACAGGCTTTTAAAGAAGCTGGTCTTCAATTCTTTGACAATATCTTTTTTAAATGTTCTGTATTTAACCAGTCTTGACAGTCTTCTCTATGTTCTCTCTCCCTTTGCTGAAAATAAAGCACCATTATACTACCATTAAGAGAATTTCTTTAATGACAGATTACCTTTTCTCTAAGAAAGATTCGTGCCATTCATTTCATAGCGATGACAAGCAACTACAACTCTGTATGGTAGCATGTTGGGTACAGAAACATTGGTTGCTTTAGAAAACATTAAAGCTTAGACGAAACTACATCAAATTTTTAGAAATAAAGTTCTCTATTTCCTTTTACCGTATCAGTTATTCCTTATGTCTTGCAACTTTGACCGGCAGTTACAAATTCTAAATACTTTTAAGTAGGAAATGTTGAGAACTATCTGACAGCAATTAGCTACGGCAACTACCTCCAAAAAAAGTGTAACTTTAAAACGCCCTAAAAACATTTAAAACATACCCCTAACATGGGGCCAATTTAAAGAGGTAACAACGCATTCCGCGCATTTATTTTCCATAAGCATTTCAAGCATAAAGATCCTAAAAACATTTTATAATCACCAGAACCCAATTCCTTCCCAAGCATTAAGTCGCTGGACGATTACATTTTACCTTTCTAAATAAGCTTACAGTTTTCTCCAACTACCAGCCTCCTGAGCTCATTCTGGAGCACTGACACCACCGTAGGAGGCAATCGACAGAGACAAATTCTTAAAAAGCAAAAGTATGACAAGATTCTATGGAAACACTGCAAGTTGTACCATCTCCCGCTTCCTTCGCGTGGCGGATAGTAATTAAGTCTTCAATACACCTTTTGGCCAAACTCTGGCGCCAGGTTTCAAACATGTTTCGCGGGTTGCCAGCAAAGCGATGCCGCCAAGGGAGAAGACTGTTTCCCATTGATCCTTTGTGGATAGAAATAAAGCGAAGAGCAGTTGCAGGGAGACAGCGATCCTGAATTCCTAAGGAACTTCTGTATGCCCAGACCTGCACCCCGGAAAGCACTGTGGGCCCGAGAAGTCTTCACTCCCACCCGTGTACACTTTGATAGGGCTCTCGGTGCCGGGGGGCCCACGCGGTGCTGATGCTATAAAAGCCCTCAACTGACTGACAAAGAGGCGGTCGCCAAACAAGCCAGGGAACTTACTTACCCAGTTTCTTCCACATGGCGAGGTGACAAGCGAGAAAGCCTTTGCGGATGGCAGCGCAAACCTTCGCCGGCTCGGACGAGATGAACCCCTTCTGCTTCTTGATGAAACCGCACAAGTGCTTCCGGGCAAACTGTGCCGCCTCTCGCCCGCCGTGCCCGTCGCACACGGCGAAAAACGCCACCGAGGAACGGCGGCCGCAGCGGCGGCCGGGAGCTGGCGAGGGCCCGGAGTCCGGGGGCGGGGCGCGAGTTTCTCGGGCTGCCACCGCGGGGCCTTTCCCCAGGACGTCGCTGGCGGCAGCCGGCGGTGACAGCTGCGGAGGCGACGGTTGCGAGAGCGACCGCCGCGGCGAGGGCTTTTCTTCAGCCGTCGGCTCGGGCTCCACCACAATTTGTGTCACGTCCTCCATGTACTTCCTCCCGCCCTGGTCAGAGAAGACGCTCACTCCCAGCGAGTACAGCCCCGCCATGGCCGGCTGGCCGGGATGCCGCCGGTCCCACGCAGCCCGCCGAACCCAGCGGCGGGAGACACACTCGGTGCTCGCCGGCCAACTTCGCAGACGCCGAGGCGGGGGAGGGGGCAGAACCGGGGGGGGGCGCGCGCGCGATATCGGTACTTGTCCGCGAGAGCTGGGCCGGAGCGCCGGGACGAGAGCAGCCGAGCAGCTGTGCCTGCACAGCGCGCCTCCCCGCCCGTCCGTGCCCCCTCCGCCCCCACCGCGCGCTCCTCCCTGCAACGGCCGCACTTTTTCTTCGCGGCGCGGGCGCTGATCTCGTGCGCAGGCCGCGCGAAACCCGGTTCGCTTACTCTAGCAGTGAGGGTTTTAGCCCTTGGGTTTTCTACGGACGCTGAGCCCTTTTCAAGCAACTTGGTGTGTCACTTTTTGGTTCAGTCCAGGGATCGTAATGCCGCCTACTGCACTTGCGCTCCGCTGCGCCTGGCAGGGAAAGCCGTTGAACGCTCGAGCCTCCCACAAGGGTGGACAAACTGGGGGAAAGACCTGCCGGTCCTAACTGAAATGGCGGGAAAAAAACCCTCACTTTGAAAGGTGAATTGGAAAAAGCGTGGCACTCGAGCTGGATTCGGGTGGGACGTGTCCGACTGGGAGTTGAGTGAGGGAATCCAGTTAAGAAACCTTGGGAAATTTCCACCATCAGCTGCACTGCACAGTCTCGTTTCACACAACTAGGTGTGTAGGAGACTTAAAAGGATTATATTTCAATTAGTTTTTAAACAGCTCCGCTATTGTCAAGCGTAATACTTTAAGTGACGAGCCCTGGGTACAGCAGTTTGTTTACCCCTTTGGCAGCACCACTTGAAAATAGCTTACAAAAACTGACAGTCGCTCCAGTGCTCTTAACAATTTGGGTATCTTTCTTTTCCCCTCAGGTTACAATCTAAGCGCTAAAACCTTGCACAGATTTCCATAATTAAAGTAAGCATTAGAGTGGGCAGGTTAGTATGTTCTTAGCAGCAAACGTTCAATCAGTTTAAAGTTAACTAGTTTTTGGCAGCGTCACCATCAATTCTGACCATAAAAGTCTTCCAAGATTTTCAAGTGGAATAATACTAGTACAGAAATGGGAATGGCAAAAATGTTCACACAAGCAACTGACACGAAAAATACAATTAGAAAAAAACCCTTAAACCAGTAAAAATACAAATAAGCAAAAAGCTTTAAATGTAAAAAATATGAATAGATATATTAAATTAGAAATGTAGGCAAGGTATCCTCTACACCAAAATGCACTAGACCAGCTGGTCCCAGGGTAAAAATACTTGGAAAAAAAAATTCCAGCTTATTTTGAAGGGTGATCATAATCTTGTTATAAAAACCTAACAACACTAGAAGGAAATCTATAAACCATATTTTATAACTATAAATGCAAAAATGCTAAATGAATTATTAACACATAATCCAGTTACCTCTCTATACCACAAGACCTGCAAGAGAGAAGAGTTTGTGAAGCTCTATATTATTCATCTTAAACAGTTTACCCATCTCCCCTCCCTACCTAAAGATTACAAAAAGACAATTTCATCATACTTTATAATCTTTTCCACTCAGTCTCAACCAATTGCCTCCAGGTCATCCACCATTATCACCCTGATTAGCATCTCTATGCTACTCTCCACTTCTATTAACCTGATTCTTTATTCCTCTCACCAACCATCCTCATCATTTCACTCCACACTTCAGATTTCAACATCTGTTATCAGCCATTTCCCTTTATTCTTTAAATGTTCCCATCAACTTCCTGTTCCAACTGAAAACTTGTTTATCAGCTAGCAAAACTTTTCAAGTGTAGATTATTAGATTATTTTTCCTTCCACAGGTATTCTTATCTCCTCATGTTGCCTCCAAATCATTTCTCTTCCTCCTTCAAAAACCCTAGCTCTTTTAAATTTAATGCCTACTGCTACTACACCAAGATGCTGTCACCTACTGATCCCTAGTAACTAACTTCCCCCTTCATTTTTTCATGGCTCACTGCCTTTCTTTCCTCCACTATTCTTGTCACTTCTCAGCCACATTATTTTTCAAAATGTTATCCATATTTTTCATCCAACTCCTTCACTTCTCAGTTCCTCATCCTCCTCTTCATGGTGAGGTGGACTTGCTACAAATGTCCATCCCTCCATCTGTGTTCTAGATAATCTCTCCTCTCTCCTTGAGAGCTTTGCTCCATTGATTATCCTTTCTCGCTCCTACCTCATTGATTTCTCCTTTTCTACTGGATCATTTCCATCTGTGTGCCACCAGTTCTGGTTCCTATTTTTGAAAGGGTATCTTGCCGCGACCCTTCTCAGCCCAGAATGACTCAGGAGACACTGGCCCACATAAGAGATTTTATTATCTGAATGAGAAAATGGCTGCCCCCAGAGACAGGGAGCAGCAGCTAGTGGGTGAGGAAGCGCGTTTTTAATGAGTAGGGGTACGGTGTGGTCTGCGTTGGTGATTGGATCTTAAGGGGTGGAGGTATTAGCGTGCCAGAATTTGCCTTCAATTTTAACAACAAAAAAACTGCCTTGAACCTTTATATCACCCCATTTCTCTGCTCTCCACAGGAAAAAATTTGAAGTTGCCCCTATCTAGATTCTACTTCCAATTTCTACTTGACAATTTCTCTTTAGCCCATTCTAGTCAAGCAGCCATTCCCATCATTCTATAAGACTGTTCTTATGGCATAAACAAACCTCTGTTTCCAAAGCTAGTGATGACTTTACCGTTCTTACTACTGTGTGTTCCAACTGAAGCAGCAAGTGGAACCACTGTTACCTTCTTGAAACTTAGTAGCAGGTCAAAGCACTGCTTTCTTCTTGAAATGTTCTTCTCTTGGTTTGAGAGTCCACACTTCCCTGGTTTTCTTCCAAACTGGTTGACTGACCGCTCTTCATTTTCATTTGCTGATATCCTCCCAGCTAGACCTTACTTAGATTGTTGGGAGTGCCCAGGGCTTGTCATGGGCTCTTTTCTCTTCCTATGCATTCTCCTAGGTAACACCATTAGGTCCATAGCTCTAAAAATTATGTGCTGATGACTCCCAAGTTTGTATCTCCAGTCCTGAGATATTTATATATCTAGACCCTGAATCGCAGACCCAATATGCAACTGTACACTGAACAGTTCCAAAGAGATGTCTAATAGGCATTTCATCTTAACATGGCCACAGCAAACTTTTGCTTTCTTCTCCATATTTCCTCCTCCATCACTCTTACCTGTATCAGTAAGCTTCACCAGGAACCACACTGTTCAAGCCAAGAAACATAGGAACTCTGTTCCCCTCTTACCTTCTACTCCCCTGTCCCCACTAAGCCTTCTAATTCATCAGCAAATCATTTTGACTACATCTTCAGAAGCAATACTTAATCCATCACTTCTATTGTCTCTACCTCTGCCATCCCAGTTCAAGCCACTATTACCTCTCACTAGGACCAGTACTTTAATCTCCTCACAAGACTACTTTCTTTCATTCTTGGCCCTCTGTAATCCTTTTTCCACTACTATTGGGAGCTTTCACAACTGCAAATCAGATCAAATCATTCCCCTACTCGGTACACTCCATGACTTCCCATCACATTTAAAATAATATGCAAACTCCTTACAAAGGTCTACATGATCTATTTGGTCCCTAAATGTTTGTCTAACATTTCATAACAGTTTCCCCCTTCCCCACTACCCTCCATCCTTACTGGCCTTCTTTTGCTCTTGGAACTGGCCAAGCTGTTAGGGACCTTAAGGCTTTTTGCATTAGCTGTGTTCTTCCACCTCTAACAGCTTTACAAGGCTGGATTAATATTGCTATTCAAATCTCACTTAAATATTAAGGGACTCTCCTGACCATCCAGTCTAAAGTAGCCACCCAATATTTCTATCATATAATTCTCTTTCAACTCTCTGCAAAGGACTTCTCACTACCCGATGTTTTTCATTTGTTTGCTTATTTACTATCTCTCTTGATCAGAAATAGGCTCCGTGAGAACATGTCTTGTTCATCCCATGAGCCTAGGACAAAAAGCTGTTATGTGAATTGATTAATTAATTTAGCAAGAAATGTGTAAAATAGTATGAAGAAAACTATGAAACTTTACTAATGGAAACAATAAATCCCTGAATAACTAGAAAACATGCTACCTTCTGAGATGAGAAACTTAATTTGTTCCGAATTTACAAATTTATTATAATTTTAATAAAAATCCCAACTAGATTATTCTTTTACTTGCCAAGTTGACTGTAAAATTTATCCAGAAAAGAGGTAAGAACAGCCAAAAATGTTATTGAAAAAGAATATTAAAATGGTTAGTTGTCCTGCTTCTTTCAGAATATTTTATAAAATTGGCAATGGCCAAATGGACCAATGGAATAGAACATAGAGTCCAGAAAGGGATCAATATATACATGTGAAGGAGATATGATGGATATGGCATTTCAAACAATTGAGGAAAGGATTTATTATTCACTAACTACTGTTCGGACACCTGGTATCCCTTTGTTGGGACAACTCCATGCTTGAGGGGAAGAAAAAGGCGAAGTCCTTAATGTTAAATAAAATGGCAGCTTTAAAATAAAATGGCAGATTCAAAAGACAAACAACAACAAATGTTGGCGAGGCTGTGGAGAAAGGGGAACCCTCCTACACTGCTGGTGGGAATGTAAATTAGTTCAACCATTGTGGAAAGCAGTATGGAGGGTCATCAAAATGCTCAAAACACACTTACCATTTGACCCAGGAATTCCACTCCTAGGAATTTACCCTAAGAATGCAGCAATCAAGTTTGAGAAAGACAGATGCACCCCTATGTTTATCGCAGCACTATTTACAATAGCTAAGAATTGGAAGCAACCTAAATGTCCATCGGTAGATGAATGGATAAAGAAGAAGTGTTAGATATACACAATGGAATACTACTCAGCCATAAGAAGAGGGCAAATCCTACCATTTGCAGCAACATGGATGGAGCTGGAGGGTATTAGGCTCAGTGAAATAAGCCAAGCAGAGAAAGAGAAATACCAAATGATTTCACTCATCTGTGGAGTATTAGAACAAAGGAAAAACTGAAGGAATGAAACAGCAGCAGAATCACAGAACCCAAGAATGGACTAACAGGTACCAAAGGGAAAGGGACTGGGGAGGATGGGTGGGTAGGGAGGGATAAGGGGGGGGAGAAGAAGAGGGGTATTAAGATTAGCATGCATGGGGGGGTGGGAGAAATGGGAGGGCTGTACAACACAGAGAAGGCAAGTACTGATTCTACAACATTTTGCTATGCTGATGGACAGTGTCTGTAAAGGGGTTTATAGGGGGGACCTGGTATAGGGGAGAGCCTAGTAAACATGATATGCTTCATGTAAGTGTAGATTAATGATAACCAAAAAAAAAAAAGAAAGAAAGAAAAGGGGGATTACTCCCTGATAGGATAAAACTAACTGTAAATCAACAATTAATTTATGCTTTGAATGTCCTTAATTTCGATCTCTTAAAGGGTGTCAGATGATCGGCTATGGAGGTACACTTTTCTGATAATATTCCTTTCTCTTAAAAAAAAAAAGAAAAGCAGTTGCTGTGTGGTGACCTCCAGTGAGTTCTACAAACAATGGTATAAAGGGCATATCAAAGTGTAGGCAAAGGATCTGTTTGTGTTTATACAGAGGATCAAAGCCTAATTCGGCTACCCAGAAAATGAACTAAGATACGATATGAAGAAGAACTTCCAACATCAGCACTCTCTGGAAGAGTCATACCAGAAGATGATCATCAAAAAACCTCAGCAAACATCCAGGTGATGCTGCAGTTGTAGCTGCATTCATCCCACTGGTTCCTGGACTTGCCATTGGAATGAAGAAGGAGATATCTAAGCTGGCCTGTGCATACAGTAAAACAACAAATTTGACTGGATCTATACTGTTGGAACTCAACCAAGAATTAGGAGAAGTGCAAGTTGTAGTGCTCCAAAATCTTACAACTACAGACTCTCTTCTGTTAAAAGAACATATGGGATGTGAACAGTCCCCAAGAATGGGTTGTTTGAATTTGTCTGATATCTCTCAGACTGTTCAGTTCAGCTAGACAATATCCACCATATCATAGATAAGTTTTCACAAATTCATAGGGTGCCTAACTGGTTTACTTGCTTTCACTGGAGATGGCTGGTAATTATAGGTCGGCTTTGGTTATGTAACTGTATTCCTATTATGTTAATGTGTGTACGCAATTTAATTAGTAGTTTAAAACCTATACATGCTTAAGTTACTCTACAAGAAAATATGTCAAAGAAATAATCTTCCCATGTTTTCTCCATCTGCTACTCCTATAGCTTTTCTTCTTTCTTCCTAATTACAACCCTTAAATAGAATTCGTGCCCCAAATTGAATTTACCGAGTATCATAATTCTTCCAAGTGATAAAGATACCTCAAGACAAATACTGGGCATAAAAGTCACAGGGCATAAATCTGCAAAGAAGTAAAAAGCTAACCTTTTCAAACAATATTGTCTCTCTCTCACTTACCAACTTTACATTTCCCTGTGTGGCCCCGGAAGATGACTGGTTAGCCAGAGACGGGTAAGATTCCTCAAGGGAGGAACAACCTAAGACAGGCACAGTCACAGGGGGGCCATCAGGTGAGAAATTGGGGATCAACAGAGGTGAGGCTTAGAACCTCACCCTCCCTGTTTCGAGAGAAATCTTCTGCATCTGTGGATGTTTTATTGCTCTTGTCTACCTTGGATTAATACTTAGTCTACAGGCACACACCTGATCATCTACATTTGCTCTCTTACAGCACTAAACTATGTTTTCTACCTTTATCTTGCATCTACCTACCACTTCAGCATTTTATTAAAAAATAATAATAATTATAATAATAATAATAAGGGAGAAATGTGGGATTCACATATAAATCAAGTATAAAAATCAAATGAATGTTCATATTTGACCTGATTGTTTATAGATCATAATGCGTGATCAAAACCGAAAGTGTCTGTGATGTACTGTTCACCATGAAAGAATTTATTCACTATGTAAGAATTTGCTCACCATGTAACAACTTGTTCGTTATGCTTCAGAAGATTGGAGACTGAAGAGAATTAGGATTGGGGTGGATTAATGATTGTGCATTGAGCATTGAGACCCCTATACAGAATTTTATTGTTGTTAACAACCATTTGATCAATAAATATGAGAGATGCCCTCTCAAGAAAAAATTAAAATAAAACTAAAAAATAAAAAAATAAAATGCAGGTGGATTAAAGAGCTAAATTAAGAAAAAAAATGTAAGAGTGGAAGAAGAAACAATGACATTTTCTGACCTATCAGATTTGCAAACATCTTTTAAATCTGATAATATGTAGGGCTGGAAAATGTGTAGAGACAAGCATGTTCTTTAACTATTAGTGGGAATGTAATTTGGTATTTTTACTTCAATCCATATCAACTGAAATTTAAACTACATATATACTTTCACCTAATTCCACTGCTATGAATTATCCATATGGACATCTTTGCAAAAGGTATATATATAAATAAGGACTTTTGAAGCAGCATTGCTTATCATAGTAACTGAATATTTTTTTAAATACTAGAAGAAAACATGGGGTAGAATATACTGAAAAAACCCTTTGAACTTTCTATTCTTGTATTTCATGCTTCAAATATGGTTTATGCTTAACATGTCCCCTTTTTACTTCTGAGATCAGTTAAATAGGACTAAAATTTCATGTTCTATTTTTATGGATAAAATGTGTTTTTACATTTTATTTTGGCACAAAGTGAGTTCACATTTCTAATAGGTAAGTTTCCCAATGTCTTTTGTGAAATGATTCATTTTTTATCTATTGGATACTGATCCTTCCATTTTTGATAGAAAGTTTTTATATACCCTGAGTCTGTTTCAGGGTTAACTATTCCTATCCACTGATTTGTTGCTTTGGCACCTATATCTTGCTTTTAATTATTGAGTTCAAAATCTTCAAACATACCCTGTAAAAAGTAATCTTAGAAGTGAAACAAGAACCTCATTATTTTTGCTATTGTTTCTTTAACTGGAAAATATCAGTAAAGTCTATGAAGTAGTGGTCCATTGTTCATCTATTAAAGCCAGCCTGTGTATTTAGAACTGTGGGATCATATGTCTCAAGAGGTTAAATTCTGAAACCCTGCCTTTATTCGGACCCTGTTGTTTCTGCAACTCAGTATTTAACAAAAATAATCAGTTTAATCTGGCTGCTGTTATCACATTCATTGTGCTCAAATGTAAATTAGTAGGAGACACAAAATTACAATCACTGATGCCAGAGTCCCGAAGGTGTCAAACCTGTATGTGTTCTTAATTAGCCATAAAAATTCAATCTTTCCTGTTTTCTACAGATAACTGGTTTCAGAGTCACTCATGTGGAAAGAATATTCATACCTTTTCTCCTCAGATAGCTCTACTTATATACTTAGTGTAGCACTTTTTTCTAAAGAGATCTGGCCTACTTGTGATTTTTATTGCTTTTCCTTGATGAAAAGTTCCATTTTTCTCATTTTCTGAAAAATTAAACAATAGTTATTTGTTTAAATAATTTGGAAAAAGCATTTTTGTTTTCTTGAAGTAATTACTGTGTGCTCCAGTTTTACTCAGGAGTACTGTTTACTCTGCTTCTGTTGGAGAAAGTTTTAAGTCCCAAACACCATGCCCTTCAGCATTAGAGACAAAATCAGAGAAGGCAACCTTTAAGATAGAAACTAGTGAAATTTAAACACTGCATTTGTTTTTAGGTGCTAACAAGATAATTTTGGTTTCCGAGCTGGGGCAGTAGCAAATTGTTTTAGAACACTCACTGCCTCCTCTGTGCTGAGATAATAAGGCATAACAAGTTTTTCCCCACGTGTTCTTCCTCTATCCAGTCTGTGGAACTTGAGTGAACTTAGAAGGACCTCAGAACTTACTTTTAAAGAGGGTAAGCTTGTATTTTTAGGTGAATATTGGTCAAGCAGCAAGAACAATTAATTTACCATTGGCTTTTGACTTAATCCTTTCATTTTTTTTCCCGAAGATATTCTCTCCTCAGAAAAATCCTGAGTGTTTTTTCCCCCCAGCATGGGCTTTCACAGAAAAATCTACTCCACTTTCCAGCTGTTTAACTTGGCACAAGTTACTTAGTTCCTACCTCCTTAGCTGTAAAAAAGATAGATAGTGCATGGATGGAATATGTAATAAATAGTGTCTGCCTATAAAAAGCATTCAATAAATGTTAACTTTTATCATTGTTATTAATCATTTATTTCTATTAAGCTTCTTGATTAAATTTTCTCTGTAGTTTTACTTTTTACCTCATTCTCCTATAATTTGGCCTCCGCACTCTTTACCACCCTGAACCATCCATCCACTTCTTCCCTCCCAGTTACCAAATTCAATTCCAATTCTCTTGATCATTGACTTCTCTGCTTATTTGTAGCTTTCACCACACATAAACATATATACATACATATGTACCTTAAACATTGTGTTTTAACTTATTATATACAGTCATTTGTCAATCTTTGATGTAGGGCCAAGACCTTTTACTTTGAATATCAGTCTACTATTTGGAGTTTAGCATCCCTCTTTTTTCCATAAACCACACCAATAGTATAATATTTCTAACTTTCAGCTTTGATTCTTTTAAATGGAACAAACTTAAAAACATACTCAAAATGCTCTCGATGCAGAATCCTTCGGGCTTTTATGATTTACCCAACCCACCATCAGTCTTTCACAGTAGTCTGACGTATACCTAATTCACAACCGCTTTTTTAAAATAGATTTGCCTTTATTAAATCTTCCTAAAGCATTCAATTTAATTTTTAACGGAGAGAAATTTTTTCATCCACTCATGTATCATGTTATATAACATTTAATTAAATATGTAATTAAGCAGGAACTACTGGAACAAACAGGTTTGTGAACTAGCATTGACTCAACATGTGGGTGCAGTAGTGTGTGTATGTATTAAGAGGACTGAAGTCTAGTCCCAAAGTTTCGGCATGTAATGGGCATCAGTCTCTTTTAGAGGCAGTGGAGAGTACTGGTTAATCAGGTAAATCATTGAAGTGGTGATTGGTGGAAAGAGCTTCTATTGCATAATTATTCTTGGAAGGGTTTTAATGAAAAATGAATTGAAGAAGTTAAAGAATTAATAGAAAATGACTATTTTTGTAATAAGAATATTATAGCTTACTCGGCCTACTTACAAACAGCAAACTAAAAATTAAATTAAATATGTTCTAATATACATGGACATTTTGTTTTTCCCGTCCAGCATCCATTCACCCTTCTTCGAGTAAAATGATACAGTGATTTATCTTTTCTAGGGCATCATTCCCTCCCCTACTCTCAAGTTATGTCCCCAGGTAGCACTGGTCCCAGCCCCAGCTCTGGGAGACAACTCAGAGTGAATTGGGCCTATCAACATACTCCATCTCTGCGGTCATAGGGATGGCTTCATTAACAAGCTCATTAATGATCAGAAGCCAATGAAGTATGCGGAGACATTTCCTGGGGCTTCTGGGAGAGAAAAGCTTCCCTCTAATAATGCAACTACTGGAAGGGACACTCACCTCGGGACTTGGTGTGTACAAATGTGAAGTTGGGAGCGCTGCAGCCTTTCTGCTACCCTTCAGACTGAAGATGAAGCTGACACTCAGAGCAAGAACAGCAGGGAGTGAGGTCCTGGTGACATCATTTGGACTTTGAATAAAGGCATGACTATCTGTGGGCTCACCAAGGGTCTTTTCATTGTTCCTTTCTAGCGAAACAATTTTACCTTGTATTTTTTCTCACTTGTAACATAAAGAATCTTCACTGACATAAACAGGAATCTCTTGTTCCTCCTTGATAGGAAAGTGGGAATGGCCTGTAGCTAGTTTTTTTTGGTATTGTTTGGACTCTGAACTGTTCTACATTCTTCTGTGTTGCCATGTCATTTTCATCTCATGAGGTCTGTTCTGAAATTTCTGCTTCTTTGTGTACCTCTTTGATATGTCCTAGCTGTTGCTTATGTACTAATTCCAATTACAGTTTTTGTATCCTGAGACTTTATTTATTGATTTATTTGTAGCAGGAAATTATTTTCATATGTTTACTGGTTTTCCACTCTCAAATATCTATTACCTCATGACCTTTCCTCATTCATAAACTCATAAACTCACTTCGAACTTATACATCAGGAGAGTGATGGTAGAGAAAAAATGAAATATTCCATTTTTTTTGTTTCAAAAATCCTTGGTATGCAAAAACATAGAATTCATTAGAGCAATGAAAGTGATGAAGATTTTACAAACTGACGAGAAAACATATGCAAGGATTTTCATTGCACCATTGATTGTAATGGCAAAAATCAAAAACATTAATCAATAGTGGAATAGATAAGGAAATGTACATTCATACAACTGTGATAGCACTTAGAAGGAAAGTTCTTTTGGCACTGACATTAGTTACCAACCCATCAACCTTTCCTAACTCCTTCCTCCATTTGCCACATTCTCTATAGAGGAGGAGAAGTCTGAATACTCTATTCCTAAACACCATTGCACCTAGGTCATGGGACAATAATGACCAATGAGGTACAAATGAATGTTTGTTGGGGTATTCTGGAGAAAAATGCAGCTGGCATGCTTTTCCCCTAGCATACAACTATGAAGGAAATGCCAAGAGAGGTAAAGAATCTAGTCCTGACATCACTAAACCATCGAAAAAATGCAAACAGCATTCACCTCCAGAGTACTTGCTATGTGAGAGGAAAAATAAACCATGTTTTAAAGTCACTCTTGGTTGGATTTTATATTTTCAGCCAGAAGCATTCTTAACTGGTACACAATATCAATATGGATACTTCTCAAAAATAATTTTACAAGATATTAAATAAATAATGTTAAATGAAAAGAATTTGATATGGTCAAATTTATACGAATTTATATGTTTATATAAATTTAAACGTATGCCAGGCAATACTTGATATTGATAACTACTATAATTTGGGTAATACATACGTAATATAAAGTAATAGAATGTGCCTAAAATGTAAAATATGTACTGGAAAAATACAAACATACATACGGGAGTAATTGCCCTTGGGATTACTTAGAAGTGTATGTAATTTCCAAACTAGAGGTGGTTTTGCTTTTAAATGTTTTGTTACTGATTTTAAGTTTATTACGCTCCATCAGAGAACGTTTTGCAGGAATTGAAATTTTAACATAAGATTAGTTTTATGGACCAAAATATGATGTCACAGTGAATGTTGTAATGCACACTTGAAAAGAATGTCCATTGTGTTGTGGCCAGGTTACATACCTGAATGTCATTAGGTCCTGTTGGTTGGTGGAGATGGACTATGGTGGTGGTGTTTGACTTACAGACATTTTTCTTTTCAGTTGTATCAATTTTTCATTCCTGTAATTTGAATCCCTTTCATCAGCTGAGTGTACATTTAGAATTTGATGAATGGAATCAAAACATTATGCAATGTCCCTCTTTACTCCTGGTAATTTTCATAACACTGAAGCTCTCAATGTTTTGTCTAGTACTAACATAGTGTTTAGCTTCCTTTTGCTTAATATTTCACATTTCCCTTAATGGAGGTCAGATTCTCTTAGCTTTCCATGACGTGTCTCTCTCTCTCTCTCCCTATATAAATATATGTATATATATATATTTTTTGCATTAAATCCACAGGAATTATACGTAGATAAAGGATTCTCTTCTGGGTTGGCAGTTCTTTTCTTTCCTCACTGGAAAGATATTATTCAACATTCTGTGGCCTCCACTGTATTTCATGAAAAATCTGTAATCATTCAAATTTTAATTTAGTTTGGTTTTCAGCATCATGACATGTTTAGGCCTTATCAGGCCTAACTGTTTGTTACTGATTTTGAGCTGAGGCCTTCTCAGACCTAAACTCTATGAATTTGCTGTTTGGGGTTTGCTGAGCATCTTGAATCTCTAAATTTATGTTCTTGCCATATCTGTGATCTTTTCGACTTTTAGTAACAATTGTGTTCTCTAAAATAATTAAATTTTCTTTTCCTTGATATAACACCTATAATGTGAAATTTAGACAAATTGATACTGTCCCACAAGTTTCTAAGGATGTATTCATTTTTTCCAAAGATTTTTCCTCTCTTTTCTTGAGTGTAGATAATTTCTATTGCTTTGTTATCTTCAAGTTTACAGACTCTTCTATTATTTCTGTTCAGTGCTTGAGCCCAGGCACTTTTCATTAAATTATATTTTTCAGTTCTAAATTTTTCCATGTGGACCTGTCTTTCTCCATTGTATTTTTCTGCTAAGAACTTAAGTCTTTCCAGTTTTCTCAAGAGTGTTAACCATTAGCGCATGTACTATGCCTGTAACAGCGGCTTTAAAGTCCTTATATGATAATTCCAGTGTGAGGCATCTCAAAACAGGCATCTGTCCTTTCTTTTCCTTGATAATTTGTCACATTTTCCAGTTGTGTGTATGTGTGTGTTGTTTGTTGCACCATGTGGAGTAATGTTTGAATTTTATTCTGGCCATTTTGTCTGTGGTATTGTCATTTCTGAGTCATGTCTGCATCTTCTCAAGAAGGTTGATTTGTTTTATTTACTTACTTTTACTTTTTAGTAAGGTATGAGTGATATACACTCTTATGAAGGTTTCCTATGAAAAAACAATGTGGTTACTACATTTACCCATATTATCAAGTCCTCTCCCATACCCCAATGCAGTCGCTGTCCATCAGTGCAGCAAATGCCACAGATCCACTATGTGCCTTCTCTGTGGTACACTGTTCTCCCCGTGATCCCCCACACCATGTGTACTGAGCATAATACCCCTCACTCCCTTCTCCCTCCCTCCCCAACCACCCTCCTTCACCCCTCCCCTCTGGCAGCAGTTTTTTAGTGGTAATGACTTTTGTTTCTCTGCAAGAAACTAGTTTTGATTTTACTGATTTTGTTGTTTAGCTTTTAGTCTTTTTGTTGTTTAGTCTTTTTCTACTATGATTTAGTGCCTTAATTTCTGAGTAAGAATCCTGTAATTTTATGTTATATTTTTATTTTAACCCAATTCGTTTCTCTTTTCCCTTGAAATATCTTTATTAATCAATGGGTTACTTAGAAGTGTATGTAATTTCCAAACTTGAGGTTGTTTTGCTTTTAGCTGTTTTGTTACTGATTTCAAGTTTATTACCCTCTTATCAGAGAACGTTTTGTAGGAATTGAATTTTTCTCTTAAGATTAGTTTT
Organism: Manis pentadactyla; assembly: GCF_030020395.1. Taxonomy (NCBI): domain Eukaryota; kingdom Metazoa; phylum Chordata; class Mammalia; order Pholidota; family Manidae; genus Manis; species Manis pentadactyla. Next base: position 155,111,272 of record NC_080022.1, on the reverse strand, counting down.
ATGACCCAAAATATGATGTCACAGTGAACGTCATAATGCACACTTGAAAAGAATGTCCATTGTGTTGTGGCCAGGTTACATACCTGAATGTCATTAGGTCCTGTTGGTTGGTGGTGGTGGTCTATGGTGGTGGTGTTTGAGTTACAGACTTTTCTCTTTTCAGATGGAGCTGCTTTTCCTTCCTGTAATTTGAAGCTCTTTCATCAGGTGAGTGCACATTTATAATTTGATGAATGGAATCATAACATTATGTAATGTCCCTCTCTACTCCTTGTAATTTTCATAGCTCTGAAGCTCTCAATATTTTGTCTGTTATTAACATAGCCTTTAGCTTCCTTTTGTTTAATATTTCACATTTCCCTTAATGGAGGTCAGATTCTCTTAGCTTTCCATGACCTGTGACTCTCTCTCTCTCTCCCTATTTTTTTTTTTCTTTGCATTCAATCCACAGGACTTTTACTTAGATCAAGGATTCTATTCTGGGTTGGCAGTTCTTTTCTTTCCTCACTGGAAAGACATTATTCAACATTCTGTGGCCTCCACTGTATTTCATGAAAAATCTGTAATCATTCAAATTTTAGTGTAGTTTGGTTTTCAGCACCATGATATGTTTAGGCCTTATCAGGCCTAACTGTTTGTTACTGATTTTGAGCTGGGGCCTTCTCAGACCTAAACTCTTTTAATTTGTTGTTTGAGGTTTGCTGAGCATCTTGAATCTCTAAATTTATGTTCTGGCCAAATCTGTGATCTTTTCGGCTTTTAGTAACAATTGTTTTCTCTAAAATAATTAAACTTTCTTTTCCTTTATATAACACCTATAATGTGAAATTTAGACAAATTGTTATTGTCCCACAAGATTCTAAGGATGTATTCATTTTTTCCAATGATTTTTCCTCCTTTCTTGAGTGTAGATAATTTCTATTGCTTTGTTATCTTCAAGTTTATGGACTCTTCTATCATTTTTGTTCAGTGCTTGAGCCCAGGCACTTTTCTTTGAATTATATTTTTCAGTTGTAAATTTTTCCTTGTGGATCTGTCTTTCTACTTTGTATTTTTCTGCTAAGATCTTAAGTCTTTCCAGTTTTCTCAAGAGTGTTAACCATTAGCGCATGTACTATGCCTGTCACAGCGGCTTTAAAGTCCTTATATGATAATTCCAGTGTGAGGCATCTCAAAACAGGCATCTGTTCTTTCTTTTCCTTGATAATTTGTCACATTTTCCAGTTGTGTGTATGTGTGTGTTGTTTGTTGCACCATGTGGACTAAAGTTTGAATTTTATTCTGGCCATTTTGTCTGTGGTATTGTCATTTCTGAGTCATGTCTGCATCTTCTCAAGAAGGTTGATTTGTTTTATTTACTTACTTACTTTTACTTTTTAGTAAGGTATGAGTGATATACACTCTTGTGAAGGTTTCCTATGAAAAAGCAATGTGGTAACTACATTTAACCATATTATCAAGTCCTCTCCCATACCCCAATGCAGTCGCTGTCCATCAGTGCAGCAAATGTCACAGATCCACTATGTGCCTTCTCTGTGGTACACTGTTCTCCCCGTGATCCCCAACACCATGTGTACTGAGCATAATACCCCTCATTCCCTTCTCCCTCCCTCCCCAACCACCCTCCTTCACCCCGCCACTCTGGCAGCAGTTTTTAGTGGTACTGATTTTCTTTCTCTGCAAGAAACTAGCTTTGATTTTACTGATTTTGTTGTTTAGCTTTTAGTCTTTTTGTTGTTTAGTCTTTTTCTACTATGATTTAGTGCCTTAATTTCTGAGTAAGAATCCTGTAATTTTATGTTATATTTTTATTTTCACCCAATTCTTTTCTCTTTTCCCTTGAAATATCTTTATTAATCAATGGGTTACTTAGAAGTGTATGTAATTTCCAAACTTGAGGTTGTTTTGCTTTTAGCTGTTTTGTTACTGATTTCAAGTTTATTACCCTCTTATCAGAGAAAGTTTTGTAGGAATTGAAATTTTTCTCTTAAGATTAGTTTTATGGCCCAAAATATGATGTCACAGTGAATGTCATAATGCACACTTGAAAAGAATGTCCATTGTGTTGTGGCCAGGTTACATACCTGAATGTCATTAGGTCCTCTTGCTTGGTGGTGGTGGTCTATGGTGGTGGTGTTTGAGTTACAGACTTTTCTCTTTTCAGTTGTAGCAGCTTTTCCTTCCTGTAATTTGAAGCTCTTTCATCAGGTGAGTGTACATTTATAATTTGATGAATGGAATCATAACATTATGTAATGTCCCTCTCTACTCCTTGTAATTTTCATAGCTCTGAAGCTCTCAATATTTTGTCTGGTATTAACATAGCCTTTAGCTTCCTTTTGTTTAATATTTCACATTTCCCTTAATGGAGGTCAGATTCTCTTAGCTTTCCATGACCTGTGACTCTCTCTCTCTCTATCTCTCTCTCCCTATTTTTTTTTTTCTTTGCTTTCAATCCACAGGACTTTTACTTAGATCAAGGATTCTCTTCTGGGTTGGCAGTTCTTTTCTTTCCTCATTGGAAAGATATTATTCAACATTCTGTGGCCTCCACTGTATTTCATGAAAAATCTGTAATCATTCAAATTTTAGTTTAGTTTAGTTTTCAGCATCATGACATGTTTAGGCCTTATCAGGCCTAACTGTTTCTTACTGATTTTGAGCTGAGGCCTTCTCAGACCTAAACTCTTTGAATTTGCTTTTTGGGGTTTGCTGAGCATCTTGAATCTCTAAATTTAAGTTCTTGCCATATCTGTGATCTTTTCGGCTTTTAGTAACAATTGTTTTCTCTAAAATAATTAAATTTTCTTTTCCTTTATATAACACCTATAATGTGAAACTTAGACTAAATGAAACTGTCCCACAAGATTCTAAGGATGTATTCATTTTTTCCAATGATTTTTCCTCTTTTCTTGAGTGTAGATAATTTCTATTGCTTTGTTATCTTCAAGTTTATGGAGTCTTCTATCATTTGTGTTCAGAGCTTGAGCCCAGGCACTTTTCTTTGAATTATATTTTTCAGTTGTAAATTTTTCCTTGTGGATCTGTCTTTCTACTTTGTATTTTTCTGCTAAGAACATAAATCTTTCCAGTTTTCTCAAGAGTGTTAACCATTAGCGCATGTACTATGCCTGTCACAGCGGCTTTAAAGTCCTTATATGATAATTCCAGTGTGAGGCATCTCAAAACAGGCATCTGACCTTTGTTTTCCTTGATAATTTGTCACATTTTCCAGTTGTGTGTATGTGTGTGTTGTTTGTTGCACCATGTGGACTAAAGTTTGAATTTTATTCTGGCCATTTTGTCTGTGGTATTGTCATTTCTGAGTCATGCCTGCATCTTCTCAAGAAGGTTGATTTGTTTTATTTACTTACTTACTTTTACTTTTTAGTAAGGTATGATTGATATACACTCTTATGAAGGTTTCCTATGAAAAAACAATGTGGTTACTACATTTACCCATATTATCAAGTCCTCTCCCATACCCCAATGCAGTCGCTGTCCATCAGTGCACCAAATGCCACAGATCCACTATGTGCCTTCTCTGTGGTACACTGTTCTCCCCGTGATCCCCCACACCATGTGTACTGAGCATCATACCCCTCATTTCCTTCTCCCTCCCTCCACAACCACCCTCCTTCACCCCTCCCCTCTGGCAGCAGTTTTTTAGTGGTACTGACTTTTGTTTCTCTGCAAGAAACTAGCTTTGATTTTACTGATTTTGTTGTTTAGCTTTTAGTCTTTTTGTTGTTTAGTCTTTTTCTACTATGATTTAGTGCCTTAATTTCTGAGTAAGAATCCTGTAATTTTATGTTGTATTTTTATTTTCACCCAATTCTTTTCTCTTTTCCCTTGAAATATCTTTATTAACCAATGGGTTACTTAGAAGTGTATGTAATTTCCAAACTTGAGGTTGTTTTGCTTTTTGCTGTTTTGTTACTGATTTCAAGTTTATTACCCTCTTATCAGAGAAAGTTTTGTAGGAATTGAAATTTTTCTCTTAAGATTAGTTTTATGGCCCAAAATATGATGTCACAGTGAATGTCATAATGCACACTTGAAAAGAATGTCCATTGTGTTGTGGCCAGGTTACATACCTGAATGTCATTAGGTCCTGTTGCTTGGTGGTGGTGGTCTATGGTGGTGGTGTTTGAGTTACAGACTTTTCTCTTTTCAGTTGTAGCAGTTTTTCCTTCCTGTAATTTGAAGCTCTTTCATCAGGTGAGTGCACATTTATAATTTGATGAATGGAATCATAACATTATGTAATGTCCCTCTCTACTCCTTGTAATTTTCATAGCTCTGAAGCTTTCAATATTTTGTCTGTTATTAACATAGCCTTTAGCTTCCTTTTGTTTAATATTTCACATTTCCCTTAATGGAGGTCAGATTCTCTTAGCTTTCCATGACCTGTGACTCTCTCTCTCTCTCTCTCTCTCTCTCTCCCTATTTTTTTTTTTTCTTTGCATTCAATCCACAGGACTTTTACTTAGATCAAGGATTCTCTTCTGGGTTGGCAGTTCTTTTCTTTCCTCACTGGAAAGACATTATTCAACATTCTGTGGCCTCCACTGTATTTCATGAAAAATCTGTAATCTTTCAAATTTTAGTTTAGTTTGGTTTTCAGCATCATGACATGTTTAGGCCTTATCAGGCCTAACTGTTTGTTACTGATTTTGAGCTGGGGCCTTCTCAGACCAAAACTCTTTTAATTTGCTGTTTGGGGTTTGCTGAGCATCTTGAATCTCTAAATTTATGTTCTGGCCAAATCTGTGATCTTTTCGGCTTTTAGTAACAATTGTTTTCTCTAAAATAATTAAATTTTCTTTTCCTTTATATAACACCTATAATGTGAAATTTAGACAAATTGATATTGTCCCACAAGATTCTAAGGATGTATTCATTTTTTCCAATGATTTGTCCTCTTTTCCTGAGTGTAGATAATTTCTATTGCTTTGTTATCTTCAAGTTTATGGACTCTTCTATCATTTTTGTTCAGTGCTTGAGCCCAGGCACTTTTCTTTGAATTATATTTTTCAGTTGTAAATTTTTCCTTGTGGATCTGTCTTTCTACTTTGTATTTTTCTGCTAAGAACTTAAGTCTTTCCAGTTTTCTCAAGAGTGTTAACCATTAGCGCATGTACTATGCCTGTCACAGCGGCTTTAAAGTCCTTATATGATAATTCCAGTGTGAGGCATCTCAAAACAGGCATCAGTCCTTTCTTTTCCTTGATAATTTGTCACATTTTCCAGTTGTGTGTATGTGTGTGTTGTTTGTTGCACCATGTGGACTAAAGTTTGAATTTTATTCTGGCCATTTTGTCTGTGGTATTGTCATTTCTGAGTCATGTCTGCATCTTCTCAAGAAGGTTGATTTGTTTTATTTACTTACTTTTACTTTTTAGTAAGGTACGAGTGATATACACTCTTATGAAGGTTTCCTATGAAAAAACAATGTGGTTACTACATTTACCCATATTATCAAGTCCTCTCCCATACCCCAATGCAGTCCCTGTCCATCAGTGCAGCAAATGCCACAGATCCACTATGTGCCTTCTCTGTGGTACACTGTTCTCCCCGTGATCCCCCACACCATGTGTACTGAGCATAATACCCCTCATTCCCTTCTCCCTCCCTCCCCAACCACCCTCCTTCACCCCTCCCCTCTGGCAGCAGTTTTTAGTGGTACTGATTTTCTTTCTCTGCAAGAAAGTAGCTTTGATTTTACTGATTTTGTTGTTTAGCTTTTAGTCTTTTTGTTGTTTAGTCTTTTTCTACTATGATTTAGTGCCTTAATTTCTGAGTAAGAATCCTGTAATTTTATGGTATATTTTTATTTTCACCCAATTCTTTCCTCTTTTCCCTTGAAATATCTTTTAACCAATGGGTTACTTAGAAGTGTATGTAATTTCCAAACTTGAGGTTGTTTTGCTTTTAGCTGTTTTGTTACTGATTTCAAGTTTATTACCCTCTTATCAGAGAACGTTTTGTAAGAATTGAAATTTTTCTCTTAAGATTAGTTTTATGGCCCAAAATATGATGTCACAGTGAATGTCATAATGCACACTTGAAAAGAATGTCCATTGTGTTGTGGCCAGGTTACATACCTGAATGTCATTAGGTCCTGTTGCTTGGTGGTGGTGGTCTATGGTGGTGGTGTTTGAGTTACAGACTTTTCTCTTTTCAGTTGTAGCAGCTTTTCCTTCCTGTAATTTGAAGCTCTTTCATCAGGTGAGTGCACATTTATAATTTGATGAATGGAATCATAACATTATGTAATGTCCCTCTCTACTCCTTGTAATTTTCATAGCTCTGAAGCTCTCAACATTTTCTCTGTTATTAACATAGCCTTTAGCTTCCTTTTGTTTAATATTTCACATTTCCCTTAATGGAGGTCAGATTCTCTTAGCTTTCCATGACCTGTGACTCTCTCTCTCTCTCCCTATTTTTTTTTTTCTTTGCTTTCAATCCACAGGACTTTTACTTAGATCAAGGATTCTATTCTGGGTTGGCAGTTCTTTTCTTTCCTCACTGGAAAGACATTATTCAACATTCTGTGGCCTCCACTGTATTTCTTGAAAAATCTGTAATCATTCAAATTTTAGTGTAGTTTGGTTTTCAGCACCATGATATGTTTAGGCCTTATCAGGCCTAACTGTTTGTTACTGATTTTGAGCTGGGGCCTTCTCAGACCTAAACTCTTTTAATTTGTTGTTTGAGGTTTGCTGAGCATCTTGAATCTCTAAATTTATGTTCTGGCCAAATCTGTGATCTTTTCGGCTTTTAGTAACAATTGTTTTCTCTAAAATAATTAAACTTTCTTTTCCTTTATATAACACCTATAATGTGAAATTTAGACAAATTGTTATTGTCCCACAAGATTCTAAGGATGTATTCATTTTTTCCAATGATTTTTCCTCCTTTCTTGAGTGTAGATAATTTCTATTGCTTTGTTATCTTCAAGTTTATGGACTCTTCTATCATTTTTGTTCAGTGCTTGAGCCCAGGCACTTTTCTTTGAATTATATTTTTCAGTTGTAAATTTTTCCTTGTGGATCTGTCTTTCTACTTTGTATTTTTCTGCTAAGATCTTAAGTCTTTCCAGTTTTCTCAAGAGTGTTAACCATTAGCGCATGTACTATGCCTGTCACAGCGGCTTTAAAGTCCTTATATGATAATTCCAGTGTGAGGCATCTCAAAACAGGCATCTGTTCTTTCTTTTCCTTGATAATTTGTCACATTTTCCAGTTGTGTGTATGTGTGTGTTGTTTGTTGCACCATGTGGAGTAATGTTTGAATTTTATTCTGGCCATTTTGTCTGTGGTATTGTCATTTCTGAGTCATGTCTGCATCTTCTCAAGAAGGTTGATTTGTTTTATTTACTTACTTACTTTTACTTTTTAGTAAGGTATGATTGATATACACTCTTGTGAAGGTTTCCTATGAAAAAGCAATGTGGTAACTACATTTACCCATATTATCAAGTCCTCTCCCATACCCCAATGCAGTCGCTGTCCATCAGTGCAGCAAATGTCACAGATCCACTATGTGCCTTCTCTGTGGTACACTGTTCTCCCCGTGATCCCCAACACCATGTGTACTGAGCATAATACCCCTCATTCCCTTCTCCCTCCCTCCCCAACCACCCTCCTTCACCCCGCCACTCTGGCAGCAGTTTTTAGTGGTACTGATTTTCTTTCTCTGCAAGAAACTAGCTTTGATTTTACTGATTTTGTTGTTTAGCTTTTAGTCTTTTTGTTGTTTAGTCTTTTTCTACTATGATTTAGTGCCTTAATTTCTGAGTAAGAATCCTGTAATTTTATGGTATATTTTTATTTTCACCCAATTCTTTCCTCTTTTCCCTTGAAATATCTTTATTAACGAATGGGTTACTTAGAAGTGTATGTAATTTCCAAACTGGAGGTTGTTTGGCTTTTTGCTGTTTTGTTACTGATTTCAAGTTTATTACCCTCTTATCAGAGAAAGTTTTGTAGGAATTGAAATTTTTCTCTTAAGATTAGTTTTATGGCCCAAAATATGATGTCACAGTGAATGTTATAATGCACACTTGAAAAGAATGTCCATTGTGTTGTGGCCAGGTTACATACCTGAATGTCATTAGGTCCTCTTGCTTGGTGGTGGTGGTCTATGGTGGTGGTGTTTGAGTTACAGACTTTTCTCTTTTCAGTTGTAGCAGCTTTTCCTTCCTGTAATTTGAAGCTCTTTCATCAGGTGAGTGCACATTTATAATTTGATGAATGGAATCATAACATTATGTAATGTCCCTCTCTACTCCTTGTAATTTTCATAGCTCTGAAGCTCTCAATATTTTGTCTGTTATTAACATAGCCTTTAGCTTCCTTTTGTTTAATATTTCACATTTCCCTTAATGGAGGTCAGATTCTCTTAGCTTTCCATGACCTGTGACTCTCTCTCTCTCTATCTCTCTCTCTCTCCCTATTTTTTTTTTTCTTTGCTTTCAATCCACAGGACTTTTACTTAGATCAAGGATTCTCTTCTGGGTTGGCAGTTCTTTTCTTTCCTCATTGGAAAGATATTATTCAACATTCTGTGGCCTCCACTGTATTTCATGAAAAATCTGTAATCATTCAAATTTTAGTTTAGTTTAGTTTTCAGCATCATGACATGTTTAGGCCTTATCAGGCCTAACTGTTTCTTACTGATTTTGAGCTGAGGCCTTCTCAGACCTAAACTCTTTGAATTTGCTTTTTGGGGTTTGCTGAGCATCTTGAATCTCTAAATTTAAGTTCTTGCCATATCTGTGATCTTTTCGGCTTTTAGTAACAATTGTTTTCTCTAAAATAATTAAATTTTCTTTTCCTTTATATAACACCTATAATGTGAAACTTAGACTAAATGAAACTGTCCCACAAGATTCTAAGGATGTATTCATTTTTTCCAATGATTTTTCCTCTTTTCTTGAGTGTAGATAATTTCTATTGCTTTGTTATCTTCAAGTTTATGGAGTCTTCTATCATTTGTGTTCAGAGCTTGAGCCCAGGCACTTTTCTTTGAATTATATTTTTCAGTTGTAAATTTTTCCTTGTGGATCTGTCTTTCTACTTTGTATTTTTCTGCTAAGAACATAAATCTTTCCAGTTTTCTCAAGAGTGTTAACCATTAGCGCATGTACTATGCCTGTCACAGCGGCTTTAAAGTCCTTATATGATAATTCCAGTGTGAGGCATCTCAAAACAGGCATCTGTCCTTTGTTTTCCTTGATAATTTGTCACATTTTCCAGTTGTGTGTATGTGTGTGTTGTTTGTTGCACCATGTGGACTAAAGTTTGAATTTTATTCTGGCCATTTTGTCTGTGGTATTGTCATTTCTGAGTCATGTCTGCATCTTCTCAAGAAGGTTGATTTGTTTTATTTACTTACTTTTACTTTTTAGTAAGGTATGATTGATATACACTCTTATGAAGGTTTCCTATGAAAAAACAATGTGGTTACTACATTTACCCATATTATCAAGTCCTCTCCCATACCCCAATGCAGTCGCTGTCCATCAGTGCAGCAAATGCCACAGATCCACTATGTGCCTTCTCTGTGGTACACTGTTCTCCCCGTGATCCCCCACACCATGTGTACTGAGCATAATACCCCTCATTCCCTTCTCCCTCCCTCCCCAACCACCCTCCTTCACCCCTCCCCTCTGGCAGCAGTTTTTTAGTGGTACTGACTTTTGTTTCTCTGCAAGAAACTAGCTTTGATTTTACTGATTTTGTTGTTTAGCTTTTAGTCTTTTTGTTGTTTAGTCTTTTTCTACTATGATTTAGTGCCTTAATTTCTGAGTAAGAATCCTGTAATTTTATGTTGTATTTTTATTTTCACCCAATTCTTTTCTCTTTTCCCTTGAAATATCTTTATTAACCAATGGGTTACTTAGAAGTGTATGTAATTTCCAAACTTGAGGTTGTTTTGCTTTTTGCTGTTTTGTTACTGATTTCAAGTTTATTACCCTCTTATCAGAGAACGATTTGTAGGAATTGAAATTTTTCTCTTAAGATTAGTTTTATGGCCCAAAATATGATGTCACAGTGAATGTCATAATGCACACTTGAAAAGAATGTCCATTGTGTTGTGGCCAGGTTACATACCTGAATGTCATTAGGTCCTCTTGCTTGGTGGTGGTGGTCTATGGTGGTGGTGTTTGAGTTACAGACTTTTCTCTTTTCAGTTGTAGCAGTTTTTCCTTCCTGTAATTTGAAGCTCTTTCTTCAGGTGAGTGCACATTTATAATTTGATGAATGGAATCATAACATTATGTAATGTCCCTCTCTACTCCTTGTAATTTTCATAGCTCTGAAGCTCTCAATATTTTGTCTGTTATTAACATAGCCTTTAGGTTCCTTTTGTTTAATATTTCACATTTCCCTTAATGGAGGTCAGATTCTCTTAGCTTTCCATGACCTGTGACTCTCTCTCTCTCTCTCTCTCTCTCCCTATTTTTTTTTTTTCTTGCATTCAATCCACAGGACTTTTACTAAGATCAAGGATTCTCTTCTGGGTTGGCAGTCCTTTTCTTTCCTCACTGGAAAGATATTATTCAACATTCTGTGGCCTCCACTGTATTTCATGAAAAATCTGTAATCATTCAAATTTTAGTTTAGTTTGGTTTTCAGCATCATGACCTGTTTAGGCCTTATCAGGCCTAACTGTTTGTTACTGATTTTGAGCTGGGGCCTTCTCAGACCAAAACTCTTTTAATTTGCTGTTTGGGGTTTGCTGAGCATCTTGAATCTCTAAATTTATGTTCTGGCCAAATCTGTGATCTTTTCGGCTTTTAGTAACAATTGTTTTCTCTAAAATAATTAAATTTTCTTTTCCTTTATATATCACCTATAATGTGAAATTTAGACAAATTGATATTGTCCCACAAGATTCTAAGGATGTATTCATTTTTTCCAATGATTTTTCCTCTTTTCTTGAGTGTAGATAATTTCTATTGCTTTGTTATCTTCAAGTTTATGGAGTCTTCTATCATTTGTGTTCAGAGCTTGAGCCCAGGCACTTTTCTTTGAATTATATTTTTCAGTTGTAAATTTTTCCTTGTGGATCTGTCTTTCTACTTTGTATTTTTCTGCTAAGAACATAAATCTTTCCAGTTTTCTCAAGAGTGTTAACCATTAGCGCATGTACTATGCCTGTCACAGCGGCTTTAAAGTCCTTATATGATAATTCCAGTGTGAGGCATCTCAAAACAGGCATCTGACCTTTGTTTTCCTTGATAATTTGTCACATTTTCCAGTTGTGTGTATGTGTGTGTTGTTTGTTGCACCATGTGGACTAAAGTTTGAATTTTATTCTGGCCATTTTGTCTGTGGTATTGTCATTTCTGAGTCATGCCTGCATCTTCTCAAGAAGGTTGATTTGTTTTATTTACTTACTTACTTTTACTTTTTAGTAAGGTATGATTGATATACACTCTTATGAAGGTTTCCTATGAAAAAACAATGTGGTTACTACATTTACCCATATTATCAAGTCCTCTCCCATACCCCAATGCAGTCGCTGTCCATCAGTGCACCAAATGCCACAGATCCACTATGTGCCTTCTCTGTGGTACACTGTTCTCCCCGTGATCCCCCACACCATGTGTACTGAGCATCATACCCCTCATTTCCTTCTCCCTCCCTCCACAACCACCCTCCTTCACCCCTCCCCTCTGGCAGCAGTTTTTTAGTGGTACTGACTTTTGTTTCTCTGCAAGAAACTAGCTTTGATTTTACTGATTTTGTTGTTTAGCTTTTAGTCTTTTTGTTGTTTAGTCTTTTTCTACTATGATTTAGTGCCTTAATTTCTGAGTAAGAATCCTGTAATTTTATGTTGTATTTTTATTTTCACCCAATTCTTTTCTCTTTTCCCTTGAAATATCTTTATTAACCAATGGGTTACTTAGAAGTGTATGTAATTTCCAAACTTGAGGTTGTTTTGCTTTTTGCTGTTTTGTTACTGATTTCAAGTTTATTACCCTCTTATCAGAGAAAGTTTTGTAGGAATTGAAATTTTTCTCTTAAGATTAGTTTTATGGCCCAAAATATGATGTCACAGTGAATGTCATAATGCACACTTGAAAAGAATGTCCATTGTGTTGTGGCCAGGTTACATACCTGAATGTCATTAGGTCCTGTTGCTTGGTGGTGGTGGTCTATGGTGGTGGTGTTTGAGTTACAGACTTTTCTCTTTTCAGTTGTAGCAGTTTTTCCTTCCTGTAATTTGAAGCTCTTTCATCAGGTGAGTGCACATTTATAATTTGATGAATGGAATCATAACATTATGTAATGTCCCTCTCTACTCCTTGTAATTTTCATAGCTCTGAAGCTTTCAATATTTTGTCTGTTATTAACATAGCCTTTAGCTTCCTTTTGTTTAATATTTCACATTTCCCTTAATGGAGGTCAGATTCTCTTAGCTTTCCATGACCTGTGACTCTCTCTCTCTCTCTCTCTCTCTCTCTCCCTATTTTTTTTTTTTCTTTGCATTCAATCCACAGGACTTTTACTTAGATCAAGGATTCTCTTCTGGGTTGGCAGTTCTTTTCTTTCCTCACTGGAAAGACATTATTCAACATTCTGTGGCCTCCACTGTATTTCATGAAAAATCTGTAATCTTTCAAATTTTAGTTTAGTTTGGTTTTCAGCATCATGACATGTTTAGGCCTTATCAGGCCTAACTGTTTGTTACTGATTTTGAGCTGGGGCCTTCTCAGACCAAAACTCTTTTAATTTGCTGTTTGGGGTTTGCTGAGCATCTTGAATCTCTAAATTTATGTTCTGGCCAAATCTGTGATCTTTTCGGCTTTTAGTAACAATTGTTTTCTCTAAAATAATTAAATTTTCTTTTCCTTTATATAACACCTATAATGTGAAATTTAGACAAATTGATATTGTCCCACAAGATTCTAAGGATGTATTCATTTTTTCCAATGATTTGTCCTCTTTTCCTGAGTGTAGATAATTTCTATTGCTTTGTTATCTTCAAGTTTATGGACTCTTCTATCATTTTTGTTCAGTGCTTGAGCCCAGGCACTTTTCTTTGAATTATATTTTTCAGTTGTAAATTTTTCCTTGTGGATCTGTCTTTCTACTTTGTATTTTTCTGCTAAGAACTTAAGTCTTTCCAGTTTTCTCAAGAGTGTTAACCATTAGCGCATGTACTATGCCTGTCACAGCGGCTTTAAAGTCCTTATATGATAATTCCAGTGTGAGGCATCTCAAAACAGGCATCAGTCCTTTCTTTTCCTTGATAATTTGTCACATTTTCCAGTTGTGTGTATGTGTGTGTTGTTTGTTGCACCATGTGGACTAAAGTTTGAATTTTATTCTGGCCATTTTGTCTGTGGTATTGTCATTTCTGAGTCATGTCTGCATCTTCTCAAGAAGGTTGATTTGTTTTATTTACTTACTTTTACTTTTTAGTAAGGTACGAGTGATATACACTCTTATGAAGGTTTCCTATGAAAAAACAATGTGGTTACTACATTTACCCATATTATCAAGTCCTCTCCCATACCCCAATGCAGTCGCTGTCCATCAGTGCAGCAAATGCCACAGATCCACTATGTGCCTTCTCTGTGGTACACTGTTCTCCCCGTGATCCCCCACACCATGTGTACTGAGCATAATACCCCTCATTCCCTTCTCCCTCCCTCCCCAACCACCCTCCTTCACCCCTCCCCTCTGGCAGCAGTTTTTAGTGGTACTGATTTTCTTTCTCTGCAAGAAAGTAGCTTTGATTTTACTGATTTTGTTGTTTAGCTTTTAGTCTTTTTGTTGTTTAGTCTTTTTCTACTATGATTTAGTGCCTTAATTTCTGAGTAAGAATCCTGTAATTTTATGGTATATTTTTATTTTCACCCAATTCTTTCCTCTTTTCCCTTGAAATATCTTTTAACCAATGGGTTACTTAGAAGTGTATGTAATTTCCAAACTTGAGGTTGTTTTGCTTTTAGCTGTTTTGTTACTGATTTCAAGTTTATTACCCTCTTATCAGAGAACGTTTTGTAAGAATTGAAATTTTTCTCTTAAGATTAGTTTTATGGCCCAAAATATGATGTCACAGTGAATGTCATAATGCACACTTGAAAAGAATGTCCATTGTGTTGTGGCCAGGTTACATACCTGAATGTCATTAGGTCCTGTTGCTTGGTGGTGGTGGTCTATGGTGGTGGTGTTTGAGTTACAGACTTTTCTCTTTTCAGTTGTAGCAGCTTTTCCTTCCTGTAATTTGAAGCTCTTTCATCAGGTGAGTGCACATTTATAATTTGATGAATGGAATCATAACATTATGTAATGTCCCTCTCTACTCCTTGTAATTTTCATAGCTCTGAAGCTCTCAACATTTTCTCTGTTATTAACATAGCCTTTAGCTTCCTTTTGTTTAATATTTCACATTTCCCTTAATGGAGGTCAGATTCTCTTAGCTTTCCATGACCTGTGACTCTCTCTCTCTCTCCCTATTTTTTTTTTTCTTTGCTTTCAATCCACAGGACTTTTACTTAGATCAAGGATTCTATTCTGGGTTGGCAGTTCTTTTCTTTCCTCACTGGAAAGACATTATTCAACATTCTGTGGCCTCCACTGTATTTCTTGAAAAATCTGTAATCATTCAAATTTTAGTGTAGTTTGGTTTTCAGCACCATGATATGTTTAGGCCTTATCAGGCCTAACTGTTTGTTACTGATTTTGAGCTGGGGCCTTCTCAGACCTAAACTCTTTTAATTTGTTGTTTGAGGTTTGCTGAGCATCTTGAATCTCTAAATTTATGTTCTGGCCAAATCTGTGATCTTTTCGGCTTTTAGTAACAATTGTTTTCTCTAAAATAATTAAACTTTCTTTTCCTTTATATAACACATATAATGTGAAATTTAGACAAATTGTTATTGTCCCACAAGATTCTAAGGATGTATTCATTTTTTCCAATGATTTTTCCTCCTTTCTTGAGTGTAGATAATTTCTATTGCTTTGTTATCTTCAAGTTTATGGACTCTTCTATCATTTTTGTTCAGTGCTTGAGCCCAGGCACTTTTCTTTGAATTATATTTTTCAGTTGTAAATTTTTCCTTGTGGATCTGTCTTTCTACTTTGTATTTTTCTGCTAAGATCTTAAGTCTTTCCAGTTTTCTCAAGAGTGTTAACCATTAGCGCATGTACTATGCCTGTCACAGCGGCTTTAAAGTCCTTATATGATAATTCCAGTGTGAGGCATCTCAAAACAGGCATCTGTTCTTTCTTTTCCTTGATAATTTGTCACATTTTCCAGTTGTGTGTATGTGTGTGTTGTTTGTTGCACCATGTGGAGTAATGTTTGAATTTTATTCTGGCCATTTTGTCTGTGGTATTGTCATTTCTGAGTCATGTCTGCATCTTCTCAAGAAGGTTGATTTGTTTTATTTACTTACTTACTTTTACTTTTTAGTAAGGTATGATTGATATACACTCTTGTGAAGGTTTCCTATGAAAAAGCAATGTGGTAACTACATTTACCCATATTATCAAGTCCTCACCCATACCCCAATGCAGTCGCTGTCCATCAGTGCAGCAAATGTCACAGATCCACTATGTGCCTTCTCTGTGGTACACTGTTCTCCCCGTGATCCCCAACACCATGTGTACTGAGCATAATACCCCTCATTCCCTTCTCCCTCCCTCCCCAACCACCCTCCTTCACCCCGCCACTCTGGCAGCAGTTTTTAGTGGTACTGATTTTCTTTCTCTGCAAGAAACTAGCTTTGATTTTACTGATTTTGTTGTTTAGCTTTTAGTCTTTTTGTTGTTTAGTCTTTTTCTACTATGATTTAGTGCCTTAATTTCTGAGTAAGAATCCTGTAATTTTATGGTATATTTTTATTTTCACCCAATTCTTTCCTCTTTTCCCTTGAAATATCTTTATTAACGAATGGGTTACTTAGAAGTGTATGTAATTTCCAAACTGGAGGTTGTTTGGCTTTTTGCTGTTTTGTTACTGATTTCAAGTTTATTACCCTCTTATCAGAGAAAGTTTTGTAGGAATTGAAATTTTTCTCTTAAGATTAGTTTTATGGCCCAAAATATGATGTCACAGTGAATGTTATAATGCACACTTGAAAAGAATGTCCATTGTGTTGTGGCCAGGTTACATACCTGAATGTCATTAGGTCCTCTTGCTTGGTGGTGGTGGTCTATGGTGGTGGTGTTTGAGTTACAGACTTTTCTCTTTTCAGTTGTAGCAGCTTTTCCTTCCTGTAATTTGAAGCTCTTTCATCAGGTGAGTGCACATTTATAATTTGATGAATGGAATCATAACATTATGTAATGTCCCTCTCTACTCCTTGTAATTTTCATAGCTCTGAAGCTCTCAATATTTTGTCTGGTATTAACATAGCCTTTAGCTTCCTTTTGTTTAATATTTCACATTTCCCTTAATGGAGGTCAGATTCTCTTAGCTTTCCATGACCTGTGACTCTCTCTCTCTCTATCTCTCTCTCTCTCCCTATTTTTTTTTTTCTTTGCTTTCAATCCACAGGACTTTTACTTAGATCAAGGATTCTCTTCTGGGTTGGCAGTTCTTTTCTTTCCTCATTGGAAAGATATTATTCAACATTCTGTGGCCTCCACTGTATTTCATGAAAAATCTGTAATCATTCAAATTTTAGTTTAGTTTAGTTTTCAGCATCATGACATGTTTAGGCCTTATCAGGCCTAACTGTTTCTTACTGATTTTGAGCTGAGGCCTTCTCAGACCTAAACTCTTTGAATTTGCTTTTTGGGGTTTGCTGAGCATCTTGAATCTCTAAATTTAAGTTCTTGCCATATCTGTGATCTTTTCGGCTTTTAGTAACAATTGTTTTCTCTAAAATAATTAAATTTTCTTTTCCTTTATATAACACCTATAATGTGAAACTTAGACTAAATGAAACTGTCCCACAAGATTCTAAGGATGTATTCATTTTTTCCAATGATTTTTCCTCTTTTCTTGAGTGTAGATAATTTCTATTGCTTTGTTATCTTCAAGTTTATGGAGTCTTCTATCATTTGTGTTCAGAGCTTGAGCCCAGGCACTTTTCTTTGAATTATATTTTTCAGTTGTAAATTTTTCCTTGTGGATCTGTCTTTCTACTTTGTATTTTTCTGCTAAGAACATAAATCTTTCCAGTTTTCTCAAGAGTGTTAACCATTAGCGCATGTACTATGCCTGTCACAGCGGCTTTAAAGTCCTTATATGATAATTCCAGTGTGAGGCATCTCAAAACAGGCATCTGTCCTTTGTTTTCCTTGATAATTTGTCACATTTTCCAGTTGTGTGTATGTGTGTGTTGTTTGTTGCACCATGTGGACTAAAGTTTGAATTTTATTCTGGCCATTTTGTCTGTGGTATTGTCATTTCTGAGTCATGTCTGCATCTTCTCAAGAAGGTTGATTTGTTTTATTTACTTACTTACTTTTACTTTTTAGTAAGGTATGATTGATATACACTCTTATGAAGGTTTCCTATGAAAAAACAATGTGGTTACTACATTTACCCATATTATCAAGTCCTCTCCCATACCCCAATGCAGTCGCTGTCCATCAGTGCAGCAAATGCCACAGATCCACTATGTGCCTTCTCTGTGGTACACTGTTCTCCCCGTGATCCCCCACACCATGTGTACTGAGCATAATACCCCTCATTCCCTTCTCCCTCCCTCCCCAACCACCCTCCTTCACCCCTCCCCTCTGGCAGCAGTTTTTTAGTGGTACTGACTTTTGTTTCTCTGCAAGAAACTAGCTTTGATTTTACTGATTTTGTTGTTTAGCTTTTAGTCTTTTTGTTGTTTAGTCTTTTTCTACTATGATTTAGTGCCTTAATTTCTGAGTAAGAATCCTGTAATTTTATGTTGTATTTTTATTTTCACCCAATTCTTTTCTCTTTTCCCTTGAAATATCTTTATTAACCAATGGGTTACTTAGAAGTGTATGTAATTTCCAAACTTGAGGTTGTTTTGCTTTTTGCTGTTTTGTTACTGATTTCAAGTTTATTACCCTCTTATCAGAGAACGATTTGTAGGAATTGAAATTTTTCTCTTAAGATTAGTTTTATGGCCCAAAATATGATGTCACAGTGAATGTCATAATGCACACTTGAAAAGAATGTCCATTGTGTTGTGGCCAGGTTACATACCTGAATGTCATTAGGTCCTCTTGCTTGGTGGTGGTGGTCTATGGTGGTGGTGTTTGAGTTACAGACTTTTCTCTTTTCAGTTGTAGCAGTTTTTCCTTCCTGTAATTTGAAGCTCTTTCTTCAGGTGAGTGCACATTTATAATTTGATGAATGGAATCATAACATTATGTAATGTCCCTCTCTACTCCTTGTAATTTTCATAGCTCTGAAGCTCTCAATATTTTGTCTGTTATTAACATAGCCTTTAGGTTCCTTTTGTTTAATATTTCACATTTCCCTTAATGGAGGTCAGATTCTCTTAGCTTTCCATGACCTGTGACTCTCTCTCTCTCTCTCTCTCTCTCCCTATTTTTTTTTTTTCTTGCATTCAATCCACAGGACTTTTACTAAGATCAAGGATTCTCTTCTGGGTTGGCAGTCCTTTTCTTTCCTCACTGGAAAGATATTATTCAACATTCTGTGGCCTCCACTGTATTTCATGAAAAATCTGTAATCATTCAAATTTTAGTTTAGTTTGGTTTTCAGCATCATGACCTGTTTAGGCCTTATCAGGCCTAACTGTTTGTTACTGATTTTGAGCTGGGGCCTTCTCAGACCAAAACTCTTTTAAT
Organism: Manis pentadactyla; assembly: GCF_030020395.1. Lineage (NCBI taxonomy): Eukaryota > Metazoa > Chordata > Mammalia > Pholidota > Manidae > Manis > Manis pentadactyla. Next base: position 155,092,499 of record NC_080022.1, on the reverse strand, counting down.
TTGCTGTTTGGGGTTTGCTGAGCATCTTGAATCTCTAAATTTATGTTCTGGCCAAATCTGTGATCTTTTCGGCTTTTAGTAACAATTGTTTTCTCTAAAATAATTAAATTTTCTTTTCCTTTATATATCACCTATAATGTGAAATTTAGACAAATTGATATTGTCCCACAAGATTCTAAGGATGTATTCATTTTTTCCAATGATTTTTCCTCTTTTCTTGAGTGTAGATAATTTCTGTTGCTTTGTTATCTTCAAGTTTATGGAGTCTTCTATCATTTGTGTTCAGTGCTTGAGCCCAGGCACTTTTCTTTGAATTATATTTTTCAGTTGTAAATTTTTCCTTGTGGATCTGTCTTTCTACTTTGTATTTTTCTGCTAAGAACTTAAGTCTTTCCAGTTTTCTCAAGAGTGTTAACCATTAGCGCATGTACTATGCCTGTCACAGCGGCTTTAAAGTCCTTATATGATAATTCCAGTGTGAGGCATCTCAAAACAGGCATCAGTCCTTTCTTTTCCTTGATAATTTGTCACATTTTCCAGTTGTGTGTATGTGTGTGTTGTTTGTTGCACCATGTGGACTAAAGTTTGAATTTTATTCTGGCCATTTTGTCTGTGGTATTGTCATTTCTGAGTCATGTCTGCATCTTCTCAAGAAGGTTGATTTGTTTTATTTACTTACTTTTACTTTTTAGTAAGGTACGAGTGATATACACTCTTATGAAGGTTTCCTATGAAAAAACAATGTGGTTACTACATTTACCCATATTATCAAGTCCTCTCCCATACCCCAATGCAGTCCCTGTCCATCAGTGCAGCAAATGCCACAGATCCACTATGTGCCTTCTCTGTGGTACACTGTTCTCCCCGTGATCCCCCACACCATGTGTACTGAGCATAATACCCCTCATTCCCTTCTCCCTCCCTCCCCAACCACCCTCCTTCACCCCTCCCCTCTGGCAGCAGTTTTTTAGTGGTACTGACTTTTGTTTCTCTGCAAGAAACTAGCTTTGATTTTACAGATTTTGTTGTTTAGCTTTTAGTCTTTTTGTTGTTTAGTCTTTTTCTACTATGATTTAGTGCCTTAATTTCTGAGTAAGAATCCTGTAATTTTATGTTATATTTTTATTTTCACCCAATTCTTTTCTCTTTTCCCTTGAAATATCTTTATTAATCAAAGGGTTACTTAGAAGTGTATGTAATTTCCAAACTTGAGGTTGTTTTGCTTTTAGCTGTTTTGTTACTGATTTCAAGTTTATTACCCTCTTATCAGAGAACGTTTTGTAGGAATTGAATTTTTCTCTTAAGATTAGTTTTATGGCCCAAAATATGATGTCACAGTGAATGTCATAATGCACACTTGAAAAGAATGTCCATTGTGTTGCGGCCAGGTTACATACCTGAATGTCATTAGGTCTTGTTGGTTGGTGGTGGTGGTCTACGGTGGTGGTGTTTGAGTTACAGACTTTTCTCTTTTCAGTTGTAGCAGCTTTTCCTTCCTGTAATTCAAAGGTCTTTCATCAGGTGAGTGTACATTTATAATTTGATGAATGGAATCATAACATTATGTAATGTCCCTCTCTACTCCTTGTAATTTTCATAACTCTGAAGCTCTAATATTTTGTCTTGTATTATCATAGCCTTTAGCTTCCTTTTGTTTAATATTTCACATTTCCCTTAATGGAGGTCAGATTCTCTTAGCTTTCCATGACCTGTGACTCTCTCTCTCTCTCTCTCTCTCTCTATCTCTCTCCCTATTTTTTTTTTTCTTTGCATTCAATCCACAGGATTTTTACTTAGATCAAGGATTCTCTTCTGGGTTGGCAGTTCTTTTCTTTCCTCATTGGAAAGATATTATTCAACATTCTGTGGCCTCCACTGTATTTCATGAAAAATCTGTAATCATTCAAATTTTAGTTTAGTTTGGTTTTCAGCATCATGACATGTTTAGGCCTTATCAGGCCTAACTGTTTGTTACTGATATTGAGCTGAGGCCTTCTCAGACCTAAACTCTTTGAATTTGCTGTTTGGGGTTTGCTGAGCATCTTGAATCCCTAAATTTATGTTCTGGCCAAATCTGTGATCTTTTTGGCTTTGAGTAACAATTGTTTTCTCTAAAATAATTAAATTTTCTTTTCCTTTATATAACACCTATAATGTGAAACTTTGACTAATTGATACTGTCCCTCAAGTTTCTAAGGATGTATTCATTTTTTCCAATGATTTTTCCTCTTTTCTTGAGTGTAGATAATTTCTATTGCTTTGTTATCTTCAAATTTATGGACTCCTCTATCATTTCTGTTTGGTGCTTGAGCCCAGGCACTTTTCTTTTAATTATATTTTTCAGTTGTAAGTTTTTCCATGTGGATCTGTCTTTCTACTTTGTATTTTTCTGCTAAGAACTTAAGTCTTTCCAGTTTTCTCAAGAGTGTTAACCATTAGCGCATGTACTATGCGTGTCACAGCGGCTTTAAAGTCCTTATATGATAATTCCAGTGTGAGGCATCTCAAAACAGGCATCTGTCCTTTCTTTTCTTTGATAATTTGTCACATTTTCCAGTTGTGTGTATGTGTGTGTTGTTTGTTGCACCATGTGGAGTAATGTTTGAATTTTATTCTGGCCATTTTGTCTGTGGTATTGTCATTTCTGAGTCATGTCTGCATCTTCTCAAGAAGGTTGATTTGTTTTATTTACTTACTTACTTTTACTTTTTAGTAAGGTATGATTGATATACACTCTTGTGAGGGTTTCCTATGAAAAAGCAATGTGGTAACTACATTTACCCATATTATCAAGTCCTCTCCCATACCCCAATGCAGTCGCTGTCCATCAGTGCAGCAAATGCCACAGATCCACTATGTGCCTTCTCTGTGGTACACTGTTCTCCCCGTGATCCCCCACACCATGTGTACTGAGCATAATACCCCTCATTCCCTTCTCCCTCCCTCCCCAACCACGCTCCTTTACCCCTCCCCTCTGGCAGCAGTTTTTAGTGGTACTGATTTTCTTTCTCTGCAAGAAAGTAGCTTTGATTTTACTGATTTTGTTGTTTAGCTTTTAGTCTTTCTGTTGTTTAGTCTTTTTCTACTATGATTTAGTTCCTTAATTTCTGAGTAAGAATCCTGTAATTTTATGGTATATTTTTATTTTCACCCAATTCTTTCCTCTTTTCCCTTGAAATATCTTTATTAACCAATGGGTTACTTAGAAGTGTATGTAATTTCCAAACTTGAGGTTGTTTTGCTTTTAGCTGTTTTGTTACTGATTTCAAGTTTATTACCCTCTTATCAGAGAACGTTTTGTAAGAATTGAAATTTTTCTCTTAAGATTAGTTTTATGGCCCAAAATATGATGTCACAGTGAATGTCATAATGCACACTTGAAAAGAATGTCCATTGTGTTGTGGCCAGGTTACATACCTGAATGTCATTAGGTCCTGTTGGTTGGTGGTGGTGGTCTATGGTGGTGGTGTTTGAGTTACAGACTTTTCTCTTTTCAGTTGTAGCAGTTTTTCCTTCCTGTAATTTGAAGCTGTTTCATCAGGTGAGTGCACATTTATAATGTGATGAATGGAATCATAACATTATGTAATGTCCCTCTCTACTCCTTGTAATTTTCATAGCTCTGAAGCTCTCAATATTTTCTCTGTTATTAACATAGCCTTTAGCTTCCTTTTGTTTAATATTTCACATTTCCCTTAATGGAGGTCAGATTCTCTTAGCTTTCCATGACCTGTGACTCTCTCTCTCTCTCTCTCTCTCCCTATTTTTTTTTTTCCTTTGCATTCAATCCACAGGACTTTTACTTAGATCAAGGATTCTCTTCTGGGTTGGCAGTTCTTTTCTTTCCTCATTGGAAAGATATTATTCAACATTCTTTGGCCTCCACTGTATTTCATGAAAAATCTGTAATCATTCAAATTTTAGTTTAGTTTGGTTTTCAGCATCATGACATGTTTAAGCCTTATCAGGCCTAACTGTTTGTTACTGATTTTGAGCTGAGGCCTTCTCAGACCTAAACTCTTTGAATTTGCTTTTTGGGGTTTGCTGAGCATCTTGAATCTCTAAATTTAAGTTCTTGCCATATCTGTGATCTTTTCGGCTTTTAGTAACAATTGTGTTCTCTAAAATAATTAAATTTTCTTTTCCTTTATATAACACCTATAATGTGAAACTTAGACTAATTGATACTGTCCCACAAGATTCTAAGGATGTATTCATTTTTTCCAATGATTTGTCCTCTTTTCTTGAGTGTAGATAATTTCTATTGCTTTGTTATCTTCAAGTTTTTGGAGTCTTCTATCATTTGTGTTCAGAGCTTGAGCCCAGGCACTTTTCTTTGAATTATATTTTTCAGTTGTAAATTTTTCCTTGTGGATCTGTCTTTCTACTTTGTATTTTTCTGCTAAGAACTTAAGTCTTTCCAGTTTTCTCAAGAGTGTTAACATTAGCGCATGTACTATGCCTGTCACAGCGGCTTTAAAGTCCTTATATGATAATTCCAGTGTGAGGCATCTCAAAACAGGCATCTGTCCTTTCTTTTCCTTGATAATTTGTCACATTTTCCAGTTGTGTGTATGTGTGTGTTGTTTGTTGCACCATGTGGAGTAATGTTTGAATTTTATTCTGGCCATTTTGTCTGTGGTATTGTCATTTTTGTGTCATGTCTGCATCTTCTCAAGAAGGTTGATTTGTTTTATTTACTTACTTACTTTTACTTTTTAGTAAGGTATGATTGATATACACTCTTGTGAAGGTTTCCTATGAAAAAGCAATGTGGTTAATACATTTACCCATATTGTCAAGTCCTCTCCCATACCCCAATGCAGTCGCTGTCCATCAGTGCAGCAAATGCCACAGATCCACTATGTGCCTTCTCTGTGGTACACTGTTCTCCCCGTGATCCCCCACACCATGTGTACTGAGCATAATACCCCTCATTCCCTTCTTCCTCCCTCCCCAACCACCCTCCTTCACCCCTCCCCTCTGGCAGCAGTTTTTAGTGGTACTGACTTTTGTTTCTCTGCAAGAAAGTAGCTTTGATTTTACTGATTTTGTTGTTTAGCTTTTAGTCTTTTTGTTGTTTAGTCTTTTTCTACTATGATTTAGTGCCTTAATTTCTGAGTAAGAATCCTGTAATTTTATGGTATATTTTTATTTTCACCCAATTCTTTCCTCTTTTCCCTTGAAATATCTTTATTAACCAATGGGTTACTTAGAAGTGTATGTAATTTCCAAACTTGAGGTTGTTTTGCTTTTAGCTGTTTTGTTACTCATTTCAAGTTTATTACCCTCTTATCAGAGAACGTTATTAGGAATTGAAATTTTTCTCTTAAGATTAGTTTTATGGCCCAAAATATGATGTCACAGTGAATGTCATAATGCACACTTGAAAAGAATGTCCATTGTGTTGTGGCCAGGTTACATACCTGAATGTCATTAGGTCCTGTTGGTTGGTGGTGGTGGTCTATGGTGGTGGTGTTTGAGTTACAGACTTTTCTCTTTTCAGTTGTAGCAGTTTTTCCTTCCTGTAATTTGAAGCTCTTTCATCAGGTGAGTGTACATTTATAATTTGATGAATGGAATCATAACATTATGTAATGTCCCTCTCTACTCCTTGTAATTTTCATAGCTCTGAAGCTCTCAATATTTTGTCTGGTATTAACATAGCCTTTAACTTCCTTTTGTTTAATATTTCACATTTCCCTTAATGGAGGTCAGATTCTCTTAGCTTTCCATGACCTGTGACTCTCTCTCTCTCTCTCTCTCCCTATTTTTTTTTTTCTTTGCATTCAATCCACAGGACTTTTACTTAGATCAAGGATTCTCTTCTGGGTTGACAGTTCTTTTCTTTCCTCACTGGAAAGACATTATTCAACATTCTGTGGCCTCCACTGTATTTCATGAAAAATATGTAATCATTCAAATTTTAGTTTAGTTTGGTTTTCAGCATCATGACATGTTTAGGCCTTATCAGGCCTAACTGTTTGTTACTGATTTTGAGCTGAGGCCTTCTCAGACCTAAACTCTTTGAATTTGCTGTTTGGGGTTTGCTGAGCATCTTGAATCTATAAATTTATGTTCTTGCCAAATCTGTGATCTTTTCGGCTTTTAGTAACAATTGTTTCTCTAAAATAATTAAATTTTCTTTTCCTTTATATAACACCTATAATGTGAAATTTAGACAAATTGATCCTGTCCCACAAGTTTCTAAGGATGTATTCATTTTTTCCAATGATTTTTCACCTTTTCTTGAGTGTAGATAATTTCTATTGCTTTGATATCTTCAAGTTTACGGACTCTTCTATCATTTCTGTTCAGTGCTTGAGCCCATTCACTTTTCTTTGAAATATACTTTTCAGTTCTAAATTTTTCCATGTGGATCTGTCTTTCTACTTTGTATTTTTCTGCTAAGAACTTTAGTCTTTCCAGTTTTCTCAAGAGTGTTAACCATTAGCGCATGTACTATGCCTGTCACAGCGGCTTTAAAGTCCGTATATGATAATTCCAGTGTGAGGCATCTCAAAACAGGCATCTGTCCTTTCTTTTCCTTGATAATTTGTCACATTTTGCAGTTGTGTGTATGTGTGTGTTGTTTGTTGCACCATGTGGACTAAAGTTTGAATTTTATTCTGGCCATTTTGTCTGTGGTATTGTCATTTCTGAGTCATGTCTGCATCTTCTCAAGAAGGTTGATTTGTTTTATTTACTTACTTACTTTTACATTTTAGTAAGGTATGATTGATATACACTATTATGAAGGTTTCCTATGAAAAAACAATTTGGTTACTACATTTACCCATATTATCAAGTCCTCCCCCATACCCCAATGCAGTCGCTGTCCATCAGTGCAGCAAATGCCACAGATCCACTATGTGCCTTCTCTGTGGTACACTGTTCTCCCCGTGATCCCCAACACCATGTGTACTGAGCATAATACCCCTCATTCCCTTCTCCCTCCCTCCCCAACCACCCTCCTTCACCCCTCCCCTCTGGCAGCAGTTTTTAGTGGTACTGATTTTTGTTTCTCTGCAAGAAAGTAGCTTTGATTTTACTGATTTTGTTGTTCAGCTTTTAGACTTTTTGTTGTTTAGTCTTTTTCTACTATGATTTAGTGCATTAATTTCTGAGTAAGAATCCTGTAATTTTATGGTATATTTTTATTTTCACCCAGTTCTTTCCTCTTTTCCCTTGAAATATCTTTATTAACCAATGGGTTACTTAGAAGTGTATGTAATTTCCAAACTTGAGGTTGTTTTGCTTTTAGCTGTTTTGTTACTGATTTCAAGTTTACTACCCTCTTATCAGAGAACGTTTTGTAGGAATTGAATTTTTCTCTTAAGATTAGTTTTATGGCCCAAAATATGATGTCACAGTGAATGTCATAATGCACACTTGAAAAGAATGTCCATTGTGTTGTGGCCAGGTTACATACCTGAATGTCATTAGGTCCTGTTGGTTGGTGGTGGTGGTCTATGGTGGTGGTGTTTGAGTTACAGACTTTTCTCTTTTCAGTTGTAGCAGCTTTTCCTTCCTGTAATTTGAAGCTCTTTCATCAGGTGAGTGTACATTTATAATTTGATGAATGGAATCATAACATTATGTAATGTCCCTCTCTACTCCTTGTAATTTTCATAGCTCTGAAGCTCTCAATATTTTGTCTGGTATTAACATAGCCTTTAGCTTCCTTTTGTTTAATATTTCACATTTCCCTTAATGGAGGTCAGATTCTCTTAGCTTTCCATGACCTGTGACTCTCTCTCTCTCTCTCTCTCTCTCCCTATTTTTTTTTTTCTTTGCTTTCAATCCACAAGACTTTTACTTAGATCAAGGATTCTCTTCTGGGTTGGCAGTTCTTTTCTTTCCTCATTGGAAAGATATTATTCAACATTCTGTGGCCTCCACTGTATTTCATGAAAAATCTGTAATCATTCAAATTTTAGTTTAGTTTGGTTTTCAGCATCATGACATGTTTAGGCCTTATCAGGCCTAACTGTTTGTTACTGATTTTGAGCTGAGGGCTTCTCAGACCTAAACTCTTTGAATTTGCTGTTTGGGGTTTGCTGAGCATCTTGAATCCCTAAATTTATGTTCTGGCCAAATCTGTGATCTTTTCGGCTTTGAGTAACAATTGTTTTCTCTAAAATAATTAAATTTTCTTTTCCTTTATATAACACCTATAATGTGAAACTTTGACTAATTGATACTGTCCCTCAAGTTTCTAAGGATGTATTCATTTTTTCCAATGATTTTTCCTCTTTTTTTGAGTGTAGATAATTTCTATTGCTTTGTTATCTTCAAATTTATGGACTCCTCTATCATTTCTGTTCGGTGCTTGAGCCCAGGCACTTTTCTTTTAATTATATTTTTCAGTTGTAAGTTTTTCCATGTGGATCTGTCTTTCTACTTTGTATTTTTCTGCTAAGAACTTAAGTCTTTCCACTTTTCTCAAGAGTGTTAACCATTAGCGCATGTACTATGCGTGTCACAGCGGCTTTAAAGTCCTTATATGATAATTCCAGTGTGAGGCATCTCAAAACAGGCATCTGTCCTTTCTTTTCCTTGATAATTTGTCACATTTTCCAGTTGTGTGTATGTGTGTGTTGTTTGTTGCACCATGTGGAGTAATGTTTGAATTTTATTCTGGCCATTTTGTCTGTGGTATTGTCATTTCTGAGTCATGTCTGCATCTTCTCAAGAAGGTTGATTTGTTTTATTTACTTACTTACTTTTACTTTTTAGTAAGGTATGATTGATATACACTCTTGTGAGGGTTTCCTATGAAAAAGCAATGTGGTAACTACATTTACCCATATTATCAAGTCCTCTCCCATACCCCAATGAAGTCGCTGTCCATCAGTGCAGCAAATGCCACAGATCCACTATGTGCCTTCTCTGTGGTACACTGTTCTCCCCGTGATCCCCAACACCATGTGTACTGAGCATAATACCCCTCATTCCCTTCTCCCTCCCTTCCCAACCACCCTCCTTCACTCCTCCCCTCTGGCAGCAGTTTTTTAGTGGTACTGACTTTTGTTTCTCTGCAAGAAACTAGCTTTGATTTTACAGATTTTGTTGTTTAGCTTTTAGTCTTTTTGTTGTTTAGTCTTTTTCTACTATGATTTAGTGCCTTAATTTCTGAGTAAGAATCCTGTAATTTTATGTTATATTTTTATTTTCACCCAATTCTTTTCTCTTTTCCCTTGAAATATCTTTATTAATCAATGGGTTACTTAGAAGTGTATGTAATTTCCAAACTTGAGGTTGTTTTGCTTTTAGCTGTTTTGTTACTGATTTCAAGTTTATTACCCTCTTATCAGAGAACGTTTTGTAGGAATTGAATTTTTCTCTTAAGATTAGTTTTATGGCCCAAAATATGATGTCACAGTGAATGTCATAATGCACACTTGAAAAGAATGTCCATTGTGTTGTGGCCAGGTTACATACCTGAATGTCATTAGGTCCTCTTGCTTGGTGGTGGTGGTCTATGGTGGTGGTGTTTGAGTTACAGACTTTTCTCTTTTCAGTTGTAGCAGCTTTTCCTTCCTGTAATTTGAAGCTCTTTCATCAGGTGAGTGTACATTTATAATTTGATGAATGGAATCATAACATTATGTAATGTCCCTCTCTACTCCTTGTAATTTTCATAACTCTGAAGCTCTCAATATTTTGTCTTGTATTATCATAGCCTTTAGCTTCCTTTTGTTTAATATTTCACATTTCCCTTAATGGAGGTCAGATTCTCTTAGCTTTCCATGACCTGTGACTCTCTCTCTCTCTCTCTTTCTCCCTATTTTTTTTTTTCCTTTGCATTCAATCCACAGGACTTTTACTTAGATCAAGGATTCTCTTCTGGGTTGGCAGTTCTTTTCTTTCCTCATTGGAAAGATATTATTCAACATTCTGTGGCCTCCACTGTATTTCTTGAAAAATCTGTAATCATTCAAATTTTAGTTTAGTTTGGTTTTCAGCATCATGACATGTTTAGGCCTTATCAGGCCTAACTGTTTGTTACTGATTTTGAGCTGAGGCCTTCTCAGACCTAAACTCTTTGAATTTGCTGTATGGGGTTTGCTGAGCATCTTGAAGCTCTAAATTTATGTTCTTGCCAAATCAGTGATCTTTTCGGCTTTTAGTAACAATTGTTTTCTCTAAAATAATTAAATTTTCTTTTCCTGTATATAACACCTATAATGTGAAATTTAGACAAATTGATCCTGTCCCACAAGTTTCTAAGGATGTATTCATTTTTTCCAATGATTTTTCCTCTTTTCTTGACTGTAGATAATTTCTATTGCTTTGTTATCTTCAAGTTTACGGACTCTTCTATCATTTCTGTTCATTGCTTCAGCCCAGGCACTTTTCTTTGAATTATATTTTTCAGCTCTAAATTTTTCCATGTGGATCTGTCTTTACACTTCATATTTTTCTGCTAAGAACTTAAGTCTTTCCAGTTTTCTCAAGAGTGTTAACCATTAGCGCATGTACTATGCCTGTCACAGCAGCTTTAAAGTCCTTATATGATAATTCCAGTGTGAGGCATCTCAAAACAGGCATCTGTCCTTTCTTTTCCTTGATAATTTGTCACATTTTCCAGCTTTGTGTATGTGTGTGTTGTTTGTTGCACCATGTGGACTAATGATTGAATTTTATTCTGGCCATTTTCTCTATGGTATTGTCATTTCTGAGTCATGTCTGCATCTTCTCAAGAAGGTTGATGTGTTTTATTTATTAATATCCTTTTACTTTTTAGTAAGGTATGATTGATATACACTCTTATGAAGGTTTCCTATGAAAAAACAATGTGGTTACTACATTTACCCATATTATCAAGTCCTCTCCCATACCCCAATGCAGTCGCTGTCCATCAGTGCAGCAAATGCCACAGATCCACTATGTGCCTTCTCTGTGGTACACTGTTCTCCCCGTGATCCCCCACACCATGTGTACTGAGCATAATACCCCTCAATCCCCGTCTCCCTCCCTCCCCAACCACTGACCCACCCACAGCCTTCCACTTTCTTAACTAGTGTGTCCTTCTTGGAGTCTGTGAGTCTGTTGCTATTTTGTTCCTTCAGTTTTGCTTCATTGTTATGGGTTCTTTTGGCATTTGTCTTTCTCCCCCTGGCTTATTTCACTGAGCATAATGTCTTCCAGCTCCATCCATGTTGTTTTAAGTCGTACGATTTGTTTCTTATGGCCGAGTAGTATTCCATTGTATACATGTACCACCTCTTCTTTATCCATTCATCTACTGATGGACACTTAGGTTGCGTCCATATCTTGGGTATTGTAAAAAAGTGCTGTGATAAACATAGGGGTGCATATGTCTTTTTGAATTTGACAACTTGTATTCTTTGGGTAAATTTCAAGGAGTGGGGTTCCCGGGTCAAATGATATTTCTATTTTTAGTTTTTTGAGAAACCTCCATATTGCTTTCCATAATGGTTGAACTATCTTACACTCCTACCAGCAGTGTAGGAGGGCTCCCCTTTCTCTGCATCCTCGCCCGCATTTGTTGTTCTTAGTCTTTTCAATGCTGGCCATCCTTATTTGGGTCAGGTCATGATTTGTTTTAGATGACACGTTCTGTCTCACTTTCTGTATGTGGTGCTTCTAATACTAGTTCTGTTTTCAAAACTTTTCATTGAGCTCTTTGCATTTGCTCTGTGCTATGTCTCTCACTGATAGCGTAGGACTTAGGCAGTAGTATATGTCATCCATTACAAGTTCTCTTTCTCATAGTCTTTGCTATACTTTCTGAGTCTATTTTCAACAAACACAAGTTGTTATTTGTATTACTTCATACCGAGAATGGGGTTGTCTTTTCCAGTTGTTTTCTTCTCCATGATTTCCTCCATACTCTTCAGTTTCCAGGGGCTTTTTCCCAGTTAGTTTGATCAGAAAGGCACAGATGCGTTTATACTTCTGCATTGCACAGTTCCCCCATAAATGGGGCTGTCCTTGCTTAAAGTTCAGAAGGAAGAGAGAAAATGAGAAAAAACATGACAGTTCCCCTCATCCTTTGTGAATGACAGAGACCCTGTTTCCCAGCTGTCCTGGCCAGAGAGTGAGGTTTTTCTCACAGGGCTGTTCTGTTCCTTTGGCACTGCATGTCTGTGGCTGAGAGAAAAAAGAAAAGGGGAAAAATGGCATATTTCCTCACAATCTGAAGATCACAGGGTCCCCTTTGGGACAGAAGAGCAGGATTCCTTTTAAGGGTTTCCTTGTCATCAGCACTATCAAAATAGTTACTCAGGCAACTCTTTGGTCAAAGCCAGGAGATAGAGGAAAGCGGAATCAGAAAACTCATGACTACACCCATTATATTTCAGGTTTTGACTTCTCTTTCCAATTATTTATATTACCTGCTTATGGAATATTGATATTCTTTGGCCATTTATATATTGTTGGATTAGGTACTTTGTGAATGATTTGAATGATGTGTATATATTTAAGGAATATTAACCCTTAATGTGGATGTTTCTGTTCTTGTGTTTGACTCAAATTTTTTGACATACAAATTTTTTTAATGAGTTAGTCTTTTGTGGATTCAGAAAATTTGCTAAAAGCTGTTTGGATAGTCTCTGTAAGCAGAGTTTGTGTTGTAGTTTTAAAAACATTCTATTTTATTCTTCTCAAATTTGAGCAAAATTTCTTAAAATTCTTTAAAAGCGCTGTAGGAAGAAGAATTAAGTAATCATTTAGTCCAACAAATATCTGCATATTAACTGTAAGAGGTAGTGTGTAGGATGTACAGAGGTAATGTAAAGATGAATGAGTCACATTGTGCCCACTTGTCCAGAGCAGAGGGAGACTTGTGGTGTAGTAAATGCTGAAGGATGTTTTGGAGCATGAAGGGACAGTGACCAGCTCTTCCTACTGGAGTTAAAACTTCACAAACATTACCTTTAATCTAAATTTTGAAAGATTCTGAGTGGGAATTTGTTAGGCAAATAGAAAAGAAGATGCAAATCATGCAGGTTCTTACAAATTTTTATGTAAAATAATGCTTGTAATTAAGGTACTATAATTTGATAATTCAAAGGTCTTTTTTTTTTTTTTTTTTTTTTTAGATAATTATTTTTTATTGAAGGGTAGTTGACACACAGTATTACATTACATTAGTTTCAGGTGTACAACACAGTGATTCAACATTTATATACATGATAATTCTAAGTACCAGCTATCACCATACCAAGTTGTTACAATATTTTGACTATATTCCTTATGCTATACATTACATCCCGGTTGCTTATTTATTTTACAATTGGAAGTGTGTACTTTTTCTTGGTTGTTGTTGTTAGGGCATCTCTCATATTTATTGATCAAATGGTTGTTAACAACAATAAAATTCTGTATAGGGGAGTCAATGCTCAATGCACAATCATTAATCCACCCCAAGCCTAATTTTCGTCAGTCTCCAATCTTCTGAAGCATAACGAACAAGTTCTTACATGGAGAACAAATTCTTACATAGTGAATAAGTTACATGGTGAACAGTACAAGGGCAGTCATCACAGAAACTTTTGGTTTTGCTAATGCATTATGAACTATAAACAGTCAGTTCAAATATGAATACACATTTGATTTTTATACTTGATTTATATGTGGATACCACATTTATCTCTTTATTATTTTTAATAAGATGCTGAAGTGGTAGGTAGATACAACATAAAGGTAGAAAACATAGTTTAGTGTTGTAAGAGAGCAAATGTAGATGATCAGGTGTGTGCCTGTAGACTATGTGTTAATCCAAGCTAGACAAGGGCAATAAAACATCCACATATGCAGAAGATTTCTCTCAGAACAGGGGGGGTGAGGTTCTAAGCCTCACCTCTGTTGATCCCCAATTTCTCACCTGATGACCCCCCTGCGACTGTGCCTGTCTTAGGTTGTTCCTCCCTTGAGGAATCTTACCCGTCTCTGGCTAACCAGTCATCTTCCGGGGCCATACAGGGAAATGTTAAGTTGGTAAGTGAGAGAGAAGCCTTATTGTTTGAAATGGTTAGCTTTTTATTTCTTTGCATATTTATGCCCTGTGGCTTCTATGCCCAGCTTTTGTCTTGAGGTATCTTTACCACTTGGAGGAGTTATGATACTCGGTAAATTTGATATGAGGCACGAATTCTATTTAAGAATTCGTTGTAATTAGGAAGGAAGAAGAAAAGCTATAGAAGTAGCAGGCGGGAGAAAACATGGGAAGATTGATTATTTCTTTGACATATCTTCTTGTAGAGTAACTTCAGCATGTATATATTTTAAGCTACTACTTAAATTGCGCACACACATTAACATAATAGGAGTATAGTTACATAACCAAAGCATACCTGTAATTACCAGCCATCTCCAGTGAAACCAAGAAAACCAGTTAGGCACCCTAGGCATTTGTGAAAACTTATCAATGATATGATGGTTATTATCTAACTGAATTTGAATAGTTTGAGAAAAATCAGACAAATTAAAACAACCCATTCCTGGGCACTGTTCACATCCCATATGTTCTTTTAACAGTAAATAGTCTGTAGTTGTAAGATTTTGGAGCGCTACAATTTGCACTTCTCCTAATTCTTGGTTGAGTTCCAACAGTATAGATCCAGTCAAATTTGTTGTTTTACTGTATGCACAGGCCAGCTTAGATATCTCCTTCATTCCCATGGCAAGTCCAGGAGCTGGTGGGATGAGTGCATCTACAGCTGTAGCAGTGCGTAGATCTTTGTTGGGGTTTTTTGATGATCATCTTCTGGCATGAGTCTTCCCGAGAGTGCAGATGTTGGAAGTTCTTTTTCATATCGTATCTTAGTTCATTTTCGGGGTAGCCAAATTAGGCTTTGATCCTCTGTATAAACACAAACAGACCCTTTGCCTACACTTTTATATGTCCTTTATATCATTGTGTAGAACTCATTAGAGGTCACCACATAGGAACTGCATTTTTTTTTTTTAATCATTAATCTACACTTACATGACGAATACTTTGTTTACTAGGCTCTCCCCTATACCAGGTCCCCCCTATATACTCCTTTACAGTCACTGTCCATCAGCGTAGCAACCTGTTGTAGAATCACTACTTGTCTTCTCTGTGTTGTACAGCCCTCCCCTTTCTCCCACCCCGCTATGGATGTTAATCTTAATACCCCCCTACTTCTCCCCCCCTTATCCCTCCCTACCCACCCATCCTCCCCAGTCCCTTTCCCTTTGGTACCTGTTAGTCCATTCTTGAGTTCTGTGATTCTGCTGCTGTTTTGTTCCTTCAGTTTTTCCTTTGTTCTTATATTCCACAGATGAGTGAAATCATTTGGTATTTCTCTTTCTCTGCTTGGCTTGTTTCACTGAGCAAAATACCCTCCAGCTCCATCCATGTTGCTGCAAATGGTTGGATTTGCCCTTTTCTTATGGCTGAGTAGTATTCCATTGTGTATATGTACCACATCTTCTTTATCCATTCATCTATAGATGGACATTTAGGTTGCTTCCAATTCTTGGCTATTGTAAATAGTGCTGCGATAAACATAGGGGTGCACTGATCTTTCTCATACTTGATTGCTGCATTCTTAGGGTAAATTCCTAGGAGTGCAATTCCTGGGTCAAATGGTAAGTCTGTTTTGAGCATTTTGATGTACCTCCATACTGCTTTCCACAATGGTTGAACAAGTTTACATTCCCACCAGCAGTGTAGGAGGGTTCCCCTTTCTCCACAGCCTCGCCAACATTTGTTGTTGTTTGTCTTTTGGATGGCAGCCATCCTTACTGGTGTGAGGTGATACCTCATTGTAGTTTTAATTTGCATTTCTCTGATAATTAGCGATGTGGAGCATCTTTTCATGTGTCTGTTGGCCATCTGTATTTCTTTTTTGGAGAACCGTCTGTTCAGTTCTTTTGCCCATTTTTTAATTGGGTTATTTGTTTTTTGTTTGTTGAGGCGCGTGAGCTCTTTATATATTCTGGACGTCAAGCCTTTATCGGATGTGTCATTTTCAAAGATATTCTCCCATACTGTAGGGTTTCTTTTTGTTCTATTGATGGTGTCTTTTGCTGTACAGAAGCTTTTCAGCTTAATATAGTCCCACTTGTTCATTTTTGCTGTTGTTTTCCTTGCCCGGGGAGATATGTTCAAGAAGAGGTCACTCATGTTTATGTCTAAGAGGTTTGTGCCTACGTTTTCTTCCAAGAGTTTAATGGTTTCATGACTTACATTCAGGTCTTTGATCCATTTTGAGTTTACTTTTGTATATGGGGTTAGACGATGGTCCAGTTTCATTCTCCTACATGTAGCTGTCCAGTTTTGCCAGCACCATCTGTTGAAGAGACTGTCATTTCGCCATTGTATGTCCATGGCTCCTTTATCAAATATTAATTGACCATATATGTCTGAGTTAATGTCTGGATTCTCTAGTCTGTTCCATTGGTCTGTGGCTCTGTTCTTGTGCCAGTACCAAATTGTCTTGATTACTATGGCTTTATAATAGAGCTTGAAGTTGGGGAGTGAGATCCCCCCTACTTTATTCTTCTTTCTCAGGATTGCTTTGGCTATTCGGGGTCTTTGGTGGTTCCATATGAATTTTTGAATTATTTGATCCAGTTCATTGAAGAATGTTGCTGGTAGTTTCATAGGGATTGCATCAAATCTGTATATTGCTTTGGGCAGGATGGCCATTTTGACGATATTAATTCTTCCTAGCCATGAGCATGGGATGCGTTTCCATCTGTTAGTGTCCCCTTTAATTTCTTTTAAGAGTGACTTGTAGTTTTCAGAATATAAGTCTTTCACTTCTTTGGTTAGGTTTATTCCTAGGTATTTTATTTTTTTTGATGCAATTGTGAATGGAGTTGTTTTCCTGATTTCTCTTTCTGTTGGTTCATTGTTAGTGTATAGGAAAGCCACAGATTTCTGTGTGTTGATTTTGTATCCTGCAACTTTGCTGTATTCCGATATCAGTTCTAGTAGTTCTGGGGTGGAGTCTTTAGGGTTTTTTATGTACAGTATCATGTCATCTGCAAATAGTGACAGTTTGACTTCTTCTTTGCCAATCTGGATTCCTTGTATTTTTTTGTTTTGTCTGATTGCCGTGGCTAGGACCTCTAGTACAATGTTAAATAACAGTGGGGAGAGTGGGCATCCCTGTCTAGTTCCCGATCTCAGCGGAAATGCTTTCAGCTTCTCGCTATTCAATATAATGTTGGCTGTGGGTTTTTCATAGATGGCCTTTATTATGTTGAGGTACTTGCCCTCTATTCCCATTTTGCTGAGAGTTTTTATCATGAATGGATGTTGAACTTTGTCAAATGCTTTTTCAGCATCTATGGAGATGATCATGTGGTTTTTGTCTTTCTTTTTGTTGATGTGGTGGATGATATTGATGGACTTTCGAATGTTGTGCCATCCTTGCATCCCTGGGATGAATCCCACTTGGTCATGGTGTACGATGGTTTTGATGTATTTTTGAATTCGGTTTGCTAAAATTTTGTTGAGTATTTTTGCGTCTACGTTCATCAGGGATATTGGTCTATAGTTTTCTTTTTTGGTGGTGTCTTTGCCTGGTTTTGGTATTAGGGTGATGTTAGCTTCATAGAATGAGTTTGGGAGTATCCCCTCCTCTTCTATTTCTTGGAAAACTTTAAGGAGGATGGGTATTATGTCTTCCCTGTATGTCTGATAAAATTCCGAGGTAAATCCATCTGGCCCGGGGGTTTTGTTCTTTGGTAGTTTTTTGATTACCGCTTCAATTTCGTTGCTGGTAACTGGTCTGTTTAGATTTTCTGTTTCTTTTTGGGTCAGTCTTGGAAGGTTGTATTTTTCTAGGAAGTTGTCTATTTCTCCTAGGTTTCCCAGCTTGTTAGCATATAGGTTTTCATAGTAGTCTCTAATAATTCTTTGTATTTCTGCGGGATCTGTTGTGATTTTTCCTTTCTCATTTCTGATACTGTTGATTTGTGTTGACTCTCTTTTCCTCTTAATAAGTCTGGCTAGAGGCTTATCTATTTTGTTTATTTTCTCGAAGAACCAGCTCTTGGTTTCATTGATTTTTGCTATTGTTTTATTCTTCTCAATTTTATTTATTTCTTCTCTGATCTTTATTATGTCCCTCCTTCTGCTGACCTTAGGCCTCATTTGTTCTTCTTTTTCCAATTTTGATAGTTGTGACATTAGACCGTTCATTTGGGATTGCTCTTCCTTTTTTAAATATGCTTGGAGTGCTATATACTTTCCTCTTAAGACTGCTTTTGCTGCGTCCCACAGAAGTTGGGGCTTAGTGTTGTTGTTGTCATTTGTTTCCATATATTGCTGGATCTCCATTTTGATTTGGTCATTGATCCATTGATTATTTAGGAGCGTGTTGTTTAGCCTCCATGTGTTTGTGAGCCTTTTTGCTTTCTTTGAACAGTTTATTTCTAGTTTAATGCCTTTGTGGTCTGAAAAGTTGGTTGGTAGGATTTCAATCTTTTGGAATTTACTGAGGCTCTTTTTGTGTCCTAGTATGTGGTCTATTCTGGAGAATGTTCCATGTGCACTTGAGAAGAACGTGTATCCTGTTGCTTTTGGATGTAGAGTTCTGTAGATGTCTATTAGGTCCATCTGTTCTAGTGTGTTGTTCAGTGCCTCTGTGTCCTTACTTATTTTCTGTCTGGTGGATCTGTCCTTTGGAGTGAGTGGTGTGTTGAAGTCTCCTAGAATGAATGCATTGCATTCTATTTCCTCCTTTAGTTCTGTTAATATTTGTTTCAGGTATGTTGGTGCTCCTGTATTGGGTGCATATATATTTATAATGGTTATATCCTCTTGATGGACTGAGCCCTTTATCATTATGTAATGTCCTTCTTTGTCTTTTGTTACTTTCTTTATTTTGAAGTCTGTTTTGTCTGATACCAGAATTGCAACACCTGCTTTCTTCTCTCTGTTGTTTGCTTGAAATATCTTTTTCCATCCCTTGACTTTAAGTCTGTGCGCGTCTTTGGGTTTGAGGTGAGTCTCTTGTAAGCAGCATATGGATGGATCTTGCTTTTTTATCCATTCTATTACTCTGTGTCTTTTGATTGGTGCATTCAGTCCATTTACATTTAGGGTGATTATTGAAAGGTATGAATTTATTGCCATTGCAGGCTTTAAGTTTGTGGTTACCAAAGGTTTAGGGTTAGCTTCTTTACTGTCTTACTGTCTAACTTAACTCGCTTGTTGAGCTATTATAAACACAATCTGATGATTCTTTATTTCTCTCCCTTCTTATTCCTCCTCCTCCCTTCTTCATATGTTGGGTGTTTTGTTGTGTGCTCTTTTTAGGAGTGCTCCCATCTACAGCAGTCCCTGTAGGATGCCCTGTAGAGGTGGTTTGTGGGAGGCAAATTCCCTCAACTTTTGCTTGTCTGGGAATTGTTTAATCCCTCCTTCATATTTAAATGATATTCGTGCTGGATACAGTAGTCTTGGTTCGAGGCCCTTCTGTTTCATTGCATTAAGTATATCATGCCATTCTCTTCTGGCCTGTAGGGTTTCTGTTGAGAAGTCTGATGATAGCCTGATGGGTTTTCCTTTGTAGGTAACCTTTTTTTTCTCTCTGGCTGCTTGTAATACTTTGTCCTTGTCTTTGATCTTTGCCATTTTAATTATTATGTGTCTTGGTGTTGCCCTCCTTGGATCCCTTGTCATGGGAGTTCTGTGTACCTCTGTGGTCTGAGAGGCCATTTCTTCCCCTAGTTTGGGGAAATTTTCAGCAATTATTTCTTCAAAGACATTTTCTATCCCCTTTTCTCTCTCTACTTCTTCTGGAATGCCTATGATTCTTATATTATTTCTTTTATATTGATCACTCAGCTCTCTTAAAATTCTTTCATTCCTGGAGATCCTTTTATCTCTCTCTGCATCAGCTTCTCTGCGTTCCTGTTCTCTGTTTTCTAGTCCATTAATGGTCTCTTGCATCTCGTCCATTCTGTTTTGAAGTCCTTCCAGAGCTTGTTTTATTTCTGAATTCTCCTTCCTTAGTTCTTGCATATTTCTCTGCAAGTCCATCAGCATGGTTATGACTTTTGTTTTGAATTCTTTTTCAGGTAGACTGGCTAAATCTATCTCCCCAGATTCCTTCTCAGGGGAAGATGTAGCAGATGCCGAAGCTGTCTGGGTTAGTCTTGTCTGAATCATATTTTTTTGCCTTTTCATGTTGACAGGTGCTATTGACTGTCAGCTGGGAGGGCCAAAATTTTCACTTACTACTGGCCTTTCTTTACTGGGGCAACTCCGACCCCTAGTGGCTTGTGTTGGGTAATTGCGTGTAGAGTGGGTCTTTGTGTCTTGCCTGGCCGGGAGGGAGAAATTTCCCTTTCTGTGGGCGGAATTTGTCTCAGGCTGCTTCTCTGCTTTCGCAGCGCCCGGTGGGGTGATGGATGGGGGGGCTGCTTGACTGTTTGCCTCCGTGAGGGGTCTCAGAGCTGTTGCCCAGGGGGTTAGTGCACCCGGTTTTCCCTGTAATTTCCAGCTGCTGTACTGTGACCTGGGTTGTTTCCGTCAAGCTGTTAAGTCCCTGTCCCTTTAAGACTTTCAAAAAGCCCCCGCTTTTCTTTGTCACAGGGGCATCACCTTCAGCACCCGCTCTGAGGTCTTACCCCCTGTTCTCCCAGTATCCAGGGCCCCCTGGGCATATACTGTGTCTGCGCTCTGGCCCGGATGGCTGGGGCTGGGTGTTCGGCAGTCCTGGGCTCCGTCTCCCTCCCGCTCTGCCTATTGTTCTCCCGCCGGGAGCTGGGGGGAGGGGCGCTCGGGTCCCGCCGGGCCGGGGCTTGTATCTTACCCCTTTCACCAGTCGCTGGGTTCTCGCTGGTGTAGCTGCAGTCTGGCCACTGTCCTGCGTCTTCTGGTCTCTCTTTTAGGGCTAGTTGTGTTTGTTGTATTTTCAAAAGTATATATGTTTTTGGGAGGAGATTCCCACTGTCCTACTCACGCCGCCATGTTGGCTCCGCCCTCCTCAAAGGTCTTAAATAAGGTCTTAAGTAACATAGAAGGCTTTTTGTTTTTTCACAGGTATATTAATTGAATAGTAAGAGTTTATATAGAATTTATTTCAGTCTCCTCATTTTAGAAGTGATAAGTTAGGAGACTTTCCTGTGGTCACATATTCTTGGAAGAATTATAATTGAAGCTCTGTTCCAGGGAACTAACTTCCAGAGCAGAGAGATTGGTAAAAGTGTAGAATATGGGGCAGCTTTGAAAATATGTTAGAAAAGGAATACAAACTAATGATTTGAGTTTTTACTGCAATGTAGTATTAACTTAGGGAGGAGTAAAAGATATGTCAGTGTATTTTATGTAGTTAGAAGTTTAAATAACAAGCATTATAATTGGTTCAGTTGACTTCACTAAAAATGAGACAGGCTTAAAAATTTTTCTTTAGTTTAAAAAACTTCTGAAATTTAAAAAAATTTAAAACATTTAAAAATTAAAAAGTATGCTTTGGGCATGGAAAGAACTGGCTAGAGCTTTATTTTCCCTTATGAGTTTAATGAAATCAATTTTGGAGTTTTTCATTTTAATTGGTAAATTTAAGGAGGTCATGATAACTAACATTTAATGTACTGCTTATTGTTCCTGAGTACTAGTCTATACTTAACATTTATTAACTCATTTAACCCTCACAGCTACTCTAGGAGGTAGGTTATTTCTTTCATTTTAAAGATTTGGAAAATGAGGCGACCCAAATTCATAGTTGGTAAATAATTGTTGCCAGGATTCCTATCTAAGTAGTGTCATTCTAGAACCAGGTTCTGAAGCTTCTCATTTATGGCAGTCACTTTTAAAATTTGGTAATGTGATATAAAGGAACTGCTATCAGAACCACCAGGAATTCTGTAGTGTATCTTCTTATGTAAGGAAGCAGATTTGATAAGGCCATATTTTAATATGAATCAGGTTATGAAGGAAACAGTTATCTATGATATAATTCATTACTTTCTCGCATTTCATTTTCTTAGGAATGTCTGTGTTAAAGTTGATTAAACACTGCCATGTGGTATCTGAAAGGAAAAGAAATCTTACTGATTTAATTTAACAAATTAAACCTATTGTCTTATTTTCTTGCATTTGAAGGTCATTAATAGGTGGGAATCTTCCTGTTGTCAGAAACATATGGGTACATTTTGAGTTGTTGGGCATGTTCTTAATGGTCTTCCTACTATGTTTATCTCTTTTGCTGATGAGCTTATTGCATCAGAGTTAGACAAATCTTTAAGTACTGATACAGAAAGCCTTCCAGGACGTAAAGATTTATCTAAGTTTTAGAAGTGTATGTGTAGTATGTACTTACATACTATGTATAGTGGGAATCTTTTTATTTTTTAAAGCAGCGTAGGTGATTGTGATGATGAGCCGGGTTTAAGACTCCTGCCCTAGTAGGCAACACTTCTTTTCAGTGAAATTCCAGGTCTAAGATAATTTTATGTATGTAGCCAGAAAATGATGTTATACTAATTATTCTTAGCAACTTTTGCTTTTCCTTTTTTCTTTTCTTATTTCTCTACAATAGTTTATGCCAAAGTGGCTTCATTCATACGGATGAACCAAGGATTGGGATAGCGCTGTACAATTAGAATCAGACAGCAGATTGCCCAGCAGGATGCTGTCAACTACCCCAACAGAGGGCCTGAAGGACCCTGAAATTGCAGAACTCTTCTTCAAAGAAGATCCAGAGAAGCTCTTCACAGATCTCAGAGAAGTTGGCCATGGAAGCTTTGGAGCAGTGTACTCTGTAAGTGTTAAAGGCTTAATGTCAGTGACCAGGGTTTATTTAATATCAGTCCTGGAAGAGTAAAAATCAGTAATACAAAGAGATATAGGCAATAGTCTATTTAATAGTCACTTGCATTAGGCGTATATGAAAAGATCATTTTATTTATGGAGCTTCTTAGATTATTGAAAAAATGGGAAAGATATTCTGCTTTAATTTCCATGTTGTTTACACTACTTTAGCAGTTTTATGACATACATTACAATTGAATCAAATATTGCAAAACACTGACTTACGTAAAGTCCCGTACACACATTTCATTATTATTCATTCATTATTTCTTCCTATTAAGATTGCTTTTTTTTCCTCAGCAATAAGTTTTGTATAGATGTTTAATATTTTGGTAGTATTACAGATTTAGCTTTTTTAGTTTTAATGGGTACCTTAAGAATAAAACAACAATTTGAAATATTATTTCCTTAGAGAAAATGTGTTCCAAATTTGTAACAATTTGAACTTTTCATTTATTTCCCATTTGTAAATTAGAGGTAAAAATAAGGTAGTAGAAATTCCCTCTGTAATTTTCCTACCCAAGGACAGCTGCTATTAAAATTTATATAAACATCCTTCAGAAAATTTATGTGTACACATGCTTTATGTGTGTGTGTGTGATGTAGGTTATGTTTGTTTGATTTCTGAGTTGGACACAGAATAAGGGAAGAGACACTCAGAAAACAGGTATTTCATAAACCTTTTTTCTGTGTTATAGTTTTGTCTGAATGTACACTTCTCCCGTTGTTCTCCTTAATACTAATGTGGAGAAATATAGAATAATAAAGGAAAAAAATATGCAGACTCTTAGAAATGGGCCCAATAAGAGAACCCTGTTGAAAAAATCCCTGTCATGTAGTCCTTCAATATGTGTCAGTAGTGTTTTTTAATTGACTTACTTTATTAAGTATAATTTGTATACAGTAAATACAGATATATTAAATGTATAGGTCGATGAAATTAGACAAGTTATATGCCATACAACAACTATTCAAGATACAGAATGGTGATAGTGTGGGGACTAGAAAGAAGTACATAGAGGACAGAATGATAACTTGTTTTGCCTCTTTTGATAATAAATATTCTATATAGTAAAAAGTTAAAATTAAGTCATCATTATGGGGGGAGTCATGAAAAGGCAAGCAGGAACAATGAATCTAACTGTATTTGGGCTATAACCACATTGGAGTAAAAACCAAAACTAATATGAGTAACTTTCATACACAGTATTTTAACTTTATACCCTTTGTCTCCTTGGGAAGAGGAAACTGCAGGAAAATCTTGAACTCTTCTCAGTAAATTTGTTTCATATTGGTATGGGTGTGACAGTTCTGAAACTGTGTGTTTCAAGATTGAGCAGTGAGTAATTTTGATGTCACGTGGAGTCAGATCCTAACTGAAAGAATGATAGAAATAGGAAATTGGCAAAAGTAAGGAAGAACCATGTGGGACTAGATAGGTATTGGATAGGAATTTGTGGCATTAATATGAACTAATTGTATGACATATATATTTCCCAGCTCTCTCTTCTGTAAGATTCTAGTTGCATTGATATCCCAGTAGCAACAAACACACTTAGCACTCAGATCTTGAATTCCTCACTACATGGATCAAGAGCTCTTGGAGTAATGGTTCATTCTATTGTGGGGACAGGGATCATTAAAGATAAGCTCTAGAATATCTTGTACCAGAAGGTTAAAAAGTGCTTTAAAAAAAAAGGGCCCTTTCAAGAGGATGCTAGAACCAGCTTGAAGGTCCTCCCACTGGCCAGATCTAGAACAATTTGAGCATCAACATAAACATCTATTGATTATAACCCATTGAATAAAATAGGAATTCCTAATTTCCATGAGAGATGAAGGATGGATAGATAGTTGGAAAGGGAGGGCTTTTCTTTATAATAGAATGCTGACTGATACATGTGAAGGGAATGGTAGAGTTGGGAAAAACCAGCATTTTGAAGATTGCAGCAATCATTGCAAAGATTGTTTTGGGTAGAATCTTCAGTGGTTGCTAAACCTAGGGGGAAAGTTTGATGAGCAGGATATTTATATAGTTTAAAAGTATCTCTCCACGGATTGCTTGTTAGATACAAAGTAGGAAACAGGGGTTGTAAGTATATACATTGGAAAGAAACAGTCAAATACCTTGAGTGGGTGATGAAAATTAGTAACCAGTGATGAACAGACATTGTATGCATCCAGATATGATACCCTGAAAAGGACACAATATAACTCATGTAGTATTTCAACCAGAGATGTGTAACCAGAATCCAATCTTGAAGAAGCTTCAGACAAACACAAATTTAATAAGGTAAGTACTGCTATGTAGTCTCAACAACTGCAAGTGTTATAAAAGATAAGGAAGGGTTGAGCAAATTGTTCCAGATTAGAGGAGATGAATAAAACATGATGAGTAAGCACACCCTGTAATCCTGAAGGGAGAGAGAAACATGACTGTGGACATTAAATATTTTTCTGCGGGTTTTTTGGGTGCGTGTGATAGGCAAACGTAATCTCATCTTAATCTGATTTAATTTTAATGTAATCATCATTACTAATGAGTTTGGATTTTAATAAATGACAGTGATTTTAACTTAGTGTTTTAAAGTAATACTAGATTTGCAGATTTTGCAATAATAGTAGAGTTTTATCCTATAAGCTTCACCCAAATGCTTTAAAGCTTACAAGTTTCATAACCACAGCACCTTTATCAAAACTAAGAAATCAACATTGATACGCTGATACTATTAACTAAACTACATACTTTCTTCAGATTTTCCCAGTCTTTATGCTCTTTTCTGTTCTGGAATCTACTCCAGGATACTACACTGCATTCAGTATACCCACTTTTGAACTTTATCTTGTGCTAATTAGAAAGGTAGCTCTTTAGCAAAACAATGAAATTGGACCCTTACCTCTTACCATATATGAACATTAAAATGTATCAAAGACCTAAATATAACAGTTACAACTATAAAACTCTTAGGGTAAAACTGCATGACCTTGGTTTTTTCAAAGGATTCTTAGTATGAACAAAAGAAAAACATAGGTATTGGATTTGATCAAAATGTAAAACTTCTATGCTTCAAAACAGTGCAAAGACAACCAACAGAATAGGAGAAATTATTTGAAATCATATGTCTGCTAAGGGACTTGTGTCTAGAATACATAAAGAACTCTTACAACTCAATAATGAAAAGGCAACCCAATTTTTAAATGTGCAAAGGATCTGAATTGACATTTCTCCAAAGACGTACAAATGGCCAAAAGGCACATGAAAAGATGCTCAACATTCAATTGTCACAAGTCTAGAAAAATTATACTAAGTGAAAGAAGCCAGTCACAAAAGACTGTGTATTATATGGTCCCAAAGTGTACAGAATGGGCAAATCTCCAGAGACACAGAAACTAGGTTAGTTGTTCCTTAGGGCTGAAGGGGTGAGGAAAAGGGATAGGAGAGTGATAGCTAAAGGGTGTGGGGTTTTGTTTCTTTCTTTTTTAATTGGGAAAAAATTTGAGGTAAGATACACACAATATAAAATTTACCATTTCAATCATTTTTAAATGAAACAATTTGGAGTTTCTTTTTGAGGTAATGAACATTCTAAAATTGTAGTTATCAGTAAATTGCATGTATCTGTCATATCAATCAGTATTGCCCTGTATCTGTCAGTGTACTAAAAGCTATTGAATTACACACATTCAAATGGGTGAAATGTGTGGTATGTAAATTGTATCTCATTAAAACTGTTAGAAAAGAATATAGCTGGTTAGACCTATTGACTAAAATCAAGGGGCTCACAAATAGATGAGTAGAGAACATTTTGGAAAAATAAATTCATATTCAAGATTTTATGCGGATAGATCCACCTCAGCCATTATGGTAAGTAGTGCACGTTTTCATTAACCAGTCTGCCAGTAATTGAAATTGGAATGTCATTAGTTGTTTCCAGGACCCACTTAAAAGAATATATATATATTTTAAGGAATTCTGTTTAGGTGTAATTGACATATGTGCTTGTCTAATTTTTTAACAGTTTTTTTGAGATTTAAATTCCATACTCTAAGTCCACCAATTTTAAGTGTGCATTGCATAGATTTTTAGTAAGTTAGAATTTTGTAGCTATCATCATAATCTAATTTTAAATTTAAAACATTTTATCTTTGGGAATTCATTAAAGACTGAATTGAAGATGAATTCTTCCACAGATGACTAGAGATTATTAACCCTTTTTACTGAACTCATTTGAAATATTTTGCAGCTATCCTCTTGTGCCTTCTTCATATATAATCTTTTTTTTTAAACACGTAATGAGAATTTGGCTCTTGGTTTCTAAAGAGATAACTTTCATGTTTCTGTTATGCTTTTATTTTTTTATCAAAATTTCCAGAACAGTGGTAAATACTAATTGTGGTAGCATTTTAGCTGTCTTGCCTTAATTCTAGTTAAAAGTTTATCATGTTGAGGAATTACCTTTCCCGTGTGGGTTTTCTAAGAGTTTGGTCTTCCCTGCATTGAATTCATTTGGAGTTGGGCCTTTTCTGCATTTTCAGCATTTATTGAGCATTTACATTTATAAGTATATATTTTTCCCCTTTGATTTGTAAAAAATGTGGCAGATTCTGAAATGTTTTCCTGTATCAAAATTTTGCATTTCTGTGGTAATGTATTTTATCCAAATGAAATATTGTTTTCATGCCCTGTAATATTTAATTTTAAAATTTTATTTTGAGTTCCCTGGTCTAAATTTATAAGTCAAATTGGTACCTAAGTTTCTATTTTGTGCTGCTGGTGAGGGTTTAGTTGCTGGGTTAGACTGCCTCCATAAAATTAATGGGATAGCTTTCCTTTTTTCTCCCCTTTTATCCTGGGAAGTTCCCTGGTGAAACTTTTCCACTCACAACTATTTAAAGACGATTAGTATTCTTTTCTGTCTGTCACCACTGTTTTACTCAAATTTTCTTCTCTAGATCAATTTTAGTAGTTCTTTCCTAGAGAATTGTCCATTTCGTTGAAATTTTGAAGTTTACAGGCCTAGCATAGACTTGTATGTACTAGTCATTTTTTTGTTTACAGTACTACTCAAATTTCTATATTTTCCCTCTCAACTAGCTCATTCAAAGATGAACATTCATTATTTTTATTTCTAAAGTACCAGCTCCTTGATAATTTGAAGTTTTTTGCTATCTATTTAGTTATTTTTTTAATGTTCTTTAAAAGCAGTTTTGATATCTTTTTTGACATGGTAGTTTATAAATGCTTTTATTCTCAGAGAAATGATTTCCCAGATTTAATCTGATAATTTTTACAATGCTCTTCTGTCTTTTTTAGGCACGAGATGTGCGCACCAATGAAGTGGTGGCTATCAAGAAATTATTTTATACTGGAATGCGGTCTACGAAGGTAGGTGAAATATATATGTTTGTATCGGCATGTTAAAGAAAGCCATACCATTTTAAATTGGGGATAGGTGGGAATTTTTTCAAAAAATGTTGAAAAATATACAAATATTAAGTGTATATCTCAGTGAATTTTCTTCCACAGACTCAGTGTGCCCATTTAAATTGTACCTAGAGCCGTAAACAACATTCCTGACATACCAGAAACCTCCCTACTGTGTCCCTTACTTTTAATTTTACTTTTAGATATGTGCTGCTGACACGAGTTTCATTTTTAAAATTGTTCTTTAGCAGTTTATTCTATAATAGAGGGATTATCATGTCTAAGAAAGTAACTAGAATAAGGTACATTTGACAGTAAGTATACTGGATATAAATTTTTAATGGTAGAGAAATTATCTAATGGCTGTTTCAAATAATCAGCAGGCAGCATATATCTAGTCTGAAAAATAAGGCAGTGGGTAATAATCTGAAAAATAAAATTATTGATACTGTATTGCATGTACTTTTGTTCTTCAGTATTCTGATTAGTTCTTAATTGCATAAGTTTATAAAATGTCTACTTCCTAAGTGTTACCTGTTTCTTTAATTCTTCAAAAATTTAATTATTTTTAATTGTGGTAAAGTACACAAAACAAATTTACCATCTTAATCACTTTAAGTGTAAGTTCAGTGGCGTTAAGGACATTCACATTGCTGTGCAACCAACACCACCATCCATCTGCAGAACTCTTTCACTTTGCAAAAGTGACATTCTACCCCCATCAAACAATAACTCCTCATTCCCTCTCCCCGCAGCCCCTGGAAATCACCTTTCTACTTTCTGTCTCTGAATTTGACTCCTTTAGCTATCTCATGTAATTGAAATTATGCACTATTTGTCCTTTTGTGACGGCTTGTTTCACTTACTATAGTGCACTCAAAGTTCATCCATGTTGTTGTGTGTGCTTCTGACTGTGTGTGTGTGTCTGTGTAAAAACACCACATTTTGCCCATCCCTCATCTGTAAATGGACACTTCGTTGCTTCTACCCCTTGGTCATTGTGAATAATGCTGCTGTGAGCATAGGTACACAGATATTTCTTTTGAGTCCCTGCTTTTAATACTTCAGGGTATAGGCCCAGAGGTAGAATTGCTGGATCAGTCTTTAATTTTTAAAGGTTTTGGTTTTGTATATTTCTGGAATCCCTAGTTTATGGTAAATCTTGTTTTTTGTGATAATCACACTTATGGGTATGATAACACTGTTGTGATTGATCACTGTTCCATTATGTTGATACCTAAAAAAACTCTTAATAATTTCTAAAACCCCTTTAAAAGCTCCATTTTTTACAAGTTTACTGTAATTTTATTTGCCATTCCATAGTATAATTTTACAACTAGCTTTCCTAGCCAACTTGTGTTCGAGTCTGTTTAATTAGTCATGCCTAGAACAAAAAGTTTCACCTAGGGCAGCATCTTCTCCGTCTAATATTGTATCCTTCCTGGAAGTGTTTTTTACATTTAAGAACACAGGTTTTAGCTTTGTTTTGTTTTGTTTTGAGAGTTTGCCTCCCAGAGCATTCAAATTTGAAATGTAAAGCCCATAAAACACTTTCTAAACCTAGCATCTTCCAGCTTACACATTTTACACTGTGAATATCTTCTGCTCTATTTTGTTGAGGGCTTATGAAATAATATAGGAGATATAGGATCTTAAATTCTAGTACAAAACATTTCTTAAAGTTCTGTATTCTAGTTCCCCTACCTTTAGAAATAGGATACAAGTGAGTGGTAAAGCTTGGAAAAGCTGAAACAAGAACAAAATACAATTTCCAAGTTCCCATCCCACATCTACTAAGCTTCTAGAGTCTCTGGGTATGGGCCCAAGTACCTGTATTTTCAGGGTTCCCTGATTGCTTCTTAGAAGTAACTATAGTTAGAATATAGCCTAAGTTTCTGAAGTTGTCATGGAGTAGCTTTAATTGCTGAAGGTTCATCTGTTATTTACTAGTAGGCATCAATGGGAAGGCTCTTCCTAAAATCCTGTAGGAAAATGTTTTCATGCTGCTTGGTTTTTCTGTGAACTTCCCTCTGTTATAACCTAAGTGTTCACTAGCATTTTAGAATATGTGCAAGGAATTTAGGTAATTAATTGATTTGAGTTTAAACAGCAGAAAAAACTTAACATTTGGTAGACATTATAAGCCAAAAACACAACAGCTGAACTTTAATGTATGTAAAATATGCAACAATAAAGTTGCACAAAAGAAGGGAGAGGTTGAACTTTTGAAGAAAAACCACTAAATATAGTATATAGTTTTCAACAGGCTTGGTGTGCGGTTGTAAAATTTTAATAAGACTCATTGATAATAAATTTTATGAAAATAAAAATATGTCCTACCTGGAATGAATTTTATGTAATTCAGTTGTAAACTATATGGACGTAAGTTCTTTAAAATGTATTAGTTTGACATTTAAATATTACAAATGAAACAAAGTTGTATGTTCTTATTAACATTTTAATCTAATAATTACTTTTTTCACTTGTATAGCTTTCTAAGGAAAAGCAACTGTTCCTAATTATTTCCTTTATTCTTTTTTTCTCCCTACAGAAATGGCAGGACATTATTAAGGAAGTCAGGTTTCTACAAATATTAAAACATCCCAACATTATAGAAAACAAAGGCTGCTATTTAAGTGAGCACACAGCATGGGTAGGTATCTGCTCTCTCCTTGCTGTAATTTTAGTAGGTTTAGTTTATTAGTAATTTAAAAAGTCTCAAAATAGTTGTGTAAAGCCATGCACAAACACCTTGAAATGTCAGTTCATACCAAGAAAGGAGGAGCAGCTTTTCCTGGAACTCTTGGGCAGTAGGAGATAATAGAACTTTTCCCAGTTTACTTCAGAGATTCACCTGATCATTTCGTGCATGGGAAAATGTTCTGATGTATGTTAGCGGTATCATTCTTCAAATGCTTTATCAAACATTTGTTGAGAACAATCCTATCACTCAAGGATGAAAATCAGCATATATTTTTGACATAAATGTATTGTAAACTATTTAACCACAAGGATCTTGTGTGGAACGTCGGTGGTGAATCCTGAAGAAATCTGAACTGATTGTGATTCTTTGGCTGAATGATACTAAAGGTAGAAAATTGAGACATTTTATAGCAGAAAATGGAAATTAATTTTGCCCCATTGTTAAATCTAAGATAAGGTAGTAATCTTACAACAGTAGAGGCATAGTAATTGTGTCTTTTAAGAGGAAGGCTAAATTTTCTTTCAACCAGAATGACCTTTTATTTTTAATAAGCTATAGCTGATTATCATTTTAATATACTGAACTTAGATTTAGATTTGTAACATTTGGTTTAATTTATTGGTGATGGTACTCCTAAATTTGAGGCAGTGGTTAAAGAAAAAACAGTGGCCGACAAGGTAGACTGCCTCTCTGTCTTCCAGGTTTCTCCATCTGTAAAACAAGGATGATAATAGGGTCTACTTCCAAATGTGGTTATGAGGATTAAATTAGTTAATATATATAAAATACCTTGCACATAAGAGGTGCTCTGTGTTGGCTTTATAGGAAAGATTTAAACTGTAACCTTAATTTTGTATATATAGTACCAAAGGATAATTTTCTGCTTCCTAACAATACCAGTATTGCTACTATAGGTTAATATTAATAGAATATGTATATTCCTTTATAGCTTTAGTTAGTAATTATATGAAACACACATGTACAAGCAGTTCAATGTGGGCATTATAAAAGATTAATGTAGCATTGGCTTCACTTCATGTATGCATTTAACAAGTTCACAAAATGTGTGATTAAAGGTAATTGATAACTAGAGTTTGTTTCACTTCAAAGTATCTTCTCGATCTCCTTGGTGAATTTGTTTTATCTCATACAGAATCTTCTAGTTTTAATAGTGTATTTTAATGTTTTATCACTTTTTCCCATGTAGCTTGTAATGGAATACTGTATAGGATCTGTTTCAGATTTTCTGAAAGGTAAGTTTCCTTTAATTAAGAAAATAAAAGTATTAGTATAATAGAATGAGAATTTGTTCAGTAAGAGATTTTTAAAATAATGTTAAAACTCTTCTGGAAGAGTGAAAACCTTTGCCTTTTCTAGAGTCTCAGCGTGGTGTGAACTGTCCTCATTAAATATTATGTTTTAGCATACAGATGAGTTTTCTTTCATTATGATTAAATAGGCATTTTTCTGCATTCTTTATCATTAAACTTGATTTGTTCCTTCTGTTCAGAATGAAGATATGTAGGAATATAAAAAGGGAAAGCTTCTCTTTCATTGCTTTTATAATCACAAAATAATTGTTAAATGTTGTTTGTTAACTTTGAGGAAAATTGCCTGTGAACTATAACAAATAGGCACAACTGCACACTTGTTATAAAGTTAAATTGCCTTGTTTTATTATCTTGGAAAGCAAAAAGTTCCTTCTTGCTAAATGTTAGTTTTTAAAAATTTCCCCATATATTAGATATGTGTATATATTTTGTTAAATATAAATGTTCTATAGAATAATCATTTTCAAATGAATTCTTATTTTAAGTTCACAAAAAGCCATTACAAGAAATGGAAATAGCAGCAATTACACATGGTGCTCTCCAGGGATTAGCCTACTTACATTCTCATGCCATGATCCATAGGTAAGTAGTTTAAAAATTACCATATATCAATAAGCAAATGGCTTATTGAATTTATCAGACCTAGAATTTATTAATCCTGAAAGCTTTATTTGTTTTAGGTAAATAAAAGTATTCTGGAGTTTTACAAACTCATATTTTTTTTAGGTTATCCATGTCCTAAAAAGAATATACTAATTTATTTGATCTCTTTGTTGAGGATAATTTTTATCTTTTTCTACACATGCTGCCAGGCTGTCTGAAGTATGTGCACTTTATAGATTTGTGATAGAAATTTAATTACAGAATAATTTAATTTGTGAAGTGGAAAAGACGATTGGGATGATGTATTCTTTTTTCATTTTACAGATGAAGAAATTGATGGCCCAATTGGTGACTAACTTCCCAAAGCTTACAAGCAAGATAGATTAGACTAGAACTAACCTAGATCTTTTGTCCTCCTGGTGACTCATAATGCCAGATTTGATTCCATGACAGAGACAAGTAAAAGTTACTTAAGACTCTATGCTTTTGAGATAATCCTTGATAATCCTTGATAGTGAATAGTAACTTAAAGATTAAACCATCATAAACAACATTTTTAGCATTGGTATTGGTTTTCCCTGTTTTTAGAAGAAAGCTAGCATTTTTAAAATTATCTATGTGAACCAGACAATACATAGTAAACTTATATAGTAGAGTCGTCGCAAAGTAATGGGTTATCAGTTTTGTAGATGAGAATACTAAGGTCCAAGAGAAATCCACATGCATAGTAAATAAGAGAACCGAAAGAGTTGGAAGTAAAACCTAAGGTCTTCTCAACTTCAAAGAACCTATCCATTTGTTAACAAAATGAAATGGAAGAAAATAGATTGACTTACTATTATATCCATTATAATACTATGTAGTATGAATTGACAAGTGCTTAGAAATTTATTTATTTTTGAATGTATGGTACCCATTGGCATACAAACACATTATAATTTTCTTAGTTCACTTGTACATTGTTGATTTAGAAAACAGCTTAAAAGTAAATTTGGGATCATTGATATTACCTTATCCATGTGTTTCAGTTTTCATTTCATATTTAGGTAGGAGAACTATGCTAAAGTTTGGAATGATATGAGTAATTTAAAAAAAACAAATTTAGAGCATGAGGTTCTTTTTTTTTCCATTTTAATGTTAAGGGCATACTCTGAAATCTTACAGTTACGTAAGAATGTTCAGCTGAATTTTTAAAACCATTATTTGTACCAATAAACAGGAACTCAAATATAGAGTATGTGCTATTAATTACCTAATTTTTTCTTCTGTTTCTACTGCTATTTTATCTTCTCTTTTAGAAAATTGTTACTATATACTTACAGGAATTCTGTGTATTTCACTTCTTAATTTGGATCTTAATTCTCATTATCTCAACTGAGAGAGATTATCGAAGGCCTTAATTATTCTGATTTCTCCGTTCTATAAAATTTTATATGATTTTTATCATTTTCAGTATAATCTTATGAAGGAAAGACAAATAATTTTCTGTGTTCTCTAAACCCAGAGATATCAAAGCAGCAAATATCCTTCTGACAGAACAAGGCCAGGTGAAACTTGCTGACTTTGGATTGGCTTCCATGGTCTCTCCTGCCAGTTCTTTTGCGGGAACGCCGTATTGGTAAGAATAGTCCTGTCTGGTATTGATCCTCGTATCTGAAATAGGCAGTGTGTGGTTGTACTTTTTTCAGATGCTTTATCTTCTTTCTTGGAAATACAGTGCTGCTTTAGACATTACTCTAAGCACTATACTTAGTTTCAGATATAGATTTGGAGTGCTGCCCTTGTATCTCCTATTGTTTCATTTGTGCCCCCAATATTTCTTTCCTGTTATCATCTACGTCATGTATTGGGTATAGGAGTGAAAACATTTAAATATTTAATAAGGGAGAAGAGAGAAGTGCTAAGTGGAAATTTTCTTTAGATTTATCTTTACTGTGTGTCAGTATCTCTGAATAAAAGTATCTGAAGACTGGTAGCTAACTACGAATTTTTAAAAAATTTTTTATTATGCAGAATTTCAAGTATACAGGGAAATAGGCAAAAATATAAGGAAGGCTCACACAGCGGTCAGCTCAGCCTAACAGCACTACCCCAGGGCCCAGCTGCCCTGTGTACTTGCTCCTCTTGACCTCCCTCCACCTCCAGTTATTTGAAGCGAGTTCTAGACATCATCTAATTTTATTCATAAATAATTCCATATTAATGTCAGCAAGTCTGAAGGGAATAATTTTCCACATCTTCAACTTCCAAAGGTGTTTTCTCTCTGTATATGCTGAGAGGTGTCTTAGGTCTACTGCATCTTCTTCTCCACTTACCTTTCAAATCTCCCAACTCCCATTTTGTTAAAGAAAGGCTTCTCACCCATCCTGAATAGTAGAATGATGCATTGTTCTGAGGATTAAAGCCTCAAACCATCACCAGAGGGACAACTTGAGAATACATAACATCTAGAATATATAGCATCAGAAATATTGAAGAGTTAGGACACAAAGTTTTGGCAAGGGCCTTCTGCCTTCACAGTCATCTCTCTTCACTTCCTTTTACTCCTTGCTCTTTCTTTTCCCCAATTATCTTCCCTCCCATCTTCTTTTCTAGTGGATCATAAATTACCTCATTTATAACTGGGATAATTGCCATGAGGACACATTAACATGTTATTTACATTGAACAATGAAGTTTGGCATTTCCTGATAGAAAATAATTCTGATTTGAATGGTTGATATGACTGTGCAGACTGGGTTTGCTAATTAGGTTATTATACAGCAGTGTTTTTAATGAATTGAATGAGCTAGGTCCTCAGCTCCAAGTTGTAAATATCTGTAAAGCACATATACAAAACAATGTATATACATATGTGCGTATTATATCCTTTGCAACTAAGTTTATAAAATTTTGATACCAACTCAAAAATGTACAAGCAGATACATTTTTAAAATAAATTCATTGGAAGTAAGAAAATAAAACGTTTGAAGGCTACTGTTCTGTATGACCAAAACTTTCTTATGTTGAACCCTAGTTTAGATAGAATCCTCTTCCCCTGAATAAAAAAAGGATTCTTTGGAGAAATAATTCTTCTTAATGGTCCCCCTTTACAAATCAGTGATCAATATTTTATACTAGAAAGGAGCTAGAAAGTTGTGCATTAAAAACAAAACTAGTTTTTTAACTTTGTTGAACTTACTGACTCCCCAAGCTTACTTCAACATCTTAACACATTAGAAGCCCTCTATTATTGGCAATTGGAAGTTACATATGTATTAATTTGTATATAGTATATTAGGAACACAGCACTGTGTACATATTTACATGTTTTTACACAGAGGAACACACATACACCTGATGACAATCTTACTAAGCAGTCAGAAACTGTTCTAAATGTCTGTCTGTGCTTAATAACAAGTACAAAGGAAGTACAAGGTGAAGCATACCAGTGAGAACATTAGAGTCTAGCTGAAGATGTGAATTAGCATTTCATTTTATAACCAAGACGCTTATGAAGTTAATAATTGTATGACTTATTTAGTTATGAGTGGCTGTCCTAGCCACTTTTATCACAGAACACTACTCCTATTTGCAAAAAAGACTGATAAACTGCTTATTCGTTGTTGCTTATTGTAGCAGATATTTTCTCAGCTAAATGTAGTGAGCTTGTTTACTTCAAGGAAACGAGTGCCAGTGATAAAATGCCCTCTTTCAAGCAAAACTAAGACTTTTGTAATAAGATACTAAAACGAAAATGTTTGAGAATCACTAGCATAAAGCATATACAGTATTAGAATCTGCAAACTTGAATTGACGCAGAATACAACCCTGCTCTGGGGAATCTTTCCTCCAGGACGCTGTTACATGATCATGACAAATGGTGAGAATAAGTCTAGCACTGTATATGCAATGGTAAATATTTACCTCACAACCTGTAATGCATTTATTTCCCTTTACAAGAATTCTTATGTCCAGTTATGTCATCTGGAATTCACACAGGTATTCTCCATGTAGACCGTCATTACGTTTTTAAAGAATAGTATACTTTTCTTTCCTTATTTAACTTTAAGTGACATTATATGTTTTAGGATGGCCCCAGAAGTAATTTTAGCCAAGGTTGAAGAACAACAATATGGTACTGAAGTAGATGTATGGTCTCTTGGTATAACATGTATTGAACTAGGTAAGCATTGCTCTTTATTACTGTGTAGTAAGTTTTGATCAATGTTTTACCTCAATTTCTGTACAAAATTACAGATTTTTATTTTTATGTCAGTGTTTAAGGGGAGCAATACATCTATTAAAGTCACTTTGGTTATTTGGCAATTTATATATACAAATATTAGCTTAGGTGTATTAGATTTGCTGTATTAAATTAGGTCTAAAATAGTTTATAATGTGGTATTAATTTTGAGGTATCTGTGTCTAACATTTAATGAGTATTTGTTAAACACCGAGAATATGTCTATGGTTATAGATTTACCATGTATGAAGGGTCTCTAAAGCATTCATGAATTACTTACTGCTACTTAAGATACTTAATACTTTGTGTTAGGGATAAGGATTAGATTATCAGGCTGCATACCTTATTGTACAGTTTGGTTTTATGCACATATTTTATTCTGTTGCCTTAAGTGGAACTATGCTTAAGACAGTGGACCATCAAAACATTGCTAATACTCCCCTCGTAAGGGAGCCACGGTGGGTAATTGAACTGTCACTATAATTGAAGCTGATGGCCATCTTCTTGCTCTTGATTCCCTGCACCAGTCCACAGTGCCTTCCCATTTTTTAAAGCTTTATTTAATAGTAGGAAATACTGGGAATATTTAATTGAACCATTCTAGGAGCGACCAAAGATAAAAAATAACAAGTTAAAAGTAAAATCCATGTGTCATTTGGATAAGTCATCAACCTGGGTTTGTCAGTTGTAAAGAAAAAGCAGAAAGGGAAATTGAGGTAAAATAAAAGTAAAAACTTGCTTATCATTAGACAATAAGTACTATAATTTCCATTATAACCAGGCTGTTTCTTTCTTGCAATCTAATATTTTTCCAAAATAATATAACCTTTAGATTTTTTCACTTTTGTTAGGATTCCTACATTAATCATTCCCTTCAAGCTCTGTATCATCATATATATTTTAAAGCTTGACATCAGCAAAGAGAGATTTGGAGATTACCATGTCATCCCCTTCTGATATTTTGGTCTCAATTTGAGGTTTTCAAAGTGTTACTTCCATTTGAAAATGTCTCTAGGTATCTTAAACTCTTGTTCTTTTACTCCTGATTCTTCTTCCTAGCAGTACATCCTAATTAATTTCTTAGGAAACTTGGGTGTAAATGTACAGAAGCTGGTTAATATACTCTGGCTATGCGGTATTTTTATGGGGTATGTGGTTGATGCATATATGTGCCCCTTTGGATAGTGAAATTGCATTAATGATCCTTTTAGATATCATTGATATATTTTGATATTCATTTGATTAGAAAGTATTCCTTGGCCAGTTATACTGCTCAGAAAGAAATGTATAAACCCAGGAGTTTCTGTGGGATGGATTCTTATTTTTCCATGTTTTCTAGTTTCTTAGTATAGTTCATAAAATAGACTTCCTTCACAATGAGAGTTTTTACACTTAGAATAAAGCAACTTCGGATGTGGCCGCCTTTAGATCATTCTTAAGGAGTGAGACATTTCGAAGAAACTCTTTAAGTTTTAGGCATGCATGTGGCATCTTCAAGTTTTAGAAACTTTCATGATCACTTTTTAAAGTTTTACTTACAGATGTTTTGAATTCTGAAATGTCATGAACCAGAACCTGACACTGGTCCCAGGGGAAAGATCTAGAGTAGCACAGGCCAATGAAACGTTCTGTAGTGATAGAGAGATTCTGTATTTGCATGTCTTTCGAGCACTTGAAATGTGGCTAGTGCAACCGAGGAACTGAATTTTAAATTTTATTTCATTTAAATAAGTTTGCATTTATCGGGCATGGGGGGAACTCGATAATATGGGTGTAGTAACCACATTGTTTTTCATGTGAAACCTTCATAAGAGTGTATATCAATAATACCTTCATTTAAAAAATTGTATAAAAAAGTAAGTTTGCATTTACATAGTAACATATAGCTGCCCTTTTAGACAAAACAGCTGTAGAGGCCTGATTTTTTAATACAAATTAGATTTGCTGTCTTGGGAAATATATGTTATATGCTTTTCTACTTTAAAATAACTAAGGATAATGAATTAAAGCAAACTTTTCTTACAGACTAGGTAAGAGAGCAAAACTTAGACCAATTGTATCTTTGGTTTTGATAAATACAGTCCTAAATAAATATGACTTTCATATTTATTTATGAATTATGTATTCATATTTATTAATGAATTTAGAGGTTAAAATAACTTGAATTTTCTCATAGATGACTTTATATGTTTGTTCACAATTTGATGACAAAGATCCCAATTTTGTTGCTTTTCAGCCTATGCGCATGATTGCACAGTTGTGTTTATAAAAATAAAATGTGCCATTTTTTCCGATTATAAAAGTACATGTTGAGAGTAGGATTATAGGGAAATTTTATGAACAATTTTATGTAAGTTTAAAACTTAGAAAAAATGGACAATTTCCTTGAAGGATGCAGATGGTCAAAGCTCATTTTTGCTACAAAGGACATTATTGGGACATTTGATTGAAACTACAATGGAGTTTGAGGATTAGATAATAGTCATGTATTCATATCAATGGTCTGATTTAATGAATGTACTAGGTTCTCTTAGAATGTTCTTGCTTACTGGAAAAATACACTCTTTAGAGATGATGTGCATCAGCGCTGCAATTTCCTCTCTATTGGACTCCCTTGAATAAGTTCTCTGAACTCCACTTTCAACTTTTTTGTTAAGTTTGGGTTTATTTAAAAAAAAAAACTAACAGTACTTCCATTCTCCTGCATAACAGGCACATATTTTAACAGGAAGTTTTCTTTCTTTTATAGCGGAAATGGAGCCTCCTTTCTGGAGTAATAGTTCAGTAAATGTCTTCAGTCACATAATCAGAAGTGAATCCCCTACACTACAGTCTACTGAATGGTGAGTATGGCTGAGAGATGTATTGTTCACATGGTAAAATTTAAGTATTTTTCATGATGTTATCAAAATGATCTCATTTCAATGAGGTGAAGTGTATACAACCTGAAGAAATATTAAAATAGCTTTATTTTATCCATACATCATGTTTATCCTTTCTTATCTCTACTTTTCATAGCATATAAGTAACTCAGTTTAGAAAAAAAGATACATGATGCTACATGGGAGCAAAAAGTATGGCTTTTGTATAAAAATTAATATATTTTTTGTACCTTAGCAACACATACAACCCTAATTATATAATAAATAGCATGATTTAAAGATTCATATTTTATAACTGCAATATATAGATTGCCACAACCTGTAGAGGTATTTAATTGGGGAATGGTTTATAATTGATATGGTATAAAACATAGGTAAAAATGATTAGATAATTTATCAGAGTTACCAGATAGTTCATAATTTTGGGATCATTCTAATTGTCATTATTTATTATTCAGAATGTGCTTTGATGTTGCATCTCCTAGTGCTTCTTTGATAATACTGTTATTCATGTAAAGAAGTTTATTGAAAACAGATGGACGATTTTAGGAAATAAGGATTTTTATCAGTGATGGAAAATTTTAATGGGAAATTCTTCAGGTGTATCTAGCATTTGAAAAGTTCTAGGGGTCTACCTACCGTACTTAACAAATACTTTAAAATTCACAAGTAAGAGGCATAAATTAGCAAAAATTTATTTTTTACTATTACATAATTAAGCCAAGTTCACAGGTCTTTGCTCCTACTGTAGAGATGTTTTGAAGAAATCTTCACAAAGAGTTTATTACGGTATTTCTAAATAATAGATACACTAAACACAGGTTGTCTTTACACTGGTTGATACTTTGGGAATTCCAAAAAGAATTCTTGTATAAAAGAATTAAATCTTATTTGAATATTGATGACAAACATTCTTGTATAAAAGAATTAAAAATCTTATTTGACTATTGATGACAAATATTGATGGAATATTTCTTACCTACTGCCTTACTGAACTCTCATCATTAGCACTATATAATAGTATGTTACAGAATTCTAATTTTAAAAAATCTTACTGTTTTCTGGAACTTTTATCCATTTGCTCAAGGATGCTAAATACTTAGGTATAAAAAATGTTCCTTCCAAAACAAATAGCGTGAT
This sequence comes from Manis pentadactyla, assembly GCF_030020395.1. NCBI lineage: Eukaryota > Metazoa > Chordata > Mammalia > Pholidota > Manidae > Manis > Manis pentadactyla. The sequence goes on along the minus strand of NC_080022.1, from coordinate 155,051,412 downwards.
GTTCTGAAACATGCTATATGGAAGATGATCCAAGGGTCAAGCAAGAAAGAGACGTGGCTAGAGAAAAGAAGAAAAAAAAGCTAAGAAGAATATTATCTTAGATTTGAATGCAAAAAGGAAAATGACTGACTTCCCTAATTCACCTCAATGTAGAATGACTTGTGGTACTTAAGTATGTGAGAGCAGGATTTTAAAATAATGTGTGCAAATTTATCTTTGGGAAATGGTAAAGATTCATTAGTTACTTTGCATAACTTTTTATAGACTTACACGATGAACTATATAGTGTATTTTGCCTGCTTTTTTTTTATCATTCCTATTCTCCCTCCCACCCATAGGCACATGCCTTGATTTGTGGATATGTTTTTAAAGGAAATAGCAATATGTTCACTTGATACTTTCCTTTACAATAGGTCTTATCATTTTCGACACTTTGTAGATTCTTGCCTCCAGAAAGTCCCTCAAGATCGCCCTACATCACAGAAACTTTTAAAGGTCAGTTATACTCTGTTTTGTACACCTAAGAAATTGTTTTAAAGATTGTGTTTTATTCTTCTCTGATTCCGAATCAGTATTAAGCACGGTGTACCGGTTTTTGCTAAAATACTAATTTCATAATACTGTTCTTTCTTGGAAAACTTTGGTAGTTGCTAAGTTCTTTCATTTGTTTTTCAAAATTAACTGCTTCTACCATGTCTGAATAGAATATATTGCTAAATATTCAATTTAGTAGTATTAAATGGCTTAATTTTTATATGTGCAAGCATATACTCATGAGTTACAACTATAAATTTTAATTCATGTGGAACCATGGCATTTCAGAATTGGCAAAACATAGTTTAACTTTGGATTTAATTTTTGTATGTACCACACTTGATATATCCAACTGTTGTATATAAAATAATATGAGAGTAAGAGAAATGATGTGTAATACATTTACATAAATACTGTGGGAGAAAAGAGATTTCAAAAAAACTGCTAAAAATGGATATCACATTTTTGTTTCCTTTTGAGAAATACGTTTTTCTGACTTAGCAATGAAAATGATTTAAAAGTAATGTGAATTCTATTCATTTTTCAGTAGGTTTGGTTACCTAATTTAAATAAATTATTAGTATATGCTTTCTGTCCTCAAAAATAGGTATTCACAATAGCAACAAAAGGGTTAGTATAGCTATGAATTATGTTAGTGAAAAATAAGCAGGATGCATTTGTAGAAAACTGTTAAATAACTTAGAATTACAAGATATATTTATTTCATTTTGAGGTTGATATCTTATTAGCAATAATAGTATTATTCACTTTAATATAATTTTTAAAACATCTAGATAAGGCTCTAGTGAGTAGCAGTTGACTCTATCTCTTCATGACCCTAAGGAATTTTGTGGATTTTTCACTAGAAAATAAGAATTTCTGCATGAATGTTTTAGAATTTTAAAGAAGTTCAGTTTATTTTCACTAACACACAGTTCAAGATGCAAGGATATTGAAAGGATCATGTACATATTCAGTAGGGTCATTTGCAACTACAGTATGTAGAAGAGCAGTATAAAGTTTCAGTAACACTTAGGGAATTCTAGGCCATAAGCACACTTACAGTCTCAAACGAAAGCCCAAAAAATAGGTATTCACAGTAGAAACAAAAGGTTTAGTAGAGCTGTGAATTATGTTAGTGAAAAATAAGCAGGATCCATTTGTAGAAAACTGTTAAATAACTTAGAATTATAAGATATATTATCCTCGGATAAAAAAAGACCGAATATCATGAATAGTGGTACATACCAAAGCTAAGGCTCAGGAAAAGGAAGAATGTGACTGGCTTCTTACATTTGCCTAATGAAGGCAAAAGAAGCCCTTTTGGTAATAACCCACCCCTCCAGGAGCAGATACTTGGCCTTCGGTGATCGGATCCCAAACCTGCATATATGTTCATTTACCTGGTCCATTTTGTATATTGACCTTATTGGAAGTGATAGGAAGGATGGCCTGATCACATTTCTGTTGCAGTCTGTCATGAGGAAAAAAACTAAAATGGAAAAACGTGACTTACTGTACGAAGCTATTTATCTCAGAATGCAAAACTGAAAATAAATATCCAGAATTAGAAAAACGGTTATGTAATTTTGGCATGAACATTGATGAAGTAGTCTGTAGGCATTATGTTTATGATTTGAAACAGCATAATACAGCAATGAAAAGAGAATAATATATAGTTACAACTCTTCAGAGAAGAAATAAATTTGAGCTAGTAAAGGAGGTAAAAGTCTTAAAAGAATTCAAGATCATCTCATGAACTCCAGTGCACAAGGCATCTTTCTGCAATCCATGCTAACTACAAAACAAAATCTATACACAGAAAATTTTGGAGAAGAAATAAATATCCAAAAAATACCAAAAGTAACAATGATAATCTTATGGCAGAATTGTTCTTTCTACTTTTCTGTATTTGATAATGTTAAGCTGTAGTAAGTATTAATGGTAAAAATCACTAATACATGTCTTTTAATCAACTGCTAGTGTTTTATGAAGTGTCATTTAAGCAACATAAAGGAACCCGAAATACCCAAGTGGTATGTTACGTAATTCACCATCACTGAATACATTCCTGTTGAAATCTAATGTAATTCAGAACTGAACATGTCTCCTCTATGAAATCAGTTCTAAGAATTTGTGAGCGTTTACTTAGGGCTGTAATTGGACTTAATTCTTAATGTTTACTTAGACTCTTGATTATTTCAACTCTGCATTTTCAGTTGGCCAACAAAGGTGTCATGTTCAAAGTTTTCATAAAAAGTATGGGGGATGTTATGTAGGCATAGAGTGTATACATGTAAATTAAATTTTATAAATATAAGAAGTAAAAAGCATAACAGAACTAGGTAGCTATAGATTACGTGCATTATCTATCATTATTTAGGATAGTAACTCTAGGGTCTAAGAAGGGATTCATTTGTTCTGAATGAAAAAATATGTAGGTCTCAACCTGACTTTTGCCTTCTACTCTTAACCAGCACATGTTTGTTCGTCGGGAGCGCCCTGAAACAGTGTTAACCGATCTTATTCAGAGGACAAAGGTGCTTTCCCAGGAGGCACATAATGGACCAGCAGTAGAGTCACAGGAAGAAGAGGTAATAACTTAGAAATGGCTCAAGTATTGGGGTCGCTTTATTGACTTCTTTCCTTATGCAACTTTTCTTGCCAGGAATCTTTTATATCAGTGGTTTCCAGATTGTGCCTTTACAGTGATTCTCTAAGGTTCCACCCAGATGGGGAAAAAGGTTTTGCGTTCTTTAAACCATCCTCTTGGTAGTGCACATTAGCATAGTAAAGCTCTGTGAAGTCTATTAAAGAAACCTGTTCAACATTCATTTAATCTAGTCCCTCTCAAAATTCTGAGCTAGGGGGCACTTTTTTGCTGATGGTCTGATGGCATGGGACATTCTGTCGGAAGTATTTGAAATTACAGGCTTTGGAAGTTGACGGTACTCACACAGAAGTCATTAGAATTACCAACCATTTTCCTTATCTTGTTTATTGTATAAACCTTTCCCCCAGTGCCTTTTATATAATGTTTGATAAGTGTTTATTAAATTGGAAATTTCTTGCTTCTTTAAAAATAAATAAGTAAATAAAATAAACATGTGACTTAACTAAACTTATCCTGAGGGAAAAAAATTACCAAGCCTTCTTATTCTGTTACTAAGAACACTTGATTCTTTTCAGTTGTGTACAGGGATTCATTCCTCTACATGGTTCTAAAATACTCATTTTATAGGTGAGTAAAGTAAGGCTCAGAGTGGTTAACTAACTTTTACTGTACAAGCATATGTGTTCGGATTCATATATGACTCTTGAGACCAAGTTCTTTCCATTTTGCCATGTTTCCAAATTTGCTGGAGAAATGTTATAGAACTTTCTCACAAGGAAAATATAAAGCTTATTATTTGTGGAGCTATCTTTTTTAGTCTAAGTATTTTCTGTTTTCTTCTTTGCTCATGTCACAATGCCAAAGCTTTGATTCTTTTTTTTTGGTTTCTACTGAGAAAGATCCCTGCATTCTGAAAACAGGAGTAGTAGTTACTTTTCTTTTTAAAAGCACTACATGATTAATGAACTATAAAATAAAAGGCTTTCTTACATACAGTTTTGGTGTTTTTGATATTGCCTTTTAGTTCTAACAGTAGTCACTAGAAAATTGGGGCTATTTTAGGTATACGAAATACTTCAGTAAAGTGAAATTAATAAAATTCTAATGTCATTAAACATTAGAATAACAGCAACTTTTTTAGGCTGTGAATGTAAGAAAAGACCCTCTATATACCTTGGGTCTGTATTTATTATTCTGCTTGTCTTAAATAACTTTGCTATGGTAAGACTATAATATTGGGGCCCAGATACCAAAGTTTGCCTGATTTGTTCCTAATAGTCTTCTAATTATGATTAAATATACAATTTTTAATTTTACACAGAAATAGGTAGGAATTCATATTAAATTACTTAGTGGAAAAAGTTTAGGCTAAAGACTATACTCCGAGAAGAAATATAAAAGGCTTCAATAAAAAATAAGTAAAAGTGAGGTTTATAGGATTTTAAAAAAAGGTTGGGGTTGTTTTCAGCACTGGAATCATTGAGAAATGAGCAGCGTCCCTGTGTATACCCCGTGAGATGTGTAGTAGACATGGATTTCAAACGGATGTCAAAAATTTTAGAGAAAAGACTACACTTTGGAAATAACCCAGAACTGATTAACTTTCTCACATGGTTGGGCTTTTTGGTATTTACTTTTTGGTCACTTTTTTTATCTGTCAACTAACAATTGATAAACTTCCTGGTCTTGGCAAATACAAGGAATTTCTCAAAATAAACCACCAACTTTCTAAAGACTGTGTGTGCCAAGCAGTGTGCTAGGTGCTAATAATCAAGAATTTAGGAGATAAAGATATTTGAATCTAATGCTCTTTTCCCTCAGGAACTAGATTACTGTGTTGGATGGAAAGGGACAGTGAACAGTGCTGAAAGTCATCAGTCTGTTCCCAGTATGTCCAGCGGGGAGAGAAGTCAAAGCACTAGTGTCAACAGTTTTCCAGATGCCTCAGATGCTGAGAGAGAGCTAGACATGATGGAGGGATACCACACAGTCACACCTAGTAGTCCTGTCATCCATTTAAAACCCGGGAGTATTTGGATTTCCGTGAAAAAAAGTTCAAATTTGGTAACTAATTTTCTTACTCTGCTTAGTCTAAGAGTTTGGGTTTTTTTTTTTCCTTTGAAGTTTGGAACATAATTTTAGACAACTTATTTTAAAGTGGCAAAAGGCTTTTAAATTCCCAGTTTAATGTCTGCATTTAGGGAACATGTTTTGGAATGCAAAAAGAATATTTTTTAAATCTTCAAAGAAAGAGAGAAAGAAATGCCATATAATGTATTATCTGAAGTTACATAGATGAAAATGAAGGTATTTAAAAACAGTAAGTATACAACATGATATTAATGATAATGGTTGCCTTTGGGAAGTGGAGAAAGGGTTAAGGTGGGTGATAATCAAAAGTGATTTTTGCATTTTCCATAGTGTTTACATTTTTTAAGTAAAACAGTGTAACTGTAGAAACTTACACCTTCTTGGTTTAGGAAATATGGATGTTTGCTACACTTTCACGTGTAAGATTTTAAATTTTCTTGAAAACATCTGAAGGTCAGTTTTTTTTTGCAATTGATGGAAATGCTTCCTATTTAACTTCACTGCTTTCAATATTACCAAAAAGTTACTGGGCACAATAGCTAAAAGACAGAACCAACCCAGGTGTTCATCAACACATGAGTGGATAAACAAACCATAATATATACATATAATGGAATATTATTCAGCTGTGAAAAGAAATGGCGTTCTAATGTATGCTACAATGTGAGTGAACCTTGAAAACATGCTAAGTGATATAAGCCAGATACAAAAGGGCAAATATTATTAGAATTCCACTTATATGAAATATCTAAAATAGTCAAATTCATAGAAAGTAGATTAGAGGTTGCTAAGGGGCAAGTGGAAAATGAAATACTTTTATGTTTTTTATTTTGGTATCATTAATGTACAATTACATGAGCAACGTTATGGTTACTAGACTCCCCCTATTATCAAATCCCCACCATATACCCCATTACAGTCATTGTCCATCAGCATACTAAGATACTATAAACATTGTCCATGTCTTTATGTGAACATGATGTATTAATTTCTATGACAAATACATAGGGTAATATTGCTGAGTCATAGGGCATATGTATGTTGGGCTTCATAAGAAACTGTCAAACAGCTTTCCAAAATGATTGTACTGTTTCACATCCCCATTAACAATGTATAAGAGTTGCAGTTGGTTCACATATTCTCCACCATTTGGTTTGTCAGTCTTTTTTATTTTAGCCGTTCCGGTGGGAATGAAATGGAATCTCATGATAGTTGTTTTTGCAATTCCCTATGACTGAAGATGGCACCAGAATCACCTTTTCATGTGTTTATTGTCCATTCGTGTATCTCTTTAGTGAAGTGTTTTCTGAAGTCTTTTGTCTGTTTTCTTATTCAGGTGTTCATCTTTTCATACTGATTAGTAGGAGTTTTTTTATATACTCTGGGTACAAGTATTATATCTCAGATGTGTCTTGCAAATATTTTTTCTCCATCTGTAATAAATTAAAACTTTTTAGTTTTAAAATCCAATTTAAACAACCCATTAAAAACGAGTAAAGGCCATAAAAAAGCTTCCTCTAAAATCAGGAATAAGGCTAGGATGCCTACTCACAACACTTATTCAACAGAGTGTTGGAAGTCCTAGCTACATTAATCAGGCAAGAAAAAGAAATAAAAGGCATCCACACTGGTAAGGAAGAAGTGAAACAAAACTGTCACTGTTTGGAGATGACCCAATACTACATACAGAAAGCCCTAAAGACTCTACCAAAAGACTATTACAATGAATATATCAACTATACCTCAATTTTTAGAAATGTGTTAAAGATCTGAATAGACATTTATCCAAAGAATATATACAAATGGCCAAGAAGCACATGAAAAGATGCTCAATATAATTAGTCATTAGGGAAACACAAATCAAAACCACAATGAGGTACCACCTTACAGCCACTAGGATGGCTAACTATTTTGTTTTTTTGTTAAGGTATCATTGATACACAATCTTATGAAGGTTTCACATGAGCAACATTGGCTACTACATTCATCCATATTATCGAGCCCCGTGCTAACACCCCATTGAAGTCACTTTCCATCAGCGTAGTAAGATGCTATAGAGTCACTGCTTGTCTTCTCTGTGCTATTACTGCCTTCCCATCTCCCCCTTCTACACTATGTGTGTTAATCATAATGCCCCTTAATCCTCTTCTCCCTCCCTCCCCACCCACCCTTCCCACCCCCTTCCTTTGGTGACTGCTAGTCCCTTCTTGGACTCTGTGAGTCTGCTGCTGTTTTGTTAGATGGCTAGCTATTAAAAGAGAAAAGCAAAAACAAAGATGGAAAATAACAATTAGGGAGCACATGGAGAAACTGGAACTCCTGCTCTGTATTGCTGGTAGGAATGTAAAATGTGAGCTGCTGTGGAAAACACTTGACGATTTCTCAAAAAGTTAAACATAGCATTTCCCCATGACCCAGAAATTCTACTCCTAGATATATACCCAAAACAATTGAAAGCAGGTACTTAAGCAAATGTATATCCACAAATGTTCGTAACAGCAGTATTCACAATAGCCAAAAGGGGGAAATAACCCAGAGGTTCAGCAACAAATAAATGGATATACAACAGGTCACATAGTATATGAAACATCTAAAATAGAGAATCCATAGATTGGTGGTGACGAGAAGGGGAGAATGGGGAGCAAGTGCTTAAAACATACAGGTTTTTGTTTTCTTCTGAGGTGTTAAATATGCTTTGTAACTAGATACGGGCAGTCATTGCAGAACATCATGAATATACTAAATGCTACTGAATTCCTCACGTTAAATGATTAATCATTCATTGTGTGAATTTTGCCTCTATTTAAGAATCCAGTCTGTACATTTTTTTCTTTATAGTAGGGGCAGTGGTTGCAGAACATCATGAATATACAAACTGCTACTCAGCTGTTCACTTTACATAATTAATCTTACATTATGAATTTTGTCTCTGAGAATGCAGTTGGTACATTTTTTTCATTATAATCAGTGTTTTTTGTGTCCTTTCCAAGAAATATTTGCTGACCCCAAGGTCATGACAATATTCTGTGTTTTCTTCTGCTGTATGATTCTGGATTTTAGGTTTAGGTCAAGTGATTCTTTTCAAATCAATTTCTGTATACAGAATGATTAAGCATTTATTCACTTGGAATACAGAGAACCAGTTGTTACAGCAGGGTTTGCTAAAAACACTTTCTTTTCCTCTTTGAATTAACTTGACTTTTTGGTAGCAAATCAATTGACTGAATATATGTGGGTCAGTTTCCAGATTTTACTATGTACCTTTGCTCTATTCAGTCTGTCCTTATAACAATACCAGTGTTTTGATTACTGAAGTTTACATCTTCCAACTTTTTATTCCCCCTCAAAATTTTGGCTATTCTAGGTCCTTTACATTCCCATTTAAATTTTAGAACCAGCTAGTTTGTCTGCTTCTTCAGATGAAATTTTATTAGAAACTGTTGACTGGATTCTCCTACATGAATTACCTGCTCAGTTGATAGTGGACTGCTCTAATATGGTTTGGAAAGAAAAAGGTTTTGCTTTATTTCACTCTTTCCTCTCCATTGCTGTGGGTTACAAAGCAAATGCAAGAACAGGAGCCTAGAGAACAAATGTTTTGTTACATCGAAATGAGGCGGCAACATCGAAAAAAGCTGGTGACTCTGGAAAACAAGCTAAAGGGTGAGATGGACGAGCATCGTTTCAGATTAGAAAAAGATTTTGAAACTCAGTGTAACAACTTTGCGGCAGAAATGGAGAAACTTACCAAGAAACATCAGGTTGCTCTGGAAAAAGAGGTAGCTGATCAGTATTACTAATGTATTTATTCTAACTTGTGACTATTTCAAAATTAACCAAGATGGCATTTTGCTATTAGGGTATCTGTTCCCCAGAACCAAGCAAATCAGTTGGGGAAAGGGATAAATATTTATATAAAAGGTAAAATTTCCAGTGCTGAGTCTGGGAACCAGTAGATATGGGATTGATGACTTGACAGTTTTATCGTGTAACAGTGGTTAAGTCAGGTAGATCAGATTAAAGATGACGACGTGACAGGTGAGAAGAGGCATCCTCTCAAACCACATATAATACAAAAATATAGTTAATACAACTAACCCTAAAAGATCAACAGGAAAAAAGGCTGCCCCAGACTGCTTACACCTGGAGAAAAAACAAACCTCTAAAAGGGTAACATATGAAAGCCATGATCCGGAGGAACCCACACTCTTCCCCCACCCCAACTCACTGGCAGAAGGAAGAGAAATGGAGTGGGGATGGGTGGAGGCCTGGGACTGCTGAACACCCAGCCCTGGAGATCTGCTGTGCTGTGGGAGCACAAACCCACATTGCATGGTGCTCTGGCAATTAGTGGGGTTGGAAAGCTAAGACAGGAGGAACACTTGGAGAGACTGAGATTCCAGCCGCTTGTGGGAAATGGGGACCCACATCTGGCTGCTCTGGAACAAAAGAAAGGCAGGCAGTATAAGAGACTTCCTAACAGTGAGAGGACTACTAAAGGGGCAAGCATTGCACAGGGCTAGCTGCTCAGGAAAAAGGACGGGTAGACAAAATTGTCCAAGTACACTCTGCCCAGCAGATTGGGAACTGTTCAGAAACTTCAGGCGCTACATCCCCCAGGCTGGCTACCCAGCTCCAAGGCCTTCCACCGTGATACGCAGCCTGCTGCACCTTCCAGACAGCTGGCACTGGCTTGCAAACCAGCTGCCCCTGCCCTGGTGTCAGTCCAGCCAGAGGGAAGCTCTGCCTACAGTAGCTACAAATGCAAAGCATACAGGCCGAACCTGTGTGTTCGGCCCACTGGTCTGGCTGTGGAGAGAGGCACAGTAGCCGGGAAGCAGGAAACAGCTCTTCCCAACCGCCAGTGACCAGCACCGCTCCACTGCGACACCTGACTTCCCTCCATGGGCTAAGCAGCTCCAGAGAGTAGACCTTCTGGGTAATAGAGGGTGCCACATCCAGATATGAAACATCAAAGGGATCAAACGCTTTAGAACATACTAACAGATATCACAGAATGCTCCACCAAAAAGCCACAGGATACACATTCTTCTCAGGTTCAACCCCAGATCCCAAAAACACCAGAAAAAGAATCAAGTGAAAATGAACTCATCAACCTTCCTGAAAGACATTTTAAAAAGAAGTCATAAACATGCTCATAGAGGTACAGAAAAATATTGAAGAACTCAGGAACAAATTCAAGACAGAGATCCATCCATTATGGAATACAATGGGGGGATTTAAAAGCAGATTGGATATGATAGAGGAGAAAATAAATGAAAAAGAATGTAGAAAAGAGGAATACAAAGAAGCTGAGGCACAGAAAAAAAGGATCTTTAGGAATGAAAGAATATTGAGAGAACTGTGTGACCAATCCAAACGGAACAATATTTGTACTATAGGGGATTTTTTGGGGGGGGCTTGGGCAGCATACTCCAGTATGGGGGAAAAAAGGTGAAAACACTGACCCTGTAAAAGATCAGCATTTTAAAGATGAGTTCCATTTTGTTGGATCTCTGAAATTCAAATAATAAGGATGCTGAGTAATACTTAATAATTTATTGGATATTCTTGTTTTGGTAATGATTATACTGATGTTATATTCTTAGGTGGGAGGAAGTATCCTCGCAAATGTGTATTAAACGGCTGCTTTGAAGCTTATCTGCTGAGCTAATTTGATCCATTAAAAAAATTTCCTATAGGCTAAAGCAATGTCCAAGGAGGAGGAAAAATTTAAGCAACATCTTCAGGCCCAGCAGAAGAAAGAACTGAACAGCTTTCTGAAGTCCCAGAAGAGAGAATATAAACTTCAAAAGGAACAGCTTAAGAAGGTATTTACTTTATAGAACTTTTCAAGCCACTTACCTGCTTACTGATTATATTCAATAGTGATCTACTCATAGAACCATTAGCATAAATTTTTCTTTTGTTTGTGGCCACTAACTATATATCAGTTTAAGTGAGGACATTGATTATAACCTATTTTCAATGGCTGATATCCTCAATTGAGTGGGATCTAAAAGAGTGATCTCTTGAACATTTAAATTATTTTATGAAGCTATTATTTATAATAGCCTTCCTAAGCACTTAGTAACTGAGTCACTAGAAATGAAAATACTTCAGCTGTGAAAAAGAGCCATACATTTCTTCCTTTAAAAGTAAATCATACCTTCTTACTTTGGGCTCAGATTACAATAATTTGTTCTTATTCTGATTTTAACACAGAATAAGGATAAGAGGCATTTCTGCTCATCCCATTTTCTTTAATAGGAAAGCATGCTAATCATGTCTTTATGGTTACATGATTTCATGTGTGTTTGCCCTTTATGTGCTGCTTTCTTGAACTTCTTTTTATTGCAGATGTACTCTAACTTTGAGGAAAGCCATGGTTGTTCCAAGGCAATTTCTGAAAGGGGATTATTATTCAGGATAGTGGTCAGGACACGAAAATGATATGTGTCAGCTATTGCATATTTATTATATTGCAGAGACTATAAATCAGTCATCTTTCCTAGGTCTAAGATGATTTTTCAGAGAATATTGACCTTACAGTTCTTCACCTGTTATTCAAGAAAGAAACCAATTCTTTATTAGTTTCATTGATAAGATACTCAAACACATAAATATAAAAAATCACATAAAGTTGTAGTTCTCAACTTAAAGATGTCAATGAGAAGACAGAGATAATACAGGCGTACACACAAAGAATCATTTGGCTATGTTTTTCAAAATCTCTTGCCAAGGAAACTCCCCACCCACCGAGACTTCTCCAGTTACACCCCCTCTTACAAACTGATGGGCTGAAATTTTTAGCCCATGTAATAAATTATTAGCACGCAGATAAATTAATATTGATAACATAACCATAATATCTTTGGTACAGTGCTTTTGTGTGTGTAGGAATTTGACTTATAATTAGATATTTAAGTCTTATTAAGGACATATTGGTGGCACAAAGCCTTGCTATATATACCCTGCAGAGTGAGGTGCATTGATAAGATTTTTCTGACTTGAAAGAGTATAACCTGGTATGTATTCCCATTACTGTCATCTAAAAGCTAAACTCAATACTAGAACATGGAATTTGAAAAGATGGTAAATAGGATTCCCAACTGTAAATAAATACCCAACAAAATGCAGTTCTATAGTTGTTTCTTAGTGAAATGAGGGTTTTAGTTTTATAAATGAATGTGTTGGTTTAGATAATCCTTCAAGCATATAATTCATAGTCTAACTAATAAACTCATTTTCTTTTAGAAGGTAGTTTTGTGTGTGTGTGTGTGTGTGTGTGTGTGTGTGTGTGTGTTCATTTAGAATGGTTATTATCTTTATAGAGGAAGGGACATACTAGAGTCTTGGTGGGTGGGGAGTTTCCTTGGCAAAAGATTTTGAAAAACATAGCCAGGTGAGTCTTTGTGTATATGCCTGTATTATCCCTGTCTTATCATTGACATCTGTAAATTGAGAACTACAAGCTTATGTGCCTTTTATTTTTATGTGTTTGTGTATCTTATTAATGAAAGTAATGAATAATTGGTTTCTTTCTTGAATAACAGATGAAGAACCATAAGGTTAATAGTCTCTGAAAAGTCATCTTAGACCTAGGAAAGATGGCTGATTTATGTTCTCTACAAGGTTGACGTATTTTACGTTGAAATATACTATTATTAATTAGCATCCTCGGGTTTGTATCGTTAAACGTATTGTCAATATTCTCATCTTGCCCAGTATAAATGAATTTTTATGGTAGTTTGTGAGATGATATTTAAAATGCTGTAGAAGAACATTGGTCTTGCCTTGTGCAGTGGTTATAGTGCTGAATATTAAATCCATTCTAAAAGGTCTCTATTTTCCTATAGTTTTCTTGATTTTCCATTTAATTTCCAAAGTCTTTTATACTGAACCCATCCTTAACTTTGCCAAAAACTTAGCGTTTCTATTGTTGAAAATCAAGAAGTGAGACATAACTATATTTTACCTTGATTTTAATTTGTGCGTGATTTTTACTTGAAAGCACTGCCTTCTTCCCCTTTTGGGGAGGGATTTAAAGAAAGATGTTTTACTTCATTCACCAATCATTGTGTGCTTTCAAAGCTACGAGCCATCATAAATATAGCTGTGCAAAGCTAAAAAGTATGCATGTTTTCTAGTGTATGTTTTCTCTTTTCTTGTCCTACTTCATGGATAACTCAAGAAATGGAAAAATACTACCTATTTCCTTAAGGTCATCGCCCTGCCTGCCCTTGAGAGAGGGCACAAATTAAGTACTTTTACTGAAGATTACCAGCTACCAAATAATATATTTATGTAGTTAATTTTTATGTATTTTGAACTCAGTTGTTTTTTATCTTGCCAGGCGCTGAATGATAGCCAGAGCACCCCAAGGAAAGAAAAACAGGAATGGCTGTCAAAGCAGATAGAGAACATCCAGCATCTCCAAGCAGCGGAAAAGACTGATCTTCTTCAACATCAGAGACAGTGCCTAGGGCTGCAATGCCGTCTCTTCCAAAGAAAGATATTACTTGGGCGCTGTAACTTGGAGCAGGACCTTGTCATGGAGGTTTGTTTAAATGGTGTGAAATCAGAATCTTCCTGAAAATATGTCAGTCACATCCCACCCTCAAGGCCTTAGAGCGCATCTGCTTCCCTTTGCCTAAGTCCTTCTTCCCTGGAAACCCAACCCACACGGTTCACCTTCTCCTTCACTTCCTATCTCCCCAATTCTGATCACCAAATCCTTCTCCCTTCTTTAAATATTCTTGCACTCCTCCCTCTCTCTCTCTCTCTCTCTCTCTCTCTCTCTCACACACACACACACACACACACACACACACATGTGCACACTTTTTATGGGGATCTCTCTCTCCCCAAGTAGAATGGAAATTATATGAAGTCCCAGGTTCTGTTCAGGGCTTTTATATCCAGTGGATAGATATATCCAGGCCTTACACCTAGTGGCTGGCCCGTAACAGGTATTCAATAAATATATATTAAGTAAATATTTAATAAATATTAAATCCATGAGTGAAAGAAGTATTAATCTATAAATGTGAGAAAATTAATTGGATAATTTATGCCTTTTCATCCAAAATGGATGCCATAAAGATATATACTACCATTTAACATATTTTTATAATCATGAAATTATTCATTGGGCATATGTAGAAACTTATGCCAATGAAAATAACGGTTCTCATTATCAGGTATACCTATGAGCAAAGAGCAATTTATTTCCAAGAGTGGCTTAAAATAAACTTCAAATATAAGTTAATTATTCAAATTCACTAATAATTAAAGAAATTCAAATTAAAACAATTGTATCAATTCGAGAAGATCAGTCTACAAAATTGGTAAGTCCTAGTAGTGGCATGGGAAAGTGGGCAACGTTGGGAAGAATATAAATTGCTACTGCCATTTTGGAGCATAATTCAGCAGCTTTTACAATTTAATTTCCATGTATCTTCTATCCATCAAATCCACTTCTCAAATTCTATCCTAAAGAAATAATAACATAATTATATGGTGTATCAAGTGTAGATGTTTACTGAAAATTTGTCATAAGCAAAAAATGGAACGACTACGGCATCACAAAGCAGAGGCTTACTATAAAACTTAAAAAGATCTGTATGTCCTGATCTGATCTGGATATTTGTCCATTATATTTTTAGGTAAAGAAAGCATATTATATGCCTATATTTTTTTTTATTCAATTTTAAAACTGTATGTTTTTGTGCAATAGTTGTGTCACGATAGCATGGGGAAGGTTGGGAAACATATGCACCAAATGTTGGCCCGTGGAGAAGGGGCAGCAGAGGCAAAAGGGCCAAGTCTGACTTCCTTCTACAGAGGAAAAGAGAGAGTGTGTGTGAGTGTATGTGTGTGTGTTGTATATTTGATCTTTTTAAACTGAAAAAATTGTTGTAACATTTATTGATCATGAGGTAGGTATTCTGAGAGCTTTGCACTTATGAATTCATTTCAGCCTCACATTAATTTTATGAAACAGCTATGTTATGGTCTCCATTTGAGAAGTGATGAAATTGAAGCACAGAGAGTTTAAGTAATTAACACAAGGACTCACTGCTAGTTGGAAGCAGAGCCAGGATTTAGAAAGCAGGCAGTCTAGCCCTAGAGTCTTGTGTTCTTTTTTGTTTGTTTGTTTGTTTGTTTTTTAATTTCCTATTAAGGTATGATTGATATACACTCTTATGAAGGTTTCACGTGAAAAAACAATGTGGTTAATACATTTACCCATATTATCAAGACCCCACCCATACCCCAATGCAGTCACTGTCCGTCACCGCGGCAAGTTGCCAGAGATCCACTATGTCCCTTCTCTGTGAAACACTGTTCTTCCCGTGATCCCCCACACCATGTGTACTAAACATAATACCCCTCAGTCCCCTTCTCAGCACCCCCCACCTGCCCTCCCACACCCCTCCCCTTTGGTAACCACCAGTTCATTCTTGGAGGCTGAGTCTGCTGCCATTTTGTTCCTTCAGTTTTGCTTCATTGTTATTAGAGTCTTGTGTTCTTAACCACTACACTACACTGGGTATACTGCATGTAATAGAATTGAACGTATACACTGAAGAAATTCAAAGGATGACTTAGAAGTCCTCTTCAAATACAAAATTAGGAAACATAAATGAAAGAGAGTGGAAAGGACATTAAGTCTCTTGGGACAGATTTGATATGTCTTAAGCTCATTGCTAAAAATAGTATAAATAGCTAATGAACAGATAAGGAAATTATGCTACCAATTGCCCATTTTCTACAGTTACAGTAATAAAACCCTAATATTTACTGTGCAGCCATTATTAAATCAGAGGATTACATATCCTGGTTATTCTATTTCTTAGGATTTTTTTCTCCTGGCATTATACATCAGTAAATTATGCCTTTGTCTTTTGTTATGAATTAGGAGTTAAATAAGAGGCAGACTCAAATGGACTTGGAGCATGCAACGCTACTGCGACATCACGAATCCATGCAAGAACTGGAGTTCCGCCAGCTCAACACGATGCAGAAGATGCGCTCTGAGCTGATCAGACTGCAGCATCAAGCCGAGCTCACTAACCAGCTGGAGCATAATAAACGGAGAGAACAAGGACTAAGGCGAAAGCATGCCATGGAGGTTCGACAACAGTCTAAGAGTCTGAAGGTACCTTTAGCCTAAGCTTCTTGACAAAGGAGAACAGATAAAAGGCATCATGTAAACACTAAAAGTCTAAGCCAGATGTCTGCCATAATGAAATTGAATAAGCATTTTTTCTTTTCATTTCAAGCATGTTTGGTTAGTTTTGATGTAGAGGGTCTGTAGCTAGACTTCTGCTTATGTATTTCTCAGCAGAGTACCAAAAATGGCCAGAACTTTTTCACTGCGGAAAGTGCCATAAATGAGATTCAAAATTCTTATTTTAAGTGTACCCAAATGTCCAATGTTGATACTACAACTATATATCAACCTACTAACCTGTTGGCTTCTCTCTGTTGTTCCAAGTTCTATAGTTTTGGGATCTTATTTCCTCTGAATGTGATTTGTATCCAAAAGAGGCAGTAAGTTGTTGATTAGTGCAGAAACCAGTGAATGAAAAATGCCTTTTTACCCCCTCTCCCTTCATTGTCTGTACTCATCCTAAGAGGAATAGTGGAATTATCACATTGTTACTCCCATCCATTCTTTCTGGGCTTGGTAGCATAGGTAAGACCAGGGCATGTGTAGCTGGAGTGTATTTTTTTCATTAGCACATCAGAGTGAAGCAAGTTATTATTATATGCCCTCTGGTAGACAAATAAGGAAAGACAAGTGTTGGTGGTATATAATATCTAAGGACTTTAAATTTTGTATTTGCTTTGCATTGAGGAATTTATTCATAGGATACAAAATTCAAAAGATGCCAAAGTGTATTTATTACAAAGTTAAAGGTTTCCCTCTCCTTGTCCTTTAAGCCACCTGGTCCAGGCCCCTCTACCAAAATTAACCAGAGTTAACAATTCCAAGGAATTTTCAAATTTTATAACTTGTAATAAATATGTGAAGTATAATCACATGTATCTTAATAAACAAAAAACTGAAACAACCCACTATATATGTTGTCATCCATAGTAGTACCTCAATTAATCTGTACATGTCTGCACATTTTCAATGTTTATTTACATTCAATAAGGCCCAGATCCCACAGTATCTTCTTTACCCCCTTTTTCAAACTCTTTGACAATTTAACTATAGCACTATCCTGTAACAACACTTACCTGAATAACTGTCCTGAAGTGAAGTGAACTTCACTCACAGAAGCAATCTGTGTCAAAACCAGAAGGTAAATCAGAGGGATCTCTGGTTCCTATTCAGCTCCATTCATACAGGTTGTCCTGAACAAAATACAGAAGCAAAGCTACAATTTACCCTTTCCTTGTGAATCTAAGTAAAATTTTACTTTGCTGTATCTTCAAAACAGCTAATGAACATCGTTTACAGAGTGGCTCATATGTTGACTACCCACATAACCATCACTAGTTAATGCTTATGAAAATCAGAATTCTTAATGATTTTCCAGATTTATTTTGTCTTTGTAGTAGCTACACAGTAGAGTTCCCCACCAAAAGATATTTAAAGCATGTCTATAAAATTAATTACAATTTTAAAGTGAGCAGCACCCAGAAGTAAACCAAACTGGAAGCTTGTTGGTTTTCTTTGGTCAGACCATAAATCTGATATGACTTCATTTCTCTGGGGCTTGGAATAGGTCAGTTGTTTGCTGTTTAACCCTTCCTTTTTTTCCCCTGTTGTTGCAGCCTTCTCACTTTGAAAGCTTGTACAACACTAGTCTTATTCTCACAGATACTATTAAAAAATCAAGGGGGAAAATAATATTTCACAATCATAATCAGACCTCGGATAGAAAGCTTCCTTCTCGTGATACATGAGCTCAAGATTTTCCATAAAAGAAATTGTTCTGTTACTTTAGTGGGAAAGAAAATCACCACGTTCCTCTTAGTTGTATATATCTATCTACTTGCACAATTTGAACAAAACAGACTCTTTTTCTTTAATTAACGTACCATTGATAAACAATCTTTTGAAGGTTTCACATGAGCACACTGTGGTTTCAACATTCACTCATACTATCAATCCCTCCCACCCCATTGCGGTCACTGTCCATCAGCGTAGTAAGACACTACAGAGTCATTACTTGTCTTCTCCGTGCTGTACTGCCTTTCCCATGACCCACCTATATTGTGAGTGCTAATTACAGTGCCCTTTAATCCCCTTCTCCCTCCCTCCCCACTCATGATCCCCAATCCCTTCCCTTTGGTAACCCTAGTCCCTTTCTGGAGAAAACAGACTCTTTTAACACCAGGTCATTTCATTTACATAAGTAACAGGTGCAACTTTTTTAGGTAAATTTTTATTTACTAAGTAATAGTTCAACTTCAATAGTGGCAAAAATTCCAGCTTTCTCCAAGACTTTAAGGGGGATAGGAGGACTTCAGTGTGCACACTTAGATAAGCTGACAGTATTTGTAGACATTAGGCACCATTTCTGTGGAATGACTTGGGTAAACACCCATTGTCTATCTGCCATTTCTTCATCTGCCATCAGGTGATGTTTTGTCACTATTAAGTGATTAAGGAACAACTGGAGCATGTTTATCCTGCTTTCACTTGAGTGAAACATTGAGGGATATAGTTTATTCTTGGTATAAGTATTAATCTTGTTGACAGAATTTTTCAGGGCATTCCTTTCTGTCATTAGCTAGTGATAGGGAGTGAGTATAGTTTTCTTGGCAAAATATTTGAATATTTAAAGGTTTTTTAAAGAATGGAGTCTGTTACACAAAGTCAGAAGAGAATTCTAAATTTCATTGTTCCATTCCTAACTTGGAGGAATTTTATTAACCAAGGGCAGTATTTAACAGCAGTGCTAAGCCAACTAAACCAAGAGTTTGTCTTTCTAGCTAGACATTTCTTGACCCTTCACAGAATAAAGGTACATGACTATGACTTAGTACCTCAATTGGTGTAAAATGCAGAAAAGGATATGTGTTTGATTTTGTAGTATTGGAGCAAGGAGTGTGAACTAGTTCCTTGACAAGAGTGTTTGGTCATACACGCATTTGCACACTGACTCAACCATTCAATATCTGGCAGTATATATATTGAGGGAAATAATTTCAACTATAGGTTCTGCCTTTGTGTAGCAAATGAGTGTTGTTACTTGTAGGCTTGATGGGTATACCTTATAAAATATATCTCATCTTACTAAGTTTTGTTAAAATTTGAGTTCATAGAATAATTAACCTGTGATTTAAAGCCAGTTATTCTGTTTCTGAACTCAAATTATTTTATCTCAAAACTGTTTATGTAGTTCATGTCTGTTATCATTACCGCAAGAAGGGTTGTCGTCCCTTCCCTTGCCTCATAACTTTTCTTTGACCTTTGAAAGATTAGTTAACTTTCAGGTTTTTGCTCATGGTGCTAAAGAGTAAACCCTTATGAAGTAGTTTCTACCTAGTTCAGTATCTCAAGGAAAAAGACAATTGTAATAACAATATCAGTCAGTTACTAGTGCCCTACTTTTATGGGGTCCATCACAGACTATATTTACAGTTGAGATTGTCATTAAAAGAAATTGGAGCAAAATGTCTTAGACAAGGAACAGAGTAAATATACTTATTTTCTGCTTCAGGGATCTGATAAAATATTGACTGTTATTTTACATCCACTACGTGCATGAAAAGAAATATAATTCTCTGCCATCAATATACACAGTAATCAAGTTAATTTTTATATTTACTCACATCACTAAATTAAAAACAAAATAAGTATTGCCTGAAGTCCTATGATAAATGAAGTTCTTGGTATTTTTATGTTTTAAGGTTTGTTATAAAATTGCATGGAATCCAATGGTTTGACCCAAGTATAGAGGTACCTGCAACCTTATGATCTGAGTTTTTGTTTCCTCTTCTTTTCGATTCTAGCGTTTTCATGTAAGCATATGCTATACCAAATACCATGTTAAAAATTATATGTCTGTTTCTTTTCGTTACAGTCTAAAAAACTCCAAATCAAAAAGCAGTTCCAGGACACCTGCAAAATCCAAACCAGACAATACAAAGCTTTAAGAAAACACTTACGGGAATCTACACCAAAGAGTGAGCGCAAAGCTCTTCTGAAACGGCTTGAGAAGGAGCATACCCGGAAGGTAGCCATCTTAGCTGAGCAGTGTGACCACAGCATTCGTGAAATGCTCTCCACTCAAGCCGTAAGTTTATTTTACTTAGGCAAAACAAATATAGTGCCCCTTTCCTTCCACCATATTAATAAATTCCCAACAATTAAAATATTAAGGTGGAAATGAAAACTCTGCTGCACCTTGGGAAATCGTGCTGCTGGTCCATATTCTTCTTGTTCTCAGCATTGCTTGGAAATATGCATGATGTATATATAATTCTCTTTGATACACTTGGACATGAGGTTCTCCATAGGCTCTCTGCTGGTGCCTTGCAGGGGTTTAGTACAGATACCAACAGCGTATCAAGACTGGAGAAGCAGCTTTGTTAGGCAGAGTTTGAAAAGTAGTACTTGATTGGGAATCCAGGTGGTTCCATTTGAGTGCAGATACAAAATATTTGCTATGTAAGTTTACAGACGTTTTCTTAATGGGCCAGATAGTAAATATTTTAGGCTTTGTGGGCCAGGAGGAAAAATTGAGGTTATTATGTGGGCATTTACACTGCCATTTAAAATGTGGCCATTTCAGAATGTAAAAACCATTCCTAATTAGTGGGCTGTTCAAAAAGAAAAACAAAAAATCAGGTAGCTGTTCAGATTTGGCCCATAAGCTGTAGCATGCTTGTCCCTGTTCTATAGTTATTTCCATTGGAGAGAAAAGATTCAGAGTCTTATATCAATCAGATTCTATATTTTTCTTTAAAAAAATAATGATTATTTAGGCATCATCCAAATAGCTTATGATAGCTTTATCCTTATAATGCCATCATTGGTGCTATGTTTTCCTTTTTCAGAGATGTTTACTCCAAGACGTAGGAGAGAACAGCTGTGCCCTATAGAAGAGTAGTCTGTCTTAACTTACACCTCCTCCTTTCCAGAGGTCATGAAAAGATAGCTCACAGGAGGATATATCTGTTTTCTTTCTCTCTTTCAGCTGCATTTGGATGAAGCACAGGAGGCAGAGTGCCAGGTTTTGACAATGCAGCTGCAGCACGAACTGGAGCTGCTGAATGCATATCACAGCAAAATAAAAATGCAGGCTGAGGCACAAGATGATCGAGAGCTTCGGGAGCTTGAACAGAGGGTCTCCTACCGCAGGGCACTCATACAAAAACAGGTTTAAATAATAGAAAAAAGTAATTGTGGGGGTGTGGAGCCAAGATGGCAGCATGAGTAGAGCAGTGGAAATCTCCTCCAAAAACCATATACATATATATTTTTCGGTATCATTAATCTACAATTATATGAAGAACATTATGTTTACTAGGATCCCCCCTTAGCCAAGTCCCCGCCACATACCCCTTCACAGTCACTGTTCATCAGCGTAGTAAGATGCTGTAAAATCACTACTTGTCTTCTCTGTGTTGTAGAGCCCACCCTGTACACACACCCCCATATTATACATGCTGATTGTAATGTTCCCTTTCATTTCCCCACCCTTATCCCTCCCTTCCCACCCATCCTCCCCAGTTCCGTTCCCTTTGTTAACTGTTAGTCCATTTGTGGGTTCTGTGATTCTGCTGCTGTTTTGTTCCTTCAGTTTTTGTTTGTTCTTATACTCCACATATGAGTGAAATCATTTGGTACTTGTATTTCTCTGCCTGGCCTATTTAACTGAGCATAATACCCTCTAGCTCCATCCATGTTGTTGCAAATGGTAGGATTTGTTTTCTTTGTATGGCTGAATAATATTCTGTTGTGTATATGTACCACTTCTTCTTTATCCATCCATCTACTAGTGGACACTTAGGTTGCTTCCATATCGTGGCTATTGTAAATAGTGCTACAATAAACATAGGGGTGCATCTGCCTTTTTGAATCTGACAGCTTGTTTTCTCTGGGTGAATTCCTAGGAGTGGAATTCCCGGGCTAAATGGAATTTCTATTTTCAGTTTTTGGAGGAACCTCCATATTGCTATCCACAAGGCTTGAACTAGTTTACATTCACAGCAGCAGTGTAGGAGGGTTCCCCTTTCTCCACAACCTCGCCAACATTTGTTGTTTGTCTTTTGGATGGTGGCGATCCTTACTGGTGTGAGGTGATAGCTCATTGTGGTTTTAATTTGCATTTCTCTGATGACAAGTGATGTGGAGCATCTTTTCATGTGTCTGTTGGCCATCTGAATTTCTTCTTTAGAGAACTGTCTATTTGGCCCCTCTGCCCATTTTTAATTGGAATATTTGCTTTTTGTTTGTTGAGGCGTGTGAGCTCTTTGTATATTTTGGATGTCAACCCTTTATCAGATCTGTCATTTATGAATATATTGGTAGTGTTTTCTTTTTCTTTAAAATTACTGACTCAGTAATGAACCTTAAAATTAATGAGTTTGATGTATTAAGGGAATGTCGTTAAGTAGTAATTGCTAGAGGAATGATGTGGAGTTATGTGAAGACAGTTGAACTGTGGAAGAATAGCTCTGGCTCTGTCTTGCTTACTTCTTTTGTGTACCTAGTTGTACCTAAAGAAATTGGAGAAAAAGTTGGATAGTGGAGGAAAAAACTTTAGTAATTGTTTGGGAGAGACAAGGAAAAAGGATCAGGAATATACTTTATTCATTCATCCTTGGTCTGGAACTGTACAGATTGGTAGATTACTAGAAAACAGGAGGTAAAACCAGTTGTACACAGATGAAGAGTTAGGCTGAAAATATTATTTCTAGATGTATCTTTATTTTTTTTACTTATTCTGTCATATAAATTAGAACTAGAATCCCTAAATTCACTTGTATCCTTTAAAGTACTGAGGCTATATGTCAGTGTGTGTTTAGAGAAAGAATAATGGATAGAAGATTTGGAGAAAGAAAGAGAGGAAAGACATTTGTTTTGAGTAGTAGTAGAATATCAGTTGTATCCAGGATTGAACGTTATGTTCCAGAATTCCTGAGCCATAAGTTCTCAGCAGCTGGTATGGTCTTGGGTGCATTGGTCCATTGTAAGT
This sequence comes from Manis pentadactyla, assembly GCF_030020395.1. Lineage (NCBI taxonomy): Eukaryota > Metazoa > Chordata > Mammalia > Pholidota > Manidae > Manis > Manis pentadactyla. The sequence goes on along the minus strand of NC_080022.1, from coordinate 155,028,000 downwards.
TACCATGTGCCTAAGGGTTCTGTCTATTAAAAATTGTCATTGCTTGTGGACTATTAATTGGCCCGTAGATTTTCCTCTATTTTCTACAGTTCTTGTGATAAAAGCAGAATACCTCATTTATATTAAAAAAATATGGTCTTAAGGTGTTGCTATTTCGCTGGCTCAGCTGTCTTTATTACTGGCTCCTTTGACAGTTACTTACCTCTAAAGATTATCTCAATTATGTTTCTCATTCAAGATGGGCAGATTGAAACACATATAAATTTTTACAAAAATGTAGTTGTCCCATGTACAGAATTCATAATCTGCGTGATTCCAACTTGCGTATTTAAAATTTAATCTAAAGTTCCATCTCATATGCTTCAAAATTATCACTAAAAGGAAAACCTATACTATTTCAGTAACAGTGTTACGAGAGAAATATTGGTAGTTTTATTTGTATTTGTAACTCCACCTAGTGGCTCAGTTAAAGAGTGCTAATAAGTATCAGGTGTAGTCTTATTTCAATATATGAACTAAGGCCTTTATGTTCTACAAAACCAGGTAAAATGTTGGCATAGGGCTGATAACATTGCCAGAAGTGCAGTGGAACTCTCATACATTGTTAGTGCATTTTGGAAAGCAATTTGGAAGTATGTATTGATCTTTGAAAATGTTAAGCAAAGAATTTAGAGAAAAGAAATCCTGAATACAGTAAAAGCAATATGCATAAATATGTTAATTATGGCATCATTTATAATGGTTTAAAACACCTCACCGTCTAAAATAATCAAGTGCTCATGACCAAGCCACTTAAAATCTTACTCAACCATTTAAATGATGGCTATAAAGATTGTAATAATGGGGAAAAAAGCTTATGAGGTGTTGAATAAAGTAAAGACAAATCACACTTAAAGTGAATTGAACTAATGCTTATAGTGGCTATATTAATGTGGTAGATTGGCTGTGATGATTTACATGGTTCTGATAATGGACATGCATAAGGTCATTTAGTATTAAAAATAATAAAAGAAACAGTGGAATAAATCTACAGTGCTTTGAGTTGCTACATGATTTTTAGGGCTCATGTTTACATTTCAAGTGAAGTGCATGACTATAAAGCAGTTTGGGGTCAGTCAGTTGGCAACTACCAAGACCATGATACACCCATGGTATGATTTGTAAACATCATAACATCTCTATTTTCTGTACTTTGTGCTTACTGGTTGCACAGATAAGAAACAGTCATCTGAAAATAGAGGTGGAACCAGAGAGAATGTTTGTTGTTTCTAGATGAATAATAATTCTGTTTGAAGATTGCTTTCAGCCTCCAAATGAACCAAGAATTGTCCTCCAGGCCACGAACAGAGTAAGCCTCAGTTGAGGCTCACATGAGGTCTTACTGCAACTTTTCTTGTGCTTCGTTTACATTAAATTTCAGCAAAATGACAACATAACTATAAATGTTAAAATTCTATGTGAATTTAATACATGCATAAAAAGTGGCAGTATTTCCAATGTATAAATAGGCTTTTCTTTGTTTTATCATTTCCTTTAATTTTTCCTGAATATTTCACTTAGTATCAACAACATGGTTGGTAGCTTTTAAATAAGAATTGACAATTGGAATATCTTATAGGACATTTCGAACTGAAAGTATTCACACAAATTATCATATTTGACTTCAGAAAAGATAGGTTAGGAGAGAAGTCTCAGAAGTCTTATATTCAGTGAAACCACCCTTCTTAGTTAGTTTTAATTTTTATTGAAAAATATTCTGAGTTTCTTAAATGACAAAACTAATTCAGAAATAAAATTCAAGCTGTGCTTACTGAATAAAAGTGGATGAGCATTAATGTGTTTAACATTTTTATCATCAGTTTCCTTCAAATAATATACAAGGCATTCGAATTAGTTAAATCCTCAGTACAAGCCTATCATTTATTAGGTCCTTTGAATTAAAGGTTCTTAATAAATGGAGTTTTGAAAATTTAAAATAGAAAAAGATTTAAAAGAAAAATTTGAAGTTATTTGAATCCTTACAGATATATAAATTTAATTCTATATGAATTTGGTGTTTCATATGTAGATATTGAAAGAGTAGAAAAGTTATTTTACAAATACACTTTTTTTTAATTTGGCAATTACAGAGAAACAAATAGAAATTAAAATGTCTTTCATCCCACCACTCAGAAGTCACCACAGGCAATTTAATACCTTTCCCTTAAAAGAAGCATTGTATCTAATCTAAGTTCTCTTTCAACCTTCATTATGAAATGCCCTCTTTAAACCTTTGTAACACGTTAGCACATGGTTTAATAATTTTCAAATTCACCCTACCAAAGTCCTATTTGTAATTCCCCACACACATTTTATCATTTTGCATGCCTTTGCCCATGTTCCCTCTGCTGAAAATATCTTTCCCTTCCCTTGTCTTCTGGTAAACTTGTGCTTTTCCTTCAGAATCCAGTCTCTGTCACCCTCTCTGAGAAGACTTCTTTGCCCTACTCTTCTTCCCCTATACAGTGAATTACTCCATCCCTTTGTATTTCTGCTTCACCTTATAAATCTGTTATTACGTCTGATCATATTATGTGGTAGTTTTTTATTTGCATGTGTTTCCATGCTAAATTGTGTTATTTTAAAGGGCACTTTAAAAAATGATATATAAGAGGGGACTTGATAATATGGCTGAATGTTGTAAACACAATGTTGCTCATGTGAAACCTTCATAAGATTGTATATCAATGATAACTTAGTAAAAAATATATATAAAAATTAAACATATCTGTTGAGCTAGATTTCTGTAGACAACAATGACTATTGGTTTAAGTCCTCAAATATCTTGAAACCTAATTGAATATTTATTTACAAATACTCTTTATTTCCTATTTTTAAAAAACTTTGTATCATGGAAATTTTCAAACATACACAAGAATATTAGTGAAATTATTAAGAATTAGTACAATGAAGTCCCCAAATGCTCATTACCCAACTTCAACAGTTACCAGTACCTTGCTAATATTTCATCTGTTTCCCCACTCCACATGCAGCTTTTTAGGGGAGCAGAATATGGGGCAGAGTATCTGGAATATTTTAAAGCAAATCCCAGCATAGAATCATTTCACTCCAAACACAGATAAGGAAATAAGGACTCTTTTACTTTAGCATAGTCATAATTCCATTGTGTTAACTAACAAAATTATAATGAATGTTTCAGATTACCTAATACTCAGTCCATACTTAAATTTCCCTTTGTATCTAAAAAATGTCTTCTTGGTTTATTTAGACTGGGGCCCAAACACAGTCTAGACATTGCATTTGATTGTCTTTTAAGCCTTTCGGTCTCCCCTGCCCTTTCTTGTATTATTGTGGACTGGGTCATTTGCTCTGTAGGAATTCTCACATTTGGATTTGGCTGATTCCAACCTCATGGTGTCACTTAATGCATTCCTCTTTACTTTATATTTCCTGTAATCTGGTAATTAGATCTAGGGGCATGATTATATTAAAAAGTTTTTTTCCTTTTAAAAATTTTGGTGAGGAATTTTCGTAAGGGTTACTGTGTTACACTTCCTTTTGCATCACATCAAAAGACATATAATGTCTAGTTGTCCCACTTTGAAGTGATATTTGATGAGTGACTTCAGGAATTCTCATTCATTAAGAAGTTCTCCATCAACTTCTTCCCACTGTCATTGACTTTATTATGTATTTTTTCACATTAAAAAAAATTTATAGTCAGCTGTATGTATTTGTAAGCCTGTGAGTTGTCCAGAACTGATTGTGATGGCTACCCAACCACTAATTTCTAAGTACATAGAGTGTCCTAACTTTCCAATGGAAACTTTATAGTTTTTATTTGTTCAGTGCATTTACACTCAATCACTTAATGCTCTGATCTGTGTGGAATATGGTATCAGATGAGGTTCCATTTTTATTTTCTTCCACATGGTTGGCCACTTGTGCCTGTGTTGTTTTTCCCATTAAATTAATTAGTGCTTTTGTCCTGCATTAAAAAATTACAAATTTCATTCTGTTTCTGTTTTACTAATTGCTGGTTCCTACACCAGTACCGTATTTATTTTATTAGAGTGACATTACGGTATATCTAATAAGGCTAGATTCTCCATCACATTTTCTTTTTCTTTCTTTTCACCTAATGGATTTAGTAGCCATTGATGATAATTGCCTTGATTTATTATTTTAATAGAAGTTATTACCTTTGCTTTTAAGAACTTGATTTTATACATTTTAGCAATATAAGTTATATATGATTCCTACAGTACATCTCTTTGATTTTTAAATGTACATCCTTTAAAATAGCCTGAGTGGACATTTTATGATTACTTTAAAGCACAATAATTATTGCTTCTGTAGTTTATAGATTTTTTTAAATAAATGAGCTTTCTTTTTGCCTCCCCCCACAAACCACAACAGATAGAAGAAGAGGTACTGACATTTCAGAATGAATCTACGGAACGAATACAAAGCCTGCTGGAGCGTCGAGCAACACAAATGAAAGCTTTCAAGTCTGAAAGCGAGAGACTAGGTTTTAGTGACCTTGCCCCTGACGCATTCAGCCACAGCTCCTCCAGAGCTTCTGATTGGCCTCACAGTCCAACTGGGGGTCCAGGACCTCACTCGGGGCATCCCATAGGTGGCCCACCACAAGCCTGCAGCCATCCAATGCAAGGTGGGCCCCTAGTCATGGAGGTCACCATTCCACGCCAATGCATTGGGTACCCCGAGGTAGCAGTATGGGAGTTGGCAATGGCCCTCAGGCTCTGAGGCGGACAGCTGCCCGGCTAAGGACCGAACAGGGCATGAGCAGAAGCACGAGCGTCACTTCACAAACATCCAGTGGGTCACACATGCCTTACATGTAACTTAATAACTGAGAATGGCAATTCCGCTGAGCTGGCCGCCACTACAGACATCACCCCAGCAGCCTCCTCACTTGGCTACTACCGTGTGGAAGCTGAGTGCATGTGGTATATTTTATTCATTTTTGTAAAGCGTTTTGTTTTGTGTTTACTAATTGGGATGTCATAGTATTTAGCTGTTGGGTTTTGTGTTTTTTGTTTTTAACTTTTGGGGAAATTTTATGAAAAGGGGTATTGGTGTGTGTTTGTGTATTTATCAAATACACACACACACACACACACACACACGCACACACACACATACACACACATAATGCACCTAGGAAAAAAAAACTGGTTAGATAGGGTATTTTCTGAAAACTGCAAAAACAGAATTCAGCAGTGGCTTGAGTCATCATCACCTTTGGGCAACTCTATCCTAAGAAATTTGTGAAAAGATCTAAAGCCTTTCTCCGTATACCCCACCCAGGTTCTTATGAGCCACTCACAGCAGGCAGCATGTGCCAAAACAAGTTATTATGGAAACACACCTGTATCCCCTCACCAATGTATTTTGTTTATTAAACAAATGTATTTTGTCTGACTTTTGTTTATTAAATTGGCCTCGTTTGAAGTAGGAAAAAAAGTGGAAATCCATGAACACTGAAGGGTTGCATTGACTTTTTCAGAGAGTGGAAGAAAACCTAATTCTTTTTCTCAATGCTGCAAGTTTGTCAGGGATTTTTTTTTTTTTTTTGGTCCATTCAATTGTGCCTTCTTTGAGGCATGGTGAGATGGAAGTTCTTCAGGGGGTCACAAGTTTTGTGGGAATTGCTTCACAGCACTGATCTGGGTCCTCATCTTCAGCCCCATCAATACTAGTTGTGAGACCTTAACCACAGTTTCTCTGACCATGATTCAAAAGAAATAGGAAAACAGGTGGTCTCTGGCTGCAACAAATGAACCAGTGTGAGACTCATCAGCCACATTATGGTTCTCAGACTGTGTGTGTCTGTGTGTGGGCAGTGTACAGTGGGCAGCCCAGGCTCAGCCTGAGAGCCTCAGAGATGCCCATCTTCCAGGCCCTTCCCAACTTTGCAATGGAATTAATAACTGGGACATCTCGCTTCATAAGAAGTGGAGAATAGATTCAGAGCAGAAAGTAAATGGCATTTCATCACAGAGGTCTTTAATAGACTCGGAGAACAGGATCTAGCTGCTTTGACTGTTTCATTATATTCTAACAGACCAAATTAAGGTCTATTCACAGTCTCAGTCTTTTCATAGGGAACAAATCACGAAATAACTTCCCCAAGGTCATGAGTCAGATGAAGTAGAAACTAGAAGCCACATCTCCAAACTACCTCAGTGCTCTATCCACCACACAAGTTACTAATTGCCCTCTGGAAAATATCTCTACAAAGGTACCATTGATAATCAGGGAATTTTGAGCTTGCAGGCAAATTATCAGCCAGGAGCAGGAGGCCAGGTTGTTGATTAAACAGAGCCGCTACTGGTTAATGCTGGGCACAGAGGCTAGATCTACAGAAGCAGCACCTAGAGGATGGAGGGCGGACAGGGGGGCTCTGCCAGCTCCACAGGCGGGTGAGCATGGCTCAGCACACAGAGCTTCAGAGGACAGACAAAACATTTCTTTCTGGGCATTCAAAAAATAATGACATGCCTTCGTTGCAGGGAAACTGTAATTTATATATTATTCAGAGGCAAACAAGTTGGAGAGAGATTTTTGTTCAGCCATACTAGTGATAAACATACGGCAAGGTATTCTCTGATTACACAGGATGGCTGAAAGGCTAGAGATGTTTATTTTTTGATGCGTTGATGTCTTTTATTGTTTGTTTTCATGAAATTCCATTTTTCAAAATTTAGCTCTTCCTGGACACTTTAGTGCATGATTATTGGCTATTTTAAAACATCCTCTGGTCACTTTAGCAGAGTTATTTTAATTAAAATCTTTAGGTCATCTCCCAACTCCCAGGATCTGGATCAGGTCTGTGATCTGATCTTCAAGCCCATACACCAACCGGACAATTTTATAACCCATTGAGCTCAATAGCATTATTTCAGTTCACCAGCTCTCAGATGAGAAGAGACCTTAGATCTAATCTAGGCCACCTTATTTCCCCACACATGTCCTCCCATGATCTGTGCCAAGTGGCAGTCCAGGTTGCACATCCACACCAATGATGCGGCACTTAAACTGCCTCCTGAGGCATTCATTTCATCTCCAGGCACCCAGATAGCTACAACTTCTCAATTTTATCTCTGCAAACTAGTGAGACAATTTCTGATGCTGTCCTTTGTGACTTGGCTGTAGAATCACTGAGATTCATTGGCATTGTTACCAAGTTCTACCACATGACCAAGTATATCTGCTTCTTTAAGCAGGGAGAGGATTCATGCTGAAGTTCATTTCTAAAGAGAGAGATCTTGGCATTATTACTAAGAGTGATTGAAAAAGGATCTTGTGGTCTGGGTGGAAGATGAGTACAGAGGAGCTTCTGACTCAGGTAGTTTTGAGGTTATATATATATATAAAATCCAAGATGACACTTCCTGTGTCAGTCCTCTTTTCTAACACTACTCAAGTCTTAGAAAGGATATCCACTCAAAAGAGAGATGACAAATCTCAAAGCAAGGATCTGGTGATTTGTTTTTCATACTGCCATCTTTGGCCGAGCCACCCTGGAAACCTATGTATAAGTAAATAAAATACTAAATTTTTGAGAGAGTTAAGTTATCACTGAGCAGCCTTAGTGTGGATAAAATGAGAGTTCCTGCAGCCAGGATTCTCACCTGGCCCTGGTTGACTAGCTCACTGCACACCTGTGGGCAAAGATGACTGGTGACTCTATATGAAGAGCTCTGCCCAGTGTTCTGGGTGCAACATGGTGGCACAGCTGCAAGGCTGCAAGAGAGCAGAGCAGAGGCTGGAGTGGTGGCAGCACTGAGGACAGAGGCCCGGAGGATGGCTGTGTGGGAAGAGTGTGCAGGCAGAGAGGCCCAGAGGACAGGTGTGCAGGCAGAGAGGCCCAGAGGCAGAGACCAACTTGCTGCATGCAGACTCACTCTGAGTGAACAGGACTTTAGTGACTGACCTGCCACCTGAGAATAAAGTTGGGAATAACCCTTTCACCCCAAGAACGTTCTGCTGTCAATTTCTTTGGTAACATTGAATCTATAGTGAACTTGCCAGGGACTGAAACCCATTGGCAAGACACTTAGGTATCAGAAATCAGAACTTAGCAGAACTCAAAGAAGCCTGCAGAGGCAGCTGTCTGCTTCCTGCATTCTGATTCATTGGTGTAGACAGAGGACTCAGTCTCTACTTCAGAAATAATGCCTCCTTTAATTACATCACTGGAGTGTTCCCCCTCACTGCCTGGAGGTGTTTATGAGTAATGAGGAGACCAAGAGGTGGGAAATGAGGCCTGAGAGGATCGCTAAAGACTCACCACCTGGAAAACTCCAAGTCAGTGGTACTTTGGGTTTGTTTGTTTCTTGCTTCCTCAAACTTGTAGCTTACTCTGTTCAAGGAGGGACTCACATTCTCTCAGAAAAGTGTAGCTGGGGTTTTTCTAACTGGTGTCATATGATTTGCTATTAACCAAAACAGAGCCAATTCAGGTGATTCCTTCACTGCTAAAGGACATGGTTATCCAAACCTGCTTGAATAGGAACTGTACTTTCTTGGCCAAAGGGGACTGAAAAAGTAGTGATGCCATCAAGTAGCGATGAGGAGATGAGAAAGAAGCAGCTTCCTGAGATAGCCTGTGAGCCCAAAGGCCATGGAGGAGAAATAGTTGAGGGCTTTAGGTGTTAGTGCTGTGGGTCCATGGGAATTAGTGGAACCTGGACGAGGGCTGTTCTGCTGTTCTGAGAGCTCAAGACTATACCGAAAAGGTATATGTTTGTGTACCCACCCCCTGCAAGCTTGCTTTCCTATGAAAAAGGAAAGGAAACCAACCATAATTTCTCCAAAAGCTATTATCTTAAAGAATCACAGTCCCATGGTATCTGGCCTAGAATATGATCCAGATTTAGTCCTTAGGGGCCCTTTCAGCAGGGTGGGGAGGGGAGAGGTGAGGGGTGTTAAAACACCACGGGGCAGCTTCCACTTTGCTGGCAGTTCTGAATAATCCTACAGTCCTGCATATGGGACTGGAGACCCTAATTAATGAAATCCCCACTGCACCAGGTGCTGGGGGAAGGGGGAACAAGTGTCAGACATTCTTCTTCATCAAGCATCATGCAGAGGCTGTTACCCAGCAGTAGAATGGCTTCTTTGGATTTCATTTTTTTATTTGTCCTGATCAGAATGGTGAAAAAATGCTAGGTGAGGAATGTGGGGGAGGAGGAGCTAGGTAACTTTTCCAGGACAGAGTAACATGTTACTCAGAGTAACAACTGAGTGTTATTTGCATTTCAATTTAGATTCTTCGATAGTTCATTTTATTTTCATTTGCTCTATAAGAACAAGGCTAGGCTAAGATTATCCAAACCTAAAATTGTAACCCCAGGAATTCCCCATACCAAGCATTAGGATATGACTTTTGGTAAACATCTCACCTTAAACTGCTTTGTTGTTTGCAAGGCCAGGATGGAGCTTCCTGTCAAAGCAGTGGCCCTCTTTCTCAATGACAAATTTAAACGTCATTGCAAGCTCTTAGGAACACATGGCTCCAGATATCCTATTGTACTGTTTAATGGCCTGACCCAAACCGGGGATATTGGTCTGTAATTTTCTTTTTTTTGTGGTGTCTTTACCTGGTTTTGGTATTAGAGTGATGCTGGCCTCAGAGAATGAGTTTGGTAGTATTCCCTCCTCTTCTACTTTTTGGAAAACTTTAAGGAGGTTGGGTATTAGGTATTCACTAAATGTTTGACAAAATTCAGCAGTGAAGAGGAGATTCTCAAGATGGCAGTGTGAGTACGGTGGTGGAAATCTCCCCAAACCATACATATTTTGAAACTACAGCAAATACAACTATTCCTAAGAGAGAGCGCAGAAGATACAGTACAACAGCCAGGCTACACCTACATCTGCAAGAACTCAGCATCTCGTTAAAAGGGTAAGATACAGGGATCACGGGAAGATGGCGGTGTGAGGAGTTCAGAGGCAATCTCCTCCCCAAAACATATATATTTATGAAAATACAATAAATACAACTATTCCTAAAAGAGACACCAGTGGATGCAGTACAACAGCCAGGAGACATCTACATCTGTGAGAACTTAACATCACACGAAGGGGGTAAAATACAAGCCACGGCCAGGTGGGAACTGAACGCTCCCCCACCCCAAAACCAAGTGGAAAGAAAGGGGTTGGAACGGGGAGGGAGTGAAAGCCCAGGACTGCTAAACAACCAGCTCTCGAAATTCACACCCGGATCGCAGACACAAGGTGCATGGGGTGCTTGATATTAGAGAAACTGAAAAGCAAAACCTGTGGGCAGGTCCCCGCAAACAGTACCCCGAGACAAAAGAAAAGCGAGTGCTTTCTGCAAGTCTTAAAGAGACAGGGACGCCATGGCTGGACGAAGTCGTCCCTGCACACTTAGCCAGGAGCTGGGAATCCCAGGGAACCTTAGCACCGTAAGCCCTGGGGAGGCAGCGCAGCTCTGAAGCCCCTCACGGCACTACGCAGCCTGTCAGTCATTCCTGGCATGGACCCTGAAACACTGGCGCAGTAGCGGGAGAGAGCCAGCGCATGCCGGTGGCAGCACCACTGGAAGGGACGCGGAGCAAATCGCAACCAAACAGCCCGGGTGCAGCTCGTGTGCACCTGTGGCAGTAGAGCCAGAGGAGCCCAGTAGAGGCCCGTGCGGGAGAGCCCTGCACACACCTGCAGCGGAGCCAGAGGGAGCAGCAACGCTCCCAGAAGCCGACCAGAATCCCAGCCCAATGCACAGCCACCCAGGCCAGACCCAAAGGCTGCTGCTGGCACACAGATGCCTGGCAGGGGTGCCGCTACTGCAGAGGAGCACACCTGGCATGCCTGCCACTCCCCGCAGGGCTCCGCGCTGCTCTGACGGAGACCCCACCCACAGCAGCTTAGGGGATTAACCCGGAGGCTGCCCCAGGAGTGCGGGTAACCGACACAGGCAGCTGAGAAGTGCAAGACATCTAGCAAACAGGAAAGGACTTTCTTCTCCCAGCTGACACACCCGCAAAGTGCCTACAGCCACCGCTATCACCATGAAAAGGCAAAAAAATTTAGTCCAGTCCAAGATAGTTCAGACAACACCTGAGAGAGGATCTGCACAGACACACCTAACCAGTTTCCCTGAAAAATAATTCAAAATAAAAATCATAAACATGCTGACAGAGCTGCAGAGAAATATACAAGAGCTAAAGGATGACGTCCAGAGGGAGATTACAGAAGTGAAACAATGTCGGGAAGGATTTATAAGCAGAATGGATAAGATGCAATAGGCCATTGATGGAATAGAAACCAGAGAACAGGAACGCATAGAAGATGATGCAAGGAGAGATAAAAGGATCTCCAGGAATGAAACAATATTAAGAGAACTGTGTGACCAATTCAAAAGGAACAATATCCGCATTATAGGGGTACCAGAAGAGGAAAACAGAGAAAAAGGGATAGAAAGTGCCTTTGAAGAAATAATTGCTGAGAACTTCCCCAAACCGGGGGAGGAAATAGTTGCTCAGACTACAGAAGCACACAGAACAACAGATAGAAGGGACCCAAGAAGGACAACACCAATACACATAATAATTAAAATGGCAAAGATCAAGGACAGGGACAGAGTATTAAAGGCAGCCAGACAGAGAAAAAAGGTCACCTATAAAGGAAAACCCATCAGGCTATCATGAGACTTCTCAACACAAACCTTACAGGCCAGAAGAAAATGGCATGATATATTTAATGCAATGAAACAGAAGGGCCTTGAACCAAGGATACTGTATCCAGCACGATTATCATTCAAATATGAAGGAGGAATTAAACAATTCCCAGACAAGCAAAAGTTGAGGGAATTTGCCTCCCGCAAACCACCTCTACAGGGTATCTTAGAGGGACTGCTCTAGATGGGAGCACTCCTAAAAAGAGCACAGAACAAAACACACAACATATGAAAAATGGAGGAAGAGGAATAAGAAGGGAGAGAAATAATCATCAGACTGTGTTTATAATAGCTCAATAAGCGAGTTAAGTCAGAGAGTAAGGTAGTAAACAAGCTAACCGTGAACCTCTGGAAACCACGAATCTAAAGCCTGCAATGGCAATAAGTACATATCTTTCAATAATCACCCTAAATGTAAATGGACTGAATGCACCAATCAAAAGACACAGAGTAATAGAATGGATAAAAAAGCAAGACCCATTATTATGCTGCTTACAAGAGACTCTCACCTCAAACCCAAAGACATGCACAGACTAAAAGTCAAGGGATGGAAAAAGATATCTCATGCAAACAACAGAGAGAAAAAAGCAGGTGTTGCAATACTAGTATCAGACAAAATAGACTTCAAAACAAAGAAAGTAACAAGAGATAAAGAAGGACATTACATAATGATAAAGGGCTCAGTCCAATAAGAGGATATAATTATTATAAACATATATGCACCCACTACAGGAGCACCAATCTTTGTGAAACAAAAACTAACAGAATTAAAGGAGGAAATAGAATGCAATGCATTCATTTTTGGAGACTTTAACACACCACTCACTCCACAAGAAAGATCCAGAAGACAGAAAATAAGTAAGGACACAGAGGCACTGAACAACACACTAGAACAGATGGACCTAATAGACATCTATAGAACTCTACAGCCAAAAGCAACAGGATACACATTCTTATCAAGTGCACATGGAGCATTCTCCAGAATAAACCACATACTAGGCCACAAAAAGAGCCTCAGTAAATTCCAAAACATTGAAATCCTACCAACCAACTTTTCAGACCACAAAGGTATAAAAGTAGAAATAAATTGTACAAAGGAAGCAAAAAGGCTCACAAACACATGGAGGCTTAACAACGTGCTCCTAAATAATCAATGGATCAACGACCAAATTAAAATGGAGATCCAGTAATATATGGAAACAAATGACAATAAAAAACAATGCCCCAACTTCTATGGGATGCAGCAAAAGCAGTCTTAAGAGGAAAGTATATAGCAATCCAGGCATATTTAAAGAACGAAAAACAATCCCAAATTAATAGTCTAATGTCACAATTATCAAAATTGGAAAAAGAAGAACAAATGAGGCCTAAGCTCAGCAGATGGAGGAACATAATAAAGATCACAGAAGAAATAAATAAAATTGAGAAGAATAAAACAATAGACAGGCCAGATGGATATACCTCGGAATTTTATCAGACATACAGAGGAGACATAGTACCATTCTCCTTAAAGTTTTCCACAAAATAGAAGAGGAGGGAATACTCCCAAACGCATTCTATGAAGCTAACATCACCCTAATACCAAAACCAGCCAAAGACCCCACCAAAAAAGAAACCTACAGACCAATATCCCTGATGAACATAGATGCAAAAACACTCAACAAAATATTAGCAAGCCGAACTCAAAAATACATCAAGTGGATCATACACCATGACCAAGTGGGATTCATCCCAGGGATGCAAGGATGGTACAACATTCGAAAATCTATCAACATCATCCACCACATCAACAAAAAGAAGACAAAAACCACATGATCATCTCCATACATGCTGAAAAAGCATTCAACTAAATTCAACATCCTTTCATGATAAAAACTCTCAACAAAATGGGCATAGAGGGCAAGTACCTCAACATAATAAAGGCCATATATGATAAACCCACAGCTAACATCATATTGAGCAGCGAGAGTCTGAAAGCTTTTCCTCTGAGATCGGGAACAAGACAGGGATGTCCACTCTCCCCACTGTTATCCAACATAGTACTGGAGGTCCTAGCCATGGCAATTAGACAAAACAAAGAAATACAAGGAATCCAGATTGGTAAAGAAGAAGTCAAATTGTCACTATTTGCAGATGACATGATATTGTACATAAAAAGCCCTAAAGACTCCATTCCAAAACTACTAGAACTAATATCGGAATTCAGCAAAGTTGCAGGATACAAAATTAACACACAGAAATCTGTGGCTTTCCTATACACTTACAATGAAATAAAAAAAGAGAAATCGGAAAACAAATCCATTCACAATTGCATCAAAAAGAATAAAATACCTAGGAATAAACCTACCCAAGGAAGTGAAAGACCTATACCATGAAAACTACAACATACTCTTAAGAGAAATTAAAGAGGACACTAACAAATGGAAACTCATCCCAAGCTCCTGGCTAGGAAGAATTAAATGGCCATCTGCCCAAAGCAATATACAGATTCGATGCAATCCCTATCAAATTCCCAACAGCATTCTTCAATGAACTGGAACAAATAGTTCAAAAATTCATATGGAACCACCAAAGACCCCGAATAGCCAAAGCAATCCCGAGAAGGAAGAATAAAGGGGGGGGGACTCACTCCCCTACTTCAAGCTCTACTATAAAACCACAGTAATCAAGACAATTTCATACTGGCACATGAACAGAGCCACACACCAGTGGAAGAGAATAGAGACTCCAAACATTAACCCAAACATATATGGTCAACTAATATTCGATAAAGGAGCCATGGACATACAATAGGGGAAATGACAGTCTCTTCAACAGATGGTGCTGGCAAAACTGGACAGCTACATGTAAGAGAATGAAACTGGATCACTGTCTAACCCCATACACAAAAGTAAATTCGAAATGGATCAAAGATCTGAATGTAAGTCATGAAACCATAAAACTCTTAGAAAAAAACATAGGCAAAAATCTCATGGATATAAACATGAGTGACTTCCTCATGAACATATCTCCCTGGGCAAGGGAAACAAAAGCAAAAATGAACAAGTGGGACTATATCAAGCTAAAAAGCTTCTGTACAGCAAAGGACACCATCAATAGAAGAAAAAGGTATCCTACAGTATGGGAGAATATATTCATAAATGACAGATCCGATAAAGGATTGACATCCAAAATATATAAAGAGCTCACACACCTCAAACATACAAAAAGCAAATAATCCAATTAAAAAATGGGCTAGAGGAGCTGAATAGACAGTTCTCCAAAGAAGAAATTCAAATGGCCAACCGACACATGAAAAGATGCTCCACATCACTTGCCATCAGAGAAATGCAAATTAAACCACAATGAGATATCACCTCACACCAGTAAGGATCGCCACCATCCAAAAGACAAACAACAACAAATGTTGGCGAGGTTGTGGAGAAAGGGGAACCCTCCTACACTTCTGGTGGGAATGTAAATTAGTTCAACCATTGTGGAAAGCAGTATGGAGGTTCACCAGAATGCTCAAAATGGAAATATCATTTGACCCAGGAATTCCACTTCTAGGAATTTAGCCTAAGAATGCAGCACTCCAGGTTTAAAAAGACAGATGCACCCCTATGTTTATCACTGCATTATTTACAATAGCTAAGATATGGAAGCAACCTAAATGTCCATCAGTAGATGAATGGATAAAGGAGATTTGGTACGTATACACAGTGGAACATTACTCAGTCGTAAGAAAAAAACAGATCCTACCATATGCAACAACATGGATGGAGCTAGAGGGTATTATGCTCAGTGAAATAAGCCAGGCAGAGAAAGACAAGTATCAAATGATTTCACTCATATGTGGAGTATAAGAACAAAGGAAAACTGAAGGAACAAAACAGCAGCAGAATCACAGAACCCAAGAATGGATTAACAGTTACCAGAGGGAAAGAGACTGGGGAGGATGGATGGGAAGGGAGGGATAAGGGTGGGGGAAAAGAAAGGGGGCATTACGATTAGCATGTATAGTGTGGAGTGAGCACGGGGAGCACTGGGCAGCACAGAGAAGACAAGCAGTGATTCTACAGCATCTTACTATGCTGATGGACAGTGACTGTGAAGGGGTCTGTCGGGGGGACTTGGTGAAGGGGGAGCCTAGTAAACATAATGTTCTTCATGTAATTTTAGATTAATGATAACAAAACCAAACCAAACAAAATAAAATAAAAAATATTTCTTAAAATTGGGTATAATTGACATTTAGCAAAATATATGTCTTATTTTTTAACAAACTTGAACAACTTTCCTGAACAACTTCTTCAACAACTTTCTTCATTTAGCTTTTAAGACACTCTCCACTGAATTACTTTCTATTTCACTTGTGGCTCTTTCTCACTTTTGTTTTGCCTTGTTCCTCCATTCATACCCCCACGTCTTCACATTGAGAGTATCTCAGGGCTTATAGTCAGTGGACCTTTTCCCCTTTTCTATCTACAGTCAATTCCTCATTCAATTGCAAGTCTTTGAATGCCTTCTGTATGCCACTATTTTAGTTTATTATCTGTTTTCTCTTCACAGAAGAGATTTCCATTAGTCCAGGAATTTTTTATTGTTTTGTTCATTGCTGAGTCCCCAGTACCTGGCACATAGCAGGTACTTAATAAGTATTTCGTGAATGAATGGACAATCGAAGAAGTGTGAACTCTGCGTGTGGTTTTTAAATATGTGCACAAATTCTCTGATACTCTTTTTATGCAGGGCTTAATTCCCCTTCTTTTAAGAGTGGGCTAGAATTTAGTGTCTCAGTGCTCACAAATAAGGATGACTAATGATGTATCACTTATGACACGAGATCATAAAAACACACTGTGGCTACCGCATTGCTCTTTTGGATTACCCACCTGGGGAAGCCAGCTGTCACAGCATGAAGACATTCAAGCAACCCTAAGAAGAGGCCCACAGGGCAAAGAACTGAGGAATACTGCCAACAACAATATAAGTAAGCCATCCTAGAAGCAAATGTCCCATAGCTAGATGACCACAGCTATAAATGACATCTTGATTGCAACCATGCGAGAGACCCTGAGCTGGAACCACCTAGGCTAAGCTACTCCCAGGTTCCTGAGCCACAGAAACCACGAGGGATAATGTTTTACACTGCTAAGTTTGGGAGTATTCTGTTAGACAGCAGTAAGTCACCAATACAGTGGGATTTTAATAACCAGGCACAATAACTTTGGGGAGAAATGTAGCAATACAGGCATACCTCTCGGAGATATTGCATATTTGATCCTAGACTACTGCAATAAAGGCAATCAAATGATTTTTTTTTTGTTTTTCGCAGTGCATATAGAAATATTTATACTACAGGCTGTAAAGTGTGAGATGGCATTATGTCTACAGAACAATGTACATATCTTTAAAATTTTGTTATTGCTAACCATCACCTGAGCTTTCAGCAAGTCATAATCTTTTTTGCTGGTGGAGGGTCCTGCCTTGATGTTGATGGTAGTTTTCTCATCTGCAATGATTGCTGAAGGCTGCAGAGGCTATGGAGATTTCTTAAAGTAAGACAACAATGACGTATATTCTTCCTTTCAGTTTCTCTGTAGCATGTGATGCCATTTGACAGCATTTTATACAGAAGAACTTCTTTCAATATTGGGATCAACTATCTCAAATACTATCACTGCTTTATGAACTAAGTTTATAGAGTATTTTAAATCCTTTGTTCTCATTTCAGCAATCTTCACAGCATCTTCACTGCTGTGAAGAAGATTCCATCTCAAGAAACCACTTTGTTCACCCGTAAGAAGCAACTCCTTATCCATTAAAGCTTTATCATGAGACTGCAGCAGTTCAGTCACATCTTCAGGTGCCACTTCTAATTCTAGTTCTCTCACTTTTTCCACCACATCTGAGTTACATCCTCCTCTGATGTCCTGAATCCTTGAAAGCTATCCATGACGGTTGGAACCCACTTCTTCAAAAATCCTATTCATGTTGATATTTTGACCTCTTACCATGAATCCTGAATGTTCTTAATGGTATCTAGAATGGTGAATCCTTTCCAGAAGATTTACGTTTACTTTGCCCAAATCCATCAGAGCAATCACTGTCTATGGCAGGTATAGCCTTATGAAATATATTTTTTAAATAACAAGACTTCAAAGTCAAAAATGACTCCTTGATCCATGGACTTCAGAATAGATGCTGTGTTAGTAGGCATGAAAAAGACATTCATCTCATTGTATATCTCCATCAGAGTTTTTGGTTGACCGGGTGCATTATCAATAAGCAGCAACATTTTGAAAAGAATCTTTTTCTTCCTGAGCAGTAGGTCTCAAGAGTGAGCCTAAGATATTCAGGAAACTATATTGTAAATAGTATGTTATCATCCAGGCTTTATTTTCCCATTTATACAACACAGGCAGAGTAGAGTGAGCATAATTTTTAAGGGCCTTAAGATATTTGGAATAGTCAATGAATATTAGCTTCAACTTGAAAGAAATTAGCTATTAGTTCTAACAAAGTCATCCCGTCCTTTAAAGCTCTAAAGCCAGGAGGCGAGAGATGAGAAAAAGATGGTGGCATGAGAAGGGAGGCAGAAACCTCCTCTGGAAACCACATATAACATGGAAAGACAGCAAATACAACTAATCCTGAAAGAGCAACCCAAAGACTGCAGAACAGACTGCCTACATCTATGGAAAAGAGAAGACGTCATAGAAAAGGGTTAAGTAACAAAGATGCGATCCGGTGGGACCCAAGCCCTCCCCCCACTGCAGATCACAGGCAGAAAAGAAATGAAGCAGGGAGGGAGTCGAAGCCCAAGACTGCTGAACACCCAGCCCTGGACATCTGCTCTGGAGATTAGTGGGGCTGGAAAGCAAAGACAGATGGAATACTTGGAGAGACTGAGATTCCAGACACTTATAGGGGACAAAAGAAAGGTGGCACTTTGAAAGACTACCCAACAGTAAGAGGGGCACTAACAGGGCAAGGATCACACAGAGCTTGCTGCTCAGGGGAAAGGGCAAGTGGAAAAAATCGTCCCAGCAAACTCGGCCCAGCAGGTTGAGAACTTTCAAGAGCTTCAGATGCTCCATTCCCCTGGCTAGGAACGCAGCGCTGCAGCCCCCAAATGCGATTCTCAGCCTCCTGCTCCTTCCTCCCAGCAAGCACTGTTCTCACACACCTGATGTACTCCCCCATCGCGCCAGGAGAGCCAGAATGGGGCCCTGCCTACAGCAGCTACAGGGACGTAGCAGAGGCTCCTCCCTGTGCATTTGAACTACTGGCCAAAAACAAACTGGATCATGCCACTGACCTACTTCAACAAACAATAGTAACAGCAAACATTTATAGAGCATCTACTATGTACCAGGCACTACTTTTAAGAACTTCACATGTATTAAGTCATCTAATACAACAGTATGAGGTAGGTACCATTATTAGCACCATCTTACAGACAAAAAAACTGTGTCACAATATATTAATTTGCCAAAGTCTGTACGGTAAATAAAAGCATTGTGAATTTTGGCTCCAAACTTTATCTCTTAGCCACTGTGGTACATTTCCTCCCTTACCTTCCACCCCTTGGGAAGGGATGTGGAGCCAATCCCTTTCCAAAAGCATTTAAAATAAAATTTCTGTCATGGTCTAAGAAAGCCTATAGGATTCAGATTTTGCCTACTACCCATAGTGTCTTTACCAAACACCTTACCTTGGCCTGCATACCCCTTCTTTATTTTTTTATTTTAAAGAAATACAGTTGGTATATAATCCTTTACTGATTTCAAGTATACAAAACGGTGGTTCAACAGTTACCCATATTATTATATCCTCACCCACCTAGTACAGTTACCGTCAGCATAGGAAGATGTTACAAAATCAGTGGCTATAGTCTCCATGCTCTATTACCATACCCATGACCAACTTATATTATGATTGAGAATTTTTATGCCCCTTTATCCCCCTCACCTCCCACCCATCAACCCCAACCCCCCCCATGGTAATCACCAGTCATTTCTCAGTGTCTGTGAATCTACTGCTTTTGTTTGTTTTGTTTTGTTTTTATATCCCATAAATAAGTGAAATCATGTAGTATATGTCTTTCTCTGCATGGATTATTTCACTGAGCATAATACCCTCTAGATCCACCCATATTGTTGCAAGTGGCAGGAAGTTCTCTGTTTTCTATGGCTAAAAATATTCCATTGTGTGTAGGTACCACATCTTCTTTACCCATTCACCTATTGATGGACATGATCGTTGCTTCTGTATCTTGGCTATTGTAAATAATGTGACAATAAACATAAGGGTGCATGTTTCTTTTTGAATGAGAAACTTTGTTTTCTTCTGGTAAATTTCTAGAGGTGGAATTACTGGGTCATACGACATTTCTAGTTTTCCTTTTGTGAGGAACCTCCATAGTGCTTTCCAGAGTGGCTGCACCAATTTACATTCCCACCAACACTGCAGGAGGGTTCCCTTTTTCTCACATCCTTGCCAATACTTGCTATTTCTTATCTTTTGGATAGTGGCCAAACTGACTGGTGTGAGGTGATAATCTCACTGTGGCTTTGATTTCCATTTCCTTGATGATTACCAATGTGGAGCCTGTGCCTGTTGACCATCTGTATTTCTTTGGAGAAATGTCTGTTCAGGTCAGACATGCAATTTTAAATTAGGTTATTTCTTATTTTGGTGTTGAAGCATGTGAGTCCCTAACATATGTTGGATGTTAAACCCTTGTCAGATGAGTCATTTACGAATATATTTTCCCATACTGCAGGATGCCTTTTTGTTCTGATGGTGTCCTTTGCTGTACAGAAGTTTTTTAGCTCGATGGAGTCCCATTTGTTCATTTTTTTATTTTGTTTCCCTTTCCCAAGGAGATGTGTTCAGGAAAAAAGTTGCTCATGTTTATACTCAAGAGATTTTGCCTATGTTTTCTTCTATGAGTTTTACAGTTTCACGACTTATATTCAAGTCTTTGATCCATTTTGAGTTTAATTTTGTGTGTGGAGTTAGACAAAAATCTAGGTTCATTCTCTTACATGTAGCTGTCCAGTTTTGCCAACACCATTTGTTGAAGAGGCTGTCTTTTCCCCATTGTATATCCATGACTCCTTTATTATTTACTACATGACCACAGATGCATGGGCTTCTATCTGGACTCTCTATTCTGTTCTATTGATCTATGGGTCTGTCCTTGTGCTGGTACCACATTGTTTTGATTACCGTAGCTCTGAAGTAGAGCTTGAAGTCAGTGAGCATAATACCCCACCCCCATTTTGTTCTTCTTTCTTTTGGCTATTCAGGGTCTTTTATGGTTCTGTATGAATTTTAGGCTTATTTGCTCTAGTTCATTGAAAACTGTCATTCATATTTTGATAGGGATCGCATCAAATCTGTAGACTGCTTTGGGCAGGACAGTCATTTTGGCAGTATTATTTCTTTCGATCCAAAAGCATGGGGTAGATTTCCATTTGTTGCTGTCTTCTTTTAATTGCTCTCATGAGTGTCTTATAGTATTCAGGGTATAAGTCTTTTACCTCCTTGGTTATGTTCCTTCCTAGGTATTTTATTCTTTTTACTGCAATTGTCAATGGAATTGTTTTCCTTATTTCTCTTTCTGCTAGTTCATTGTTAGTATACAGGAAAGCAGCATGTTTCTGTGTATTCATTTTCTAACTTTTAACTTTGCTGAATCTAGTTATTAGTTCCAACAGTTTTTTTGTGAAGTCTTTACAGTTCTCTGTATATGTCATCTGCAATCATTAACAGTAATTTCTTCCTTACCAATTTGAATGACTTTTATCTCTTTATCTTTTTTGACTGCTGTGGCTAGGACCTGCAGTATTTTGTTGAATAAAAATAGACTGGACATTCTTGTCTTGTTCCTGATCTTGGAGGAAAAGCTTTCAGTTTTTCACCATTGAGTATGATGTTAACTGTGGGTTTGTCATATATGGCTTTATTATATTGCGGTATGTACCCTCTATGTCCATGTGGTTAAGCATTTTTTATCACGAATGGATGTTCAATTTTGTCAAATGCCTTTTCAGCATCTACTGAGTTGTGGTTTTATCTTTGTTTTTGTTAATGTAGGGTATGATATTGATTGATTTGCAAATATTGTACCATTTTGCACCGCTGGAATAAATTCTACTTGCCTGTGTTAGATGATTCTTTTGTTGCATTTTTTAATTTGGTTTGCCAATATATTGCTGAGGATTTTTGTATCAATGTTCATCAGGATATTGGTCTAAAATTTTCTTTTTTTGTACTGTTTTTTCTGCTTTTGGTATTAAGATTGATCCTGGCCTCACAGAATGAGTTTGGAAGTATTCCATCTTCAACTTTTTGAAATACTTTAAGAAGGATGGGTATTAGCTCTTCTTTACATGTTTGGTAGAATTCAGCTGCGAAACTATCTGATCCTGTCTTTTGTTTGTTGGGAGTTTTTTGATTACTAGTTCAATTTTGAGGCTGGTAATTGGTTAGTACAGATTTTCTGTTTCTTCCTGGATCAATCTTGGAGGGTTTTATTTTTCTAGGAATAGGTCCTTTTCTCCTAGATTTCCTAATTTATTGGCACATAGTTCTTCATAGAATTCTCTAATAATCTGTTGTATTTCTGTGGTATCTGTTGTGACTCTTCCATCTTCATTTCTGATTTTGCTTATGTGTGTACTGTCTCTTTTTTCTTGGAAGTCAGGCTAAAGGTTTGTCTCTTTGTTTATCTTCTCAAAGAACCAGCTCTTGGTTTCACTGACTTTTTCTATTGTTTTATTCTTCTTGATTTTATTTATTTTTGCTTTGATTTTTATTATGTCCCTCCTCTAGTATCGTTGCGTTTCATCTGTTCTTCTTTTTCTAGTTTCTTTAATTGTGAATTTAGACGGTTCATTTGGGATTGTTCTTGTTTCTTCAGGTAGGCCTGTATTGCTGTGTACTTCTCGCTTAGAACCACTTTATCAGCATCCCACAAATTTGGACTATTGTATTTTTATTTAAATTTGTCTCCATGTATTGCTTTACTTGTTTTGATTTGTTTGTTCATCCACTGATTCTCTTCAATCTTCTTTAGAAGCACATTGTTTAGTCTCCATGTGTTTGTGGGCTTTTTTATCTTTGGGTAATTTATTTCTAGTTTTATACCATTGTGGTGTGAGAAGTTGCTTGATACAATTTCAATCTTTTTAAATTTATTGACGGTCTTTCTATGGCCTAATATGTGACCTATTCTGGAGAACATTCCATATAGACCTAAGAAAAATGTGTAACCTGCTGCTTTTGGGTGGAATGCTCTGTAGTTATATGTCAAGAGCATCTGATCTGACATGTTGTTCTGTGCCTCTGTTTCCTTATTTATTTTGTGTGGTTGATCTATTGATAAGTGGTATGTTAAAGTCTCCTAATATGAATGAGTTCCAGTCTATTTAACCTTTTAATTCTCTTAGCATTTCTTTTATATGTTTAGGTGCTCCTGTGTTGGGTGCAGAAATATTAATAATGGTTATATCCTCTTATTGAACTGACCCCTTTATCATTACATAGTGTCTTTCTTGGGGCCTTGTTAATTTCCTTGTTTTGAAGTCTTTGTGTCCGTATAAGTACTTTTACTCCTGTTTTCTCCCTATTATTTTCATGTAATATATTTCTCCATCCCTTCATTTTTCAGACTGTGAATGTCTTTAGGTCTAAAATGCGTCTCCTGTAGGCTACATATAGATGGGTCTTGTTTTTTCATCCACTCTGCAACTCTATGTCTTTTGATTGATGCATTCACTCCATTTACATTTAAGGTAATTATTGGTACATATTTATTGCCATTTATTAATTGTTCTCTAGTTGTTTTATAATTCTTTTCTGTTCCATTCTTCCTTATACTCTTCTCTTGCTACTTGATGGTGTCCTTTAATGTTGTTACTGGACTTCTCTTTTTTAGTGTTTGTGTATTTCTTATAGTCTTTAGATTTGTGGTTACCATAAGGCTCGTGTGTAGTTTTCTAACTATATACCACTCTATTAAGTTGATGATTGCTCTATTCAAACACAGTCTAAAAGTGCTTATTCTTCTTCAACATTTTATGTATTAGATGTCATAATTTGCATCTCTTGTGTATCCCTTCACTGATTTTGTATATAGCTGGTTTTTACTGCTTTTGTGTTATTTTAATTTCATACTTGCTTGGTAAGTAACTGGTCTACTACATTTACTGTGGGTTTACTTAGGCTTAAGAACATTTCTATCTACAGAAGTCCTTTTAACACATCCTTTAATGCCAGTTTAGTGGTTGTAGATTCCTTCAGCCTTACCTGGTAAATTTCTAATCTTTTCTTCATATGTGAGTGATATCTTGCTTGGTAGAGGTTGAAGGTCCCTTAGTTTCAGTACACTAAATATTTCGTGCCACTCCCTTCTGGTCTGGGGAGGAGCCAAGATGGTGGTGTGCATAGGGCAGTGGAAATCTCCTCCCAAATCATATATATTCTTGAAAATACAACAAATACAACTATTCCTAAAAGAGAGACCAGAAGATACAGTACAACAGCCAGGCTACATCTACACCTGTGATAACCCAGCGCCTCACGAAGGGGGTAAGATATAAGCCGCGGCCCAGCGGGACCCGAGCACGCCCCGCAACCCAGCTCCCTGGCAGGAGAAGAGGAGTCAGAGCGGGAAGGAAGAGGGAGCCCAGGACTGCTAAATACCCAGCCCTAGTCATCCACACCGGGAGCGCAGACACACAGTGCGTGGTGTGCTGGATACTAGCAGAAACGGAACAGTAAAACCTATAAGCAGGTTCCCACCGCCAGCACCCCTGGGACAAAAGAAAAGCAAGTGCTTTTGAATGTCTTAAAGGGACAGGAGCCTCACAGCTGGATGGAAGCATCCTGGCACACTCAGACCAGCAGCTGTGAATCCCAGGGAACTTTGAGTGCCCTAAACCCCTGAGCCCTGAGCGGGAGCGCAGCTCTGAGACCACTCATGGTGGTAAACAGCCTCCATCCATTTTCCCCCTTGCATGGCGCTGCAATAGCGGAGCAGCAAACTGAGACCAGCCACGCCCACAGCAGCCACGCAGAGCATCCTCTGCAGCGGCCACGACCAGACACAGAGTCCCCATCGGTGCACAGCTGCCCAGCACAAGCCACTAGGTTTTGCCATTCTCAAAGGAAGGGAAGGCGACAGGCAAGCAAGAAGGGACTTTGTTCTCCCAGCTGACACACAGGCCAACTGCCTACAACTACCTCTATCGCCATGAAAAGGCAGAAGAATTTGATACAGACAAGAATAACCCAGACATCCCCTGAGAGGGAACCTGGGGAGATAGATTTAAACAATCTTCCTGAAAAAGAATTCAAAATAAAGGTCATAACCATGCTGATGGACCTGCAGAGAAATATGCAAGAGCTAAGGGATGAAATCTGGAGGGAGATAACAGAAATGAAACAACTGACAGAAGGTCTTAAGAGCAGACTGTATGATGTGCAAGAGACTGTTAATGGAATAGAAATCAGAGAACAGGAATACAGAGAAGCTGAGGGAGAGAGAGATAAAAGTATCTCTAGGAACAGAAGAATTATTAAGAGAACATTTGACTAATCCAAACAGAACAATATTTGCATTATAGGGGTACCAGAAGAAGAGAGAGAAAAAGTGATACAAAGTGTCTTTGAAGATATAATTGCTGAAAACTTCCCCAAACTGGGGGAGGGAATAGTCTCTACACAATGAAAGCCAACAGAAAGGACCCAAGGAGGACAACACCAAGAAATATAATAATTAAAATGGAAAAGATCAAAGACAAGGACAGAGTATTTAAGGCAGCCAGAGAGAGAAAAAAGGTCACCTACAAGGAAAACCCATCAGGCAATCATCAGACTTCTCAACAGAAACCTTACAGGCCAGAAGAGAATGGCATGATATATTTAATGCAATGAAACAGAAGGGCCTTGAACCAAGGACACTGTATCCAGCACGATTATCATTTAAATATGAAGGAGGGATTAAACAATTCCCAGACAAGCAAAAGTTGAGGGAATTTGCCTCCCACAAACCACCTCTGCAGGGTATTCTAGAGGGACTGCTCTAGATGGAAGCACTCCTAAGGCTAAATAGATGTCACCAGAGAAAATAAAATCACAGCAAAGAAAGCAGACCAACCAAATACGAACTAAAGGCAAAAAATAAAATCAACTACCCACAAAAGCAGTCAAAGGAGACACAAAAGAGCACAAAATAAAACACCTAGCATATAAAGAATGGAGGAGGAGGAACAAGAAGGGAGAGAAATAAAGAATCACTCCCTTCTGGTCGGTAAAGTTTCTGCTGAGAAGTCTGCTGATAGCCTGATGGAGTTTCCCGTGTGAGTGATCTTTTTTTCTCTCTGACTGCTTTAAATGCCTCTCCCTATCCTTGATCTTTGTCATTTTAGTTATTCTATGTCTTGGTATTGTCTTCATGGAGTTCTTTTTTTTAAGGGCTCTCTGAGCTCCTAGGACCTTGGTGTCTATTTCCTTCTCCAGATTGGGAACTTTTCAGCAATTATTTCTTCAAACAGACTTTCTACCCCTTTGTTTCTCTCTTCTTCTGGTACCCCTACTATGCAAATATTGTTTCATTTCGTCACAGAGCTCTCTTATCCTTCCTTCACTCCTAGAAATTGTTCTTCTCTCAGTTCCTCCACTTAGCTGTGTTTCTGTTCTCTAATTTCCATCTCACCGATTATCTCCTTTACTTGAAGCAATCTATTATTCATTCCCTCCATTGTATATTTCATTTCAGTTATTGTATTCTTCAACTCTGACGGCTCTTTTTCAACTTTTCTACCTCTTTGTTGAAGTCCTCCCTGAGATATTTTCTGCAGATCAGTAAGCATATTTATGACTGTTACTTTGAAATCTTTTTTTTTTATTTTTGTAGATAATTATTTTTTATTGAAGGGTAGTTGACACACAGTATTACATTACATTAGTTTTGGGTGTACAACATAGTGATTCAACATTTATATACATGACAATTCTAGGTACCACCTATCACCATACCAAGCTGTTATAATATCTTGACTATATTCATTACATCCCGGTTACTTTTTATTTTACAATTGGAAGTGTATACTTTTTTGTGTGTGTGTGAGGGCATCTCTCATATTTATTGATCAAATGGTTGTTAACAACAATAAAATTCTGTATAGGGGAGTCAATGCTCAATGCACAATCATTAATCCACCCCAAGCCTAATTTTCGTCAGTCTCCAATCTTCTGAGGCATAACAAACAAGTTCTTACATGGAGAACAAATTCTTACATAGTGAATAAGTTCTTACATGGTGAACAGTACAAAGGCAACCATCACAGAAACCTTTGGTTTTGCTCATGCATTATGAACTATGAACAGTCAGTTCAAATATGAATACTAATTTGATTTTTATACTTGATTTATATGTGGATACCACATTTCTCTCTTTATTATTATTATTTTTAATAAAATGCTGAAGTGGTAGAAGATTGGCGATCTCCATTTCATTTAGCCCTCTTTCTGATGTCTTGTCTTTTAGTTTTGTTTGGAACATATTCCCCTGCCTTTTCATTTTGTCAGGGTTTCTGCATTTCTTCCATTGTATGAGATCAGCTATGTTTCCTGATCTAGAAAGCAATGGTTTTATGAAGTAGGTGTCTTGTGGAATCCAAAAGCTCAAGACTCTTTACTCTCCAGTGCCTGGTTCTCTTCTGCAGTGGAGCCCCAGTTGCTGTTGCTGGGCCGTGTGCAGGCCACCTTTCTGCTTGTCCTCTGTCAGTGGTCTATCTCAGTCCACCACAGATGGCAGCTCACCTCAGCAGGCCCTTTGTGAGCTAAGCAGCAGGGCTTCTCCTGGGATTGCTGTAGGCAGGGCCACCCTCTGCCTGCCCTGCAGCAATGGAGGTGCTGCTGGGCTAACGGGGTGGGCTCTGGGGCACGTGCACCCTGGGCTGGGCTGCCCACAACGATGAAGGAGCACTTGGAGCTGCTTCCCGTAGGCACCTCCCCAGTTAGGCTGAATTAGGACCAACAAAGCTGGGAAAGCTTCCCTCTGCCTGCCATGCAGCAAAGTTTTCCTCTACCTGCCAGGAAGCAAAGCCTGACACTGCTGGGCTGGGTGGATATGCAGGGAATCTCTTTAGGGCTGAGCTACCAGTGAGGGGGATAGAGCATCTGAGGCTCCTGAGAGTGCCTGACCTGTTGGGCCAAGGGAGGGCTGGGGAAGTGTCGTCCACCTACCCTATCTTCCGCAGAGAGAGCTCTGTCCAACCCTCCCCCTTCTGGCACCCTTCCCACTCCTGTTAAATCTTTCAAACTGGCACCTCTGTTTTGGGTTTCAGCAGGACCATCAGAGCATGCCTGTCCTCCACAAGCGGCAGGACTATCAGTCTCCCCAAGTGCTCCAACTCTCCCTGGTGTCCAGCCCTGTTAATCACCAAAGCCCAATGCAATGTGGACTCATGTTCCCAGGGCAGGTCTCCAGAGCCAGGTATGCAACATTCCTGAGCAATTATCCCCTTCCCTGCTCCATTCTTCTTCCTCCCTCTTGTAGGCTGGGATGGGGAAAGGGCTCGGGTCCTGATCAATCATGGCTCTGCCACTTTACCCTTCTCTGTGTGGTCTTCTCTTCTCCACCAGGTATAAGTGGTCTATCCTGCAGTCCTCAGGTTGTCTTCCAGGATAGTTGTATCTACTGTAGTTGCTTCCTTTGTGTGTGTGTGGGAGGAGGTTTCGACCTCACCGTCTTACTCTGCCACCTTTTTCGCCTATCTCACTGCACAGCCCTTGTTAATTGGGTAAATGTCTTCATCTCCACCTTCACTTTATACATCTAACTCTCACTGGCTTCAACCCTGTTCCTTAAAGACATCAAGCCCTTCCCTTGCTCCATTATGATTCTTTGCTTGCTAATGACAACTTCCAGCTCATGTTAACTTAGGCCAAAAAGGCACCTGAAAAGACAACCAAGTAGCTTACATAATAGACAAGAAGGTAGAGAAGCAGGTATGGAAACAGAGCAGGTCCAAGCAATTAAGTAGGAAAACCCAACCATATCAATGCACACTACTGAAGGGGGTCAATATCATTAGGATTAATTCATTCTAACCAGTGCTTGTTTTTAAAGTTTGTCTTTCCAAGATTCACAACTCAAAATCCTGGAATAGAGAATCTGACTGACCTAGCTGGAGTCATATGACTGACCTTTTATGTTTTACAAAAGGACCCTGAATAAGAATGTCTAAATTTAGACTGCACATGGTAGGGGAGATGTAACTTCACAAAAAGAAATTAGGATATTATTTAGTAAGAAAAGAACATATATACGGGACAACCCACAATCTTATATACCACCAAATCAAATGTCCTTTAATTTCCTAATGGGCTTTGTGAATGCTACAGCTCTGCTTTGACTGTGATTTTCCTTGGCCCCTTCCTCTTCAAGCCTTAAAAATATCACTTTTTAATGAATATTCCCTGATCATCCTCTCTAAAGTAGCTCTCCCTTGCTACCTTCTACCCCTCCCACCAATTACTGGTGCATCATCTAGTTTAATTCCTTTATGACATCTTTTTTAGATTAATTTTCTCATGTTTATTAATTATTACCCCAAGTAGGTTATAGGTTCCATGAAAACTGGGACTATTTGCATTTGATCACCAAAGATGAACAAGAGATAGTAAAATGATAGGTAAATTGATCTTTTGAAAATGCAAATGATATGATGTTACTCCTTAGTTTAATTTCCTTCAATGCTTCCGAGTACATTCAGACTAGAATGCAAGCATCTGCCACGATGTGGCCCATGTCTGCCTCACTAACTCCAGCCTTTCGATAGTTCTGAGAATATGCCAAGCTCCTTCCCAATTTAGGATCCATGCCTTGAATATTACTCCACAGGCTCCACACAAGAATTGCCCCTTCTGTCATCAAATCTCAGCAAAATAACACTTCCTAAGAGGAGCATTTCCACCATACTATCTGTAATATATTTTTCCTTCTAAATTTTTCCTTATCACAGGACTCTGTTTCTTTCTCTCATAATATTTCCCAATTTGTAATGATTTCATTTACAAGCTTACTTGTTCATTGTCTCCCCAACTATATAGTCTTGCTCCGTGAGGAAAGAGTATATCTGTATTATCTCTCCAAAGCCTAACATAGAGCATGGCACCAAGCCAGTACTCAAGCATCTGTTAGAGGAATGAAGGAGAAAAGGAAAAACTGGAATTTCCTAAGACAAATTTTCTTTAGAAGAAAACTTAACCACAACATTCATAGTAAGGTATTTCCATAGCTATAATTCTCTAGCCTTCCTTCCAAAACCAGTGGACTACAAAACAACTATTTTTACTTTGTCATGGGCAATTTACTTTGCTAGCTGAAGAAAAATAGAACCTTGAAGGTACTTAAAAAGAAATATGAAGCACTATAGTAAGGCAGGACACTTATAAATAGTTTTAGGGGTAACATCAAGTCTGGGCATACCTATACTTCCCCAAGTATGGCTGCGAATTAGCAAAACATTGAACATGATTCATGATCAAAGAGCAACTGGCACTGAAATCCACACTTTAACATTCCCCTCAATTCAATTTTAAAGCATTTAACATACCATATTTCTACCCCCATTATTACGTGCCAAGTGAGAGTTTAGTTCTCAGTCTCCCCTTTTACTTTACCACTATATATCGTAGAAAATACAGTATGATTTCAGCAAATATAAGTCATACTTACCAAGTGCTCTTGCTACTGCCAGGAAAGGAATCTGGTCAATAACTGTGCTCCTTCTAACAGGTCCATTGTGAGTGAGCCGAGGTCGCTTCCAAACTACACGATTCACCCCAGACTTGTTCATCACACTAAAAAACAGAGCACACATAAATATTCTAAATGATTAAAATTAACAATTAAGGTAGTTCAGAGTGTAAAATATCAAATAAAATCAGATTATGTTATCACAAAATAATGACAAATCTGTTTCAGAATCAAAGATGCATAAACCAAAGTTTCTGTTCAGAGAGGAAAGACAAAATAGGATAGATTAAGATGAGGAGAATTTGGAGATTACTTAGGTAAGCCACACAGAACAGAATGGAAGTAATGGAAAGAAAAAGGAGTAGATAAAATGTCAAAGAAAAAAGCAAGACAACTTCATAACTAAAAAAAATTGAGGAGAAGAATGTTCTAAATGGACAGGGATTAAACAGTCATAAAAGAAACTGAAAAGGAAAGGATATATATAGTTTTGGAGGGATTTGAGAGAACTTCAGTTTTGGTATTTTTTATTTAAGGAATTAATAGGAAAGAACTCTATAGAAATATCTAGGTATTTAGATAAATCTGTATTTAGAAGTGTGAAAGTAGACTTTGGAAATAGATCGGCTGTAAAGTCTAGATGTAGATGTAGAAAAACCTACTAGAAATTTTAGAAATTTAGCACGACGGCAACAGAAATCCGTATTTAGTGCAGAGAGGAGTTAGGACACTCCAGGGTACCTAAAACATGGAAATACAGTCAAATCTTTGAGCAAAAAAAAGTAATGACCAAAACACAATAAAGATGGTCTCTCAACCTGTACCTGGCATGGCTCAAACAGGAAAGTGACCCTTATATCAATTTAATCAGAATCAGCCTGAATTTTTAAAAAATCAGTAGAAGAAAAATGTTCCTCTGGAAGGTTAGAAAAACTGCGGGGAAGAGTGGCAAACAGCTTTTCCAAGAAACAATATTAACCTACCTGATATTAGGACCACCTGACAGACACATGCATAAGACAGAAGTTGATAACCATGACTCGAAGATAGATGATGCTAAAATAACCTAATTACGTCTTATCCGGTCCCATGTTTCAATTCACAGTTTAAAAATTATCTATACATTAAGACAGTTTACAAAGTACACATTAAGACAAGTTCAAATAGAGAAAAGAAAAACTAGCAGAGGTTTGCAGCACATACAACAGAAATAAAAGAAAAAAGCTGAAGGTTAATTCTCATGAAATTCCATTCTCAAAGACAGACTGAAACTATTCTGCCCTGGAACTCTTAAGGGCTGCTCTGTTTAGATTCTCAAGATCATGCTGAACAATACTTAGGTAAAAAGTTTTCAATAAATCCTTGAAGGTGTTGTTACTTGAGTCCCACTAAAATATTTCCCTTTGGAGCCATCATCAGTAATAAAAGTCAATTCAAAATAATGAGATAAAAATGAATGCACATGGGTACTTTATCAGACAAATGAAAACCTGTAATACTAAGAGAGTAATTTCATTAAAAGGGAGAAGTAGGTCAGTATGTTTAGTAAAGCAAGAAGGACTAAACAGAACCAAGAGAGGAAAGACAACACAGCACAGTGATTACCTCCCACCAAGTCCTTCGATTCGTTCTCTTTCCTTAGGAAGTTCTGGCTTATGGTCCTGTGTCACTTCCACAGCTCGGACAAAATCAGCCTTCGGGTCTTCCTGAATTCCAAGAACCACCCCTGAGTCACCCACGTGAGCTACATACATCTTCATGCCTCGTATGATGACCACACTGGCAGTTGTTCCTGAGGTGCTGGGAAGACCTGTCATAGTCTTTGGCCATTCTGCTGCAATTAAGAAATACAGTATTTTACCCTTCCAGGCATAAACATTAACACTGTATCACAATAAAAACAGCAACATATCCTGAATTCGCATAGGAAAAAATTTAAGAAAAATATTTTGAAACCAATTCAGGAAGGACCTATGTTAATCCCTTCATCAATATGTTAATATATTAATTCATAAGTAAAGCAATTATATTACAACCATCAAACCGATCCTAGGAGAAAAATATTATAGGATAGATTTACTAGTTCTATGTGAGTCTTAGTCCTAACTACATTTAGTGGCAAGGATGTGTTAAGAGCATTGGTATCATATTGCAAGTAGCTTAGTTATCTCTTTATTAATGTCTTTGAAAAGTCTTGATTTGTTATTGAAATAACTATTTTGGATATTTATAACCTAATAAATAATATTTATCAAGTACTCATACTATATATCAGGTTCTGAGCTAAGAGCTTTTCATGTTTTACCTCAAATAATACTGGCAACAAACCAATTAGATAGGTAAGATTATTCCCATTATTTTTATTTTTCAGATGAGGAAATCAGTACTTTGCTTAAGAAACTTGTTTAATCTACATCCAAAAGCAACAGGATACACATTCTTCTCAAGTGCACATGGAACATTCTCCAGAATAAACCACATACTAGGCCACAAAAAGAGCCTCAGTAAATTCCAAAAGGTTGAAATCCTACCAACCAACTTTTCAGACCACAAAGGTATAAAACTAGAAATAAATTGTACAAAGAAAGGAAAAAGGCTCACAAACACATGGAGGCTTAACAACATGTAACTAAATAATCAATGGATCGATGACCAAATTAAAATGGAGATACGGCAATATATGGAAACAAATGACAACAACAACAAAAAGCCCCAACTTTTGTGGGATGCAGTAAAAGCAGTCTTAAGAGGAAAGTATATAGCGATCCAGGCATATTTTAAGAAGGAAGAACAATCCCAAATGAACAGTCTAATGTCACAATTATCAAAATTGGAAAAAGAAAAAGAAATGAGGCCTAAGGTCAGCAGACAGAAGGACATAATAAAGATCAGACAAGAGATAAATAAAATTGAGAAGAATAAAACAATAGAAAAAATCAATGAAACCAAGAGCTGGTTCTTAGAGAAAATAAACAAAATAGATAAGCCTCTAGCCAGACTTATTAAGAGAAAAAGAGAATCAACATACATCAACAGAATCAGAAACGAGAAAGGAAAAATCACGACAGAACACACAGAAATACAAAGAATTATTAGAGAATACTATAAAGACCTATATGCTAACAAGCTGGAAAACCTAAGAAGAAATGGACAACTTCCGAGAAAAATACAACCTTCCACGACTGACCCAGAAAGAAACAGAAAATCTAAACAGACCAATTACCAGCAACAAAATTGAATCAGTAATCAAAAAACTACCCAAGAATAAAACCCCAGGGGCAGACGGATTTACCTCAGAATTTTATCAGACATACAGAGAAGACATAATACCCATTCTCCTTAAACTTTTCCAAAAAATAGAAGAGGAAGGAATACCCCCAAACACAGTCTATGAAGCTAACATCATCCTAATACCAAAACCAGCCAAAGACCCCACCAAAAAAGAAAACTACACACCAATATCCCTGATGAACGTAGATGCAAAAATACTCAACAAAATATTAGCAGACCGAATTCAAAAATACATCAAGATGATCATACACCATGGCCAAGGGGATTCATCCCAGGGATGCAAGGATGGTACAACATTCGAAAATCCATCAACATCATCCACCACATCAACAAAAAGAAGGACAAAAACCACATGATCATCTCCATACATGCTGAAAAAGCACTCGACAAAATTCAACATCCATTCATGATAAAAACTCTCAACAAAATGGGCATAGAGGGCAAGTACCTCAACATAATATAGGCCATATATGATAAACCCACAGCTAACATCATACTGAACAGCGAGAGGCTGAAAGCTTTTCCTCTGAGATCGGGAACAGGACAGGGATGCCCACTCTCCCCACTGTTATTCAACATAGCACTGGAGGTCCTAGCCACGGCAACCAGACAAAACAAAGAAATACAAGGAATCCAGATTGGTAATGAGGAAGTCAAACTGTCACTATTTGCAGATGACATGATATTGTACATAAAAAACCCTAAAGTCTCCACTGCAAAACTACTAGAACTAATATCAGAATTCAGCAAAGTTGCAGCATACAAAATTAACACACAGAAATCTGTAGCTTTCCTATACACTAACAATGAACTAATAGAAAGAGAAATCAGGAAAATAATTCCATTCACAATAGCATCAAGAAGAATAAAATCCCTAGGAATAAACCTAACCAAGGAAGTGAAAGACCTATACACTGAAAACTACAAGACAGTCAAGAGAAAGAAGATACCAATAAATGGAAATAACATCTGTTGCTCATGGAAAGGAAGAATTAATACTGTCAGAATGGCCATCCTGTCTGAAGCAATCTACCAATTCAATGCAATCCCTATCAAAATGCCAACAGCATTCTGCAATGAACTAGATCACATAGTTCTAAAATTCATATGGTACCACAGAAGACCCCAAATGGCCAAATCGATCATGAGAAGGAAAAATAAAGCAGGTGGGGGATTATGCTCCCTGACTTCAAGCTCTACTGCAAAGACAATTTGGTACTGGCACAAGAACAGACCCATAGACCAGTGGAACACACTAGGGATCCCAGATAAAAACCCAAGCATACACGATCAATAAGTATATGTAAAGGAGCCATGGACATACAATGGGGAAATGACAGTCTCTTCAACAGATGGTGCTGGCAAAACTGGACAGCCACATGTAAGAGAATGAAACTGGATCACTGTCTAACCCCAAACACGAAAGTAAATTCGAAATGGATCAAAAACCTGAATGTAAGTCATGAAACCATAAAACCCTTAGAAAAAAACATAGGCAAAAATCTCATGGACATAAACATGAGTGACTTCTTCATGAACATATCTCCCAGGGCAAGGGTAACAAAAGCAAAAATGAACAAGTGGCACTATATCAAGCTGAAAAGCTTCTGTACAGCAAAGGACACCATCAATAGAACAAAAAGGTATCCTACAGTATGAGAGAATGTATTCATAAATGACAGATCCGATAAAGGATTGACATCCAAAATATATAAAGAGCTCACACACCTCAACAAACAAAAAGCAAATAATCCAATTAAAAAATGGGCAGAGGAGCTGTATAGACAGTTCTCTAAAGAAGAAGTCCAGATGGCCAACAGGCACATGAAAAGATGCTACACACCAGTAATCATCAGAGAAATGCAAATTAAAACCACAATGAGATATCACCTCACACCAGTAAGGATCGCCATCATCGAAAAGACAAACAACAACAAATGTTGGCGAGGTTGTGGAGAAAGGGGAACCCTCCTACACTGCTGGTGGGAATGTAAATTAGTTCAACCATTGTGGAAAGCAGTATGGAGGTTCCTCAGAATGCTCAAAATAGAAATACCATTTGACCTCCTAAATACTTCTAGGAATTTACCCTAAGAATGCAGCACTCCAGTTTGAAAACGACAGATGCACCCCTATGTTTATCGCTGCACTATTTACAATAGCCAAGATATGGAAGCAACCTAAATGTCCATCAGTAGATGAATGGATAAAGAAGTGGTACATATACACAATGGAATATTACTCAGCCATAAGGAAAAAACAGATCCTACCATTCTCAACAACATGGATGGAGCTAGAGGGTATTATGCTCACTGAAATAAGCCAGGTGGAGAAAGACAAGTACCAAATGATTTCACTCATATGTGGAGTATAAGAAGAAAGGAAAACTGAAGGAACAAAACAGCAGCAGAATCACAGTACTCAAGAATGGACTAATAGTTACCAAAGGGAAAGGGACTGGGGAGGATGGGTGGGAAGGGAGGGATAAGCGCGGGGAAAAAGAAAGAGGGCATTACGATTAGCATATAGTATAGTGCGTGGGGGATACGGGGAGGGCTGTGCAACACAGAGAAGACAAGTAGTGATTTTACAGCATCTTACTACGCAGATGGACAGTGACTGTGAAGGGGTCTGTTCGGGGGACTTGGTGAAGGGGAGAGCCTAGTAAACATAATGTTCTTCATGTAATTGTAGATAAATGATACCAAAATACAAAAAATTAAAAAAGAAACTTGCTAAAGCAAACTAAAACATTAAGTGGCAGAGACCCCAAATATTAATTAAATTCACTGTCATTAAAAATTCTGAAATACTCTGTAATAGTAAACAGTGCACAACACAAAGTTTAAGATAACAGAGTGTAAAAACTGATACATTCTCCCCACCAAAATGCCACCAAAAGGACATAATATAAATATTAGAAAAAGTCCATAGCATTTATGAAACACAGAGAAAGGTCACAAGCACATCTGAGGAATTCCTGGAATTTTAAATAAATGGAATTACAGTAAGGGAAAAACCAGAATGCAAAGCTTGTTTTCATAAGCAAAAAATGAGTCATTGAAGAAAGCAGTGTATCAGTTTTCCCTGTTAACAGAGTCCCAGAAAAGCTCAAAATCAGAGGTAGTGGCCAAAGCTGAAGCAAGAATGGACAGAAGAAGCTTGGCACATAGTTTACCACTGCAGGAGTTAGGAGAGTGCCTAAGTGATCTGAAAAGAAAAAAGTAAAACATTTTAGTTCCTAAGCTGCCGGAGCTATAATACCTCCCTTTTTAGGAAAGTGATGCATCTATTGATAGAGACAACAGGGTAAGGGAGGATAAGGGAGAAGGAAGCGGGCCTGAAATACTGGGTGGGATGCCATACAACTTCCACAGACTCAAGGCTGCTTTAGTACATTCAGACTAAATATTTCAATATTATATATGTAGAAAAGACATCTCTTGAACTCTACAGTGCATCTCCCCATCCTATCCCACAGAGAGAACCTACCCTAGAAAGGGCCCTGTCATCCACAGCAGAGGGCGGCCTGCAGTGTATCAAATTATGACTTTCAAAATTGCTGAGGGAAACCAGAACAGCTACCAATACTGATGAAGCTAGAAATTCATACACATATACATATGTAAAACCACCTACAACAGTACCAGACACACTGTAAGTGCTCAATGATAGTTTTTGTTATGACCATAATTTAAGAAAAGCAAACAGCCTGACACTCACCAAGAGAAATATGAAGAGAGAAAAACAGCCCCCAAGAAAATATCTCTGGAAAACTCAGAATGTGTACATAACTGACACTGATAAGGTTATTGGATTATATAAAATATCAATTCTATTCCTGTAAGCCAGCAACAAAATTATAAAATGTAACTTTTTATTGGAATATAGTTGATGTACAAAATATATTGGTTTCAGATACATACAAAAAGTAGCTTTTTTAAAAAAGTTACCACTCGCAAAAGCAACAAAAGGTATAATGTATCTGGGAACAATGCTAAGA
This sequence comes from Manis pentadactyla, assembly GCF_030020395.1. Lineage (NCBI taxonomy): Eukaryota > Metazoa > Chordata > Mammalia > Pholidota > Manidae > Manis > Manis pentadactyla. Next base: position 154,990,209 of record NC_080022.1, on the reverse strand, counting down.
AATCTGTAACAGGACCTTTCTAGAAAAGTTGTAAACGAGTGGACCAACAGAACAGAACAGAACAGTGAGTAGACTCATGCATATTTAGACACCTGATATGTGAACAGTGGAGAAAGAAAAGACGTTCAATAAATGGATAGACATTCAGTTGGGACAACATAGGGGTTGAAAAAAAGCACACACAACTTTGGGTCACTCATGCCAAACACAAAAAAGTCAGTAACAGGTACATTAAAGACCTAACATGACAAGAAAAGCTAAAATGCTTGGGAAAAATACAGGAAGGTACCCAATTCATGATCTCATGTTCGGGAAGGATTTCCTAAAGACCAAGAATTGACCGGCCATACAAAGAAAATAATGTGAAGTTTTACTACCATCAAAATTAAGGGTTTCTGTTCAACTAAAGATACCATTACTAGAATGAAAAGACAACAAATGGAATGGAAGAAGATATATTTGTTATATATATGTATATACATGCCAAGGAAATGGTATCAAGACTATACACAATGCTCCTAGAAATCAAATCAGTAAGACAGACTGCCCAATAGAAAAATAGGAAAAAGGCCTAAATAGGCCTTTTACAGAAGAGGAAATTCAAATAGCCAAAAAACATACAAAGGTGTTTGGTTTCTTTAATCAACAGGAAATACAAATTAAAAAACACAATGAGATATTACTACATAATTATCAGGTTGCATTAAGCGTATATAAGGTGGACCAACAAGCTCTATGCTCTATCACTGACTACTGAGTATAAACTGGTACAACCACTACAGGAAACATCTAGGCATTATATGTTTACATCTTTTTTTGTTGTTGTTGTTATCATTAATCTACAATTACATGAAGAACATTATGTTTACTAGGCTCACCCCTCACCAAGTCTAGGCATTATATATTAAAGGTGAGGATATGTACAGTCGTTAACTTTTCACTACCCCTAGGTATATAACATAAATTAATATACATGAACACAGAATACATATGAGCATTCATAGCAGCATTGTTCATATGGGCTAAAAACAAGCAACCACCACCCAAATGTCCAACATGATGAAAGATTATATCACATGTAATGAGTAAGGATCTCACAAGATGCATGAGATAAAAGAATACATACAACATGATTTTCTTCAAAAACAAACTATCATGTCTACAGGTAAGTGGTAAAACTATTAAGTAAAATAAGTAAGTCACTACAGAACTATCATCACGAAAGTCAGGATAGTGGTTACCCCCTGTAGGAAGACAGAATGTGAATCAGAACAACATACAGGGGCTCCCCTGGAGTGCATTTTATAATTATTAATTGAAGTGTATATTTATGTTTTATGGCCTTTTCTATATGTATGCTAAGTTATATTTCACAATTTTTCAAAGTTAAAACAAAAAAAAAGAAGAAAGCATAAATTTTGCAGGCACAGGTCACTGAAGACAGCTCCCTAGCCCATCCAATTTTCTACTTCAGTTACAGACATCATTCGTAGAAGCTCTAGAGTATGTTGTATGCTTATTTAGCCAATTTAGTTATTTTATTCGGGGATAACTACAGCACTTGCTAAAACTTTTTCTTTTTTCTTTTTAAATAAGCTAAAGTAGACTCTGTTGTCCACAGCAAAGAATCTTTATTATCACAATGAGGTGAATCTGAGAAAGGTTCTTAAATTCATTCAGGAAATGTACACAGTATGTAAGTAATCCAGCTACTTGCAAAAGAACCTAAAACAAAGTGGCAAGGAAGAAAAAGAGCTGAAACTAAAAGGATATTCAAACACAAAATACTATTTAAATCACATTTTTTATCAGAAGCACTAGTATGTACAAAAAGACCTAAAAATACTGAATAACCCATGCTTTTTCCATTCCTTTTGAAATATCACCTTTACGATATGCTACATTTTGCCTCAGATGTACGTCTGGACTCATCTACTATTTATAACAATTTTTGATAATTGGAAGTTTAAGTTACCCCTCCAATTATTCTTCTTTTTCTATATTCTCTTAAGTATTTTTTCACATGAACTTTAAGAAACTCATGAAATTAAAAAACAAACCCTCTTGAGGTTCTGATTGAAAGTGCAGTAAATTTACATACTACGGAATCGACATCTTCCTAATTTGTCTTCCTTAATCGAATTAGTCTTATTTTCTAATTTACATTTTAATCTTTCAATTTTTGAGAAAGGACTTAAAAGCAAATGGCTTAAAACTAGGAACATATTAAAAAGAAAGTATCAGTATATGAACTCTGACTTAAGGAAGGTGTTTTTAAAGAAAATATGCATGGCTAATTATCAGGGAAACACAAATTAAGACCACAATGAGATATCACCTCACCCCAGTTAGGATGACCAACATAGAAAAGAATAGGAACAACAAATGCTGGTGAGGATGCGGAGAAAGGGGAACCCTCCTACACTGCTGATGGGAATGTAAACTAGCTCAACCACTGTGGAAAGCAGTATGGAAGTCCCTCAAAAAACTAAAAATAGAAATACCATTTGACCCAGGAATTCCACTCCTAGGAATTTACCCTAAGAATGCAGCAGCCCAGTTTGAAAAAGACATACGCACCCCTTTGTTTATTGCAGCACTATTTACAATAGCCAAGAAATGGAAGCAACCTAAGGGTCCATCAGTAGATGAATGAATAAAGAAGATGTGGTACATACAACGGAAAATTATTCAGCCATAAGAAGAAAACAAATCCTACCAATTGCAACAACATGGATGGAGCTAGAGGGTATTATGCTCAGTGAAATAAGCCAGGCAGAGAAAGACAAGTACCAAATGATTTCACTCATCTGTGGAGCATAAGAACAAAGCAAAAACTGAAGGAACAAAACAGCAGCAGACTCACAGAATCCAAGAATGGACTAACAGTTGCCAAAGAGAAAGGGACTGGAGGGGGTGGGTGGGAAGGGAGGGAGAAGGGGAATAAGGGGCATTATGATTAGCACACATAATGTAGCGTGTGGCACGGGGAAGGCAGTATAGCATAGAGAAGACAAGTAGTGATTCTATAGCATCTTACTATGCTGATGGACAGTGACTGTAAGGGGTATGTGGTGGGGACTTGATAATGGGGGGAATCTAGTAACTACAATGTTGCTCATATAATTGTATATCAATAACAAAATAAAAAATATGTATATGCATGAATCATTAAGACAAAGACTTATAAATTTTATAACAAAAACTAAAATTTCTGAATGAAGTAAAACTACTATAAATATAAAAAGCATATGCTCTTTGAAAGAAACTTAAAACTTAGCATACTTATGTACTTAGCATTACTAATTAATATATACTGACTCATCTAACTCTCAGGAGAGGTAGGTACTATCATTATCTCTATTTTTAAGATACTTTGGCACAAAGAGGTTTTACCCAAGGCCAGAGAGCTAATAAACAGAGAAGCTGGGATTCAAACCCAGGCAATACAAAGGACTTCTAATCACTATACTAGGAGTTCTTACAGAATTTTAATGTCAAAGTAGTATGGACATATAAATGCCTTCAGGAAAACAATTTGAAAACACTTACCAACAACCGTCAAAAGATAAACATTCTTTAACCAAATAATTCATCCTCATTGATTTTTTTTTTTTCTGAAAAATCCAAATGAAGAAAAAACCTATCTTGTTTTCACTTCAGCCCTTATTTTATAGTGTTAAATACAGTGCACACTTGTGCAGAACCCATTTCCCCCTGTAGTACTAGCATCCGGATCACGTTCTGGAGTACACAGCTTCCACTGCAAGCAGTCTTCAGTGGAACTAAAAAACTTGCTTGCTCCCGGCATTGGAGTAAGCAAATGACCTAAACTAGATTAGATTCTTTCAGAACATCTACATCATAAGACAGGAAGGCATGAAGCCAGAAAACTGCTAGAGCTCTTGGGATGTTGATCGATCCCAGAGACTAACACCTTTCAATAAGTGTCCACTAGCTCCTATCACCTAGAGCCCCAGAGGTACCCTAGTTCTGTCCATTTTGAGACCTGCTTTAGTCTTTAGGTTTGATTCTGTGAACTACCTAATGTCCTTCAATAAATTCCCATGTTTTCTCTCCTTAATGTGGACTGAGTTTGCGTTACGTTCAAAAAACTGTAATACAAAAACTGAACTACAGAGTAAGTTACAGACAACTTACCCTCAGACAAATGTCAGTTAAGGAACCAACAAAGGCTTAAAGGATCAAGACTCTCATTTATGTTCCAGATGGTAACCAAATAGCCCATAATTTACAGTAGTAAGATAGGGCTGAATTTAAAAGAACGGCACACATAGTCTGTAGTCAGCACACTAGGTTAGCACTGTGGTCAAAAATCTTTTCTGGGTCAGCTAATATAGAGACCCAACTCTGGTCTAAGATGACATATGACTCTAAGAAACCACAAATAATGTGATGTGACTGATTGATATGACTATAGGTTGAATTGTGCCCCTCCAAAAAAGGTATGTTGAAATTCTAACATCAAGTAACTCAGAAAATGACCTTATTTGGAAATAGGGTCTTTACAGAGGTCACTCAGTTAAAATAAGGTCAATAGGGTGGGCCCTAACCCAATAGGATTGGGTTCTAATAAAAAGGGGAAATTTGGACAAATAGACAGAAGGAAGATGATGTGAAGACACACTGGGAAAAGATGGCGATGTGACTGAAGTGATGCATTTACAAGCCAGGGATGGCCAGTAAACACCAGAAGCTCAACGAGACAAGGAAGGATTCTGCCTTAGAGGTTAAAGAGTACAGAGAGAGCATGGCCCTGCCAACACCTTGATGTTGGACTTGTGGCCACCAGAACTGAGAGGAAATAAATTTCTCGTTTGAAGTCAACCAATGTTTTGGAAATTTGCTAAAGCAGATGTAGAAAATGAACACATAAGGAATATAGTCAAAATATTGTAACAACTTGGTATGGTGATAGCTGGTACCTAGAATTATCATGTATATAAATGTTGAATCACTGTGTTGTACACCTGAAACTAATGTAATACTGTGTGTCAACTACCCTTCAATAAAAAATAATTATCTAAAAAAAAAGAAAATGAACACAATGACATAAAGGAAACAATTCAAACATTTGGGGATATGGACCTTACATTAAATCTACTATAGGAATATGTTTCCCATTTACCCACCACAAGAAAGGATCAGAAGACTAACTTTAATGCTTAAGGAAGCAATTAGAAAAACAACAAAATCTTTCAAATACATCTTATTGACTCTTCTCTCTAGGCAAGGAATACTAATGAAAGAGGCTGTAACTAAAATGAGTTCCCTGCTCTCTGTGGGGTTGGGAGAACCCTGAGATCAGGTAAGAGCATTTATTACCAAAGCAAAGTTGGTAGGGTTACCTAACTGACAACAGAGCAGAAGAAAAACTGGATCTCCATGATAGTCATCCACAGGACTTATTTGACTCAAAAAATCAAAGACAAGAAACAAACAAAAAAATCTTCCAAGTTTAGTGAAAGGAGATGTTAACCTTCTTCAAAGTGCTATGTCCCCATTTTCACATGTAGCTGTACACCAAGGAAAGAGAAATACCCACAACATTGAGTAATTACTGAATGATGGCTATAAGGTAATAATTCTGGGGCTACAGAACCTAACCACAGTTCATTGGTTCACAGCTAAGGCTCATGGAGATGAAATACTAAACAGGAATTTGAATCCACTCTATCTTGGACCCAATGGAATCCCAAACCTATCCCAAAGCTAGGTTAGTCCCTGAATAACCACAGTACTGAATAACTTCCCTTCACAGCTCTTGACAGGTCAGGAAGCCTATTTTGGTAGAAAAGGACTAGTTCAAGACTTTGGAGAACTCCACCAATGATACTCTCCTCCAAGAAAATGAAAAGCTTCATCACATCTCAAAAAATCACAAACACTCATGTCACCATTACAACACGAAAGCAGCAGTGATCCTACATATTGCATTCTATAGTTTGAGCATTGCAAAAGTCTGAAAGCTCTTCAAAAAATGACAGTGGATTATAATCAAATGGTGATGCTAAATGCAGCTGCTGTTTCTGATTTATTCTCTTTACTTAAACAAATAAAGCACTGCCTTGGCTATCTGGGATGCATCCAGCAGCAGGACACTTATGAAATTTGCTTACATTCCTGGGGACACCCAGTTTTCTGATCTTTCTGAAACCTGATTCTTCAACTTTACTTTTTCTTTGTTGCGGGACTAAATCAAAGAGTTTCTTTTTCTTGAACCAATAGACAGTAAACTGCCAACAAGATATCCCATCACTTCCAAACACCATTATAGAATCTAATTCCTACAAGCAAGGGCATTCTCGTACATAACCACAGTTAACCATCAAAATCAGGAAATTAACACTGATACCATACTACCATCTAACCCATCAATCTCAAATTTCATAAATTATTCTGTAATTATAATAAAAGGATAAAATTTAAGATCCCTTATATATTACATATCACATCTCTTTAGTCTCTCAATCTGGAACAATTCCTCATTGTTTCCTTCATGCGTTTTAGAAGCACTACCAGGCCAATAATTTCAAGAACACCCCTCAGTTTGGGTTTGTTTCAAGTTCCTCATGCTTGTATTCAAATTACGCATTTTTGGAAGGAATATCTCAAAGTGTTAAATATAATCTCATTGCAGACAGTATACAATTTCAATCTGCCCCATAAAAAGTTATGTTACCTTTGATCACTTGATTATGGTGGTGTCTATTAGTATTCTTCACTATAGGCTTTTTCCTTTTGTAAATAATAAGCATTACATAGGGAGATAAACTGAAACAATGTAAATACGCTTGTAATGGGTTAAATGGTGTCTCCCCCAATAAGAGTCATGTTCACCCAGAACCTGTGAATGTGACCTTATTCGGGAAAAGGGTCTTTGCAGACGTAATTAGGTTAAAGATGTTAAGAAGAGTTCAACCTGGATTAGAGTAGGCCCTAAATCCAAAGACAAGTGTCCTTAGAAGAGAAGACACCGGGGAGATCATAGAAAAGACACTGGAGGCTGACTGATGCATTTACAAGTCAAGAAATGCCAAAGATTCCTGGCAGCCACTAGGAAGTAGAAGGAAGCATGAAACAGATTCTCCCTCAGAGTCTCCAAAAAGGAATCAACTCTGCTAACACCTTGATTTCAGACTTCTGGCCTCCAAAACAAGGAGAGAATAAATTTCTGTTATGTTAAGTCACCCAATTTGTGTTAATTTGTTAGAGCATATCTGGGAACATAATATAATTCAGTTCCTCAAATTTTCACCCACTAGTTTCAGCAATCATCGATGTTTTTTGGTTGAATCAATTATTATGGTTATCAAATGTGACTTTGTAGTTCAATCATTCTTTCTACATTTACTAGTGGACTTCACTGTAAAGAAAAGCCTTACATCACCTTTATTCATAATAGCCAAAACCTGCAGACAACCCAAATGTCCATCAACAGATGAGTGGATAAATGAGATACAAGCAATAGGATATTACTCAAATCTTGAAAAGGAAGAAAATTCTGATACATGTTACAATATGGATGAAACTTAAAGGCATTTTTCTAAGTGAAAGCATACAAAGGAGTAAATCTTGTACCATTCCAATTATATTAGGTACCTAATAGTAGGCAAATTCATAGCAACACTAAGTAAAATCAAGGTTACCAGGAGCTGGGGAAGACAGTAATGGGGAATTATTGTTTAATGGGTACAGAGTTTCTGTTTGGGATGATGAACAAGTTCTGAAAATGGATAGAGGCACAATACTGTGAATTGTACACTTAAAACTCCCTAAGGGTAAATCTTATTTGTATTTTACCAGTTTTTAAAACTGGGAAAAAAAATCTAATTAGAAAACAGGTAAGAAAGCTAATTTAACATAAAGCCTTAAGAAAAGGCTTAAGAAAGCCACAAGAATTCAACTAAATTAGCAGTTGCTTTCCACAATAAATTGATCAGCCCTTAGAGAATAATTATAAGATGTGTAAGGCAGTATCTTTGTCCCCAAAGACTTCTCAAGTTTAGCTGCAAGGCAGACAAAATATAATGGTTATCTCATATTGGTCTGTGTGATCTTTATAGGGATTTCACAAGACCAAAAGTATTTTCGTAATAATTCTAATAATTTGCCCTTTTCACTTTGTTAACATTTGCACTGATGGTTCAAAAGCAATGGTTAGTAGAATTGCTGGAGCGTTAGGAATCAAGGCAGTGGCACCAAAATGAACTAGTAGTCACTGTATTCTTCATAGCCACTCAGAGTCAAAAAAACAGAAAAAGGTAAACTAGTTTCACTTAAGAATGTCCTTGATCATGCAATAACAATTAATTCACATATTTTTAATATTCTGTATGACAAAAAAGTAAGTATACACAACAGGCTTCTCTTCGCATACTATGGCGGTCCAGAGAAAAAGTACTTGTGGTTGTATCAGTTATGAAATGAACAAACTACATTTTTCATGGACCACCATTTTCACTTTTTTTTTTTTTTAACTGGGGCTTAAAAAGTCCCATTTTGGAAAATATGCATCCACTACAATGAACTAGACAGTTTCCCAATCTAAAGACTCTCTGATGAGATCAGTGATATTAACAAATGTGTTTTGATACTGTATAATAAAGTGCATCAATATTTGAAATTTCTGCATCACTCAGTGAACCATTATTTTCCAAATGACTAATACGCCATGTCACAAAATCACACATGGTTAAAAGATTCATTCAAAGTGCAAGAGAGACCAACAGATCTTAATGTAAAAATACAAAAAGTTTATTGATAAGGTTTCAGATTCCAGTTTGACTAACCTTTAAGAAACTTTTGGTGTAGAATACCCACAATTATCTGAAAAGACTAATAAACCATTCCACCGTTTTCCTACTACGTGTATGTGTGAGGCTGCCTTTTCTTTACATACTTCAACCAGACAACATAGCACAACAGACAGAATGCAGAAGCAGATAGAGACTATTTATTTCAGTATTTATTTTGGAAAAATGTCATTTTTCATTTTAAAATAGATTAACATATAATAAGTTTATATTTTAATGTATTATAATTTTTGTAATTTCTCATATAGTAAATATATGTGTAGAAATAGAAACAAAAGCTTTTTGGGGTCCTCAATCACTTAAGAGTACAAAAGGTTCTGAGGGTAGAAAGTATGAGAACCACTGTTGTCACCCAATGAGCACTACAAAAGTAGAAACACAGGATACTTAATGCTAAAATGAACAAAATTCCCCACAGAAGAAAACATACTGTCTTAGAGCCTGAAGAGTATATTCTTCAGCTCTTTTTTAAGTTGAGAGGGGGAAATTAAAAAAACTGGGATGTTTCCACGTGCCCTGGGAAAAAGGTGAATAGCCTAATGTGACACAAATGTGAATAACAGATAAAACTGAATAGGGACTCGTAAGTTAGACTGGGAAGGACTTGGTGTGTAAATTACAAACTGCAGTTTACTTTACAGAAAATGAGGAGCTAACCATGAATTTGGGACTCAAGTACAATTTTTAAAAAGAAACCTTATTATATATATTTTAGAATAAATAACACACATTCACATTTAACAGAATAGTCCCTGCTTTATTAAAAATGTTCAAGTAACAGGGTTTATACTTGATCATTTTAGTTCAAACATATGGCAAATACACGTTGCTCCATCTGAACTACAAAATAAACAGGACTCTAACTATTCTTTGTGTCTAATCAGCCTCTATCTTGTTGTCTGGCTGTTCACTCCCAGTCGCCCTGCAGGCAATGAAACTACATATTTCTGGAATATACTGCAGTGCTTTCAGTTCTGCTCCGCCTACACAAAAACAAAACAAATCAATTATAGGGGCCACGGGATTGGATAAGAAACGCCTCCCACAGGCGGACTGGTTCTCTGAGTCAATCAAATAATTCTTGGCAGAAAGCCAGGCAAATAGAAAACAGGCTTTTAAAGAAGCTGGTCTTCAATTCTTTGACAATATCTTTTTTAAATGTTCTGTATTTAACCAGTCTTGACAGTCTTCTCTATGTTCTCTCTCCCTTTGCTGAAAATAAAGCACCATTATACTACCATTAAGAGAATTTCTTTAATGACAGATTACCTTTTCTCTAAGAAAGATTCGTGCCATTCATTTCATAGCGATGACAAGCAACTACAACTCTGTATGGTAGCATGTTGGGTACAGAAACATTGGTTGCTTTAGAAAACATTAAAGCTTAGACGAAACTACATCAAATTTTTAGAAATAAAGGTCTCTATTTCCTTTTACCGTATCAGTTATTCCTTATGTCTTGCAACTTTGACCGGCAGTTACAAATTCTAAATACTTTTAAGTAGGAAATGTTGAGAACTATCTGACAGCAATTAGCTACGGCAACTACCTCCAAAAAAAGTGTAATTTTAAAACGCCCTAAAAACATTTAAAACATACCCCTAACATGGGGCCAATTTAAAGAGGTAACAACGCATTCCGCGCATTTATTTTCCATAAGCATTTCAAGCATAAAGATCCTAAAAACATTTTATAATCACCAGAACCCAATTCCTTCCCAAGCATTAAGTCGCTGGACGATTACATTTTACCTTTCTAAATAAGCTTACAGTTTTCTCCAACTACCAGCCTCCTGAGCTCATTCTGGAGCACTGACACCACCGTAGGAGGCAATCGACAGAGACAAATTCTTAAAAAGCAAAAGTATGACAAGATTCTATGGAAACACTGCAAGTTGTACCATCTCCCGCTTCCTTCGCGTGGCGGATAGTAATTAAGTCTTCAATACACCTTTTGGCCAAACTCTGGCGCCAGGTTTCAAACATGTTTCGCGGGTTGCCAGCAAAGCGATGCCGCCAAGGGAGAAGACTGTTTCCCATTGATCCTTTGTGGATAGAAATAAAGCGAAGAGCAGTTGCAGGGAGACAGCGATCCTGAATTCCTAAGGAACTTCTGTATGCCCAGACCTGCACCCCGGAAAGCACTGTGAGCCCGAGAAGTCTTCACTCCCACCCGTGTACACTTTGATAGGGCTCTCGGTGCCGGGGGGCCCACGCGGTGCTGATGCTATAAAAGCCCTCAACTGACTGACAAAGAGGCGGGCGCCAAACAAGCCAGGGAACTTACTTACCCAGTTTCTTCCACATGGCGAGGTGACAAGCGAGAAAGCCTTTGCGGATGGCAGCGCAAACCTTCGCCGGCTCGGACGAGGTGAACCCCTTCTGCTTCTTGATGAAACCGCACAAGTGCTTCCGGGCAAACTGTGCCGCCTCTCGCCCGCCGTGCCCGTCGCACACGGCGAAAAACGCCACCGAGGAACGGCGGCCGGGAGCTGGCGAGGGCCCGGAGTCCGGGGGCGGGGCGCGAGTTTCTCGGGCTGCCACCGCGGGGCCTTTCCCCAGGACTTCGCTGGCGGCAGCCGGCGGTGACAGCTGCGGAGGCGACGGCTGAGAGAGCGACCGCCGCGGCGAGGGCTTTTCTTCAGCCGTCGGCTCGGGCTCCACCACAATTTGTGTCACGTCCTCCATGTACTTCCTCCCGCCCTGGTCAGAGAAGACGCTCACTCCCAGCGAGTACAGCCCCGCCATGGCCGGCTGGCCGGGATGCCGCCGGTCCCACGCAGCCCGCCGAACCCAGCGGCGGGAGACACACTCGGTGCTCGCCGGCCAACTTCGCAGACGCCGAGGCGGGGGAGGGGGCAGAACCGGGGGGGGGGCGCGCGCGCGATATCGGTACTTGTCCGCGAGAGCTGGGCCGGAGCGCCGGGACGAGAGCAGCCGAGCAGCTGTGCCTGCACAGCGCGCCTCCCCGCCCGTCCGTGCCCCCTCCGCCCCCACCGCGCGCTCCTCCCTGCAACGGCCGCACTTTTTCTTCGCGGCGCGGGCGCTGATCTCGTGCGCAGGCCGCGCGAAACCCGGTTCGCTTACTCTAGCAGTGAGGGTTTTAGCCCTTGGGTTTTCTACGGACGCTGAGCCCTTTTCAAGCAACTTGGTGTGTCACTTTTTGGCTCAGTCCCAGGGATCGTAATGCCGCCTACTGCACTTGCGCTCCGCTGCGCCTGGCAGGGAAAGCCGTTGAACGCTCGAGCCTCCCACAAGGGTGGACAAACTGGGGGAAAGACCTGCCGGTCCTAACTGAAATGGCGGGAAAAAAACCCTCACTTTGAAAGGTGAATTGGAAAAAGCGTGGCACTCGAGCTGGATTCGGGTGGGACGTGTCCGACTGGGAGTTGAGTGAGGGAATCCAGTTAAGAAACCTTGGGAAATTTCCACCATCAGCTGCACTGCACAGTCTCGTTTCACACAACTAGGTGTGTAGGAGACTTAAAAGGATTATATTTCAATTAGTTTTTAAACAGCTCCGCTATTGTCAAGCGTAATACTTTAAGTGACGAGCCCTGGGTACAGCAGTTTGTTTACCCCTTTGGCAGCACCACTTGAAAATAGCTTACAAAAACTGACAGTCGCTCCAGTGCTCTTAACAATTTGGGTATCTTTCTTTTCCCCTCAGGTTACAATCTAAGCGCTAAAACCTTGCACAGATTTCCATAATTAAAGTAAGCATTAGAGTGGGCAGGTTAGTATGTTCTTAGCAGCAAACGTTCAATCAGTTTAAAGTTAACTAGTTTTTGGCAGCGTCACCATCAATTCTGACCATAAAAGTCTTCCAAGATTTTCAAGTGGAATAATACTAGTACAGAAATGGGAATGGCAAAAATGTTCACACAAGCAACTGACACGAAAAATACAATTAGAAAAAAACCCTTAAACCAGTAAAAATACAAATAAGCAAAAAGCTTTAAATGTAAAAAATATGAATAGATATATTAAATTAGAAATGTAGGCAAGGTATCCTCTACACCAAAATGCACTAGACCAGCTGGTCCCAGGGTAAAAATACTTGGAAAAAAAAATTCCAGCTTATTTTGAAGGGTGATCATAATCTTGTTATAAAAACCTAACAACACTAGAAGGAAATCTATAAACCATATTTTATAACTATAAATGCAAAAATGCTAAATGAATTATTAACACATAATCCAGTTACCTCTCTATACCACAAGACCTGCAAGAGAGAAGAGTTTGTGAAGCTCTATATTATTCATCTTAAACAGTTTACCCATCTCCCCTCCCTACCTAAAGATTACAAAAAGACAATTTCATCATACTTTATAATCTTTTCCACTCAGTCTCAACCAATTGCCTCCAGGTCATCCACCATTATCACCCTGATTAGCATCTCTATGCTACTCTCCACTTCTATTAACCTGATTCTTTATTCCTCTCACCAACCATCCTCATCATTTCACTCCACACTTCAGATTTCAACATCTGTTATCAGCCATTTCCCTTTATTCTTTAAATGTTCCCATCAACTTCCTGTTCCAACTGAAAACTTGTTTATCAGCTAGCAAAACTTTTCAAGTGTAGATTATTAGATTATTTTTCCTTCCACAGGTATTCTTATCTCCTCATGTTGCCTCCAAATCATTTCTCTTCCTCCTTCAAAAACCCTAGCTCTTTTAAATTTAATGCCTACTGCTACTACACCAAGATGCTGTCACCTACTGATCCCTAGTAACTAACTTCCCCCTTCATTTTTTCATGGCTCACTGCCTTTCTTTCCTCCACTATTCTTGTCACTTCTCAGCCACATTATTTTTCAAAATGTTATCCATATTTTTCATCCAACTCCTTCACTTCTCAGTTCCTCATCCTCCTCTTCACGGTGAGGTGGACTTGCTACAAATGTCCATCCCTCCATTTGTGTTCTAGATAATCTCTCCTCTCTCCTTGAGAGCTTTGCTCCATTGATTATCCTTTCTCGCTCCTACCTCATTGATTTCTCCTTTTCTACTGGATCATTTCCATCTGTGTGCCACCAGTTCTGGTTCCTATTTTTGAAAGGGTATCTTGCCGCGACCCTTCTCAGCCCAGAATGACTCAGGAGACACTGGCCCACATAAGAGATTTTATTATCTGAATGAGAAAATGGCTGCCCCCAGAGACAGGGAGCAGCAGCTAGTGGGTGAGGAAGCGCGTTTTTAATGAGTAGGGGTACGGTGTGGTCTGCGTTGGTGATTGGATCTTAAGGGGTGGAGGTATTAGCGTGCCAGAATTTGCCTTCAATTTTAACAACAAAAAAACTGCCTTGAACCTTTATATCACCCCATTTCTCTGCTCTCCACAGGAAAAAATTTGAAGTTGCCCCTATCTAGATTCTACTTCCAATTTCTACTTGACAATTTCTCTTTAGCCCATTCTAGTCAAGCAGCCATTCCCATCATTCTATAAGACTGTTCTTATGGCATAAACAAACCTCTGTTTCCAAAGCTAGTGATGACTTTACCGTTCTTACTACTGTGTGTTCCAACTGAAGCAGCAAGTGGAACCACTGTTACCTTCTTGAAACTTAGTAGCAGGTCAAAGCACTGCTTTCTTCTTGAAATGTTCTTCTCTTGGTTTGAGAGTCCACACTTCCCTGGTTTTCTTCCAAACTGGTTGACTGACCGCTCTTCATTTTCATTTGCTGATATCCTCCCAGCTAGACCTTACTTAGATTGTTGGGAGTGCCCAGGGCTTGTCATGGGCTCTTTTCTCTTCCTATGCATTCTCCTAGGTAACACCATTAGGTCCATAGCTCTAAAAATTATGTGCTGATGACTCCCAAGTTTGTATCTCCAGTCCTGAGATATTTATATATCTAGACCCTGAATCGCAGACCCAATATGCAACTGTACACTGAACAGTTCCAAAGAGATGTCTAATAGGCATTTCATCTTAACATGGCCACAGCAAACTTTTGCTTTCTTCTCCATATTTCCTCCTCCATCACTCTTACCTGTATCAGTAAGCTTCACCAGGAACCACACTGTTCAAGCCAAGAAACATAGGAACTCTGTTCCCCTCTTACCTTCTACTCCCCTGTCCCCACTAAGCCTTCTAATTCATCAGCAAATCATTTTGACTACATCTTCAGAAGCAATACTTAATCCATCACTTCTATTGTCTCTACCTCTGCCATCCCAGTTCAAGCCACTATTACCTCTCACTAGGACCAGTACTTTAATCTCCTCACAAGACTACTTTCTTTCATTCTTGGCCCTCTGTAATCCTTTTTCCACTACTATTGGGAGCTTTCACAACTGCAAATCAGATCAAATCATTCCCCTACTCGGTACACTCCATGACTTCCCATCACATTTAAAATAATATGCAAACTCCTTACAAAGGTCTACATGATCTATTTGGTCCCTAAATGTTTGTCTAACATTTCATAACAGTTTCCCCCTTCCCCACTACCCTCCATCCTCACTGGCCTTCTTTTGCTCTTGGAACTGGCCAAGCTGTTAGGGACCTTAAGGCTTTTTGCATTAGCTGTGTTCTTCCACCTCTAACAGCTTTACAAGGCTGGATTAATATTGCTATTCAAATCTCACTTAAATATTAAGGGACTCTCCTGACCATCCAGTCTAAAGTAGCCACCCAATATTTCTATCATATAATTCTCTTTCAACTCTCTGCAAAGGACTTCTCACTACCCGATGTTTTTCATTTGTTTGCTTATTTACTATCTCTCTTGATCAGAAATAGGCTCCGTGAGAACATGTCTTGTTCATCCCATGAGCCTAGGACAAAAAGCTGTTATGTGAATTGATTAATTAATTTAGCAAGAAATGTGTAAAATAGCATGAAGAAAACTATGAAACTTTACTAATGGAAACAATAAATCCCTGAATAACTAGAAAACATGCTACCTTCTGAGATGAGAAACTTAATTTGTTCCGAATTTACAAATTTATTATAATTTTAATAAAAATCCCAACTAGATTATTCTTTTACTTGCCAAGTTGACTGTAAAATTTATCCAGAAAAGAGGTAAGAACAGCCAAAAATGTTATTGAAAAAGAATATTAAAATGGTTAGTTGTCCTGCTTCTTTCAGAATATTTTATAAAATTGGCAATGGCCAAATGGACCAATGGAATAGAACATAGAGTCCAGAAAGGGATCAATATATACATGTGAAGGAGATATGATGGATATGGCATTTCAAACAATTGAGGAAAGGATTTATTATTCACTAACTACTGTTCGGACACCTGGTATCCCTTTGTTGGGACAACTCCATGCTTGAGGGGAAGAAAAAGGCGAAGTCCTTAATGTTAAATAAAATGGCAGCTTTAAAATAAAATGGCAGATTCAAAAGACAAACAACAACAAATGTTGGCGAGGCTGTGGAGAAAGGGGAACCCTCCTACACTGCTGGTGGGAATGTAAATTAGTTCAACCATTGTGGAAAGCAGTATGGAGGGTCATCAAAATGCTCAAAACACACTTACCATTTGACCCAGGAATTCCACTCCTAGGAATTTACCCTAAGAATGCAGCAATCAAGTTTGAGAAAGACAGATGCACCCCTATGTTTATCGCAGCACTATTTACAATAGCTAAGAATTGGAAGCAACCTAAATGTCCATCGGTAGATGAATGGATAAAGAAGAAGTGTTAGATATACACAATGGAATACTACTCAGCCATAAGAAGAGGGCAAATCCTACCATTTGCAGCAACATGGATGGAGCTGGAGGGTATTAGGCTCAGTGAAATAAGCCAAGCAGAGAAAGAGAAATACCAAATGATTTCACTCATCTGTGGAGTATTAGAACAAAGGAAAAACTGAAGGAACGAAACAGCAGCAGAATCACAGAACCCAAGAATGGACTAACAGGTACCAAAGGGAAAGGGACTGGGGAGGATGGGTGGGTAGGGAGGGATAAGGGGGGGGAGAAGAAGAGGGGTATTAAGATTAGCATGCATGGGGGGGTGGGAGAAATGGGAGGGCTGTACAACACAGAGAAGGCAAGTACTGATTCTACAACATTTTGCTATGCTGATGGACAGTGTCTGTAAAGGGGTTTATAGGGGGGACCTGGTATAGGGGAGAGCCTAGTAAACATGATATGCTTCATGTAAGTGTAGATTAATGATAACCAAAAAAAAAAAAGAAAGAAAGAAAAGGGGGATTACTCCCTGATAGGATAAAACTAACTGTAAATCAACAATTAATTTATGCTTTGAATGTCCTTAATTTCGATCTCTTAAAGGGTGTCAGATGATCGGCTATGGAGGTACACTTTTCTGATAATATTCCTTTCTCTTAAAAAAAAAAAGAAAAGCAGTTGCTGTGTGGTGACCTCCAGTGAGTTCTACAAACAATGGTATAAAGGGCATATCAAAGTGTAGGCAAAGGATCTGTTTGTGTTTATACAGAGGATCAAAGCCTAATTCGGCTACCCAGAAAATGAACTAAGATACGATATGAAGAAGAACTTCCAACATCAGCACTCTCTGGAAGAGTCATACCAGAAGATGATCATCAAAAAACCTCAGCAAACATCCAGGTGATGCTGCAGTTGTAGCTGCATTCATCCCACTGGTTCCTGGACTTGCCATTGGAATGAAGAAGGAGATATCTAAGCTGGCCTGTGCATACAGTAAAACAACAAATTTGACTGGATCTATACTGTTGGAACTCAACCAAGAATTAGGAGAAGTGCAAGTTGTAGTGCTCCAAAATCTTACAACTACAGACTCTCTACTGTTAAAAGAACATATGGGATGTGAACAGTCCCCAAGAATGGGTTGTTTGAATTTGTCTGATATCTCTCAGACTGTTCAGTTCAGCTAGACAATATCCACCATATCATAGATAAGTTTTCACAAATTCATAGGGTGCCTAACTGGTTTACTTGCTTTCACTGGAGATGGCTGGTAATTATAGGTCGGCTTTGGTTATGTAACTGTATTCCTATTATGTTAATGTGTGTACGCAATTTAATTAGTAGTTTAAAACATATACATGCTTAAGTTACTCTACAAGAAAATATGTCAAAGAAATAATCTTCCCATGTTTTCTCCATCTGCTACTCCTATAGCTTTTCTTCTTTCTTCCTAATTACAACCCTTAAATAGAATTCGTGCCCCAAATTGAATTTACCGAGTATCATAATTCTTCCAAGTGATAAAGATACCTCAAGACAAATACTGGGCATAAAAGTCACAGGGCATAAATCTGCAAAGAAGTAAAAAGCTAACCTTTTCAAACAATATTGTCTCTCTCTCACTTACCAACTTTACATTTCCCTGTGTGGCCCCGGAAGATGACTGGTTAGCCAGAGACGGGTAAGATTCCTCAAGGGAGGAACAACCTAAGACAGGCACAGTCACAGGGGGGCCATCAGGTGAGAAATTGGGGATCAACAGAGGTGAGGCTTAGAACCTCACCCTCCCTGTTTCGAGAGAAATCTTCTGCATCTGTGGATGTTTTATTGCTCTTGTCTACCTTGGATTAATACTTAGTCTACAGGCACACACCTGATCATCTACATTTGCTCTCTTACAGCACTAAACTATGTTTTCTACCTTTATCTTGCATCTACCTACCACTTCAGCATTTTATTAAAAAATAATAATAATTATAATAATAATAATAAGGGAGAAATGTGGGATTCACATATAAATCAAGTATAAAAATCAAATGAATGTTCATATTTGACCTGATTGTTTATAGATCATAATGCGTGATCAAAACCGAAAGTGTCTGTGATGTACTGTTCACCATGAAAGAATTTATTCACTATGTAAGAATTTGCTCACCATGTAACAACTTGTTCGTTATGCTTCAGAAGATTGGAGACTGAAGAGAATTAGGATTGGGGTGGATTAATGATTGTGCATTGAGCATTGAGACCCCTATACAGAATTTTATTGTTGTTAACAACCATTTGATCAATAAATATGAGAGATGCCCTCTCAAGAAAAAATTAAAATAAAACTAAAAAATAAAAAAATAAAATGCAGGTGGATTAAAGAGCTAAATTAAGAAAAAAAATGTAAGAGTGGAAGAAGAAACAATGACATTTTCTGACCTATCAGATTTGCAAACATCTTTTAAATCTGATAATATGTAGGGCTGGAAAATGTGTAGAGACAAGCATGTTCTTTAACTATTAGTGGGAATGTAATTTGGTATTTTTACTTCAATCCATATCAACTGAAATTTAAACTACATATATACTTTCACCTAATTCCACTGCTATGAATTATCCATATGGACATCTTTGCAAAAGGTATATATATAAATAAGGACTTTTGAAGCAGCATTGCTTATCATAGTAACTGAATATTTTTTTAAATACTAGAAGAAAACATGGGGTAGAATATACTGAAAAAACCCTTTGAACTTTCTATTCTTGTATTTCATGCTTCAAATATGGTTTATGCTTAACATGTCCCCTTTTTACTTCTGAGATCAGTTAAATAGGACTAAAATTTCATGTTCTATTTTTATGGATAAAATGTGTTTTTACATTTAAGTTCATTTGGAATTATTTTGGCACAAAGTGAGTTCACATTTCTAATAGGTAAGTTTCCCAATGTCTTTTGTGAAATGATTCATTTTTTATCTATTGGATACTGATCCTTCCATTTTTGATAGAAAGTTTTTATATACCCTGAGTCTGTTTCAGGGTTAACTATTCCTATCCACTGATTTGTTGCTTTGGCACCTATATCTTGCTTTTAATTATTGAGTTCAAAATCTTCAAACATACCCTGTAAAAAGTAATCTTAGAAGTGAAACAAGAACCTCATTATTTTTGCTATTGTTTCTTTAACTGGAAAATATCAGTAAAGTCTATGAAGTAGTGGTCCATTGTTCATCTATTAAAGCCAGCCTGTGTATTTAGAACTGTGGGATCATATGTCTCAAGAGGTTAAATTCTGAAACCCTGCCTTTATTCGGACCCTGTTGTTTCTGCAACTCAGTATTTAACAAAAATAATCAGTTTAATCTGGCTGCTGTTATCACATTCATTGTGCTCAAATGTAAATTAGTAGGAGACACAAAATTACAATCACTGATGCCAGAGTCCCGAAGGTGTCAAACCTGTATGTGTTCTTAATTAGCCATAAAAATTCAATCTTTCCTGTTTTCTACAGATAACTGGTTTCAGAGTCACTCATGTGGAAAGAATATTCATACCTTTTCTCCTCAGATAGCTCTACTTATATACTTAGTGTAGCACTTTTTTCTAAAGAGATCTGGCCTACTTGTGATTTTTATTGCTTTTCCTTGATGAAAAGTTCCATTTTTCTCATTTTCTGAAAAATTAAACAATAGTTATTTGTTTAAATAATTTGGAAAAAGCATTTTTGTTTTCTTGAAGTAATTACTGTGTGCTCCAGTTTTACTCAGGAGTACTGTTTACTCTGCTTCTGTTGGAGAAAGTTTTAAGTCCCAAACACCATGCCCTTCAGCATTAGAGACAAAATCAGAGAAGGCAACCTTTAAGATAGAAACTAGTGAAATTTAAACACTGCATTTGTTTTTAGGTGCTAACAAGATAATTTTGGTTTCCGAGCTGGGGCAGTAGCAAATTGTTTTAGAACACTCACTGCCTCCTCTGTGCTGAGATAATAAGGCATAACAAGTTTTTCCCCACGTGTTCTTCCTCTATCCAGTCTGTGGAACTTGAGTGAACTTAGAAGGACCTCAGAACTTACTTTTAAAGAGGGTAAGCTTGTATTTTTAGGTGAATATTGGTCAAGCAGCAAGAACAATTAATTTACCATTGGCTTTTGACTTAATCCTTTCATTTTTTTTCCCGAAGATATTCTCTCCTCAGAAAAATCCTGAGTGTTTTTTCCCCCCAGCATGGGCTTTCACAGAAAAATCTACTCCACTTTCCAGCTGTTTAACTTGGCACAAGTTACTTAGTTCCTACCTCCTTAGCTGTAAAAAAGATAGATAGTGCATGGATGGAATATGTAATAAATAGTGTCTGCCTATAAAAAGCATTCAATAAATGTTAACTTTTATCATTGTTATTAATCATTTATTTCTATTAAGCTTCTTGATTAAATTTTCTCTGTAGTTTTACTTTTTACCTCATTCTCCTATAATTTGGCCTCCGCACTCTTTACCACCCTGAACCATCCATCCACTTCTTCCCTCCCAGTTACCAAATTCAATTCCAATTCTCTTGATCATTGACTTCTCTGCTTATTTGTAGCTTTCACCACACATAAACATATATACATACATATGTACCTTAAACATTGTGTTTTAACTTATTATATACAGTCATTTGTCAATCTTTGATGTAGGGCCAAGACCTTTTACTTTGAATATCAGTCTACTATTTGGAGTTTAGCATCCCTCTTTTTTCCATAAACCACACCAATAGTATAATATTTCTAACTTTCAGCTTTGATTCTTTTAAATGGAACAAACTTAAAAACATACTCAAAATGCTCTCGATGCAGAATCCTTCGGGCTTTTATGATTTACCCAACCCACCATCAGTCTTTCACAGTAGTCTGACGTATACCTAATTCACAACCGCTTTTTTAAAATAGATTTGCCTTTATTAAATCTTCCTAAAGCATTCAATTTAATTTTTAACGGAGAGAAATTTTTTCATCCACTCATGTATCATGTTATATAACATTTAATTAAATATGTAATTAAGCAGGAACTACTGGAACAAACAGGTTTGTGAACTAGCATTGACTCAACATGTGGGTGCAGTAGTGTGTGTATGTATTAAGAGGACTGAAGTCTAGTCCCAAAGTTTTGGCATGTAATGGGCATCAGTCTCTTTTAGAGGCAGTGGAGAGTACTGGTTAATCAGGTAAATCATTGAAGTGGTGATTGGTGGAAAGAGCTTCTATTGCATAATTATTCTTGGAAGGGTTTTAATGAAAAATGAATTGAAGAAGTTAAAGAATTAATAGAAAATGACTATTTTTGTAATAAGAATATTATAGCTTACTCGGCCTACTTACAAACAGCAAACTAAAAATTAAATTAAATATGTTCTAATATACATGGACATTTTGTTTTTCCCGTCCAGCATCCATTCACCCTTCTTCGAGTAAAATGATACAGTGATTTATCTTTTCTAGGGCATCATTCCCTCCCCTACTCTCAAGTTATGTCCCCAGGTAGCACTGGTCCCAGCCCCAGCTCTGGGAGACAACTCAGAGTGAATTGGGCCTATCAACATACTCCATCTCTGCGGTCATAGGGATGGCTTCATTAACAAGCTCATTAATGATCAGAAGCCAATGAAGTATGCGGAGACATTTCCTGGGGCTTCTGGGAGAGAAAAGCTTCCCTCTAATAATGCAACTACTGGAAGAGACACTCACCTCGGGACTTGGTGTGTACAAATGTGAAGTTGGGAGCGCTGCAGCCTTTCTGCTACCCTTCAGACTGAAGATGAAGCTGACACTCAGAGCAAGAAGAGCAGGGAGTGAGGTCCTGGTGACATCATTTGGACTTTGAATAAAGGCATGACTATCTGTGGGCTCACCAAGGGTCTTTTCATTGTTCCTTTCTAGCGAAACAATTTTACCTTGTATTTTTTCTCACTTGTAACATAAAGAATCTTCACTGACATAAACAGGAATCTCTTGTTCCTCCTTGATAGGAAAGTGGGAATGGCCTGTAGCTAGTTTGGTTGGTATTGTTTGGACTCTGAACTGTTCTACATTCTTCTGTGTTGCCGTGTCATTTTCATCTCATGTGGTCTGTTCTGAAATTTCTGCTTCTTTGTGTACCTCTTTGATATGTCCTAGCTGTTGCTTATGTACTAATTCCAATTACAGTTTTTGTATCCTGAGACTTTATTTATTGATTTATTTGTAGCAGGAAATTATTTTCATATGTTTACTGGTTTTCCACTCTCAAATATCTATTACCTCATGACCTTTCCTCATTCATAAACTCATAAACTCACTTTGAACTTATACATCAGGAGAGTGATGGTAGAGAAAAAATGAAATATTCCATTTTTTTTGTTTCAAAAATCCTTGGTATGCAAAAACATAGAATTCATTAGAGCAATGAAAGTGATGAAGATTTTACAAACTGATGAGAAAACATATGCAAGGATTTTCATTGCACCATTGATTGTAATGGCAAAAATCAAAAACATTCATCAATAGTGGAATAGATAAGGAAATGTACATTCATACAACTGTGATAGCACTTAGAAGGAAAGTTCTTTTGGCACTGACATTAGTTACCAACCCATCAACCTTTCCTAACTCCTTCCTCCATTTGCCACATTCTCTATAGTGGAGGAGAAGTCTGAATACTCTATTCCTAAACACCATTGCACCTAGGTCATGGGACAATAATGACCAATGAGGTACAAATGAATGTTTGTTGGGGTATTCTGGAGAAAAATGCAGCTGGCATGCTTTTCCCCTAGCATACAACTATGAAGGAAATGCCAAGAGAGGTAAAGAATCTAGTCCTGACATCACTAAACCATCGAAAAAATGCAAACAGCATTCACCACCAGAGTACTTGCTATGTGAGAGGAAAAATAAACCATGTTTTAAAGTCACTCTTGGTTGGATTTTATATTTTCAGCCAGAAGCATTCTTAACTGGTACACAATATCAATATGGATACTTCTCAAAAATAATTTTACAAGATATTAAATAAATAATGTTAAATGAAAAGAATTTGATATGGTCAAATTTATACGAATTTATATGTTTATACAAATTTAAACGTATGCCAGGCAATACTTGATATTGATAACTACTATAATTTGGGTAATACATACGTAATATAAAGTAATAGAATGTGCCTAAAATGTAAAATATGTACTGGAAAAATACAAACATACATATGGGAGTAATTGCCCTTGGGATTACTTAGAAGTGTATGTAATTTCCAAACTTGAGGAGGTTTTGCTTTTAAATGTTTTGTTACTGATTTTAAGTTTATTACGCTCCATCAGAGAACGTTTTGCAGGAATTGAAATTTTTAACATAAGATTAGTTTTATGGACCAAAATATGATGTCACAGTGAATGTTATAATGCACACTTGAAAAGAATGTCCATTGTGTTGTGGCCAGGTTACATACCTGAATGTCATTAGGTCCTGTTGGTTGGTGGAGATGGACTATGGTGGTGGTGTTTGACTTACAGACATTTCTCTTTTCAGGTGTATCAATTTTTCATTCCTGTAATTTGAATCCCTTTCATCAGCCGAGTGTACATTTAGAATTTGATGAATGGAATCAAAACATTATGCAATGTCCCTCTTTACTCCTGGTAATTTTCATAGCTCTGAAGCTCTCAATGTTTTGTCTAGTACTAACATAGTGTTTAGCTTCCTTTTGCTTAATATTTCACATTTCCCTTAATGGAGGTCAGATTCTCTTAGCTTTCCATGACGTGTCTCTCTCTCTATCCCTATATATATATATATATATATATACATATATATATATATATATATATATATGTATATATATATATTTTTTTCATTAAATCCACAGGAATTATATGTAGATAAAGGATTCTCTTCTGGGTTGGCAGTTCTTTTCTTTCCTCACTGGAAAGATATTATTCAACATTCTGTGGCCTCCACTGTATTTCATGAAAAATCTGTAATCATTCAAATTTTAGTCTAGTTTGGTTTTCAGCATCATGACATGTTTAGGCCTTATCAGGCCTAACTGTTTGTTACTGATTTTGAGCTGAGGCCTTCTCAGACCTAAACTCTTTGAATTTGCTGTTTGGGGTTTGCTGAGCATCTTGAATCTCTAAATTTATGTTCTTGCCAAATCTGTGATCTTTTCGACTTTTAGTAACAATTGTGTTCTCTAAAATAATTAAATTTTCTTTTCCTTGATATAACACCTATAATGTGAAATTTAGACAAATTGATACTGTCCCACAAGTTTCTAAAAATGTATTCATTTTTTCCAAAGATTTTTCCTCTCTTTTCTTGAGTGTAGATAATTTCTATTGCTTTGTTATCTTCAAGTTTACAGACTCTTCTATCATTTCTGTTCAGTGCTTGAGCCCAGGCACTTTTCATTAAATTATATTTTTCAGTTCTAAATTTTTCCATGTGGATCTGTCTTTCTCCATTGTATTTTTCTGCTAAGAACTTAAGTCTTTCCAGTTTTCTCAAGAGTGTTAACCATTAGCGCATGTACTATGCCTGTAACAGCGGCTTTAAAGTCCTTATATGATAATTCCAGTGTGAGTCATCTCAAAACAGGCATCTGTCCTTTCTTTTCCTTGATAATTTGTCACATTTTCCAGTTGTGTGTATGTGTGTGTTGTTTGTTGCACCATGTGGAGTAATGTTCGAATTTTATTCTGGCCATTTTGTCTGTGGTATTGTCATTTCTGAGTCATGTCTGCATCTTCTCAAGAAGGTTGATTTGTTTTATTTACTTACTTTTACTTTTTAGTAAGGTATGATTGATATACACTCTTATGAAGGTTTCCTATGAAAAAACAATGTGGTTACTACATTTACCCATATTATCAAGTCCTCTCCCATACCCCAATGCAGTCGCTGTCCATCAGTGCAGCAAATGCCACAGATCCACTATGTGCCTTCTCTGTCGTACACTGTTCTCCCCGTGATCCCCCACACCATGTGTACTGAGCATAATACCCCTCACTCCCTTCTCCCTCCCTCCCCAACCACCCTCCTTCACCCCTCCCCTCTGGCAGCAGTTTTTAGTGGTACTGACTTTTGTTTCTCTGCAGGAAACTAGCTTTGATTTTACTGATTTTGTTGTTTAGCTTTTAGTCTTTTTGTTGTTTAGTCTTTTTCTACTATGATTTAGTGCCTTAATTTCTGAGTAAGAATCCTGTAATTTTATGTTATATTTTTATTTTCACCCAATTCTTTTCTCTTTTCCCTTGAAATATCTTTATTAACCAATGGGTTACTTAGAAGTGTATGCAATTTCCAAACTTGAGGTTTTTTTGCTTTTTGTTGTTTTGTTACTGATTTCAAGTTTATTACCCTCTTATCAGAGAACGTTTTGTAGGAATTGAAATTTTTCTCTTAAGATTAGTTTTATGGCCCAAAATATGATGTCACGGTGAATGTCATAATGCACACTTGAAAAGAATGTCCATTGTGTTGTGGCCAGGTTACATACCTGAATGTCATTAGGTCCTCTTGCTTGGTGGTGGTGGTCTATGGTGGTGGTGTTTGAGTTACAGACTTTTCTCTTTTCAGTTGTAGCAGTTTTTCCTTCCTGTAATTTGAAGCTCTTTCATCAGGTGAGTGTACATTTATAATTTGATGAATGGAATCATAACATTATGTAATGTCCCTCTCTACTCCTTGTAATTTTCATAGCTGTGAAGCTCTCAATATTTTGTCTGGTATTAACATAGCCTTTAGCTTCCTTTTGTTTAATATTTCACATTTCCCTTAATGGGGGTCAGATTCTCTTAGCTTTCCATGACCTGTGACTCTGTCTCTCTCTCTCTCTCTATCTCTCTCCCTATGTTTTTTTTTTTTCCATTCACTCCACAGGACTTTTACTTAGATCAAGGATTCTCTTCTGGGTTGGCAGTTCTTTTCTTTCCTCACTGGAAAGATATTATTCAACATTCTGTGGCCTCCACTGTATTTCATGAAAAATCTGTAATCATTCAAATTTTAATTTACTTTGGTTTTCAGCATCATGACATGTTTAGGACTTATCAGGCCTAACTGTTTGTTACTGATTTTGAGCTGAGGCCTTCTCAGACCTAAACTCTTTGAATTTGCTGTTTGGGGTTTGCTGAGCATCTTGAATCTCTAAATTTATGTTCTTGCCAAATCTGTGATCTTTTCGGCTTTTAGTAACAATTGTTTTCTCTAAAATAATTAAATTTTCTTTTCCTTGATATAACACCTATAATGTGAAATTTAGACAAATTGATACTGTCCCGCAAGTTTCTAAGGATGTATTCATTTTTTCCAATGATTTTTCCTCTTTTCATGAGTGTAGATAATTTCTATTGCTCTGTTATCTTGAAGTTTATGGACTCCTCTATCATTTCTGTTCGGTGCTTGAGCCCAGGCACTTTTCTTTTAATTATATTTTTCAGTTGTAAATTTTTTCATGTGGACCTGTCTTTCTACTTTGTATTTTTCTGCTAAGAACTTAAGTCTTTCCAGTTTTCTCAAGAGTGTTAGCCATTAGCGCATGTACTATGCATGTCACAGCGGCTTTAAAGTCCTTATATGATAATTCCAGTGTGAGGCATCTCAAAACAGGCATCTGTCCTTTCTTTTCCTTGATAATTTGTCACATTTTCCAGTTGTGTGTATGTGTGTGTTGTTTGCTGCACCATGTGGACTAAAGTTGGAATTTTATTCTGGCCATTTTGTCTGTGGTATTGTCATTTCTGATTCATGTCTGCATCTTCTCAAGAAGGTTGATTTGTTTTATTTACTTACTTACTTTTACTTTTTAGTAAGGTATGATTGATATACACTCTTATGAAGGTTTCCTATGAAAAAACAATGTGGTTACTACACTTACCCATATTGTCAAGTCCTCTCCCATACCCCAATGCAGTCGCTGTCCATCAGTGCAGCAAATGCCACAGATCCACTATGTGCCTTCTCTGTGGTACACTGCTCTCCCCGTGATCCCCCACACCATGTGTACTGAGCATAATACCCCTCATTCCCTTCTCCCTCCCTCCCCAACCACCCTCCTTCACCCCTCCCCTCTGGAAGCAGTTTTTTAGTGGTACTGACTTTTGTTTCTCTGCAAGAAACTAGCTTTGATTTTACTGATTTTGTTGTTTAGCTTTTAGTCTTTTTGTTGTTTAGTCTTTTTCTACTATGATTTAGTGCCTTAATTTCTGAGTAAGAATCCTGTAATTTTATGTTATATTTTTATTTTCACCCAATTCTTTTCTCTTTTCCCTTGAAATATCTTTATTAACCAGTGTGTTACTTAGAAGTGTATGTAATTTCCGAACTTGAGGTTGTTTTGCTTTTAGCTGTTTTGTTACTGATTTCAAGTTTATTATCCTCTTATCAGAGAACGTTTTGTAGGATTTGAAATTTTTCTCTTAAGATTAGTTTTATGGCCCAAAATATGATGTCACAGTGAATGTCATAATGCACACTTGAAAAGAATGTCCATTGTGTTGTGGCCAGGTTACATACCTGAATGTCATTAGGTCCTGTTGGTTGGTGGTGGTGGTCTATGGTGGTGGTGTTTGAGTTACAGACTTTTCTCTTTTCAGTTGTAGCAGCTTTTCCTTCCTGTAATTTGAAGCTCTTTCATCAGGTGAGTGCACATTTATAATTTGATGAATGGAATCATAACATTATGTAACGTCCCTCTCTACTCCTTGTAATTTTCGTACCTCTGAAGCTCTCAATATTTTGTCTGGTATTAACATAGCCTTTAGCTTCCTTTTGTTTAATATTTCACATTTCCCTTAATGGAGGTCAGATTCTCTTAGCTTTCCATGACCTGTGACTTTCTCTCTCTCTCTCTCTATCTCTGTCCCTATTTTTTTTTTTCTTTGCATTCAATCCACAGGACTTTTACTTAGATCAAGGATTCTCTTCTGGGTTGGCAGTTCTTTTCTTTCCTCACTGGAAAGACATTATTCAACATTCTGTGGCCTCCACTGTATTTCATGAAAAATCTGTAATCATTCAAATTTTAGTTTTCTTTAGTTTTCAGCATCATGACATGTTTAGGCCTTATCAGGCCTAACTGTTTGTTACTGATTTTGAGCTGAGGCCTTCTCAGTCCTAAACTCTTTGAATTTGCTTTTTGGGGTTTGCTGAGCATCTTGAATCCCTAAATTTATGTTCTTCCAAAATCTGTGATCTTTTCGGCTTTTAGTAACAATTGTTTTCTCTAAAATAATTAAATTTTCTTTTCCTTTATATAACACCTATAATGTGAAACTTAGACTAATTGATACTGTCCCTCAAGTTTCTAAGGATGTATTCATTTTTTCCAATGATTTTTCCTCTTTTCATGAGTGTAGATAATTTCTATTGCTTTGTTATCTTCAAGTTTATGGACTCTTCTATCATTTCTGTTCAGTGCTTGAGCCCAGGCACTTTTCTTTTAATTATATTTTTCAGTTGTAAATTTTTTCATGTGCATCTGTCTTTCTACTTTGTATTTTTCTGCTAAGAACTTAAGTCTTTCCAGTTTTCTCAAGAGTGTTAACCATTAGCGCATGTACTATACATGTCACAGCGGCTTTAAAGTCCTTATATGATAATTCCAGTGTGAGGCATCTCAAAACAGGCATCTGTCCTTTCTTTTCCTTGATAATTTGTCACATTTTCCAGTTGTGTGTATGTGTGTGTTGTTTGTTGCACCATGTGGACTAAAGTTTGAATTTTATTCTGGCCATTTTGTCTGTGGTATTGTCATTTCTGAGTCATGTCTGCATCTTCTCAAGAAGGTTGATTTGTTTTATTTACTTACTTACTTTTACTTTTTAGTAAGGTATGATTGATATACACTCTTGTGAAGGTTTCCTATGAAAAAGCAATGTGGTTACTACATTTACCCATATTATCAAGTCCTCTCCCATACCCCCATGCAGTCGCTGTCCATCAGTGCAGCAAATGCCACAGATCCACTATGTGCCTTCTCTGTGGTACACTGTTCTCCCCGTGATCCCCCACACCATGTGTACTGAGCATAATACCCCTCATTCAATTCTCCCTCCCTCCCCAACCACCCTCCTTCACCCCTGCCCTCTGGCAGCAGTTTTTTAGTGGTACTGACTTTTGTTTCTCTGCAAGAAACTAGCTTTGATTTTACTGATTTTGTTGTTTAGCTTTTAGTCTTTTTGTTGTTTAGTCTTTTTCTACTATGATTTAGTGCCTTAATTTCTGAGTAAGAATCCTGTAATTTTATGTTATATTTTTATTTTCACCCAATTCTTTTCTCTTTTCCCTTGAAATATCTTTATTAACCAATGGGTTACTTAGAAGTGTATGTAATTTCCAAACTTGAGGTTGTTTTGCTTTTAGCTGTTTTGTTACTGATTTCAAGTTTATTACCCTCTTATCAGAGAACGTTTTGTAAGAATTGAAATTTTTCTCTTAAGATTAGTTTTATGGCCCAAAATATGATGTCACAGTGAATGTCATAATGCACACTTGAAAAGAATGTCCATTGTGTTGTGGCCAGGTTACATACCTGAATGTCATTAGGTCCTGTTGGTTGGTGGTGGTGGTCTATGGTGGTGGTGTTTGAGTTACAGACTTTTCTCTTTTCAGTTGTAGCAGCTTTTCCTTCCTGTAATTTGAAGCTCTTTCATCAGGTGAGTGCACATTTATAATTTGATGAATGGAATCATAACATTATGTAATGTCCCTCTCTACTCCTTGTAATTTTCATACCTATGAAGCTCTCAATATTTTGTCTGGTATTAACATAGCCTTTAGCTTCCTTTTGTTTAATATTTCACATTTCCCTTAATGGAGGTCAGATTCTCTTAGCTTTCCATGACCTGTGACAATCTCTCTCTCTCTCTCTCTCTCTCTCCCTATTTTTTTTTTTTCTTTGCATTCAATCCACAGGACTTTTACTTAGATCAAGGATTCTCTTCTGGGTTGGCAGTTCTTTTCTTTCCTCATTGGAAAGATATTATTCAACATTCTGTGGCCTCCACTGTATTTCATGAAAAATCTGTAATCATTCAAATTTTAGTTTAGTTTGGTTTTCAGCATCATGACATGTTTAGGCCTTATCAGGCCTAACTGTTTGTTACTGATTTTGAGCTGAGGCCTTCTCAGACCTAAACTCTTTGAATTTGCTTTTTGGGGTTTGCTGAGCATCTTGAATCTCTAAATTTATGTTCTTGCCAAATCTGTGATCTTTTCGGCTTTTAGTAACAATTGTTTCTCTAAAATAATTAAATTTTCTTTTCCTTTATATAACACCTATAATGTGAAATTTAGACAAATTGATCCTGTCCCACAAGTTTCTAAGGATGTATTCATTTTTTCCAATGATTTTTCCCCTTTTCTTGAGTGTAGATAATTTCTGTTGCTTTGTTATCTTCAAGTTTACGGACTCTTCTATCATTTCTGTTCAGTGCTTGAGCCCAGGCACTTTTCTTTGAAATATACTTTTCAGTTCTAAATTTTTCCATTTGGATCTGTCTTTCTACTTTGTATTTTTCTCCTAAGAACTTTAGTCTTTCCAGTTTTCTCAAGAGTGTTAACCATTAGCGCATGTACTATACATGTCACAGCGGCTTTAAAGTCCGTATATGATAATTCCAGTGTGAGGCATCTCAAAACAGGCATCTGTCCTTTCTTTTCCTTGATAATTTGTCACATTTTCCAGTTGTGTGTATGTGTGTGTTGTTTGTTGCACCATGTGGACTAAAGTTTGAATTTTATTCTAGCCATTTTGTCTGTGGTATTGTCATTTCTGAGTCATGTCTGCATCTTCTCAAGAAGGTTGATTTGTTTTATTACTTACTTACTTTTACTTTTTAGTAAGGTATGATTGATATACACTCTTGTGAAGGTTTCCTATGAAAAAACAATGTGGTTACTACATTTACCCATATTATCAAGTCCTCTCCCATACCCCAATGCAGTCGCTGTCCATCAGTGCAGCAAATGCCACAGATCCACTATGTGCCTTCTCTGTGGTACACTGTTCTCCCCGTGATCCCCCACACCATGTGTACTGAGCATCATACCCCTCATTTCCTTCTCCCTCCCTCCACAACCACCCTCCTTCAAACCTCCCCTCTGGCAGCAGTTTTTTAGTGGTACTGACTTTTGTTTCTCTGCAGGAAACTAGCTTTGATTTTACTGATTTTGTTGTTTAGCTTTTAGTCTTTTTGTTGTTTAGTCTTTTTCTACTATGATTTAGTGCCTTAATTTCTGAGTAAGAATCCTGTAATTTTATGTTATATTTTTATTTTCACCCAATTCTTTTCTCTTTTCCCTTGAAATATCTTTATTAACCAATGGGTTACTTAGAAGTGTATGTAATTTCCAAACTTGAGGTTGTTTTGCTTTTTGCTGTTTTGTTACTGATTTCAAGTTTATTACCCTCTTATCAGAGAACGTTTTGTAGGAATTGAAATTTTTCTCTTAAGATTAGTTTTATGGCCCAAAATATGATGTCACAGTGAATGTCATAATGCACACTTGAAAAGAATGTCCATTGTGTTGTGGCCAGGTTACATACCTGAATGTCATTAGGTCCTGTTGCTTGGTGGTGGTGGTCTATGGTGGTGGTGTTTGAGTTACAGACTTTTCTCTTTTCATTTGTAGCAGTTTTTCCTTCCTATAATTTGAAGCTCTTTCATCAGGTGAGTGTACATTTATAATTTGATGAATGGAATCATAACATTATGTAATGTCCCTCTCTACTCCTTGTAATTTTCATAGCTCTGAAGCTCTCAATATTTTGTCTGTATTAACATAGCCTTTAGCTTCCTTTTGTTTAATATTTCACATTTCCCTTAATGGAGGTCAGATTCACTTAGCTTTCCATGACCTGTGACTTTCTCTCTCTCTCTCTCTCTCTCTATTTTTTTTTTTCTTTGCTTTCAATCCACAGGACTTTTACTTAGATCAAGGATTCTCTTCTGGGTTGGCAGTTCTTTTCTTTCCTCATTGGAAAGATATTATTCAACATTCTGTGGCCTCCACTGTATTTCATGAAAAATCTGTAATCATTCAAATTTTAGTTTAGTTTGGTTTTCAGCATCATGACATGTTTAGGCCTTATCAGGCCTAACTGTTTGTTACTGATTTTGAGCTGAGGCCTTCTCAGACCTAAACTCTTTGAATTTGCTGTTTGGGGTTTGCTGAGCATCTTGAATCTCTAAATTTATGTTCTTGCCAAATCTGTGATCTTTTCAGCTTTTAGTCACAATTGTTTTCTCTAAAATAATTAAATTTTCTTTTCCTTTATATAACACCTATAATGTGAAATTTAGGCAAATTGCTACTGTCCCACAAGTTTCTAAGGATCTATTCATTTTTTCCACTCTTTTTTCCTCTCTTTTCTTGAGTGTAGATAATTTCTACTGCTTTGTTATCTTCAAGTTTACAGACTCTTCTATCATTTCTGTTCAGTGCTTGAGCCCAGGCACTTTTCTTTTAATTATATTTTTCTATTCTAAATTTTTCCATGTGGATCTGTCTTTATACTTTGTATTTTTCTTCTAAGAACTTAAGTCTTTCCAGTTTTCTCAAGAGTGTTAACCATTAGCGCATGAACTATGCTTATAACAGCAGCTTTAAATTCTTTATATGATAATTCCAGAGTGAGGCATCTCAAAATAGGCATCTGTCCTTTCTTTCCCTTGATAATTTGTCACATTTTCCAGTTGTGTGTATGTGTGTGTTGTTTGTTGCACCATGTGGACTAAAGTTTGAATTTTATTCTGGCCATTTTGTCTGTGGTATTGTCATTTCTGAGTCATGTCTGCATCTTCTCAAGAAGGTTGATTTGTTTTATTTACTTACTTACTTTTACTTTTTATTAAAGTATGATTGAAATACTCTCTTATGAAGGTTTCCTATGAAAAAACAATGTGGTTACTCCATTTACCCATATTATCAATTCCTCTCCCATACCCCAATGCAGTCGCTGTCCATCAGTGCAGCAAATGCCACAGATCCACTATGTGCCTTCTCTGTGGTACACTGTTCTCCCCGTGATCCCCCACACAATCTGTACTGAGCATAATACCCCTCATTCCCTTCTCCCTCCCTCCCCAACCACCCTCCTTCACCCCTGCCCTCTGGCAGCAGTTTTTTAGTGGTACTGACTTTTGTTTCTCTGCAAGATACTAGCTTTGATTTTACTGATTTTGTTGTTTAGCATTTAGTCTTTTTGTTGTTTAGTCTTTTTCTACTATGAATTTAGTGCCTTAATTTCTGAGTAAGAATCCTGTAATTTTATGTTATATTTTTATTTTCACCCAATTCTTTTCTCTTTTCCCTTGAAATATCTTTATTAACCAATGGGTTACTTAGAAGTGTATGTAATTTCCAAACTTGAAGTTGTTTTGCTTTAAGCTGTTTTGATACTGATTTCAAGTTTATTACCCTCTTATCAGAGAACGTTTTGTAGGAATTGAAATTTTTCTCTTAAGATTAGTTTTATGGCCCAAAATATGATGTCACAGTGAATGTCATAATGCACACTTGAAAAGAATGTCCATTGTGTTGTGGCCAGGTGACATACCTGAATGTCATTAGGTCCTATTGGTTGGTGGTGGTGGTCTATGGTGGTGGTGTTTGAGTTTCAGACTTTTCTCTTTTCAGTTGTAGCAGTTTTTCCTTCCTGTAATTTGAAGCTCTTTCATCAGGTGAGTGTACATTTATAATTTGATGAATGGAATCATAACATTATGTAATGTCCCTCTCTACTCCTTGTAATTTTCATAGCTCTGAAGCTCTCAATATTTTGTCTGTATTAACATAGCCTTTAGCTTCCTTTTGTTTAATATTTCACATTTCCCTTAATGGAGGTCAGATTCTCTTAGCTTTCCATGACCTGTGACTTTCTCTCTCCCTCTCTCTCTCTTTCTCTCTCTCTCTCTCTCCCTATTTTTTTTTTCTTTGCATTCAATCCACAGGACTTTTACTTAGATCAAGGATTCTCTTCTGGGCTGGTAGTTCTTTTCTTTCCTCAATGGAAAGACATTATTCAACATTCTGTGGCCTCCACTGTATTTCATGAAAAATCTGTAATCATTCTAATTTTAGTTTACTTTAGTTTTCAGCATCATGACATGTTTAGGCCTTATTAGGCCTAACTGTTTGTTACTGATTTTGAGTTGAGGCCTTCTCAGACCTAAACTCTGAATTTGCTGTTTGGGGTTTGCTGAGCATCTTGAATTTCTAAATTTATGTTCTTGCAAAATCTATGATCTTTTGGCTTTTAGTAACAATTGTTTTCTCTAAAATAATTAAATTTTCTTTTCCTTTATATAACACCTATAATGTGAAATTTAGACAAATTGATGCTGTCCCACAAGTTTCTAAGGATGTATTCATTTTTTCCAATGATTTTTCCTCTTTTCTTGAGTGTAGATAATTTCTATTGCTTTGTTATCTTCAAGTTTATGGACTCTTCTATCATTTGTGTTCAGTGCTTGAGCCCAGGCACTTTTTTTGAATTATATTATTCAGGTCAAAATTTTTCCATGTGGATCTGTCTTTACACTTCATATTTTTCTGCTAAGAACTTAAGTCTTTCCAGTTTTCTCAAGAGTGTTAACCATTAGCGCATGTACTATGCCTGTCACAGCGGCTTTAAAGTCCTTATATGATAATTCCTGTGTGAGGCATCTCAAAACAGGCATCTGTCCTTTCTTTTCCTTGATAATTTGTCACATTTTCCAGCTTTGTGAATGTGTGTGTTGTTTGTTGCACCATGTGGACTAAAGATTGAATTTTATTCTGGCCATTTTGTCTATGGTATTGTCATTTCTGAGTCATGTCTGCATCTTCTCAAGAAGGTTGATGTGTTTTATTTATTTACTTACTTTTACTTTTTAGTAAGGTATGATTGATATACACTCTTATGAAGGTTTCCTATGAAAAAACAATGTGGTTACTACATTTACCCATATTATCAAGTCCTCTCCCATACCCCAATGCAGTCGCTGTCCATCAGTGCAGCAAATGCCACAGATCCACTATGTGCCTTCTCTGTGGTACACTGTTCTCCCCGTGATCCCCCACACAATGTGTACTAAGCATAATACCCCTCAATCCCCGTCTCCCTCCCTCCCCAACCACCGACCCACCCACACCCTTCCACTTTCTTAACTAGTGTGTCCTTCTTGGAGTCTGTGAGTCTGTTGCTATTTTGTTCCTTCAGTTTTGCTTCACAGTTATGCGTTCTTTTGGCATTTGTCTTTCTCCCCCTGGCTTATTTCACTGAGCATAATGTCTTCCAGCTCCATCCATGTTGTTTTAAGTCGTACGATTTGTTTCTTATGGCCGAGTAGTATTCCATTGTATACATGTACCACATCTTCTTTATCCATTCATCTACTGATGGACACTTAGGTTGCTTCCATATCTTGGGTATTGTAAAAAAGTGCTGTGATAAACATAGGGGTGCATATGTCTTTTTGAATTTGACAACTTGTATTCTTTGGGTAAATTTCAAGGAGTGGGGTTCCCGGGTCAAATGATATTTCTATTTTTAGTTTTTTGAGAAACCTCCATATCGCTTTCCATAATGGTTGAACTATCTTACACTCCCACCAGCAGTGTAGGAGGGCTCCCCTTTCTCTGCATCCTCGCCCGCATTTGTTGTTCTTAGTCTTTTCAGTGCTGGCCATCCTTACTTGGGTCAGGTCATGATTTGTTTTAGATGACACGTTCTGTCTCACTTTCTGTATGTGGTGCTTCTAATACTAGTTCTGTTTTCAAAACTTTTCATTGAGCTCTTTGCATTTGCTCTGTGCTATGTCTCTCAGTGATAGCCTAGGACTTAGGCAGTAGTATATGTCATCCATTATAAGTTCTCTTTCTCATAGTCTTTGCTATACTTTCTGAGTCTATTTTCAACAAACACAAGTTGTTATTTGTATTACTTCATACCGAGAATGGGGTTGTCTTTTCCAGTTGTTTTCTTCTCCATGATTTCCTCCATACTCTTCAGTTTCCAGGAGCCTTTTCCCAGTTAGTTTGATCAGAAAGGCACAGATGCGTTTATACTTCTGCATTGTACAGTTCCCCCGTAACTGGGGCTGTCCTTGCTTAAAGTGCAGAAGGAAGAGAGAAAATGAGAAAAAACATGACAGTTCCCCTCATCCTTTGTGAATGACAGAGACCTTGTTTCCCAGCTGTCCTGGCCAGAGAGTGAGGTTTTTCTCACAGGGCTGTTCTGTTCCTTTGGCACTGCATGTCTGTGGCTGAGAGAAAAAAGAAAAGGGGAAAAATGGCATATTTCCTCACAATCTGAAGATCACAGGGTCCCCTTTGGGACAGAAGAGCAGGATTCCTTTTAAGGGTTTCCTTGTCATCAGCACTATCAAAATAGTTACTCAGGCAACTCTTTGGTCAAAGCCAGGAGATAGAGGAAAGCGGAATCAGAAAACTCATGACTACACCCATTATATTTCAGGTTTTGACTTCTCTTTCCAATTATTTATATTACCTGCTTATGGAATATTGATATTCTTTGGCCATTTATATATTGTTGGATTAGGTACTTTGTGAATGATTTGAATGATGTGTATATATTTAAGGAATATTAACCCTTAATGTGGATGTTTCTGTTCTTGTGTTTGACTCAAATTTTTTGACATACAAATTTTTTTAATGAGTTAGTCTTTTGTGGATTCAGAAAATTTGCTAAAAGCTGTTTGGATAGTCTCTGTAAGCAGAGTTTGTGTTGTAGTTTTAAAAACATTCTATTTTATTCTTCTCAAATTTGAGCAAAATTTCTTAAAATTCTTTAAAAGCGCTGTAGGTAGAAGAATTAAGTAATCATTTAGTCCAACAAATATCTGCATATTAACTGTAAGAGGTACTGTGTAGGATGTACAGAGGTAATGTAAAGATGAATGAGTCACATTGTGCCCACTTGTCCAGAGCAGAGGGAGACTTGTGGTGTAGTAAATGCTGAAGGATGTTTTGGAGCATGAAGGGACAGTGACCAGCTCTTCCTACTGGAGTTAAAACTTCACAAACATTACCTTTAATCTAAATTTTGAAAGATTCTGAGTGGGAATTTGTTAGGCAAATAGAAAAGAAGATGCAAATCATGCAGGTTCTTACAAATTTTTATGTAAAATAATGCTTGTAATTAAGGTACTATAATTTGATAATTCAAAGGTCTTAAATAAGGTCTTAAGTAACATAGAAGGCTTTTTGTTTTTCACAGGTATATTAATTGAATAGTAAGAGTTTATATAGAATTTATTTCAGTCTCCTCATTTTAGAAGTGATAAGTTAGGAGACTTTCCTGTGGTCACATATTCTTGGAAGAATTATAATTGAAGCTCTGTTCCAGGGAACTAACTTCCAGAGCAGAGAGATTGGTAAAAGTGTAGAATATGGGGCAGCTTTGAAAATATGTTAGAAAAGGAATACAAACTAATGATTTGAGTTTTTACTGCAATGTAGTATTAACTTAGGGAGGAGTAAAAGATATGTCAGTGTGTTTTATGTAGTTAGAAGTTTAATAACAAGCATTATAATTGGTTCAGTTGACTTCACTAAAAATGAGACAGGCTTAAAATTTTTTCTTTAGTTTAAAAAATTTCTGAAATTTAAAAAAATTTAAAACATTTAAAAATTAAAAAGTATGCTTTGGGCATGGAAAGAACTGGCTAGAGCTTTATTTTCCCTTATGAGTTTAATGAAATCAATTTTGGAGTTTTTCATTTTAATTGGTAAATTTAAGGAGGTCATGATAACTAACATTTAATGTACTGCTTATTGTTCCTGAGTACTAGTCTATACTTAACATTTATTAACTCATTTAACCCTCACAGCTACTCTAGGAGGTAGGTTATTTCTTTCATTTTATAGATTTGGAAAATGAGGCGACCCAAATTCATAGCTGGTAAATCATTTTTGCCAGAATTCCTATCTAAGTAGTGTCATTCTAGAACCAGGTTCTGAAGCTTCTCATTTATGGCAGTCACTTTTAAAATTTGGTAATGTGATATAAAGGAACTGCTATCAGAACCACCAGGAATTCTGTAGTGTATCTTCTTATGTAAGGAAGCAGATTTGATAAGGCCATATTTTAATATGAATCAGGTTATGAAGGAAACAGTTATCTATGATATAATTCATTACTTTCTCGCATTTCATTTTCTTAGGAATGTCTGTGTTAAAGTTGATTAAACACTGCCATGTGGTATCTGAAAGGAAAAGAAATCTTACTGATTTAATTTAACAAATTAAACCTATTGTCTTATTTTCTTGCATTTGAAGGTCATTAATAGGTGGGAATCTTCCTGTTGTCAGAAACATATGGGTACATTTTGAGTTGTTGGGCATGTTTTTAATGGTCTTCCTACTATGTTTATCTCTTTTGCTGATGAGCTTATTGCATCAGAATTAGACAAATCTTTGAGTACTGATACAGAAAGCCTTCCAGGACGTAAAGATTTATCTAAGTTTTAGAAGTGTATGTGTAGTATGTACTTACATACTATGTATAGTGGGAATCTTTTTTTTTTTTAAAGCAGCGTAGGTGATTGTGATGATGAGCCGGGTTTAAGACTCCTGCCCTAATAGGCAACACTTCTTTTCAGTGAAGTTCCAGGTCTAAGATAATTTTATGTATGTAGCCAGAAAATGATGTTATACTAATTATTCTTAGCAACTTTTGCTTTTCCTTTTTTCTTTTCTTATTTCTCTACAATAGTTTATGCCAAAGTGGCTTCATTCATACGGATGAACCAAGGATTGCGCTAGCACTATACAATTAGAATCAGACAGCTGATTGGCCAGCAGGATGCTGTCAACTACCCCAACAGAGGGCCTGAAGGACCCTGAAATTGCAGAACTCTTCTTCAAAGAAGATCCAGAGAAGCTCTTCACAGATCTCAGAGAAGTTGGCCATGGAAGCTTTGGAGCAGTGTACTCTGTAAGTGTTAAAGGCTTAATGTCAGTGACCAGGGTTTATTTAATATCAGTCCTGGAAGAGTAAAAATCAGTAATACAAAGAGATATAGGCAATAGTCTATTTAATAGTCACTTGCATTAGGCGTATATGAAAAGACCATTTTATTTATGGAGCTTCTTAGATTATTGAAAAAATGGGAAAGATATTCTGCTTTAATTTCCATGTTGTTTACACTACTTTAGCAGTTTTATGACATACATTACAATTGAATCAAATATCGCAAAACACTGACTTACGTAAAGTCCCGTACACACATTTCATTATTATTCATTCATTATTTCTTCCTATTAAGATTGCTTTTTATTCCTCAGCAATAAGTTTTGTATAGATGTTTAATATTTTGGTAGTATTACAGATTTAGCTTTTTTAGTTTTAATGGGTACCTTAAGAATAAAACAACAATTTGAAATATTATTTCCTTAGAGAAAATGTGTTCCAAATTTGTAACAATTTGAACTTTTCATTTATTTCCCATTTGTAAATTAGAGGTAAAAATAAGGTAGTAGAAATTCCCTCTGTAATTTTCCTACCCAAGGACAGCTGCTATTAAAATTTATATAAACATCCTTCAGAAAATTTATGTGTACACATGCTTTATGTGTGTGTGTGTGATGTAGGTTATGTTTGTTTGATTTCTGAGTTGGACACAGAATAAGGGAAGAGACACTCAGAAAACAGGTATTTCATAAACCTTTTTTCTGTGTTATAGTTTTGTCTGAATGTACACTTCTCCCGTTGTTCTCCTTAATACTAATGTGGAGAAATATAGAATAATAAAGGAAAAAAATATGCAGACTCTTAGAAATGGGCCCAATAAGAGAACCCTGTTGAAAAAATCCCTGTCATGTAGTCCTTCAATATGTGTCAGTAGTGTTTTTTAATTGACTTACTTTATTAAGTACAATTTGTATACAGTAAATACAGATATATTAAATGTATAGGTCGATGAAATTAGACAAGTTATATGCCATACAACAACTATTCAAGATACAGAATGGTGATAGTGTGGGGACTAGAAAGAAGTACATAGAGGACAGAATGATAACTTGTTTTGCCTCTTTTGATAATAAATATTCTATATAGTAAAAAGTTAAAATTAAGTCATTATTATGGGGGGAGTCATGAAAAGGCAAGCAGGAACAATGAATCTAACTGTATTTGGGCTATAACCACATTGGAGTAAAAACCAAAACTAATACGAGTAACTTTCATACACAGTATTTTAACTTTATACCCTTT
This sequence comes from Manis pentadactyla, assembly GCF_030020395.1. Taxonomy (NCBI): domain Eukaryota; kingdom Metazoa; phylum Chordata; class Mammalia; order Pholidota; family Manidae; genus Manis; species Manis pentadactyla. The sequence goes on along the minus strand of NC_080022.1, from coordinate 154,949,489 downwards.
GTCTCCTTGGGAAGAGGAAACTGCAGGAAAATCTTGAACTCTTCTCAGTAAATTTGTTTCATATTGGTATGGGTGTGACAGTTCTGAAACTGTGTGTTTCAAGATTGAGCAGTGAGTAATTTTGATGTCACGTGGAGTCAGATCCTAACTGAAAGAATGATAGAAATAGGAAATTGGCAAAAGTAAGGAAGAACCATGTGGGACTAGATAGGTATTGGATAGGAATTTGTGGCATTAATATGAACTAATTGTATGACATATATATTTCCCAGCTCTCTCTTCTGTAAGATTCTAGTTGCATTGATATCCCAGTAGCAACAAGCACACTTAGCACTCAGATCTTGAATTCCTCACTACATGGATCAAGAGCTCTTGGAGTAATGGTTCATTCTATTGTGGGGACAGGGATCATTAAAGATAAGCTCTAGAATATCTTGTGCCAGAAGGTTAAAAAGTGCTTTAAAAAAAAAGGGCCCTTTCAAGAGGATGCTAGAACCAGCTTGAAGGTCCTCCCACTGGCCAGATCTAGAACAATTTGAGCATCAACATAAACATCTATTGATTATAACCCATTGAATAAAATAGGAATTCCTAATTTCCATGAGAGATGAAGGATGGATAGATAGTTGGAAAGGGAGGGCTTTTCTTTATAATAGAATGCTGACTGATACATGTGAAGGGAATGGTAGAGTTGGGAAAAACCAGCATTTTGAAGATTGCAGCAATCATTGCAAAGATTGTTTTGGGTAGAATCTTCAGTGGTTGCTAAACCTAGGGGGAAAGTTTGATGAGCAGGATATTTATATAGTTTAAAAGTATCTCTCCACGGATTGCTTGTTAGATACAAAGTAGGAAACAGGGGTTGTAAGTATATACATTGGAAAGAAACAGTCAAATACCTTGAGTGGGTGATGAAAATTAGTAACCAGTGATGAACAGACATTGTATGCGTCCAGATATGATACCCTGAAAAGGACACAATATAACTCATGTAGTATTTCAACCAGAGATGTGTAACCAGAATCCAATCTTGAAGAAGCTTCAGACAAACACAAATTTAATAAGGTAAGTACTGCTATGTAGTCTCAACAACTGCAAGTGTTATAAAAGATAAGGAAGGGTTGAGCAAATTGTTCCAGATTAGAGGAGATGAATAAAACATGATGAGTAAGCACACCCTGTAATCCTGAAGGGAGAGAGAAACATGACTGTGGACATTAAATATTTTTCTGCGGGTTTTTTTGTGTGCGTGTGATAGGCAAAAGTAATCTCATCTTAATCTGATTTAATTTTAATGTAATCATCATTACTAATGAGTTTGGATTTTAATAAATGACAGTGATTTTAACTTAGTGTTTTAAAGTAATACTAGATTTGCAGATTTTGCAATAATAGTAAAGAGTTTTATCCTATAAGCTTCACCCAAATGCTTTAAAGCTTACAAGTTTCATAACCACAGCACCTTTATCAAAACTAAGAAATCAACATTGATACACTGATACTATTAACTAAACTACATACTTTATTCAGATTTTCCCAGTCTTTATGCTCTTTTCTGTTCTGGAATCTACTCCAGGATACTACACTGCATTCAGTATACCCACTTTTGAACTTTATCTTGTGCTAATTAGAAAGGTAGCTCTTTAGCAAAACAATGAAATTGGACCCTTACCTCTTACCATATATGAACATTAAAATGTATCAAAGACCTAAATATAACAGTTACAAATATAAAACTCTTAGGGTAAAACTGCATGACCTTGGTTTTTTCAAAGGATTCTTAGTATGAACAAAAGAAAAACATAGGTATTGGATTTGATCAAAATGTAAAACTTCTATGCTTCAAAACAGTGCAAAGACAACCAACAGAATAGGAGAAATTATTTGAAATCATATGTCTGCTAAGGGACTTGTGTCTAGAATACATAAAGAACTCTTACAACTCAATAATGAAAAGGCAACCCAATTTTTAAATGTGCAAAGGATCTGAATTGACATTTCTCCAAAGACGTACAAATGGCCAAAAGGCACATGAAAAGATGCTCAACATTCAATTGTCACAAGTCTAGAAAAATTATACTAAGTGAAAGAAGCCAGTCACAAAAGACTGTGTATTATATGGTCCCAAAGTGTACAGAATGGGCAAATCTCCAGAGACACAGAAACTAGGTTAGTTGTTCCTTAGGGCTGAAGGGGTGAGGAAAAGGGATAGGAGAGTGATAGCTAAAGGGTGTGGGGTTTTGTTTCTTTCTTTTTTAATTGGGAAAAAATTTGAGGTAAGATACACACAATATAAAATTTACCATTTCAATCATTTTTAAATGAAACAATTTGGAGTTTCTTTTTGAGGTAATGAACATTCTAAAATTGTAGTTATCAGTAAATTGCATGTATCTGTCATATCAATCAGTATTGCCCTGTATCTGTCAGTGTACTAAAAGCTATTGAATTACACACATTCAAATGGGTGAAATGTGTGGTATGTAAATTGTATCTCATTAAAACTGTTAGAAAAGAATATAGCTGGTTAGACCTATTGACTAAAATCAAGGGGCTCACAAATAGATGAGTAGAGAACATTTTGGAAAAATAAATTCATATTCAAGATTTTATGCGGATAGATCCACCTCAGCCATTATGGTAAGTAGTGCACGTTTTCATTAACCAGTCTGCCAGTAATTGAAATTGGAATGTCATTAGTTGTTTCCAGGACCCACTTAAAAGAATATATATATATTTTAAGGAATTCTGTTTAGGTGTAATTGACATATGTGCTTGTCTAATTTTTTAACAGTTTTTTTGAGATTTAAATTCCATACTCTAAGTCCACCAATTTTAAGTGTGCATTGCATAGATTTTTAGTAAGTTAGAATTTTGTAGCTATCACCATAATCTAATTTTAAATTTAAAACATTTTATCTTTGGGAATTCATTAAAGACTGAATTGAAGATGAATTCTTCCACAGATGACTAGAGATTATTAACCCTTTTTACTGAACTCATTTGAAATATTTTGCAGCTATCCTCTTGTGCCTTCTTCATATATAATCTTTTTTTTAAACACGTAATGAGAATTTGGCTCTTGGTTTCTAAAGAGTTAACTTTCATGTTTCTGTTATGCTTTTATTTTTTTATCAAAATATCCAGAACAGTGGTAAATAGTAATTGTGGTAGCATTTTAGCTGTCTTGTCTTAATTCTACTTAATAGTTTATCATGTTGAGGAATTACCTTTCCCGTGTGGGTTTTCTAAGAGTTTGGTCTTCCCTGCATTGAATTCATTTGGAGTTGGGCCTTTTCTGCATTTTCAGCATTTATTGAGCATTTACATATATAAGTATATATTTTTCCCCTTTGATTTGTAAAAAATGTGGCAGATTCTGAAATGTTTTCCTGTATCAAAATTTTGCATTTCTGTGGTAATGTATTTTATCCAAATGAAATATTGTTTTCATGCCCTGTAATATTTAATTTTAAAATTTTATTTTGAGTTCCCTGGTCTAAATTTATAAGTCAAATTGGTACCTAAGTTTCTATTTTGTGCTGCTGGTGAGGGTTTAGTTGCTGGGTTAGACTGCCTCCATAAAATTAATGGGATAGCTTCCCTTTTTTCTCCCCTTTTATCCTGGGAAGTTCCCTGGTGAAACTTTTCCACTCACAACTATTTAAAGACGATTAGTATTCTTTTCTGTCTGTCACCACTGTTTTACTCAAATTTTCTTCTCTAGATCAATTTTAGTAGTTCTTTCCTAGAGAATTGTCCATTTCGTTGAAATTTTGAAGTTTACAGGCCTAGCATAGACTTGTATGTACTAGTCATTTTTTTGTTTACAGTTCTACTCAAATTTCTATATTTTCCCTCTCAACTAGCTCATTCAAAGATGAACATTCATTATTTTTATTTCTAAAGTACCAGCTCCTTGATAATTTGAAGTTTTTTGCTATCTATTTAGTTATTTTTTTAATGTTCTTTAAAAGCAGTTTTGATATCTTTTTTGACATGGTAGTTTATAAATGCTTTTATTCTCAGAGAAATGATTTCCCAGATTTAATCTGATAATTTTTACAATGCTCTTCTGTCTTTTTTAGGCACGAGATGTGCGCACCAATGAAGTGGTGGCTATCAAGAAATTATTTTATACTGGAATGCGGTCTACGAAGGTAGGTGAAATATATATGTTTGTATCGGCATGTTAAAGAAAGCCATACCATTTTAAATTGGGGATAGGTGGGAATTTTCTCAAAAAATGTTGAAAAATATACAAATATTAAGTGTATATCTCAGTGAATTTTCTTCCACAGACTCAGTGTGCTCATTTAAATTGTACCTAGAGCCGTAAACAACATTCCTGACATACCAGAAACCTCCCTACTGTGTCCCTTACTTTTAATTTTACTTTTAGATATGTGCTGCTGACACGAGTTTCATTTTTAAAATTGTTCTTTAGCAGTTTATTCTATAATAGAGGGATTATCATGTCTAAGAAAGTAAACTAGAATAAGGTACATTTGACAGTAAGTATACTGGATATAAATTTTTAATGGTAGAGAAATTATCTAATGGCTGTTTCAAATAATCAGCAGGCAGCATATATCTAGTCTGAAAAATAAGGCAGTGGGTAATAATCTGAAAAATAAAATTATTGATACTGTATTGCATGTACTTTTGTTCTTCAGTATTCTGATTAGTTCTTAATTGCATAAGTTTATAAAATGTCTACTTCCTAAGTGTTACCTGTTTCTTTAATTCTTCAAAAATTTAATTATTTTTAATTGTGGTAAAGTACACAAAACAAATTTACCATCTTAATCACTTTAAGTGTAAGTTCAGTGGCGTTAAGGACATTCACATTGCTGTGCAACCAACACCACCATCCATCTGCAGAACTCTTTCACTTTGCAAAAGTGACATTCTACCCCCATCAAACAATAACTCCTCATTCCCTCTCCCCGCAGCCCCTGGAAATCACCTTTCTACTTTCTGTCTCTCTGAATTTGACTCCTTTAGCTATCTCATGTAATTGAAATTATGCACTATTTGTCCTTTTGTGACGGCTTGTTTCACTTACTATAGTGCACTCAAAGTTCATCCATGTTGTTGTGTGTGCTTCTGACTGTGTGTGTGTGTCTGTGTAAAAACACCACATTTTGCCCATCCCTCATCTGTAAATGGACACTTCGTTGCTTCTACCCCTTGGTCATTGTGAATAATGCTGCTGTGAGCATAGGTACACAGATATTTCTTTTGAGTCCCTGCTTTTAATACTTCAGGGTATAGGCCCAGAGGTAGAATTGCTGGATCAGTCTTTAATTTTTAAGGTTTTGGTTTTGTATATTTCTGGAATCCCTATTTTATGGTAAATCTTGTTTTTTGTGATAATCACACTTATGGGTATGATAACACTGTTGTGATTGATCACTGTTCCATTATGTTGATACCTAAAAAAACTCTTAATAATTTCTAAAACCCCTTTAAAAGCTACATTTTTTACAAGTTTACTGTAATTTTATTTGCCATTCCATAGTATAATTTTACAACTAGCTTTCCTAGCCAACTTGTATTCGAGTCTGTTTAATTAGTCATGCCTAGAACAAAAAGTTTCACCTAGGGCAGCATCTTCTCCGTCTAATATTGTATCCTTCCTGGAAGTGTTTTTTACATTGAGGAACACAGGTTTTAGCTTTGTTTTGTTTTGTTTTGAGAGTTTGCCTCCCAGAGCATTCAAATTTGAAATGTAAAGCCCATAAAACACTTTCTAAACCTAGCATCTTCCAGTTTACACATTTTACACTGTGAATATCTTCTGCTCTATTTTGTTGAGGGCTTATGAAATAACATAGGAGATATAGGATCTTAAATTCAGTACAAAACATTTCTTAAAGTTCTGTATTCTAGTTCCCCTACCTTTAGAAATAGGATACAAGTGAGTGGTAAAGCTTGGAAAAGCTGAAACAAGAACAAAATACAGATTCCAAGTTCCCATTCCACATCTACTAAGCTTCTAGAGTCTCTGGGTATGGGCCCAAGTACCTGTATTTTCAGGGTTCCCTGATTGCTTCTTAGAAGTAACTATAGTTAGAATATAGCCTAAGTTTCTGAAGTTGTCATAGAGTAGCTTTAATTGCTGAAGGTTCATCTGTTATTTACTAGTAGGCATCAATGGGAAGGCTCTTCCTAAAATCCTGTAGGAAAATGTTTTCATGCTGCTTGGTTTTTCTGTGAACTTCCCTCTGTTATAACCTAAGTGTTCACTAGCATTTTAGAATATGTGCAAGGAATTTAGGTAATTACTTCATTTGAGTTTAAACAGCAGAAAAAACTTAACATTTGGTAGACATTATAAGCCAAAAACACAACAGCTGAACTTTAATGTATGTAAATTATGCCACAGTAAAGTTGCACAAAAGAAGGGAGAGGTTGAACTTTTGAAGAAAAACCACTAAATATAGTATATAGTTTTCAACAGGCTTGGTGTGCGGTTGTAAAATTTTGATAAGACTCATTGATAATAAATTTTATGAAAATAAAAATATGTCCTACCTGGAATGAATTTTATGTAATTGAGTTGTAAACTATATGGACGTAAGTTCTTTAAAATGTATTAGTTTGACATTTAAATATTACAAATGAAACAAAGTTGTATGTTCTTATTAACATTTTAATCTAATAATTACTTTTTTCACTTGTATAGCTTTCTAAGGAAAAGCAACTGTTCCTAATTATTTCCTTTATTCTTTTTTTCTCCCTACAGAAATGGCAGGACATTATTAAGGAAGTCAGGTTTCTACAAATATTAAAACATCCCAACATTATAGAAAACAAAGGCTGCTATTTAAGTGAGCACACAGCATGGGTAGGTATCTGCTCTCCCCTTGCTGTAATTTTAGTAGGTTTAGTTTATTAGTAATTTAAAAACGTCTCAAAATAGTTGTGTAAAGCCATGCACAAACACCTTGAAATGTCAGTTCATACCAAGAGAGGAGGAGCAGCTTTTCCTGGAACTCTTGGGCAGTAGGAGATAATAGAACTTTTCCCAGTTTACTTCAGAGATTCACCTGATCATTTCGTGCATGGGAAAATGTTCTGATGTATGTTAGCGGTATCATTCTTCAAATGCTTTATCAAACATTTGTTGAGAACAATCCTATCACTCAAGGATGAAAATCAGCATATATTTTTGACATAAATGTATTGTAAACTATTTAACCACAAGGATCTTGTGTGGAACGTCGGTGGTGAATCCTGAAGAAATCTGAACTGATTGTGATTCTTTGGCTGAATGATACTAAAGGTAGAAAATTGAGACATTTTATAGCAGAAAATGGAAATTAATTTTGCCCCATTGTTAAATCTAAGATAAGGTAGTAATCTTACAACAGTATAGGCATAGTAATTGTGTCTTTTTAAGAGGAAGGCTAAATTTTCTTTCAACCGGAATGACCTTTTATTTTTAATAAGCTATAGCTGATTATCATTTTAATATACTGAACTTAGATTTAGATTTGTAACATTTGGTTTAATTTATTGGTGATTGTACTCCTAAATTTGAGGCAGTGGTTAAAGAAAAAACAGTGGCCGACAAGGTAGACTGCCTCTCTGTCTTTCAGGTTTCTCCATCTGTAAAACAAGGATGATAATAGGGTCTACTTCCAAATGTGGTTATGAGGATTAAATTAGTTAATATATATAAAATACCTTGCACATAAGAGGTGCTCTGTGTTGGCTTTATAGGAAAGATTTAAACTGTAACCTTAATTTTGTATATATAGTACCAAAGGATAATTTTCTGCTTCCTAACAATACCAGTATTGCTACTATAGGTTAATATTAATAGAATATGTATATTCCTTTATAGCTTTAGTTAGTAATTATATGAAACACACATGTACAAGCAGTTCAATGTGGGCATTATAAAAGATTAATGTAGCATTGGCTTCACTTCATGTATGCATTTAACAAGTTCACAAAATGTGTAATTAAAGGTAATTGATAACTAGAGTTTGTTTCACTTCAAAGTATCTTCTCGATCTCCTTGGTGAATTTGTTTTATCTCATACAGAATCTTCTAGTTTTAATAGTGTATTTTAATGTTTTATCACTTTTTCCCATGTAGCTTGTAATGGAATACTGTATAGGATCTGTTTCAGATTTTCTGAAAGGTAAGTTTCCTTTATTTATTAAGAAAATAAAAGTATTAGTATAATAAAATGAGAATTTGTTCAGTAAGAGATTTTTAAAATAAAATGTTAAAACTCTTCAGGAAGAGTGAAAACCTTTGTCTTTTCTAGAGTCTCAGCATGGTGTGAACTGTCCTCATTAAATATTATGTTTTAGCATACAGATGAGTTTTCTTTCATTATGATTAAATAGGCATTTTTCTGCATTCTTTATCATTAAACTTGATTTGTTCCTTCTGTTCAGAATGAAGATATGTAGGAATATAAAAAGGGAAAGCTTCTCTTTCATTGCTTTTATAATCACAAAATAATTGTTAAATGTTGTTAACTTTGAGGAAAATTGCCTGTGAACTATAACAAATAGGCACAACTGCACACTTGTTATAAAGTTAAATTGCCTTGCTTTATTATCTTGGAAAGCAAAAAGTTCCTTTTTGCTAAATGTTAGTTTTTAAAAATTTCCCCATATATTAGGTATGTGTATATATTTTGTTAAATATAAATGTTCTATAGAATAATCATTTTCAAATGAATTCTTATTTTAAGTTCACAAAAAGCCATTACAAGAAATGGAAATAGCAGCAATTACACATGGTGCTCTCCAGGGATTAGCCTACTTACATTCTCATGAAATGATCCATAGGTAAGTACTTTAAAAATTATCATATATCAATAAGCAAATGGCTTATTGAATTTGTCAGACCTAGAATTTATTAATCCTGAAAGCTTTATTTGTTTTAGGTAAATAAAAGTATTCTGGAGTTTTACAAACTCATATTTTTTTTAGGTTATCCATGTCCTAAAAAGAATATACTAATTTATTTGATCTCTTTGTTGAGGATAATTTTTATCTTTTTCTACACATGCTGCCAGGCTGTCTGAAGTATGTGCACTTTATAGATTTGTGATAGAAATTTAATTACAAAATAATTTAATTTGTGAAGTAGAAAAGACGATTGGGATGATGTATTCTTACTTTTTTCATTTTACAGATGAAGAAATTGATGGCCCAATTGGTGACTAACTTCCCAAAGCTTACAAGCAAGATAGATTAGACTAGAACTAACCTAGATCTTTTGTCCTCCTGGTGACTCATAATGCCAGATTTGATTCCATGACAGAGACAAGTAAAAGTTACTTAAGACTCTATGCTTTTGAGTTAATCCTTGATAGTCCTTGATAGTGAATAGTAACTTAAAGATTAAACCATCATAAACAACATTTTTAGCATTGGTATTGGTTTTCCCTGTTTTTAGAAGAAAGCTAGCATTTTTTAAATTATCTATGTGAACCAGACAATACATAGTAAACTTATATAGTAGAGTCGTCGCAAAGTAATGGGTTATCAGTTTTGTAGATGAGAATACTAAGGTCCAAGAGAAATCCACATGCATAGTAAATAAGAGAACCGAAAGAGTTGGAAGTAAAACCTAAGGTCTTCTCAACTTCAAAGAACCTATCCATTTGTTAACAAAATGAAATGGAAGAAAATAGATTGACTTACTATTATATCCATTATAATACTATGTAGTATGAATTGACAAGTGCTTAGAAATTTATTTATTTTTGAATGTATGGTACCCATTGGCATACAAACACATTATAATTTTCTTAGTTCACTTGTACATTGTTGATTTAGAAAACAGCTTTAAAGTAAGTTTGGGATCATTGATATTACCTTATCCATGTGTTTCAGTTTTCATTTCATATTTAGGTAGGAGAACAATGCTAAAGTTTGGAATGATATGAGTAATTTAAAAAAAACAAATTTAGAGCATGAGGTTCTTTTTTTTTCCATTTTAATGTTAAGGGCATACTCTGAAATCTTACAGTTACGTAAGAATGTTCAGCTGAATTTTTAAAACCATTATTTGTACCAATAAACAGGAACTCAAATATAGAGTATGTGCTATTAATTACCTAATTTTTTCTTCTGTTTCTACTGCTATTTTATCTTCTCTTTTAGAAAATTGTTACTATATACTTACAGGAATTCTGTGTATTTCACTTCTTAATTTGGATCTTAATTCTCATTATCTCAACTGAGAGAGATTATCGAAGGCCTTAATTATTCTGATTTCTCCTTTCTATAAAATTTTATATGATTTTTATCATTTTCAGTATAATCTTATGAAGGAAAGACAAATAATTTTCTGTGTTCTCTAAACCCAGAGATATCAAAGCAGCAAATATCCTTCTGACAGAACAAGGCCAGGTGAAACTTGCTGACTTTGGATTGGCTTCCATGGTCTCTCCTGCCAGTTCTTTTGCGGGAACGCCGTATTGGTAAGAATAGTCCTGTCTGGTATTGATCCTCGTATCTGAAATAGGCAGTGTGTGGTTGTACTTTTTTCAGATGCTTTATCTTCTTTCTTGGAAATACAGTGCTGCTTTAGACATTACTCTAAGCACTATACTTAGTTTCAGATATAGATTTGGAGTGCTGCCCGTGTATCTCCTATTGTTTCATTTGTGCCCCCAATATTTCTTTCCTGTTATCATCTACATCATGTATTGGGTATAGGAGTGAAAACATTTAAATATTTAAAAGGGAGAAGAGAGAAGTGCTAAGTGGAAATTTTCTTTAGATTTATCTTTACTGTGTGTCAGTATCTCTGAATGAAAGTATCTGAAGACTGGTAGCTAACTACGAATTTTTAAAAAATTTTTTATTATGCAGAATTTCAAGTATACAGGGAAACAGGCAAAAATATAAGGAAGGCTCACACAGCGGTCAGCTCAGCCTAACAGCACTACCCCAGGGCCCAGCTGCCCTGTGTACTTGCTCCTCTTGCCCTCCCTCCACCTCCAGTTATTTGAAGCGAGTTCTAGACATCATCTAATTTTATTCATAAATAATTCCATATTAATGTCAGCAAGTCTGAAGGGAATAATTTTCCACATCTTCAACTTCCAAAGGTGTTTTCTCTCTGTATATGTTGAGAGGTGTCTTAGGTCTACTGCATCATCTTCTCCACTTACCTTTCAAATCTCCCAACTCCCATTTTGTTAAAGAAAGGCTTCTCACCCATCCTGAATAGTAGAATGATGCATTGTTCTGAGGATTAAAAGCCTCAAACCATCACCAGAGGGACAACTTGAGAATACATAACATCTAGAATATATAGCATCAGAAATATTGAAGAGTTAGGACACAAAGTTTTGGCAAGGGCCTTCTGCCTTCACAGTCATCTCTCTTCACTTCCTTTTACTCCTTGCTCTTTCTTTTCCCCAATTATCTTCCCTCCCATCTTCTTTTCTAGTGGATCATAAATTACCTCATTTATAACTGGGATAATTGCCATGAGGACACATTAACATGTTATTTACATTGAACAATGAAGTTTGGCATTTCCTGACAGAAAATAATTCTGATTTGAATGGTTGATATGACTGTGCAGACTGGGTTTGCTAATTAGGTTATTATACAGCAGTGTTTTTAATGAATTGAATGAGCTAGGTCCTCAGCTCCAAGTTGTAAATATCTGTAAAGCACATATACAAAACAATGTATATACATATGTGCGCATTATATCCTTTGCAACTAAGTTTATAAAATTTCGATACCAACTCAAAAATGTACAAGCAGATACATTTTTAAAATAAATTCATTGGAAGTAAGAAAATAAAACGTTTGAAGGCTACTGTTCTGTATGACCAAAACTTTCTTATGTTGAACCCTAGTTTAGATAGAATCCTCTTCCCCTGAATAAAAAAAGGATTCTTTGGAGAAATAATTCTTCTTAATGGTCCCCCTTTACAAATCAGTGATCAATATTTTATACTAGAAAGGAGCTAGAAAGTTGTGCATTAAAAACAAAACTACTTTTTTAACTTTGTTGAACTTACTGACTCCCCAAGCTTACTTCAACATCTTAGCACATTAGAAGCCCTCTATTATTGGCAATTGGAAGTTACATATGTATTAATTTGTATATAGTATATTAGGAACACAGCACTGTGTACATATTTACATGTTTTTACACAGAGGAACACACATACACCTGATGACAATCTTACTAAGCAGTCAGAAACTGTTCTAAATGTCTGTCTGTGCTTAATAACAAGTACAAAGGAAGTATAAGGTGAAGCATACCAGTGAGAACATTAGAGTCTAGCTGAAGATGTGAATTAGCATTTCATTTTATAACCAAGACGCTTATGAAGTTAATAATTGTATGATTTATTTAGTTATGAGTGGCTGTCCTAGCCACTTTTATCACAGAACACTACTCCTATTTGCAAAAAAGACTGATAAACTGCTTATTCGTTGTTGCTTATTGTAGCAGATATTTTCTCAGCTAAATGTAGTGAGCTTGTTTACTTCAAGGAAACGAGTGCCAGTGATAAAATGCCCTCTTTCAAGCAAAACTAAGACTTTTGTAATAAGATACTAAAACGAAAATGTTTGAGAATCACTAGCATAAAGCATATACAGTATTAGAATCTGCAAACTTGAATTGACGCAGAATACAACCCTGTTCTGGGGAATCTTTCCTCCAGGACGCTGTTACATGATCATGACAAATGGTGAGAATAAGTCTAGCACTGTATATGCAATGGTAAATATTTACCTCACAACCTGTAATGCATTTATTTCCCTTTACAAGAATTCTTATGTCCAGTTATGTCATCTGGAATTCACACAGGTATTCTCCATGTAGACCGTCATTACGTTTTTAAAGAATAGTATACTTTTCTTTTCTTATTTAACTTTAAGTGACATTATATGTTTTAGGATGGCCCCAGAAGTAATTTTAGCCAAGGTTGAAGAACAACAATATGGTACCGAAGCAGATGTATGGTCTCTTGGTATAACATGTATTGAACTAGGTAAGCATTGCTCTTTATTACTGTGTAGTAAGTTTTGATCAATGTTTTACCTCAATTTCTGTACAAAATTACAGATTTTTATTTTTATGTCAGTGTTTAAGGGGAGCAATACATCTATTAAAGTTGTCACTTTGGTTATTTGGCAATTTATATATACATATATTAGCTTAGGTGTATTAGATTTGCTGTATTAAATTAGGTCTAAAATAGTTTATAATGTGGTATTAATTTTGAGGTATCTGTGTCTAACATTTAATGAGTATTTGTTAAACACCGAGAATATGTCTATGGTTATAGATTTACCATGTATGAAGGGTCTCTAAAGCATTCATGAATTACTTACTGGTACTTAAGATACTTAATACTTTGTGTTAGGGATAAGGATTAGATTATCAGGCTGCATACCTTATTGTACAGTTTGGTTTTATGCACATATTTTATTCTGTTGCCTTAAGTGGAACTATGCTTAAGACAGTGGACCATCAAAACATTGCTAATACTCCCCTTGTAAGGGAGCCACGGTGGGTAATTGAACTGTCACTATAATTGAAGCTGATGGCCATCTTCTTGCTCTTGATTCCCTGCACCAGTCCACAGTGCCTTCCCATTTTTTAAAGCTTTATTTAATAGTAGGAAATACTGGGAATATTTAATTGAACCATTCTAGGAGCGACCAAAGATAAAAAATAACAAGTTAAAAGTAAAATCCATGTGTCATTTGGATAAGTCATCAACCTGGGTTTGTCAGTTGTAAAGAAAAAGCAGAAAGGGAAATTGAGGTAAAATAAAAGTAAGAACTTGCTTATCATTAGACAATAAGTACTATAATTTCCATTATAACCAGGCTGTTTCTTTCTTGCAATCTAATATTTTTCCAAAATAATATAACCTTTAGATTTTTTCACTTTTGTTAGGATTCCTACATTAATCATTCCCTTCAAGCTCTGTATCATCATATATATTTTAAAGCTTGACATCAGCAAAGAGAGATTTGGAGATTACCATGTCATCCCCTTCTGATATTTTGGTCTCAATTTGAGGTTTTCAAAGTGTTACTTCCATTTGAAAATGTCTTTAGGTATCTTAAACTCTTGTTCTTTTACTCCTGATTCTTCTTCCTAGCAGTACATCCTAATTAATTTCTTAGGAAACTTGGGTGTAAATGTACAGAAGCTGGTTAATATACTCTAGCTATGGGGTATTTTTATGGGGTATGTGGTTGATGCATATATGTGCCCCTTTGGATAGTGAAATTGCATTAATGATCCTTTTAGATATCATTGATATATTTTGATATTCATTTGATTAGAAAGTATTCCTTGGCCAGTTATACTGCTCAGAAAGAAATGTATAAACCCAGGAGTTTCTGTGGGATGGATTCTTATTTTTCCATGTTTTCTAGTTTCTTAGTATAGTTCATAAAATAGACTTCCTTCACAATGAGAGTTTTTACACTTAGAATAAAGCAACTTCGGATGTGGCCGCCTTTAGATCATTCTTAAGGAGTGAGACATTTCGAAGAAACTCTTTAAGTTTTAGGCATGCATGTGGCATCTTCAAGTTTTAGAAACTTTCATGATCACTTTTTAAAGTTTTACTTACAGATGTTTTGAATTCTGAAATGTCATGAACCAGAACCTGACACTGGTCCCAGGGGAAAGATCTAGAGTAGCACAGGCCAATGAAACGTTCTGTAGTGATAGAGAGATTCTGTATTTGCATGTCTTTCGAGCACTTGAAATGTGGCTAGTGCAACCGAGGAACTGAATTTTAAATTTTATTTCATTTAAATAAGTTTGCATTTATCGGGCATGGGGGGAACTCGATAATATGGGTGTAGTAACCACATTGTTTTTCATGTGAAACCTTCATAAGAGTGTATATCAATAATACCTTCATTTAAAAAATTGTATAAAAAAGTAAGTTTGCATTTACATAGTAACATATAGCTGCCCTTTTAGACAAAACAGCTGTAGAGGCCTGATTTTTTAATACAAATTAGATTTGCTGTCTTGGGAAATATATGTTATATGCTTTTCTACTTTAAAATAACTAAGGATAATGAATTAAAGCAAACTTTTCTTACAGACTAGGTAAGAGAGCAAAACTTAGACCAATTGTATCTTTGGTTTTGATAAATACAGTCCTAAATAAATATGACTTTCATATTTATTTATGAATTATGTATTCATATTTATTAATGAATTTAGAGGTTAAAATAACTTGAATTTTCTCATAGATGACTTTATATGTTTGTTCACAATTTGATGACAAAGATCCCAATTTTGTTGCTTTTCAGCCTATGCGCATGATTGCACAGTTGTGTTTATAAAAATAAAATGTGCCATTTTTTCCGATTATAAAAGTACATGTTGAGAGTAGGATTATAGGGAAATTTTATGAACAATTT
Source organism: Manis pentadactyla (assembly GCF_030020395.1). Taxonomy (NCBI): domain Eukaryota; kingdom Metazoa; phylum Chordata; class Mammalia; order Pholidota; family Manidae; genus Manis; species Manis pentadactyla. The sequence continues at coordinate 154,934,069 of NC_080022.1, read as the reverse complement.
TATGTAAGTTTAAAACTTAGAAAAAATGGACAATTTCCTTGAAGGATGCAGATGGTCAAAGCTCATTTTTGCTACAAAGGACATTATTGGGACATTTGATTGAAACTACAATGGAGTTTGAGGATTAGATAATAGTCATGTATTCATATCAATGGTCTGATTTAATGAATGTACTAGGTTCTCTTAGAATGTTCTTGCTTACTGGAAAAATACACTCTTTAGAGATGATGTGCATCAGCGCTGCAATTTCCTCTCTATTGGACTCCCTTGAATAAGTTCTCTGAACTCCACTTTCAACTTTTTTGTTAAGTTTGGGTTTATTTAAAAAAAAAAACTAACAGTACTTCCATTCTCCTGCATAACAGGCACATATTTTAACAGGAAGTTTTCTTTCTTTTATAGCGGAAATGGAGCCTCCTTTCTGGAGTAATAGTTCAGTAAATGTCTTCAGTCACATAATCAGAAGTGAATCCCCTACACTACAGTCTACTGAATGGTGAGTATGGCTGAGAGATGTATTGTTCACATGGTAAAATTTAAGTATTTTTCATGATGTTATCAAAATGATCTCATTTCAATGAGGTGAAGTGTATACAACCTGAAGAAATATTAAAATAGCTTTATTTTATCCATACATCATGTTTATCCTTTCTTATCTCTACTTTTCATAGCATATAAGTAACTCAGTTTAGAAAAAAAGATACATGATGCTACATGGGAGCAAAAAGTATGGCTTTTGTATAAAAATTAATATATTTTTTGTACCTTAGCAACACATACAACCCTAATTATATAATAAATAGCATGATTTAAAGATTCATATTTTATAACTGCAATATATAGATTGCCACAACCTGTAGAGGTATTTAATTGGGGAATGGTTTATAATTGATATGGTATAAAACATAGGTAAAAATGATTAGAAAATTTATCAGAGTTACCAGATAGTTCATAATTTTGGGATCATTCTAATTGTCATTATTTATTATTCAGAATGTGCTTTGATGTTGCATCTCCTAGTGCTTCTTTGATAATACTGTTATTCATGTAAAGAAGTTTATTGAAAACAGATGGACGATTTTAGGAAATAAGGATTTTTATCAGTGATGGAAAATTTTAATGGGAAATTCTTCAGGTGTATCTAGCATTTGAAAAGTTCTAGGGGTCTACCTACCGTACTTAACAAATACTTACAAATTCACAAGTAAGAGGCATAAATTAGCAAAAATTTATTTTTTACTATTACATAATTAAGCCAAGTTCACAGGTCTTTGCTCCTACTGTAGAGATGTTTTGAAGAAATCTTCACAAAGAGTTTATTACAGTATTTCTAAATAATAGATACACTAAACACAGGCTGTCTTTACACTGGTTGATACTTTGGGAATTCCAAAAAGAATTCTTGTATAAAAGAATTAAATCTTATTTGAATATTGATGACAAACATTCTTGTATAAAAGAATTAAAAATCTTATTTGACTATTGATGACAGATATTGATGGAATATTTCTTACCTACTGCCTTACTGAACTCTCATCATTAGCACTATATAATAGTATGTTACAGAATTCTAATTTTAAAAAATCTTACTGTTTTCTGGAACTTTTATCCATTTGCTCAAGGATGCTAAATACTTAGGTATAAAAAATGTTCCTTCCAAAACAAATAGCGTGATGTTCTGAAACATGCTATATGGAAGATGATCCAAGGGTCAAGCAAGAAAGAGACGTGGCTAGAGAAAAGAAGAAAAAAAACTAAGAAGAATATTATCTTAGATTTGAATGCAAAAAGGAAAATGATTGACTTCCCTAATTCACCTCAATGTAGAATGACTTGTGGTACTTAAGTATGTGAGAGCAGGATTTTAAAATAATGTGTGCAAATTTATCTTTGGGAAATGGTAAAGATTCATTAGTTACTTTGCATAACTTTTTATAGACTTACATGATGAACTATATAGTGTATTTTGCCTGCTTTTTTTTTATCATTCCTATTCTCCCTCCCACCCATAGGCACATGCCTTGATTTGTGGATATGTTTTTAAAGGAAATAGCAATATGTTCACTTGATACTTTCCTTTACAATAGGTCTTATCATTTTCGACACTTTGTAGATTCTTGCCTCCAGAAAGTCCCTCAAGATCGCCCTACATCACAGAAACTTTTAAAGGTCAGTTATACTCTGTTTTGTACACCTAAGAAATTGTTTTAAAGATTGTGTTTTATTCTTCTCTGATTCCGAATCAGTATTAAGCACGGTGTACCGGATTTTGCTAAAATACTAATTTCATAATACTGTTCTTTCTTGGAAACTTTGGTAGTTGCTAAGTTCTTTCATTTGTTTTTCAAAATTAACTGCTTCTACCATGTCTGAATAGAATATATTGCTAAATATTCAATTTAGTAGTATTAAATGGCTTAATTTTTATATGTGCAAGCATATACTCATGAGTTACAACTATAAATTTTAATTCATGTGGAACCATGGCATTTCAGAATTGGCAAAACATAGTTTAACTTTGGATTTAATTTTTGTATGTACCACACTTGATATATCCAACTGTTGTATATAAAATAATATGAGAGTAAGAGAAATGATGTGTAATACATTTACATAAATACTGTGGGAGAAAAGAGATTTCAAAAAAACTGCTAAAAATGGATATCACATTTTTGTTTCCTTTTGAGAAATACATTTTTCTGACTTAGCAATGAAAATGATTTAAAAGTAATGTGAATTCTATTCATTTTTCAGTAGGTTTGGTTACCTAATTTAAATAAATTATTAGTATATGCTTTCTGTCCTCAAAAATAGGTATTCACAATAGCAACAAAAGGTTTGGTATAGCTATGAATTATGTTAGTGAAAAATAAGCAGGATGCATTTGTAGAAAACTGTTAAATAACTTAGAATTACAAGATATATTTATTTCATTTTGAGGTTGATATCTTATTAGCAATAATAGTATTATTCACTTTAATATAGTTTTTAAAACATCTAGATAAGGCTCTAGTGAGTAGCAGTTGACTCTATCTCTTTGTGACCCTAAGGAATTTTGTGGATTTTTCACTAGAAAATAAGAATTTCTGCATGAATGTTTTAGAATTTTAAAGAAGTTCAGTTTATTTTCACTAACACACAGTTCAAGATGCAAGGATATTGAAAGGATCATGTACATATTCAGTAGGGTCATTTGCAACTACAGTATGTAGAAGAGCAGTATAAAGTTTCAGTAACACTTAGGGAATTCTAGGCCATAAGCACACTTACAGTCTCAAACGAAAGCCCAAAAAATAGGTATTCACAGTAGAAACAAAAGGTTTAGTAGAGCTGTGAATTATGTTAGTGAAAAATAAGCAGGATCCATTTGTAGAAAACTGTTAAATAACTTAGAATTATAAGATATATTATCCTCGGATAAAAAAAGACCGAATATCATGAATAGTGGTACATACCAAAGCTAAGGCTCAGGAAAAGGAAGAATGTGACTGGCTTCTTACATTTGCCTAATGAAGGCAAAAGAAGCCCTTTTGGTAATAACCCACCCCTCCAGGAGCAGATACTTGGCCTTCGGTGATCGGATCCCAAACCTGCATATATGTTCATTTACCTGGTCCATTTTGTATATTGACCTTATTGGAAGTGATAGGAAGTATGGCCTGATCACATTTCTGTTGCAGTCTGTCATGAGGAAAAAAACTAAAATGGAAAAACGTGACTTACTGTACGAAGCTATTTATCTCAGAATGCAAAACTGAAAATAAATATCCAGAATTAGAAAAACGGTTATGTAATTTCGGCATGAACATTGATGAAGTAGTCTGTAGGCATTATGTTTATGAGTTGAAACAGCATAATACTTACAGCAATGAAAAGAGAATAATATATAGTTACAACTCTTCAGAGAAGAAATAAATTTGAGCTAGTAAAGGAGGTAAAAGTCTTAAAAGAATTCAAGATCATCTCATGAACTCCAGTGCACAAGGCATCTTTCTGCAATCCATGCTAACTACAAAACAAAATCTATACACAGAAAATTTTGGAGAAGAAATAAATATCCAAAAAATACCAAAAGTAACAATGATAATCTTATGGCAGAATTGTTCTTTCTACTTTTCTGTATTTGATAATGTTAAGCTGTAGTAAGTATTAATGGTAAAAATCACTAATACATGTCTTTTAATCAACTGCTAGTGTTTTATGAAGTGTCATTTAAGCAACATAAAGGAACCCGAAATACCCAAGTGGTATGTTACGTAATTCACCATCACTGAATACATTCCTGTTGAAATCTAATGTAATTCAGAACTGAACATGTCTCCTCTATGAAATCAGTTCTAAGAATTTGTGAGCGTTTACTTAGGGCTGTAATTGGACTTAATTCTTAATGTTTACTTAGACTCTTGATTATTTCAACTCTGCATTTTCAGTTGGCCAACAAAGGTGTCATGTTCAAAGTTTTCATAAAAAGTATGGGGGATGTTATGTAGGCATAGAGTGTATACATGTAAATTAAATTTTATAAATATAAGAAGTAAAAAGCATAACAGAACTAGGTAGCTATAGATTACGTGCATTATCTATCATTATTTAGGATAGTAACTCTAGGGTCTAAGAAGGGATTCATTTGTTCTGAATGAAAAAATATGTAGGTCTCAACCTGACTTTTGCCTTCTACTCTTAACCAGCACATGTTTGTTCGTCGGGAGCGCCCTGAAACAGTGTTAACCGATCTTATTCAGAGGACAAAGGTGCTTTCCCAGAAGGCACATAATGGACCAGCAGTAGAGTCACAGGAAGAAGAGGTAATAACTTAGAAATGGCTCAAGTATTGGGGTCGCTTTATTGACTTCTTTCCTTATGCAACTTTTCTTGCCAAGAATCTTTTATATCAGTGGTTTCCAGATTGTGCCTTTACAGTGATTCTCTAAAGTTCCACCCAGATGGGGAAAAAGGTTTTGCGATCTTTAAACCATCCTCTTGGTAGTGCACATTAGCATAGTAAAGCTCTGTGAAGTCTATTAAAGAAACCTGTTCAACTTTCATTTAATCTAGTCCCTCTCAAAATTCTGAGCTAGGGGGCACTTTTTTGCTGATGGTCTGATGGCATGGGACATGCTTTTGGAAGTATTTGAAATTACAGGCTTTGGAAGTTGACGGTACTCACACAGAAGTCATTAGAATTACCAACCATTCACCTTATCTTGGTTATTGTATAAACCTTTCCCCCAGTGCCTTTTATATAATGTTTGATAAGTGTTTATTAAATTGGAAATTTCTTGCTTCTTTAAAAATAAATAAGTAAATAAAATAAACATGTGACTTAACTAAACTTATTCTGAGGGAAAAAAATTACCAAGCCTTCTTATTCTGTTACTAAGAACACTTGATTCTTTTCAGTTGTGTACAGGGATTCATTCCTCTACATGGTTCTAAAATACTCATTTTATAGGTGAGTAAAGTAAGGCTCAGAGTGGTTAACTAACTTTTACTGTACAAGCATATGTGTTCGGATTCATATATGACTCTTGAGACCAAGTTCTTTCCATTTTGCCATGTTTCCAAATTTGCTGGAGAAATGTTATAGAACTTTCTCACAAGGAAAATATAAAGCTTATTATTTGTGGAGCTATCTTTTTTAGTCTAAGTATTTTCTGTTTTCTTCTTTGCTCATGTAACAATGCCAAAGCTTTGATTCTTTTTTTTTGGTTTCTACTGAGAAAGATCCCTGCATTCTGAAAACAGGAGTAGTAGTTACTTTTCTTTTTAAAAGCACTACATGATTAATGAACTATAAAATAAAAGGCTTTCTTACATACAGTTTTGGTGTTTTTGATATTGCCTTTTAGTTCTAACAGTAGTCACTAGAAAATTGGGGCTATTTTAGGTATACGAAATACTTCAGTAAAGTGAAATTAATAAAATTCTAATGTCATTAAACATTAGAATAACAGCAACTTTTTTAGGCTGTGAATGTAAGAAAAGACCCTCTATATACCTTGGGTCTGTATTTATTATTCTGCTTATCTTAAATAACTTTGCTATGGTAAGACTATAATATTGGGGCCCAGATACCAAAGTTTGCCTGATTTGTTCGGAATAGTCTTCTAATTGTGATTAAATATACAATTTTTAATTTTACACAGAAATAGGTAGGAATTCATATTAAATTACTTAGTGGAAAAAGTTTAGGCTAAAGACTATACTCCGAGAAGAAATATAAAAGGCTTCAATAAAAAATAAGTAAAAGTGAGGTTTATAGGATTTTAAAAAAAGGTTGGGGTTGTTTTCAGCACTGGAATCATTGAGAAATGAGCAGCATCCCTGTGTATACCCCGTGAGATGTGTAGTAGACATGGATTTCAAACGGATGTCAAAAATTTTAGAGAAAAGACTACACTTTGGAAATAACCCAGAACTGATTAACTTTCTCACATGGTTGGGCTTTTTGGTATTTACTTTTTGGTCACTTTTTTTATCTGTCAACTAACAATTGATAAACTTCCTGGTCTTGGCAAATACAAGGAATTTCTCAAAATAAACCACCAACTTTCTAAAGACTGTGTGTGCCAAGCAGTGTGCTAGGTGCTAATAATCAAGAATTTAGGAGATAAAGATATTTGAATCTAATGCTCTTTTCCCTCAGGAACTAGATTACTGTGTTGGATGGAAAGGGACAGTGAACAGTGCTGAAAGTCATCAGTCTGTTCCCAGTATGTCCAGCGGGGAGAGAAGTCAAAGCACTAGTGTCAACAGTTTTCCAGATGCCTCAGATGCTGAGAGAGAGCTAGACATGATGGAGGGATACCACACAGTCACACCTAGTAGTCCTGTCATCCATTTAAAACCCGGGAGTATTTGGATTTCCGTGAAAAAAAGTTCAAATTTGGTAACTAATTTTCTTACTCTGCTTAGTCTAAGAGTTTGGGTTTTTTTTTTTCCTTTGAAGTTTGGAACATAATTTTAGGCAACTTATTTTAAAGTGGCAAAAGGCTTTTAAATTCCCAGTTTAATGTCTGCATTTAGGGAACATGTTTTGGAATGCAAAAAGAATATTTTTTAAATCTTCAAAGAAAGAGAGAAAGAAATGCCATATAATGTATTATCTGAAGTTACATAGATGAAAATGAAGGTATTTAAAAACAGTAAGTACACAACATGATATTAATGATAATGGTTGCCTTTGGGAAGTGGAGAAAGGGTTAAGGTGGGTGATAATCAAAAGTGATTTTTGCATTTTCCATCGTGTTTACATTTTTTAAGTAAAACAGTGTAACTGTAGAAAATTACACCTTCTTGGTTTAGGAAATATGGATGTTTGCTACACTTTCACGTGTAAGATTTTAAATTTTCTTGAAAACATCTGAAGGTCAGGTAACTCCTTTTTGCAATTGATGGAAATGCTTCCTTTTTAACTTCACTGCTTTCAATATTACCAAAAAGTTACTGGGCACAATAGCTAAAAGACAGAACCAACCCAGGTGTTCATCAACACATGAGTGGATAAACAAACCATAATATATACATATAATGGAATATTATTCAGCTGTGAAAAGAAATGGCATTCTAATGTATGCTACAATGTGAGTGAACCTTGAAAACATGCTAAGTGATATAAACCAGATACAAAAGGGCAAATATTATTAGAATTCCACTTATATGAAATATCTAAAATAGTCAAATTCATAGAAAGTAGATTAGAGGTTGCTAAGGGGCAAGTGGAAAATGAAATACTTTTATGTTTTTTATTTTGGTATCATTAATGTACAATTACATGAGCAACGTTATGGTTACTAGACTCCCCCTATTATCAAATCCCCACCACATACCCCATTACAGTCACTGTCCATCAGCATACTAAGATACTATAAACATTGTCCATGTCTTTATGTGAACATGATGTATTAATTTCTATGACAAATACATAGGGTAATATTGCTGAGTCATAGGGCATATGTATGTTGGACTTCATAAGAAACTGTCAAACAGCTTTCCAAAATGATTGTACTGTTTCACATCCCCATTAACAATGTATAAGAGTTGCAGTTGGTTCACATATTCTCCACCATTTGGTTTGTCAGTTTTTTTTATTTTAGCCGTTCCGGTGGGAATGAAATGGAATCTCATGATAGTTGTTTTTGCAATTCCCTATGACTGAAGATGGCACCAGAATCACCTTTTCATGTGTTTATTGTCCATTCGTGTATCTCTTTAGTGAAGTTTTTTCTGAAGTCTTTTGTCTGTTTTCTTATTCAGGTGTTCATCTTTTCATACTGATTAGTAGGAGGTTTTTTATATACTCTGGGTACAAGTATTATATCTCAGATATGTCTCACAAATATTTTTTCTCCATCTGTAATAAATTAAAACTTTTTAGTTTTAAAATCCAATTTAAACAACCCATTAAGAACGAGTAAAGGCCATAAAAAAGCTTCCTCTAAAATCAGGAATAAGACTAGGATGCCTACTCACAACACTTATTCAACAGAGTGTTGGAAGTCCTAGCTACATTAATCAGGCAAGAAAAAGAAATAAAAGGCATCCACACTGGTAAGGAAGAAGTGAAACAAAACTGTCACTGTTTGGAGATGACCCAATACTACATACAGAAAGCCCTAAAGACTCTACCAAAAGACTATTAGAATGAATATATCAACTATACCTCAATTTTTAGAAATGTGTTAAAGATCTGAATAGACATTTATCCAAAGAATATATACAAATGGCCAAGAAGCACATGAAAAGATGCTCAATATAATTAGTCATTAGGGAAACACAAATCAAAACCACAATGAGGTACCACCTTACAGCCACTAGGATGGCTAACTATTTTGTTTTTTTGTTAAGGTATCATTGATACACAATCTTATGAAGGTTTCACATGAGCAACATTGGTTACTACATTCATCCATATTATCGAGCCCCGTGCTAACACCCCATTGAAGTCACTTTCCATCAGCATAGTAAGATGCTATAGAGTCACTGCTTGTCTTCTCCGTGCTATTACTGCCTTCCCATCTCCCCCTTCTACACTATGTGTGTTAATCATAATGCCCCTTAATCCTCTTCTCCCTCCCTCCCCACCCACCCTTCCCACCCCCTTCCTTTGGTGACTGCTAGTCCCTTCTTGGACTCTGTGAGTCTGCTGCTGTTTTGTTAGATGGCTAGCTATTAAAAGAGAAAAGCAAAAACAAAGATGGAAAATAACAATTAGGGAGCACATGGAGAAACTGGAACTCCTGCTCTGTATTGCTGGTAGGAATGTAAAATGTGAGCTGCTGTGGAAAACACTTGACGATTTCTCAAAAAGTTAAACATAGCATTTCCCCATGACCCAGAAATTCTACTCCTAGATATATACCCAAAACAATTGAAAGCAGGTACTTAAGCAAATGTATATCCACAAATGTTCGTAACAGCAGTATTCACAATAGCCAAAAGGGGGAAATAACCCAGAGGTTCAGCAACAAATAAATGGATATACAACAGGTCACATAGTATATGAAACATCTAAAATAGAGAATCCATAGATTGGTGGTGATGAGAAGGGGAGAATGGGGAGCAAGTGCTTAAAACATACAGGTTTTTGTTTTCTTCTGAGGTGTTAAATATGCTTTGTAACTAGATACGGGCAGTCATTGCAGAACATCATGAATATACTAAATGCTACTGAATTCCTCACGTTAAATGATTAATCATTCATTGTGTGAATTTTGCCTCTATTTAAGAATCCAGTCTGTACATTTTTTTCTTTATAGTAGGGGCAGTGGTTGCAGAACATCATGAATATACAAACTGCTACTCAGCTGTTCACTTTACATAATTAATCTTACATTATGAATTTTGTCTCTGAGAATGCAGTTGGTACATTTTTTTCATTATAATCAGTGTTTTTTGTGTCCTTTCCAAGAAATATTTGCTGACCCCAAGGTCATGACAATATTCTGTGTTTTCTTCTGCTGTATGATTCTGGATTTTAGGTTTAGGTCAAGTGATTCTTTTCAAATCAATTTCTGTATACAGAATGATTAAGCATTTATTCACTTGGAATACAGAGAACCAGTTGTTACAGCAGGGTTTGCTAAAAACACTTTCTTTTCCTCTTTGAATTAACTTGACTTTTTGGTAGCAAATCAATTGACTGAATATATGTGGGTCAGTTTCCAGATTTTACTATGTACCTTTGCTCTATTCAGTCTGTCCTTATAACAATACCAGTGTTTTGATTACTGAAGTTTACATCTTCCAACTTTTTATTCCCCCTCAAAATTTTGGCTATTCTAGGTCCTTTACATTCCAATTTAAATTTTAGAACCAGCTAGTTTCTCTGCTTCTTCAGATGAAATTTTATTAGAAACTGTTGACTGGATTCTCCTACATGAATTACCTGCTCAGTTGATAGTGGACTGCTCTAATATGGTTTGGAAAGAAAAAGGTTTTGCTTTATTTCACTCTTTCCTCTCCATTGCTGTAGGTTACAAAGCAAATGCAAGAACAGGAGCCTAGAGAACAAATGTTTTGTTACATCGAAATGAGGCGGCAACATCGAAAAAAGCTGGTGACTCTGGAAAATAAGCTAAAGGCTGAGATGGACGAGCATCGTTTCAGATTAGAAAAAGATTTTGAAACTCAGTGTAACAACTTTGCGGCAGAAATGGAGAAACTTACCAAGAAACATCAGGTTGCTCTGGAAAAAGAGGTAGCTGATCAGTATTACTAATGTATTTATTCTAACTTGTGACTATTTCAAAATTAACCAAGATGGCATTTTGCTATTAGGGTATCTGTTCTCCAGAACCCAGCAAATCATTTGGGGAAAGGGATAAATATTTATATAAAAGGTAAAATTTCCAGTGCTGAGTCTGGGAACCAGTAGATATGGGATTGATGACTTGACAGTTTTATCGTGTAACAGTGGTTAAGTCAGGTAGATCAGATTAAAGATGACGACGTGACAGGTGAGAAGAGGCATCCTCTCAAACCACATATAATACAAAAATATAGTTAATACAACTAACCCTAAAAGATCAACAGGAAAAAAGGCTGCCCCAGACTGCTTACACCTGGAGAAAAAACAAACCTCTAAAAGGGTAACATATGAAAGCCATGATCCGGAGGAACCCACACTCTTCCCCCACCCCAGCTCACTGGCAGAAGGAAGAGAAATGGAGTGGGGATGGGTGGAGGCCTGGGACTGCTGAACACCCAGCCCTGGAGATCTGCTGTGCTGGGGGAGCACAAACCCACATTGCATGGTGCTCTGGCGATTAGTGGGGTTGGAAAGCTAAGACAGGAGGAACACTTGGAGAGACTGAGATTCCAGCCGCTTGTGGGAAATGGGGACCCACATCTGGCTGCTCTGGAACAAAAGAAAGGCAGGCAGTATAAGAGACTTCCTAACAGTGAGAGGACTACTAAAGGGGCAAGCATTGCACAGGGCTAGCTGCTCAGGAAAAAGGACAGGTAGACAAAATTGTCCAAGTACACTCTGCCCAGCAGATTGGGAACTGTTCAGAAATTTCAGGCGCTACATCCCCCAGGCTGGCTACCCAGCTCCAAGGCCTTCCACCGTGATACGCAGCCTGCTGCACCTTCCAGACAGCTGGCACTGGCTTGCAAACCAGCTGCCCCTGCCCTGGTGTCAGTCCAGCCAGAGGGAAGCTCTGCCTACAGTAGCTACAAATGCAAAGCATACAGGCCGAACCTGTGTGTTCGGCCCAGTGGTCTGGCTGTGGAGAGAGGCACAGTAGCCGGGAAGCAGGAAACAGCTCTTCCCAACCGCCAGTGACCAGCACCGCTCCACTGCGACCCCCGACTTCCCTCCATGGGCTAAGCAGCTCCAGAGAGTAGACCTTCTGGGTAATAGAGGGTGCCACATCCAGATATGAAACATCAAAGGGATCAAACGCTTTAGAACATACTAACAGATATCTACAGAATGCTCCACCAAAAAGCCACAGGATACACATTCTTCTCAGGTTCAACCCCAGATCCCAAAAACACCAGAAAAAGAATCAAGTGAAAATGAACTCATCAACCTTCCTGAAAGACATTTTAAAAAGAAGTCATAAACATGCTCATAGAGGTACAGAAAAATATTGAAGAACTCAGGAACAAATTCAAGACAGAGATCCATCCATTATGGAATACAATGGGGGGATTTAAAAGCAGATTGGATATGATAGAGGAGAAAATAAATGAAAAAGAATGTAGAAAAGAGGAATACAAAGAAGCTGAGGCACAGAAAAAAAGGATCTTTAGGAATGAAAGAATATTGAGAGAACTGTGTGACTAATCCAAACGGAACAATATTTGTACTATAGGGGATTTTTTGGGGGGGGCTTGGGCAGCATACTCCAGTATGGGGGAAAAAAGGTGAAAACACTGACCCTGTAAAAGATCAGCATTTTAAAGATGAGTTCCATTTTGTTGGTTCTCTGAAATTCAAATAATAAGGATGCTGAGTAATACTTAATAATTTATTGGATATTCTTGTTTTGGTAATGATTATACTGATTTTATATTCTTAGGTGGGAGGAAGTATTCTTGCAAATGTGTATTAAACGGCTGCTTTGAAGCTTATCTGCTGATTTTGAAGCTATGAGCTAATTTGATCCATTTAAAAAATTTCCTATAGGCTAAAGCGATGTCCAAGGAGGAGGAAAAATTTAAGCAACATCTTCAGGCCCAGCAGAAGAAAGAACTGAACAGCTTTCTGAAGTCCCAGAAGAGAGAATATAAACTTCAAAAGGAACAGCTTAAGAAGGTATTTACTTTATAGAACTTTTCAAGCCACTTACCTGCTTACTGATTATATTCAATAGTGATCTACTCATAGAACCATTAGCATAAATTTTTCTTTTGTTTGTGGCCACTAACTATATATCAGTTTAAGTGAGGACATTGATTATAACCTATTTTCAATGGCTGATATCCTCAATTGAGTGGGATCTAAAAGAGTGATCTCTTGAACATTTAAATTATTTTATGAAGCTATTATTTATAATAGCCTTCCTAAGCACTTAGTAACTGAGTCACTAGAAATGAAAATACTTCAGCTGTGAAAAAGAGCCATACATTTCTTCCTTTAAAAGTAAATCATACCTTCTTACTTTGGGCTCAGATTACAATAATTTGTTCTTATTCTGATTTTAACACAGAATAAGGATAAGAGGCATTTCTGCTCATCCCATTTTCTTTAATAGGAAAGCATGCTAATCATGTCTTTATGGTTACATGATTTCATGTGTGTTTGCCCTTTATGTGCTGCTTTCTTGAACTTCTTTTTATTGCAGATGTACTCTAACTTTGAGGAAAGCCATGGTTGTTCCAAGGCAATTTCTGAAAGGGGATTATTATTCAGGATAGTGGTCAGGACACGAAAATGATATGTGTCAGCTATTGCATATTTATTATATTGCAGAGACTATAAATCAGCCATCTTTCCTAGGTCTAAGATGATTTTTCAGAGAATATTGACCTACAGTTCTTCACCTGTTATTCAAGAAAGAAATCAATTCTTTATTAGTTTCATTGATAAGATACTCAAACACATAAATATAAAAAATCACATAAAGTTGTAGTTCTCAACTTAAAGATGTCAATGAGAAGACAGAGATAATACAGGCGTACACACAAAGAATCATTTGGCTATGTTTTTCAAAATCTCTTGCCAAGGAAACTCCCCACCCACCGAGACTTCTCCAGTTACACCCCCTCTTACAAACTGATGGGCTGAAATTTTTAGCCCATGTAATAAATTATTAGCACGCAGATAAATTAATATTGATAACATAACCATAATATCTTTGGTACAGTGCTTTTGTGTGTGTAGGAATTTGACTTATAATTAGATATTTAAGTCTTATTAAGGACATATTGGTGGCACAAAGCCTTGCTATATATACCCTGCAGAGTGAGGTGCATTGATAAGATTTTTCTGACTTGAAAGAGTATAACCTGGTATGTATTCCCATTACTGTAATCTAAAAGCTAAACTCAATACTAGAACATGGAATTTGAAAAGATGGTAAATAGGATTCCCAACTGTAAATAAATACCCAACAAAATGCAGTTCTATAGTTGTTTCTTAGTGAAATGAGGTTTTAGTTTTATAAATGAATGTGTTGGTTTAGATAATCCTTAAAGCATATAATTCATAGTCTAACTAATAAACTCATTTTCTTTTAGAAGGTAGTTTTGTGTGTGTGTGTGTGTGTGTGTGTGTGTTTATTTAGAATGGTTATTATCTTTATAGAGGAAGGGACATACTAGAGTCTTGGTGGGTGGGGAGTTTCCTTGGCAAAAGATTTTGAAAAACATAGCCAGGTGAGTCTTTGTGTATATGCCTGTATTATCCCTGTCTTAACATTGACATCTGTAAATTGAGAACTACAAGCTTATGTGCTTTTTATTTTTATGTGTTTGAGTATCTTATTAATGAAAGTAATGAATAATTGGTTTCTTTCTTGAATAACAGATGAAGAACCAGAAGGTTAATAGTCTCTGAAAAGTCATCTTAGACCTAGGAAAGATGGCTGATTTATGTTCTCTACAAGGTTGACGCATTTTAGGTTGAAATATACTAGTATTAATTAGCATCCTCGGGTTTGTATCATTAAACGTATTGTCAATATTCTCATCTTGCCCAGTATAAATGAATTTTTATGGTAGTTTGTGAGATGATATTTAAAATGCTGTAGAAGAACATTGGTCTTGCCTTGTGCAGTGGTTATAGTGCTGAATATTAAATCCATTCTAAAAGGTCTCTATTTTCCTATAGTTTTCTTGATTTTCCATTTAATTTCCAAAGTCTTTTATACTGAACCCATCCTTAACTTTGCCAAAAACTTAGCCTTTCTATTGTTGAAAATCAAGAAGTGAGACATAACTATATTTTACCTTGATTTTAATTTGTGCGTGATTTTTACTTGAAAGCACTGCCTTCTTCCCTTTTTGGGGAGGGATTTAAAGAAAGATGTTTTACTTCATTCACCAATCATTGTGTGCTTTCAAAGCTACGAGCCATCATAAATATAGCTGTGCAAAGCTAAAAAGTATGCATGTTTTCTAGTGTATGTTTTCTCTTTTCTTGTCCTACTTCATGGATAACTCAAGAAATGGAAAAATACTACCTATTTCCTTAAGGTCATCGCCCTGCCTGCCCTTGAGAGAGGGCACAAATTAAGTACTTTTACTGAAGATTACCAGCTACCAAATAATATATTTATGTAGTTAATTTTTATGTATTTTGAACTCAGTTGTTTTTTATCTTGCCAGGCGCTGAATGAAAGCCAGAGCACCCCAAGGAAAGAAAAACAGGAGTGGCTGTCAAAGCAGATAGAGAACATCCAGCATCTCCAAGCAGCGGAAAAGACTGATCTTCTTCAACATCAGAGACAGTGCCTAGGGCTGCAATGCCGTCTCTTCCAAAGAAAGATATTACTTGGGCGCTGTAACTTGGAGCAGGACCTTGTCATGGAGGTTTGTTTAAATGGTGTGAAATCAGAATCTTCCTGAAAATATGTCAGTCACATCCCACCCTCAAGGCCTTAGAGCGCATCTGCTTCCCTTTGCCTAAGTCCTTCTTCCCTGGAAACCCAACCCACACGGTTCACCTTCTCCCTCACTTCATATCTCCCCAATTCTGATCACCAAATCCTTCTCCCTTCTTTAAATATTCTTGCACTCCTCCCTCTCTCTCTCTCTCTCTCTCTCTCTCTCTCTCTCTCTCTCACACACACACACACACACACACACACACACATGTGCACACTTTTTATGGGGATCTCTCTCTCCCCAAGTAGAATGGAAATTATATGAAGTCCCAGGTTCTGTTCAGGGCTTTTATATCCAGTGGATAGATATATCCAGGCCTTACACCTAGTGGCTGGCCCGTAACAGGTATTCAATAAATATATATTAAGTAAATATTTAATAAATATTAAATCCATGAGTGAAAGAAGTATTAATCTATAAATGTGAGAAAATTAATTGGATAATTTATGCCTTTTCATCCAAAATGGATGCCATAAAGATATATACTACCTTTTAACATATTTTTATAATCATGAAATTATTCATTGGGCATATGTAGAAATTTATGCCAATGAAAATAACGGTTCTCATTATCAGGTATACCTATGAGCAAAGAGCAATTTATTTCCAAGAGTGGCTTAAAATAAACTTAAAATATAAGTTAATTATTCAAATTCACTAATATTTAAAGAAATTCAAATTAAAACAATTGTATCAATTCGAGAAGATCAGTCTACAAAATTGGTAAGTCCTAGTAGTGGCATGGGAAAGTGGGCAACGTTGGGAAGAATATAAATTGCTACTGCCATTTTGGAGCATAATTCAGCAGCTTTTACAATTTAATTTCCATGTATCTTCTATCCATCAAATCCACTTCTCAAATTCTATCCTAAAGAAATAATAACATAATTATGTGGTGTATCAAGTGTAGATGTTTACTGAAAATTTGTCATAAGCAAAAAATGGAACGACTACGACATCACAAAGCAGAGGCTTACTATAAAACTTAAAAAGATCTGTATGTCCTGATCTGATCTGGATATTTGTCCATTATATTTTTAGGTAAAGAAAGCATATTATATGCCTATATTTTTTTTTATTCAATTTTAAAACTGTATGTTTTTGTGCAATAGTTGTGTCACGATAGCATGGGGAAGGTTGGGAAACATATGCACCAAATGTTGGCCCGTGGAGAAGGGGCAGCAGAGGCAAAAGGGCCAAGTCTGACTTCCTTCTACAGAGGAAAAGAGAGAGTGTGTGTGAGTGTATGTGTGTGTGTTGTATATTTGATCTTTTTAAACTGAAAAAATTGTTGTAACATTTATTGATCATGAGGTAGGTATTCTGAGAGCTTTGCACTTATGAATTCATTTCAGCCTCACATTAATTTTATGAAACAGCTATGTTATGGTCTCCATTTGAGAAGTGATGAAATTGAAGCACAGAGAGTTTAAGTAATTAACGCAAGGACTCACTGCTAGTTGGAAGCAGAGCCAGGATTTAGAAAGCAGGCAGTCTAGCCCTAGAGTCTTGTGTTCTTTTTTGTTTGTTTGTTTGTTTGTTTTTTAATTTCCTATTAAGGTATGATTGATATACACTCTTATGAAGGTTTCACGTGAAAAAACAATGTGGTTAATACATTTACCCATATTATCAAGACCCCACCCATACCCCAATGCAGTCACTGTCCGTCACCGCGGCAAGTTGCCAGAGATCCACTATGTCCCTTCTCTGTGAAACACTGTTCTTCCCGTGATCCCCCACACCATGTGTACTAAACATAATACCCCTCAGTCCCCTTCTCAGCACCCCCCACCTGCCCTCCCACACCCCTCCCCTTTGGTAACCACCAGTTCATTCTTGGAGGCTGAGTCTGCTGCCATTTTGTTCCTTCAGTTTTGCTTCATTGTTATTAGAGTCTTGTGTTCTTAACCACTACACTACACTGGGTATACTGCATGTAATAGAATTGAACGTATACACTGAAGAAATTCAAAGGATGACTTAGAAGTCCTCTTCAAATACAAAATTAGGAAACATAAATGAAAGAGAGTGGAAAGGACATTAAGTCTCTTGGGACAGATTTGATATGTCTTAAGCTCATTGCTAAAAATAGTATAAATAGCTAATGAACAGATAAGGAAATTATGCTACCAATTGCCCATTTTCTACAGTTACAGTAATAAAACCCTAATATTTACTGTGCAGCCATTATTAAATCAGAGGATTACATATCCTGGTTATTCTATTTCTTAGGATTTTTTTCTCCTGGCATTATACATCAGTAAATTATGCCTTTGTCTTTTGTTATGAATTAGGAGTTAAATAAGAGGCAGACTCAAATGGACTTGGAGCATGCAACGCTACTGCGACATCACGAATCCATGCAAGAACTGGAGTTCCGCCAGCTCAACACGATGCAGAAGATGCGCTCTGAGCTGATCAGACTGCAGCATCAAGCCGAGCTCACTAACCAGCTGGAGCATAATAAACGGAGAGAACAAGGACTAAGGCGAAAGCATGCCATGGAGGTTCGACAACAGTCTAAGAGTCTGAAGGTACCTTTAGCCTAAGCTTCTTGACAAAGGAGAACAGATAAAAGGCATCATGTAAACACTAAAAGTCTAAGCCAGATGTCTGCCATAATGAAATTGAATAAGCATTTTTTCTTTTCATTTTAAGCATGTTTGGTTAGTTTTGATGTAGAGGGTCTGTAGCTAGACTTCTGCTTATGTATTTCTCAGCAGAGTACCAAAAATGGCCAGAACTTTTTCACTGCGGAAAGTGCCATAAATGAGATTCAAAATTCTTATTTTAAGTGTACCCAAATGTCCAATGTTGATACTACAACTATATATCAACCTACTAACCTGTTGGCTTCTCTCTGTTGTTCCAAGTTCTATAGTTTTGGGATCTTATTTCCTCTGAATGTGATTTGTATCCAAAAGAGGCAGTAAGTTGTTGATTAGTGCAGAAACCAGTGAATGAAAAATGCCTTTTTACCCCCTCTCCCTTCATTGTCTGTACTCATCCTAAGAGGAATAGTGGAATTATCACATTGTTACTCCCATCCATTCTTTCTGTGCTTGGTAGCATAGGTAAGACCAGGGCATGTGTAGCTGGAGTGTATTTTTTTCATTAGCACATCAGAGTGAAGCAAGTTATTATTATATGCCCTCTGGTAGACAAATAAGGAAAGACAAGTGTTGGTGGTATATAATATCTAAGGACTTAAAATTTTGTATTTGCTTTGCATAGAGGAATTTATTCATAGGATACAAAATTCAAAAGATGCCAAAGTGTATTTATTACAAAGTTAAAGGTTTCCCTCTCCTTGTCCTTTAAGCCACCTGGTCCAGGCCCCTCTACCAAAATTAACCAGAGTTAACAATTCCAAGGAATTTTCAAATTTTATAACTTGTAATAAATATGTGAAGTATAATCACATGTATCTTAATAAACAAAAAACTGAAACAACCCACTATATATGTTGTCATCCATAGTAGTACCTCAATTAATCTATACATGTCTGCACATTTTAAACGTTTATTTACATTCAATAAGGCCCAGATCCCACAGTATCTTCTTTACCCCCTTTTTCAAACTCTTTGACAATTTAACTATAGCACTATCATGTAACAACACTTACCTGAATAACTGTCCTGAAGTGAAGTGAACTTCACTCACAGAAGCAATCTGTGTCAAAACCAGAAGGTAAATCAGAGGGATCTCTGGTTCCTATTCAGCTCCATTCATACAGGTTGTCCTTAACAAAATACAGAAGCAAAGCTACAATTTACCCTTTCCTTGTGAATCTAAGTAAAATTTTACTTTGCTGTATCTTCAAAACAGCTAATGAACATCGTTTACATAGTGGCTCAAATGTTGACTACCCACATAACCATCACTAGTTAATGCTTATGAAAATCAGAATTCTTAATGATTTTCCAGATTTATTTTGTCTTTGTAGTAGCTACACAGTAGAGTTCCCCACCAAAAGATATTTAAAGCATGTCTATAAAATTAATTACAATTTTAAAGTGAGCAGCACCCAGAAGTAAACCAAACTGAAAGCTTGTTGGTTTTCTTTGGTCAGACCATAAATCTGATATGACTTCATTTCTCTGGGGCTTGGAATAGGTCAGTTGTTTGCTGTTTAACCCTTCCTTTTTTTCCCCTGTTGTTGCAGCCTTCTCACTTTGAAAGCTTGTACAACACTAGTCTTATTCTCACAGATACTATTAAAAAATCAAGGGGGAAAATAATATTTCACAATCATAATCAGACCTCGGATAGAAAGCTTCCTTCTCGTGATACATGAGCTCAAGATTTTCCATAAAAGAAATTGTTCTGTTACTTTAGTGGGAAAGAAAATCACCACGTTCCTCTTAGTTGTATATATCTATCTACTTGCACAATTTGAACAAAACAGACTCTTTTTCTTTAATTAACGTACCATTGATAAACAATCCTTTGAAGGTTTCACATGAGCACACTGTGGTTTCAACATTCACCCATACTATCAATCCCTCCCACCCCATTGCGGTCACTGTCCATCAGCGTAGTAAGACACTACAGAGTCATTACTTGTCTTCTCCGTGCTGTACTGCCTTTCCCATGACCCACCTATAATGTGAGTGCTAATTACAGTGCCCTTTAATCCCCTTCTCCCACACTCCCCACTCATGATCCCCAATCCCTTCCCTTCGGTAACCCTAGTCCCTTTCTGGAGAAAACAGACTCTTTTAACACCAGGTCATTTCATTTACATAAGTAACAGGTGCAACTTTTTTAGGTAAATTTTTATTTACTAAGTAATAGTTCAACTTCAATAGTGGCAAAAATTCCAGCTTTCTCCAAGACTTTAAGGGGGATAGGAGGACTTCAGTGTGCACACTTAGATAAGCTGACAGTATTTGTAGACATTAGGCACCATTTCTGTGGAATGACTTGGGTAAACACCCATTGTCTATCTGCCATTTCTTCATCTGCCATCAGGTGATGTTTTGTCACTATTAAGTGATTAAGGAACAACTGGAGTATGTTTATCCTGCTTTCACTTGAGTGAAACATTGAGGGATATAGTTTATTCTTGGTATAAGTATTAATCTTGTTGACAGAATTTTTCAGGGCATTCCTTTCTGTCATTAGCTAGTGATAGGGAGTGAGTATAGTTTTCTTGGCAAAATATTTGAATATTTAAAGGTTTTTTAAAGAATGGAGTCTGTTACACAAAGTCAGAAGAGAATTCTAAATTTCATTGTTCCATTCCTAACTTGGAGGAATTTTATTAACCAAGGGCAGTATTTAACAGCAGTGCTAAGCCAACTAAACCAAGAGTTTGTCTTTCTAGCTAGACATTTCTTGACCCTTCACAGAATAAAGGTACATGACTATGACTTAGTACCTCAATTGGTGTAAAATGCAGAAAAGGATATGTGTTTGATTTTGTAGTATTGGAGCAAGGAGTGTGAACTAGTTCCTTGACAAGAGTGTTTGGTCATACACGCATTTGCACACTGACTCAACCATTCAATATCTGGCAGTATATATATTGAGGGAAATAATTTCAACTATAGGTTCTGCCTTTGTGTAGCAAATGAGTGTTGTTACTTGTAGGCTTGATGGGTATACCTTATAAAATATATCTCATCTTACTAAGTTTTGTTAAAATTTGAGTTCATAGAATAATTAACCTGTGATTTAAAGCCAGTTATTCTGGCTCTGAACTCAAATTATTTTATCTCAAAACTGTTTATGTAGTTCATGTCTGTTATCATTACCGCAAGAAGGGTTGTCGTCCCTTCCCTTGCCTCATAACTTTTCTTTGACCTTTGAAAGATTAGTTAACTTTCAGGTTTTTGCTCATGGTGCTAAAGAGTAAGCCCTTATGAAGTAGTTTCTACCTAGTTCAGTATCTCAAGGAAAAAGACAATTGTAATAACAATATCAGTCAGTTACTAGTGCCCTACTTTTATGGGGTCCATCACAGACTATATTTACAGTTGAGATTGTCATTAAAAGAAATTGGAGCAAAATGTCTTAGACAAGGAACAGAGTAAATATACTTATTTTCTGCTTCAGGGATCTGATAAAATATTGACTGTTATTTTACATCCACTAAGTGCATGAAAAGAAATATAATTTTCTGCCATCAATATACACAGTAATCAAGTTAATTTTTATATTTACTCACGTCACTAAATTAAGAACAAAATAAGTATTGCCTGAAGTCCTATGATAAATGAAGTTCTTGGTATTTTTATGTTTTAAGGTTTGTTATAAAATTGCATGGAATCCAATGGTTTGACCCAAGTATAGAGGTACCTGCAACCTTATGATCTGAGTTTTTGTTTCCTCTTCTTTTCGATTCTAGCGTTTTCATGTAAGCATATGCTATACCAAATACCATGTTAAAAATTATATGTCTGTTTCTTTTCGTTACAGTCTAAAAAACTCCAAATCAAAAAGCAGTTCCAGGACACCTGCAAAATCCAAACCAGACAATACAAAGCTTTAAGAAAACACTTACGGGAATCTACACCAAAGAGTGAGCGCAAAGCTCTTCTGAAACTGCTTGAGAAGGAGCATACCCGGAAGGTAGCCATCTTAGCTGAGCAGTGTGACCACAGCATTCGTGAAATGCTCTCCACTCAAGCCGTAAGTTTATTTTACTTAGGCAAAACAAATATAGTGCCCCTTTCCTTCCACCATATTAATAAATTCCCAACAATTAAAATATTAAGGTGGAAATGAAAACTCTGCTGCACCTTGGGAAATCGTGCTGCTGGTCCATATTCTTCTTGTTCTCAGCATTGCTTGGAAATATGCATGATGTATATATAATTCTCTTTGATACACTTGGACATGAGGTTCTCCATAGGCTCTCTGCTGGTGCCTTGCCGGGGTTTAGTACAGATACCAACAGCGTATCAAGACTGGAGAAGCAGCTTTGTTAGGCAGAGTTTGAAAAGTAGTATTTGATTGGGAATCCAGGTGGTTCCATTTGAGTGCAGATACAAAATATTTGCTATGTAAGTTTACAGACGTTTTCTTAATGGGCCAGATAGTAAATATTTTAGGCTTTGTGGGCCAGGAGGAAAAATTGAGGTTATTATGTGGGCATTTACACTGCCATTTAAAATGTGGCCATTTCAGAATGTAAAAACCATTCCTAATTAGTGGGCTGTTCAAAAAGAAAAACAAAAAATCAGGTAGCTGTTCAGATTTGGCCCATAAGCTGTAGCATGCTTGTCCCTGTTCTATAGTTATTTCCATTGGAGAGAAAAGATTCAGAGTCTTATATCAATCAGATTCTATATTTTTCTTTAAAAAAATAATGATTATTTAGGCATCATCCAAATAGCTTATGATAGCTTTATCCTTATAATGCCATCATTGGTGCTATGTTTTCCTTTTTCAGAGATGTTTACTCCAAGACGTAGGAGAGAACAGCTGTGCCCTATAGAAGAGTAGTCTGTCTTAACTTACACCTCCTCCTTTCCAGAGGTCATGAAAAGATAGCTCACAGGAGGATATATCTGTTTTCTTTCTCTCTTTCAGCTGCATTTGGATGAAGCACAGGAGGCAGAGTGCCAGGTTTTGACAATGCAGCTGCAGCACGAACTGGAGCTGCTGAATGCATATCACAGCAAAATAAAAATGCAGGCTGAGGCACAAGATGATCGAGAGCTTCGGGAGCTTGAACAGAGGGTCTCCTACCGCAGGGCACTCATACAAAAACAGGTATAAATAATAGAAAAAAGTAATTGTGGGGGTGTGGAGCCAAGATGGCAGCATGAGTAGAGCAGTGGAAATCTCCTCCAAAAACCATATATATATATATTTTTTGGTATCATAAATCTACAATTATATGAAGAACATTATGTTTACTAGGATCCCCCCTTAGCCAAGTCCCCGCCACATACCCCTTCACAGTCACTGTTCATCAGCGTAGTAAGATGCTGTAAAATCACTACTTGTCTTCTCTGTGTTGTAGAGCCCACCCTGTACACACACCCCCATATTATACATGCTGATTGTAATGTTCCCTTTCATTTCCCCACCCTTATCCCTCCCTTCCCACCCATCCTCCCCAGTTCCGTTCCCTTTGTTAACTGTTAGTCCATTTGTGGGTTCTGTGATTCTGCTGCTGTTTTGTTCCTTCAGTTTTTGTTTGTTCTTATACTCCACATATGAGTGAAATCATTTGGTACTTGTATTTCTCTGCCTGGCCTATTTAACTGAGCATAATACCCTCTAGCTCCATCCATGTTGTTGCAAATGGTAGGATTTGTTTTCTTTGTATGGCTGAATAATATTCTGTTGTGTATATGTACCACTTCTTCTTTATCCATCCATCTACTAGTGGACACTTAGGTTGCTTCCATATCGTGGCTATTGTAAATAGTGCTACAATAAACATAGGGGTGCATCTGCCTTTTTGAATCTGACAGCTTGTTTTCTCTGGGTGAATTCCTAGGAGTGGAATTCCCGGGCTAAATGGAATTTCTATTTTCAGTTTTTGGAGGAACCTCCATATTGCTATCCACAAGGCTTGAACTAGTTTACATTCACAGCAGCAGTGTAGGAGGGTTCCCCTTTCTCCACAACCTCGCCAACATTTGTTGTTTGTCTTTTGGATGGTGGCGATCCTTACTGGTGTGAGGTGATAGCTCATTGTGGTTTTAATTTGCATTTCTCTGATGACAAGTGATGTGGAGCATCTTTTCATGTGTCTGTTGGCCATCTGAATTTCTTCTTTAGAGAACTGTCTATTTGGCCCCTCTGCCCATTTTTAATTGGAATATTTGCTTTTTGTTTGTTGAGGCGTGTGAGCTCTTTGTATATTTTGGATGTCAACCCTTTATCAGATCTGTCATTTATGAATATATTGGTAGTGTTTTCTTTTTCTTTAAAATTACTGACTCAGTAATGAACCTTAAAATTAATGAGTTTGATGTATTAAGGGAATGTCGTTAAGTAGTAATTGCTAGAGGAATGATGTGGAGTTATGTGAAGACAGTTGAACTGTGGAAGAATAGCTCTGGCTCTGTCTTGCTTACTTCTTTTGTGTACCTAGTTGTACCTAAAGAAATTGGAGAAAAAGTTGGATAGTGGAGGAAAAAACTTTAGTAATTGTTTGGGAGAGACAAGGAAAAAGGATCAGGAATATACTTTATTCATTCATCCTTGGTCTGGAACTGTACAGATTGGTAGATTACTAGAAAACAGGAGGTAAAACCAGTTGTACACAGATGAAGAGTTAGGCTGAAAATATTATTTCTAGATGTATCTTTATTTTTTTTACTTATTCTGTCATATAAATTAGAACTAGAATCCCTAAATTCACTTGTATCCTTTAAAGTACTGAGGCTATATGTCAGTGTGTGTTTAGAGAAAGAATAATGGATAGAAGATTTGGAGAAAGAAAGAGAGGAAAGACATTTGTTTTGAGTAGTAGTAGAATATCAGTTGTATCCAGGATTGAATGTTATGTTCCAGAATTCCTGAGCCGTAAGTTCTCAGCAGCTGGTATGGTCTTGGGTGCATTGGTCCATTGTAAGTTACCATGTGCCTAAGGGTTCTGTCTATTAAAAATTGTCATTGCTTGTGGACTATTAATTGGCCCGTAGATTTTCCTCTATTTTCTACAGTTCTTGTGATAAAAGCAGAATACCTCATTTATATTAAAAAAATATGGTCTTAAGGTGTTGCTATTTCGCTGGCTCAGCTGTCTTTATTACTGGCTCCTTTGACAGTTACTTACCTCTAAAGATTATCTCAATTATGTTTCTCATTCAAGATGGGCAGATTGAAACACATATAAATTTTTAGAAAAATGTAGTTGTCCCATGTACAGAATTCATAATCTGCCTGATTCCAACTTGCGTATTTAAAATTTAATCTAAAGTTCCATCTCATATGCTTCAAAATTATCACTAAAAGGAAAACCTATACTATTTCAGTAACAGTGTTACGAGAGAAATATTGGTAGTTTTATTTGTATTTGTAACTCCACCTAGTGGCTCAGTTAAAGAGTGCTAATAAGTATCAGGTGTAGTCTTATTTTAATATATGAACTAAGGCCTTTATGTTCTACAAAACTAGGTAAAATGTTGGTATAGGGCTGATAACATTGCCAGAAGTGCAGTGGAACTCTCATATATTGTTAGTGCATTTTGGAAAGCAATTTGGAAGTATGTATTGATCTTTGAAAATGTTAAGCAAAGAATTTAGAGAAAAGAAATCCTGAATACAGTAAAAGCAATATGCATAAATATGTTAATTATGGCATCATTTATAATGGTTTAAAACACCTCACCGTCTAAAATAATCAAGTGCTCATGACCAAGCCACTTAAAATCTTACTCAACCATTTAAATGATGGCTATAAAGATTGTAATAATGGGGAAAAAAGCTTATGAGGTGTTGAATAAAGTAAAGACAAATCACACTTAAAGTGAATTGAACTAATGCTTATAGTGGCTATATCAATGTGGTAGATTGGCTGTGATGATTTACATGATTCTGATAATGGACATGCATAAGGTCATTTAGTATTAAAAATAATAAAAGAAACAGTGGAATAAATCTACAGTGCTTTGAGTTGCTACATGATTTTTAGGGCTCATGTTTACATTTCAAGTGAAGTGCATGACTATAAAGCAGTTTGGGGTCAGTCAGTTGGCAACTACCAAGACCATGATACACCCATGGTATGATTTGTAAACATCATAACATCTCTATTTTCTGTACTTTGTGCTTACTGGTTGCACAGATAAGAAACAGTCATCTGAAAATAGAGGTGGAACCAGAGAGAATGTTAGTTGTTTCTAGATGAATAATAATTCTGTTTGAAGATTGCTTTCAGCCTCCAAATGAACCAAGAATTGTCCTCCAGGCCACGAACAGAGTAAGCCTCAGTTGAGGCTCACATGAGGTCTTACTGCAACTTTTCTTGTGCTTCGTTTACATTAAATTTCAGCAAAATGACAACATAACTATAAATGTTAAAATTTTATGTGAATTTAATACATGCATAAAAAGTGGCAGTATTTCCAATGTATAAATAGGCTTTTCTTTGTTTTATCATTTCCTTTAATTTTTCCTGAATATTTCACTTAGTATCAACAACATGGTTGGTAGCTTTTAAATAAGAATTGACAATTGGAATATCTTATAGGACATTTTGAACTGACAGTATTCACACAAAAATATCATATTTGACTTCAGAAAAGATAGGTTAGGAGTGAAGTCTCAGAAGTCTTATATTCAGTGAAACCACCCTTCTTAGTTTTAATTTTTATTGAAAAATATTCTGAGTTTCTTAAATGACAAAACTAATTCAGAAATAAAATTCAAGCTGTGCTTACTGAATAAAAGTGGATGAGCATTAATGTGTTTAACATTTTTATCATCAGTTTCTTTCAAATAATATACAAGGCATTCGAATTAGTTAAATCCTCAGTACAAGCCTATCATTTATTAGGTCCTTTGAATTAAAGGTTCTTAATAAATGGAGTTTTGAAAATTTAAAATAGAAAAAGATTTAAAAGAAAAATTTGAAGTTATTTGAATCCTTACAGATATATAAATTTAATTCTATATGAATTTGGTGTTTTATATGTAGATATTGAAAGAGTAGAAAAGTTATTTTACAAATACACTTTTTTTTAATTTGGCAATTACAGAGAAACAAATAGAAATTAAAATGTCTTTCATCCCACCACTCAGAAGTCACCACAGGCAATTTAATACCTTTCCCTTAAAAGAAGCATTGTATCTAATCTAAGTTCTCTTTCAACCTTCATTATGAAATGCCCTCTTTAAACCTTTGTAACACGTTAGCACTTGGTTTAATAATTTTCAAATTCACCCTACCAAAGTCCTATTTGTAATTCCCCACACACATTTTATCATTTTGCATGCCTTTGCCCATGTTCCCTCTGCTGAAAATATCTTTCCCTTCCCTTGTCTTCTGGTAAACTTGTGCTTTTCCTTCAGAATCCAGTCTCTGTCACCCTCTCTGAGAAGACTTCTTTGCCCTACTCTTCTTCCCCTATACAGTGAATTACTCCATCCCTTTGTATTTCTGCTTCACCTTATAAATCTGTTATTACGTCTGATCATATTATGTGGTAGTTTTTTATTTGCATGTGTTTCCATGCTAAATTGTGTTATTTTAAAGGGCACTTTAAAAAATGATATATAAGAGGGGACTTGATAATATGGCTGAATGTTGTAAACACAACGTTGCTCATGTGAAACCTTCATAAGATTGTATATCAATGATAACTTAGTAAAAAATATATATAAAAATTAAACATATCTGTTGAGCTAGATTTCTGTAGACAACAATGACTACTGGTTTAAGTCCTCAAATATCTTGAAACCTAATTGAATATTTATTTACAAATACTCTTTATTTCCTATTTTTAAAAAACTTTGTATCATGGAAATTTTCAAACATACACAAAAATATTAGTGAAATTATTAAGAATTAGTACAATGAAGTCCCCAAATGCTCATTACCCAACTTCAACAGTTACCAGTACCTTGCTAATATTTCATCTGTTTCCCCACTCCACATGCAGCTTTTTAGGGGAGCAGAATATGGGGCAGAGTATCTGGAATATTTTAAAGCAAATCCCAGCATAGAATCATTTCACTCCAAACACAGATAAGGAAATAAGGACTCTTTTACTTTAGCATAGTCATAATTCCATTGTGTTAACTAACAAAATTATAATGAATGTTTCAGATTACCTAATACTCAGTCCATACTTAAATTTCCCTTTGTATCTAAAAAATGTCTTCTTGGTTTATTTAGGCTGGGGCCCAAACACAGTCTAGACATTGCATTTGATTGTCTTTTAAGCCTTTCGGTCTCCCCTGCCCTTTCTTGTATTATTGTGGACTGGGTCATTTGCTCTGTAGGAATTCTCACATTTGGATTTGGCTGATTCCAACCTCATGGTGTCACTTAATGCATTCCTCTTTACTTTATATTTCCTGTAATCTGGTAATTAGATCTAGGGGCATGATTATATTAAAAAGTTTTTTTCCTTTTAAAAATTTTGGTGAGGAATTTTCGTAAGGGTTACTGTGTTACACTTCCTTTTGCATCACATCAAAAGACATATAATGTCTAGTTGTCCCACTTTGAAGTGATATTTGATGAGTGACTTCAGGTATTCTCATTCATTAACAAGTTCTCCATCAACTTCTTCCCATTGTCATTGACTTTATTATGTATTTTTTCACTTTAAAAAAACTTTATAGTCAACTGTATTTGTAAGCCTGTGAGTTGTCCAGAACTGATTGTGATGGCTACCCAACCACTAATTTCTAAGTACATAGAGTGTCCTAACTTTCCAATGGAAACTTTATAGTTTTTGTTTGTTCAGTGCCTTCACTTACACTCAATCACTTAATGCTCTGATCTGTGTGGAATATGGTATCAGATGAGGTTCCATTTTTATTTTCTTCCGCATGGTTGGCCACTTGTGCCTGTGTTGTTTTTCCCATTAAATTAATTAGTGCTTTTGTCCTGCATTAAAAAATTACAAATTTCATTCTGTTTCTGTTTTACTAATTGCTGGTTCCTACACCAATACCGTATTTATTTTATTAGAGTGACATTACGGTATATGTAATAAGGCTAGATTCTCCATCACATTTTCTTTTTCTTTCTTTTCACCTAATGGATTTAGTAGCCATTGATGATAATTGCCTTGATTTATTATTTTAATAGAAGGTATTACCTTTGCTTTTAAGAACTTGATTTTATACATTTTAGCAATATAAGTTATATATGATTCCTACAGTACATCTCTTTGATTTTTAAATGTACATCCTTTAAAATAGCCTGAGTGGACATTTTATGATTACTTTAAAGCACAATAATTATTGCTTCTGTAGTTTATAGATTTTTTTAAATAAATGAGCTTTCTTTTTGCCTCCCCCCCAAACCACAACAGATAGAAGAAGAGGTACTGACATTTCAGAATGAATCTACGGAACGAATACAAAGCCTGCTGGAGCGTCGAGCAACACAAATGAAAGCTTTCAAGTCTGAAAGCGAGAGACTAGGTTTTAGTGACCTTGCCCCTGACGCATTCAGCCACAGCTCCTCCAGAGCTTCTGATTGGCCTCACAGTCCAACTGGGGGTCCAGGACCTCACTCGGGGCATCCCATAGGTGGCCCACCACAAGCCTGCGGCCATCCAATGCAAGGTGGGCCCCTAGTCATGGAGGTCACCATTCCACGCCAATGCATTGGGTACCCCGAGGTAGCAGTATGGGAGTTGGCAATGGCCCTCAGGCTCTGAGGCGGACAGCTGCCCGGCTAAGGACCGAACAGGGCATGAGCAGAAGCACGAGCGTCACTTCACAAACATCCAGTGGGTCACACATGTCTTACACGTAACTTAATAACTGAGAATGGCAATTCCGCTGAGCTGGCCGCCACTACAGACATCACCCCAGCAGCCTCCTCACTTGGCTACTACCGTGTGGAAGCTGAGTGCATGTGGTATATTTTATTCATTTTTGTAAAGCGTTTTGTTTTGTGTTTACTAACTGGGATGTCATAGTATTTAGCTGTTGGGTTTTGTGTTTTTTGTTTTTAACTTTTGGGGAAATTTTATGAAAAGGGGAATTGGTGTGTATGTGTATTTATCAAATACACACACACACACACGCGCACACACACATACACACACATAATGCACGTAGGAAAAAAAAACTGGTTAGATAGGGTATTTTCTGAAAACTGCAAAAACAGAATTCAGCAGTGGCTTGAGTCATCATCACCTTTGGGCAACTCTATCCTAAGAAATTTGTGAAAAGATCTAAAGCCTTTCTCCGTATACCCCACCCAGGTTCTTATGAGCCACTCACAGCAGGCAGCATATGCCAAAACAAGTTATTATGGAAACACACCTGTATCCCCTCACCAATGTATTTTGTTTATTAAACAAATGTATTTTGTCTGACTTTTGTTTATTAAATTGGCCTCGTTTGAAGTAGGAAAAAAAGTGGAAATCCATGAACACTGAAGGGTTGCATTGACTTTTTCAGAGAGTGGAAGAAAACCTAATTCTTTTTCTCAATGCTGCAAGTTTGTCAGGGATTTTTTTTTTTTTTTTTTGGTCCATTCAATTCTGCCTTCTTTGAGGCATGGTGAGATGCAAGTTCTTCAGGAGGTCACAAGTTTTGTGGGAATTGCTTCACAGCACTGATCTGGGTCCTCATCTTCAGCCCCATCAATACTAGTTGTGAGACCTTAACCACAGCTTCTCTGACCATGATTCAAAAGAAATAGGAAAACAGGTGGTCTCTGGCTGCAACAAATGAACCAGTGTGAGACTCATCAGCCATATTATGGTTCTCAGACTGTGTGTGTCTGTGTGTGGGCAGTGTACAGTGGGCAGCCCAGGCCCAGCCTGAGAGCCTCAGAGATGCCCATCTTCCAGGCCCTTCCCAACTTTGCAATGGAATTAATAACTGGGACATCTCGCTTCATAAGAAGTGGAGAATAGATTCAGAGCAGAAAGTAGATGCCATTTCATCATAGAGGTCTTTAATAGACTCGGAGAACAGGATCTAGCTGCTTTGACTGTTTCATTATATTCTAACAGACCAAATTAAGGTCTATTCACAGTCTCAGTCTTTTCATAGGGAACAACTCACGAAATAACTTCCCCAAGGTCATGAGTCAGATGAAGTAGAAACTAGAAGCCACATCTTCAAACTACCTCAGTGCTCTATCCACCACACAAGTTACTAATTGCCCTCTGGAAAATATCTCTATGTAGGTACCATTGATAATCAGGGAATTTTGAGCTTCCTGGCAAATTATCAGCCCGGAGCAGGAGGCCAGGTTGTTGATTAAACAGAGCCGCTACTGGTTAATGCTGGGCACAGAGGCTAGATCTACAGCAGCAGCACCTAGAGGATGGAGGGCGGACAGGGGGGCTCTGCCAGCTCCACAGGCGGGCGAGCATGGCTCAGCACACAGAGCTTCAGAGGACAGACAAAACATTTCTTTCTGGACATTCAAAAAATAATGACATGCCATCGTTGCAGGGAAACTGTAATTTATATATTATTCAGAGGCAAACAAGTTGGAGAGAGATTTTTGTTCAGCCATACTAGTGATAAACATAGGGCAAGGTATTCTCTGATTACACAGGATGGCTGAAAGGCTAGAGATGTTTATTTTTTGATGCGTTGATGTCTTTTATTGTTTGTTTTCATGAAATTCCATATTTTAAAATTTAGCTCTTCCTGGACACTTTAGTGCATGATTATTGGCTATTTTAAAACATCCTCTGGTCACTTTAGCAGAGTTATTTTAATTAAAATCTTTAGGTCATCTCCCAACTCCCAGGATCTGGATTAGGTCTGTGATCTGATCTTCAAGCCCATACACCAACCGGACAATTTTATAACCCATTGAGCTCTATAGCATTATTTCAGTTCACCAGCACTCAGATGAGAAGAGACCTTACATCTAATCTAGGCCACCTTATTTCCCCACACATGTCCTCCCATGATCTGTGCCCAGTGGCAGTCCAGGTTGCACATCCACACCAATGATGCGGCACTTAAACTGCCTCCTGAGGCATTCATTTCATCTCCAGGCACCCAGATAGCTACAACTTCTCAATTTTATCTCTGCAAACTAGTGAGACAATTTCTGATGCTGTCCTTTGTGACTTGGCTGTAGAATCACTGAGATTCATTGGCATTGTTACCAAGTTCTACCACATGACCAAGTATATCTGCTTCTTTAAGCAGGGAGAGGATTCATGCTGAAGTTCATTTCTAAAGAGAGAGATCTTGGCATTATTACTAAGAGTGATTGAAAAAGGATCTTGTGGTCTGGGTGGAAGATGAGTACAGAGGAGCTTCTGACTCAGGTAGTTTTGAGGTTATATATATATATAAAATCCAAGATGACACTTCCTGTGTCAGTCCTCTTTTCTAACACTACTCAAGTCTTAGAAAGGATATCCACTCAAAAGAGAGATGACAAATCTCAAAGCAAGGATCTGGTGATTTGTTTTTCATACTGCCATCTTTGACCGAGCCACCCTGGAAACCTATGTATAAGTAAATAAAATACTAAATTTTTGAGAGAGTTAAGTTATCACTGAGCAGCCTTAGTGTGGATAAAATGAGAGTTCCTGCAGCAAGGATTCTCACCTGGCCCTGATTGACTAGCTCACTGCACACCTGTGGGCAAAGATGACTGGTGACTCTATATGAAGAGCTCTGCCCAGTGTTCTGGGTGCAACATGGTGGCACAGCTGCAAGGCTGCAAGAGAGCAGAGCAGAGGCTGGAGTGGTGGCAGCACTGAGGACAGAGGCCCGGAGGATGGCTATGTGGGACGACTGTGCAGAGAGGCCCAGGGGACCACTGTGTGGGATGAGTGTGCAGGCAGAGAGGCCCAGAGGACAGGTGTACAGGCAGAGAGGCCCAGAGGCAGAGACCGACTTGCTGCATGCAGACTCACTCTGAGTGAACAGGACTTTAGTGACTGACCTGCCACCTGAGAATAAAGTTGGGAATAACCCTTTCACCCCAAGAACGTTCTGCTGTCAATTTCTTTGGTAACATTGAATCTATAGTGAACTTGCCAGGGACTGAAACCCATTGGCAAGACACTTAGGTATCACAAATCAGAACTTAGCAGAACTCAAAGAAGCCTGCAGAGGCAACTGTCTGCTTCCTGCATTCTGATTCATTGGTGTAGACAGAGGACTCAGTCTCTACTTCAGAAATAATGCCTCCTTTAATTACATCACTGGAGTGTTCCCCCTCACTGCCTGGAGGTGTTTATGAGTAATAAGGAGACCAAGAGGTGGGAAATGAGGCCTGAGAGGATCGCTAAAGAATCACCACCTGGAAAACTCCAAGTCAGTGGTACTTTGGGTTTGTTTGTTTCTTGCTTCCTCAAACTTGTAGCTTACTCTGTTCAAGGAGGGACTCACATTCTCTCAGAAAAGTGTAGCTGGGGTTTCTCTAACTGGTGTCATATGATTTGCTATTAACCAAAACAGAGCCAATTCAGGTGATTCCTTCACTGCTAAAGGACATGGTTATCCAAACCTGCTTGAATAGGAACTGTACTTTCTTGGCCAAAGGGGACTGAAAAAGTAGTGATGCCGTCAAGTAGCGATGAGGAGATGAGAAAGAAGCAGCTTCCTGAGATAGCCTGTGAGCCCAAAGGCCATGGAGGAGAAATAGTTGAGGGCTTTAGGTGTTAGTGCTGTGGGTCCACGGGAATTAGTGGAACCTGGACGAGGGCTGTTCTGCTGTTCTGAGAGCTCAAGACTATACCGAAAAGGTATATGTTTGTGTACCCACCCCCTGCAAGCTTGCTTTCCTATGAAAAAGGAAAGGAAACCAACCATAATTTCTCCAAAAGCTATTATCTTAAAGAATCACAGTCCCATGGTATCTGGCCTAGAATATGATCCAGATTTAGTCCGTAGGGGCCCTTTCAGCAGGGTGGGGAGGGGAGAGGTGAGGGGTGTTAAAACACCACGGGGCAGCTTCCACTTTGCTGGCAGTTCTGAATAATCCTACAGTCCTGCATATGGGACTGGAGACCCTAATTAATGAAATCCCCACTGCACCAGGTGCTGGGGGAAGGGGGAACAAGTGTCAGACATTCTTCTTCATCAAGCATCATGCAGAGGCTGTTACCCAGCAGTAGAATGGCTTCTTTGGATTTCATTTTTTTATTTGTCCTGATCAGAATGGTGAAAAAATGCTAGGTGAGGAATGTGGGGGAGGAGGAGCTAGGTAACTTTTCCAGGACAGAGTAACATGTTACTCAGAGTAACAACTGAGTGTTATTTGCATTTCAATTTAGATTCTTCGATAGTTCATTTTATTTTCATTTGCTCTATAAGAACAAGGCTAGGCTAAGATTATCCAAACCTAAAATTGTAACCCCAGGAATTCCCCATACCAAGCATTAGGATATGACTTTTGGTAAACATCTCACCTTAAACTGCTTTGTTGTTTGCAAGGCCAGGATGGAGCTTCCTGTCAAAGCAGTGGCCCTCTTTCTCAATGACAAATTTAAACGTCATTGCAAGCTCTTAGGAACACATGGCTCCAGATATCCTATTGTACTGTTTAATGGCCTGACCCAAACCGGGGATATTGGTCTGTAATTTTCTTTTTTTTGTGGTGTCTTTACCTGGTTTTGGTATTAGAGTGATGCTGGCCTCAGAGAATGAGTTTGGTAGTATTCCCTCCTCTTGTACTTTTTGGAAAACTTTAAGGAGGTTGGGTATTAGGTATTCACTAAATGTTTGACAAAATTCAGCAGTGAAGAGGAGATTCTCAAGATGGCAGTGTGAGTAGGGTGGTGGAAATCTCCCCAAACCATACATATTTTGAAACTACAGCAAATACAACTATTCCTAAGAGAGAGCGCAGAAGATACAGTACAACAGCCAGGCTACACCTACATCTGCAAGAACTCAGCATCTCGTTAAAAGGGTAAGATACAGGGATCACGGGAAGATGGTGGTGTGAGGAGTTCAGAGGAAATCTCCTCCCCAAAACATATATATTTATGAAAATACAATAAATACAACTATTCCTAAAAGAGACACCAGTCGATGCAGTACAACAGCCAGGAGACATCTACATCTGTGAGAACTTAACATCACACGAAGGGGGTAAAATACAAGCCACGGCCAGGCGGGACCTGAACGCTCCCCCACCCCAAAACCAGGTGGGAAGAAAGGAGTTGGAACGGGGAGGGAGTGAAAGCCCAGGACTGCTAAACAACCAGCTCTCGAAATTCACAGCCGGATCGCAGACACAAGGTGCATGGGGTGCTGGATATTAGAGAAACTGAAAAGCAAAACCTGTGGGCAGGTCCCCGCAAACAGTACCCCGAGACAAAAGAAAAGCGA
Organism: Manis pentadactyla; assembly: GCF_030020395.1. Lineage (NCBI taxonomy): Eukaryota > Metazoa > Chordata > Mammalia > Pholidota > Manidae > Manis > Manis pentadactyla. Next base: position 154,898,582 of record NC_080022.1, on the reverse strand, counting down.
GTGCTTTCTGCAAGTCTTAAAGAGACAGGGACGCCATGGCTGGACGAAGTCGTCCCTGCACACTTAGCCAGGAGCTGGGAATCCCAGGGAACCTTAGCACCGTAAGCCCTGGGGAGGCAGCGCAGCTCTGAAGCCCCTCACGGCACTACGCAGCCTGTCAGTCATTCCTGGCATGGACCCTGAAACACTGGCGCAGTAGCGGGAGAGATCCAGCGCGTGCCGGTGGCAGCACCACTGGAAGGGACCCGGAGCAAATCGCAACCGAACAGCCCGGGTGTAGCTCGTGTGCACCTGTGGCAGTAGAGCCAGAGGAGCCCAGTAGAGGCCCGTGCGGGAGAGCCCTGCACACACCTGCAGCGGAGCCAGAGGGAGCAGGAACGCTCCCAGAAGCCGACCAGAATCCCAGCCCAATGCACAGCCACCCAGGCCAGACCCAAAGGCTGCTGCTGGCACACAGATGCCTGGCAGGGGTGCCGCTACTGCAGAGGAGCACACCTGGCATGCCTGCCACTCCCCGCAGGGCTCCGCGCTGCTCTGACGGAGACCCCACCCACAGCAGCTTAGGGGATTAACCCGGAGGCTGCCCCAGGAGTGCGGGTAACCGACACAGGCAGCTGAGAAGTGCAAGACATCTAGCAAACAGGAAAGGACTTTCTTCTCCCAGCTGACACACCCGCAAAGTGCCTACAGCCACCGCTATCACCATGAAAAGGCAAAAAAATTTAGTCCAGTCCAAGATAGTTCAGACAACACCTGAGAGAGGATCTGCACAGACACACCTAACCAGTTTCCCTGAAAAATAATTCAAAATAAAAATCATAAACATGCTGACAGAGCTGCAGAGAAATATACAAGAGCTAAAGGATGACGTCCAGAGGGAGATTACAGAAGTGAAACAATGTCGGGAAGGATTTATAAGCAGAATGGATAAGATGCAATAGGCCATTGATGGAATAGAAACCAGAGAACAGGAACGCATAGAAGATGATGCAAGGAGAGATAAAAGGATCTCCAGGAATGAAACAATATTAAGAGAACTGTGTGACCAATTCAAAAGGAACAATATCCGCATTATAGGGGTACCAGAAGAGGAAAACAGAGAAAAAGGGATAGAAAGTGCCTTTGAAGAAATAATTGCTGAGAACTTCCCCAAACCGGGGGAGGAAATAGTTGCTCAGACTACAGAAGCACACAGAACAACAGATAGAAGGGACCCAAGAAGGACAACACCAATACACATAATAATTAAAATGGCAAAGATCAAGGACAGGGACAGAGTATTAAAGGCAGCCAGACAGAGAAAAAAGGTCACCTATAAAGGAAAACCCATCAGGCTATCATGAGACTTCTCAACACAAACCTTACAGGCCAGAAGAAAATGGCATGATATATTTAATGCAATGAAACAGAAGGGCCTTGAACCAAGGATACTGTATCCAGCACGATTATCATTCAAATATGAAGGAGGAATTAAACAATTCCCAGACAAGCAAAAGTTGAGGGAATTTGCCTCCCGCAAACCACCTCTACAGGGTATCTTAGAGGGACTGCTCTAGATGGGAGCACTCCTAAAAAGAGCACAGAACAAAACACACAACATATGAAAAATGGAGGAAGAGGAATAAGAAGGGAGAGAAATAATCATCAGACTGTGTTTATAATAGCTCAATAAGCGAGTTAAGTCAGAGAGTAAGGTAGTAAACAAGCTAACCGTGAACCTCTGGAAACCACGAATCTAAAGCCTGCAATGGCAATAAGTACATATCTTTCAATAATCACCCTAAATGTAAATGGACTGAATGCACCAATCAAAAGACACAGAGTAATAGAATGGATAAAAAAGCAAGACCCATTATTATGCTGCTTACAAGAGACTCTCACCTCAAACCCAAAGACATGCACAGACTAAAAGTCAAGGGATGGAAAAAGATATCTCATGCAAACAACAGAGAGAAAAAAGCAGGTGTTGCAATACTAGTATCAGACAAAATAGACTTCAAAACAAAGAAAGTAACAAGAGATAAAGAAGGACATTACATAATGATAAAGGGCTCAGTCCAATAAGAGGATATAATTATTATAAACATATATGCACCCACTACAGGAGCACCAATCTTTGTGAAACAAAAACTAACAGAATTAAAGGAGGAAATAGAATGCAATGCATTCATTTTTGGAGACTTTAACACACCACTCACTCCACAAGAAAGATCCAGAAGACAGAAAATAAGTAAGGACACAGAGGCACTGAACAACACACTAGAACAGATGGACCTAATAGACATCTATAGAACTCTACAGCCAAAAGCAACAGGATACACATTCTTATCAAGTGCACATGGAGCATTCTCCAGAATAAACCACATACTAGGCCGCAAAAAGAGCCTCAGTAAATTCCAAAACATTGAAATCCTACCAACCAACTTTTCAGACCACAAAGGTATAAAAGTAGAAATAAATTGTACAAAGGAAGCAAAAAGGCTCACAAACACATGGAGGCTTAACAACGTGCTCCTAAATAATCAATGGATCAACGACCAAATTAAAATGGAGATCCAGTAATATATGGAAACAAATGACAATAAAAAACAATGCCCCAACTTCTATGGGATGCAGCAAAAGCAGTCTTAAGAGGAAAGTATATAGCAATCCAGGCATATTTAAAGAACGAAAAACAATCCCAAATTAATAGTCTAATGTCACAATTATCAAAATTGGAAAAAGAAGAACAAATGAGGCCTAAGCTCAGCAGATGGAGGAACATAATAAAGATCACAGAAGAAATAAATAAAATTGAGAAGAATAAAACAATAGACGGGCCAGATGGATATACCTCGGAATTTTATCAGACATACAGAGGAGACATAGTACCATTCTCCTTAAAGTTTTCCACAAAATAGAAGAGGAGGGAATACTCCCAAACGCATTCTATGAAGCTAACATCACCCTAATACCAAAACCAGCCAAAGACCCCACCAAAAAAGAAACCTACAGACCAATATCCCTGATGAACATAGATGCAAAAACACTCAACAAAATATTAGCAAGCCGAACTCAAAAATACATCAAGTGGATCATACACCATGACCAAGTGGGATTCATCCCAGGGATGCAAGGATGGTACAACATTCGAAAATCTATCAACATCATCCACCACATCAACAAAAAGAAGACAAAAACCACATGATCATCTCCATACATGCTGAAAAAGCATTCAACTAAATTCAACATCCTTTCATGATAAAAACTCTCAATAAAATGGGCATAGAGGGCAAGTACCTCAACAAAATAAAGGCCATATATGATAAACCCACAGGTAACATCATATTGAACAGCGAGAGGCTGAAAGCTTTTCCTCTGAGATCTGGAACAAGACAGGGATGCCCACTCTCCCCACTGTTATCCAACATAGTACTGGAGGTCCTAGCCATGGCAATTAGACAAAACAAAGAAATACAAGGAATCCAGATTGGTAAAGAAGAAGTCAAATTGTCACTATTTGCAGATGACATGATATTGTACATAAAAAACCCTAAAGACTCCATTCCAAAACTAGTAGAACTAATATCGGAATTCAGCAAAGTTGCAGGATACAAAATTAACACACAGAAATCTGTGGCTTTCCTATACACTAACAATGAACTAAAAGAAAGAGAAATTGGAAAACAATTCCATTCACAATTGCATCAAAAAGAATAAAATAACTAGGAATAAACCTACCCAAGGAAGTGAAAGACCTATACCCTGAAAACTACAACATACTCTTAAGAGAAATTAAAGAGGACACTAACAAATGGAAACTCATCCCATGCTCCTGGCTAGGAAGAATTAAATGGCCATCTGCCCAAAGCAATATACAGATTCGATGCAATCCCTATCAAATTCCCAACAGCATTCTTCAATGAACTGGAACAAATAGTTCAAAAATTCATATGGAACCGCCAAAGACCCCGAATAGCCAAAGCAATCCCGAGAAAGAAGAATAAAGTGGGGGGGACTCGCTCCCCAACTTCAAGCTCTACTACAAAATCACAGTAATCAAGACAATTTCATACTGGCACAAGAACAGAGCCACAGACCAGTGGAACAGAATAGAGACTCCAAACAATAACCCAAACATATATAGCCAATTAATATACAATAAAGGAGCCATGGACATACAATAGGGGAAATGACAGTCTCTTTAACAGATGGTGCTGGCAAAACTGGACAGCTACATGCAAGAGAATGAAACTGGATCACTATCTAACCCCATACACAAAAGTAAATTCGAAATGGATCAAAGATCTGAATGTAAGTCATGAAACCGTAAAACTCTTAGAAAAAAACATAGGCAAAAATCTCATGAACTTCTTCATGAACATATCTCCCGGGCAAGGGAAACAAAAGCAAAAATGAACAAGTGGGACTCTATCAAGCTAAAGAGCTTCTGTACAGCAAAGGATACCATCAATAGAACAAAAAGGTATCCTACAGTATGGGAGAATATATTCATAAATGACAGATCCAATAAAGGATTGACATCCAAAATATATAAAGAGCTCACACACCTCAAACATACAAAAAGCAAATAATCCAATTAAAAAATGGGCTAGAGGAGCTGAATAGACAGTTCTCCAAAGAAGAAATTCAGATGGCCAACAGACACATGAAAAGATGCTCCACATCACTTGCCATCAGAGAAATGCAAATTAAAACCACAATGATATATCACCTCACACCAGTAAGGATCGCCACCATCCAAAAGACAAAGAACAACGAATGTTGGTGAGGTTGTGGAGAAAGGGGAACCCTCCTACACTTCTGGTGGGAATGCAAATTAGTTCAACCATTGTGGAAAGCAGTATGGAGGTTCACCAGAATGCTCAAAATGGAAATATCATTTGACCCAGGAATTCCACTTCTAGGAATTTAGCCTAAGAATGCAGCACTCCAGGTTTAAAAAGACAGATGCACCCCTATGTTTATCACTGCATTATTTACAATAGCCAAGATATGGAAGCAACCTAAATGTCTATCAGTAGATGAATGGATAAAGGAGATTTGGTACATATACACAATGGAACATTACTCAGTCGTAAGAAAAAAACAGATCCTACCATTCGCAACAACATGGATGAAGCTAGAGGGTATTATGCTCAGTGAAATAAGCCAGGCAGAGAAAGACAAGTATCAAATGATTTCACTCATATGGGGAGTATAAGAACAAAGGAAAACTGAAGGAACAAAACAGCAGCAGAATCACAGAACCCAAGAATGGATTAACAGTTACCAGAGGGAAAGGGACTGGGGAGGATGGGTGGGAAGGGAGGGATAAGGGGGGGGGAAAAGAAAGGGGGCATTACGATTAGCATGTATAGTGTGGAGTGAGCACGGGGAGCACTTGGCAGCACAGAGAAGACAAGCAGTGATTTTACAGCATCTCACTAGGCTGATGGACAGTGACTGTAAAGGGGTCTGTGGGGGGGACTTGGTGAAGGGGGAGCCTAGTAAACATAATGTTCTTCATGTAATTTTAGATTAATGATAACAAAACCAAACCAAACAAAATAAAATAAAATAAAATATATTTCTTAAAATTGGGTATAATTGGCATTTAGCAAAGTATATATCTTATTTTTTAACAAACTTGAACAACTTTCCTGAACAACTTCTTCAACAACTTTCTTCATTTAGCTTTTAAGACACTCTCCACTGAATTACTTTCTATTTCACTTGTGGCTCTTTCTCACTTTTGTTTTGCCTTGTTCCTCCATTCATACCCCCACGTCTTCACATTGAGAGTATCTCAGGGCTTATAGTCAGTGGACCTTTTCCCCTTTTCTATCTACAGTCAATTCCTCATTCAATTGCAAGTCTTTGAATGCCCTCTGTATGCCACTATTTTAGTTTATTATCTGTTTTCTCTTCACAGAAGAGATTTCCATTAGTCCAGGAATTTTTTATTGTTTTGTTCATTGCTGAGTCCCCAGTACCTGGCACATAGCAGGTACTTAATAAGTATTTCGTAAATGAATGAACAATCGAAGAAGTGTGAACTCTGTGTGTGGTTTTTAAATATGTGCACAAATTCTCTGATACTCTTTTTATGCAGGGCTTAATTCCCCTTCTTTTAAGAGTGGGCTAGAATTTAGTGTCTCAGTGCTCACAAATAAGGATGACTAATGATGTATCACTTATGACACGAGATCATAAAAACACACTGTGGCTACCGCATTGCTCTTTTGGATTACCCACCTGGGGAAGCCAGCTGTCACAGCATGAAGACATTCAAGCAACCCTAAGAAGAGGCCCACAGGGCAAAGAACTGAGGAATACTGCCAACAACAATATAAGTAAGCCATCCTAGAAGCAAATGTCCCATAGCTAGATGACCACAGCTATAAATGACATCTTGATTGCAACCATGCGAGAGACCCTGAGCTGGAACCACCTAGGTTAAGCTACTCCCAGGTTCCTGAGCCACAGAAACCATGTGGGATAATGTTTTACACTGCTAAGTTTGGGAGTATTCTGTTAGACAGCAGTAAGTCACTAATACAGTGGGATTTTAATAACCAGGCACAATAACTTTGGGGAGAAATGTAGCAATACAGGCATACCTCTCGGAGATATTGCATATTTGATTCTAGACTACTGCAATAAAGGCAATCAAATGATTTTTTTTTTGTTTTTCACAGTGCATATAGAAATATTTATACACAGGCTATAAAGTGTGAGATGGCATTATGTCTACAGAACAATGTATATATCTTTAAAATTTTGTTATTGCTAAATATTGCTAACCATCACCTGAGCTTTCAGCAAGTCATAATCTTTTTTGCTGGTGGAGGGTTCTGCCTTGATGTTGATGGTGGTTTTCTCATCTGCAATGATTTCTGAAGGCTGCAGTGGCTATGGAGATTTCTTAAAGTAAGACAACAATGAAGTATATCCTTCTTTTCAGTTTCTCTGTAGCATGTGATGCCATTTGACAGCATTTTATACAGAAGAACTTCTTTCAATATTGGGATCAACTATCTCAAATACTATCACTGCTTTATGAACTATGTTTATAGAGTATTTTAAATCCTTTGTTCTCATTTCAGCAATCTTCACAGCATCTTCACTGCTGTGAAGAAGATTCCATCTCAGGAAACCACTTTGTTCACCCGTAAGAAGCAACTCCTTATCCATTAAAGCTTTATCATGAGACTGCAGCAGTTCAGTCACATCTTCAGGTGCCACTTCTAATTCTAGTTCTCTCACTTTTTCCACCACATCTGAGTTACATCCTCCTCTGAAGTCCCGAATCCTTGAAAGCTATCCATGAGGGTTGGAACCCACTTCTTCAAAAATCCTATTCATGTTGATATTTTGACCTCTTACCATGAATCCTGAATGTTCTTAATGGTATCTAGAATGGTGAATCCTTTCCAGAAGATTTACGTTTACTTTGCCCAAATCCATCAGAGCAATCACTGTCTATGGCAGGTATAGCCTTATGAAATATATTTTTTAAATAACAAGACTTCAAAGTCAAAAATGACTCCTTGATCCACGGACTCCAGAATAGATGCTGTGTTAGTAGGCATGAAAAAGACATTCATCTCATTGTATACCTCCATCATAGTTTTTGGATGACCGGTGCATTATCAATAAGGAGCAACATTTTGAAAAGAATCTTTTTTTTTCCTGAGCAGTAGGTCTCAACAGTGAGCCTAAGATATTCAGGAAACTATGTTGTAAATACTATGTTATCATCCAGGCTTTATTTTCCCATTTATACAACACAGGCAGAGTAGAGTGAGCATAATTATTAAGGACCTTAAGGTATTTGGAATAGTCAATGAATATTAGCTTCAACTTGAAAGAAATTAGCTATTAGTTCTAACAAAGTCATCCCGTCCTTTAAAGCTCTAAAGCCAGGAGGCGAGAGATGGGAAAAAGATGGTGGCATGAGAAGGGAGGCAGAAACCTCCTCTGGAAACCACATATAACATGGAAAGACAGCAAATACAACTAATCCTGAAAGAGCAACCCAAAGACTGCAGAACAGACTGCCTACATCTATGGAAAAGAGAAGACGTCATAGAAAAGGGTTAAGTAACAAAGATGCGATCCGGTGGGACCCAAGCCCTCCCCCCACTGCAGATCACAGGCAGAAAAGAAATGAAGCAGGGAGGGAGTCGAAGCCCAGGACTGCTGAACACCCAGCCCTGGACATCTGCTCTGGAGATTAGTGGGGCTGGAAAGCAAAGACAGATGGAATACTTGGAGAGACTGAGATTCCAGACACTTATAGGGGACAAAAGAAAGGTGGCACTTTGAAAGACTACCCAACAGTAAGAGGGGCACTAACAGGGCAAGGATCACACAGAGCTTGCTGCTCAGGGGAAAGGGCAAGTGGACAAAATCGTCCCAGCAAACTCGGCCCAGCAGGTTGAGAACTTTCAAGAGCTTCAGATGCTCCATCCCGCTGGCTAGGAACGCAGTGCTGCGGCCCCCAAATGCGATTCTCAGCCTCCTGCTCCTTCCTCCCAGCAAGCACTGTTCTCACACACCTGATGTACTCCCCCATCGCGCCAGGAGAGCCAGAATGGGGCCCTGCCTACAGCAGCTACAGGGACGTAGCAGAGGCTCCTCCCTGTGCATTTGAACTACTGGCCAAAAACAAACTGGATCATGCCACTGACCTACTTCAACAAACAATAGTAACAGCAAACATTTATAGAGCATCTACTATGTACCAGGCACTACTTTTAAGAACTTCACATGTATTAAGTCATCTAATACAACAGTATGAGGTAGGTACCATTATTAGCACCATCTTACAGACAAAAAAACTGTGTCACAATATATTAATTTGCCAAAGTCTGTACGGTAAATAAAAGCATTGTGAATTTTGGCTCCAAACTTTATCTCTTAGCCACTGTGGTACATTTCCTCCCTTACCTTCCACCCCTTGGGAAGGGATGTGGAGCCAATCCCTTTCCAAAAGCACTTAAAATAAAATTTCTGTCATGGTCTAAGAAAGCCTATAGGATTCAGATTTTGCCTACTACCCATAGTGTCTTTACCAAACACCTTACCTTGGCCTGCATACCCCTTCTTTATTTTTTTATTTTAAAGAAATACAGTTGGTATATAATCCTTTACTGATTTCAAGTATACAAAACGGTGGTTCAACAGTTACCCATATTATTATATCCTCACCCACCTAGTACAGTTACCGTCAGCATAGGAAGATGTTACAAAATCAGTGGCTATAGTCTCCATGCTCTATTACCATACCCATGACCAACTTATATTATGATTGAGAATTTTTATGCCCCTTTATCCCCCTCACCTCCCACCCATCAACCCCTGCAGGATGCCTTTTTGTTCTGATGGTGTCCTTTGCTGTACAGAAGTTTTTTAGCTTGATAGAGTCCCATTTGCTCATTTTTTTATTTTGTTTCCCTTTCCGAAGGAGATGTGTTCAGGAAAAAAGATGCTCATGTTTATATTCAAGAGGTTTTGCCTATGTTTTCTTCTATGAATTTTACAGTTTCACGACTTATATTCAAGTCTTTGATCCATTTTGAGTTTAATTTTGTGTGTGGAGTTAGACAATAATCTAGTTTCATTCTCTTACATGTAGCTGTCCAGTTTTGCCAACACCATTTGTTGAAGAGGCTATCTTTTCCCCATTGTATATCCATGACTCCTTTATTATTTACTACATGACCACAGATGCATGGGCTTCTATCTGGACTCTCTATTCTGTTCTATTGATCTATGGGTCTGTCCTTGTGCTGGTAACAAATTGTTTTGATTACCGTAGCTCTGAAGTAGAGCTTGAAGTCAGTGAGCATAATACCCCACCCCCATTTTGTTCTTCTTTCTTTTGGCTATTCAGGGTCTATTATGGTTCTGTATGAATTTTAGGCTTATTTGCTCTAGTTCATTGGAAAATGTCATTCATATTTTGATAGGGATTGCATCAAATCTGTAGACTGCTTTGGGCAGGACAGTCATTTTGGCAGTATTATTTCTTTCAATCCAAAAGCATGGGGTAGATTTCCATTTGTTGCTGTCTTCTTTTAATTGCTCTCATGAGTGTCTTATAGTATTCAGGGTATAAGTCTTTTACCTCCTTGGTTATGTTCCTTCCGAGGTATTTTATTCTTTTTACTGCAATTGTCAATGGAATTGTTTTCCTTATTTCTCTTTCTGCTAGTTCATTGTTAGTATACAGGAAAGCAGCATGTTTCTGTGTATTAATTTTCTAACTTTTAACTTTGCTGAATCTAGTTATTAGTTCCAACAGTTCTTTTGTGAAGTCTTTACAGTTCTCTGTATATGTCATCTGCAATCATTAACAGTAATTTCTTCCTTACCAATTTGCATGCCTTTTACCTCTTTATCTATTTTGACTGCTGTGGCTAGGACCTGCAGTACTTTGTTGAATAAAAATACACTGGAAATTCTTGTCTTGTTTCTAATCTTGGAGGAAAAGCTTTCAGTTTTTCACCATTGAGTATGATGTTAACTGTGGGTTTGTCATATATGGCTTTATTATATTGCGGTATGTACCCTCTGGTTCCATGTAACCTATATCCATGTGGTTAAGCATTTTTTATCACGAATGGATGTTCAATTTTGTCAAATGCCTTTTCAGCATCTACTGAGTTGTGGTTTTATCTTTGTTTTTGTTAATGTTGGGTATGATATTCATTGATTTGCAAATATTGTACCATTTTGCACCGCTGGAATAAATTCTACTTGCGTGTGTTAGATGATATTTTTGTTGCATTTTTTAATTTGGTTTGCTAATATTTTGCTGAGGATTTTTGTATCTATGTTCATCAGGATATTGGTCTAAAATTTTCTTTTTTTGTACTGTTTTTTCTACTTTTGGTATTAAGATTGATCCTGGCCTCACAGAATGAGTTTGGAAGTATTCCATCTTCTACTTTTTGAAATACTTTAAGAAGGATGGGTATTAGCTCTTCTTTACATGTTTGGTAGAATTCAGCTGCGAAACCATCTGGTCCTGTCTTTTGTTTGTTGGGAGTTTTTTGATTACCAGTTCAATTTTGTGGCTGGTAATTGGTTAGTACAGATTTTCTGTTTCTTCATGGATCAATCTTGGAAGGTTTTATTTTTCTAGGGATAGGTCCTTTTCTCCTAGATTTCCTAATTTATTGGCACATAGTTCTTCATAGAATTCTCTAATAATCTGTTGTATTTCTGTGGTATCTGTTGTGACTCTTCCATCTTCATTTCTGATTTTGCTTATGTGTGTACTGTCTCTTTTTTCTTGGAAGTCAGGCTAAAGGTTTGTCTCTTTGTTTATCTTCTCAAAGATCCAGCTCTCGGTTTCACTGACTTTTTCTATTGTTTTATTCTTCTTGATTTTATTTATTTTTGCTTTGATTTTTATTATGTCCCTCCTCTAGTAACGTTGCGTTTCATCTGTTCTTCTTTTTCTAGTTTCTTTAATTGTGAATTTAGACGGTTCATTTGGGATTGTTCTTGTTTCTTCAGGTAGGCCTGTATTGCTGTGTACTTCCCGCTTAGAAACACTTTATCAGCATCCCATAAATTTGGCTACTGTATTTTTATTTACATTTGTCTCCATGTATTGCTTTACTTGTTTTGATTTGTTTGTTCATCCACTGATTCTCTTCAATCTTCTTTAGAAGCACATTGTTTAGTCTCCATGTGTTTGTGGGCTTTTTTATCTTTGGGTAATTTATTTCTAGTTTTATACCATTGTGGTGTGAGAAGTTGCTTGATACAATTTCAATCTTTTTAAATTTATTGACGGTCTTTCTATGGCCTAATATGTGACCTATTCTGGAGAACATTCCATATAGACCTAAGAAAAATGGGTAACCTGCTGCTTTAGGGTGGAATGCTCTGTAGATATATGTCAAGAGCATCTGATCTGACATGTTGTTCTGTGCCTCTGTTTCCTTATTTTTTGTGTGGTTGATCTATTGATAAGTGGTATTTTAAAGTCTCCTAATATGAATGAGTTCCAGTCTATTTAACCTTTTAATTCTCTTAGTATTTGTTTTACATGTTTAGGTGCTCCTGTGTTGGGTGCAGAAATACTTATAATGGTTATATCCTCTTATTGAACTGACCCCTTTATCATTATGCAGTGTCTTTCTTGGGGCCTTGTTAATTTCCTCATTTTGAAGTCTTTGTGTCTGTATAAGTACTGTTACTCCTGTTTTCTCCCTATTATTTACATGAAATATATTTCTCCATCCATTCATTTTTCAGACTGTGAATGTCTTTAGGTCTAAAATGAGTCTCCTGTAGGCTACATATAGATGGGTCTTGTTTTTCATCCACTCTGCAACTCTATGTCTTTTGATTGATGCATTCACTCCATTTACATATAAGGTAATTATTGGTACATATTTATTGCCATTTATTAATTGTTCTCTAGTTGTTTTATAATTCCTTTCTGTTCCATTCTTCCTTATATTCTTCTCTTGCTACTTGATGGTGTCCTTTAATGTTGTTACTGGACTTCTCTTTTTTAAGTGTTTGTGTATTTCTTATAGTCTTTAGATTTGTGGTTACCATAAGGTTCGTGTGTAGTTTTCTAACTATATACCAATCTATTAAGTTGATGATTGCTCTATTCAAACACAGTCTAAAAGTGCTTCTTTTTAATTCTTCTTCAACATTTTATGTATTAGATGTCATAATTTGCATCTCTTGTGTATCCCTCCTCTGATTTTGTATATAGCTGGTTTTTACTGCTTTTGCGTTATTTTAATTTCATACTTGCTTTGTAAGTATCTGGTCTACTACATTTACTGTGGGTTTATTTAGGCTTAAGAACATTTCTATCTACAGAAGTCCTTTTAACACATCCTTCAAAGCCAGTTTACTGGTTGTAGATTCCTTCAGCCTTATCTGGTAAATTTTTAATCTTTTCTTCATATGTGAATGATATCTTGCTTAGTAGAGGTTGAAGGTCCCTTAGTTTCAGTACACTAAATATTTCATGCCACTCCCTTCTGGTCTGGGGAGGAGCCAAGATGGTGGTGTGCGTAGGGAAGTGGAAATCTCCTCCCAAATCATATATATTCTTGAAAATACAACAAATACAACTATTCCTAAAAGAGACACCAGAAGATACAGTACAACAGCCAGGCTACATCTACACCTGTGATAACCCAGCGCCTCACGAAGGGGGTAAGATATAAGCCGCGGCCCAGCGGGACCCGAGCGCGCCCCGCACCCCAGCTCCCTGGCAGGAGGAGAGGAGTCAGAGCAGGAAGGAAGAGGGAGCCCAGGACTGCTAAATACCCAGCCCTAGTCATCCACACCGGGAGCGCAGACACACAGTGCGTGGTGTGCTGGATACTAGCAGAAACGGAACAGTAAAACCTGTAAGCGGGTTCCCACCACCAGCACCCCTGAGACGAAAGAAAAGCGAGTGCTTTTTGAAAGTCTTAAAGGCACAGGAGCCTCACAGCTGGATGGAAGCATCCTGGCACACTCAGACCAGCAGCTGTGAATCCCAGGGAACTTTGAGTGCCCTAAACCCCTGAGCCCTGAGCGGGAGCGCAGCTCTGAGACCACTCATGGTGGTAAACAGCCTCCGCCCATTTCCACTCTGGCATGGCGCTGCCATAGCGGAGCAGCAAACTGAGACCAGCCACGCCCACAGCAGCCACGCAGAGCATCCTCTGCAGCGGCCACGACCGGACACAGAGGCCCCATCGGTGCACAGCTGCCCAGCACAAGCCACTAGGTTTTGCCATTCTCAAAGGAAGGGAAGGCGACAGGCAAGCAAGAAGGGACTTTGTTCTCCCAGCTGACACACAGGCCAACTGCCTACAACTACCTCTATCGCCATGAAAAGGCAGAAGAATTTGATACAGACAAGAATAACCCAGACATCCCCTGAGAGGGAACCTGGGGAGATAGATTTAAACAATCTTCCTGAAAAAGAATTCAAAATAAAGGTCATAACCATGCTGATGGACCTGCAGAGAAATATGCAAGAGCTAAGGGATGAAATCTGGAGGGAGATAACAGAAATGAAACAACTGACAGAGGTCTTAAGAGCAGACTGGACGATGTGCAAGAGACTGTTAATGGAATAGAGATCAGAGAACAGGAATACAGAGAAGCTGAGGGAGAGAGAGATAAAAGTATCTCTAGGAACAGAAGAATTATTAAGAGAACTCTGTGACCAATCCAAACAGAACAATATTCACATTATAGGGGTACCAGAAGAAGAGAGAGAAAAAGTGATACAAAGTGTCTTTGAAGATATAATTGCTGAAAACTTCCCCAACCTGGGGGAGGAAATAGTCTCTACACAATGAAAGCCAACAGAAAGGACCCAAGGAGGACAACACCAAGAAATATAATAATTAAAATGGAAAAGATCAAAGACAAGGACAGAGTATTTAAGGCAGCCAGAGAGAGAAAAAAGGTCACCTACAAGGAAAACCCATCAGGCAATCATCAGACTTCTCAACAGAAACCTTACAGGCCAGAAGAGAATGGCATGATATATTTAATGCAATGAAACAGAAGGGCCTTGAACCAAGGACACTGTATCCAGCACGATTATCATTTAAATATGAAGGAGGGATTAAACAATTCCCAGACAAGCAAAAGTTGAGGGAATTTGCCTCCCACAAACCACCTCTGCAGGGTATTCTAGAGGGACTGCTCTAGATGGAAGCACTCCTAAGGCTAAATAGATGTCACCAGAGAAAATAAAATCACAGCAAAGAAAGCAGACCAACCAAATACGAACTAAAGGCAAAAAATAAAATCAACTACCCACAAAAGCAGTCAAAGGAGACACAAAAGAGCACAAAATAAAACACCTAGCATATAAAGAATGGAGGAGGAGGAACAAGAAGGGAGAGAAATAAAGAATCACTCCCTTCTGGTCGGTAAAGTTTCTGCTGAGAAGTCTGCTGATAGCCTGATGGAGTTTCCCGTGTGAGTGATCTTTTTTTCTCTCTGACTGCTTTAAATGCCTCTCCCTGTCCTTAATCTTTGTCATTTTAGTTATTCTATGTCTTGGTATTGTCTTCATGGAGTTCCTTTTTTTAACGGCTCTCTGAGCTCCTAGGACCTTGGTGTCTATTTCCTTCTCCAGATTGGGAACTTTTCAGCAATTATTTCTTCAAACAGACTTTCTACCCCTTTGTTTCTCTCTTCTTCTGGTACCCCTACTATGCAAATATTGTTTCATTTGGTCACAGAGCTCTCTTATCCTTCCTTCACTCCTAGAAATTGTTCTTCTCTCAGTTCCTCCACTTAGCTGTGTTTCTGTTCTCTAATTTCCATCTCACTGATTATCTTCTTTACTTGAAGCAATCTATTATTCATTCCCTCCATTGTGTATTTCATTTGTTACTGTATTCTTCAGCTCTGATGGTTCTTTTTCAACTTTTCTACCTCTTTGTTGAAGTCCTCCCTGAGATCTTTTCTGCAGATCAGTAAGCATATTTATGACTGTTACTTTGAAATCTTTTTTTTTTTGTAGATAATTATTCTTTATTGAAGGGTAGTTGACACACAGTATTACATTACATTAGTTTTGGGTGTACAACATAGTGATTCAACATTTATATACATGACAATTCGAGGTACCACCTATCACCATACCAAGCTGTTACAATATCTTGACTATATTCATTACATCCAGGTTACTTTTTATTTTACCATTGGAAGTGTATACTTTTTTGTGTGTGTGTGAGGGCATCTCTCATATTTATTGATCAAATGGTTGTTAACAACAATAAAATTCTGTATAGGGGAGTCAATGCTCAATGCACAATGATTAAGCCACCCCAAGCCTGATTTTTGTCAGTCTCCAATCTTCTGAGGCATAACAAACAAGTTCTTACATGGGGAACAAATTCTTACATAGTGAATAAGTTCTTACATGGTGAACAGTACAAGGGCAGCCATCACAGAAACCTTCGGTTTTGCTCATGCATTATGAACTATAAACAGTCAGTTCAAATATGAATACTAATTTGATTTTTATACTTGATTTATATGTGGATACCACATTTCTCTCTTTATTATTATTATTTTTAATAAAATGCTGAAGTGGTAGAAGATTGGCGATCTCCATTTCATTTAGCCCTCTTTCTGATGTCTTGTCTTTTAGTTTTGTTTGGAACATATTCCCCTGCCTTTTCATTTTGTCAGGGTTTCTGCACTTCTTCCATTGTATGAGATCAGCTATGTTTCCTGATCTAGAAAGCAATGGTTTTATGAAGTAGGTGTCTTGTGGAATCCAAAAGCTCAAGACTCTTTACTCTCCAGTGCCTGGTTCTCTTCTGCAGTGCAGCCCCAACTGCTGTTGCTGGGCCGTGTGCAGGCCACCTTTCTGCTTGTCCTCTGTCAGTGGTCTATCTTAGTCCACCACAAATGGCAGCTCACCTCAGCAGGCCCTTTGTGAGCTAAGCAGCAGGGCTTCTCCTGGGATTGCTGTAGGCAGGGCCACCCTCTGCCTGCCCTGCAGCAATGGAGGTGCTGCTGGGCTAACGGGGTGGGCTCTGGGGCACGTGCACCCTGGGCTGGGCTGCCCACAATGATAAAGGAGCACTTGGAGCTGCTTCCCGTAGGCACCTCCCCAGTTAGGCTGAATTAGGACCAACAAAGCTGGGAAAGCTTCCCTCTGCCTGCCATGCAGCAAAGTTTTCCTCCACCTGCCAGGAAGCAAAGCCTGACACTGCTGGGCTGGGTGGATATGCAGGGAAGCTCTTTAGGGCTGAGCTACCAGTGAGGGGGATAGAGCATCTGAGGCTCCTGAGAGTGCCTGACCTGTTGGGCCAAGGGAGGGCTGGGGAAGTGTCGTCCACCTACACTATCTTCCGCAGAGAGAGCTCTGTCCAACCCTCCCCCTTCTGGCACCCTTCCCACTCCTGTTAAATCTTTCAAACTGGCACCTCTGTTTTGGGTTTCAGCAGGACCATCAGAGCATACCTGTCCTCCACAAGCGGCAGGACTATCAGTCTCCCCAAGTGCTCCAACTCTCCCTGGTGTCCAGCCCTGTTAATCACCAAAGCCCAATGCAATGTGGACTCATGTTCCCAGGGCAGGTCTCCAGAGCCAGGTATGCAACATTCCTGAGCAATTATCCCCTTCCCTGCTCCATTCTTCTTCCTCCCTCTTGTAGGCTGGGATGGGGAAAGGGCTCGGGTCCTGATCAATCATGGCTCTGCCACTTTACCCTTCTCTGTGTGGTCTTCTCTTCTCCACCAGGTATAAGTGGTCTATCCTGCAGTCCTCAGGTTGTCTTCCAGGATAGTTGTATCTACTGTAGTTGCTTCCTTTGTGTGTGTGTGGGAGGAGGTTTCGACCTCACCGTCTTACTCTGCCACCTTTTTCGCCTATCTCCCTGCACAGCACTTGTTAATTGGGTAAAAATCTTCATCTCCACCTTCACTTTATACATCTAACTCACACTGGCTTCAACCCTGTTCCTTAAAGACATCAAGCCCTTCCCTTGCTCCATTAGGATTCTTTGCTTGCTAATGACAATTTCCAGCTCATGTTAACTTAGGCCAAAAAGGGAACTGATAAGACAACCAAGTAGCTTACATAATAGACAAGAAGGTAGAGGAGCAGGTATGGAAACAGGGCAGGTCCAAGCAATTCAGTAGGAAAACCCAACCATATCAATGCACACTACTGAAGGGGGTCAATATCATTAGGATTAATTCATTCTAACCAGTGCTTGTTTTTAAAGTTTGTCTTTCCAAGATTCACAACTCAAAATCCTGCAATAGAGAATCTGACTGATCTAGCTGGGGTCATATGCCTGACCTTTTATGTTTTACAAAAGGACCCTGAATAGGAATGTCTAAATTTAGACTGCACATGGTAGGGGAGATGTAACTTCACAAAAAGAAATTAGGATATTATTTAGTAAGAAAAGAACATATATACGGGACAACCCACAATCTTATATACCACCAAATCAAATGTCCTTTAATTTCCTAATGGGCTTTGTGAATGCTACAGCTCTGCTTTGACTGTGATTTTCCTTGGCCCCTTCCTCTTCAAGCCTTAAAAATATCACTTTTTAATGAATATTCCCTGATCATCCTCTCTAAAGTAGCTCTCCCTTGCTACCTTCTACCCCTCCCACCAATTACTGGTGCATCATCTAGTTTAATTCCTTTATGACATCTTTTTTAGATTAATTTTCTCATGTTTATTAACTATTACCCCAAGAAGGTTATAGGTTCCATGAAAACTGGGACTATTTGCATTTGATCACCAAAGATGAACAAGAGATAGTAATATGATAGGTAAAATGAGCTTTTGAAAATGCAAATGATATGATGTTACTCCTTAGTTTAATTTCCTTCAATTCTTCCGAGTACATTCAGACTAGAATGCAAGCATTTGCCACGATATGGCCCATGTCTGCCTCACTAACTCCAGCCTTTCGATAGTTCCGAGAATATGCCAAGCTCCTTCCCAATTTAGGATCCATGCCTTGAATATTACTCCACAGGCTCCACACAAGAATTGCTCCTTCTGTCATCAAATCTCAGCAAAATAACACTTCCTAAGAGGAGCATTTCCACCATACTATCTGTAATATATTTTTCCTTCAAATTTTTCCTTATCACAGGACTCTGTTTCTTTCTCTCATAATATTTCCCAATTTGTAATGATTTCGTTTACAAGCTTACTTGTTCATTGTCTCCCCAACTATATAGTCTCGCTCCGTGAGGAAAGAGTATATCTGTATTATCTCTCCAAAGCCTAACACAGAGCATGGCACCAAGCCAGTACTCAAGCATCTGTTAGAGGAATGAAGGAGAAAAGGAAAAATTGGAATTTCCTACGACAAATTTTCTTTAGAAGAAAACTTAACCAGAACATTCATAGTAAGGTATTTCCATAGCTATAATTCTCTAGCCTTCCTTCCAAAACCAGTGGACTACAAAACAACTATTTTTACTTTGTCATGGGCAATTTACTTTGCTAGTTGAAGAAAAATAGAACCTTGAAGGTACTTAAAAAGAAATATGAAGCGCTATAGTAAGGCAGGACACTTATAAATAGTTTTAGGGGTAACATCAAGTCTGGGCATACCTATACTTCCCCAAGTATGGCTGCGAATTAGCAAAACATTGAACATGATTCGTGATCAAAGAGCAACTGGCACTGAAATCCACACTTTAACCTTCCCCTCAATTCAATTTTAAAGCATTTAACATACCATATTTCTACCCCCATTATTACGTGCCAAGTAAGAGTTTAGTTCTCAGTCTCCCCTTTTACTTTACCACTATATATCGTAGAAAATACAGTATGATTTCAGCAAATATAAGTCATACTTACCAAGTGCTCTTGCTACTGCCAGGAAAGGAATCTGGTCAATAACTGTGCTCCTTCTAACAGGTCCATTGTGAGTGAGCCGAGGTCGCTTCCAAACTACACGATTCACCCCAGACTTGTTCATCACACTAAAAAACAGAGCACACATAAATATTCTAAATGATTAAAATTAACAATTAAGGTAGTTCAGAGTGTAAAATATCAAATAAAATCAGATTATATTATCACAAAATAATGACAAATCTGTTTCAGAATCAAAGATGCATAAACCAAAGTTTCTGTTCAGAGAGGAAAGACAAAATAGGATAGATTAAGATGAGGAGAATTTGGAGATTACTTAGGTAAGCCACACAGAACAGAATGGAAGTAATAGAAAGAAAAAGGAGTAGATAAAATGTCAAAGAAAAAAGCAAGACAACTTCATAACTAAAAAAATTTGAGGAGATGAATGTTCTAAATGGACAGGGATTAAACAGTCATAAAAGAAATTGAAAAGGAAAGGTTATATAGTTTTTGAGGGATTTGAGAGAACTTCAGTTTTGGTATTTTTTATTTGAGGAATTAATAGGAAATAACTCAATAGAAATATCTAGGTATTTAGATAAATCTGTATTTAGAAGTGTGAAACTAGACTTTGGAAATAGATCGGCTGTAAAGTCTAGATGTAGATGTAGAAAACCCTAACAGAAATTTTAGAAATTTAGCATGACGACAACAGAAATCCGTATTTAGTGCAGAGAGGAGTTAGGACACTCCAGGGAACCTAAAACATGGAAATACAGTCAAATCTTTGAGCAAAAAAAAGTAATGACCAAAACACAATAAAGATGGTCTCTCAACCTGTACCTGGCATGGCTCAAACAGGAAAGTGACCCTTAAATGAATTTAATCATAATCAGCCTGAATTTTTAAAAAATCAGTAGAAGAAAAATGTTCCTCTGGAAGGCTAGAAAAACTGCGGGGAAGAGTGGCAAACAGCTTTTCCAAGAAACAATATTAACCTACCTGATATTAGGACAACCTGACAGACACACGCATAAGACAGAAGTTGATAACCATGAATCGAAGATAGATGATGCTAAAATAATCTGATTAAGTCTTCTCCGGTCCCATGTGTACCCGGAAACCCTTTGATTATAATCTGAAATTTCAGCTCATGTAGAGCAGGCCAGCTGACAATAATATGTGGTCTTCTTATCAGTTATTCTTCTCATTATTAATGAATTCAATAACATCCTGATGTATACTTGAGTCTCTTCTTAGTTTGCTATGTTGACTTAAATAGCATGACTCTATTCCCTAAAACTTTATAAACTCTGAAACTAAAACTCGTTTCAAGATATGGAGAGGTGAAGACAGGACAAGTAATGGTGAGTCTCTCCCAAAGGAATGTCACTATGAGATGTCACACACCTCAGCAGCACCAGCCAATGAACCTCCATCTATGGTTTTTCTATCTCTGTTCTAACTTCAAAGGAATGAAGATACTAGAGAAGAGATAACAAACAGAATAAAACTCTTAATAAAAGTAAAATAAAGGCATAAACCTTGTAAATGAAAAAAGACCAATATTTCTCTGAGCCACCAGAAACATGACTATGGCAGAAGGAAAACAGCGCCAATCTTCTTTCTAAAGTAGAAAGCAAGTTCATCTGGGCTTTCTCTCTCAGGAGAGGGCAGTTCTCTCACAGGAAACTTCTTGCAATGATGGAAATGTACACTCTGCACTGTCCAATACAACAGCGACTGGCCACGGGTGGCTACTGAACACTGTAAATGTGGATAGTGTGAAGGAGGGATTGAATTATTTTATTTAATTTTAGTTAAATCATATTTAAACTCAAATAGCCATATGTGGCTAGTGGCTACCAGAATGGACAGCACAGGGGAGTCATGAAGCAAGTACAGAATGACCAAACATTGTCCATGTGAACACAGAGAAGAAATTAAAGAAAGTTGCTCATTTATTATCCTTTTTGAGTGCCAGTTTCATTTGCAATTCTGAAAGCAACATTGTTCTAGGTCATAGCAAGAGTTAGAACATCAAAGGCAGTCATTTTGTTATTTTTATGCTTTCTCCACTGCTGACCCTCAAAAAGCAAACAAAAGAGTAAACACTAAATCTACCATTCACAAGAATCTATGAAACTTAAGTTACAGAAGAGATACCAACGTTCTGCCTTCCTACCATAACAGGCCCTATTGTTCTTTCCTAAACTTATTTCCTAAAAAGTAAGGCTTAATACTTAGGTAATTACAGTAGCTACCCAAATTGCTTCTAATACAACTCTACCAAGAGCTCTCTTGATACTTAATATTCAAAGATATTATGGTCTCTGTGTTTCTGAGGAACAAAAGACAATGGTACTGGCTAAAACAACAAGTTTTAAATCCAACATCAAAAAAATCAAAGCAATGTTATAAAAGATGCTGCTTTATTACACTCTCTGCTATTGTCCTGTATGACTGAAAGGCATACACAAAGAACAGCCTGATAATGCAGAGAGCTGACTGAGCAGCAACAGAAGGCTAGAAAAACAGAGCACTGGCCAGTTGCCTAGGGTGAGACAGAAGGAAAAAAGGAAATAACTTGTAATAAAACAGCTCAATTTGGGCAAAAGGACACCTGCTCCCAAATGGCAAAGAGCATCTGTCCAACTATTCAGATGGTATTTTAAGTGATAAGACAAAAAACAAACTCTAAAAAAAGTTATTAATAATCAAAATATATATAATTTTAAGATTCATTTTAAAATTTTAAATATTAATGAGAAAAGATCAATATTACAATTAAGTCTCAATTTTTAAAAAAAGGTATGGTACTAAAACATGAACATATAGTACAGAAAAACAGAAAGCCCAGACAAGGACCCAAATATTACAGGAATTGTTTGTAACTGCAAAGTCCACTTTATATGACTACCAGCAGTAAGCAGCAGTCTCAGATACACATTGACCTTCACACTCATTTCATCAGACTGCAGCCTGAAACCAGGCTCATAACTTCGGAGGATTCTGGACAGGAAACACAGTATACTAGCACGGCAGCTTTAGTCATGTAGTCTTCAGCAGTTTACAGAAATACAGGAGCCATTTTCTAGCCATCCAACTGAGCTTCATATGCCACAGGAATCGGTTTTGTAATAGCCCTTGACTTCCTGGTCCCTGCACAGGTCAAACTGCATGTAATAACGGGCAACTAAGCTCTGTGCTTCCTAATAGAAATTTACAGTCCATTCAAAATCTTCCCTACCCAGATGCAGTTCCATTCAAGGGTCATTCTGCAATAAGCAATGTTACCTTATAACATAGCTGACATTCAATATTTATCGGTAAACTCAAGATCATCTTCCCACTGAAGAAGGATTTTATGCCTGGGAAGTGTTCTAATCAGAAGGAAATATGTATAATTGTTTCAAGTGGCTACTAGTGCCATCAAGGAAAAAATACTAACTTGTATCCCTACTATATAGCTTAGATTTTAAAGTTTCAAAGATACTGAAGATTAAAATGTAAAAGATGAAACCACACAAGTACTAGAAAAGTGCTTCTCAAAATATGCTTCCAGACCTTTTCAGGGCGTCTATGAGGTCAAAATTATTTTCATAATAATACTATGACCATATGGATACAGTAGTTTTTAACAGACTGACAAGACTTGGTATTACACTGTATAATAAAATGGGCCAATCTTTGGAAGATCTGCATAACTCAGCTAACCTGTTACAAACAACCAATGAATATGTTACAAAATGACACATGGGGACTATACTATGTGATTCCAACTATATGACATTCTAGAAAAAGCAAAACTATGGAGACAAAAGACCCAGTGGTTGCCAGGAGTAAGGGGGAAGAAGGGATAAACTAGGCAGAATACAGAGGTTTTTTAGGCCAGTTAAACTTCTCTGTATGATACTATAATGATGGATACATGCCATACATTTGTCAAAACCCTAGAATGTACACCACCAACAGCAACCCCAGTGTAAACTGTGGACTTTCAAAGTAACATGTCAAAGAGGGTCGGTGATGGCAACAAATGTACTGCTCTAGTGCAGGATGTTAATTCTGGGAGAGGATGTACATATAGGAGGAGGCAGGGAATATATAGGAATTCTCTGCACTTTCTCATCAGTTTTGCTTGAACTTAAAAATGCTCTAAAAAAATGAAGCTTATTAATTTAAAAAGCCATGCATGATAAAAAATAATTTAACCAATGGCTCATAATGTAAGAGTATGAAAAAGACATTGATATGATTTTAGATACCAAATTATTATTAACCTTTAAAAAATTACCTCTTTTTGAGTTTTGCAATAGTATCAAAGAAGAGATTTGCAATAGTATCAAAGCGGAGTACCCCCAAACCATGGAAAACCTAATAAAATACTCTTCCCTTTTTCACCTATATATCTATATAAGGCCGCATTTTATTTCAGATATTGCAACACAACAGTTTGAGTGTAGAAGCTGATACAAGAATCTAACTGTCACCTATTAAGCCCGACATTGAAGAGATTTTCAAAACCATGTAACAATGCGAGGTTACTAAAGGTTTGTTTTGGAAAATAGCTATTTTTTCATTAAAAACATTATTTATGTTAACACTTACAGAGTTTATTATAGTTCTTTTTCAATTAATTAACAAATATTTGAAAATGCCTCCATTTTAGTTTCTAATATGGTAAAATCAATATATATGTAGCCCACATAAAGTGAAACTCTTTGAGGTCCTCATTTTTTAAGAGTATAAAGGGTTCCCAAGGCCAAAAATATTCATAACTGCTATACTAGAAGAAAGCATAAAAGAATTTAATAACCTCAGAATGTGAGAATTGTGTGTATGGTACAAAAACCTGAAGCTGTAACAGAAGAGATTGATAAGCTTAACTGCATTAAAATAAACTTCCATGTGGGAAAAATATTCCAGGAGGATAATAAAAAGAAAAACCGTGAAAACAGCATCTGAGACACAAATTACTTACATTAATTAAAAAAGACTAATTTCTCTAAAGTGTAAGTGGCTCCTACACATTAATATGAAAAAGGCTAATAACTTTCCCCCAAATGAACAGTGAATACAAACAGAAATACACAGAAAAGGAAATATAAATGGCTCTTAAACAAAAAGATACTCAACCTTTCTCATAACATAAATTCAAATCAAACATCACCAAGATGCCTTTTTAAAAAATCTAAAATCAGGTATGACAAAAGTTCTATCCACATATACTGCTGATTGAAGTGTAAACTGGTACAACCTCCATGGAGACAAATAGTTATCAACATTCAAAACCTACTCCTTTTTGACCCACTCATCACACTTCTAAGAAATGATCCTAAAAATACATTCACACTGTACAAAAACATGCATGAGCAGGATTTTTCTTTTTGTTGTAGTGATTGTAATGAAAAAATTTGAAATAAATATCCTTCAACAGGAGGACTTGATAAATAAATGATGGTATATTCACACATGGTACAGCTTCATACTTGCTGGCATATGAATCTCTCTCTATTAAGGGATACCCAGTAATACTGGCTTCTTGTAGGTGGATAAGAACTGGGTAGACTGTAGGACAGTAGTAGCTGGGAGACCCTCTACAGTACATCATTTTATGCTACCTGAATTTTAACCGAGTGAATGCTAAGAAAAAAAGGTGACTATATAGAAATCAACATTCAGAAAAATGTTAACATTTGGTGAATTTCTATCCTATTCCTACTTCTCTGCATAGTTGCAATGACACATTTTATATCCTACTTATTTTGTAACCAATAAGCATTCTCCTGTTATTAAACATTTTCCCATATACATGAGTGTTCATTTCACTATTCTCTGTACCTTTACTTATGTTTAAAAATTGCCATAACACCGTGATATTTTCAAATTTGATCTTTAAATATTATTTTTAATGGCTGCATCATATTTAACCATTCTCCAGCTGTTGGACCTTCAAGTGATATTCAGTCTTTATCCATCATTAAACACTGCTATTCAGATATTTTGGCTCACATTTCAGATTTCTTCTTTAGAGTAGATTCCTGAAATTACTGAGTCTGTAAACATTTAAAGCTAGTGGTATATATCATATTCCTATACTAGTTGTACCAATTTATAATCCTACCAACAAAAGACTCATTTCAACAAAAATACTGAGTAGTAGCTTTGTTTTTTTTAATCTTTGCTAATCCAATAGCAGAAAAATAGTTTCATTTCAATGTTAACAACATTTTTTCAAATGTTTACTATTATTCTGCACTTTTGTTGTTTAAATTTCCTCTCCTTTATCTACCTATCAGGGAAAGGCAGAGTTTTGGTGTTTTTCTTACTGATTTTTTTTAACTCTATAGTTTAAGGATGTTAACTCTCGCCCAGTTTATTGTTTCTGAAAAAGATAATTTTTACTTAATAAAAACAAGTAAAAGACAAGTAGTAATATCATGCTAAGGCCTTAGTTAGAATAATTATTTAGAAAACACTGTATTCTATTTAACTTGCCTCGGACCCTGAATTTTTAAAAATTAGTATTGGGATAATTCTTATTTTTCACATGTAATTCATGCTTCTAACTTTTAGAATAATCTCACATTTTGTATTTTAGTTTATAGCATAAAAATACTGTATCACAAAAATATTATGAAGTCAGTTTCAATTCACAGTTTAAAAATTATCTATACATTAAGACAGCTTACAAAGTACACATTAAGACAAGTTCAAATAGAGAAAAGAAAAACTAGCAAAGGTTTGCAGCACATACAACAGAAATAAAAGAAAAAAGCTAAAGGATAATTCTCATGAAATTCCATTCCCAAAGACAGACTGAAACTATTCTGCCCTGGAACTCTTAAGGGCTGCTCTGTTTAGATTCTCAAGATCATGCTGATCAATACTTAGGTAAAAAGTTTTCAATAAATCTTTGAAGGTGTTGTTACTTGAGTCCCACTAAAATATTTCCCTTTGGAGCCATCATCAGTAATAAAAGTCAATTCAAAATAATGAGATAAAAATGAATGCACATGGGTACTTTATCAGACAAATGAAAACTTGTAATACTAAGAGAGTAATTTCATTAAAAGGGAGAAGTAGGTCAGTATGTTTAGTAAACCAAGAAGGACTAAACAGAACCAAGAGAGGAAAGACAACACAGCACAGTGATTACCTCCCACCAAGTCCTTCGATTCGTTCTCTTTCCTTAGGAAGTTCTGGCTTATGGTCCTGAGTCACTTCCACAGCTCGGACAAAATCATCCTTCGGGTCATCCTGAATTCCAAGAACCACCCCTGAGTCACCCACGTGAGCTACATACATCTTCATGCCTCGTATGATGACCACACTGGCAGTTGTTCCTGATGTGCTGGGAAGACCTGTCATAGTCTTTGGCCATTCTGCTGCAATTAAGAAATACAGTATTTTACCCTTCCAGGCATAAACATTAACACTGTATCAAAATAAAAACAGCAACTTATCCTGAATTCGCATAGGAAAAAATTTAAGAAAAAAATTTTGAAACCAATTCAGGAAGGACCTATGTTAATCCCTTCATCAATATGTTAATATATTAATTCATAAGTAAAGCAATTATATTACAACCATCAAACCGATCCTAGGAGAAAAATATTACAGGATAGATTTACTAGTTCTATGTGAGTCTTAGTCCTAACTACATTTAGTGGCAAGGATGTGTTAAGAGCATTGGTATCATATTGCCAGTAGCTTAGTTATCTCTTTATAAATGTCTTTGAAAAGTCTTGATTTGGATTGTTGAGAAGATGGCGGCGTGAGTAGAGCAGCGGAAATCTCCTCCCAAAACAACATATATCTATGAATATATAACAAAGACAACCCTTCCTAGAATAAAGACCAGAGGACACAGGACAATATCCAGACCACATCCGCACCTGAGAGAACTCAGCGCCTCGTGAAGGGGGTAAAATACAAGCCCCGGCCCCGCGGGAGCCTAGCGCCCCTCTCCCCAGCTCCCGGCGGGAGAAGAACAGGCAGAGCGGGAGGGAGACGGAGCCCAGGACTGCCGAACACCCAGCCCCAGCCATCCGGGCCAGAGTGCAGGGCCCTCGATACTGGGAAAACAGGGCAGCAAGAACAGTGAGCGGGCACTGGAGGCTGGGCGACAGAGGGCATAAGAAAAGCGCGCGACCATTTTTTTTTGCTTTTTTGCTGTTTGGTTTTGGCGAGCGATTTTTGGAAGTCTTAAAGGGATAGGGACCCCAATACTAGGGAAACAGGGCAGAAAGACCGGTGAGCAGAGGCCTGAGGCTGGCACCGGAGAATAAAGAAAAACGAACGACCACCTTTTTTTTTTTTTTTTTTAATTAAAAACTTTTTTTTTTTTTTAAATTAAAAAAATTTTTTTTTTCTTTTTTTTTTTTGTGGGCGTTGTTTTGTTTTGGCAGGTGCTTTTTGGAAGTCTTAAAGGGGCAGGGCGGGTCACTTAATCCAGAGGTAGGGAATCCGGGATCTCTGGGCACCCTAACCCCTGGCTGCAGGGAGCAGGGAGGCCCATTACGGAGATAAATAGCCTCCCAGCCGCTCCTGCTCCCACGCAACTCCACCACTTTGGAGCAGCTGCCCGAGCCAGGCCACGCCCACAGCAACAGCGGATATTAACTCCATAGCAGCCAGGCAGGAAACAGAAACCCTGTCTGCGCGCAGCTGCGCAGCACAAGCCACTAGAGGCCGCTGTTCTCCCAGGAGAGGAGGGCCACAATCCAACAAGAAAGGAAGTCCTTCCAGCCGTCACTCGTCCCAGTTCTGCAGACTATTCCTATCACCATGAAAAGGCAAAGCTACAGGCAGACAAAGATCACAGAGACAACACCAGAGAAGGAGACAGACCTAACCAGTCTCCCTGAAAAAGAATTCAAAATAAGAATCATAAACATGCTGACAGAGATGCAGAGAAATACGCAAGAGAAATGGGATGAAGTCCGGAAGGAGATCACAGATGCCAGAAAGGAGATCGCAGAAATGAAACAAACTCTGGAAGGGTTTATAAGCAGAATGGATAGAATGCAAGAGGCCATTGATGGAATTGAAATCAGAGAACAGGAACGCATAGAAGCTGACATAGAGAGAGACAAAAGGATCTCCAGGAATGAAACAATATTAAGAGAACTGTGTGACCAATCCAAAAGGAACAATATCCGTATTATAGGGGTCCCAGAAGAAGAAGAGAGAGGAAAAGAGATGGAAAGTATCTTAGAAGAAATACTTGCTGAAAACTTCCCCACACTGGGGGAGGAAGTAATCGAACAGACCACGGAAATACACAGAACCCCCAACAGAAAGGATCCAAGAAGGGCAACACCAAGACACATAATAATTAAAATGGCAAAGATCAAGGACAAGGAAAGAGTGTTAAAGGCAGCTAGAGAGAAAAAGGTCACCTATAAAGGGAAACCCATCAGGCTAACGTCAGATTTCTCAACAGAAACCCTACAGGCCAGAAGAGAATGGCATGATATATTTAATACAATGAAACAGAAGGGCCTTGAACCAAGGATACTGTATCCAGCACGACTATCATTCAAATATGACGGTGGGATTAAACAATTCCCAGACAAACAAAAGCTGAGGGAATTTGCTTTCCACAAACCACCTCTACAGAACATCTTACAGGGACTGCTCTAGATGGGAGCACTCCTAGAAAGAGCACAGCACAAAACACCCAACATATGAAGAATCGAGGAGGAGGAACAAGAAGGGAGAGAAGAAAAGAATCTCCAGACAGTGTATATAACAGCTCAATAAGCGAGCTAAGTTAGGCAGTAAGATACTAAAGAGGCTAACCTTGAACCTTTGGTAACCACGAATTTAAAGCCTGCAATGGCAATAAGTACATATCTTTCAATAGTCACCCTAAATGTTAATGGGTTGAATGCACCAATCAAAAGACACAGAGTAACAGAATGGATAAAAAAGCAAGACCCATCTATATGCTGCTTACAAGAAACTCACCTCAAACCCAAAGACATGTACAGACTAAAAGTCAAGGGATGGAAAAACATATTTCAAGCAAACAACAGTGAGAAGAAAGCAGGGGTTGCAGTACTAATAGCAGACAAAATACACTTCAAAACAAAGAAAGTAACAAGAGATAAAGAAGGACACTACATAATGATAAAGGGCTCAGTCAAACAAGAGGATATAACCATTCTAAATATATATGCACCCAACACAGGAGCACCAGCATATGTGAAACAAATACTAACAGAACTAAAGGGGGATATAGACTGCAATGCATTCATTCTAGGAGACTTCAACACACCACTCACCCCAAAGGATAGATCCACTGGGCTGAAAATAAGTAAGGACATGGAAGCACTGAACAACACAGTAGAGCAGATGGACCTAATAGACATCTATAGAACTCTACATCCAAAAGCAGCGGGATATACATTCTTCTCAAGTGCACATGGAACATTCTCCAGAATAGACCACATACTAGGCCACAAAAAGAGCCTCAGAAAATTCCAAAAGATTGAAATCCTACCAACCAACTTTTCAGACCACAAAGGCATAAAACTAGAAATAAACTGTTCAAAGAAAGCAAAGAGGCTCACAAACACATGGAGGCTTAACAACACGCTCCTAAATAATCAATGGATCAATGACCAAATCAAAATGGAGATCCAGCAATATATGGAAACAAATGACAACAACAACACTAAGTCCCAACTTCTGTGGGACACAGCAAAAGCAGTCTTAAGAGGAAAGTATATAGCAATCCAAGCATATTTAAAAAAGGAAGAGCAATCCCAAATGAATGGTCTAATGTCACAATTATCGAAATTGGAAAAAGAAGAACAGATGAGGCCTAAGGTCAGCAGAAGGAGGGACATAATAAAGATCAGAGAAGAAATAAATAAAATTGAGAAGAATAAAACAATAGCAAAAATCAATGAAACCAAGAGCTGGTTCTTCGAGAAAATAAACAAAATAGATAAGCCTCTAGCCAGACTTATTAAGAAGAAAAGAGAGTCAACACAAATCAACAGTATCAGAAACGAGAAAGGAAAAATCACGACGGACCCCACGGAAATGCAAAGAATTATTGGAGAATACTATGAAAACCTATATGCTAACAAGCTGGGAAACCTAGGAGAAATGGACAACTTCCTAGAAAAATACAACCTTCCACGACTGACCCAGAAAGAAACAGAAAATCTAAACAGACCAATTACCGGCAACAAAATTGAAGCGGTAATCAAAAAACTACCAAAGAACAAAACCCCCGGGCCAGATGGATTTACCTCGGAATTTTATCAGACATACAGGGAAGACATAATACCCATTCTCCTTAAAGTTTTCCAAAAAATAGAGGAGGAGGGGATACTCCCAAACTCATTCTATGAAGCTAACATCACCCTAATACCAAAAGCAGGCAAAGACCCCACCAAAAAAGAAAACTACAGACCAATATCCCTGATGAACGTAGATGCAAAAATACTCAACAAAATATTAGCAAACCGAATTCAAAAATACATCAAAAGGATCATACACCATGACCAAGTGGGATTCATCCCAGGGATGCAAGGATGGTACAACATTCGAAAGTCCATCAACATCATCCACCACATCAACAAAAAGAAAGACAAAAACCACATGATCATCTCCATAGATGCTGAAAAAGCATTTGATAAAGTACAACATCCATTCATGTTAAAAACTCTCAGCAAAATGGGAATAGAGGGCAAGTACCTCAACATAATAAAGGCCGTCTATGATATACCCACAGCCAACATTATATTGAACAGCGAGAAGCTGAAAGCATTTCCTCTGAGATCGGGAACTAGACAGGGATGCCCACTCTCTCCACTGTTATTTAACATAGTTCTGGAGGTCCTAGCCACGGCAATCAGACAAAACAAAGAAATACAAGGAATCCAGATTGGTAAAGAAGAAGTTAAACTGTCACTATTTGCAGATGACATGATACTGTACATAAAAAACCCTAAAGACTCCACCCCAAAACTACTAGAACTGATATCGGAATACAGCAAAGTTGCAGGATACAAAAACAACACACAGAAATCTGTGGCTTTCCTATATACTAACAATGAACCAACAGAAAGAGAAATCAGGAAAACAACTCCATTCACAATTGCATCAAAAAAAATAAAATACCTAAGAATAAACCTAACCAAAGAAGTGAAAGACTTATACTCTGAAAACTACAAGTTACTCTTAAGAGAAATTAAAGGGGACACTAACAGATGGAAACTCATCCCATGCTCGTGGCTAGGAGGAATTAATATCGTCAAAATGGCCATCCTGCCCAAAGCAATATACAGATTTGATGCAATCCCTATGAAACTACCAGCAACATTCTTCAATGAACTGGAACAAATAATTCAAAAATTCATATGGAAACACCAAAGACCCCGAATAGCCAAAGCAATCCTGAGAAAGAAGAATAAAGTAGGGGGGATCTCACTCCCCAACTTCAAGCTCTACTATAAAGCCATAGTAATCAAGACAATTTGGTACTGGTACAAGAGCAGAGCCACAGACCAATGGAACAGACTAGAGAATCCAGACATTAACCCAGGCATATATGGTCAATTAATATTTGATAAAGGAGCCATGGACATACAATGGCGAAATGACAGTCTCTTCAACAGGTGGTGCTGGCAAAACTGGACAGCTACATGTAGGAGAATGAAACTGGACCATTGTCTAACCCCATATACAAAAGTAAACTCAAAATGGATCAAAGACCTGAATGTAAGCCATGAAACCATTAAACTCTTGGAAGAAAACATAGGCGAAAACCTCTTAGACATAAACATGAGTGACCTCTTCTTGAACATATCTCTCCGGGCAAAGAAAACAACAGCAAAAATGAGTAAGTGGGACTATATTAAGCTGAAAAGCTTCTGTACAGCAAAAGACACCATCAATAGAACAAGAAGGATCCCTACAGTATGGGAGAATATATTTGAAAATGACACATCCGATAAAGGCTTGACGTCCAGAATATATAAGGAGCTCACACGCCTCAACAAACAAAAAACAAATAACCCAATTAAAAAATGGGCAGAGGAACTGAACAGACAGTTCTCCAAAAAAGAAATACAGATGGCCAACAGACACATGAAAAGATGCTCCACATCGCTAATTATCAGAGTAATGCAAATTAAAACTACAATGAGGTATCACCTCACACCAGTAAGGATGGCTGCCATCCAAAAGACAAACAACAACAAATGTTGGCGAGGCTGTGGAGAAAGGGGAACCTTCCTACACTGCTGGTGGGAATGTAAACTAGTTCAACCATTGTGGAAAGCAGTATGGAGGTATATCAAAATGCTCAAAACAGACTTACCATTTGACCCAGGAATTCCACTCCTAGGAATTTACCCTAAGAACGCAGCAATCAAGTTTGAGAAAGACAGATGCACCCCTATGTTTATTGCAGCACTATTTACAATAGCCAAGAATTGGAAGCAACCTAAATGTCCATCAATAGATGAATGGATAAAGAAGATGTGGTACATATACACAATGGAATACTACTCAGCCATAAGAAAAGGGCAAATCCAATCATTTGCAGCAACATGGATGGAGCTGGAGGGTATTATGCTCAGTGAAACAAGCCAAGCGGAGAAAGAGAAATACCAAATGATTTCACTTATCTGTGGAATATAAGAACAAAGGAAAAACTGAAGGAACAAAACAGCAGCAGAATCACAGAACTCAAGAATGGACTAACAGGTACCAAAGGGAAAGGGACTGGGGAGGATGGGTGGGTAGGGAGGGATAAGGGGGGGAGAAGTAGGGGGGTATTAAGATAAACATGCATGGGGGGGTAGGAGAAAAGGGAGGGCTGTACAACACAGAGAAGGCAAGTAGTGATTCTACAACATTTTGCTATGCTGATGGACAGTGACTGTAAAGGGGTTTATAGGGGAGACCTGGTATAGGGGAGAGCCTAGTAAACATAATATTCGTCATGTAAGTGTAGATTAGTGATACCAAAAAAAAACAAAGCAAAAAAAAAAGAAAAGGCAGTTCCTGTGTGGTAACCTCCAACGAGTTCTACATAAGGGTATAAAGGGCATATAAAAGTGTAGGCAAAGGGTCTGTTTGTGTTTATACAGAGGATCAAAGCCTAATTGGGCTACCCCGAAAATGAACTAAGATACGATATGAAAAAGAACTTCCAACATCTGCACTCTCTGGAAGACTCATGCCAGAAGATGATCATCAAAATACCCCAACAAAGATTCACGCACTGCTACAGCTGTAGATGCACTCATCCCACCAGTTCCTGGACTTGCCATGGGAATGAGGAAGGAGATATCTAAGCTTGCCTGTGCATACAGTAAAACAACAAATTTGACTGGATCTATACTGTTGGAACTCAACCAAGAATTTGGAGAAGTGCAAATTGTAGCGCTCCAAACTCTTACAACTACAGACTATATACTGTTAAAAGAACATATGGCATGTGAACATTCCCCAGGAATGGGTTGTTTTAATTTGTCTGATTTCTCTCAGACTGTTCAAGTTCAGTTGGACAATATCCACCATGTCATAGATAAGTTTTCACAAATGCCTAAGGTGCCTTAATGGTTTTCTTGGTTTCACTGGAGATGGCTGGTAATTACAGATATGCTTTGGTTATGTAACTATACTCCTATTATGTTAATGTGTGTGCGCAATTTAGGTAGTAGCTTAAAACCTATATATGCTGAAGTTACTCTACAAGACGATATGTCAAAGAAATAATCAATCTTCCCATGTTTTCTTCCGCCTGCTACTTCTATACCTTTTCTTCTTCCTTCCTAATTACAACCCTTAAATAGAATTCATGCCTCATATCAAATTTACCGAGTATCATAACTCCTCCAAGTGGTAAAGATACCTCAAGACAAATGCTGGGCATAGAAGCCACAGGGCATAAATATGCAAAGAAGTAAAAAGCTAACCTTTTCAAACAATAAGGCTTCCCTCTCACTTACCAACTTCACATTTCCCTGTATGGCCCCGGAAGATGACTGGATAGCCAGAGACGGGTAAGATTCCTCAAGGGAGGAACAACCTAAGACAGGCACAGTCGCAGGGGGGCCATCAGGTGAGAAATTGGGGATCAACAGAGGTGAGGCTTAGAACCTCACCCCCCCTGTTCTGAGAGAAATCTTCTGCATACGTGGATGTTTTATTGCCCTGGTCTAGCTTGGATTAACACATAGTCTACAGGCACACACCTGATCATCTACATTTGCTCTCTTACAACACTAAACTATGTTTTCTACCTTTATCTTGTATCTACCTACCACTTCAGCATTTTATTAAAAATAATAATAATAAAGAGAGAAATGTGGTATCCACATATAAATCAAGTATAAAAACCAAATGAGTATTCATATTTGAACTGACTGTTTATAGTTCATAATGCATGAGCAAAACCAAAAGTTTCTGTGATGACTCCCCTTGTACTGTTCACTATGTAACTTATTCATTATGTAAGAATTTGTTCTACATGTAAGAACTTGTTTGTTATGCCTCAGAAGATTGGAGACTGATGAAAATTAGGCTTGGGGTGGATTAATGATTGTGCATTGAGCATTGACTCCCCTATACAGAATTTTATTGTCGTTAACAACCATTTGATCAATAAATATGAGAGATGCCCTCACAAAAAAAAAAAAAAAAGGACAGACTTCCAATGGTAAAATAAATTAGTAACCGGGATGTAATGTATAGCATAAGGAATATAGTCAAGATATTGTAACAGCTTGGTAGGGTGATAGCTAGAACCTAGAATTATGTATATAAATGTTCTACCACTGTGTTGTACACTTGAAACTAATGTAATGTAATACTGTGCGTCAACTACCCTTCAATAAAAAATAATTATTTAAAAAAAAAAAAGTCTTGATTTGTTATTGAAATAACTATTTTGGATATTTATAACCTAATAAATAATATTTATCAAGTACTCATACTATATATCAGGTTCTGAGCTAAGAGCTTTTCATGTTTTACCTCAAATAATACTGGCAACAAACCAATTAGATAGGTAAGATTATTCCCATTATTTTTATTTTGCAGATGAGGAAATCAGTACTTTGCTTAAGAAACTTGTTCAATCAACATCCAAAAGCAACAGCATACACATTCTTCTCAAGTGCACATGGAACATTCTCCAGAATAAACCACATACTAGGCCACAAAAAGAGCCTCAGTAAATTCCAAAAGGTTGAAATCCTACCAACCAACTTTTCAGACCACAAAGGTATAAAACTAGAAATAAATTGTACAAAGAAAGGAAAAAGGCTCACAAACACATGGAGGCTTAACAACATGTAACTAAATAATCAATGGATCGATGACCAAATTAAAATGGAGATCCGGCAATATATGGAAACAAATGACAACAACAACAAAAAGCCCCAACTTTTGTGGGATGCAGTAAAAGCAGTCTTCAGAGGAAAGTACATAGCGATCCAGGCATATTTTAAGAAGGAAGAACAATCCCAAATGAACAGTCTAATGTCACAATTATCAAAATTGGAAAAAGAAAAAGAAATGAGGCCTAAGGTCAGAAGACAGAAGGACATAATAAAGATCAGAGAAGAGATAAATAAAATTGAGAAGAATAAAACAATAGAAAAAAATCAATGAAACCAAGAGCTGGTTCTTAGAGAAAATAAACAAAATAGATAAGCCTCTAACCAGACTTATTAAGAGAAAAAGAGAATCAACATATATCAACAGAATCAGAAACGAGAAAGGAAAAATCACGACAGACCACAAGGAAATACAAAGAATTATTAGAGAATACTATAAAGACCTATATGCTAACAAGCTGGAAAACCTAAGAAGAAATGGACAACTTCCTAGAAAAATACAACCTTCCACCACAGACCCAGAAAGAAACAGAAAATCTAAACAGACCAATTACCAGCAACAAAATTGAATCAGTAATCAAAAAACTACCCAAGAATAAAACCCCAGGGGCAGATGGATTTACCTCAGAATTTTATCAGACATACAGAGAAGACATAATACCCATTCTCCTTAAACTTTTCCAAAAAATAGAAGAGGAAGGAATACCCCCAAACTCAGTCTATGAAGCTAACATCATCCTAATACCAAAACCAGGCAAAGACCCCACCAAAAAAGAAAACTACACACCAATATCCCTGATGAACGTAGATGCAAAAATACTCAACAAAATATTAGCAGACCGAATTCAAAAATACATCAAGAGGATCATACACCATGGCCAAGTGGGATTCATCCCAGGGATGCAAGGATGGTACAACATTCGAAAATCCATCAACATCATCCACCACATCAACAAAAAGAAGGACAAAAACCACATGATCATCTCCATACATGCTGAAAAAGCATTCGACAAAATTCAACATCCATTCATGATAAAAACTCTCAACAAAATGGGCATAGAGGGCAAGTACCTCAACATAATATAGGCCATATATGATAAACCCACAGCTAACATCATACTGAACAGCGAGAGGCTGAAAGCTTTTCCTCTGAGATCAGGAACAAGACAGGGATGCCCACTCTCTTCACTGTTATTCAACATAGCACTGGAGGTCCTAGCCACGGCAACCAGACAAAACAAAGAAATACAAGGAATCCAGATCGGTAATGAGGAAGTCAAACTGTCACTATTTGCAGATGACATGATATTGTACAAAAAAAACCCTAAAGACTCCACTGCAAAACTACTAGAACTAATATCAGAATTCAGCAAAGTTGCAGCATACAAAATTAACACACAGAAATCTGTAGCTTTCCTATACACTAGCAATGAACTAATAGAAAGAGAAATCAGGAAAATAATTCCATTCACAATAGCATCAAAAAGAATAAAACACCTAGGAATAAACCTAACCAAGTAAGTGAAAGACCTATACACTGAAAACTACAAGACAGTCAAGAGAAAGAAGATACCAATAAATGGAAATAACATCCCTTGCTCATGGAAAGGAAGAATTAATACTGTCAGAATGGCCATCCTGCCTGAAGCAATCTACCAATTCAATGCAATCCCTATCAAAATGCCAACAGCATTCTGCAATGAACTAGATCACGTTCTAAAATTCATATGGTAC
Organism: Manis pentadactyla; assembly: GCF_030020395.1. Lineage (NCBI taxonomy): Eukaryota > Metazoa > Chordata > Mammalia > Pholidota > Manidae > Manis > Manis pentadactyla. Next base: position 154,861,131 of record NC_080022.1, on the reverse strand, counting down.
CACAGAAGACCCCAAATGGCCAAATCGATCATGAGAAGGAAAAATAAAGCAGGTGGGGGATTATGCTCCCTGACTTCAAGCTCTACTGCAAAGACAATTTGGTACTGGCACAAGAACAGACCCATAGACCAGTGGGACACACTAGGGATCCCAGATAAAAACCCAAGCATACACGATCAATAAGTATATGTAAAGGAGCCATGGACATACAATGGGGAAATGACAGTCTCTTCAACAGATGGTGCTGGCAAAACTGGACAGCCACATGTAAGAGAATGAAACTGGATCACTGTCTAACCCCATACACGAAAGTAAATTCGAAATGGATCAAAAACCTGAATGTAAGTCATGAAACCATAAAACCCTTAGAAAAAAACATAGGCAAAAATCTCATGGACATAAACATGAGTGACTTCTTCATGACCATATCTCCCAGGGCAAGGGTAACAAAAGCAAAAATGAACAAGTGGGACTATATCAAGCAGAAAAGCTTCTGTACAGCAAAGGACACCATCAATAGAACAAAAAGGTATCCTACAGTATGAGAGAATATATTCATAAATGACAGATCCGATAAAGGATTGACATCCAAAATATATAAAGAGCTCACACACCTCAACAAACAAAAAGCAAATAATCCAATTAAAAAATGGGCAGAGGAGCTGTATAGACAGTTCTCTAAAGAAGAAGTCCAGATGGCCAACAGGCACATGAAAACATGCTACACATCAGTAATCATCAGAGAAATGCAAATTAAAACCTCAATGAGATATCACCTCACACCAGTAAGGATCGCCATCATCGAAAAGACAAACAACAACAAATGTTGGTGAGGTTGTGGAGAAAGGGGAACCCTCCTACACTTCTGGTGGGAATGTAAATTAGTTCAACCATTGTGGAAAGCAGTATGGAGGTTCCTCAGAATGCTCAAAATAGAAATACCATTTGACCTCCTAAATACTTCTAGGAATTTACCCTAAGAATGCAGCACTCCAGTTTGAAAACGACAGATGCACCCCTATGTTTATCGCTGCACTATTTACAATAGCCAAGATATGGAAGCAACCTAAATGTCCATCAGTAGATGAATGGATAAAGAAGTGGTACATATACACAATGGAATATTACTCAGCCATAAGAAAAAAACAGATCCTACCATTCTCAACAACATGGATGGAGCTAGAGGGTATTATGCTCACTGAAATAAGCCAGGTGGAGAAAGACAAGTACCAAATGATTTCACTCATATGTGGAGTATAAGAAGAAAGGAAAACTGAAGGGACAAAACAGCAGCAGAATCACAGTACTCAAGAATGGACTAACAGTTACCAAAGGGAAAGGGACTGGGGAGGATGGGTGGGAAGGGAGGGATAAGCGCGGGGAAAAAGAAAGAGGGCATTACGATTAGCATATAGTATAGTGCGTGGGGGATACGGGGAGGGCTGTGCAACACAGAGAAGACAAGTAGTGATTTTACAGCATCTTACTACGCAGATGGACAGTGACTGTGAAGGGGTCTGTTGGGGGGACTTGGTGAAGGGGAGAGCCTAGTAAACATAATGTTCTTCATGTAATTGTAGATAAATGATACCAAAATAAAAAAAAATAAAAAAGAAACTTGTTAAAGCGAACTAAAACATTAAGTGGCATAGACCCCAAATATTAATTAAATTCACTGCCATTAAAAATTCTGAAGTACTCTGTAATAGTAAACAGTGCACAACACAAAGTTTAAGATAACAGAGTCCAAAAACTGATACATTCTCCCCACCAAAATGCCACCAAAAGGACATAATATAAATATTAGAAAAAGTCCATAGCATTTATGAAACACAGAGAAAGGTCACAAGCACATCTGAGGAATTCCTGGAATTTTAAATAAATGGAATTACAGTGAGGGAAAAACCAGAATGCAAAGCTTGTTTTCATAAGCAAAAAATGCAGTCATTGAAGAAAGCAGTGTATCAGTTTTCCCTGTTAACAGAGTCCCAGAAAAGCTCAAAATCAGGGGTAGTGGCCAAAGCTGAAGCAAGAATGGACAGAAGAAGCTTGGCACATAGTTTACCACTGCAGGAGTTAGGAGAGTGCCTAAGTGATCTGAAAAGAAAAAAGTAAAACATTTTAGTTCCTAAGCTGCCGGAGCTATAATACCTCCCTTTTTAGGAAAGTGATGCATCTATTGATAGAGACAACAGGGTAAGGGAGGATAAGGGAGAAGGAAGCGGGCCTGAAATACTGGGTGGGGTGCCATACAACTTCCACAGACTCAAGGCTGCTTTAGTACATTCAGACTAAATATTTCAATATTATATATGTAGAAAAGACATCTCTTGAACTCTACAGTGCATCTCCCCATCCTATCCCACAGAGAGAACCTACCCTAGAAAGGGCCCTGTCATCCACAGCAGAGGGCGGCCTGCAGTGTATCAAATTATGACTTTCAAAATTGCTGAGGGAAACCAGAACAGCTACCAATACTGATGAAGCTAGAAATTCATACACATATACATATGTAAAACCACCTACAACAGTACCAGACACACTGTAAGTGCTCAATGATAGTTTTTGTTATGACCATAATTTAAGAAAAGCAAACAGCCTGACACTCACCAAGAGAAATATGAAGAGAAAAAAAAACAGCCTCCAAGAAAATATCTGTGGAAAACTCAGAATGTCTACATAACTGACACTGATAAGGTTATTGGATTATATAAAATATCAATTCTATTTCTGTAAGCCAGCAACAAAATTATAAAATGTAACTTTTTATTGGAATATAGTTGATGTACAAAATATATTAGTTTCAGATACATACAAAAAGTAGCTTTTTTAAAAAAGTTACCACTCGCAAAAGCAACAAAAGGTATAATGTATCTGGGAACAATGCTAAGAAATCTGTAACAGGACCTTTCTAGAAAAGTTGTAAACGAGTGGACCAACAGAACAGAACAGAACAGTGAGTAGACTCATGCATATTTAGACACCTGATATGTGAACAGTGGAGAAAGAAAAGACGTTCAATAAATGGATAGACATTCAGTTGGGACAACATAGGGGGAAAAAAACCACACACAACTTTGGGTCACTCATGCCAAACACAAAAAAGTCAGTAACAGGTACATTAAAGACCTAACATGACAAGCAAAGCTAAAATGCTTGGGAAAAATACAGGAAGGTACCCAATTCATGATCTCATGTTCGGGAAGGATTTCCTAAAGACCAAGAATTGACCAGCCATACAAAGAAAATAATGTGAAGTTTTACTACCATCAAAATTAAGGGTTTCTGTTCAACTAAAGATACCATTACTAGAATGAAAAGACAACATATGGAATGGAAGAAGATATATTTGTTATATATATGTATATACATGCCAAGGAAATGGTATCAAGACTATACAAAATGCTCCTAGAAATCAAATCAGTAAGACAGACTGCCCAATAGAAAAATAGGCAAAAGGCCTAAATAGGCCTTTTACAGAAGAGGAAATTCAAATAGCCAAAAAACATACAAAGGTGTTTGGTTTCTTTAATCAACAGGAAATACAAATTAAAAAACACAATGAGATATTACTACATAATTATCAGGTTGCATTAAGCGTATATAAGGTGGACCAACAAGCTCTATGCTCTATCACTGACTACTGAGTATAAACTGGTACAGCCACTACAGGAAACATCTAGGCATTATATGTTTACATCTTTTTTTGTTGTTGTTGTTATCATTAATCTACAATTACATGAAGAACATTATGTTTACTAGGCTCACCCCTCACCAAGTCTAGGCATTATATATTAAAGGTGAGGATATGTACAGTCGTTAACTTTTCACTACCCCTAGGTATATAACATAAATTAATATACATGTACACAGAATACATATGAGCATTCATAGCAGCACTGTTCATATGGGCTAAAAACAAGCAACCACCACCCAAATGTCCAACATGATGAAAGATTATATCACATGTAATGAGTAAGGATCTCACAAGATGCATGAGATAAAAGAATACATACAACATGATTTTCTTCAGAAACAAACTATCATGTCTACAGGTAAGTGGTAAAACTATTAAGTAAAATAAGTAAGTCACTACAGAACTATCATCACGAAAGTCAGGATAGTGGTTACCCCCTGTAGGAAGACAGAATGTGAATCAGAACAACATACAGGGGCTCCCCTGGAGTGCATTTTATAATTATTAATTAAGTGTATATTTATGTTTTATGGCCTTTTCTATATGTATGCTAAGTTATATTTCACAATTTTTCAAAGTTAAAACAAAAAAAAAGAAGAAAGCATAAATTTTGCAGGCACGGGTCACTGAAGACAGCTCCCTAGCCCATCCAATTTTCTACTTCAGTTACAGACATCATTCCTAGAAGCTCTAGAGTATGTTGTATGCTTATTTAGCCAATTTAGTTATTTTATTCACGGATAACTACAGCACTTGCTAAAACTTTTTCTTTTTTCTTTTTAAATAAGCTAAAGTAGACTCTGTTGTCCACAGCAAAGAATCTTTATTATCACAATGAGGTGAATCTGAAAAAGGTTCTTAAATTCATTCAAGAAATGTACACAGTATGTAAGTAATCCAGCTACTTGCAAAAGAACCTAAAACAAAGTGGAAAGGAAGAAAAAGAGCTGAAACTAAAAGGATATTCAAACACAAAATACTATTTAAATCACATTTTTTATCAGAAGCACTAGTATGTACAAAAAGACCTAAAAATACTGAATAACCCATGCTTTTTCCATTCCTTTTGAAATATCACCTTTATGATACACTACATTTTGCCTCAGATGTACGTCTGGACTCATCTACTATTTATAACAATTTTTGATAATTGGAAGTTTAAGTTAGCCCTCCAATTCTTCTTCTTTTTCTATATTCTCTTAAGTATTTTTCCAGATGAACTTTAAGAAACTCATGAAATTAAAAAACAAACCCTCTTGAGGTTCTGATTGAAAGTACAGTAAATTTACATACTAATGAATCGACATCTTCCTAATTTGTCTTCCTTAATTAAATTAGTCTTATTTTCTAATTTACATTTTAATCTTCCAATTTTTGAGAAAGGACTTAAAAGCAAATGGCTTAAAACTAGGAACATATTAAAAAGAAAGCATCAGTATATGAACTCTGACTTAAAGAAGGTGTTTTTAAAGAAAATATGCATGGCTAATTATCAGGGAAACGCAAATTAAGACCACAATGAGATATCACCTCACCCCAGTTAGGATGGCCAACATACAAAAGAATAGGAACAACAAATGCTGGTGAGGATGCGGAGAAAGAGGAACCCTCCTACACTGCTGATGGGAATGTAAACTAGCTCAACCACTGTGGAAAGCAGTATGGAGGTTCCTCAAAAACCTAAAAATAGAAAAACCATTTGACCCAGGAATTCCACTCCTAGGAATTTACCCTAAGAATGCAGCAGCCCAGTTTGAAAAAGACATACGCACCCCTTTGTTTATTGCAGCACTGTTTACAATAGCCAAGAAATGGAAGCAACCTAAGTGTCCTTCAGTAGATGAATGAATAAAGAAGACGTGGTACATACAATGGAAAATTATTCAGCCATAAGAAGAAAACAAATCCTACCAATTGCAAAAACATGGATGGAGCTAGAGGGTATTATGCTCAGTGAAATAAGCCAGGCAGAGAAAGACAAGTGCCAAATGATTTCACTCATCTGTGGAGCATAAGAATAAAGCAAAAACTGAAGGAACAAAACAGAAGCAGACTCACAGAACCCAAGAATGGACTAACAGTTGCCAAAGAGAAAGGGACTGGAGGGGGTGGGTGGGAAGGGAGGGAGAAGGGGTATAAGGGGCTTTATGATTAACACATATAATGTAGCATGTGGCACGGGGAAGGCAGTATAGCATAGAGAAGACAAGTAGTGATTCTATAGCATCTTACTACGCTGATGGACAGTGACTGTAAGGGGTATGTGGTGGGGACTTGATAATGGGGGGAACCTAGTAACTACAATGTTGCTCATGTAATTGTATATCAATAACAAAATAAAAAATATATATATGCATGAATCATTAAGACAAAGACTGATAAATTTTATAACAAAAACTAAAATTTCTGAATGAAGTAAAACTACTATAAATATAAAAAGCATATGCTCTTTGAAATAAACTTAAAACTTGGCATACTTATGTACTTAGCATTACTAATTAATATTACTGACTCATCTAACTCTCAGGAGAGGTAGGTACTATCATTATCTCTATTTTTAAGATACTTTGGCACAAAGAGGTTTTACCCAAGGCCAGAGAGCTAATAAACAGAGAAGCTGGGATTCAAACCCAGGCAATACAAAGGACTTCTAATCACTATACTAGGAGTTCTTACAAAATTTTAATGTCAAAGTAGTATGGACATATAAATGCCTTCAGGAAAACAATTTGAAAACACCAACAGCCATCAAAAGATAAACATTGTTTAACCAAATAATTCATCCTCATTGAGTTTTTTTTTTTCTGAAAAATCCAAATGAAGAAAAAAGCTATCTTGTTTTCACTTCAGTCCTCATTTTATAGTGTTAAATACAGTGCACACTTGTGCAGAACCCATTTCCCCCTGTAGTACTAGCATCCGGATCACGTTCTGGAGTACACAGCTTCCACTGCAAGCAGTCTTCAGTGGAACTAAAAAATTTGCTTGCTCCCAGCATTGGAGTAAGCAAATGACCTAAACTAGATTAGATTCTTTCAGAACATCTACATCATAAGACAGGAAGGCATGAAGCCAGAAAACTGCTAGAGCTCTTGGGATGTTGATCGATCCCAGAGACTAACACCTTTCAATAAGTGTCCACTAGCTCCTATCACCTAGAGCCCCAGAGGTACCCTAGTTCTGTCCATTTTGAGACCTGCTTCAGTCTTTAGGTTTGATTCTGTGAACTACCTAAGGTCCTTCAATAAATTCCCATGTTTTCTCTCCTTAATGTGGACTAGTTAGTCTGTGTTACGTTCAAAAAACTGTAATACAAAAACTGAACCACAGAGTAAGTTGCAGACAACTTACCCTCAGACAAATGTCAGTTAAGGAACCAACAAAGGCTTAAAGGATCAAGACTCTCATTTATGTTCCAGATGGTAACCAAATAGCCCATAATTTACAGTAGTAAGATAGGGCTGAATTTAAAAGAACGGTACACATAGTCTGTAGTCAGCACACTAGGTTAGCACTGTGGTCAAAAATCTCTTCTGGGTCAGCTAATATAGAGACCCAACTCTGGCCTAAGATGACATATGACTCTAAGAAACCACAAATAATGTGATGTGACTGATTGATATGACTATAGGTTGAATTGTGCCCCTCCAAAAAAGGTATGTTGAAATTCTAACATCACGTAACTCAGAAAATGACCTTATTTGGAAATAGGGTCTTTACAGAGGTAACTCGGTTAAAATAAGGTCAGTAGAGTGGGCCCTAATCCAATAGGATTGGGTTCTAATAAAAAGGGGAAATTTGGACAAATAGACAGAAGGAAAATGATGTTAAGACACACTGTGAAAAGATGGCGATGTGACTGAAGTGATGCATTTACAAGCCAGGGATGGCCAGTAAACACCAGAAGCTAAAAGAGACAAGGATGGATACTGCCTTAGAGGTTAAAGAGTACAGAGAGAGCATGGCCCTGCCAACACCTTGATGTTGGACTTGTGGCCACCAGAACTGAGAGGAAATAAATTTCTTGTTTGAAGTCAACCAATGTTTTGGAAATTTGCTAAAGCAGCTGTAGAAAATGAACACATAAGGAATATAGTCAAAATATTGTAACAACTTGGTATGGTGATAGCTGGTACCTAGAATTATCATGTATGTAAATGTTGAATCACTGTGTTGTACACCTGAAACTAATGTAATGCTGTGTGTCAACTACCCTTCAATAAAAAATAATTATCTAAAAAAAAAGAAAATGAACACAATGACATAAAGGAAACAATTCAAACATTTGGGGATATGGACCTTACATTAAATCTACTATAGGAATATGTTTCCCATTTACCCACCGCAAGAAAGGATCAGAAGACTAACTTTAATGCTTAAGGAAGCAATTAGAAAAACAACAAAATCTTTCAAATACATCTTATTGACTCTTCTCTCTAGGCAAGGAATACTAATGAAAGAGGCTGTAACTAAAATGAGTTCCCTGCTCTCTGTGGGGTTGGGAGAACCCTGAGATCAGGTAAGAGCATTTATTACCAAAGCAAAGTTGGTAGGGTTACCTAACTGACAACAGAGCAGAAGAAAAACTGGATCTCCATGATAGTCATCCACAGGACTTATTTGACTCAAAAAATCAAAGACAAGAAACAAACAAAAAAATCTTCCAAGTTTAGTGAAAGGAGATGTTAACCTTCTTCAAAGTGCTATGTCCCCATTTTCACATGTAGCTGTACACCAAGGAAAGAGAAATACCCACAACATTGAGTAATTACTGAATGATGGCTATAAGGTAATAATTCTGGGGCTACAGAACCTAACCACAGTTCATTGGTTCACAGCTAAGGCTCATGGAGATGAAATACTAAACAGGAATTTGAATCCACTCTACCTTGGACCCAATGGAATCCCAAACCTATCCCAAAGCTAGGTTAGTCCCTGAATAACCACAGTACAGAATAACTTCCCTTCACAGCTCTTGACAGGTCAGGAAGCCTATTTTGGTAGAAAAGGACAAGTTCAAGACTTTGGAGAACTCCACCAATGATACTCTCCTCCAAGAAAATGAAAAGCTTCATCACATCTCAAAAGATCACAAACACTCATGTCACCATTACAACACGAAAGCAGCAGTGATCCTACATATTGCATTCTATAGTTTGAGCATTGCAAAAGTCTGAAAGCTCTTCAAAAAATGACAGTGGATTATAATCAAATGGCGATGCTAAATGCAGCTGCTGTTTCTGATTTATTCTCTTTACTGAAACAAATAAAGCACTGCCTTGGCTATCTGGGATGCATCCAGCAGCAGGACACTTATGAAATTTGCTTACATTCCTGGGGACACCCAGTTTTCTGATCTTTCTGAAACCTGATTCTTCAACTTTACTTTTTCTTTGTTGCGGGACTAAATCAAAGAGTTTCTTTTTCTTGAACCAATAGACAGTAAACTGCCAACAAGATATCCCATCACTTCCAAACACCATTATAGTATCTAATTCCTACAAGCAAGGGCATTCTCGTACATAACCACAGTTAACCATCAAAATCAGGAAATTAACACTGATACCATACTACCATCTAACCCATCAATCTCAAATTTCATAAATTATTCTGTAATTATAATACAAGGATAAAATTTAAGATCCCTTATTATATTACATATCACATCTCTTTAGTCTCTCAATCTGGAACAATTCCTCATTGTTTCCTTCGTGCGTTTTAGAAGCACTACCAGGCCAATAATTTCAAGAACACCCCTCAGTTTGGGTTTGTTTCAAGTTCCTCATGCTTGTATTCAAATTATGCATTTTTGGAAGGAATATCACAAAGTGTTAAATATAATCTCATTGCAGACAGTATACAATTTCAATCTGCCCCATAAAAAGTTATGCTACCTTTGATCACTTGATTATGGTGGTGTCTATTAGTATTCTTCATTATAGGCTTTTTCCTTTTGTAAATAATAAGCATTACATAGGGAGATAAACTGAAACAATGTAAATACGCTTATAATGGGTTAAATGGTGTCTCCCCCAATAAGAGTCATGTTCACCCAGAACCTGTAAATGTGACCTTATTCGGGAAAAGGGTCTTTGCAGACGTAATTAGGTTAAAGAGGTTAAGAAGAGTTCAACCTGGATTAGAGTAGGCCCTAAATCCAAAGACAAGTGTCCTTAGAAGAGAAGACACCGGGGAGATCATAGAAAAGACACCGGAGGCTGACTGATGCATTTACAAGTCAAGAAATGCCAAAGATTGCTGGCAGCCACTAGGAAGTAGAAGGAAGCATGAAACAGATTCTCCCTCAGAGTCTCCAAAAAGGAATCAACTCTGCTAACACCTTGATTTCAGACTTCTGGCCTCCAAAACAAGGAGAGAATAAATTTCTGTTACGTTAAGTCACCCAATTTGTGTTAATTTGTTAGAGCATATCTGGGAACATAATATAATTCAGTTCCTCAAATTTTCACCCACTAGTTTCAGCAATCATCGATGTTTTTTGGCTGAATCAATTATTATGGTTATCAAATGTGACTTTGTAGTTCAATCATTCTTTCTACATTTACTAGTGGACTTCACTGTAAAGAAAAGCCTTACATCACCTTTATTCATAATAGCCAAAATCTGCAGACAACCCAAATGTCCATCAACAGATGAGTGGATAAATGAGATACAAACAATAGGATATTACTCAAATCTTAAAAAGGAAGAAAACTCTTATACATGTTACAATATGGATGAAACTTAAAGGCATTTTTCTAAGTGAAAGCATACAAAGGAACAAATCTTGTACCATTCCAATTATATTAGGTACCTAATAGTAGGCAAATTCATAGCAACACTAAGTAAAATCAAGGTTACCAGGAGCTGGGGAAGACAGTAATGGGGAATTATTGTTTAATGGGTACAGAGTTTCTGTTTGGAATGATGAACAAGTTCTGAAAATGGATAGTGGCACAATACTGTGAATTGTACACTTAAAACTCCCTAAGGGTAAATCTTATCTGTATTTTACCAGTTTTTAAAAGTGGGAAAAAAAACCTAATTAGAAAACAGGTAAGAAAGCTAATTTAACATTAAGCCTTAAGAAAAGGCTTAAGAAAGCCACAAGAATTCAACTAAATTAGCAGTTGCTTTCCACAATGAATTGGTCAGCCCTTAGAGAATAATTATAAGATGTGTAAGGCAATATCTTTGTCCACAAAGACTTCTCAAGTTTAGCTGCAAGGCAGACAAAATATAATGGTTATCTCATATTGGTCTGTGTGATCTTTATAGGGATTTCACAAGACCAAAAGTATTTTCGTAATAATTCTAATAATTTGCCCTTTTCACTGTGTTAACATTTGCACTGATGGTTCAAAAGCAATGGTTAGTAGAATTGCTGGAGCGTTAGGAATCAAGGCAGTGGCACGAAAATGAACTAGTAGTCACTGTATTCTCCATAGCCACTCAGAGTCAAAAAAACAGAAAAAGGTAAACTAGTTTCACTTAAGAATGTCCTTGATCATGCAATAAAAATTAATTCACATATTTTTAATATTCTGTATGACAAAAAAGGAAGTATACACAACAGGCTTCTCTTCGCATACTATGGCTGTCCAGAGAAAAAGTACTTGTGGTTGTATCAGTTATGAAATGAACAAACTACATTTTTCATGGACCACCATTTTCACTTTTTTTTTTTTTTAACTGGAGCTTAAAAAGTCCCATTTTGGAAAATATGCATCCACTACAATGAACTAGACAGTTTCCCAATCTAAAGACTCTCTGATGAGATTAGTGATATTAACAAATGTGTTTTGATACTGTATAATAAAGTACATCAATATTTGAAATTTCTGCATCACTCAGTGAACCATTATTTTCCAAATAACTAATACGCCATGTCACAAAATCACACATGGTTAAAAGATTCATTCAAAGTGCAAGAGAGACCAACAGATCTTAATGTAAAAATACAAAAAGTTTATTGATAAGGTTTCAGATTCCAGTTTGACTAACCTTTAAGAAACTTTTGGTGTAGAATACCCACAATTATCTGAAAAGACTAATAAACCATTCCACCGTTTTCCTACCACGTGTATGTGTGAGGCTGCCTTTTCTATACATACTTCAACCAGACAGCATAGCACAACAGACAGAATGCAGAAGCACATAGAGACTATTTATTTCAGTATTTATTTTGGAAAAATGACATTTTTCATTTTAAAATAGATTAACATATAATAAGTTTATATTTTACTGTATTATAATTTTTGTAGTTTCTCATATAGTAAATATATGTGTAGAAATAGAAACAAAAGCTTTTTGGGGTCCTCAATCATTTAAGACTACAAAAGGTTCTGAGGGTAGAAAGTATGAGAACCACTGTTGTCACCCAATGAGCACTACAAAAGTAGAAACACAGGATACTTAATGCTAAAATGAACAAAATTTCCCACAGAAGAAAACATACTGTCTTAGAGCCTGAGGAGTATATTCTTCAGCTCTTTTTTAAGTTGAGAGGGGGAAATTAAAAAACTGGGATGTTTCCACGTGCCCTGGGAAAAAGGTGAATAGCCTAATGTGACACAAATGTGAATAACAGATAAAACTGAATAGGGACTCGTAAGTTAGACTGGGAAGGACTTGGTGTGTAAATTACAAACTGCAGTTTACTTTACAGAAAATGAGGAGCTAACCATGAATTTGGGACTCAAGTACAACTTTTAAAAAGAAACTTTATTATATATATTTTAGAATAAATAACACACATTCACATTTAACAGAATAGTCCCTGCTTTATTAAAAATGTGCAAGTAACAGGGTTTATACTTGATCATTTTAGTTCAAACATATGGCAAATACACGTTGCTCCATCTGAAATACAAAATAAACAGGACTCTAACTAGTTCTTTGTGTCTAATCAGCCTCTATCTTGTTGTCTGGCTGTTCACTCCCAGTCGCCCTGCAGGCAATGAAACTACATATTTCTGGAATATACTGCAGTGCTTTCAGCTCTGCTCCGCCTACACAAAAACAAAACAAATCAATAATAGGGGCCACGGGGATTGGATAAGAAACGCCTCCCACAGGCGGACTGGTTGTTCTCTGAGTCAATCAAATAATTCTTGGCAGAAAGCCAGGCAAATAGAAAACAGGCTTTTAAAGAAGCTGGTCTTCAATTCTTTGACAATATCTTTTTTAAATGTTCTGTATTTAACCAGTCTTTACAGTCTTGACAGTCTTCTCTACGTTCTCTCTCCCTTTGCTGAAAATAAAGCACCATTATACTACCATTAAGAGGATTTCTTTAATGACAGATTACCTTTTCTCTAAGAAAGATTCGTGCCATTCATTTCATAGCGATGACAAGCAACTACAACTCTGTATGGTAGCATGTTGGGTACAGAAACATTGGTTGCTTTAGAAAACATTAAAGCTTAGACGAAACTACATCAAATTTTTAGAAATAAAGGTCTCTATTTCCTTTTACCGTATCAGTTATTCCTTATGTCTTGCAACTTTGACCGGCAGTTACAAATTCTAAATACTTTTAAGTAGGAAATGTTGAGAACTATCTGACAGCAATTAGCTACGGCAACTACCTCCAAAAAAAGTGTAATTTTAAAACGCCCTAAAAACATTTAAAACATACCCCTAACATGGGGCCAATTTAAAGAGGTAACAACGCATTCCGCGCATTTATTTTCCATAAGCATTTCAAGCATAAAGATCCTAATAACATTTTATAATCACCAGAACCCAATTCCTTCCCAAGCATTAAGTCGCTGGACGATTACATTTTACCTTTCTAAATAAGCTAACAGTTTTCTCCAACTACCAGTCTCCTGCGCTCATTCTGGAGCACTGACACCACCGTAGGAGGCAACCGACAGAGACAACTCCTTCAAAAGCAAAAGTATGACAAGTTTCTATGGAAACACTGCAAGTTGTACCATCTCCCGCTCCCTTCGCGTGGCGGATAGTAATAAGTCTTCAATACACCTTTTGGCCAAACTCTGGCGCCAGGTTTCAAACATGTTTCGCTGGTTGCCAGCAAAGCGATGCCGCCAAGGGAGAAGACTGTTTTCCATTGATCCTTTGTGGATAGAAATAAAGCGAAGAGCAGTTGCAGGGAAACAGCGATCCTGAATTCCTAAGGAACTTCTGTATGCCCAGACCTGCACCCCGGAAAGCACTGTGAGCCCGAGAAGTCTTCACTCCCACCCGTGTACACTTTGATAGGGCTCTCGGTGCCGGGGGGCCCACGCGGTGCTGATGCTATAAAAGCCCTCAACTGACTGACAAAGAGGCGGGCGCCAAACAAGCCAGGGAACTTACCCAGTTTCTTCCACATGGCGAGGTGACAAGCGAGAAAGCCTTTACGGATGGCAGCGCAAACCTTCGCCGGCTCGGACGAGGTGAACCCCTTCTGCTTCTTGATGAAACCCCACAAGTGTTTCCGGACAAACTGTGCCGCCTCTCGCCCGCCGTGCCCGTCGCACACGGCGAAAAACGCCACCGAGGAACGGCGGCCGCAGCGGCGGCCGGGAGCTGGCGAGGGCCCGGAGTCCGGGGGCGGGGCGCGAGTTTCTCGGGCTGCCACCGCGGGGCCTTTCCCCAGGACTTCGCTGGCGGCAGCCGGCGGTGACAGTTGCGGAGGCGACGGTTGCGAGAGCGACCGCCGCGACGAGGGCTTTTCTTCAGCCGTCGGCTCGAGCTCCACCACAATTTGTGTCACGTCCTCCATGTACTTCCTCCCGCCCTGGTCAGAGAAGACGCTCACTCCCAGCGAGTACAGCCCCGCCATGGCCGGCTGGCCGGGATGCCGCCGGTCCCACGCAGCCCGCCGAACCCAGCGGCGGGAGACACACTCGGTGCTCGCCGGCCAACTATCGTTTATCTTCGCAGACGCCGAGGCGGGGGAGGGGGCAGAACCGGAGGGGGGGGCGCGCGATATCGGTACTTGTCCGCGAGAGCTGGGCCGGAGCGCCGGGACGAGAGCAGCCGAGCAGCTGTGCCTGCACAGCGCGCCTCCCCGCCCGTCCGTGCCCTCTCCGCCCCCACCGCGCGCTCCTCCCTGCAACGGCCGCACTTTTTCCTCGCGGCGCGGGCGCTGATCTCGTGCACAAGCCGCGCGAAACCCGGTTCGCTTACTCTAGCAGTGAGGGTTTTAGCCCTTGGGTTTTCTACGGACGCTGAGCCCTTTTCAAGCAACTTGGTGTGTCACTTTTTGGCTCAGTCCCAGGGATCGTAATGCCGCCTACTGCACTTGCGCTCCGCTGCGCCTGGCAGGGAAAGCCATTGAAGGCTCGAGCCTCCCACAAGGGAGGACAAACTGGGGGAAAGACCTGCCGGTCCTAACTGAAATGGCGGGAAAAAAACCCTCACTTTGAAAGGTGAATTGGAAAAAGCGTGGCACTCGAGCTAGATTCGGGTGGGACATGTCCGACTGGGAGTTGAGTGAGGGAATCCAGTTAAGAAACCTTGGGAAATTTCCACCATCAGCTGCACTGCACAGTCTCGTTTCACACAACTAGGTGTGTAGGAGACTTAAAAGGATTATATTTCAATTAGTTTTTAAACAGCTCCGCTATTGTCAAGCGTAATACTTTTAGTGACGAGCCCTGGGTACAGCAGTTTGTTTACCCCTTTGGCAGCACCACTTGAAAATAGCTTACAAAAACTGACAGTCGCTCCAGTGCTCTTAACAATTTGGGTATCTTTCTTTTCCCCTCAGGTTACAATCTAAGCGCTAAAACCTTGCACAGATTTCCATAATTAAAGTAAGCATTAGAGTGGGCAGGTTAGTATGTTCTTAGCAGCAAACGTTCTTGTCAATCAGTTTAAAGTTAACTAGTTTTTGGCAGCGTCACCATCAATTCTGACCATAAAAGTCTTCCAAGATTCTCAAGTGGAATAATACTAGTACAGAAATGGGAATGGCAAAAATGTTCACACAAGCAACTGACATGAAAAATACAATTAGAAAAAAATCCTTATACCAGTAAAAATACAAATAAGCAAAAAGCTTAAAATGTAGAAAATATGAATAGATATATTAAATTAGAAATGTAGGCAAGGTATCCTCTACACCAAAATGCACTAGACCAGCTGGTCCCAGGGTAAAAATACTTGGAAAAAAAAATTCCAGAGAGGGGGCGGAAGATGGCGGCGTGAGTAGAGCAGCGGAAATCTCCTCCCAAAACAACATATATCTATGAAAATATAACAAAGACAACCCTTCCTAGAATAAAGACCAGAGGACACAGGACAATATCCAGACCACATCCGCACCTGAGAGAACCCAGCGCCTCGCGAAGGGGGTAAGATACAAGCCCCGGCCCCGCGGGAGCCGAGCGCCCCTCCCCCCAGCTCCCGGCGGGAGAAGAGCAGGCAGAGCGGGAGGGAGACGGAGCCCAGGGCTGCCGAACACCCAGCCCCAGCCATCCGGGCCAGAGTGCAGGGCCCTCGATACTGGGAAAACAGGGCAGCAAGAACAGTGAGCAGGCACTGGAGGCTGGGCGCCAGAGGACATAAGAAAAGCGCACGACCATTTTTTTTTTTTTGCTTTTTTGCTGCTTTGTTTTGGCGAGCGCTTTTTGGAAGTCCCCAATTTTAGGGAAACAGGGCAGAAAGACCGGTGAGCAGAGGCCTGAAGCTGGCACCGGAGAATAAAGAAAAACGAACGACCACCTTTTTTTTTTTAATTAAAAAAAATTTTTTTTTTTTTTTTTTAATTAAAAAAATTTTTTTTCTTGTTTTTTTTTGTGGTCGTTGTTTTGTTTTAGCGGGTGCTTTTTGGAAGTCTTAAAGGGGCAGGGCGGGTCACTTAATCCAGAGGTAGGGAACCCGGGATCTCAGGGCACCCTAACCCCTGGGCTGCAGGGAGCAGGGAGGCCCCTTACGGAGATAAATAGCCTCCCAGCAGCTCCTGCTCCAACGCGACTCCACCATTTTGGAGTAGCTGCCCGAGCCAGGCCACGCCCACAGCAACAGCGGAGATTAACTCCATAGCAGCCGGGCAGGAAGCAGAAACCCTGTCTGCGCGCAGCTGCGCAGCACAAGCCACTAGAGGCCGCTGTTCTCCCAGGAGAGGAGGGCCACAAACCAACAAGAAAGGAAGTCCTCCCAGCCGTCACTCGTCCCAGTTCTGCAGACTATTCCTATCACCATGAAAAGGCAAAGCTACAGGCAGACAAAGATCACAGAGACAACACCAGAGAAGGAGACAGACCTAACCAGTCTTCCTGACAAAGAATTCAAAATAAGAATCATAAACATGCTGACAGAGATGCAGAGAAATACGCAAGAAAAATGGGATGAAGTCCGGAAAGAGATCACAGATGCCAGAAAGGAGATCGCAGAAATGAAACAAACTCTGGAAGGGTTTATAAGCAGAATGGATAGAATGCAAGAGGCCATTGATGGAATTGAAATCAGAGAACAGGAACGCATAGAAGCTGACATAGAGAGAGACAAAAGGATCTCCAGGAATGAAACAATATTAAGAGAACTGTGTGACCAATCTAAAAGGAGCAATATCCGTATTATAGGGGTCCCAGAAGAAGAAGAGAGAGGCAAAGAGATGGAAAGTATCTTAGAAGAAATAATTGCTGAAAACTTCCCCACACTGGGGGAGGAAGTAATCAAACAGACCACGGAAATACACAGAACCCCCAACAGAAAGGATCCAAGAAGGGCAACACCAAGACACATAATAATTAAAATGGCAAAGATCAAGGACAAGGAAAGAGTGTTAAAGGCAGCTAGAGAGAAAAAGGTCACCTATAAAGGGAAACCCATCAGGCTAACGTCAGATTTCTCAACAGAAACCCTACAGGCCAGAAGAGAATGGCATGATATATTTAATACAATGAAACAGAAGGGCCTTGAACCAAGGATACTGTATCCAGCACGACTATCATTCAAATATGACGGTGGGATTAAACAATTCCCAGACAAACAAAAGCTGAGGGAATTTGCTTTCCACAAACCACCTCTACAGAACATCTTACAGGGACTGCTCTAGATGGGAGCACTCCTAGAAAGAGCACAGCACAAAACACCCAACATATGAAGAATCGAGGAGGAGGAACAAGAAGGGAGAGAAGAAAAGAATCTCCAGACAGTGTATATAACAGCTCAATAAGCGAGCTAAGTTAGGCAGTAAGATACTTAAGAAGCTAACCTTGAACCTTTGGTAACCACGAATCTAAAGCCTGCAATGGCAATAAGTACATATCTTTCAATAGTCACCCTAAATGTAAATGGGTTGAATGCACCAATCAAAAGACACAGAGTAACAGAATGGATAAAAAAGCAAGACCCATCTATATGCTGCTTACAAGAAACTCACCTCAAACCCAAAGACATGTACAGACTAAAAGTCAAGGGATGGAAAAACATATTTCAAGCAAACAACAGTGAGAAGAAAGCAGGGGTTGCAGTACTAATATCAGACAAAATAGACTTCAAAACAAAGAAAGTAACAAGAGATAAAGAAGGACACTACATAATGATAAAGGGCTCAGTCAAACAAGAGGATATAACCATTCTAAATATATATGCACCCAACACAGGAGCACCAGCATATGTGAAACAAATACTAACAGAACTAAAGGGGGATATAGACTGCAATGCATTCATTCTAGGAGACTTCAACACACCACTCACCCCAAAGGATAGATCCACTGGGCAGAAAATAAGTAAGGACACGGAAGCACTGAACAACACAGTAGAGCAGATGGACCTAATAGACATCTATAGAACTCTACATCCAAAAGCAGCGGGATATACATTCTTCTCAAGTGCACATGGAACATTCTCCAGAATAGACCACATACTAGGCCACAAAAAGAGCCTCAGAAAATTCCAAAAGATTGAAATCCTACCAACCAACTTTTCAGACCACAAAGGCATAAAACTAGAAATAAACTGTACAAAGAAAGCAAAGAGGCTCACGAACACATGGAGGCTTAACAACACGCTCCTAAATAATCAATGGATCAATGACCAAATCAAAATGGAGATCCAGCAATATATGGAAACAAATGACAACAACAACACTAAGCCCCAACTTCTGTGGGACGCAGCAAAAGCAGTCTTAAGAGGAAAGTATATAGCAATCCAAGCATATTTAAAAAAGGAAGAGCAATCCCAAATGAATGGTCTAATGTCACAATTATCGAAATTGGAAAAAGAAGAACAGATGAGGCCTAAGGTCAGCAGAAGGAGGGACATAATAAAGATCAGAGAAGAAATAAATAAAATTGAGAAGAATAAAACAATAGCAAAAATCAATGAAACCAAAAGCTGGTTCTTTGAGAAAATAAACAAAATAGATAAGCCTCTAGCCAGACTTATTAAGAAGAAAAGAGAGTCAACACAAATCAACAGTATCAGAAACGAGAAAGGAAAAATCACGACGGACCCCACGGAAATGCAAAGAATTATTGGAGAATACTATGAAAACCTATATGCTAACAAGCTGGGAAACCTAGGAGAAATGGACAACTTCCTAGAAAAATATAACCTTCCAAGATTGACCCAGGAAGAAACAGAAAATCTAAACAGACCAATTACCAGCAACGAAATTGAAGAGGTAATCAAAAAACTACCAAAGAACAAAACCCCCGGGCCAGATGGATTTACCTCGGAATTTTATCAGACATACAGGGAAGACATAATACCCATTCTCCTTAAAGTTTTCCAAAAAATAGAGGAGGAAGGGATACTCCCAAACTCATTCTATGAAGCTAACATCACCCTAATACCAAAACCAGGCAAAGACCCCACCAAAAAAGAAAACTACAGACCAATATCCCTGATGAACGTAGATGCAAAAATACTCAACAAAATATTAGCAAACCGAATTCAAAAATACATCAAAAGGATCATACACCATGACCAAGTGGGATTCATTCCAGGGATGCAAGGATGGTACAACATTCGAAAGTCCATCAACATCATCCACCACATCAACAAAAAGAAAGACAAAAACCACATGATCATCTCCATAGATGCTGAAAAAGCATTTGACAAAGTTCAACATCCATTCATGTTAAAAACTCTCAGCAAAATGGGAATAGAGGGCAAGTACCTCAACATAATAAAGGCCATCTATGATAAACCCACAGCCAACATTATATTGAACAGCGAGAAGCTGAAAGCATTTCCTCTGAGATCGGGAACTAGACAGGGATGCCCACTCTCTCCACTGTTATTTAACATAGTACTGGAGGTCCTAGCCACGGCAATCAGACAAAATAAAGAAATACAAGGAATCCAGATTGGTAAAGAAGAAGTTAAACTGTCACTATTTGCAGATGACATGATACTGTACATAAAAAACCCTAAAGATTCCACCCCAAAACTACTAGAACTGATATCGGAATACAGCAAAGTTGCAGGATACAAAATCAACACACAGAAATCTGTGGCTTTCCTATATACTAACAATGAACCAACAGAGAGAGAAATCAGGAAAACAACTCCATTCACAATTGCATCAAAAAAAATAAAATACCTAGGAATAAACCTAACCAAAGAAGTGAAAGACTTATACTCAGAAAACTACAAGTCACTCTTAAGAGAAATTAAAGGGGACACTAACAGATGGAAACTCATCCCATGCTCGTGGCTAGGAAGAATTAATATCGTTAAAATGGCCATCCTGCCCAAAGCAATATACAGATTTGATGCAATCCCTATGAAACTACCAGCAACATTCTTCAATGAACTGGAACAAATAATTCAAAAATTCATATGGAAACACCAAAGACCCCGAATAGCCAAAGCAATCCTGAGAAAGAAGAATAAAGTAGGGGGGATCTCACTCCCCAACTTCAAGCTCTACTATAAAGCCATAGTAATCAAGACAATTTGGTACTGGCACAAGAGCAGAGCCACAGACCAATGGAACAGACTAGAGAATCCAGACATTAACCCAGACATATATGGTCAATTAATATTTGATAAAGGAGCCATGGACATACAATGGCGAAATGACAGTCTCTTCAACAGGTGGTGCTGGCAAAACTGGACAGCTACATGTAGGAGAATGAAACTGGACCATTGTCTAACCCCATATACAAAAGTAAACTCAAAATGGATCAAAGACCTGAATGTAAGCCATGAAACCATTAAACTCTTGGAAGAAAACATAGGCGAAAACCTCTTAGACATAAACATGAGTGACCTCTTCTTGAACATATCTCCCCGGGCAAGGAAAACAACAGCAAAAATGAGTAAGTGGGACTATATTAAGCTGAAAAGCTTCTGTACAGCAAAAGACACCATCAATAGAACAAGAAGGATCCCTACAGTATGGGAGAATATATTTGAAAATGACACATCCGATAAAGGCTTGACGTCCAGAATATATAAGGAGCTCACACGCCTCAACAAACAAAAAACAAATAACCCAATTAAAAAATGGGCAGAGGAACTGAACAGACAGTTCTCCAAAAAAGAAATACAGATGGCCAACAGACACATGAAAAGATGCTCCACATCGCTAATTATCAGAGAAATGCAAATTAAAACTACAATGAGGTATCACCTCACACCAGTAAGGATGGCTGCCATCCAAAAGACAAACAACAACAAATGTTGGCGAGGCTGTGGAGAAAGGGGAACCCTCCTACACTGCTGGTGGGAATGTAAGTTAGTTCAACCATTGTGGAAAGCAGTATGGAGGTACATCAAAATGCTCAAAACAGACTTACCATTTGACCCAGGAATTGCACTCCTAGGAATTTACCCTAAGAATGCAGCAATCAAGTTTGAGAAAGACAGATGCACCCCTATGTTTATTGCAGCACTATTTACAATAGCCAAGAATTGGAAGCAACCTAAATGTCCATCAATAGATGAATGGATAAAGAAGATGTGGTACATATACACAATGGAATACTACTCAGCTATAAGAAAAGGGCAAATCCAATCATTTGCAGCAACATGGATGGAGCTGGAGGGTATTATGCTCAGTGAAACAAGCCAAGCGGAGAAAGAGAAATACCAAATGATTTCACTTATCTGTGGAATATAAGAACAAAGGAAAAACTGAAGGAACAAAACAGCAGCAGAATCACAGAACTCAAGAATGGACTAACAGGTACCAAAGGGAAAGGGACTGGGGAGGATGGGTGGGTAGGGAGGGATAAGGGGGGGAGAAGTAGGGGGGTATTAAGATTAACATGCATGGGGGGGTAGGAGAAAAGGGAGGGCTGTACAACACAGAGAAGGCAAGTAGTGATTCTACAACATTTTGCTATGCTGATGGACAGTGACTGTAAAGGGGTTTATAGGGGAGACCTGGTATAGGGGAGAGCCTAGTAAACATAATATTCGTCATGTAAGTGTAGATTAGTGATAGCAAAAAAAAAAAAAAAAAAAAAAAAGGGCAGTTCCTGTGTGGTAACCTCCAACGAGTTCTACACAAGGGTATAAAGGGTATATAAAAGTGTAGGCAAAGGGTCTGTTTGTGTTTATACAGAGGATCAAAGCCTAATTGGGCTACCCTGAAAATGAACTAAGATACGATATGAAAAAGAACTTCCAACATCTGCACCCTCTGGAAGACTCATGCCAGAAGATGATCATCAAAAAACCCCAACAAAGATCCACGCACTGCTACAGCTGTAGATGCACTCATCCCACCAGTTCCTGGACCTGCCATGGGAATGAGGAAGGAGATATCTAAGCTGGCCTGTGCATACAGTAAAACAACAAAATTGGACTGGATCTATACTGTTGGAACTCAACCAAGAATTTGGAGAAGTGCAAATTGTAGCGCTCCAAAGTCTTACAACTACAAACTATTTATTGTTAAAAGAACATATGGCATGTGAACAGTCCCCAGGAATGGGTTGTTTTAATTTGTCTGATTTCTCTCAGACTGTTCAAGTTCATTTGGACAATATCCACCATATCATAGATAAGTTTTCACAAATGCCTAAGGTGCCTAACTGGTTTTCTTGGTTTCACTGCAGATGGCTGGTAATTACAGATATGCTTTGGTTATGTAACTATACTCCTATTATGTTAACGTGTGTGCGCAATTTAAGTAGTAGCTTAAAACCTATACATGCTGAAGTTACTCTACAAGAAGATATGTCAAAGAAATAATCAATCTTCCCATGTTTTCTTCCGCCTGCTACTTCTATAGCTTTTCTTCTTCCTTCCTAATTACAACCCTTAAATAGAATTCGTGCCTCATATCAAATTTACCGAGTATCATAATTCTTCCAAGTGGTAAAGATACCTCAAGACAAATGCTGGGCATAGAAGCCACAGGGCATAAGTATGCAAAGAAGTAAAAAGCTAACCTTTTCAAACAATAAGGCCTCCCTCTCACTTACCAACTTCACATTTCCCTGTATGGCCCCGGAAGATGACTGGTTAGCCAGAGACGGGTAAGATTCCTCAAGGGAGGAACAACCTAAGACAGGCACAGTCGCAGGGGGGCCATCAGGTGAGAAATTGGGGATCAACAGAGGTGAGGCTTAGAACCTCACCCCCCCGTTCTGAGAGAAATCTTCTGCATACGTGGATGTTTTATTGCCCTGGTCTAGCTTGGATTAACACATAGTCTACAGGCACACACCTGATCATCTACATGTGCTCTCTTACAACACTAAACTATGTTTTCTACCTTTATCTTGTATCTACCTACCACTTCAGCATTTTATTAAAAATAATAATAATAAAGAGAGAAATGTGGTATCCACATATAAATCAAGTATAAAAACCAAATGAGTATTCATATTTGAACTGACTGTTTATAGTTCATAATGCATGAGCAAAACCGAAAGTTTCTGTGATGACTGCCCTTGTACTGTTCACTATGTAACTTATTCATTATGTAAGAATTTGTTCTACATGTAAAAACTTGTTTGTTATGCCTCAGAAGATTGGAGACTGACAAAAATTAGGCTTGGGGTGGAATAATGATTGTGCATTGAGCATTGACTCCCCTATACAGAATTTTATTGTCGTTAACAACCATTTGATCAATAAATATGAGAGATGCCCTCACAAAAACAAAAAAAAAAAAAAAAAAAAAAAAAAAAAAAAGGACAGACTTCCAATGGTAAAATAAATTAGTAACCAGGATGTAAGGTATAACATAAGGAATATAGTCAAGATATTGTAACAGCCTGGTAGGGTGATAGCTGGAACCTAGAATTATGTATATAAATGTTCTACCACTGTGTTGTACACTTGAAACTCATGTAATGTAATAGTGTGTGTCAACTACCCTTCAATAAAAAATAATTATTAAAATTAAAAAAAAAAAAAAAAAAAAATTCCAGCTTATTTTGAAGGGTGATCATAATCTTGTTATAAAAACCTAACAACACTAGAAGGAAATCTATAAACCATATTTTATAACTATAAATGCAAAAATCCTAAATGAATTATTAACACATAATCCAGTTACCTCTCTATACCACAAGACCTGCAAGAGAGAAGAGTTTGTGAAGCTCTATATTATTCATCTTAAACAGTTTACCCATCTCCCCTCCCTACCTAAAGATTACAAAAAGACAATTTCATCATACTTTATAATCTTTTCCACTCAGTCTCAACCAATTGCCTCCAGGTCATCCACCATTATCACCCTGATTAGCATCTCTATGCTACTCTCCACTTCTATTAACCTGATTCTTTATTCCTCTCACCAACCATCCTCATCATTTCACTCCACACTTCAGATTTCAACATCTGTTATCAGCCATTTCCCCTTTATTCTTTAAATGTTCCCATCAACTTCCTGTTCCAACTGAAAACTTGTTTATCAGCTAGCAAAACTTTTCAAGTGTAGATTATTAGATTATTTTTCCTCCCGCAGGTATTCTTATCTCCTCATGTTGCCTCCAAATCATTTCTCTCCCTCCTTCAAAAACCCTAGCTCTTTTAAATTTAATGCCTACTGCCACTACACCAAGATGCTGTCACCTACTGATCCCTAGTAACTTCCCCCTTCATTTGTTCATGGCTCACTGTCTTTCTTTCCTCCACTATTCTTGTCACTTCTCAGCCACATCATTTTTCAAAATGTTATCCATATTTTTCATCCAACTCCTTGACTTCTCAATTCCTCATCCTCCTCTTCACGGTGAGGTGGACTTGCTACAAATGTCCATCCCTCCATCTGTGTTCTAGATAATCTCTCCTCTCTTCCTTGAGAGCTTTGCTCCATTGATTATCCTTTCTCGCTCCTACCTCATTGATTTCTCCTTTTCTACTGGATCATTTCCATCTGTGTGCCACCAGTTCTGGTTCCTATTTTTGAAAGGATATCTCGCCGCGACCCTTCTTAGCCCAGAATGACTCAGGAGACACTGGCCCACACAAGAGATTTTATTATCTGAATGAGAAAATGGCTGCCCCCAGAGACAGGGAGCAGCAGCTTGTGGGTGAGGAAGCGCGTTTTTAAGGAGTAGGGGTACGGTGTGTTCTGCGTTGGTGATTGGATCTTAAGGGGTGGAGGTATTAGCGTGCCAGAATTTGCCTTCAATTTTAACAACAAAAAAACTGCCTTGAACCTTTTAACCACCCCATTTCTCTGCTCTCCACAGGAAAAATTTTGAAGTTGCCCCTATCTAGATTCTACTTCCAATTTCTACTTGACAATTTCTCCTTAGCCCATTCTAGTCAAGCAGCCATTTCCATCATTCTATAAGACTGTTCTTATGGCATAAACAAACCTCTGTTTCCAAAGCTAGTGATGACTTTACCGTTCTTACTACTGTGTGTTCCAACTGAAGCAGCAAGTGGAACCACTGTTACCTTCTTGAAACTTAGTAGCAGGTCAAAGCACTGCTTTCTTCTTGAAATGTTCTTCTCTTGGTTTGAGAGTCCACACTTCCCTGGTTTTCTTCCAAACTGGTTGACTGACCGCTCTTCATTTTCATTTGCTGATATCCTCCCAGCTAGACCTTACTTAGATTGTTGGGAGTGCCCAGGGCTTGTCATGGGCTCTTTTCTCTTCCTATGCATTCTCCTAGGTAACACCATTAGGTCCATAGCTCTAAAAATTATGTGCTGATGACTCCCAAGTTTGTATCTCCAGTCCTGAGATATTTATATATCTAGACCCTGAATCGCAGACCCAATATGCAACTGTACACTGAACAGTTCCAAAGAGATGTCTAATAGGCATTTCATCTTAACATGGCCATAGCAAACTTTTGATTTCTTCTCCATATTTCCTCCCCCATCACTCTTACCTGTATCAGTAAGCTTCACCAGGAACCACACTGTTCAAGCCAAGAAACATAGGAACTCTGTTCCCCTCTTACCTTCTACTCCCCTGACCCACAAAGCCTTCTAATTCATCAGCAAATCATTTTGACTACATCTTCAGAAGCAATACTTAATCCATCAATTCTATTGTCTCTACCTCTGCCATCCCAGTTCAAGCCACTATTACCTCTCACTAGGACCAGTACTTTAATCTCCTCACAAGACTACTTTCTTTCATTCTTGGCCCTCTGTAATCCTTTTTCCACTGCTATTGGGAGCTGTCACAACTGCAAATCAGATCAAATCATTCCCCTACTCGGTACACTCCATGACTTCCCATCACATTTAAAATAATATGCAAACTCCTTACAAAGGTCTACATGATCTATCTGGTCCCTAAATGTTTGTCTAACATTTCATAACAGTTTCCCCCTTCCCCACTACCCTCCATCCTCACTGGCCTTCTTTTGCTCTTTGAACTGGCCAAGCTGTTAGGGACCTTAAGGCTTTTTGCATTAGCTGTGTTCTTCCACCTCTAACAGCTTTACAAGGCTGGATTAATATTGCTATTCAAATCTCACTTAAATATTAAGGGACTCTCCTAACCATCCAGTCTAAAGTAGCCACCCAATATTTATATCATATAATTCTCTTTCAACTCTCTGCAAAGGAGTTCTCACTACCTGATCTTTTTCATTTGTTTGCTTATTTGCTATCTCTCTTGATCAGAAATAGGCTCCGTGAGAACATGTCTTGTTCATCCCATGAGCCTAGGACAAAACGCTGTTATGTGAATTGATTAATTAATTTAGCAAGAAATGTGTAAAATAGTATGAAGAAAACTATGAAACTTTACTAATGGAAACAATAAATCCCTGAATAACTAGAAAACATGCTACCTTCCGAGATGAGAAACTTAATTTGTTCCAAATTTACAAATTTATTATAATTTTCATAAAAATCCCAACTAGATTATTTTTTTACTTGACAAGTTGACTGTAAAATTTATCCAGAAAAGAGATAAGAATAGCCAAAAATGTTATTGAAAAAGAATATTAAAATGGTAGGTTGTCCTGCTTCTATTAGAATATTTTATAAAATTGGCAATGGCCAAGTGGACCAATGGAATAGAACATAGAGTCCAGAAAGGGATCAATATATACATGTGAAGGAGATATGATGGATATGGCATTTCAAACAATTGAGGAAAGGATTTATTATTCACTAACTACTGTTAGGACACCTGGTATCCCTTTGTTAGGACAACTCCATCCTTGAGGGGAAGAAAAAGGTGAAGTCCTTGATGTTAAATAAAATGGCAGCTTTAAAATAAAATGGCAGATCAAAAGGACAAACAACAACAAATGTTGGCGAGGCTGTGGATAAAGGGGAACCCGCCTACACTGCTGGTGGGAATGTAAATTAGTTCAACCATTATGGAAAGCAGTATGGAGGGTCATCAAAATGCTCAAAACACACTTACCATTTGACCCAGGAATTCCACTCCTAGGAATTTACCCTAAGAATGCAGCAATCAAGTTTGAGAAAGACAGGTGCACCCCTATGTTTATCGCAGCACTATTTACAATAGCTAAGAATTGGAAGCAACCTAAATGTCCATCGGTAGATGAATGGATAAAGAAGAAGTGGTACATATACACAATGGAATACTACTCAGCCATAAGAAGAGGGCAAATCCTACCATTTGCAGCAACATGGATGGAGCTGGAGGGTATTATGCTCAGTGAAATAAGCCAAGCAGAGAAAGAGAAATACCAAATGATTTCACTCATCTGTGGAGTATTAGAACAAAGGAAAAACTGAAGGAATGAAACAGCAGCAGAATCACAGAACCCAAGAATGGACTAACAGGTACCAAAGGGAAAGGGACTGGGGAGGATGGGTGGGTAGGGAGGGATAAGGGGGGGGAGAAGAAGACGGGTATTAAGATTAGCATACATGGGGTGGTGGGAGAAAGTGGAGGGCTGTACAACACAGAGAAGACAAGTACTGATTCTACAACATTTTGCTATGCTGATGGACAGTGTCTATAAAGGGGTTTATAGGGGGGACCTGGTATAGGGGTGAGCCTAGTAAACATAATATTCTTCATGTAAGTGTAGATTAATGATAACCAAAAAAAAAAAGAAAGAAAGAAAAGGGGGATTACTCCCTGATAGGATAAAACTAACTGTAAATCAACAATTAATTCATGTTTTAAATGTCCTTAATTTCAATCTCTTAAAGGGTGTCAGATGATCGGCTATGGAGGTACACTTTTCTGATAATATTCCTTTCTCTTAAAAAAAAAAAGAAAAGCAGTTGCTGTGTAGTGACCTCCAATGAGTTCTACACACAATGGTATAAAGGGCATATCAAAGTGTAGGCAAAGGGTCTGTTTGTGTTTATACAGAGGATCAAAGCCTAATTCGGCTACCCAGTAAATGAACTAAGATACGATATGAAGAAGAACTTCCAACATCAGCACTCTCTGGAAGAGTCATACCAGAAGATGATCATCAAAAAACCTCAGCAAATATCCAGGTGATGCTGCAGTTGTTGCTGCATTCATCCCACTGGTTCCTGGACTTGCCATTGGAATGAAGAGGGAGATATGTAAGCTGGCCTGTGCATACAGTAAAACAACAAATTTGACTGGATCTATACTGTTGGAACTCAACCAAGAATTAGGAGAAGTGCAAGTTGTAGCGCTCCAAAATCTTACAACTACAGACTCTCTACTGTTAAAAGAACATATGGGATGTGAACAGTCCCCAAGAATGGGTTGTTTGAATTTGTCAGATTTCTCTCAGACTGTTCAGTTCAGCTAGACAATATCCACCATATCATAGATAAGTTTTCACAAATGCCTAGGGTGCCTAACTGGTTTACTTGCTTTCACTGGAGATGGCTGGTAATTATAGGTCTGCTTTGGTTATGTAACTGTATTCCTAGTATGTTAATGTGTGTACGCAATTTAATTAGTAGTTCAAAACCTATACATGCTTAAGTTACTCTACAAGAAGATATGTCAAAGAAATAATCAATCTTCCCATGTTTTCTCCGTCTGCTACTCCTATAGCTTTTCTTCTTTCTTCCTAATTACAACCCTTAAATAGAATTCGTGCCCCAAATTGAATTTACTGAGTATCATAATTCTTCCAAGTGATAAAGATTCCTCAAGACAAATACTGGGCATAAAAGTCACAGGGCATAAATCTGCAAAGAAGTAAAAAGCTAACCTTTTCAAACAATATTGTCTCTCTCTCACTTACCAACTTTACATTTCCCTGTGTGGCCCCAGAAGATGACTGGTTAGCCAGAGACGGGTAAGATTCCTCAAGGGAGGAACAACCTAAGACAGGCACAGTCACAGGGGGGCCATCAGGTGAGAAATTGGGGATCAACAGAGGTGAGGCTTAGAACCTCACCCCCCCTGTTTCGAGAGAAATCTTCTGCATCTGTGGATGTTTTATTGCTCTTGTCTAGCTTGGATTAATTCTTAGTCTACAGGCACACACCTGATCATCTACATTTGCTCTCTTACAGCACTAAACTATGTTTTCTACCTTTATCTTGCATCTACCTACCACTTCAGCATTTTATTTAAAAAAATAATAATAATAATAATAATAATAATAAGGGAGAAATGTGGGATTCACATATAAATCAAGTATAAAAATCAAATGAATGTTCATATTTGACCTGATTGTTTATAGATCATAATGCGTGATCAAAACCGAAAGTGTCTGTGATGTACTGTTCACCATGAAAGAATTTATTCACTATGTAAGAATTTGCTCACCATGTAACAACTTGTTCGTTATGCTTCAGAAGATTGGAGACTGAAGAGAATTAGGATTGGGGTGTATTAATGATTGTGCATTGAGCATTGAGACCCCTATACAGAATTTTATTGTTGTTAACAACCATTTGATCAATAAATATGAGAGATGCCCTCTCAAGAAAAAATTAAAATAAAACTAAAAAATAAAAAAATAAAATGCAGGTGGATTAAAGAGCTAAATTAAGAAAAAAAATGTAAGAGTGGAAGAAGAAACAATGACATTTTCTGACCTATCAGATTTGCAAACATCTTTTAAATCTGATAATATGTAGGGCTGGAAAATGTGTAGAGACAAGCATGTTCATTAACTATTAGTGGGAATGTAATTTGGTATTTTTACTTCAATCCATATCAACTGAAATTTAAACTACATATATACTTTCACCTAGTTCCACTGCTATGAATTATCCATATGGGCATCTTTGCAAAAGGTATATATATAAATAAGGACTTTTGAAGCAGCATTGCTTATCATAGTAACTGAATATTTTTTTAAATACTAGAAGAAAACATGGGGTAGAATATACTGAAAAAACCCTTTGAACTTTCTATTCTTGTATTTCATGCTTCAAATATGGTTTATGCTTAACATGTCCCCTTTTTACTTCTGAGATCAGTTAAATAGGACTAAAATTTCATGTTCTATTTTTATGGATAAAATGTGTTTTTACATTTAAGTTCATTTGGAATTATTTTGGCACAAAGTGAGTTCACATTTCTAATAGGTAAGTTTCCCAATGTCTTTTGTGAAATGATTCATTTTTTATCTATTGGATACTGATCCTTCCATTTTTGATAGAAAGTTTTTATATACCCTGAGTCTGTTTCAGGGTTAACTATTCCTATCCACTGATTTGTTGCTTTGGCACCTATATCTTGCTTTTAATTATTGAGTTCAAAATCTTCAAACATACCCTGTAAAAAGTAATCTTAGAAGTGAAACAAGAACCTCATTATTTTTGCTATTGTTTCTTTAACTGGAAAATATCAGTAAAGTCTATGAAGTAGTGGTCCATTGTTCATCTATTAAAGCCAGCATGTGTATTTAGAACTGTGAGATCATATGTCTCAAGAGGTTAAATTCTGAAACCCTGCCTTTATTCGGACCCTGTTGTTTCTGCAACTCAGTATTTAACAAAAATAATCAGTTTAATCTGGCTGCTGTTATCACATTCATTGTGCTCAAATGTAAATTAGTAGGAGACACAAAATTACAATCACTGATGCCAGAGTCCCGAAGGTGTTAAACCTGTATGTGTTCTTAATTAGCCATAAAAATTCAATCTGCCCTGTTTTCTACAGATAACTGGTTTCAGAGTCATTCATGTGGAAAGAATATTCATACCTTTTCTCCTCAGATAGCTCTACTTACATACTTAGTGTAGCACTTTTTTCTAAAGAGATCTGGCCTACTCGTGATTTTTATTGCTTTTCCTTGATGAAAAGTTCCATTTTTCTCATTTTCTGAAAAATTAAACAATAGTTATTTGTTTAAATAATTTGGAAAAAGCATTTTTGTTTTCTTGAATTACTGTGTTCTCCAGTTTTACTCAGCAGTAGTGTTTACTCTGCTTCTGTTGGAGAAAGTTTTAAGTCCCAAACAGCATGCCCTTCAGAATTAGAGACAAAATCAGAGAAGGCAACCTTTAAGACAGAAACTAGTCAAATTTAAACACTGCATTTGTTTTTAGGTGCTAACAAGATAATTTTGGTTTCCGAGCTGGGGCAGGAGCAAATTGTTTTAGAACACTCACTGCCTCCTCTGTGCTGAGATAATAAGGCATAACAGTTTTTTCCCCACGTGTTCTTCCTCTATCCAGTCTGTGGAACTTGAGTGAACTTAGAAGGACCTCAGAACTTACTTTTAAAGAGGGTAAGCTTGTATTTTTAGGTGAATATTGGTCAAGCAGCAAGAACAATTAATTTACCATTGGCTTTTGATTTAATCCTTTCATTTTTTTTCCCGAAGATATTCTCTCCTCAGAAAAATCCTGAGTGTTTTTTCCCCCCAGCATGGGCTTTCACAGAAAAATCTACTCCACTTTCCAGCTGTTTAACTTGGCACAAGTTACTTAGTACCTACCTCCTTAGCTGTAAAAAAGATAGACAGTGCATGGATGGAATATGTAATAAATAGTGTCTGCCTATAAAAAGCATTCAATAAATGTTAGCTTTTATCATTGTTATTAAACCTTTATTTCTATTAAGCTTCTTGACTAAATTTTCTCTGTAGTTTTACTTTTTACCTCATTCTCCTATAATTTGGCCTCCGCACTCTTTACCACCCTGAACCATCCATCCACTTCTTCCCTCCCAGTTACCAAATTCAATTCCAATTCTCTTGATCATTGACTTCTCTGCTTACTTGTAGCTTTGACCACACATAAACATATATACATACATATGTACCTTAAACATTGTGTTTTAACTTATTATATACAGTCATTTGTCAATCTTTGATGTAGGGCCAAGACCTTTTACTTTGAATATCAGTCTACTATTTGGAGTTTAGCATCCCTCTTTTTTCCATAAACCACACCAATAGTATAATATTTCTAACTTTCAGCTTTGATTCTTTTAAATGGAACAAACTTAAAAACATACTCAAAATGCTCTCGATGCAGAATCCTTCGGGCTTTTATGATTTACCCAACCCACCATCAGTCTTTCACAGTAGTCTGACGTATACCTAATTCACAACCGCTTTTTTAAAATAGATTTGCCTTTATTAAATCTTCCTAAAGCATTCAATTTAATTTTTAACGTAGAGAACTTTTTTCATCCACTCATGTATCATGTTATATAACATTTAATTAAATATGTAATTAAGCAGGAACTACTGGAACAAACAGGTTTGTGAACTAGCATTGACTCAACATGTGGGTGCAGTAGTGTGTGTATGTATTAAGAGGACTGAAGTCTAGTCCCAAAGTTTCGGCATGTAATGGGCATCAGTCTCTTTTAGAGGCAGTGGAGAGTACTGGTTAATCAGGTAAATCATTGAAGTGGTGATTGGTGGAAAGAGCTTCTATTGCATAATTATTCTTGGAAGGGTTTTAATGAAAAATGAATTGAAGAAGTTAAAGAATTAATAGAAAATGACTATTTTTGTAATAAGAATATTATAGCTTACTCGGCCTACTTACATACAGCAAACTAAAAATTAAATTAAATATGTTCTAATATACATGGACATTTTGTTTTTCCCGTCCAGCATCGATTTACCCCTCTTCGAGTAAAATGATACAGTGATTTATCTTTTCGAGGGCATCATTCCCTCCCCTACTCTCAAGTTATGTCCCTGTGTAGCACTGGTCCCAGCCTCAGCTCTGGGAGACAACTCAGAGTGATTTGGGCCTATCAACATACTCCATCTCTGCGGACATAGTGATGGCTTCATTAACAAGCTCATTAATGATCAGAAGCCAATGAAGTATGCGGAGACATTTCCTGGGGCTTCTGGGAGAGAAAAGCTTCCCTCTAATAATGCAACTACTGGAAGAGACACTCACCTCGGGACTTGGTGTCTACAAATGTGAAGTTGGGAGCGCTGCAGCCTTTCTGCTACCCTTCAGACTGAAGATGAAGCTGACACTCAGAGCAAGAAGAGCAGGGAGTGAGGTCCTGGTGACATCATTTGGACTTTGAATAAAGGCATGACTATCTGTGGGCTCACCAAGGGTCTTTTCATTGTTCCTTTCTAGTGAAACCATTTTACCTTGTATTTTTTCTCACTTGTAACATAAAGAATCTTCACTGACAAAAACAGGAATCCCTTGTTCCTCCTTGATAGGAAAGTGGGAATGGCCTGTAGCTAGTTTGGTTGGTATTGTTTGGACTCTGAACTGTTCTACATTCTTCTGTGTTGCCATGTCATTCTCATCTCATGTGGTCTGTTCTGAAATTTCTGCTTCTTAGTGTACCTCTTTGATATGTCCTAGCTGTTGCTTATGTACTAATTCCAATTACAGTTTTTGTATCCTGAGACTTTATTCATTGATTTATTTGTAGCAGGAAATTATTTTCATATGTTTACTGGTTTTCCACTCTCAAATATCTATTACCTCATGACCTTTCCTCATTCATAAACTCATAAACTCACTTTGAACTTATACATCAGGAGAGTGATGGTAGAGAAAAAATGAAATATTCCATTTTTTTTGTTTCAAAAATCCTTGGTATGCAAAAACATAGAATTCATTAGAGCAATGAAAGTGATGAAGATTTTACAAACTGACGAGAAAACATATGCAAGGATTTTCATTGCACCATTGATTATAAAGGCAAAAATCAAAAACATTCATCAATAGTGGAATAGATAAGGAAATGTACATTCATACAACTGTGATAGCACTTAGAAGGAAAGTTCTTTTGGCACTGACATTAGTTAGCAACCCATCAACCTTTCCTAACTCCTTCCTCCATTTGCCACATTCTCTATAGAGGAGGAGAAGTCTAAATACTCTATTCCTAAACACCATTGCAGCTAGGTCATGGGACAATAATGACCAATGAGGTGCAAATGAATGTTTGTTGGGGTATTCTGGAGAAAAATGCAGCTGGCATGCTTTTCCCCTAGCATACAACTATGAAGGAAATGCCAAGAGAGGTAAAGAATCTAGTCCTGACATCACTAAACCATCGAAAAAATGCAAACAGCATTCACCACCAGAGTACTTGCTATGTGAGAGGAAAAATAAACCATGTTTTAAAGTCACTCTTGGTTGGATTTTATATTTTCAGCCAGAAGCATTCTTAACTGGTACACAATATCAATATGGATACTTCTCAAAAATAATTTTACAAGATATCAAATAAATAATGTTAAATGAAAACAATTGGATATGTTCAAATTTATACGAATTTATATGTTTATACAAATTTAAACGTATGCCAGGCAATACTTGATAATGATAACTACTATAATTTGGGTAACACATAGGTAATATAAAGTAATAGAATGTGCCTAAAATGTAAAATATGTACTGGAAAAATACAAACATACTTATGGTAGTAATTGCCCTTGGGATTACTTAGAAGTGTATGTAATCTCCAAACTTGAGGTTGTTTTGCTTTTAGCTGTTTTGTTACTGATTTTAAGTTTATTACCCTCTTATCAGAGAACGTTTTGTAGGAATTGAAATTTTTCTCTTAAGATTAGTTTTATGGCCCAAAATATGATGTCACAGTGAATGTCATAATGCACACTTGAAAAGAATGTCCATTGTGTTGTGGCCAGGTTACATACCTGAATGTCATTAGGTCCTGCTGGATGGTGGAGGTGGTCTATCGTGGTGGTGTTTGAGTTACAGACTTTTCTCTTTTCAGTTGTAGCAGTTTTACCTTCCTGTAATTTGAAGCTCTTTCATCAGGTGAGTGTACAATTAGAATTTAATGAATGGACTCATAACATTAGGTAATGTCCCTCTTTACTGCTTGTAATTTTCATAGCTCTGAAACTCTGAATATTTTGTCTGGTATTAATATAGCCTTTAGCTTTCTTTTGTTTAATATTTCACATTTCCCTTAATGGAGGTCAGATTCTCTTAGCTTTCCATGACCTGTGACTTTCTCTTATCTCTCTCTCTCTCTATTTTTTTTTTTTTTTTTTTGCATTCAATCCACAGGGTTTTTACTTAGATCAAGGATTCTCTTCTGGGTTGGCAGTTCTTTTCTTTCCTCACTTTAAAGATATTATTCAACAATCTGTGGCCTCCACTGTATTTCATGAAAAACCTATAATCATTCAAATTTTAGTTTACTTTGGTTTTCAGCATCATGACATCTTTAGGGCTTATCAGGCCTAACTGTTTGTTACTGATTTTGAGTTGAGGCCTTCTCAGACCTAAACTCTTTGAATTTGCTGTTTGGGGTTTGCTGAGCATCTTGAATCTCTAAATTTATGTTTTTGTCAAATCTGTGATCTTTTCGGCTTTTAGTAACAATTGTTTTCTCTAAAATAATTAAATTTTCTTTTCCTTTATATAACAAATATAATGTGAAATTTAGACAAATTGATACGGTTCCACAAGTTTCTAAGGATGTATTCATTTTTTCCAATGTTGTTTCCTCTCTTTTCTTGAGTGTAGGTAATATCTATTGCTTTGTTATCTTCAAGTTTACAGACTCTTCTATCATTTCTGTTCAGTGCTTGAGCGCAGGCACTTTTCTTTTAATTATATTTTTCAGTTCTAAATTTTTCCATGTGGATATGTCTTTACACTTTGTATTTTTCTGCAAAGAACTTAAGTCTTTCCAGTTTTCCCAAGAGTGTTAGCCATTAGCGCATGTACTATGCTTATAACAGCAGCTTTAAAATCTTTATATGATAATTCCAGAGTGAGGCATCTCAAAATAGGCATCTCTCCTTTCTTTTCCTTGATAATTTGTCACATTTTCCAGTTGTATGTATGTGTGTGTTGTTTGTTGCACCATGTGGACTAAGGTTTGAGTTGTACTCTGGCCATTTTGTCTATGATATTGTCATTTCTGAGTCATGTCCGCATCTTCTCAAGAAGGTTGATTTGTTTTATTTATTTACTTACTTACTTTTCCTTTTTAGTAAGGTATGATTGATATACACTCTTATGAAGGTTTCCTATGAAAAAACAATGTGGTTACTACATTTACCCATATTCTCAAGTCCTCTCCCATACCCCAATGCAGTCGCTGTCCATCAGTGCAGCAAATGCCACAGATCCACTATGTGCCTTCTCTGTGGTACACTGTTCTCCCCGTGATCCCCAACACCATGTGTACTGAGCATAATACCCCTCAATCCCCTTCTCCCTCCCTCCACAACCACCCTCCTTCACCCCTCCCCTCGGGCAGCAGTTTTTTAGTGGTACTGACTTTTGTTTCTCTGCAAGAAACTAGCTTTGATTTTAATGATTTTCTTGTTTAGCTTTTAGTCTTTTTGTTGTTTAGTCTTTTTCTACTATGATTTAGTGCCTTAATTTCTGAGTAAGAATCCTGTAATTTTATGTTGTATTTTTATTTTCACCCAGTTATTTTCTCTTTTCCCTTGAAATATCTTTACTAACCACTGGGTTACTTAGAAGTGTATGTAAATTCCAAACTTGAGGTTGTTTTGCTTTTAGCTGTTTTGTTACTGATTTCAAGTTTATTACCCTCTTATCAGAGAACGTTTTGTAGGAATTGAAATTTTTCTCTTAAGATTAGTTTTATGGCCCAAAATATGATGTCACAGTGAATGTCATAATGCACACTTGAAAAGAATGTCCATTGTGTTGTGGCCAGATTACATACCTGAATGTCATTAGGTCCTGTTGGTTGGTGGTGGTGGTCTATGGTGGTGGTGTTTGAGTTACAGACTTTTCTCTTTTCAGTTGTAGCAGTTTTTCCTTCCTGTAATTTGAAGCTCTTTCATCACGTGAGTGTACATTTAGAATTTGATGAATGGAATCATAACATTATGTAATATCCCTCTTTACTCCTTGTAATTTTCATAGCTCTGAAGCTCTTAATATTTGGTGTGGTATTAACATAGCCTTTAGCTTCCTTTTGTTTAATATTTCACATTTCCCTTAATGGAGGTCAGATTCTCTTAGCTTTCCATGACCTGTGACTTTCTCTCTCTCTCTCTATTTTTTTTTTTTTTTTTGCATTCAATCCACAGGACTTTTACTTAGATCAAGGATTCTCTTCTGGGTTGGCAGTTCTTTTCTTTCCTCTCTTTAAAGATATTATTCATCATTCTGTGGCCTCCACTGTATTTCATGAAAAATCTGTAATCACTGAAATTTTAGTTTACTTTGCTTTTCAACATCATGACATGTTTAGGCCTTATCAGGCCTAACTGATTGTTACTGATTTTGAGTTGAGGCCTTCTCAGAACTAAACTCTTTGAATTTGCTGTTTGGGGTTTGCTGAGCATCTTGAATCTCTAAATTTATGTTCTTGTCAAATCTGTGATCTTTTCGGCTTTTAGTAACAATTGTTTTCTCTAAAATAATTAAATTTTCTTTTCCTTTATATAACACATATAATGTGAAATTTAGGCAAATTGCTACTGTCCCACAAGTTTCTAAGGATCTATTCATTTTTTCCACTCTTTTTTCCTCTCTTTTCTTGAGTGTAGATAATTTCTACTGCTTTGTTATCTTCAAGTTTACAGACTCTTCTATCATTTCTGTTCAGTGCTTGAGCCCAGGCACTTTTCTTTTAATTATATTTTTCTATTCTAAATTTTTCCATGTGGATCTGTCTTTATACTTTGTATTTTTCTGCTAAGAACTTAAGTCTTTCCAGTTTTCTCAAGAGTGTTAACCATTAGCGCATGAACTATGCTTATAACAGCAGCTTTAAATTCTTTATATGATAATTCCAGAGTGAGGCATCTCAAAATAGGCATCTGTCCTTTCTTTCCCTTGATAATTTGTCACATTTTCCAGTTGTGTGTATGTGTGTGTTGTTTGTTGCACCATGTGGACTAAAGTTTGAATTTTATTCTGGCCATTTTGTCTGTGGTATTGTCATTTCTGAGTCATGTCTGCATCTTCTCAAGAAGGTTGATTTGTTTTATTTACTTACTTACTTTTACTTTTTATTAAAGTATGATTGAAATACTCTCTTATGAAGGTTTCCTATGAAAAAACAATGTGGTTACTCCATTTACCCATATTATCAATTCCTCTCCCATACCCCAATGCAGTCGCTGTCCATCAGTGCAGCAAATGCCACAGATCCACTATGTGCCTTCTCTGTGGTACACTGTTCTCCCCGTGATCCCCCACACCATGTGTACTGAGCATCATACCCTCAATCCCCTTCTCCCTCCCTCCGCAACCACCGACCCACCCACACCCTTCCACTTTCTTAACCACAGTTTCCTTCTTGGAGTCTGTGAGTCTGTTTCTGTTTTGTTCCTTCAGTTTTGCTTCATTGTTATGAGTTCTTTTGGCATTTGTCTTTCTCCCCCTGACTGATTTCACTGAGCATAATGTCTTCCAGCTCCATCCATGTTGTTATAAGTCGTACGATTTGTTTCTTATGGCCGAGTAGTATTCCATTGTATATATGTACCACCTCTTCTTTATCCATTCATCTACTGATGGACACTTAGGTTGCTTCCGTATCTTGGGTTTTGTAAAAAAGTGCTGTGATAAACATAGGGGTGCATATGTCTTTTTGAATTTGACAACTTGTATTCTTTGGGTAAATTTCAAGGAGTGGGGTTCCCGGGTCAAATGATATTTCTATTTTTAGTTTTTTGAGAAACCTCCATATCGCTTTCCATAATGGTTAAACTATCTTACACTCCCACCAGCAGTATAGGAGGGCTCCCCTTTCTCTGCATCCTTGCCTGCATTTGTTGTTCTTAGTCTTTTCAATGCTGGCCATCCTTACTGGGGTCAGGTCATGATTTGTTTTAGATGACACGTTCTGTCTCACTTTCTGTATGTGGTGCTTCTAATACTAGTTCTGTTTTCAAAACTTTTCATTGAGCTCTTTGCATTTGCCCTGTGCTATGTCTCTCAGTGATAGCGTAGGACTTAGGCAGTAGTATATGTCATCCATTATAAGTTCTCTTTCTCATAGTCTTTGCTATACTTTCTGAGTCTATTTTCAACAAACACAAGTTGTTATTTGTATTACTTCATACCGAGAATGGGGTTGTCTTTTCCAGTTGTTTTCTTCTCCATGATTTCCTCCATAC
The DNA here is from genome assembly GCF_030020395.1 of Manis pentadactyla. Taxonomy (NCBI): domain Eukaryota; kingdom Metazoa; phylum Chordata; class Mammalia; order Pholidota; family Manidae; genus Manis; species Manis pentadactyla. The sequence continues at coordinate 154,821,669 of NC_080022.1, read as the reverse complement.
TCTTCACTTTCCAGGAGCCTTTTCCCAGTTAGTTTGATCAGAAAGGCACAGATGCGTTTATACTTCTGCATTGTACACTTCCCCCGTAACTGGGGCTGTCCTTGCTTAAAGTGCAGAAGGAAGAGAGAAAATGAGGAAAAGCATGACAGTTCCCCTCATCCTTTGTGAATGACAGAGACCCTGTTTCCCAGCTGTCCTGGCCAGAGAGTGAGGTTTTTCTCACAGGGCTGTTCTGTTCCTTTGCACTGCATGTCTGTGGCTGAGAGAAAAAAGAAAAGTGGAAAAATGGCATATTTCCTCACAATCTGAAGATCACAGGGTCCCCTTTGGGACAGAAGAGCAGGATTCCTTTTAAGGGTTTCCTTGTCATCAGCACTATCAAAATAGTTACTCAGGCAACTCTTTGGTCAAAGCCAGGAGATAGAGGAAAGCAGAATCAGAAAACTCATGACTACACCCATTATATTTCAGGTTTTGACTTCTCTTTCCAATTATTTATATTACCTGCTTATGGAATATTGATATTCTTTGGCCATTTATATATTGTTGGATTAGGTACTTTGTGAATGATTTGAATGATGTGTATATATTTAAGGAATATTAACCCTTAATGTGCATGTTTCTGTTCTTGTGTTTGACTCATATTTTTTGCATAGAAATTTTAATGAGTTAGCCTTTTGTGGATTCAGAAATTTGCTAAAAGCTGTTTGGATAGTCTCTGTAAGCAGAGTTTGTGTTGTAGTTTTAAAAACATTCTATTTTATTCTTCTCAAATTTGAGCAAAATTTCTTAAAATTTTTTAAATGGGCTGTAGGAAGAAGAATTAAGTAATCATTTAGTCCAACAAATATCTGCATATTAACTGTAAGAGGTAGTGTGTAGGATGTACAGAGGTAATGTAAAGATGGATGAGTCACATTGTGCCCACTTGTCCAGAGCAGAGGGAGACTTGTGGTGTAGTAAATGCTGAAGGATGTTTTGGAGCATGAAGGGACAGTGACCAGCTCTTCCTACTGGAGTTAAAACTTCACAAACATTACCTTTAATCTAAATTTTGAAAGATTCTGAGTGGGAATTTGTTAGGCAAATAGAAAAGAAGATGCAAATCATGCAGGTTCTTACAAATTTTTATGTAAAATTATGCTTGTAATTAAGGTACTATAATTTGATAATTCAAAGTTCTTAAATAAGGTCTTAAGTAACATAGAAGGCTTTTTGTTTTTCACAGGTATATTAATTGAATAGTAAGAGTTTATATAGAATTTATTTCAGTCTCCTCATTTTAGAAGTGATAAGTTAGGAGACTTTCCTGTGGTCACATATTCTTGGAAGAATTGTAATTGAAGCTCTGTTCCAGGGAACTAACTTCCAGAGCAGAGAGATTGGTAAAACTGTAGAATATGGTGCAGCTTTGAAAATACGTTAGAAAAGGAATACAAACTAATGATTTGAGTTTTTACTGCAATGTAGTATTAATTTAGGGAGGAGTAAAAGATATGTCAATGTGTTTTATGTAGTTAGAAGTTTAATAACAAACATTATAATTGGTTCAGTTGACTTCACTAAAAATGAGACAGGCTTAAAATTTTTCTTTAGTTTAAAAAATATCTGAAATTTAAAAAAATTTAAAACATTTAAAAATTAAAAAGTATGCTTTGGGCATGGAAAGAACTGGCTAGAGCTTTATTTTCCCTTATGAGTTTAATGAAATCAATTTTGGAGTTTTTCATTTTAATTGGTAAATTTAAGGAGGTCATGATAACTAACATTTAATGTACTGCTTATTGTTCCTGAGTACTAGTCTATACTTAACATTTATCAACTCATTTAACCCTCACAGCTACTCTAGGAGGTAGGTTATTTCTTTCATTTTATAGATTTGGAAAATGAGGCGACCCAAATTCATAGTTGGTAAATCATTGTTGCCAGAATTCCTATCTAAGTAGTGTCATTCTAGAACCAGGTTCTGAAGCTTCTCATTTATGGCAGTCACTTTTAAAATTTGGTAATGTGATATAAAGGAACTGCTATCAGAACCACCAGGAATTCTGTAGTGTATCTTCTTATGTAAGGAAGCAGATTTGATAAGGCCATATTTTAATATGAATCAGGTTATGAAGGAAACAGTTATCTATGATAAATTCATTACTTTCTCGCCTTTCATTTTCTTAGGAATGTCTGTGTTAAAGTTGATTAAACACTGCCATGTGGTATCTGAAAGGAAAGAAATCTTACTGATTTAATTTAACAAATTAAACCTATTGTCTTATTTTCTTGCATTTGAAGGTCATTAATAGGTGGGAATCTTCCTGTTGTCAGAAACATATGGGTACATTTTGAGTTGTTGGGCATGTTCTTAATGGTCTTCCTACTATATTTATCTCTTTTGCTGATGAGCTTATTGCATCAGAGTTAGACAAATCTTTAAGTACTGATACAGAAAGCCTTCCAGGACATAAAAATTTATCTAAGTTTTAGAAGTGTATGTGTAGTATGTACTTACATACTATGTATAGTGGGAATCTTTTTTTTTTTAAAGCAGCGTAGGTGATTGTGATGATGAGCCGGGTTTAAGACTCCTGCCCTAGTAGGCAACACTTCTTTTCAGTGAAATTCCTGGTCTAAGATAATTTTATGTATGTAGCCAGAAAATGATGTTATACTAATTATTCTTAGCAACTTTTGCTTTTCCTTTTTTCTTTTCTTATTTCTCTACAATAGTTTATGCCAAAGTGGCTTCATTCATACGGATGAACCAAGGATTGGGCTAGCACTATACAATTAGAATCAGACAGCTGATTGGCCAGCAGGATGCTGTCAACTACCCCAACAGAGGGCCTGAAGGACCCTGAAATTGCAGAACTCTTCTTCAAAGAAGATCCAGAGAAGCTCTTCACAGATCTCAGAGAAGTTGGACATGGAAGCTTTGGAGCAGTGTACTCTGTAAGTGTTAAAGGCTTAATGTCAGTGACCAGCGTTTATTTAATATCAGTCCTGGAAGAGTAAAAATCAGTAATACAAAGAGATATAGGCAATAGTCTATTTAATAGTCACTTGCATTAGGTGTATATGAAAAGATCATTTTATTTATGGAGCTTCTTAGATTATTGAAAAAATGGGAAAGATATTCTGCTTTAATTTCCATGTTGTTTACACTACTTTAGCAGTTTTATGACATACATTACAATTGAATCAAATATCGCAAAACACTGACTTACGTAAAGTCCCATACACACATTTCATTATTATTTATTCATTATTTCTTCCTATTAAGATTGCTTTTTTTTCCTCAGCAATAAGTTTTGTATAGATGTTTAATATTTTGGTAGTATTACAGATTTAGCTTTTTTAGTTTTAATGGGTACCTTAAGAATAAAACAACAATTTGAAATATTATTTCCTTAGAGAAAATGTGTTCCAAATTTGTAACAATTTGAACTTTTCATTTATTTCCCATTTGTAAATTAGAGGTAAAAATAAGGTAGTAGAAATTCCCTCTGTAATTTTCCTACCCAAGGACAGCTGCTATTAAAATTTATATAAACATCCTTCAGAAAATTTATGTGTACACATGCTTTATGTGTGTGTGTGATGTAGGTTATGTTTGTTTGATTTCTGAGTTGGACACAGAATAAGGGAAGAGACACTCAGAAAACAGGTATTTCATAAACAACCTTTTTTCTGTGTCATAGTTTTGTCTGAATGTACACTTCTCCTGTTGTTCTCCTTAATACTAATGTGGAGAAGTATAGAATAATAATGGAAAAAAATATGCAGACTCTTAGAAATGGGCCCAATAAGAGAACCCTGTTGAAAAAATCTCTGTCATGTAGTCCTTCAATATGTGTCAGTAGTGTTTTTTAATTGACTTACTTTATTAAGTATAATTTGTATACAGTAAATACAGATATATTAAATGTATAGGTCGATGAAATTAGACAAGTTATATGCCATACAACAACTATTCAAGATACAGAATGGTGATAGTGTGGGGACTAGAAAGAAGTACATAGAGGACAGAATGATAACTTGTTTTGCCTCTTTTGATAATAAATATTCTATATAATAAAAAGTTAAAATTAAGTCATTATTATGGGGGGAGTCATGAAAAGGCAAGCAGGAACAATGAATCTAACTGTATTTGGGCTATAACCACATTGGAGTAAAAACCAAAACTAATACGAGTAACTTTCATACACAGTATTTTAACTTTATACCCTTTGTCTCCTTGGGAAGAGGAAACTGCAGGAAAATCTTGAACTCTTCTCAGTAAATTTGTTTCATATTGGTATGGGTGTGACAGTTCTGAAACTGTGTGTTTCAAGATTGAGCAGTGAGTAATTTTGATGTCATTTGGAGTCAGATCCTAACTGAAAGAATGATAGAAATAGGAAATTGGCAAAAGTAAGGAAGAACCATGTGGGACTAGATAGGTATTGGATAGGAATTTGTGGCATTAATATGAACTAATTGTATGACATATATATTTCCTAGCTCTCTCTTCTGTAAGATTCTAGTTGCATTGATATCCCAGTAGCAACAAACACACTTAGCACTCAGATCTTGAATTCCTCACTACATGGATTCCTCAGCTCTTGGAGTAATGGTTCATTCTATGGTGGGGACAGGGATCATTAAAGATAAGCTCTAGAATATCTTGTACCAGAAGGTTAAAAAGTGCTTTAAAAAAAAAGGGCCCTTTCAAGAGGATGCTAGAACCAGCTTGAAGGTCCTCCCACTGGCCAGATCTAGAACAATTTGAGCATCAACATAAACATCTATTGATTATAACCCATTGAATAAAATAGGAATTCCTAATTTCCATGAGAGATGAAGGATGGATAGATAGTTGGAAAGGGAGGGCTTTTCTTTATAATAGAATGCTGACTGATACATGTGAAGGGAATGATAGAGTTGGGAAAAACCAGCATTTTGAAGATTGCAGCAATCATTGCAAAGATTGTTTTGGGTAGAATCTTCAGTGGTTGCTAAACCTAGGGGGAAAGTTTGATGAGCAGGATATTTATATAGTTTAAAAGTATCTCTCCACGGATTGCTTGTTAGATACAAAGTAGGAAACAGGGGTTGTAAGTATATACACTGGAAAGAAACAGTCAAATACCTTGAGTGGGTGATGAAAATTAGTAACCAGTGATGAACAGACATTGTATGCGTCCAGATATGATACCCTGAAAAGGACACAATATAACTCATGTAGTATTTCAACCAGAGATGTGTAACCTGAATCCAATCTTGAAGAAGCTTCAGACAAACACAAATTTAGTAAGGTAAGTACTGCTATGTAGTCTCAACAACTGCCAGTGTTATAAAAGATAAGGAAGGGTTGAGCAAATTGTTCCAGATTAGAGGAGATGAATAAAACATGATGAGTAAGCACACCCTGTAATCCTGAAGGGAGAGAGAAACATGACTGTGGACATTAAATATTTTTCTGCGGGTTTTTTTGTGTGCGTGTGATAGGCAAAAGTAATCTCATCTTAATCTGATTTAATTTTAATGTAATCATCATTACTAATGAGTTTGGATTTTAATAAATGACAGTGATTTTAACTTAGTGTTTTAAAGTAATACTAGATTTGCAGATTTTGCAATAATAGTAAAGAGTTTTATCCTATAAGCTTCACCCAAATGCTTTAAAGCTTACAAGTTTCATAACCACAGCACCTTTATCAAAACTAAGAAATCAACATTGATACACTGATACTATTAACTAAACTACATACTTTATTCAGATTTTCCCAGTCTTTATGCTCTTTTCTGTTCTGGAATCTACTCCAGGATACTACACTGCATTCAGTATACCCACTTTTGAACTTTATCTTGTGCTAATTAGAAAGGTAGCTCTTTAGCAAAACAATGAAATTGGACCCTTACCTCTTACCATATATGAACATTAAAATGTATCAAAGACCTAAATATAACAGTTACAACTATAAAACTCTTAGGGTAAAACTGCATGACCTTGGTTTTGTCAAAGGATTCTTAGTATGAACAAAAGAAAAACATAGGTATTGGATTTGATCAAAATGTAAAACTTCTATGCTTCAAAACAGTGCAAAGACAACCAACAGAATAGGAGAAATTATTTGAAATCATATGTCTGCTAAGGGACTTGTGTCTAGAATACATAAAGAACTCTTACAACTCAATAATGAAAAGGCAACCCAATTTTTAAATGTGCAAAGGATCTGAATTGACATTTCTCCAAAGACGTACAAATGGCCAAAAGGCACATGAAAAGATGCTCAACATTCAATTGTCACAAGTCTAGAAAAATTATACTAAGTGAAAGAAGCCAGTCACAAAAGACTGTGTATTATATGGTCCCAAAGTGTACAGAATGGGCAAATCTCCAGAGACACAGAAACTAGGTTAGTTGTTCCTTAGGGCTGAAGGGGTGAAGAAAAGGGATAGGAGAGTGATAGCTAAAGGGTGTGGGGTTTTGTTTCTTTCTTTTTTAATTGGGAAAAAATTTGAGGTAAGATACACACAATATAAAATTTACCATTTCAATCATTTTTAAATGAAACAATTTGGAGTTTCTTTTTGAGGTAATGAACATTCTAAAATTGTAGTTATCAGTAAATTGCATGTATCTGTCATATCAATCAGTATTGCCCTGTATCTGTCAGTGTACTAAAAGCTATTGAATTACACACATTCAAATGGGTGAAATGTGTGGTATGTAAATTGTATCTCATTAAAACTGTTAGAAAAGAATATAGCTGGTTAGACCTATTGACTAAAATCAAGGGGCTCACAAATAGATGAGTAGAGAACATTTTGGAAAAATAAATTCATATTCAAGATTTTATGCGGATAGATCCACCTCAGCCATTATGGTAAGTGGTGCACGTTTTCATTAACCAGTCTGCCAGTAATTGAAATTGGAATGTCATTAGTTGTTTCCAGGACCCACTTAAAAGAATATATATATTTTTTAAGGAACTCTATTTAGGTGTAATTGAAATATGTGCTTGTCTAATTTTTTAACAGTTTTTTTGAGATTTAAATTCCATACTCTAAGTCCACCAATTTTAAGTGTGCATTGCATAGATTTTTAGTAAGTTAGAATTTTGTAGCTATCACCATAATCTAATTTTAAATTTAAAACATTTTATCTTTGGGAATTCATTAAAGACTGAATTGAAGATGAATTCTTCCACAGATGACTAGAGATTATTAACCCTTTTTACTGAACTCATTTGAAATATTTTGCAGCTATCCTCTTGTGCCTTCTTCATATATAATCTTTTTTTTAAACACGTAATGAGAATTTGGCTCTTGGTTTTCTGAAGAGTTAACTTTCATGTTTCTGTTATGCTTTTATTTTTTTATCAAAATATCCAGAACAGTGGTAAATAGTAATTGTGGTAGCATTTTAGCTGTCTTGCCTTAATTCTAGTTAATAGTTTATCATGTTGAGGAATTACCTTTCCCGTGTGGGTTTTCTAAGAGTTTGGTCTTCCCTGCATTGAATTCATTTGGAGTTGGGCCTTTTCTGCATTTTCAGCATTTATTGAGCATTTACATATATAAGTATATATTTTTCCCCTTTGATTTGTAAAAAAATGTGGCAGATTCTGAAATGTTTTCCTGTATCAAAATTTTGCATTTCTGTGGTAATGTATTTTATCCAAATGAAATATTGTTTTCATGCCCTGTAATATTTAATTTTAAAATTTTATTTTGAGTTCCCTGGTCTAAATTTATAAGTCAAATTGGTACCTAAGTTTCTATTTTGTGCTGCTGGTGAGGGTTTAGTTGCTGGGTTAGACTGCCTCCATAAAATTAATGGGATAGCGTTCCTTTTTTCTCCCCTTTTATCCTGGGAAGTTCCCTGGTGAAACTTTTCCACTCACAACTATTTAAAGACGATTAGTATTCTTTTCTGTCTGTCACCACTGTTTTACTCAAATTTTCTTCTCTAGATCAATTTTAGTAGTTCTTTCCTAGAGAATTGTCCATTTCATTGAAATTTTGAAGTTAACAGGCCTAGCATAGACTTGTATGTACTAGTCATATTTTTGTTTACAGTTCTACTCAAATTTCTATATTTTTCCTCTCAACTAGCTCATTCAAAGATGAACATTCATTATTTTTATTTCTAAAGTACCAGCTCCTTGATAATTTGAAGTTTTTTGCTATCTATTAAGTTATTTTTTTAATGTTCTTTAAAAGCAGTTTTGATATCTTTTTTGACATGGTAGTTTATAAATGCTTTTATTCTCAGAGAAATGATTTCCCAGATTTAATCTGATAATTTTTACAATGCTCTTCTGTCTTTTTTAGGCACGAGATGTGCACACCAATGAAGTGGTGGCTATCAAGAAATTATTTTATACTGGAATGCGGTCTACGGAGGTAGGTGAAATATATATGTTTGTATCGGCATGTTAAAGAAAACCATACCATTTTAAATTGGGGATAGGTGGGAATTTTTTCAAAAAATGTTGAAAAATATACAAATATTAAGTGTGTATCTCAGTGAATTTTCTTCCACAGACTCAGTGTGCCCATTTAAATTGTACCTGGAGCCGTAAACAACATTCCTGACATACCAGAAACCTCCCTACTGTGTCCCTTACTTTTAATTTTAGTTTTAGATATGTGCTGCTGACACGAGTTCCATTTTTTAAATTGTTCTTTAGCAGTTTATTCTATAATAGAGGGATTATCATGTCTAAGAAAGTAAACTAGAATAAGGTACATTTGACAGTAAGTATACTGGATATAAATTTTTAATGGTAGAGAAATTACCTAATGGCTGTTACAAATAATCATCAGACAGCATATATCTAGTCTGAAAAATAAGGCAGTGGGTAATAATCTGAAAACTAAAATTATTGATACTGTATTGCATGTACTTTTGTTTCAGTATTCTGATTAGTTCTTAATTGCATAAGTTTATAAAATGTCTAGTTCCTAAGTGTTACCTGTTTATTTAATTCTTCAAAAATTTAATTGTTTTTAAATGTGGTAAAGTACACAAAACAAATTTACCATCTTAATCACTTTAAGTGTAAGTTCAGTGGCGTTAAGGACATTCACATTGCTGTGCAACCAACACCACCATCCATCTGCAGAACTCTTTCATTTTGCAAAAGTGACATTCTACCCCCATCAAACAATAACTCCTCATTCCCTCTCCCCACAGCCCCTGGAAATCACCTTTCTACTTTCTGTCTCTCTGAATTTGACTCCTTTAGCTATCTCATGTAATTGAAATTATGCACTATTTGTCCTTTTGTGACGGCTTGTTTCACTTACTATAGTGCACTCAAAGTTCATCCATGTTGTTGTGTGTGCTTCTGACTGTGTGTGTGTGTCTGTGTAAAAACACCACATTTTGTCCATCCCTCATCTGTAAATGGACACTTCGTTGCTTCTACCCCTTGGTCATTGTGCATAATGCTGCTGTGAGCATAGGTACACAAATATTTCTTTTGAGTACCTACTATTAATACTTCAGGGTAAAGGCCCAGAGGTAGAATTGCTGGATCAGTCTTTAATTTTTAAAGGTTTTGGTTTTGTATATTTCTGGAATCCCTAGTTTATGGTAAATCTTGTTTTTTGTGATAATCACACTTATGGGTATGATAACACTGTTGTGATTGATCACTGTTCCATTATGTTGATACCTAAAAAAACTCTTAATAATTTCTAAAACCCCTTTAAAAGCTCCATTTTTTACAAGTTTACTGTAATTTTATTTGCCATTCCATAGTATAATTTTACAACTAGCATTCCTAGCCAACTTGTGTTCGAGTCTGTTTAATTAGTCATGCCTAGAACAAAAAGTTTCACCTAGGGCAGCATCTTCTCTCGTCTAATATTGTATCCTTCCTGGAAGTGTTTTTTACATTTAAGAACACAGGTTTTAGCTTTGTTTTGTTTTGTTTTGAGAGTTTGCCTCCCAGAGCATTCAAATTTGAAATGTAAAGCCCATAAAACACTTTCTAAACCTAGCATCTTCCAGCTTACACATTTTACACTGTGAATATCTTCTGCTCTATTTTGTTGAGGGCTTATGAAATAACATAGGAGATATAGGATCTTAAATTCTAGTACAAAACATTTCTTAAAGTTCTGTATTCTAGTTCCCCTACCTTTAGAAATAGGATACAAGTGAGTGGTAAAGCTTGGAAAAGCTGAAACAAGAACAAAATACAGATTCCAAGTTCCCATTCCACATCTACTAAGCTTCTAGAGTCTCTGGGTATGGGCCCAAGTACCTGTATTTTCAGGGTTCCCTGATTGCTTCTTAGAAGTAACTATAGTTAGAATATAGCCTAAGTTTCTGAAGTTGTCATAGAGTAGCTTTAATTGCTGAAGGTTCATCTGTTATTTACTAGTAGGCATCAATGGGAAGGCTCTTCCTAAAATCCTGTAGGAAAATGTTTTCATGCTGCTTGGTTTTTCTGTGAACTTCCCTCTGTTATAACCTAAGTGTTCACTAGCATTTTAGAATATGTGCAAGGAATTTAGGTAATTACTTCATTTGAGTTTAAACAGCAGAGAAAACTTAACATTTGGTAGACAATATAAGCCAAAAACACAACAGCTGAACTTTAATGTATGTAAATTATGCCACAGTAAAGTTGCACAAAAGAAGGGAGAGGTTGAACTTTTGAAGAAAAACCACTAAATATAGTATATAGTTTTCAACAGGCTTGGTGTGCGGTTGTAAAATTTTGATAAGACTCATTGATAATAAATTTTATGAAAATAAAAATATGTCCTACCTGGAATGAATTTTATGTAATTGAGTTGTAAACTATATGGACGTAAGTTCTTTAAAATGTATTAGTTTGACATTTAAATATTACAAATGAAATAAAGTTGTATGTTCTTATTAACATTTTAATCTAATAATTACTTTTTTCACTTGTATAGCTTTCTAAGGAAAAGCAACTGTTCCTAATTATTTCCTTTATTCTTTTTTTCTCCCTACAGAAATGGCAGGACATTATTAAGGAAGTCAGGTTTCTACAAATATTAAAACATCCCAACATTATAGAAAACAAAGGCTGCTATTTAAGTGAGCACACAGCATGGGTAGGTATCTGCTCTCCCCTTGCTGTAATTTTAGTAGGTTTAGTTTATTAGTAATTTAAAAACGTCTCAAAATAGTTGTGTAAAGCCATGCACAAACACCTTGAAATGTCAGTTCATACCAAGAAAGGAGGAGCAGCTTTTCCTGGAACTCTTGGGCAGTAGGAGATAATAGAACTTTTCCCAGTTTACTTCAGAGATTCACCTGATCATTTCGTGCATGGGAAAATGTTCTGATGTATGTTAGCGGTATCATTCTTCAAATGCTTTATCAAACATTTGTTGAGAACAATCCTATGACTCAAGGATGAAAATCAGCATATATTTTTGACATAAATGTATTGTAAACTATTTAACCACAAGGATCTTGTGTGGAACGTCGGTGGTGAATCCTGAAGAAATCTGAACTGATTGTGATTCTTCGGCTGAATGATACTAAAGGTAGAAAATTGAGACATTTTATAGCAGAAAATGGAAATTAATTTTGCCCCATTGTTAAATCTAAGATAAGGTAGTAATCTTACAACAGTAGAGGCATAGTAATTGTGTCTTTTAAGAGGAAGGCTAAATTTTCTTTCAACCGGAATGACCTTTTATTTTTAATAAGCTATAGCTGATTATCATTTTAATATACTGAACTTAGATTTAGATTTGTAACATTTGGTTTAATTTATTGGTGATGGTACTCCTAAATTTGAGGCAGTGGTTAAAGAAAAAACAGTGGCCGACAAGGTAGACTGCCTCTCTGTCTTCCAGGTTTCTCCATCTGTAAAACAAGGATGATAATAGGGTCTACTTCCAAATGTGGTTATGAGGATTAAATTAGTTAATATATATAAAATATCTTGCACATAAGAGGTGCTCTGTGTTGGCTTTATAGGAAAGATTTAAACTGTAACCTTAATTTTGTATATATAGTACCAAAGGATAATTTTCTGCTTCCTAACAATATCAGTATTGCTACTATAGGTTAATATTAATAGAATATGTATATTCCTTTATAGCTTTAGTTAGTAATTATATGAAACACACATGTACAAGCAGTTCAATGTGGGCATTATAAAAGATTAATGTAGCATTGGCTTCACTTCATGTATGCATTTAACAAGTTCACAAAATGTGTAATTAAAGGTAATTGATAACTAGAGTTTGTTTCACTTCAAAGTATCTTCTCCATCTCCTTGGTGAATTTGTTTTATCTCATACAGAATCTTCTAGTTTTAATAGTATATTTTAATGTTTTATCACTTTTTCCCATGTAGCTTGTAATGGAATACTGTATAGGATCTGTTTCAGATTTTCTGAAAGGTAAGTTTCCTTTATTTATTAAGAAAATAAAAGTATTAGTATAATAAAATGAGAATTTGTTCAGTAAGAGATTTTTAAAATAATGTTAAAACTCTTCAGGAAGAGTGAAAACCTTTGTCTTTTCTAGAGTCTCAGCATGGTGTGAACTGTCCTCATTAAATATTATGTTTTCGCATACAGATGAGTTTTCTTTCATTATGATTAAATAGGCATTTTTCTGCATTCTTTATCATTAAACTTGATTTGTTCCTTCTGTTCAGAATGAAGATATGTAGGAATATAAAAAGGGAAAGCTTCTCTTTCATTGCTTTTATAATCACAAAATAATTGTTAAATGTTGTTAACTTTGAGGAAAATTGCCTGTGAACTATAACAAATAGGCACAACTGCACACTTGTTATAAAGTTAAATTGCCTTGTTTTATTATCTTGGAAAGCAAAAAGTTCCTTCTTGCTAAATGTTAGTTTTTAAAAATTTCCCCATATATTAGATATGTGTATATATTTTGTTAAATATAAATGTTCTATAGAATAATCATTTTCAAATGAATTCTTATTTTAAGTTCACAAAAAGCCATTACAAGAAATGGAAATAGCAGCAATTACACATGGTGCTCTCCAGGGATTAGCCTACTTACATTCTCATGCCATGATCCATAGGTAAGTAGTTTAAAAATTATCATATATCAATAAGCAAATGGCTTATCGAATTTATCAGACCTAGAATTTATTAATCCTGAAAGCTTTATTTGTTTTAGGTAAATAATAGTATTCTGGAGTTTTACAAACTCATATTTTTTTTAGGTTATCCATGTCCTAAAAAGAATATACTAATTTATTTGATCTCTTTGTTGAGGATAATTTTTATCTTTTTCTACACATGCTGCCAGGCTGTCTGAAGTATGTGCACTTTATAGATTTGTGATAGAAATTTAATTACAGAATAATTTAATTTGTGAAGTGGAAAAGACGATTGGGATGATGTATTCTTACTTTTTTCATTTTACAGATGAAGAAATTGATGCCCCAATTTGTGACTAACTTCCCAAAGCTTACAAGCAAGATAGATTAGACTAGAACTAACCTAGATCTTTTGTCCTCCTGGTGACTCATAATGCCAGATTTGATTCCATGACAGAGACAAGTAAAAGTTACTTAAGACTCTATGCTTTTGAGATAATCCTTGATAGTCCTTGATAGTGAATAGTAACTTAAAGATTAAACCATCATAAACAACATTTTTAGCATTGGTATTGGTTTTCCCTGTTTTTAGAAGAAAGCTAGCATTTTTTAAATTATCTATGTGAACCAGACAATACATAGTAAACTTATATAGTAGAGTCGTCGCAAAGTAATGGGTTATCAGTTTTGTAGATGAGAATACTAAGGTCCAAGAGAAATCCACATGCATAGTAAATAAGAGAACCGAAAGAGTTGGAAGTAAAACCTAAGGTCTTCTCAACTTCAAAGAACCTATCCATTTGTTAACAAAATGAAATGGAAGAAAATAGATTGACTTACTATTATATCCATTATAATACTATGTAGTATGAATTGACAAGTGCTTAGAAATTTATTTATTTTTGAATGTATGGTACCCATTGGCATACAAACACATTATAATTTTCTTAGTTCACTTGTACATTGTTGATTTAGAAAACAGCTTTAAAGTAAGTTTGGGATCATTGATATTACCTTATCCATGTGTTTCAGTTTTCATTTCATATTTAGGTAGGAGAACAATGCTAAAGTTTGGAATGATATGAGTAATTTAAAAAAAACAAATTTAGAGCATGAGGTTCTTTTTTTTTCCATTTTAATGTTAAGGGCATACTCTGATATCTTACAGTTACGTAAGAATGTTCAGCTGAATTTTTAAAACCATTATTTGTACCAATAAACAGGAACTCAAATATAGAGTATGTGCTATTAATTACCTAATTTTTTCTTCTGTTTCTACTGCTATTTTATCTTCTCTTTTAGAAAATTGTTACTATATACTTACAGGAATTCTGTGTATTTCACTTCTTAATTTGGATCTTAATTCTCATTATCTCAACTGAGAGAGATTATCGAAGGCCTTAATTATTCTGATTTCTCCTTTCTATAAAATTTTATATGATTTTTATCATTTTCAGTATAATCTTATGAAGGAAAGACAAATAATTTTCTGTGTTCTCTAAACCCAGAGATATCAAAGCAGCAAATATCCTTCTGACAGAACAAGGCCAGGTGAAACTTGCTGACTTTGGATTGGCTTCCATGGTCTCTCCTGCCAGTTCTTTTGCGGGAACGCCGTATTGGTAAGAATAGTCCTGTCTGGTATTGATCCTCGTATCTGAAATAGGCAGTGTGTGGTTGTACTTTTTTCAGATGCTTTATCTTCTTTCTTGGAAATACAGTGCTGCTTTAGACATTACTCTAAGCACTATACTTAGTTTCAGATATAGATTTGGAGTGCTGCCCGTGTATCTCCTATTGTTTCATTTGTGCCCCCAATATTTCTTTCCTGTTATCATCTACGTCATGTATTGGGTATAGGAGTGAAAACATTTAAATATTTAATAAGGGAGAAGAGAGAAGTGCTAAGTGGAAATTTTCTTTAGATTTATCTTTACTGTGTGTCAGTATCTCTGAATAAGAGTATCTGAAGACTGGTAGCTAACTACGAATTTTTAAAAAATTTTTTATTATGCAGAATTTCAAGTATACAGGGAAATAGGCAAAAATATAAGGAAGGCTCACACAGCGGTCAGCTCAGCCTAACAGCACTACCCCAGGGCCCAGCTGCCCTGTGTACTTGCTCCTCTTGCCCTCCCTCCACCTCCAGTTATTTGAAGCGAGTTCTAGACATCATCTAATTTTATTCATAAATAATTCCATATTAATGTCAGCAAGTCTGAAGGGAATAATTTTCCACATCTTCAACTTCCAAAGGTGTTTTCTCTCTGTATATGTTGAGAGGTGTCTTAGGTCTACTGCATCATCTTCTCCACTTACCTTTCAAATCTCCCAACTCCCATTTTGTTAAAGAAAGGCTTCTCACCCATCCTGAATAGTAGAATGATGCATTGTTCTGAGGATTAAAAGCCTCAAACCATCACCAGAGGGACAACTTGAGAATACATAACATCTAGAATATATAGCATCAGAAATATTGAAGAGTTAGGACACAAAGTTTTGGCAAGGGCCTTCTGCCTTCACAGTCATCTCTCTTCACTTCCTTTTACTCCTTGCTCTTTCTTTTCCCCAATTATCTTCCCTCCCATCTTCTTTTCTAGTGGATCATAAATTACCTCATTTATAACTGGGATAATTGCCATGAGGACACATTAACATGTTATTTACATTGAACAATGAAGTTTGGCATTTCCTGACAGAAAATAATTCTGATTTGAATGGTTGATATGACTGTGCAGACTGGGTTTGCTAATTAGGTTATTATACAGCAGTGTTTTTAATGAATTGAATGAGCTAGGTCCTCAGCTCCAAGTTGTAAATATCTGTAAAGCACATATACAAAACAATGTATATACATATGTGCGCATTATATCCTTTGCAACTAAGTTTATAAAATTTCGATACCAACTCAAAAATGTACAAGCAGATACATTTTTAAAATAAATTCATTGGAAGTAAGAAAATAAAACGTTTGAAGGCTACTGTTCTGTATGACCAAAACTTTCTTATGTTGAACCCTAGTTTAGATAGAATCCTCTTCCCCTGAATAAAAAAAGGATTCTTTGGAGAAATAATTCTTCTTAATGGTCCCCCTTTACAAATCAGTGATCAATATTTTATACTAGAAAGGAGCTAGAAAGTTGTGCATTAAAAACAAAACTACTTTTTTAACTTTGTTGAACTTACTGACTCCCCAAGCTTACTTCAACATCTTAACACATTAGAAGCCCTCTATTATTGGCAATTGGAAGTTACATATGTATTAATTTGTATATAGTATATTAGGAACACAGCACTGTGTACATATTTACATGTTTTTACACAGAGGAACACACATACACCTGATGACAATCTTACTAAGCAGTCAGAAACTGTTCTAAATGTCTGTCTGTGCTTAATAACAAGTACAAAGGAAGTATAAGGTGAAGCATACCAGTGAGAACATTAGAGTCTAGCTGAAGATGTGAATTAGCATTTCATTTTATAACCAAGACGCTTATGAAGTTAATAATTGTATGATTTATTTAGTTATGAGTGGCTGTCCTAGCCACTTTTATCACAGAACACTACTCCTATTTGCAAAAAAGACTGATAAACTGCTTATTCGTTGTTGCTTATTGTAGCAGATATTTTCTCAGCTAAATGTAGTGAGCTTGTTTACTTCAAGGAAACGAGTGCCAGTGATAAAATGCCCTCTTTCAAGCAAAACTAAGACTTTTGTAATAAGATACTAAAACGAAAATGTTTGAGAATCACTAGCATAAAGCATATACAGTATTAGAATCTGCAAACTTGAATTGACGCAGAATACAACCCTGCTCTGGGGAATCTTTCCTCCAGGACGCTGTTACATGATCATGACAAATGGTGAGAATAAGTCTAGCACTGTATATGCAATGGTAAATATTTACCTCACAACCTGTAATGCATTTATTTCCCTTTACAAGAATTCTTATGTCCAGTTATGTCATCTGGAATTCACACAGGTATTCTCCATGTAGACCGTCATTACGTTTTTAAAGAATAGTATACTTTTCTTTTCTTTTTTAACTTTAAGTGACATTTTATGTTTTAGGATGGCCCCAGAAGTAATTTTAGCCAAGGTTGAAGAACAACAATATGGTACCGAAGCAGATGTATGGTCTCTTGGTATAACATGTATTGAACTAGGTAAGCATTGCTCTTTATTACTGTGTAGTAAGTTTTGATCAATGTTTTACCTCAATTTCTGTACAAAATTACAGATTTTTATTTTTATGTCAGTGTTTAAGGGGAGCAATACATCTATTAAAGTTGTCACTTTGGTTATTTGGCAATTTATATATACAAATATTAGCCTAGGTGTATTAGATTTGCTGTATTAAATTAGGTCTAAAATAGTTTATAATGTGGTATTAATTTTGAGGTATCTGTGTCTAACATTTAATGAGTATGGTTATAGATTTACCATGTATGAAGGGTCTCTAAAGCATTCATGAATTACTTACTGCCAGTTAAGATACTTAATACTTTGTGTTAAGGATAAGGATTAGATTATCAGGCTGCATACCTTATTGTACAGTTTGATTTTATGCACATATTTTATTCTGTTGCCTTAAGTGGAACTATGCTTAAGACAGTGGACCATCAAAACATTGCTAATACTCCCCTCGTAAGGGAGCCACGGTGGGTAATTGAACTGTCACTATAATTGAAGCTGATGGCCATCTTCTTGCTCTTGATTCCCTGCACCAGTCCACAGTGCCTTCCCATTTTTTAAAGCTTTATTTAATAGTAGGAAATACTGGGAATATTTAATTGAACCATTCTAGGAGCGACCAAAGATAAAAAATAACAAGTTAAAAGTAAAATCCATGTGTCATTTGGATAAGTCATCAACCTGGGTTTGTCAGTTGTAAAGAAAAAGCAGAAAGGGAAATTGAGGTAAAATAAAAGTAAAAACTTGCTTATCATTAGACAATAAGTACTATAATTTCCATTATAACCAGGCTGTTTCTTTCTTGCAATCTAATATTTTTCCAAAATAATATAACCTTTAGATTTTTTCACTTTTGTTAGGATTCCTACATTAATCATTCCCTTCAAGCTCTGTATCATCATATATATTTTAAAGCTTGACATCAGCAAAGAGAGATTTGGAGATTACCATGTCATCCCCTTCTGATATTTTGGTCTCAATTTGAGGTTTTCAAAGTGTTACTTCCATTTGAAAATGTCTCTAGGTATCTTAAACTCTTGTTCTTTTACTCCTGATTCTTCTTCCTAGCAGTACATCCTAATTAATTTCTTAGGAAACTTGGGTGTAAATGTACAGAAGCTGGTTAATATACTCTGGCTATGCGGTATTTTTATGGGGTATGTGGTTGATGCATATATGTGCCCCTTTGGATAGTGAAATTGCATTAATGATCCTTTTAGATATCATTGATATGTTTTGATATTCATTTGATTAGAAAGTATTCCTTGGCCAGTTATACTGCTCAGAAAGAAATGTATAAACCCGGGAGTTTCTGTGGGATGGATTCTTATTTTTCCACGTTTTATAGTTTCTTAGTATAGTTCATAAAATAGACTTCCTTCACAATGAAAGTTTTTACACTTAGAATAAAGCAACTTTGGATGTGACCGCCTTTAGATCATTCTTAAGGAGTGAGACATTTCGAAGAAACTCTTTAAGTTTTAGGCATGCATGTGGCATCTTCAAGTTTTAGAAACTTTCATGATCACTTTTTAAAGTTTTACTTACAGATGTTTTGAATTCTGAAATGTCATGAACCAGAACCTGACACTGGTCCCAGGGGAAAGATCTAGAGTAGCACAGGCCAATGAAACGTTCTGTAGTGATAGAGAGATTCTGTATTTGCATGTCTTTCGAGCACTTGAAATGTGGCTAGTGCAACCGAGGAACTGAATTTTAAATTTTATTTCATTTAAATAAGTTTGCATTTATCGGGCATGGGGGGAACTCGATAATACGGGTGTAGTAACCACATTGTTTTTCATGTGAAACCTTCATAAGAGTGTATATCAATAATACCTTCATTTAAAAAATTGTATAAAAAAGTAAGTTTGCATTTACATAGTAACATATAGCTGCCCTTTTAGACAAAACAGCTGTAGAGGCCTGATTTTTTAATACAAATTAGATTTGCTGTCTTGGGAAATATATGTTATATGCTTTTCTACTTTAAAATAACTAAGGATAATGAATTAAAGCAAACTTTTCTTACAGACTAGGTAAGAGAGCAAAACTTAGACCAATTGTATCTTTGGCTTTGATAAATACAGTCCTAAATAAATATGACTTTCATATTTATTTACGAATTATGTATTCATATTTATTAATGAATTTAGAGGTTAAAATAACTTGAATTTTCTCATAGATGACTTTATATGTTTGTTCACAATTTGATGACAAAGATCCCAATTTTGTTGCTTTTCAGCCTATGCGCATGATTGCACAGTTGTGTTTATAAAAATAAAATGTGCCATTTTTTCCGATTATAAAAGTACATGTTGAGAGTAGGATTATAGGGAAATTTTATGAACAATTTTATGTAAGTTTAAAACTTAGAAAAAATGGACAATTTCCTTGAAGGATGCAGATGGTCAAAGCTCATTTTTGCTACAAAGGACATTATTGGGACATTTGATTGAAACTACAATGGAGTTTGAGGATTAGATAATAGTCATGTATTCATATCAATGGTCTGATTTAATGAATGTACTAGGTTCTCTTAGAATGTTCTTGCTTACTGGAAAAATACACTCTTTAGAGATGATGTGCATCAGCGCTGCAATTTCCTCTCTATTGGACTCCCTTGAATAAGTTCTCTGAACTCCACTTTCAACTTTTTTGCTAAGTTTGGGTTTATTTAAAAAAAAAAACTAACAGTACTTCCATTCTCCTGCATAACACGCACATATTTTAACAGGAAGTTTTCTTTCTTTTATAGCGGAAATGGAGCCTCCTTTCTGGAGTAATAGTTCAGTAAATGTCTTCAGTCACATAATCAGAAGTGAATCCCCTACACTACAGTCTACTGAATGGTGAGTATGGCTGAGAGATGTATTGTTCACATGGTAAAATTTAAGTATTTTTCATAATGTTATCAAAATGATTTCATTTCAATGAGGTGAAGTGTATACAACCTGAAGAAATATTAAAATAGCTTTATTTTATCCATACATCATGTTTATCCTTTCTTATCTCTACTTTTCATAGCATATAAGTAACTCAGTTTAGAAAAAAAGATACATGATGCTACATGGGAGCAAAAAGTATGGCTTTTGTATAAAAATTAATATATTTTTTGTACCTTAGCAACACATACAACCCTAATTATATAATAAATAGCATGATTTAAAGATTCATATTTTATAACTGCAATATATAGATTGCCACAACCTGTAGAGGTATTTAATTGGGGAATGGTTTATAATTGATATGGTATAAAACATAGGTAAAAATGATTAGATAATTTATCAGAGTTACCAGATAGTTCATAATTTTGGGATCATTCTAATTGTCATTATTTATTATTCAGAATGTGCTTTGATGTTGCATCTCCTAGTGCTTCTTTGATAATACTGTTATTCATGTAAAGAAGTTTATTGAAAACAGATGGACGATTTTAGGAAATAAGGATTTTTATCAGTGATGGAAAATTTTAATGGGAAATTCTTCAGGTGTATCTAGCATTTGAAAAGTTCTAGGGGTCTACCTACCGTACTTAACAAATACTTTAAAATTCACAAGTAAGAGGCATAAATTAGCAAAAATTTATTTTTTACTATTACATAATTAAGCCAAGTTCACAGGTCTTTGCTCCTACTGTAGAGATGTTTTGAAGAAATCTTCACAAAGAGTTTATTATGGTATTTCTAAATAATAGATACACTAAACACAGGCTGTCTTTACACTGGTTGATACTTTGGGAATTCCAAAAAGAATTCTTGTATAAAAGAATTAAATCTTATTTGAATATTGATGACAAACATTCTTGTATAAAAGAATTAAAAATCTTATTTGACTATTGATGACAAATATTGATGGAATATTTCTTACCTACTGCCTTACTGAACTCTCATCATTAGCACTATATAATAGTATGTTACAGAATTCTAATTTTAAAAAGTCTTACTGTTTTCTGGAACTTTTATCCATTTGCTCAAGGATGCTAAATACTTAGGTATAAAAAATGTTCCTTCCAAAACAAATAGCGTGATGTTCTGAAACATGCTATATGGAAGATGATCCAAGGGTCAAGCAAGAAAGAGACGTGGCTAGAGAAAAGAAGAAAAAAAAACTAAGAAGAATATTATCTTAGATTTGAATGCAAAAAGGAAAATGATTGACTTCCCTAATTCACCTCAATGTAGAATGACTTGTGGTACTTAAGTATGTGAGAGCAGGATTTTAAAATAATGTGTGCAAATTTATCTTTGGGAAATGGTAAAGATTCATTAGTTACTTTGCATAACTTTTTATAGACTTACACGATGAACTATATAGTGTATTTTGCCTGCTTTTTTTTTATCATTCCTATTCTCCCTCCCACCCATAGGCACATGCCTTGATTTGTGGATATGTTTTTAAAGGAAATAGCAATATGTTCACTTGATACTTTCCTTTACAATAGGTCTTATCATTTTCGACACTTTGTAGATTCTTGCCTCCAGAAAGTCCCTCAAGATCGCCCTACATCACAGAAACTTTTAAAGGTCAGTTATACTCTGTTTTGTACACCTAAGAAATTGTTTTAAAGATTGTGTTTTATTCTTCTCTGATTCCGAATCAGTATTAAGCACGGTGTACCGGATTTTGCTAAAATACTAATTTCATAATACTGTTCTTTCTTGGAAACTTTGGTAGTTGCTAAGTTCTTTCATTTGTTTTTCAAAATTAACTGCTTCTACCATGTCTGAATAGAATATATTGCTAAATATTCAATTTAGTAGTATTAAATGGCTTAATTTTTATATGTGCAAGCATATACTCATGAGTTACAACTATAAATTTTAATTCATGTGGAACCATGGCATTTCAGAATTGGCAAAACATAGTTTAACTTTGGATTTAATTTTTGTATGTACCACACTTGATATATCCAACTGTTGTATATAAAATAATATGAGAGTAAGAGAAATGATGTGTAATACATTTACATAAATACTGTGGGAGAAAAGAGATTTCAAAAAAACTGCTAAAAATGGATATCACATTTTTGTTTCCTTTTGAGAAATACGTTTTTCTGACTTAGCAATGAAAATGATTTAAAAGTAATGTGAATTCTATTCATTTTTCAGTAGGTTTGGTTACCTAATTTAAATAAATTATTAGTATATGCTTTCTGTCTTCAAAAATAGGTATTCACAATAGCAACAAAAGGTTTAGTATAGCTATGAATTATGTTAGTGAAAAATAAGCAGGATGCATTTGTAGAAAACTGTTAAATAACTTAGAATTACAAGATATATTTATTTCACTTTGAGGTTGATATCTTATTAGCAATAATAGTATTATTCACTTTAATATAGTTTTTAAAACATCTAGATAAGGCTTTAGTGAGTAGCAGTTGACTCTATCTCTTTGTGACCCTAAGGAATTTTGTGGATTTTTCAGTTTATTTTCACTAACACACAGTTCAAAATGCAAGGATATTGAAGGGATCATGTACATATTCAGTAGGGTCATTTGCAACTACAGTATGTAGAAGAGCAGTATAAAGTTTCAGTAACACTTAGGGAATTCTAGGCCATAAGCACACTTACAGTCTCAAACGAAAGCCCAAAAAATAGGTATTCACAGTAGAAACAAAAGGTTTAGTAGAGCTGTGAATTATGTTAGTGAAAAATAAGCAGGATCCATTTGTAGAAAACTGTTAAATAACTTAGAATTATAAGATATATAATTCTCGGATAAAAAAAGACCGAATATCATGAATAGTGGTACATACCAAAGCTAAGGCTCAGGAAAAGGAAGAATGTGACTGGCTTCTTACATTTGCCTAATGAAGGCAAAAGAAGCCCTTTTGGTAATAACCAAACCCTCCAGGAGCAGATACTTGGCTTTGGGTGATCAGATCCCAAACCTGCATATATGTTCATTTACCTGGTCCATTTTGTATATTGACCTTATTGAAAGTGATAGGAAGTATGGCCTGATCACATTTCTGTTGCAGTCTGTCATGAGGAAAAAAACTAAAATGGAAAAACGTGATTTACTAAACGAATCTATTTATCTCAGAATGCAAAACTGAAAATAATTATCCAGAATTAGAAAAACGGTTATGTAATTTTGGCATGAACATTTGATGAAGTAGTCTGTAGGCATTATGTTTAAGAGTTGAAATAGCATAATACTTACAGCAATGAAAAGAGAATAATATATAGTTACAACTCTTCAGAGAAGAGATAAATTTGAGCTAGTAAAGGAGGTAAAAGTCTTAAAAGAATTCAAGATCATCTCATGAACTCCAGTGCACAAGGCGTCTTTCTGCAATCCATGCTAACTACAAAACAAAACATATACACAGAAAATTTCGCAGAAGAAATAAATATCCAAAAAATACCAAAAGTAACAATGATAATCTTATGGCAGAATTGTTCTTTCTACTTTTCTGTATTTGACAATGTTAAGCTGTATTAAGTATTAATGGTAAAAATCACTAATACATGTCTTTTAATCAACTGCTAGTGTTTTATGAAGTGTCATTTAAGCAACATAAAGGAACCCAAAATACCCAAGTGGTATGTTACGTAATTCACCATCACTGAGTACATTCCTGTTGAAATCTAATGTAATTCAGAACTGAACATGTCTCCTCTATGAAATCAGTTCTAAGAATTTGTGAGCGTTTACTTAGGGCTGTAATTGGACTTAATTCTTAATGTTTACTTAGACTCTTGATTATTTCAACTCTGCATTTTCAGTTGGCCAACAAAGGTGTCATGTTCAAAGTTTTCATAAAAAGTACAGGGGATGTTATGTAGGCACAGAGTGTATACATGTAAATTAAAGTTTATAAATATAAGAAGTAAAAAGCATAACAGAACTAGGTAGCTACAGATTACATGCATTATCTATCATTATTTAGGATAGTAACTCTAGGGTCTAAGAAGGGATTCATTTGTTCTGAATGAAAAAATATGTAGGTCTCAACCTGACTTTTGCCTTCTACTCTTAACCAGCACATGTTTGTTCGTCGGGAGCGCCCTGAAACAGTGTTAATCGATCTTATTCAGAGGACAAAGGTGCTTTCCCAGGAGGCACATAATGGACCAGCAGTAGAGTCACAGGAAGAAGAGGTAATAACTTAGAAATGGCTCAAGTATTGGGGTCTCTTTATTGACTTCTTTCCTTATGCAACTTTTCTTGCCAAGAATCTTTTATATCAGTGGTTTCCAGATTGTGCCTTTACAGTGATTCTCTAAGGTTCCACCCAGATGGGGAAAAAGGTTTTGCGTTCTTTAAACCATCCTCTTGGTAGTGCACATTAGCATAGTAAAGCTCTGTGAAGTCTATTAAAGAAACCTGTTCAACTTTTATTTAATCTAGTCCCTCTCAAAATTCTGAGCTAGGGGGCACTTTTTTGCTGATGGTCTGATGGCATGGGACATGCTTTTGGAAGTATTTGAAATTACAGGCTTTGGAAGTTGACGGTACTCACACAGAAGTCATTAGAATTACCAACCATTCACCTTATCTTGGTTATTGTATAAACCTTTCCCCCAGTGCCTTTTATATAATGTTTGATAAGTGTTTATTAAATTGGAAATTTCTTGCTTCTTTAAAAATAAATAAGTAAATAAAATAAACATGTGACTTAACTAAACTTATCCTGAGGGAAAAAAATTACCAAGCCTTCTTATTCTGTTACTAAGAACACTTGATTCTTTTCAGTTGTGTACAGGGATTCATTCCTCTACATGGTTCTAAAATACTCATTTTATAGGTGAGTAAAGTAAGGCTCAGAGTGGTTAACTAACTTTTACTGTACAAGCATATGTGTTCGGATTCATATATGACTCTTGAGACCAGGTTCTTTCCATTTTGCCATGTTTCCAAATTTGCTGGAGAAATGTTATAGAACTTTCTCACAAGGAAAATATAAAGCTTATTATTTGTGGAGCTATCTTTTTTAGTCTAAGTATTTTCTGTTTTCTTCCTTGCTCATGTCACAATGCCAAAGCTTTTATTCTTTTTTTTTGGTTTCTACTGAGAAAGATCCCTGCATTCTGAAAACAGGAGTAGTAGTTACTTTTCTTTTTAAAAGCACTACATGATTAATGAACTATAAAATAAAAGGCTTTCTTACATACAGTTTTGGTGTTTTTGATATTGCCCTTTAGTTCTAACAGTAGTCACTAGAAAATTGGGCTATTTTAGGTATACGAAATACTTCAGTAAAGTGAAATTAATAAAATTCTAATGTCATTAAACATTAGAATAACAGCAACTTTTTTAGGCTATGAATGTAAGAAAAGACCCTCTATATACCTCGGGTCTGTATTTATTATTCTGCTTATCTTAAATAACTTTGCTATGGTAAGACTATAATATTGGGGCCCAGATACCAAAGTTTGCCTGATTTGTTCGGAATAGTCTTCTAATTATGATTAAATATACAATTTTTAATTTTACACAGAAATAGGTAGGAATTAATATTAAATTACTTAGTGGAAAAAGTTTAGGCTAAAGACTATACTCTGAGAAGAAATATAAAAGGCTTCAATAAAAAATAAGTAAAAGTGAGGTTTATAGGATTTTAAAAAAAGGTTGGGGTTGTTTTCAGCACTGGAATCATTGAGAAATGAGCAGCGTCCCTGTGTATACCCCGTGAGATGTGTAGTAGACATGGATTTCAAACGAATGTCAAAAATTTTAGAGAAAAGACTACACTTTGGAAATAACCCGGAATTGATTAACTTTTTCACATGGTTGGGCTTTTTGGTATTTACTTTTTGGTCACTTTTTTTATCTGTCAACTAACAATTGATAAACTTCCTGGTCTTGGCAAATACAAGGAATTTCTCAAAATAAACCACCAACTTTCTAAAGACTGTGTGTGTCAAGCGGTGTGCTAGGTGCTAATAATCAAGAATTTAGGAGATAAAGATATTTGAATCTAATGCTCTTTTCCCTCAGGAACTAGATTACTGTGTTGGATGGAAAGGGACAGTGAACAGTGTTGAAAGTCATCAGTCTGTTCCCAGTATGTCCAGTGGGGCCAGAAGTCAAAGCACTAGTGTCAACAGTTTTCCAGATGCCTCAGATGCTGAGAGAGAGCTAGACATGATGGAGGGATACCACACAGTCACACCTAGCAGTCCTGTCATCCATTTAAAACCCGGGAGTATTTGGATTTCAGTGAAAAAAAGTTCAAATTTGGTAACTAATTTTCTTACTCTGCTTAGTCTAAGAGTTTGGGGTTTTTTTTTCCTTTGATGTTTCAGAAGTTTGGACAATAATTTTAGGCAACTTATTTTAAAGTGGCAAAAGGCTTTAAAATTCCCAGTTTAATGTCTGCATTTAGGGAACATGTTTTGGAATGCAAAAAGAATATTTTTAAAATCTTCAAAGAAAGAGAGAAAGAAATGCCATATAATGTATTATCTGAAGTTACATAGATGAAAATGAAGGTATTTAAAAACAGTAAGTATACAACATGATATTAATGATAATGGTTGCCTTTGGGAAGTGGAGAAAGGGTTAAGGTGGGTGATAATCAAAAGTGATTTTTGCATTTTCCATAATGTTTACATTTTTTAAGTAAAACAGTGTAACTGTACAAAATTACACCTTCTTGGTTTAGGAAATATGGATGTTTGCTACACTTTCACGTGTAAGATTTTAAATTTTCTTGAAAACGTCTGAAGGTCAGGTAACTCCTTTTTGCAATTGATGGAAATGTTTCCTTTTTAACTTCACTGCTTTTAATATTACCAAAAAGTTACTGGGCACAATAGCTAAAAGACGGAACCAACCCAGGTGTTCATCAACACATGAATGGATAAACAAACCATAATATATACATATAATGGAATATTATTCAGCTGTGAAAAGAAATGGCGTTCTAATGTATGCTACAATGTGAGTGAACCTTGAAAACATGCTAAGTGATATAAGCCAGATACAAAAGGGCAAATATTATTAGAAATCCACTTATATGAAATATCTAAAGTGGTCAAATTCATAGAAAGTAGATTAGAGGTTGCTAAGGGGCAAGTGGAAAATGAAATACTTTTATGTTTTTTATTTTGGTATCATTAATGTACAATTACATGAGCAACGTTATGGTTACTAGACTCCCCCTATTATCAAATCCCCACCACATACCCCATTACAGTCACTGTCCATCAGCATACTAAGATACTATAAACATTGTCCATGTCTTTATGTGAACATGATGTATTAATTTCTATGACAAATACATAGGGTAAAGTTGCTGAGTCATAGGGCATATGTATGTTGGACTTCATAAGAAACTGTCAAACAGCTTTCCAAAATGATTGTACTGTTTCACGTCCCTATTAACAATGTATAAGAGTTGCAGTTGGTTCACATATTCTCCACCATTTGGTTTGTCAGTCTTTTTTATTTTAGCCGTTCCGGTGGGAATGAAATGGAATCTCATGATAGTTGTTTTTGCAATTCCCTATGACTGAAGATGGCACCAGAATCATCTTTTCATGTGTTTATTGTCTATTCGTGTATCTCTTTAGTGAAGTGTTTTCTGAAGTCTTTTGTCTGTTTTCTTATTCAGGTGTTCATCTTTTCATACTGAT
This sequence comes from Manis pentadactyla, assembly GCF_030020395.1. Taxonomy (NCBI): domain Eukaryota; kingdom Metazoa; phylum Chordata; class Mammalia; order Pholidota; family Manidae; genus Manis; species Manis pentadactyla. The sequence goes on along the minus strand of NC_080022.1, from coordinate 154,793,815 downwards.
TAGTAGGAGTTTTTTTATATACTCTGGGTACAAGTATTATATCTCAGATGTGTCTTGCAAATATTTTTTCTCCATCTGTAATAAATTAAAACTTTTTAGTTTTAAAATCCAATTTAAACAACCCATTAAAAACGAGTAAAGGCCATAAAAAAGCTTCCTCTAAAATCAGGAATAAGACTAGGATGCCTACTCACAACACTTATTCAACAGAGTGTTGGAAGTCCTAGCTACATTAATCAGGCAAGAAAAAGAAATAAAAGGCATCCACACTGGTAAGGAAGAAGTGAAACAAAACTGTCACTGTTTGGAGATGACCCAATACTACATACAGAAAGCCCTAAAGACTCTACCAAAAGACTATTAGAATTAATATATCAACTATACCTCAATTTTTAGAAATGTGTTAAAGATCTGAATAGACATTTATCCAAAGAATATATACAAATGGCCAAGAAGCACATGAAAAGATGCTCAATATAATTAGTCATTAGGGAAACACAAATCAAAACCACAAAGAGGTTCCACCTTACAGCCACTAGGATGGATAACTATTTTGTTTTTTTGTTAAGGTATCATTGATACACAATCTTATGAAGGTTTCACATGAGCAACATTGGTTACTACATTCTTCCATATTATCGAGTCCCGTGCTAACACCCCATTGAAGTCACTGTCCATCAGCGTAGTAAGATGCTATAGAGTCACTGCTTGTCTTCTCTGTGCTATTACTGCCTTCCCATCTCCCCCTTCTACACTATGTGTGTTAATCATAATGCCCCTTAATCCTCTTCTCCCTCCCTCCCCACCCACCCTTCCCACCCCCTTCCTTTGGTGACTGCTAGTCCCTTCTTGGACTCTGTGAGTCTGCTGCTGTTTTGTTAGATGGCTAGCTATTAAAAGAGAAAAGCAAAAACAAAGATGGAAAATAACAATTAGGGAGCACATGGAGAAATTGGAACTCCTGCTCTGTATTGCTGGTAGGAATGTAAAATGTGAGTTGCTGTGGAAAACACTTGACGATTTCTCAAAAAGTTAAACATAGCATTTCCCCATGACCCAGAAATTCTACTCCTAGATATATACCCAAAACAATTGAAAGCAGGTACTTAAGCAAATGTATATCCACAAATGTTCGTAACAGCAGTATTCACAATAGCCAAAAGGGGGAAATAACCCAGAGGTTCAGCAACAAATAAATGGATAAACAAATTAGGGTATGTGCATACCATGGAATATTAATCAGCTATAAAAAGGAATGTAGTACTGATAAATGCTATACAATATGGATGAACCTTAGAAACATGCTAGGTGAAAGCCAGATACAACAGGTCACATAGTATATGAAACATCTAAAATAGAGAAATCCATAGACAGAAAATAGATTGGTGGTGACGAGAAGGGGAGAATGGGCAGCAAGTGCTTAAAACATACAGGTTTTTGTTTTCTGAGGTGTTAAATATGCTTTGTAACTAGATACGGGCAGTCATTGCAGAACATCATGAATATACTAAATGCTACTGAATTCTTCACGTTGAATGATTAATCATACATTGTGTGAATTTTGCCTCTATTTAAGAATCCAGTCTGTACATTTTTTTCTTTATAGTAGGGGCAGTGGTTGCAGAACATCATGAATATACAAACTGCTACTCAGCTGTTCACTTTACATGATTAATCTTACATTATGAATTTTGTCTCTGAGAATGCAGTTGGTACATTTTTTTCATTATAATCAGTGTTTTTTGTGTCCTTTCCAAGAAATATTTGCTGACCCCAAGGTCATGACAATATTCTGTGTTTTCTTCTGCTGTATGATTCTGGATTTTAGGTTTAGGTCAAGTGATTCTTTTCAAATCAATTTCTGTATATAGAATGATTAAGCATTTATTCACTTGGAATACAGAGAACCAGTTGTTACAGCAGGGTTTGCTAACTTTCTTTTCCTCTTTGAATTAACTTGACTTTTTGGTAGCAAATCAATTGACTGAATATATGTGGGTCAGTTTCCAGATTTTACTATGTACCTTTGCTCTATTCAGTCTGTCCTTATAACAATACCAGTGTTTTGATTACTGAAGTTTACATCTTCCAACTTTTTATTCCCCCTCAAAATTTTGGCTATTCTAGGTCCTTTACATTCCAATTTAAATTTTAGAACCAGCTAGTTTGTCTGCTTCTTCAGATGAAATTTTATTAGAAACTGTTGACTGGATTCTCCTACATGAATTACCTGCTCAGTTGATAGTGGACTGCTCTAATATGGTTTTGAAAGAAAAAGGTTTTACTTTATTTCACTCTTTCCTCTCCATTGCTGTGGGTTACAAAGCAAATGCAAGAACAGGAGCCTAGAGAACAAATGTTTTGTTACATCGAAATGAGGCGGCAACATCGAAAAAAGCTGGTGACTCTGGAAAACAAGCTAAAGGCTGAGATGGATGAGCATCGTTTCAGATTAGAAAAAGATTTTGAAACTCAGTGTAACAACTTTGCGGCAGAAATGGAGAAACTTACCAAGAAACATCACGCTGCTCTGGAAAAAGAGGTAGCTGATCAGTATTACTAATGTATTTATTCTAACTTGTGACTATTTCAAAATTAACCAAGATGGCATTTTGCTATTAGGGTTTCTGTTCCCCAGAACCAAGCAAATCAGTTGAGGAAAGGGATAAATATTTATATAATAGGTAAAATTTCCAGTGCTGAGTCTGGGAACCAGTAGATATGGGATTGATGACTTGACAGTTTTATCGTGTAACAGTGGTTAAGTCAGGTAGATCAGATTAAAGATGACGACGTGACAGGTGAGAAGAGGCATCCTCTCAAACCACATATAATACAAAAATATAGTTAATACAACTAACCCTAAAAGATCAACAGGAAAAAAGGCTGCCCCAGACTGCTTACACCTGGAGAAAAAACAAACCTCTAAAAGGGTAACATATGAAAGCCATGATCCGGAGGAACCCACACTCTTCCCCCACCCCAGCTCACTGGCAGAAGGAAGAGAAATGGAGTGGGGATGGGTGGAGGCCTGGGACTGCTGAACACCCAGCCCTGGAGATCTGCTGTGCTGGGGGAGCACAAACCCACATTGCATGGTGCTCTGGCGATTAGTGGGGTTGGAAAGCTAAGACAGGAGGAACACTTGGAGAGACTGAGATTCCAGCCGCTTGTGGGAAATGGGGACCCACATCTGGCTGCTCTGGAACAAAAGAAAGGCAGGCAGTATAAGAGACTTCCTAACAGTGAGAGGACTACTAAAAGGGCAAGCATTGCACAGGGCTAGCTGCTCAAGAAAAAGGACGGGTAGACAAAATTGTCCAAGTACACTCTGCCCAGCAGATTGGGAACTGTTCAGAAACTTCAGGCGCTACATCCCCCAGGCTGGCTACCCAGCTCCAAGGCCTTCCACCGTGATACGCAGCCTGCTGCACCTTCCAGACAGCTGGCACTGGCTTGCAAACCAGCTGCCCCTGCCCTGGTGTCAGTCCAGCCAGAGGGAAGCTCTACCTACAGTAGCTACAAATGCAAAGCATACAGGCCGAACCTGTGTGTTCGGCCCACTGGTCTGGCTGTGGAGAGAGGCACAGTAGCCGGGAAGCAGGAAACAGCTCTTCCCAACCGCCAGTGACCAGCACCGCTCCACTGCGACACCCGACTTCCCTCCATGGGCTAAGCAGCTCCAGAGAGTAGACCTTCTGGGTAATAGAGGGTGCCACATCCAGATATGAAACATCAAAGGGATCAAACGCTTTAGAACATACTAACAGATATCTACAGAATGCTCCACCAAAAAGCCACAGGATACACATTCTTCTCAGGTTCAACCCCAGATCCCAAAAACACCAGAAAAAGAATCAAGTGAAAATGAACTCATCAACCTTCCTGAAAGACATTTTAAAAAGAAGTCATAAACATGCTCATAGAGGTACAGAAAAATATTGAAGAACTCAGGAACAAATTCAAGACAGAGATCCATCCATTAAGGAATACAATGGGGGGATTTAAAAGCAGATTGGATATGATAGAGGAGAAAATAAATGAAAAAGAATGTAGAAAAGAGGAATACAAAGAAGCTGAGGCACAGAAAAAAAGGATCTTTAGGAATGAAAGAATATTGAGAGAACTGTGTGACCAATCCAAACGGAACAATATTTGTACTATAGGGGATTTTTTGGGGGGGGCTTGGGCAGCATACTCCAGTATGGGGGAAAAAAGGTGAAAACACTGACCCTGTAAAAGATCAGCATTTTAAAGATGAGTTCCATTTTGTTGGTTCTCTGAAATTCAAATAATAAGGATGCTGAGTAATACTTAATAATTTATTGGATATTCTTGTTTTGGTAATGATTATACTGATTTTATATTCTTAGGTGGGAGGAAGTATCCTCGCAAATGTGTATTAAACGGCTGCTTTGAAGCTTATCTGCTGAGCTAATTTGATCCATTTAAAAAATTTCCTATAGGCTAAAGCGATGTCCAAGGAGGAGGAAAAATTTAAGCAACATCTTCAGGCCCAGCAGAAGAAAGAACTGAACAGCTTTCTGAAGTCCCAGAAGAGAGAATATAAACTTCAAAAGGAACAGCTTAAGAAGGTATTTACTTTATAGAACTTTTCAAGCCACTTACCTGCTTACTGATTATATTCAATAGTGATCTACTCATAGAACCATTAGCATAAATTTTTCTTTTGTTTGTGGCCACTAACTATATATCAGTTTAAGTGAGGACATTGATTATAACCTATTTTCAATGGCTGATATCCTCAATTGAGTGGGATCTAAAAGAGTGATCTCTTGAACATTTAAATTATTTTATGAAGCTATTATTTATAATAGCCTTCCTAAGCACTTAGTAACTGAGTCACTAGAAATGAAAATACTTCAGCTGTGAAAAAGAGCCATACATTTCTTCCTTTAAAAGTAAATCATACCTTCTTACTTTGGGCTCAGATTACAATAATTTGTTCTTATTCTGATTTTAACACAGAATAAGGATAAGAGGCATTTCTGCTCATCCCATTTTCTTTAATAGGAAAGCATGCTAATCATGTCTTTATGGTTACATGATTTCATGTGTGTTTGCCCTTTATGTGCTGCTTTCTTGAACTTCTTTTTATTGCAGATGTACTCTAACTTTGAGGAAAGCCATGGTTGTTCCAAGGCAATTTCTGAAAGGGGATTATTATTCAGGATAGTGGTCAGGACACGAAAATGATATGTGTCAGCTATTGCATATTTATTATATTGCAGAGACTATAAATCAGCCATCTTTCCTAGGTCTAAGATGATTTTTCAGAGAATATTGACCTTACAGTTCTTCACCTGTTATTCAAGAAAGAAACCAATTCTTTATTAGTTTCATTGATAAGATACTCAAACACATAAATATAAAAAATCACATAAAGTTGTAGTTCTCAACTTAAAGATGTCAATGAGAAGACAGAGATAATACAGGCGTACACACAAAGAATCATTTGGCTATGTTTTTCAAAATCTCTTGCCAAGGAAACTCCCCACCCACCGAGACTTCTCCAGTTACACCCCCTCTTACAAACTGATGGGCTGAAATTTTTAGCCCATGTAATAAATTATTAGCACGCAGATAAATTAATATTGATAACATAACCATAATATCTTTGGTACAGTGCTTTTGTGTGTGTAGGAATTTGACTTATAATTAGATATTTAAGTCTTATTAAGGACATATTGGTGGCACAAAGCCTTGCTATATATACCCTGCAGAGTGAGGTGCATTGATAAGATTTTTCTGACTTGAAAGAGTATAACCTGGTATGTATTCCCATTACTGTAATCTAAAAGCTAAACTCAATACTAGAACATGGAATTTGAAAAGATGGTAAATAGGATTCCCAACTGTAAATAAATACCCAACAAAATGCAGTTCTATAGTTGTTTCTTAGTGAAATGAGGTTTTAGTTTTATAAATGAATGTGTTGGTTTAGATAATCCTTCAAGCATATAATTCATAGTCTAACTAATAAACTCATTTTCTTTTAGAAGGTAGTTTTGTGTGTGTGTGTGTGTGTGTGTGTGTGTGTGTGTGTGTGTTTATTTAGAATGATTATTATCTTTATAGAGGAAGGGACATACTAGAGTCTTGGTGGGTGGGGAGTTTCCTTGGCAAAAGATTTTGAAAAACATAGCCAGGTGAGTCTTTGTGTATATGCCTGTATTATCCCTGTCTTATCATTGATATCTGTAAGTTGAGAACTACAAGCTTATGTGCTTTTTATTTTTATGTGTTTGAATATCTTATTGATGAAAGTAATGAATAATTGGTTTCTTTCTTGAATAACAGATGAAGAACCATAAGGTTAATAGTCTCTGAAAAGTCATCTTAGACCTAGGAAAGATGGCTGATTTATATTCTCTACAAGGTTGACGCATTTTAGGTTGAAATATACTATTATTAATTAGCATCCTCGGGTTTGTATCGTTAAACGTATTGTCAATATTCTCATCTTGCCCAGTATAAATGAATTTTTTTAGGTACTTTGTGAGATGATATTTAAAATGCTGTAGAAGAACATTGGTCTTGCCTTGTGCAGTGGTTATAGTGCTGAATATTAAATCCATTCTAAAAGGTCTCTATTTTCCCATTGTTTTCTGGATTTTCCATTTAATTTCCAAAGTCTTTTATACTGAACCCATCCTTAACTTTGCCAAAAACTTAGCGTTTCTATTGTTGAAAATCAAGAAGTGAGACATAACTATATTTTACCTTGATTTTAATTTGTGTGTGATTTTTACTTGAAAGCACTGCCTTCTTCCCCTTTTGGGGAGGGATTTAAAGAAAGATGTTTTACTTCATTCACCAATCATTGTGTGCTTTCAAAGCTACGAGCCATCATAAATATAGCTGTGCAAAGCTAAAAAGTATGCATGTTTTCTAGTGTATGTTTTCTCTTTTCTTGTCCTACTTCATGGATAACTCAAGAAATGGAAAAATACTACCTATTTCCTTATGGTCATCGCCCTGCCTGCCCTTGAGAGAGGGCACAAATTAAGTACTTTCACTGAAGATTACCAGCTACCAAATAATATATTCATGTAGTTAATTTTTATGTATTTTGAACTCAGTTGTTTTTTATCTTGCCAGGCGCTGAATGAAAGCCAGAGCACCCCAAGGAAAGAAAAACAGGAGTGGCTGTCAAAGCAGATAGAGAACATCCAGCATCTCCAAGCAGCGGAAAAGACTGATCTTCTTCAACATCAGAGACAGTGCCTAGGGCTGGAATGCCGTCTCTTCCAAAGAAAGATATTACTTGGGCGCTGTAACTTGGAGCAGGACCTTGTCATGGAGGTTTGTTTAAATGGTGTGAAATCAGAATCTTCCTGAAAATATGTCAGTCACATCCCACCCTCAAGGCCTTAGAGCGCATCTGCTTCCCTTTGCCTAAGTCCTTCTTCCCTGGAAACCCAACCCACACGGTTCACCTTCTCCCTCACTTCATATCTCCCCAATTCTGATCACCAAATCCTTCTCCCTTCTTTAAATATTCTTGCGCTTCTCTCTCTCTCTCTCTCTCTCTCGCACACACACACACACACACACACACACACACATGTGCACACTTTTTATGGGGATCTCTCTCTCCCCAAGTAGAATGGAAATTATATGAAGTCCCAGGTTCTGTTCAGGGCTTTTATATCCAGTGGATAGATATATCCAGGCCTTACACCTACTGGCTGGCCCGTAACAGGTATTCAATAAATATATATTAAGTAAATATTTAATAAATATTAAATCCATGAGTGAAAGAAGTATTAATTTTTCAATTTGAGAAAATTAATTGGATAATTTATGCCTTTTCATCCAAAATGGATGCCATAAAGATATATACTACCTTTTAACATATTTTTATAATCATGAAATTATTCATTGGGCATATGTAGAAATTTATGCCAATGAAAATAACGGTTCTCATTATCAGGTATACCTATGAGCAAAGAGCAATTTATTTCCAAGAGTGGCTTAAAATAAACTTAAAATATAAGTTAATTATTCAAATTCACTAATATTTAAAGAAATTCAAATTAAAACAATTGTATCAATTCGAGAAGATCAGTCTACAAAATTGGTAAGTCCTAGTAGTGGCATGGGAAAGTGGGCAACGTTGGGAAGAATATAAATTGCTACTGCCATTTTGGAGCATAATTCAGCAGCTTTTACAATTTAATTTCCATGTATCTTCTATCCATCAAATCCACTTCTCAAATTCTATCCTAAAGAAATAATAACATAATTATATGGTGTATCAAGTGTAGATGTTTACTGAAAATTTGTCATAAGCAAAAAATGGAACGACTACGGCATCACAAAGCAGAGGCTTACTATAAAACTTAAAAAGATCTGTATGTCCTGATCTGATCTGGATATTTGTCCATTATATTTTTAGGTAAAGAAAGCATATTATATGCCTATATTTTTTTAATTCAATTTTAAAACTGTATGTTTTTGTGCAATAGTTGTGTCACGATAGCATGGGGAAGGTTGGGAAACATATGCACCAAATGTTGGCCCGTGGAGAAGGGGCAGCAGAGGCAAAAGGGCCAAGTCTGGCTTCCTTCTACAGAGGAAAAGAGAGAGTGTGTGTGAGTGTATGTGTGTGTGTTATATATTTGATCTTTTTAAACTGAAAAAATTGTTGTAACATTTATTGATCATGAGGTAGGTATTCTGAGAGCTTTGCACTTACGAATTCATTTCAGCCTCACATTAATTTTATGAAACAGCTATGTTATGGTCTCCATTTGAGAAGTGATGAAATTGAAGCACAGAGAGTTTAAGTAATTAACCCAAGGACTCACTGCTAGTTGGAAGCAGAGCCAGGATTTAGAAAGCAGGCAGTCTAGCCCTAGAGTCTTGTGTTCTTTTTTGTTTGTTTGTTTGTTTGTTTTTTAATTTTTTATTAAGGTATGATTGATATACACTCTTATGAAGGTTTCACGTGAAAAAACAATGTGGTTAATACATTTACCCATATTATCAAGACCCCACCCATACCCCAATGCAGTCACTGTCCGTCACCGCGGCAAGTTGCCAGAGATCCACTATGTCCCTTCTCTGTGAAACACTGTTATTCCTGTGATCCCCCACACCATGTGTACTAAACATAATACCCCTCAGTCCCCTTCTCAGCACCCCCCACCTGCCCTCCCACACCCCTCCCCTTTGGTAACCACCAGTTCATTCTTGGAGGCTGAGTCTGCTGCCATTTTGTTCCTTCAGTTTTGCTTCATTGTTATTAGAGTCTTGTGTTCTTAACCACTACACTACACTGGGTATACTGCATGTAATAGAATTGAACGTATACACTGAAGAAATTCAAAGGATGACTTAGAAGTCCTCTTCAAATACAAAATTAGGAAACATAAATGAAAGAGAGTGGAAAGGACATTAAGTCTCTTGGGACAGATTTGATATGTCTTAAGCTCATTGCTAAAAATAGTATAAATAGCTAATGAACAGATAAGGAAATTATGCTACCAATTGCCCATTTTCTACAGTTACAGTAATAAAACCCTAATATTTACTGTGCAGCCATTATTAAATCAGAGGATTACATATCCTGGTTATTCTATTTCTTAGGATTTTTTTCTCCTGGCATTGTACATCAGTAAATTATTCCTTTGTCTTTTGTTATGAATTAGGAGTTAAATAAGAGGCAGACTCAAATGGACTTGGAGCATGCAACGCTACTGCGACATCACGAATCCATGCAAGAACTGGAGTTCCGCCAGCTCAACACGATGCAGAAGATGCGCTGTGAGCTGATCAGACTGCAGCATCAAGCCGAGCTCACTAACCAGCTGGAGCATAAAAAACGGAGAGAACAAGGACTAAGGCGAAAGCATGCCATGGAGGTTCGACAACAGTCTAAGAGTCTGAAGGTACCTTTAGCCTAAGCTTCTTGACAAAGGAGAACAGATAAAAGGCATCATGTAAACACTAAAAGTCTAAGCCAGATGTCTGCCATAATGAAATTGAATAAGCTTTTTTTCTTTTCATTTTAAGCATGTTTGGTTATTTTTGACGTAGAGGGTCTGTAGCTAGACTTCTGCTTATGTATTTCTCAGCAGAGTACCAAAAAATGGCCAGAACTTTTTCACTGCGGAAAGTGCCATAAATGAGATTCAAAATGCTTATTTTAAGTGTACCCAAATGTCCAATGTTGATACTACAACTATATATCAACCTACTAACCTGTTGGCTTCTCTCTGTTGTTCCAAGTTCTATAGTTTTGGGATCTTATTTCCTCTGAATGTGATTTGTATCCAAAAGAGGCAGTAAGTTGTTGATTAGTGCAGAAACCAGTGAATGAAAAATGCCTTTTTACCCCCTCTCCCTTCATTGTCTGTACTCATCCTAAGAGGAATAGTGGAATTATCACATTGTTACTCCCATCCATTTTTTCTGTGCTTGGTAGCATAGTTAAGACCAGGGCATGTGTAGCTGGAGTGCATTTTTTTCATTAGCACATCAGAGTGAAGCAAGTTATTATTATATGCCCTCTGGTAGACAAATAAGGAAAGACAAGTGTTGGTGATATATAATATCTAAGGACTTAAAATTTTGTATTTGCTTTGCATAGAGGAATTTATTCATAGGATACAAAATTCAAAAGATGCCAAAGTGTATTTATTACAAAGTTAAAGGTTTCCCTCTCCTTGTCCTTTAAGCCACCTGGTCCAGGCCCCTCTACCAAAATTATCCAGAGTTAACAATTCCTAGGAATTTTCAAATTTTATAACTTGTAATAAATATGTGAAGTATAATCACATGTATCTTAAACAAAAAACTGAAACAACCCACTATATATGTTGTCATCCATAGTAGTACCTCAATTAATCTGTACATGTCTGCACATTTTAAACGTTTATTTACATTCAATAAGGCCCAGATCCCACAGTATCTTCTTTACCCCCTTTTTCAAACTCTTTGACAATTTAACTATAGAACTATCATGTAACAACACTTACCTGAAAAACTGTCCTGAAGTGAAGTGAACTTCACTCACAGAAGCAATCTGTGTCAGAACCAGAAGCTAAATCAGACGGATCTCTCGTTCCTATTCAGTTCCATTCATACAGGTTGTCCTGAACAAAATACAGAAGCAAAGCTACGATTTACACTTTCCTTGTGAATCTAAGTAAAATTTTACTTTGCTGTATCTTCAAAACAGCTAATGAACATCGTTTACAGAGTGGCTCATATGTTGACTACCCACATAACCATCATTATTGAATGCTTATGAAAATCAGAATTCTTAATGATTTTCCAGATTTATTTTGTCTTTGTAGTAGCTACACAGTAGAGTTCCCCACCAAAAGATATTTAAAGCATGTCTATAAAATTAATTACAATTTTAAAGTGAGCAGCACCCAGAAGTAAACCAAACTGAGAGCTTGTTGGTTTTCTTTGGTCAGACCATAAATCTGATATGACTTCATTTCTCTGGGGCTTGGAATAGGTCAGTTGTTTGCTGTTTAACCCTTCCTTTTTTTCCCCTGTTGTTGCAGCCTTCTCACTATGAAAGCTTGTACAACACTAGTCTTATTCTCACAGATACTATTAAAAAATCAAGGGGGAAAATAATATTTCACAATCATAATCAGACCTCGGATAGAAAGCTTCCTTCTCGTGATACATGAGCTCAAGATTTTCCATAAAAGAAATTGTTCTGTTACTTTAGTGGGAAAGAAAATCACCACGTTCCTCTTAGTTGTATATATCTATCTACTTGCACAATTTGAACAAAACAGACTCTTTTTCTTTAATTAAGGTACCATTGATAAACAATCCTTTGAAGGTTTCACATGAGCACACTGTGGTTTCAACATTCACCCATACTATCAATCCCTCCCACCTCATTGCGGTCACTGTCCATCAGCGTAGTAAGACACTACAGAGTCATTACTTGTCTTCTCCGTGCTGTACTGCCTTCCCCATGACCCACCTATATTGTGAGTGCTAATTACAGTGCCCTTTAATCCCCTTCTCCCTCCCTCCCCACTCATGATTCCCAATCCCTTCCCTTCGGTAACCCTAGTCCCTTTCTGGAGAAAACAGACTCTTTTAACACCAGGTCATTTCATTTACATAAGTAACAGGTGCAACTTTTTTAGGTAAATTTTTATTTACTAAGTAATAGTTCAACTTCAATAGTGGCAAAAATTCCAGCTTTCTCCAAGACTTTAAGGGGGATAGGAGGACTTCAGTGTGCACACTTAGATAAGCTGACAGTATTTGTAGACATTAGGCACCATTTCTGTGGAATGACTTGGGTAAACACCTATTGTCTATCTGCCATTTCTTCATCTGCCATCAGGTGATGTTTTGTCACTATTAAGTGATTAAGGAACAACTGGAGCATGTTTATCCTGCTTTACTTGAGTGAAACATTGAGGGATATAGTTTATTCTTGGTATAAGTATTAATCTTGTTGACAGAATTTTTCAGGGCATTCCTTTCTGTCATTAGCTAGTGATAGGGAGTGAGTATAGTTTTCTTGGCAAAATATTTGAATATTTAAAGGTTTTTTAAAGAATGGAGTCTGTTACACAAAGTCAGAAGAGAATTCTAAATTTCATTGTTCCATTCCTAACTTGGAGGAATTTTATTAACCAAGGGCCATATTTACCAGCAGTGCTAAACCCAACTAAACCAAGAGTTTGTCTTTATAGCTAGACATTTCTTGACCCTTCACAGAATAAAGGTACATGACTATGACTTAGTACCTCAATTGGTGTAAAATGCAGAAAAGGATATGTGTTTGATTTTGTAGTATTGGAGCAAGGAGTGTGAACTAGTTCCTTGACAAGAGTGTTTGGTCATACAAGCATTTGCACACTGACTCAACCATTCAATATCTGGCAGTATATATATTGAGGGAAATAATTTCGACTATAGGTTCTGCCTTTGTGTAGCAAATGAGTGTTGTTACTTGTAGGCTTGATGGGTATACCTTATAAAATATATCACATCTTACTAAGTTTTGTTAAAATTTGAGTTCATAGAATAATTAACCTGTGATTTAAAGCCAGAGTTATTCTGTTTCTGAACTCAAATTATTTTATCTCAAAACTGTTTATGTAGTTCATGTCTGTGATCATTACCACAAGAAGGGTTGTCGTCCCTTCCCTTGCCTCATAACTTTTCTTTGACCTTTGAAAGATTAGTTAACTTTCAGGATTTTGCTCATGGTGCTAAAGAGTAAGCCCTTATGAAGTAGTTTCTACCTAGTTCAGTATCTCAAGGAAAAAGACAATTGTAATAACAATATCAGTCAGTTACTAGTGCCCTACTTTTATGGGGTCCGTCACAGACTATATTTACAGTTGAGATTATCATTAAAAGAAATTGGAGCAAAATGTCTTAGACAAGAAACAGAGTAAATATACTTATTTTCTGCTTCAGAGATCTGATAAAATATTGACTTATTTTACATCCACTAAGTGCATGAAAAGAAATATAATTTTCTGCCATCAATATACACAGTAATCAAGGTAATTTTAATATTTACTCACGTCACTAAATTAAAAACAAAATAAGTATTGCCTGAAGTCCTATGACAAATGAAGTTCTTGGTATTCTTATGTTTTAGAGTTTGTTATAAAATTGCATGGAATCCAATGGTTTGACCCAAGTATAGAGGTACCTGCAACCTTATGATCTGAGTTTTTGTTTCCTCTTCTTTTCAATTCTAGCCTTTTCATGTAAGCATATGCTATACCAAATACCATGTTAAAAATTATGTCTGTTTCTTTTCATTGCAGTCTAAAAAACTCCAAATCAAAAAGCAGTTCCAGGACACCTGCAAAATCCAAACCAGACAATACAAAGCTTTAAGAAAACATTTACAGGAATCTACACCAAAGAGTGAGCACAAAGCTCTTCTGAAACGGCTTGAGAAGGAGCATACCCGGAAGGTAGCCATCTTAGCTGAGCAGTGTGACCACAGCATTCATGAAATGCTCTCCACTCAAGCCGTAAGTTTATTTTACTTAGGCAAAACAAATATAGTGCCCCTTTCCTTCCACCATATTAATAAATTCCCAACAATTAAAATATTAAGGTGGAAATGAAAACTCTGCTGCACCTTGGGAAATCGTGCTGCTGGTCCATATTCTTCTTGTTCTCAGCATTGCTTGGAAATATGCATGATGTATATATAATTCTCTTTGATACATTGGACATGAGGTTCTCCATAGGCTCTCTGCTGGTGCCTTGCCGGGGTTTAGTACAGATACCAACAGCGTATCAAGACTGGAGAAGCAGCTTTGTTAGGCAGAGTTTGAAAAGTAGTACTTGATTGGGAATCCAGGTGGTTCCATTTGAGTGCAGATACAAAATATTTGCTATGTAAGTTTACAGACGTTTTCTTAATGGGCCAGATAGTAAATATTTTAGGCTTTGTGGGCCAGGAGGAAAAATTGAGGTTATTATGTGGGCATTTACACTGCCATTTAAAATGTGGCCATTTCAGAATGTAAAAACCATTCCTAATTAGTGGGCTGTTCAAAAAGAAAAACAAAAAATCAGGTAGCTGTTCAGATTTGGCCCATAAGCTGTAGCATGCTTGTCCCTGTTCTATAGTTATTTCCATTGGAGAGAAAAGATTCAGAGTCTTATATCAATCAGATTCTATATTTTTCTTTAAAAAAATAATGATTATTTAGGCATCATCCAAATAGCTTATGATAGCTTTATCCTTATAATGCCATCATTGGTGCTATGTTTTCCTTTTTCAGAGATGTTTACTCCAAGACGTAGGAGAGAACAGCTGTGCCCTATAGAAGAGTAGTCTGTCTTAACTTACACCTCCTCCTTTCCAGAGGTCATGAAAAGATAGCTCACAGGAGGATATATCTGTTTTCTTTCTCTCTTTCAGCTGCATTTGGATGAAGCACAGGAGGCAGAGTGCCAGGTTTTGACAATGCAGCTGCAGCACGAACTGGAGCTGCTGAATGCATATCACAGCAAAATAAAAATGCAGGCTGAGGCACAAGATGATCGAGAGCTTCGGGAGCTTGAACAGAGGGTCTCCTACCGCAGGGCACTCATACAAAAACAGGTATAAATAATAGAAAAAAGTAATTGTGGGGGTGTGGAGCCAAGATGGCAGCATGAGTAGAGCAGTGGAAATCTCCTCCAAAAACCATATATATATATATTTTTTGGTATCATAAATCTACAATTATATGAAGAACATTATGTTTACTAGGATCCCCCCTTAGCCAAGTCCCCGCCACATACCCCTTCACAGTCACTGTTCATCAGCGTAGTAAGATGCTGTAAAATCACTACTTGTCTTCTCTGTGTTGTAGAGCCCACCCTGTACACACACCCCCATATTATACATGCTGATTGTAATGTTCCCTTTCATTTCCCCACCCTTATCCCTCCCTTCCCACCCATCCTCCCCAGTTCCGTTCCCTTTGTTAACTGTTAGTCCATTTGTGGGTTCTGTGATTCTGCTGCTGTTTTGTTCCTTCAGTTTTTGTTTGTTCTTATACTCCACATATGAGTGAAATCATTTGGTACTTGTATTTCTCTGCCTGGCCTATTTAACTGAGCATAATACCCTCTAGCTCCATCCATGTTGTTGCAAATGGTAGGATTTGTTTTCTTTGTATGGCTGAATAATATTCTGTTGTGTATATGTACCACTTCTTCTTTATCCATCCATCTACTAGTGGACACTTAGGTTGCTTCCATATCGTGGCTATTGTAAATAGTGCTACAATAAACATAGGGGTGCATCTGCCTTTTTGAATCTGACAGCTTGTTTTCTCTGGGTGAATTCCTAGGAGTGGAATTCCCGGGCTAAATGGAATTTCTATTTTCAGTTTTTGGAGGAACCTCCATATTGCTATCCACAAGGCTTGAACTAGTTTACATTCACAGCAGCAGTGTAGGAGGGTTCCCCTTTCTCCACAACCTCGCCAACATTTGTTGTTTGTCTTTTGGATGGTGGCGATCCTTACTGGTGTGAGGTGATAGCTCATTGTGGTTTTAATTTGCATTTCTCTGATGACAAGCGATGTGGAGCATCCTTTCATGTGTCTGTTGGCCATCTGAATTTCTTCTTTAGAGAACTGTCTATTCGGCTCCTCTGCCCATTTTTAATTGGAATATTTGCTTTTTGTTTGTTGAGGCGTGTGAGCTCTTTGTATATTTTGGATGTGAACCCTTTATCAGATCTGTCATTTATGAATATATTGGTAGTGTTTTATTTTTCTTTAAAATTACTGACTCAGTAATGAACCTTAAAATTAATGAGTTTGATGTATTAAGGGAATATCGTTAAGTAGTAATTGCTAGAGGAATGATGTGGAGTTATGTGAAGACAGTTGAACTGTGGAAGAATAGCTCTGGCTCTGTCTTGCTTACTTCTTTTGTGTACCTCGTTGTACCTAAAGAAATTGGAGAAAAAGTTGGATAGTGGAGGAAAAAACTTTAGTAAATGTTTGGGAGAGACAAGGAAAAAGGATCAGGAATATATTTTATTCATTCATCCTTGGTCTGGAACTGTACAGATTGGTAGATTACTAGAAAACAGGAGGTAAAACCAGTTGTACACAGATGAAGAGTTAGGCTGAAAATATTATTTCTAGATATATCTTTATTTTTTTTACTTATTGTCATATACATTAGAACTAGAATCCCTAAATTCACTTGTAACCTTTAAAGTACTGAGGCTATATGTCTGTGTGTGTTTAGAGAAAGAATAATGGATAGAAGATTTGGAGAAAGAAAGAGAAGAAAGACATTTGTTTTGAGTAGTAGTAGAATATCAGTTGTATCCAGGATTGAACGTTATGTTCCAGAATTCCTGAGCCGTAAGTTCTCAGCAGCTGGTATGGTCTTAGGTGCATTGGTCCATTGTAAGTTACCATGTGCCTAAGGGTTCTGTCTATTAAAAATTGTCATTGCTTGTGGACTATTAATTGGCCCGTAGATTTTCCTCTATTTTCTACAGTTCTTGTGATAAAAGCAGAATACCTCATTTATATTAAAAAAATATGGTCTTAAGGTTTGCTATTTCGCTGGCTCAGCTGTCTTTATTACTGGCTCCTTTGACAGTTACTTACCTCTAAAGATTATCTCAATTATGTTTCTCATTCAAGATGGGCAGATTGAAACACATATAAATTTTTAAAAAAAGGTAGTTGTCCCATGTTCAGAATTCATAATCTGCGTGATTCCAACTTGCGTATTTAAAATTTAATCTAAAGTTCCATCTCATATGCTTCAAAATTATCACTAAAAGGAAAACCTATACTATTTCAGTAACAGTGTTACGAGAGAAATATTGGTAGCTTTATTTGTATTTGTAGCTCCACCTAGTGGCTCAGTTAAAGAGTGCTAATAAGTATCAGGTGTAGTCTTATTTCAATATATGAACTAAGGCCTTTATGTTCTACAAAACCAGGTAAAATGTTGGCATAGGGCTGATAGCATTGCCAGAAGTGCAGTGGAACTCTCATACATTGTTAGTGCATTTTGGAAAGCAATTTGGAAGTATGTATTTATCTTTGAAAATGTTAAGCAAAGAATTTAGAGAAAAGAAATCCTGAATACAGTAAAAGCAATATGCATAAATATGTTAATTATGGCATCATTTATAATGGTTTAAAACACCTAAGCATCTAAAATAATCAAGTGCTCATGACCAAGCCACTTAAAATCTTACTCAACCATTTAAATGATGGCTATAAAGATTGTAATAATGGGGAAAAAAGCTTATGAGGTGTTGAATAAAGTAAAGACAAATCACACTTAAAGTGAATTGAACTAATGCTTATAGTGGCTATATCAATGTGGTAGATTGGTGGTGATGGTTTACATGATTCTGATAATGGACATGCATAAGGTCATTTAGTATTAAGAATAATAAAAGAAACAGTGGAATAAATCTACAGTGCTTTGAGTTGCTACATGATTTTTAGGGCTCATGTTTACATTTCAAGTGAAGTGCATGACTATAAAGCAGTTTGGGGTCAGTCAGTTGGCAACTACCAAGACCATGATACACCCATGGTATGATTTGTAAACATCATAACATCTCTATTTTCTGTACTTTGTGCTTACTGGTTGCACAGATAAGAAACAGTCATCTGAAAATAGAGGTGGAACCAGAGAGAATGTTAGTTGTTTCTAGATGAATAATAATTCTGTTTGAAGATTGCTTTCAGCCTCCAAATGAACCAAGAATTGTCCTCCAGGCCACGAACAGAGTAAGCCTCAGTTGAGGCTCACATGAGGTCTTACTGCAACTTTTCTTGTGCTTCGTTTACATTAAATTTCAGCAAAATGACAACATAACTATAAATGTTAAAATTCTATGTGAATTTAATACATGCATAAAAAGTGGCAGTATTTCCAATGTATAAATAGGCTTTTCTTTGTTTTATCATTTCCTTTAATTTTTCCTGAATATTTCACTTAGTATCAACAACATGGTTGGTAGCTTTTAAATAAGAATTGACAATTGGAATATCTTATAGGACATTTTGAACTGACAGTATTCACACAAAAATATCATATTTGACTTCAGAAAAGATAGGTTAGGAGAGAAGTCTCAGAAGTCTTATATTCAGTGAAACCACCCTTCTTAGTTAGTTTTAATTTTTATTGAAAAATATTCTGAGTTTCTTAAATGACAAAACTAATTCAGAAATAAAATTCAAGCTGTGCTTACTGAATAAAAGTGGATAAGCATTAATGTGTTTAACATTTTTATCATCAGTTTCCTTCAAATAATATACAAGGCATTCGAATTAGTTAAATCCTCAGTACAAGCCTATCATTTATTAGGTCCTTTGAATTAAAGGTTCTTAATAAATGGAGTTTTGAAAATTTAAAATAGAAAATGATTTAAAAGAAAAATTTGAAATTATTTGAATCCTTACAGATATATAAATTTAATTCTATATGAATTTGGTGTTTCATATGTAGATATTAAAAGAGTAGAAAAGTTATTTTACAAATACACTTTTTTTTAATTTGGCAATTACAGAGAAACAAATAGAAATTAAAATGTCTTTCATCCCACCACTCAGAAGTCACCACAGGCAATTTAATACCTTTCCCTTAAAAGAAGCATTGTATCTAATCTAAGTTCTCTTTCAACCTTCATTATGAAATGCCCTCTTTAAACCTTTGTAACACGTTAGCACTTGGTTTAATAATTTTCAAATTCACCCTACCAAAGTCCTATTTGTAATTCCCCACACACATTTTATCATTTTGCATGCCTTTGCCCATGTTCCCTCTGCTGAAAATATCTTTCCCTTCCCTTGTCTTCTGGTAAACTTGTGCTTTTCCTTCAGAATCCAGTCTCTGTCACCCTCTCTGAGAAGACTTCTTTGCCCTACTCTTCTTCCCCTATACAGTGAATTACTCCATCCCTTTGTATTTCTGCTTCACCTTATAAATCTGTTATTACGTCTGATCATATTATGTGGTAGTTTTTTATTTGCATGTGTTTCCATGCTAAATTGTGTTATTTTAAAGGGCACTTTAAAAAATGATATATAAGAGGGGACTTGATAATATGGCTGAATGTTGTAAACACAACGTTGCTCATGTGAAACCTTCATAAGATTGTATATCAATGATAACTTAGTAAAAAATATATATAAAAATTAAACATATCTGTTGAGCTAGATTTCTGTAGACAACAATGACTATTGGTTTAAGTCCTCAAATATCTTGAAACCTAATTGAATATTTATTTACAAATACTCTTCATTTCCTATTTTTAAAAAACTTTGTATCATGGAAATTTTCAAACATACACAATAATATTAGTGAAATTATTAAGAATTAGTACAATGAAGTCCCCAAATGCTCATTACCCAACTTCAACAGTTACCAGTACCTTGCTAATATTTCATCTGTTTCCCCACTCCACATGCAGCTTTTTAGGGGAGCAGAATATGGGGCAGAGTATCTGGAATATTTTAAAGCAAATCCCAGCATAGAATCATTTCACTCCAAACACAGATAAGGAAATAAGGACTCTTTTACTTTAGCATAGTCATAATTCCATTGTGTTAACTAACAAAATTATAATGAATGTTTCAGATTACCTAATACTCAGTCCATACTTAAATTTCCCTTTGTATCTAAAAAATGTCTTCTTGGTTTATTTAGACTGGGGCCCAAACACAGTCTAGACATTGCATTTGATTGTCTTTTAAGCCTTTCGGTCTCCCCTGCCCTTTCTTGTATTATTGTGGACTGGGTCATTTGCTCTGTAGGAATTCTCACATTTGGATTTGGCTGATTCCAACCTCATGGTGTCACTTAATGCATTCCTCTTTACTTTATATTTCCTGTAAACTGGTAATTAGATCTAGGGGCATGATTATATTAAAAAGTTTTTTTCCTTTTAAAAATTTTGGTGAGGAATTTTCGTAAGGGTTACTGTGTTACACTTCCTTTTGCATCACATCAAAAGACATATAATGTCTAGTTGTCCCACTTTGAAGTGATATTTGATGAGTGACTTCAGGTATTCTCATTCATTAACAAGTTCTCCATCAACTTCTTCCCATTGTCATTGACTTTATTATGTATTTTTTCACTTTAAAAAAACTTTATAGTCAACTGTGTGTATTTGTAAGCCTGTGAGTTGTCCAGAACTGATTGTGATGGCTACCCAACCACTAATTTCTAAGTACATAGAGTGTCCTAACATTCTAATGGAAACTTTATAGTTTTTGTTTGTTCAGTGCATTTACACTCTTAATCACTTAATGCTCTGATCTGTGTGGAATATGGTATCAGATGAGGTTCCATTTTTATTTTCTTCCCCATGGTTGGTCACTTGTGCCTGTGTTGTTTTTCCCATTAAATTAATTAGTGCTTTTGTCCTGCATTAAAAACTTACAAACTTCATTCTGTTTCTGTTTTACTAATTGCTGGTTCCTACACCAATACCATATTAATTTTATTAGAGTGACATTACGGTATGTCTAATAAGGCTGGATTCCCCGTCACATTTTCTTTTTCATTCTTTTTACCTAATGGATTTAGTAGCCATTGATGATAATTGCCTTGATTTATTATTTTAATAGAGGGTATTACCTTTGCTTTTAAGAAGTTGATTTTATACATTTTAGCAATATAAGGTATGATTCCTACAGTACATCTCTTTGATTTTTAAATGTACATTCTTTAAAATAGCCTGAGTGAACATTTTATGATTCACTTTAACCCACAATAATTATTGCTTCTGTAGTTTATAGATTTTTTTTAATAAATGAGCTTTCTTTTTGCCTCCCCCCTCAAACCACAACAGATAGAAGAAGAGGTACTGACGTTTCAGAATGAATCTACGGAACGAATACAAAGCCTGCTGGAGCGTCGAGCAACACAAATGAAAGCTTTCAAGTCTGAAAGCGAGAGACTAGGTTTTAGTGACCTTGCCCCTGACGCATTCAGCCACAGCTCCTCCAGAGCTTCTGATTGGCCTCACAGTCCAACTGGGGGTCCAGGACCTCACTCGGGGCATCCCATAGGTGGCCCACCACAAGCCTGCGGCCATCCAATGCAAGGTGGGCCCCTAGTCATGGAGGTCACCATTCCACGCCAATGCATTGGGTACCCCGAGGTAGCAGTATGGGAGTTGGCAATGGCCCTCAGGCTCTGAGGCGGACAGCTGCCCGGCTAAGGACCGAACAGGGCATGAGCAGAAGCACGAGCGTCACTTCACAAACATCCAGTGGGTCACACATGTCTTACACGTAACTTAATAACTGAGAATGGCAATTCCGCTGAGCTGGCCGCCACTACAGACATCACCCCAGCAGCCTCCTCACTTGGCTACTACCGTGTGGAAGCTGAGTGCATGTGGTATATTTTATTCATTTTTGTAAAGCGTTTTGTTTTGTGTTTACTAATTGGGATGTCATAGTATTTAGCTGTTGGGTTTTGTGTTTTTTGTTTTTAACTTTTGGGGAAATTTTATGAAAAGGGGAATTGGTGTGTATGTGTATTTATCAAATACACACACACACACACACACACACACATAATGCACGTAGGAAAAAAAACTGGTTAGATAGGGTATTTACTGAAAACTGCAAAAACAGAATTCAGCAGTGGCTTGAGTCATCATCACCTTTGGGCAACTCTATCCTAAGAAATTTGTGAAAAGATCTAAAGCCTTTCTCCATATATCCCACCCAGGTTCTTATGAGCCACTCACAGCAGGCAGCATATGCCAAAACAAGTTATTATGGAAACACACCTGTATCCCCTCACCAATGTATTTTGTTTATTAAATAAATGTATTTAGTCTGACTTTTGTTTATTAAATTGGCCTCGTTTGAAGTAGGAAAAAAAGTGGAAATCCATGAACAGTGAAGGGTTGCATTGACTTTTTCAGAGACTAGAAGACAACCTAATTCTTTTTCTCAATGCTGCAAGTTTGTCAGGGATTTTTTTTTTTTTTTTGGTCCATTCAATTGTGCCTTCTTTGAGGCATGGTGAGATGGAAGTTCTTCAGGGGGTCACAAGTTTTGTGGGAATTGCTTCACAGCACTGATCTGGGTCCTCATCTTCAGCCCCATCAATACTAGTTGTGAGACCTTAACCACAGCTTCTCTGACCATGATTCAAAAGAAATAGGAAAACAGGTGGTTTCTGGCTGCAACAAATGAACCAGTGTGAGACTCATCAGCCATATTATGGTTCTCAGACTGTGTGTGTCTGTGTGTGGGCAGTGTACAGTGGGCAGCCCAGGCCCAGCCTGAGAGCCTCAGAGATGCCCATCTTCCAGGCCCTTCCCAACTTTGCAATGGAATTAATAACTGGGACATCTCTCTCCATAAGAAGTGGAGAATAGATTCAGAGCAGAAAGTAGATGCCATTTCATCATAGAGGTCTTTAATAGACTCGGAGAACAGGATCTAGCTGCTTTGACTGTTTCATTATATTTTAACAGACCAAATTAAGGTCTATTCACAGTCTCAGTCTTTTCATAGGGAACAACTCACGAAATAACTTCCCCAAGGTCATGAGTCAGATGAAGTAGAAACTAGAAGCCACATCTCCAAACTACCTCAGTGCTCTATCCACCACACAAGTTACTAATTGCCCTCTGGAAAATATCTCTATGTAGGTACCATTGATAATCAGGGAATTTTGAGCTTCCTGGCAAATTATTAGCCTGGAGCAGGAGGCCAGGTTGTTGATTAAACAGAGTCGCTACTGGTTAATGCTGGGCACAGAGGCTAGATCTACAGAAGCAGCACCTAGAGGACGGAGGGCGGACAGGGGGGCTCTGCCAGCTCCACAGGCGGGCGAGCATGGCTCAGCACACAGAGCTTCAGAGGACAGACAAAACATTTCTTTCTGGGCATTCAAAAAATAATGACATGCCATCGTTGCAGGGAAACTGTAATTTATATATTATTCAGAGGCAAACAAGTTGGAGAGAGATTTTTGTTCAGCCATACTAGTGATAAACATAGGGCAAGGTATTCTCTGATTACACAGGATGGCTGAAAGGCTAGAGATGTTTATTTTTTGATGTGTGGATGTCTTTTATTGTTTGTTTTCATGAAATTCCACTTTTCAAACTTTTAGCTCTTCCTGGACACTTTAGTGCGTGATTATTGGCTATTTTAAAACATCCTCTGGTCACTTTAGCAGAGTTATTTTAATTAAAATCTTTAGGTCATCTCCCAACTCCCAGGATCTGGATCAGGTCTGTGATCTGATCTTCAAGCCCATAAACCAACCGGACAATTTTATAACCCATTGAGCTCTATAGCATTATTTCAGTTCACCAGCTCTCAGATGAGAAGAGACCTTACATCTAATCTAGGCCACCTTATTTCCCCACACATGTCCTCCCATGATCTGTGCCAAGTGGCAGTCCAGGTTGCATATCCCACCAATGATGCGGCACTTAAACTGCCCCCTGAGGCATTCATTTCATCTCCAGGCAACCAGATAGCTACAACTTCTCAATTTTATCTCTGCAAACTAGTGAGACAATTTCTGATGCTGTCCTTTGTGACTTGGCTGTAGAATCACTGAGATTCATTGGCATTGTTACCAAGTTCTACCACATGACCAAGTATATCTGCTTCTTTAAGCAGGGAGAGGATTCATGCTGAAGTTCATTTCTAAAGAGAGAGATCTTGGCATTATTACTAAGAGTGATTGAAAAAGGATCTTGTGGTCTGGGTGGAAGATGAGTACAGAGGAGCTTCTGACTCAGGTAGTTTTGAGGTTATATATATATATAATCCAAGATGACACTTCCTGTGTCAGTCCTCTTTTCTAACACTACTCAAGTCTTAGAAAGGATATCCACTCAAAAGAGAGATGACAAATCGCAAAGCAAGGATCTGGTGATTTGTTTTTCATACTGCCATCTTTGGCCGAGCCACCCTGGAAACCTATGTATAAGTAAATAAAATACTAAATTTTTGAGAGAGTTAAGTTATCACTGAGCAGCCTTAGTGTGGATAAAATGAGAGTTCCTGCAGCCAGGATTCTCACCTGGCCCTGGTTGACTAGCTCACTGCACACCTGTGGGCAATGATGACTGGTGACTCTATATGAAGAGCTCTGCCCAGTGTTCTGGGTGCAACATGGTGGCACAGCTGCAAGGCTGCAAGAGAGCAGAGCAGAGGCTGGAGTGGTGGCAGTACTGAGGACAGAGGCCCGGAGGATGGCTGTGTGGGACAAGTGTGCAGGCAGAGAGGCCCAGAGGACAGGTGTGCAGGCAGAGAGGCCCAGAGGCAGAGACCGACTTGCTGCATGCAGACTCACTCTGAATGAACAGGACTTTAGTGACTGACCTGCCACCTGAGAATAAAGTTGGGAATAACCCTTTCACCCCAAGAACGTTCTGCTGTCAATTTCTTTGGTAACATTGAATCTATAGTGAACTTGCCAGGGACTGAAACCCATTGGCAAGACACTTAGGTATCAGAAATCAGAACTTAGCAGAACTCAAAGAAGCCTGCAGAGGCAGCTGTCTGCTTCCTGCATTCTGATTCATTGGTGTAGACAGAGGACTCAGTCTCTACTTCAGAAATAATGCCTCCTTTAATTACATCACTGGAGTGTTCCCCCTCACTGCCTGGAGGTGTTTATGAGTAATGAGGAGACCAAGAGGTGGGAAATGAGGCCTGAGAGGATCGCTAAAGACTCACCACCTGGAAAACTCCAAGTCAGTGGTACTTTGGGTTTGTTTGTTTCTTGCTTCCTCAAACTTGTAACTTACTCTGTTCAAGGAGGGACTCATATTCTCTCAGAAAAGTGTAGCTGGGGTTTCTCTAACTGGTGTCATGTGATTTGCTATCAACCAAAACAGAGCCAATTCAGGTGATTCCTTCACTGCTAAAGGACATGGTTATCCAAACCTGCTTGAATAGGAACTGTACTTTCTTGACCAAAGGGGACTGAAAAAGTAGTGATGCCATCAAGCAGCGATGAGGAGATGAGAAAGAAGCAGCTTCCTGAGATAGCCTGTGAGCCCAAAGGCCATGGAGGAGAAATAGTTGAGGGCTTTAGGTGTTAGTGCTGTGGGTTCATGGGAATTAGTGGAACCTGGACGAGGGCTGTTCTGCTGTTCTGAGAGCTCAAGACTATACCGAAAAGTATATGTTTGTGTACCCAGCCCCTGCAAGCTTGCTTTCCTATGAAAAAGGAAAGGAAACCAACCATAATTTCTCCAAAAGCTTTTATCTTAAAGAATCAGAGTCCCATGGTATCTGGCCTAGAGGCATGATCCAGACTTAGTCCTTAGGGGCCCTTTCAGCAGGGTGGGGAGGGGAGAGCTGAGGGGTGTTAAAACACCACGGGGCACCTTCCACTTTGCTGTCAGTTCTGAATAATCCTACAGTCCTGCATATGAGACTGGAGACCCTAATTAATGAAATCCCCACTGCACCAGGTGCTGGGGGAAGGGGGAAACAAGTGTCAGACATTCTTCTTCATCAAGCATCATGCAGAGGCTGTTACCCAGCAGTAGAATGGCTTCTTTGGATTTCATTTTTTTATTTGTCCTGATCAGAATGGTGAAAAAACGCTAGGTGAGGAATGTGGGGGAGGAGGAGCTAGGTAACTTTTCCAGGACAGAGTAACATGTTACTCAGAGTAACAATTGAGTGTTATTTGCATTTCAATTTAGATTCTTGGATAGTTCATTTTATTTTCATTTACTCTATAAGAACAAGGCTAGGCTAAGATTATCCAAACCTAAAATTGTAAGCCTGGGAATTCCCCATACCAAGCATTATGATATGACTTTTGGTAAACATCTCACCTTAAACTGCTTTGTTGTTTGCAAGGCCAGGATGGAGCTTCCTGTCAAAGCAGGTGCCCTCTTTCTCAATGACAAATTTAAACATCATAGCAAGCTCTTAGGAACACATGGCTCCAGATGTCCTATTGTACTGTTTAATGGCCTGACCCAAACCGGGGATATTGGTCTGTAATTTTCTTTTTTTTGTGGTGTCTTTACCTGGTTTTGGTATTAGAGTGATGCTGGCCTCAGAGAATGAGTTTGGTAGTATTCCCTCCTCTTGTACTTTTTGGAAAACTTTAAGGAGGTTGGGTATTAGGTATTCACTAAATGTTTGACAAAATTCAGCAGTGAAGAGGAGATTCTCAAGATGGCAGTGTGAGTAGGGTGGTGGAAATCTCCCCAAACCATACATATTTTGAAACTACAGCAAATACAACTATTCCTAAGAGAGAGCGCAGAAGATACAGTACAATAGCCAGGCTACACCTACATCTGCAAGAACTCAGCATCTCGTTAAAAGGGTAAGATACAGGAATCACAGGAAGATGGCGGCATGAGTAGTTCAGAGGAAATCTCCTCCCCAAAACATATATATTTATGAAAATACAATAAATACAATTATTCCTAAAAGAGACACCAGTGGATGCAGTACAACAGCCAGGAGACATCTACATCTGTGAGAACTTAACATCACACGAAGGGGGTAAAATACAAGCCACAGCCAGGCGGGACCCGAACGCTCCCCCACCCCAAAACCAGGTGGGAAGAAATGAGTTGGAACGGGGAGGGAGTGAAAGCCCAGGACTGCTAAACAACCAGCTCTAGAAATTCGCACCCGGAACGCAGACACAAAGTGCACGGGGTGCTGGATATTAGAGAAACGGAAAAGCAAAACCTGTGGGCAGGTCCCCGCAACCAGCGCCCCAAGACAAAAGAAAAGCGAGTGCTTTCTGCAAGTCTTAAAGAGACAGGGACGCCATGGCTGGACGAAGTCCTCCCTGCACACTTAGCCAGGAGCTGGGAATCCTGGGGAACCTTAGGCACCCTAAGCCCTGGGGAGGCAGCGCAGCTCTGAAGCCCCTCACGGCACTAAGCAGCCTGCCAGTCATTCCTCCAACTGGCGCGGACCCTGAAACACTGGCGCAGTAGTGGGAGAGAGCCAGCGCGTGCCAGTGGCAGCACCACCAGAAGGTACCAGGAGCAAATCACAACCGAACAGCCCGGGTGCAGCTCACGTGCACCTGTGGCAGTAGAGCCAGAGGAGCCCAGTAGAGGCCCGCGCAGGAGAGCCCTGCACGCACCTGCAGCGGAGCCAGAGGGAGCAGGAATGCTCCCAGAAGCCGACCAGAATCCCAGCCCAATGCACAGCCACCCAGGCCAGACCCAAAGGCTGCTGCTGGCACACAGATGCCTGGCAGGGGCTCCGCTACTGCAGAGGAGCACACCTGGCATGCCTCCCACTCCCCGCAGGGCTCCACACTGCTCTGACGGAGACCCCACCCACAGCAGCTTAGGGGACTAACCCGGTCGCTGCCCCAGGAGTGCGGGTAACCGACACAGGCAGCGAAGAAGGGCAAGGCATCTAGCAAACAGGAAAGGACTTTCTTCTCCCAGCTGACACACCCGCAACCTGCCTACAGCCACCGCTATCACCATGAAAAGGCAAAAAAATTTAGTCCAGACCAAGATAGTTCAGACAACACCTGAGAGAGGATCTGCACAGACAGACCTAACCAGTTTCCCTGAAAAATAATTCAAAATAAAAATCATAAACATGCTGACAGAGCTGCAGAGAAATATACAAGAGCTAAAGGATGACGTCCAGAGGGAGATTACAGAAGTGAAACAATGTCGGGAAGGATTTATAAGCAGAATGGATAAGATTCAGTAGGCCATTGATGGAAGAGAAACCAGAAAACAGGAACGCATAGAAGATGACGCAGAGAGAGATAAAAGGATATCCAGGAATGAAACAATATTAAGAGAACTGTGTGACCAATTCAAAAGGAACAATATCCACATTATAGGGGTACCAGAAGAGGAAGACAGAGAAAAAGGGATAGAAAGTGCCTTCGAAGAAATAATTGCTGAGAACTTCCACAAACTGGGGGAGGACATAGTTACTCAGACTACGGAAGCACACAGAACAACAGATAGAAGGGACCCAAGGAGGACAACACCAACACACATAATAATTAAAATGGCAAAGATCAAGGACAGGGACAGAGTATTAAAGGCAGCCAGACAGAGAAAAAAGGTCACCTACAAAGGAAAACCCATCAGGCTATCATGAGACTTCTCAACACAAACCTTACAGGCCAGAAGAAAATGGCATGATATATTTAATGCAATGAAACAGAAGGGCCTTGAACCAAGAATACTGTATCCAGCACGATTATCATTCAAATATGAAGGAGGAATTAAACAATTCCCAGACAAGCAAAAGTTGAGGGAATTTGCCTCCCACAAATCACCTCTACAGGGTATCTTAGAGGGACTGCTCTAGATGGGAGCACTCCTAAAAAGAGCACAGAACAAAACACCCAACATATGAAAAATGGAGGAAGAGGAATAAGAAGGGAGAGAAATAATCATCAGACTTTGTTTATAATAGCTCAATAAGCGAGTTAAGTCAGAGAGTAAGGTAGTAAACAAGCTAACCATGAGCCTCTGGAAACCACGAATCTAAAGCCTGCAATGGCAATAAGTACATATCTTTCAATAATCACCCTAAATGTAAATGGACTGAATGCACCAATCAAAAGACACAGAGTAATAGAATGCAATAAAAAAGCAAGACCCATTATTATGCTGCTTACAAGAGACTCTCACCTCAAACCCAAAGACATGCACAGACTAAAAGTCAAGGGATGGAAAAAGATATCTCATGCAAACAACAGAGAGAAAAAAGCAGGTGTTGCAATACTAGTATCAGACAAAATAGACTTCAAAACAAAGAAAGTAACAAGAGATAAAGAAGGACATTACATAATGATAAAGGGCTCAGTCCAATAAGAGGATATAACCATTATAAACATATATGCACCCACTACAGGAGCACCAACCTTTGTGAAACAAAAACTAACAGAATTAAAGGAGGAAATAGAATGCAATGCATTCATTTTTGGAGACTTTAACACACCACTCACTCCACAAGAAAGATCCAGAAGACAGAAAATAAGTAAGGACACAGAGGCACTGAACAACACACTAGAACAGATGGACCTAATAGACATCTATAGAACTCTACAGCCAAAAGCAACAGGATACACATTCTTATCAAGTGCACATGGAGCATTCTCCAGAATAAACCACATACTAGGCCACAAAAAGAGCCTCACTAAATTCCAAAACATTGAAATCCTACCAACCAACTTTTCAGACCACAAAGGTATAAAAGTAGAAATAAATTGTACAAAGGAAGAAAAAGGCTCACAAACACATGGAGGCTTAACAACATGCTCCTAAATAATCAATGGATCAACGACCAAATTAAAATGGAGATCCAGCAATATATGGAAACAAATGACAATAAAAAACAATGCCCCATCTTCTATGGGACACAGCAAAAGCAGTCTTAAGAGGAAAGTATATAGCAATCCAGGCATATTTAAAGAACGAAAAACAATCCCAAATTAATAGTCTAATGTCACAATTATCAAAATTGGAAAAAGAGGAACAAATGAGGCCTAAGCTCAGCAGATGAAGGAACATAATAAAGATCACAGAAGACATAAATAAAATTGAGAAGAATAAAACAATAGACGGGCCAGATGGATATACCTCAGAATTTTATCAGACATACAGAGAAGACATAGTACCCATTCTCCTTAAAGTTTTCCACAAAATAGAAGAGGAGGGAATACCCCCAAACTCAGTCTATGAAGCTAACATCACCCTAATGCCAAAACCAGCCAAAGAACCCACCAAAAAAGAAAACTACAGACCAATATCCCTGATGAACGTAAAGGCAAAAATACTCAACAAAATATTAGCAAACCGAACTCAAAAATACATCAAGAGGATCATACACCATGACCAAGTGGGATTCATCCCAGGGATGCAAGGATGGTACAACATTCGAAAATCTATCAACATCATCCACCACATCAACAAAAAGAAGGACAAAAACCACATGATCATCTCCATACATGCTGAAAAAGCATTCAACAAAATTCAACATCCTTTCATGATAAAAACTCTCAACAAAATGGGCATAGAGGGCAAGTACCTCAACATAATAAAGGCCATATATGATAAACCCACAGCTAACATCATATTGAGCAGCAAGAGGCTGAAAGCTTTTCCTCTGAGATCGGGAACAAGACAGGGATGTCCACTCTCCCCACTGTTATCCAACATAGTACTGGAGGTCCTAGCCATGGCAATTAGACAAAACAAAGAAATACAAGGAATCCAGATTGGTAAAGAAGAAGTCAAATTGTCACTATCTGCAGATGACATGATATTGTACATAAAAAGCCCTAAAGACTCCATTCCAAAACTACTAGAACTAATATCGGAATTCAGCAAAGTTGCAGGATACAAAATTAGCACACAGAAATCTGTGGCTTTCCTATACACTAACAATGGACTAAAAAAAGAGAAATCGGAAAACAAATCCATTCACAATTGCATCAAAAAGAATAAAATACCTAGGAATAAACCTACTCAAGGAAGTGAAAGACCTATACCATGAAAACTACAACATACTCTTAAGAGAAATTAAAGAGGACACTAACAAATGGAAACTCATCCCATGCTCCTGGCTAGGAAGAATTAAATGGCCATCTGCCCAAAGCAATATACAGATTCGATGCAATCCCTAACAAATTCCCAACAGCATTCTTGAATGAACTGGAACAAATAGTTCAAAAATTCATATGGAACCACCAAAGACCCTGAATAGCCAAAGCAATCCCGAGAAGGAAGAATAAAGTGGGGGGGACTCGCTCCTCAACTTCAAGCTCTACTATAAAACCACAGTAATCAAGACAATTTCATACTGGCACAAGAACAGAGCCACAGACCAGTGGAACAGAATAGAGACTCCAAACAATAACCCAAACATATATAGCCAATTAATATACAATAAAGGAGCCATGGACCTACAATAGGGGAAATGACAGTCTCTTCAACAGATGGTGCTGGCAAAACTGGGCAGCTACATGCAAGAGAATGAAACTGGTTCACTGTCTAACCCCATACACAAAAGTAAATTCGAAATGGATCAAAGATCTGAATGTAAGTCATGAAACCATAAAACCCTTAGAAAAAAACATAGGCAAAAATCTCATGGATATAAACATGAGTGACTTCCTCATGAACATATCTCCCTGGGCAAGGGAAACAAAAGCAAAAATGAACAAGTGGGACTATATCAAGCTAAAAAGCTTCTGTACAGCAAAGGATACCATCAGTAGAAGAAAAAGGTATCCTACAGTATGGGAGAATATATTCATAAATGACAGATCCGATAAAGGATTGACATCCAAAATATATAAAGAGCACACACACCTCAAACATACAAAAAGCAAATAATCCAATTAAAAAATGGGATAGAGGAGCTGAATAGACAGTTCTCCAAAGAAAAAATTCAGATGGCCAACAGACACATGAAAAGATGCTCCACATCACTTGCCATCAGAGAAATGCAAATTAAAACCACAATGAGATATCACCTCACACCAGTAAGGATGGCTACCATCCAAAAGACAAACAACAACAAATGTTGGCGAGGTTGTGGAGAAAGGGGAACCCTCCTACACTGCTGGTGGGAATGCAAATTAGTTCAACCATTGTGGAAAGCAGTATGGAGGTTCACCAGAATGCTCAAAATGGAAATATCATTTGACCCAGGAATTCCACTTCTAGGAATTTAGCCTAAGAATGCAGCACTCCAGGTTTAAAAAGACAGATGCACCCCTATGTTTATCACTGCATTATTTACAATAGCTAAGATATGGAAGCAACCTAAATGTCCATCAGTAGATGAATGGATAAAGGAGATTTGGTACGTATACACAATGGAACATTACTCAGTCGTAAGAAAAAAACAGATCCTACCATATGCAACAACATGGATGGAGCTAGAGGGTATTATGCTCAGTGAAATAAGCCAGGCAGAGAAAGACAAGTATCAAATAATTTCACTCATATGTGGAGTATAAGAACAAAGGAAAACTGAAGGAACAAAACAGCAGCAGAATCACAGAACCCAAGAATGGATTAACAGTTACCAGAGGGAAAGGGACTGGGGAGGATGGATGGGAAGGGAGGGATAAGGGCGGGGAAAAAGAAAGGGGGCATTACGATTAGCATGTATAGTGTGGAGTGAGCACGGGGAGCACTGGGCAGCACAGAGAAGACAAGCAGTGATTCTACAGCATCTTACTACGCTGATGGACAGTGACTGTGAAGGGGTCTGTCGGGGGGACTTGGTGAAGGGGGAGCCTAGTAAACATAATGTTCTTCATGTAATTTTAGATTAATGATAACAAAACCAAACCAAACAAAATAAAATAAAATAAAATAAAATATATTTCTTAAAATTGGGTATAATTGACATTTAGCAAAATATATGTCTTATTTTTTAACAAACTTGAACAACTTTCCTGAACAACTTCTTCAACAACTTTCTTCATTTAGCTTTTAAGAGACTCTCTACTGAATTACTTTCTATTTCACTTGTGGCTCTTTCTCACTTTTGTTTTGCCTTGTTCCTCCATTCATACCCCCACCTCTTCACATTGAGAGTATCTCAGGGCTTATAGTCAGTGGACCTTTTCCCCTTTTCTATCTACAGTCAATTCCTCATTCAATTGCAAGTCTTTGAATGCCCTCTGTATGCCACTATTTTAGTTTATTATCTGTTTTCTCTTCACAGAAGAGATTTCCATTAGTCCAGGAATTTTTTATTGTTTTGTTCATTGCTGAGTCCCCAGTACCTGGCACATAGCAGGTACTTAATAAGTATTTCGTGAATGAATGAACAATCGAAGAAGTGTGAACTCTGCGTGTGGTTTTTAAATATGTGCACAAATTCTCTGATACTCTTTTTATGCAGGGCTTAATTCCCCTTCTTTTAAGAGTGGGCTAGAATTTAGTGTCTCAGTGCTCACAAATAAGGATGACTAATGATGTATCACTTATGACACGAGATCATAAAAACACACTGTGGCTACCGCATTGCTCTTTTGGATTACCCACCTGGGGAAGCCAGCTGTCACAGCATGAAGACATTCAAGCAACCCTAAGAAGAGGCCCACAGGGCAAAGAACTGAAGAATACTGCCAACAACAATATAAGTAAGCCATCCTAGAAGCAAATGTCCCATAGCTAGATGACCACAGCTATAAATGACATCTTGATTGCAACCATGCGAGAGACCCTGAGCTGGAACCACCTAGGCTAAGCTACTCCCAGGTTCCTGAGCCACAGAAACCATGTGGGATAATGTTTTACACTGCTAAGTTTGGGAGTATTCTGTTAGACAGCAGTAAGTCACCAATACAGTGGGATTTTAATAACCAGGCACAATAACTTTGGGGAGAAATGTAGCAATACAGGCATACCTCTCGGAGATACTGCATATTTGATTCTAGACTACTGCAATAAAGGCAATCAAATGATTTTTTTTTGTTTTTCGCAGTGCATATAGAAATATTTATACTACAGGCTATAAAGTGTGAGATGGCATTATGTCTACAGAACAATGTACATATCTTTAAAATTTTGTTATTGCTAACCATCACCTGAGCTTTCAGCAAGTCATAATCTTTTTTGCTGGTGGAGGGTCCTGCCTTGATGTTGATGGTGGTTTTCTCATCTGCAATGATTGCTGAAGGCTGCAGCAGCTATGCAGATTTCTTAAAGTAAGACAACAATGACGTATATTCTTCCTTTCAGTTTCTCTGTAGCATGTGATGCCATTTGACAGCATTTTATACAGAAGAACTTCTTTCAATATTGGGATCAACTATCTCAAATACTATCACTGCTTTATGAACTAAGTTTATAGAGTATTTTAAATCCTTTGTTCTCATTTCAGCAATCTTCACAGCATCTTCACTGCTGTGAAGAAGATTCCATCTCAAGAAACCACTTTGTTCACCCGTAAGAAGCAACTCCTTATCCATTAAAGCTTTATCATGAGACTGCAGCAGTTCAGTCACATCTTCAGGTGCCACTTCTAATTCTAGTTCTCTCACTTTTTCCACCACATCTGAGTTACATCCTCCTCTGATGTCCTGAATCCTTGAAAGCTATCCATGACGGTTGGAACCCACTTCTTCAAAAATCCTATTCATGTTGATATTTTGACCTCTTACCATGAATCCTGAATGTTCTTAATGGTATCTAGAATGGTGAATCCTTTCCAGAAGATTTACGTTTACTTTGCCCAAATCCATCAGAGCAATCACTGTCTATGGCAGGTATAGCCTTATGAAATATATTTTTTAAATAACAAGACTTCAAAGTCAAAAATGACTCCTTGATCCACGGACTTCAGAATAGATGCTGTGTTAGTAGGCATGAAAAAGACATTCATCTCATTGTATATCTCCATCAGAGTTTTTGGTTGACCAGGTGCATTATCAATAAGCAGCAACATTTTGAAAAGAATCTTTTTTTTCCTGAGCAGTAGGTCTCAACAGTGAGCCTAAGATATTCAGGAAACTATATTGTAAATAGTATGTTATCATCCAGGCTTTATTTTCCCATTTATACAACACAGGCAGAGTAGAGTGAGCATAATTCTTAAGGGCCTTAAGATATTTGGAATAGTCAATGAATATTAGCTTCAACTTGAAAGAAATTAGCTATTAGTTCTAACAAAGTCATCCCGTACTTTAAAGCTCTAAAGCCAGGAGGCGAGAGATGAGAAAAAGATGGTGGCATGAGAAGAGAGGCAGAAACCTCCTCTGGAAACCACATATAACATGGAAAGACAGCAAATACAACTAATCCTGAAAGAGCAACCCAAAGACTGCAGAACAGACTGCCTACATCTATGGAAAAGAGAAGA
This sequence comes from Manis pentadactyla, assembly GCF_030020395.1. Taxonomy (NCBI): domain Eukaryota; kingdom Metazoa; phylum Chordata; class Mammalia; order Pholidota; family Manidae; genus Manis; species Manis pentadactyla. Next base: position 154,758,479 of record NC_080022.1, on the reverse strand, counting down.
CGTCATAGAAAAGGGTTAAGTAACAAAGATGCGATCCGGTGGGACCCAAGCCCTCCCCCCACTGCAGATCACAGGCAGAAAAGAAATGAAGCAGGGAGGGAGTCGAAGCCCAGGACTGCTGAACACCCAGCCCTGGACATCTGCTCTGGAGATTAGTGGGGCTGGAAAGCAAAGACAGATGGAATACTTGGAGAGACTGAGATTCCAGACACTTTTAGGGGACAAAAGAAAGGTGGCACTTTAAAAGACTACCCAACAGTAAGAGGGGCACTAACAGGGCAAGGATCACACAGAGCTTGCTGCTCAGGGGAAAGGGCAAGTGGACAAAATCGTCCCAGCAAACTCGGCCCAGCAGGTTGAGAACTTTCAAGAGCTTCAGATGCTCCATTCCCCTGGCTAGGAACGCAGCGCTGCAGCCCCCAAATGCGATTCTCAGCCTCCTGCTCCTTCCTCCCAGCAAGCACTGTTCTCACACACCTGATGTACTCCCCCATCGCGCCAGGAGAGCCAGAATGGGGCCCTGCCTACAGCAGCTACAGGGACGTAGCAGAGGCTCCTCCCTGTGCATTTGAACTACTGGCCAAAAACAAACTGGATCATGCCACTGACCTACTTCAACAAACAATAGTAACAGCAAACATTTATAGAGCATCTACTATGTACCAGGCACTACTTTTAAGAACTTCACATGTATTAAGTCATCTAATACAACAGTATGAGGTAGGTACCATTATTAGCACCATCTTACAGACAAAAAAACTGTCACAATATATTAATTTGCCAAAGTCTGTACGGTAAATAAAAGCATTGTGAATTTTGGCTCCAAACTTTATCTCTTAGCCACTGTGGTACATTTCCTCCCTTACCTTCCACCCCTTGGGAAGGGATGTGGAGCCAATCCCTTTCCAAAAGCATTTAAAATAAAATTTCTGTCATGGTCTAAGAAAGCCTATAGGATTCAGATTTTGCCTACTACCCATAGTGTCTTTACCAAACACCTTACCTTGGCCTGCATACCCCTTCTTTATTTTTTTATTTTAAAGAAATACAGTTGGTATATAATCCTTTACTGATTTCAAGTATACAAAACGGTGGTTCAACAGTTACCCGTATTATTATATCCTCACCCACCTAGTACAGTTACCGTCAGCATAGGAAGATGTTACAAAATCAGTGGCTATAGTCTCCATGCTCTATTACCATACCCATGACCAACTTATATTATGATTGAGAATTTTTATGCGCCTTTATCCCCCTCACCTCCCACCCATCAACCCCAACCCCCCCCCCATGGTAATCACCAGTCATTTCTCAGTGTCTGTGAGTCTACTGCTTTTGTTTGTTTTGTTTTGTTTTTATATCCCATAAATAAGTGAAATCATGTAGTATATGTCTTTCTCTGCATGGTTTATTTCACTGAGCATAATACCCTCTAGATCCACCCATATTGTTGCAAGTGGCAGGAAGTTCTCTGTTTTCTACGGCTAAAAATATTCCATTGTGTGTAGGTACCACATCTTCTTTACCCATTCACCTATTGATGGACATGATCGTTGCTTCTGTATCTTGGCTATTGTAAATAATGTGACAATAAACATAAGGGTGCATGTTTCTTTTTGAATGAGAAACTTTGTTTTCTTCTGGTAAATTTCTAGAGGTGGAATTACTGGGTCATACGACATTTCTAGTTTTCCTTTTGTGAGGAACCTCCATAGTGCTTTCCAGAGTGGCTGCACCAATTTACATTCCCACCAACACTGCAGGAGGGTTCCCTTTTTCTCACATCCTTGCCAATACTTGCTATTTCTTATCTTTTGGATAGTGGCCAAACTGACTGGTGTGAGGTGATAATCTCACTGTGGCTTTGATTTCCATTTCCTTGATGATTACCAATGTGGAGCCTGTGCCTGTTGACCATCTGTATTTCTTTGGAGAAATGTCTGTTCAGGTCAGACATGCAATTTTAAATTAGGTTATTTCTTATTTTGGTGTTGAAGCATGTGAGTCCCTAACATATGTTGGATGTTAAACCCTTGTCAGATGAGTCATTTACGAATATATTTTCCCATACTGCAGGATGCCTTTTTGTTCTGATGGTGTCCTTTGCTGTACAGAAGTTTTTTATCTTGATGGGGTCCCTCCCATTTGTTCATTTTTTTATTTTGTTTCCCTTTCCCAAGGAGATGTGTTCAGGAAAAAAGTTGCTCATGTTTATACTCAAGAGATTTTGCCTATGTTTTCTTCCATGAGTTTTACAGTTTCACGACTTATATTCAAGTCTTTGATCCATTTTGAGTTTAATATTGTGTGTGGAGTTAGACAAAAATCTAGGTTCATTCTCTTACATGTAGCTGTCCAGTTTTGCCAACACCATTTGTTGAAGAGGCTGTCTTTTCCCCATTGTATATCCATGACTCCTTTATTATTTACTACATGACCACAGATGCATGGGCTTCTATCTGGACTCTCTATTCTGTTCTATTGATCTATGGGTCTGTCCTTGTGCTGGTACCACATTGTTTTGATTACCGTAGCTCTGAAGTAGAGCTTGAAGTCAGTGAGCATAATACCCCACCCCCATTTTGTTCTTCTTTCTTTTGGCTATTCAGGGTCTTTTATGGTTCTGTATGAATTTTAGGCTTATTTGCTCTAGTTCATTGAAAACTGTCATTCATATTTTGATAGGGATTGCATCAAATCTGTAGACTGCTTTGGGCAGGACAGTCATTTTGGCAGTATTATTTCTTTCAATCCAAAAGCATGGGGTAGATTTCCATTTGTTGCTGTCTTCTTTTAATTGCTCTCATGAGTGTCTTATAGTATTCAGGGTATAAGTCTTTTACCTCCTTGGTATGTTCCTTCCTAGGTATTTTATTCTTTTTACTGCAATTGTCAATGGAATTGTTTTCCTTATTTCTCTTTCTGCTAGTTCATTGTTAGTATACAGGAAAGCAGCATGTTTCTGTGTATTAATTTTCTAACTTTTAACTTTGCTGAATCTAGTTATTAGTTCCAACAGTTTTTTTGTGAAGTCTTTACAGTTCTCTGCATATGTCATCTGCAATCATTAACAGTAATTTCTTCCTTGCCAATTTGAATGACTTTTATCTCTTTATCTTTTTTGACTGCTGTGGCTAGGACCTGCAGTACTTTGTTGAATAAAAATAGACTGGACATTCTTGTCTTGTTCCTGATCTTGGAGGAAAAGCTTTCAGTTTTTCACCATTGAGTATGATGTTAACTGTGGGTTTGTCATATATGGCTTTATTATATTGCGGTATGTACCCTCTATGTCCATGTGGTTAAGCATTTTTTATCACGAATGGATGTTCAATTTTGTCAAATGCCTTTTCAGCATCTACTGAGTTGTGGTTTTATCTTTGTTTTTGTTAATGTAGGGTATGATATTGATTGATTTGCAAATATTGTACCATTTTGCACCGCTGGAATAAATTCTACTTGCCTGTGTTAGATGATTCTTTTGTTGCATTTTTTAATTTGGTTTGCCAATATATTGCTGAGGATTTTTGTATCAATGTTCATCAGGATATTGGTCTAAAATTTTCTTTTTTTGTACTGTTTTTTCTGCTTTTGGGATTAAGATTGATCCTGGCCTCACAGAATGAGTTTGGAAGTATTCCATCTTCTACTTTTTGAAATACTTTAAGAAGGATGGGTATTAGCTCTTCTTTACATGTTTGGTAGAATTCAGCTGTGAAACCATCTGGTCCTGTCTTTTGTTTGTTGGGAGTTTTTTGACTACCAGTTCAATTTTGCGGCTGGTAATTGGTTAGTACAGATTTTCTGTTTCTTCCTGGATCAATCTTGGAGGGTTTTATTTCTCTAGGAATAGGTCCTTTTCTCCTAGATTTCCTAATTTATTGGCACATAGTTCTTCATAGAATTCTCTAATAATCTGTTGTATTTCTGTGGTATCTGTTGTGACTGTTCCATCTTCATTTCTGATTTTGCTTATGTGTGTACTGTCTCTTTTTCCTTGGAAGTCAGGCTAAAGGTTTGTCTCTTTGTTTATCTTCTCAAAGAACCAGCTCTTGGTTTCACTGACTTTTTCTATTGTTTTATTCTTCTTGATTTTATTTATTTTTGCTTTGATTTTTATTATGTCCCTCCTCTAGTAATGTTGCGTTTCATCTGTTCTTCTTTTTCTAGTTTCTTTAATTGTGAATTTAGACGGTTCATTTGGGATTGTTCTTGTTTCTTCAGGTAGGCCTGTATTGCTGTGTACTTCTTGCTTAGAACCACTTTATCAGCATCCCACAAATTTGGACTATTGTATTTTTATTTAAATTTGTCTCCATGTATTGCTTTACTTGTTTTGATTTGTTTGTTCATCCACTGATTCTCTTCAATCTTCTTTAGAAGCACATTGTTTAGTCTCCATGTGTTTGTGGGCTTTTTTATCTTTGGGTAATTTATTTCTAGTTTTATACCATTGTGGTGTGAGAAGTTGCTTGATACAATTTCAATCTTTTTAAATTTATTGACGGTCTTTCTATGGCCTAATATGTGACCTATTCTGGAGAACATTCCATATAGACCTAAGAAAAATGTGTAACCTGCTGCTTTTGGGTGGAATACTCTGTAGATATATGTCAAGAGCATCTGATCTGACATGTTGTTCTGTGCCTCTGTTTCCTTATTTATTTTGTGTGGTTGATCTATTGATAAGTGGTATGTTAAAGTCTCCTAATATGAATGAGTTCCAGTCTATTTAACCTTTTAATTCTCTTAGTATTTCTTTTACATGTTTAGGTGCTCCTGTGTTGGGTGCAGAAATATTAATAATGGTTATATCCTCTTATTGAACTGACCCCTTTATCATTACATAGTGTCTTTCTTGGGGCCTTGTTAATTTCCTTGTTTTGAAGTCTTTGTGTCCATATAAGTACTGTTACTCCTGTTTTCTCCCTATTATTTTCATGTAATATATTTCTCCATCCCTTCATTTTTCAGACTGTGAATGTCTTTAGGTCTAAAATGCGTCTCCTGTAGGCTACATATAAATGGGTCTTGTTTTTTCATCCACTCTGCAACTCTATGTCTTTTGATTGATGCATTCACTCCATTTACATTTAAGGTAATTATTGGTACATATTTATTGCCATTTATTAATTGTTCTCTAATTGTTTTATAATTCCTTTCTGTTCCATTCTTCCTTATACTCTTCTCTTGCTACTTGATGGTGTCCTTTAATGTTGTTACTAGACTTCTCTTTTTTAGTGTTTGTGTATTTCTTATAGTCTTCAGATATGTGGTTACCATAAGGCTCGTGTGTAGTTTTCTAACTATATACCACTCTATTAAGTTGATGATTGCTCTATTCAAACACAGTCTAAAAGTGCTTCTTTTTTATTCTTCTTCAACATTTTATGTATTAGATGTCATAATTTGCATCTCTTGTGTATCCCTTCACTGATTTTGTATATAGCTGGTTTTTACTGCTTTTGCGTTATTTTAATTTCATACTTGCTTGGTAAGTAACTGGTCTACTACATTTACTGTGGGTTTATTTAGGCTTAAGAACATTTATATCTACAGAAGTCCTTTTAACACATCCTTCAATGCCAGTTTAGTGGTTGTAGATTCCTTCAGCCTTATCTGGTAAATTTTTAATCTTTTCTTCATATGTGAATGATATCTTGCTTGGTAGAGGTTGAAGGTCCCTTAGTTTCAGTACACTAAATATTTCGTGCCACTCCCTTCTGGTCTGGGGAGGAGCCAAGATGGCGGTGTGCATAGGGCAGTGGAAATCTCCTCCCAAATCATATATATTCTTGAAAATACAACAAATACAACTATTCCTAAAAGAGACACCAGAAGATACAGTACAACAGCCAGGCTACATCTACACCTGTGATAACCCAGCGCCTCACGAAGGGGGTAAGATATAAGCCGCGGCCCAGCGGGACCCGAGCGCGCCCCGCACCCCAGCTCCCTGGCAGGAGGAGAGGAGTCAGAGCGGGAAGGAAGAGGGAGCCCAGGACTGCTAAATACCCAGCCCTAGTCATCCACACCGGGAGCGCAGACACACAGTGCGTGGTGTGCTGGATACTAGCAGAAACGGAACAGTAAAACCTGAAAGCGGGTTCCCACCGCCAGCATCCCTGGGACAAAAGAAAAGCGAGTGCTTTTGAATGTCTTAAAGGGACAGGAGCCTCACAGCTGGATGGAAGCATCCTGGCACACTCAGACCAGCAGCTGTGAATCCCAGGGAACTATGAGTGCCCTAAACCCCTGAGTGGGAGCGCAGCTCTGAGACCACTCATGGTGGTAAACAGCCTCCGCCCATTTCCCCTCTTGCATGGTGCTGCCATAACGGAGCAGCAAACTGAGACCAGCCACGCCCACACAGAGGGCCCATCGGTGCACAGCTGCCCAGCACAAGCCGCTAGGTTTTGCCATTCTCAAAGGAAGCGAAGGCGACAGGCAAGCAAGAAGGGACTTTGTTCTCCCAGCTGACACACAGGCCAACTGCCTACAACTACCTCTATCGCCATGAAAAGGCAGAAGAATTTGATACAGACAAGAATAACCCAGATATCCCCTGAGAGGGAACCTGGGGAGATAGATTTAAACAATCTTCCTGAAAAAGAATTCAAAATAAAGGTCATAACCATGCTGATGGACCTGCAGAGAAATATGCAAGAGCTAAGGGATGAAATCTGGAGGGAGATAACAGAAATGAAACAACTGACAGAAGGTCTTAAGAGCAGACTGTATGATGTGCAAGAGACTGTTAATGGAATAGAAATCAGAGAACAGGAATACAGAGAAGCTGAGGGAGAGAGACATAAAAGTATCTCTAGGAACAGAAGAATTATTAAGAGAACTCTTTGACTAATCCAAACAGAACAATATTCGCATTATAGGGGTACCAGAAGAAGAGAGAGAAAAAGTGATACAAAGTGTCTTTGAAGATATAATTGCTGAAAACTTCCCCAACCTGGGGGAGGAAATAGTCTCTACACAATGAAAGCCAACAGAAAGGACCCAAGGAGGACAACACCAAGAAATATAATAATTAAAATGGAAAAGATCAAAGACAAGGACAGAGTATTTAAGGCAGCCAGAGAGAGAAAAAAGGTCACCTACAAGGAAAACCCATCAGGCAATCATCAGACTTCTCAACAGAAACCTTACAGGCCAGAAGAGAATGGCATGATATATTTAATGCCATGAAACAGAAGGGCCTTGAACCAAGAATACTGTATCCAGCACAATTATCATTTAAATATGAAGGAGGGATTAAACAATTCCCAGACAAGCAAAAGTTGAGGGAATTTGCCTCCCACAAACCACTTCTGCAGGGTATTCTAGAGGGACTGCTCTAGATGGAAGCACTCCTAAGGCTAAATAGATGTCACCAGAGAAAATAAAATCACAGCAAAGAAAGCAGACCAACCAAATACGAACTAAAGACAAAAAATAAAATCAACTACCCACAAAAGCAGTCAAAAGAGACACAAAAGAGCACAAAATAAAACACCTAGCATATAAAGAATGGAGGAGGAGGAACAAGAAGGGAGAGAAATAAAGAATCACTCCCTTCTGGTCGGTAAAGTTTCTGCTGAGAAGTCTGCTGATAGCCTGATGGAGTTTCTCCTGTGCGTGATCTTTTTTTTCTCTCTGACTGCTTTAAATGCCTCTCCCTGTCCTTAATCTTTGTCATTTTAGTTATTCTATGTCTTGGTATTGTCTTCATGGAGTTCCTTTTTTTAAGGGCTCTCTGAGCTCCTAGGACCTTGGTGTCTATTTCATTCTCCAGATTGGGAACTTTTCAGCAATTATTTCTTCAAACAGACTTTCTACTCCTTTGTTTCTCTCTTCTTCTGGTACCCCTACTATTCAAATATTGTTTCATTTGGTCACAGAGCTCTCTTATCCTTCCTTCACTCCTAGAAATTGTTCTTCTCTCAGTTCCTCCACTTAGCTGTGTTTCTGTTCTCTAATTTCCATCTCATTGATTTTCTCCTTTACTTGAAGCAATCTATTATTCATTCCCTCCATTGTGTATTTCATTTCAGTTACTGTATTCTTCAGCTCTGACGGCTCTTTTTCAACTTTTCTATCTCTTTGTTGAAGTCCTCCCTGAGATCTTTTCTGCAGATCAGTAAGCATATTTATGACTGTTACTTTGAAATCTTTGATCAAGAAGATTGGCGATCTCCATTTCATTTAGCCCTCTTTCTGATGTCTTGTCTTTTAGTTTTGTTTGGAACACATTCCCCTGCCTTTTCATTTTGTCAGGGTTTCTGCATTTCTTCCATTGTATGAGATCAGCTATCTTTCCTGATCTAGAAAGCAATGGTTTTATGAAGTAGGTGTCTTGTGGAATCCAAAAGCTCAAGACTCTTTACTCTCCAGTGCCTGGTTCTCTTCTGCAGTGGAGCCCCAACTGCTGTTGCTGGGCCGTGTGCAGGCCACCTTTCTGCTTGTCCTCTGTCAGTGGTCTATCTCAGTCCACCACAAATGGCAGCTCACCTCAGCAGGCCCTTTGTGAGCTAAGCAGCAGGGCTTCTCCTGGGATTGCTGTAGGCAGGGCCACCCTCTGCCTGCCCTGCAGCAATGGAGGTGCTGCTGGGCTAACGGGGTGGGCTCTGGGGCACGTGCACCCTGGGCTGGGCTGCCCACAATGATGAAGGAGCACTTGGAGCTGCTTCCCGTAGGCACCTCCCCAGTTAGGCTGAATTAGGACCAACAAAGCTGGGAAAGCTTCCCTCTGCCTGCCATGCAGCAAAGTTTTCCTCCACCTGCCAGGAAGCAAAGCCTGACACTGCTGGGCTGGGTGGATAGGCAGGGAAGCTCTTTAGGGCTGAGCTACCAGTGAGGGGGATAGAGCATCTGAGGCTCCTGAGAGTGCCCGACCTGTTGGGCCAAGGGAGGGCTGGGGAAGTGTTGTCCACCTACCCTATCTTCCGCAGAGAGAGCTCTGTCCAACCCTCCCCCTTCTGGCACCCTTCCCACTCCTGTTAAATCTTTCAAACTGGCACCTCTGTTTTGGGTTTCAGCAGGACCATCAGAGCATGCCTGTCCTCCACAAGCGGCAGGACTATCAATCTCCCCAAGTGCTCCAACTCTCCCTGGTGTCCAGCCCTGTTAATCACCAAAGCCCAATGCAATGTGGACTCATGTTCCCAGGGCAGGTCTCCAGAGCCAGGTATGCAACATTCCTGAGCAATTATTCCCTTCCCTGCTCCATTCTTCTTCCTCCCACTTGTAGGCTGGGATGGGGAAAGGGCTCGGGTCCTGATCAATCATGGCTCTGCCACTTTACCCTTCTCTGTGTGGTCTTCTCTTCTCCACCAGGTATAAGTGGTCTATCCTGTAGTCCTCAGGTTGTTTTCCAGGATAGTTATATCTACTGTAGTTGCTTCCTTTGTGTGTGTGTGTGGGAGGAGGTATCGACCTCACCGTCTTACTCTGCCACCTTTTTCGCCTATCTCCCTGCACAGCACTTGTTAATTGGGTAAATATCTTCATCTCCACCTTCACTTTATACATCTAACTCACACTGGCTTCAACCCTGTTCCTTAAAGACATCAAGCCCTTCCCTTGCTCCATTAGGATTCTTTGCTTGCTAATGACAATTTCCAGCTCATGTTAACTTAGGCCAAAAAGGCAACTGATAAGACAACCAAGTAGCTTACATAATAGACAAGAAGGTAGAGAAGCAGGTATGGAAACAGGGAAGGTCCATGCAATTAAGTAGGAAAACCCAACCATATCAATGCACACTACTGAAGGGGGTCAATATCATTAGGATTAATTCATTCTAACCAGTGCTTGTTTTTAAAGTTTGTATTTCCAAGATTCACAACTCAAAATCCTGGAATAAAAGGGGGGGTGGAAGATGGCGGCGTGAGTAGAGCAGCGGAAATCTCCTCCCAAAACAACATATATCTATGAAAATATAACAAAGACAACCCTTCCTAGAATAAAGACCAGAGGACACAGGACAATATCCAGACCACATCCACACCTGAGAGAACCCAGCGCCTCGCGAAGGGGGTAAGATACAAGCCCCGGCCCCGCGGGAGCCGAGCGCCCCTCCCCCCAGCTCCCGGTGGGAGAAGAGCAGGCAGAGCGGGAGGGAGACGGAGCCCAGGGCTGCCGAACACCCAGCCCCAGCCATCCGGGCCAGAGTGCAGGGCCCTCGATACTGGGAAAACAGGGCAGCAAGAACAGTGAGCAGGCACTGGAGGCTGGGCGACAGAGGACATAAGAAAAGCGCGCGACCATTTTTTTTTTTTTCTTTTTTTCTGCTTTGTTTTGGCGAGCGCTTTTTGGAAGTCTTAAAGGGACAGGGACCCCAATATTAGGGAAACAGGGCAGAAAGACCGGTGAGCAGAGGCCTGAGGCTGGCACCAGAGAATAAAGAAAAACGAACGACCACCTTTTTTTTTTTTAATTAAAAATTTTTTTTTTTTTTAATTAAAAAAATTTTTTTTCTTGTTTTTTTTTGTGGTCGTTGTTTTGTTTTGGCGGGTGCTTTTTGGAAGTCTTAAAGGGGCAGGGCGGGCCACTTAATCCAGAGGTAGGGAATCCGGGATCTCTGGGCACCCTAACCCCTGGGCTGCAGGGAGCAGGGAGGCCCCTTACGGAGATAAATAGCCTCCCAGCAGCTCCTGCTCCAACGCGACTCCACCATTTTGGAGTAGCTGCCCGAGCCAGGCCACGCCCACAGCAACAGCGGAGATTAACTCCATAGCAGCCGGGCAGGAAGCAGAAACCCTGTCTGCGCGCAGCTGCGCAGCACAAGCCACTAGAGGCCGCTGTTCTCCCAGGAGAGGAGGGCCACAAACCAACAAGAAAGGAAGTCCTTCCAGCCGTCACTCGTCCCAGTTCTGCAGACTATTCCTATCACCATGAAAAGGCAAAGCTACAGGCAGACAAAGATCACAGAGACAACACCAGAGAAGGAGACAGACCTAACCAGTCTTCCTGACAAAGAATTCAAAATAAGAATCATAAACATGCTGACAGAGATGCAGAGAAATACGCAAGAAAAATGGGATGAAGTCCGGAAAGAGATCACAGATGCCAGAAAGGAGATCGCAGAAATGAAACAAACTCTGGAAGGGTTTATAAGCAGAATGGATAGAATGCAAGAGGCCATTGATGGAATTGAAATCAGAGAACAGGAACGCATGGAAGCTGACATAGAGAGAGACAAAAGGATCTCCAGGAATGAAACAATATTAAGAGAACTGTGTGACCAATCTAAAAGGAGCAATATCCGTATTATAGGGGTCCCAGAAGAAGAAGAGAGAGGCAAAGAGATGGAAAGTATCTTAGAAGAAATAATTGCTGAAAACTTCCCCACACTGGGGGAGGAAGTAATCAAACAGACCACGGAAATACACAGAACCCCCAACAGAAAGGATCCAAGAAGGGCAACACCAAGACACATAATAATTAAAATGGCAAAGATCAAGGACAAGGAAAGAGTGTTAAAGGCAGCTAGAGAGAAAAAGGTCACCTATAAAGGGAAACCCATCAGGCTAACGTCAGATTTCTCAACAGAAACCCTACAGGCCAGAAGAGAATGGCATGATATATTTAATACAATGAAACAGAAGGGCCTTGAACCAAGGATACTGTATCCAGCACGACTATCATTCAAATATGATGGTGGGATTAAACAATTCCCAGACAAACAAAAGCTGAGGGAATTTGCTTTCCACAAACCACCTCTACAGAACATCTTACAGGGACTGCTCTAGATGGGAGCACTCCTAGAAAGAGCACAGCACAAAACACCCAACATATGAAGAATCGAGGAGGAGGAACAAGAAGGGAGAGAAGAAAAGAATCTCCAGACAGTGTATATAACAGCTCAATAAGCGAGCTAAGTTAGGCAGTAAGATACTAAAGAGGCTAACCTTGAACCTTTGGTAACCACGAATTTAAAGCCTGCAATGGCAATAAGTACATATCTTTCAATAGTCACCCTAAATGTTAATGGGTTGAATGCACCAATCAAAAGACACAGAGTAACAGAATGGATAAAAAAGCAAGACCCATCTATATGCTGCTTACAAGAAACTCACCTCAAACCCAAAGACATGTACAGACTAAAAGTCAAGGGATGGAAAAACATATTTCAAGCAAACAACAGTGAGAAGAAAGCAGGGGTTGCAGTACTAATATCAGACAAAATAGACTTCAAAACAAAGAAAGTAACAAGAGATAAAGAAGGACACTACATAATGATAAAGGGCTCAGTCAAACAAGAGGATATAACCATTCTAAATATATATGCACCCAACACAGGAGCACCAGCATATGTGAAACAAATACTAACAGAACTAAAGGGGGATATAGACTGCAATGCATTCATTCTAGGAGACTTCAACACACCACTCACCCCAAAGGATAGATCCACTGGGCAGAAAATAAGTAAGGACACGGAAGCACTGAACAACACAGTAGAGCAGATGGACCTAATAGACATCTATAGAACTCTACATCCAAAAGCAGCGGGATATACATTCTTCTCAAGTGCACATGGAACATTCTCCAGAATAGACCACATACTAGGCCACAAAAAGAGCCTCAGAAAATTCCAAAAGATTGAAATCCTACCAACCAACTTTTCAGACCACAAAGGCATAAAACTAGAAATAAACTGTACAAAGAAAGCAAAGAGGCTCACGAACACATGGAGGCTTAACAACATGCTCCTAAATAATCAATGGATCAATGACCAAATCAAAATGGAGATCCAGCAATATATGGAAACAAATGACAACAACAACACTAAGCCCCAACTTCTGTGGGACACAGCAAAAGCAGTCTTAAGAGGAAAGTATATAGCAATCCAAGCATATTTAAAAAAGGAAGAGCAATCCCAAATGAATGGTCTAATGTCACAATTATCGAAATTGGAAAAAGAAGAACAGATGAGGCCTAAGGTCAGCAGAAGGAGGGACATAATAAAGATCAGAGAAGAAATAAATAAAATTGAGAAGAATAAAACAATAGCAAAAATCAATGAAACCAAGAGCTGGTTCTTCGAGAAAATAAACAAAATAGATAAGCCTCTAGCCAGACTTATTAAGAAGAAAAGAGAGTCAACACAAATCAACAGTATCAGAAACGAGAAAGGAAAAATCACGACGGACCCCACGGAAATGCAAAGAATTATTGGAGAATACTATGAAAACCTATATGCTAACAAGCTGGGAAACCTAGGAGAAATGGACAACTTCCTAGAAAAATATAACCTTCCAAGATTGACCCAGGAAGAAACAGAAAATCTAAACAGACCAATTACCGGCAACGAAATTGAAGAGGTAATCAAAAAACTACCAAAGAACAAAACCCCCGGGCCAGATGGATTTACCTCGGAATTTTATCAGACTTGCAGGGAAGACATAATACCCATTCTCCTTAAAGTTTTCCAAAAAATAGAGGAGGAGGGGATACTCCCAAACTCATTCTATGAAGCTAACATCACCCTAATACCAAAACCAGGCAAAGACCCCACCAAAAAAGAAAACTACAGACCAATATCCCTGATGAACGTAGATGCAAAAATACTCAACAAAATATTAGCAAACCGAATTCAAAAATACATCAAAAGGATCATACACCATGACCAAGTGGGATTCATCCCAGGGATGCAAGGATGGTACAACATTCGAAAGTCCATCAACATCATCCACCACATCAACAAAAAGAAAGACAAAAACCACATGATCATCTCCATAGATGCTGAAAAAGCATTTGACAAAGTTCAACATCCATTCATGTTAAAAACTCTCAGCAAAATGGGAATAGAGGGCAAGTACCTCAACATAATAAAGGCCATCTATGATAAACCCACAGCCAACATTATACTGAACAGCGAGAAGCTGAAAGCATTTCCTCTGAGATCGGGAACTAGACAGGGATGCCCACTCTCTCCACTGTTATTTAACATAGTACTGGAGGTCCTAGCCACGGCAATCAGACAAAATAAAGAAATACAAGGAATCCAGATTGGTAAAGAAGAAGTTAAACTGTCACTATTTGCAGATGACATGATACTGTACATAAAAAACCCTAAAGACTCCACCCCAAAACTACTAGAACTGATATCGGAATACAGCAAAGTTGCAGGATACAAAATCAACACACAGAAATCTGTGGCTTTCCTATATACTAACAATGAACCAACAGAGAGAGAAATCAGGAAAACAACTCCATTCACAATTGCATCAAAAAAAATAAAATACCTAGGAATAAACCTAACCAAAGAAGTGAAAGACTTATACTCTGAAAACTACAAGTCACTCTTAAGAGAAATTAAAGGGGACACTAACAGATGGAAACTCATCCCATGCTCGTGGCTAGGAAGAATTAATATCATCAAAATGGCCATCCTGCCCAAAGCAATATACAGATTTGATGCAATCCCTATGAAACTACCAGCAACATTCTTCAATGAACTGGAACAAATAATTCAAAAATTCATATGGAAACACCAAAGACCCCGAATAGCCAAAGCAATCCTGAGAAAGAAGAATAAAGTAGGGGGGATCTCACTCCCCAACTTCAAGCTCTACTATAAAGCCATAGTAATCAAGACAATTTGGTACTGGCACAAGAGCAGAGCCACAGACCAATGGAACAGACTAGAGAATCCAGACATTAACCCAGACATATATGGTCAATTAATATTTGATAAAGGAGCCATGGACATACAATGGCGAAATGACAGTCTCTTCAACAGGTGGTGCTGGCAAAACTGGACAGCTACATGTAGGAGAATGAAACTGGACCACCGTCTAACCCCATATACAAAAGTAAACTCAAAATGGATCAAAGACCTGAATGTAAGCCATGAAACCATTAAACTCCTGGAAGAAAACATAGGCGAAAACCTCTTAGACATAAACATGAGTGACCTCTTCTTGAACATATCTCCCCGGGCAAGGAAAACAACAGCAAAAATGAGTAAGTGGGACTATATTAAGCTGAAAAGCTTCTGTACAGCAAAAGACACCATCAATAGAACAAAAAGGATCCCTACAGTATGGGAGAATATATTTGAAAATGACACATCCGATAAAGGCTTGACGTCCAGAATATATAAGGAGCTCTCACGCCTCAACAAACAAAAAACAAATAACCCAATTAAAAAATGGGCAGAGGAACTGAACAGACGGTTCTCCAAAAAAGAAATACAGATGGCCAACAGACACATGAAAAGATGCTCCACATCGCTAATTATCAGAGAAATGCAAATTAAAACTACAATGAGGTATCACCTCACACCAGTAAGGATGGCTGCCATCCAAAAGACAAACAATAACAAATGTTGGCGAGGCTGTGGAGAAAGGGGAACCCTCCTACACTGCTGGTGGGAATGTAAGTTAGTTCAACCATTGTGGAAAGCAGTATGGAGGTACATCAAAATGCTCAAAACAGACTTACCATTTGACCCAGGAATTCCACTCCTAGGAATTTACCCTAAGAATGCAGCAATCAAGTTTGAGAAAGACAGATGCACCCCTATGTTTATTGCAGCACTATTTACAATAGCCAAGAATTGGAAGCAACCTAAATGTCCATCAATAGATGAATGGATAAAGAAGATGTGGTACATATACACAATGGAATACTACTCAGCTATAAGAAAAGGGCAAATCCAATCATTTGCAGCAACATGGATGGAGCTGGAGGGTATTATGCTCAGTGAAACAAGCCAAGCGGAGAAAGAGAAATACCAAATGATTTCACTTATCTGTGGAATATAAGAACAAAGGAAAAACTGAAGGAACAAAACAGCAGCAGAATCACAGAACTCAAGAATGGACTAACAGGTACCAAAGGGAAAGGGACTGGGGAGGATGGGTGGGTAGGGAGGGATAAGGGGGGGAGAAGTAGGGGGGTATTAAGATTAACATGCATGGGGGGGTAGGAGAAAAGGGAGGGCTGTACAACACAGAGAAGGCAAGTAGTGATTCTACAACATTTTGCTATGCTGATGGACAGTGACTGTAAAGGGGTTTATAGGGGAGACCTGGTATAGGGGAGAGCCTAGTAAACATAATATTCGTCATGTAAGTGTAGATTAGTGATAGCAAAAAAAAAAAAAAAAAAAAAAGGGCAGTTCCTGTGTGGTAACCTCCAACGAGTTCTACACAAGGGTATAAAGGGCATATAAAAGTGTAGGCAAAGGGTCTGTTTGTGTTTATACAGAGGATCAAAGCCTAATTGGGCTACCCTGAAAATGAACTAAGATACGATATGAAAAAGAACTTCCAACATCTGCACCCTCTGGAAGACTCATGCCAGAAGATGATCATCAAAAAACCCCAACAAAGATCCACGCACTGCTACAGCTGTAGATGCACTCATCCCACCAGTTCCTGGACCTGCCATGGGAATGAGGAAGGAGATATCTAAGCTGGCCTGTGCATACAGTAAAACAACAAAATTGGACTGGATCTATACTGTTGGAACTCAACCAAGAATTTGGAGAAGTGCAAATTGTAGCGCTCCAAAGTCTTACAACTACAAACTATTTATTGTTAAAAGAACATATGGCATGTGAACAGTCCCCAGGAATGGGTTGTTTTAATTTGTCTGATTTCTCTAAGACTGTTCAAGTTCATTTGGACAATATCCACCATATCATAGATAAGTTTTCACAAATGCCTAAGGTGCCTAACTGGTTTTCTTGGTTTCACTGCAGATGGCTGGTAATTACAGATATGCTTTGGTTATGTAACTCTACTCCTATTATGTTAATGTGTGTGTGCAATTTAAGTAGTAGCTTAAAACCTATACATGCTGAAGTTACTCTACAAGAAGATATATCAAAGAAATAATCAATCTTCCCATGTTTTCTTCCGCCTGCTACTTCTATAGCTTTTCTTCTTCCTTCCTAATTACAACCCTTAAATAGAATTCGTGCCTCATATCAAATTTACCGAGTATCATAATTCTTCCAAGTGGTAAAGATACCTCAAGACAAATGCTGGGCATAGAAGCCACAGGGCATAAATATGCAAAGAAGTAAAAAGCTAACTTTTTCAAACAATAAGGCTTCTCTCTCACTTACCAACTTCACATTTCCCTGTATGGCCCCGGAAGATGACTGGTTAGCCAGAGACGGGTAAGATTCCTCAAGGGAGGAACAACCTAAGACAGGCACAGTCGCAGGGGGGCCATCAGGTGAGAAATTGGGGATCAACAGAGGTGAGGCTTAGAACCTCACCCCCCCGTTCTGAGAGAAATCTTCTGCATACGTGGATGTTTTATTGCCCTTGTCTAGCTTGGATTAACACATAGTCTACAGGCACACACCTGATCATCTACATGTGCTCTCTTACAACACTAAACTATGTTTTCTACCTTTATCTTGTATCTACCTACCACTTCAGCATTTTATTAAAAATAATAATAATAAAGAGAGAAATGTGGTATCCACATATAAATCAAGTATAAAAACCAAATCAGTATTCATATTTGAACTGACTGTTTAGAGTTCATAATGCATGAGCAAAACCGAAAGTTTCTGTGATGACTGCCCTTGTACTGTTCACTATGTAACTTATTCATTATGTAAGAATTTGTTCTACATGTAAAAACTTGTTTGTTATGCCTCAGAAGATTGGAGACTGACAAAAATTAGGCTTGGGGTGGAATAATGATTGTGCATTGAGCATTGACTCCCCTATACAGAATTTTATTGTCGTGAACAACCATTTGATCAATAAATATGAGAGATGCCCTCACAAAAAAAAAAAAAAAAAGGACAGACTTCCAATGGTAAAATAAATTAGTAACCGGGATGTAATGTATAGCATAAGGAATATAGTCAAGATATTGTAACAGCCTGGTAGGGTGATAGCTGGAACCTAGAATTATGTATATAAATGTTCTACCACTGTGTTGTACACTTGAAACTCATGTAATGTAATACTGTGTGTCAACTACCCTTCAATAAAAAATAATTATTAAAAAAAAAAAAAAAAAAATCCTGGAATAGAGAATCTGACTGATCTAGCTGGGGTCATATGCCTGACCTTTTATGTTTTACAAAAGGACCCTGAATAGGAATGTCTAAATTTAGACTGCACATGGTAGGGGAGATGTAACTTCACAAAAAGAAATTAGGATATTATTTAGTAAGAAAAGAAAATATATACGGGACAACCCACAATCTTATATACCACCAAATCAAATGTCCTTTAATTTCCTAATGGGCTTTGTGAATGCTACAGCTCTACTTTGTGATTTTCCTTGGCCCCTTCTTCTTCAAGCCTTAAAAATATCACTTTTTAATGAATATTCCCTGATCATCCTCTCTAAAGTAGCTCTCCCTTGATACCTTCTACCCCTCCCACCAATTACTGGTGCATCATCTAGTTTAATTCCTTTATGACATCTTTTTTACATTAATTTTCTCATGTTTATTAACTATTACCCCAAGTAGGTTATAGGTTCCATGAAAACTGGGACTATTTGCATTTGATCACCAAAGATGAACAAGAGATAGTAAAATGATAGGTAAAATGATCTTTTGAAAATGTAAATGATATGATGTTACTCCTTAGTTTAATTTCCTTCAATGCTTCCGAGTACATTCAGACTAGAATGCAAGCATCTGCCACGATGTGGCCCATGTCTGCCTCACTAACTCCAGCCTTTCGATAGTTCCGAGAATATGCCAAGCTCCTTCGCAATTTAGGATCCATGCCTTGAATATTACTCCACAGGCTCCACACAAGAATTGCTCCTTCTGTCATCAAATCTCAGCAAAATAACACTTCCTAAGAGGAGCATTTCCACCATACTATCTGAAATACTTTTCCTTCTAAATTATTCTTTATCACAGGACTCTGTTTCTTTCTCTTATAGTATTTCCCAATTTGTAATGATTTCGTTTATAAGCTTACTTGTTCGTTGTCTCCCCAACTATATAGTCTTGCTCCGTGAGGAAAGAGTATATCTGTATTATCTCTCCAAAGCCTAACACAGAGCATGGAATCCAAGCCAGTACTCAAGCATCTGTTAGAGGAAAGGAGAAAAGGAAAAATTGGTATTTCCTAAGACAAATTTTCTTTAGAAGAAAACTTAACCAGAACATTCATAGTAAGGTATTTCCATAGCTATAATTCTCTAGCCTTCCTTCCAAAACCAGTGGACTACAAAACAACTATTTTTACTTTGTCATGGGCAATTTACTTTGCTATCTGAAGAAAAATAGAAACTTGAAGGTACTTAAAAAGAAATATGAAGTGCTATAGTAAGGCAAGACACTTAAAAATAGTTTTAGGGGTAACATCAAGTCTGGGCATACCTATACTTCCCCAAGTATGGCGGGGAATTAGCAAAACACTGAACATGATTCGTGATCAAAGAGCAACTGGCACTGAAATCCACACTTTAACCTTCCCCTCAATTCAATTTTAAAGCATTTAACATACCATATTTCTACCCCCATTATTACGTGCCAAGTGAGAGTTTAGTTCTCAGTCTCCCCTTTTACTTTTCCACTATATATCGTAGAAAATACAGTATGATTTCAGCAAATATAAGTCATACTTACCCAGTGCTCTTGCTACTGCCAGGAAAGGAATCTGGTCAATAACTGTGCTCCTTCTAACAGGTCCATTGTGAGTGAGCCGAGGTCGCTTCCAAACTACACGATTCAACCCAGACTTCTTCATCACACTAAAAAACAGAGCACACATAAATATTCTAAATGATTAAAATTAACAATTAAGGTAGTTCAGAGTGTAAAATATCAAATAAAATCAGATTATGTTATCACAAAATAATGACAAATCTGTTTCAGAATCAAAGATGCATAAACCAAAGTTTCTGTTCAGAGAGGAAAGACAAAATAGGATAGATTAAGATGAGGAGAATTTGGAGATTACTTAGGTAAGCCAGACGGAACAGAATGGAAGTAATGGAAAGAAAAGGAGTAGATAAAATGTCAAAGAAAAAAGCAAGACAACTTCATAACTAAAAAAAATTGAGGAGAATGTTCTAAATGGACAGGGATAAAACAGTCATAAAAGAAATTGAAAAGGAAAGGTTATATAGTTTTTGAGGGATTTGAGAGAACTTCAGTTTTGGTATTTTTTATTTGAGGAATTAATAGGAAATAACTCAATAGAAATATCTAGGTATTTAGATAAATCTGTATTTAGAAGTGTGAAACTAGACTTTGGAAATAGATTGGCTGTAAAGACTAGATGTAGATGTAGAAAACCCTACTAGAAATTTTAGAAATTTAGCACGATGGCAACAGAAATCAGTAATTAGTACAGAGAGGAGTTAGGACACTCCAGGGTACCTAAAACATGGAAATACAGTCAAATCTTTGAGCAAAAAAAAGTAATGACCAAAACACAATAAAGATGGTCTCTCAACCTGTACCTGGCATGGCTCAAACAGGAAAGTGACCCTTAAATGAATTTAATCATAATCAGCCTGAATTTTTAAAAAATCAGTAGAAGAAAAATGTTCCTCTGGAAGGCTAGAAAAACTGCGGGGAAGAGTGGCAAACAGCTTTTCCAAGAAACAATATTAACCTACCTGATATTAGGACAACCTGACAGACACACGCATAAGACAGAAGTTGATAACCATGAATCGAAGATAGATGATGCTAAAATAATCTAATTAAGTCTTCTCCGGTCCCATGTGTACCCGGAAACCCTTTGATTATAATCTGAAATTTCAGCTCATGTAGAGCAGGCCAGCTGACAATAATATGTGGTCTTCTTATCAGTTATTCTTCTCATTATTAATGAATTCAATAACATCCTGATGTATACTTGAGTCTCTTCTTAGTTTGCTATGTTGACTTAAATAGCATGACTCTATTCCCTAAAACTTTATAAACTCTGAAACTAAAACTCGTTTCAAGATATGGAGAGGTGAAGACAGGACAAGTAATGGTGAGTCTCTCCCAAAGGAATGTCACTATGAGATGTCACACACCTCAGCAGCACCAGCCAATGAACCTCCATCTATGGTTTTTCTATCTCTGTTCTAACTTCAAAGGAATGAAGATACTAGAGAGAGAAGAGATAACAAACAGAATAAAATTCTTAATAAAAGTAAAATAAAGGCATAAACCTTGTAAATGAAAAAAGACCAATATTTCTCTGAGCCACCAGAAACATGACTATGGCAGAAGGAAAACAGCGCCAATCTTCTTTCTAAAGTAGAAAGCAAGTTCATCTGGGCTTTCTCTCTCAGGAGAGGGCAGTTCTCTCACAGGAAACTTCTTGCAATGATGGAAATGTACACTCTGCACTGTCCAATACAACAGCGACTGGCCACGGGTGGCTACTGAACACTGTAAATGTGGATAGTGTGAAGGAGGGATTGAATTATTTTATTTAATTTTAGTTAAATCATATTTAAACTCAAATAGCCATATGTGGC
Organism: Manis pentadactyla; assembly: GCF_030020395.1. Classification (NCBI taxonomy): domain Eukaryota; kingdom Metazoa; phylum Chordata; class Mammalia; order Pholidota; family Manidae; genus Manis; species Manis pentadactyla. Next base: position 154,737,056 of record NC_080022.1, on the reverse strand, counting down.
TAGTGGCTACCAGAATGGACAGCACAGGGGAGTCATGAAGCAAGTACAGAATGACCAAACATTGTCCATGTGAACACAGAGAAGAAATTAAAGAAAGTTGCTCATTTATTATCCTTTTTGAGTGCCAGTTTCATTTGCAATTCTGAAAGCAACATTGTTCTAGGTCATAGCAAGAGTTAGAACATCAAAGGCAGTCATTTTGTTATTTTTATGCTTTTTCCACTGCTGACCCTCAAAAAACAAACAAAAGAGTAAACACTAAATCTACCATTCACAAGAATCTATGAAACTTAAGTTACAGAAGAGATACCAACGTTCTGCCTTCCTACCATAACAGGCCCTATTGTTCTTTCCTAAACTTATTTCCTAAAAAGTAAGGCTTAATACTTAGGTAATTACAGTAGCTACCCAAATTGCTTCTAATATAACTCTACCAAGAGCTCTCTTGATACTTAATATTCAAAGATATTATGGTCTCTGTGTTTCTGAGGAACAAAAGACAATGGTACTGGCTAAAACAACAAGTTTTAAATCCAACATCAAAAAAATCAAAGCAATGTTATAAAAGATGCTGCTTTATTACACTCTCTGCTATTGTCCTGTATGACTGAAAGGCATACACAAAGAACAGCCTGATAATGCAGAGAGCTGACTGAGCAGCAACAGAAGGCTAGAAAAACAGAGCACTGGCCAGTTGCCTAGGGTGAGACAGAAGGAAAAAAGGAAATAACTTGTAATAAAACAGCTCAATTTGGGCAAAAGGACACCTGCTCCCAAATGGCAAAGAGCATCTGTCCAACTATTCAGATGGTATTTTAAGTGATAAGACAAAAAACAAACTCTAAAAAAAGTTACTAATAATCAAAAAATATATAATTCTTAAAATTCATTTAAAAAGTTTAAATATTATTGAGAAAAGATCAATATTACAATTAAGTCTCAATTTTTTAAAAAAAGTATGGTTCTAAAACATGAACATATAGTACAGAAAAACAGAAAGCCCAGAAAAGGACCCAAATATTACAGGAATTGTTTGTAACTGCAAAGTCCACTTTATATGACTACCAGCAGTAAGCAGCAGTCTCAGATACACATTGACCTTCACACTCATTTCATCAGACTGCAGCCTGAAACCAGGCTCATAACTTCGGAGGATTCTGGACAGGAAACACAGTATACTAGCACGGCAGCTTTAGTCACGTAGTCTTCAGCAGTTTACAGAAATACAGGAGCCATTTTCTAGCCCTCCAACTGAGCTTCATATGCCACAGGAATCGGTTTTGTAATAGCCCTTGACTTCCTGGTCCCTGCACAGGTCAAACTGCATGTAATAACGGGCAACTAAGCTCTGTGCTTCCTAATAGAAATTTACAGTCCATTCAAAATCTTTCCTACCCAGATGCAGTTCCATTCAAGGGTCATTCTGCAATAAGCAATGTTACCTTATAACATAGCTGACATTCAATATTTATCGGTAAACTCAAGATCATCTTCCCACTGAAGAAGGATTTTATGCCTGGGAAGCGTTCTAATCAGAAGGAAATATGTACAATTGTTTCAAGTGGCTACTAGTGCCATCAAGGAAAAAATACTAACTTTTATCCCTACTATATAGCTTAGATTTTAAAGTTTCAAACATACTGAAGATTAAAATGTAAAAGATGAAACCATACAAGTACTAGAAAAGTGCTTCTCAAAATATGCTTCCAGACCTTTTCAGGGCGTCTATGAGGTCAAAATTATTTTCATAATAATACTATGACCATATGGATACAGTAGAGTTTTTAACAGACTGACAAGACTTGGTATTACACTGTATAATAAAATGTGCCAATCTTTGGAAGATCTGCATAACTCAGCTAACCTGTTACAAACAACCAATGAATATGTTACAAAATGACACATGGGGACTATACTATATGATTCCAACTATATGACATTCTAGAAAAAGCAAAACTATGGAGACAAAAGACCCAGTGGTTGCCAGGAGTAAGGGGGAGGAAGGAATAAACTAGGCAGAATACAGAGGTTTTTTTAGGCCAGTTAAACTTCTCTGTATGATACTATAATGATGGATACATGCCACACATTTGTCAAAACCCTAGAATGTACACCACCAACAGCAACCCCAGTGTAAACAGTGGACTTTCAAAGTAACATGTCAAAGAGGGTCGGTGATGGCAACAAATGTACTGCTCTAGTGCAGGATGTTGATTCTGGGAGAGGATGTACATATAGGAGGAGGCAGGGAATATATAGGAATTCTCTGCACTTTCTCATCAGTTTTGCTTGAACTTCAAAATGCTCTAAAAAAATGAAGCTTATTAATTTAAAAAGCCATGCATGATAAAAAATAATTTAACCAATGGCTCTTAATGTAAGAGTATGAAAAAGACATTGATATGATTTTAGATACCAAATTATTATTAACCTTTAAAAAATTACCTCTTTTTGAGTTTTGCAATAGTATCAAAGAGGAGTACCCCCAAACCATGGAAAACCTAATAAAATACTCTTCCCTTTTTCACCTATATATCTATATAAGGCCGCATTTTATTTCAGATATTGCAACACAACAGTTTGAGTGTAGAAGCTGATACAAGAATCTAACTGTCACCTATTAAGCCCGACATTGAAGAGATTTCCAAAACCATGTAACAATGCGAGGTTACTAAAGGTTTGTTTTGGAAAATAGCTATTTTTTCATTAAAAACATTATTTATGTTAACACTTAAGGAGTTTATTATAGTTCTTTTTCAATTAATTAACAAATATTTGAAAATGTCTCCATTTTAGTTTCTAATATGGTAAAATCAATATATATGTAGCCCACATAAAGTGAAACTCTTTGAGGTCCTCATTTTTTAAGAGTATAAAGGGTTCCCAAGGCCAAAAATATTCATAACTGCTATACTAGAAGAAAGCATAAAAGAATTTAATAACCTCAGAATGTGAGAATTGTGTGTATGGTACAAAAACCTGAAGCTGTAACAGAAGAGATTGATAAGCTTAACTGCATTAAAATAAACTTCCATGTGGGAAAAATATTCCAGGAGGATAATAAAAAGAAAAACTGTGAAAACAGCATCTGAGACACAAATTACTTACATTAATTAAAAAAGACTAATTTCTCTAAAGTGTAAGTGGCTCCTACACATTAATATGAAAAAGGCTAATAACTTTCCCCCAAATGAACAGTGAATACAAACAGAAATACACAGAAAAGGAAATATAAATGGCTCTTAAACAAAAAGATACTCAACCTTTCTCATAACATAAATTCAAATCAAACATCACCAAGATGCCTTTTTAAAAAATCTAAAATCAGGTATGACAAAAGTTCTATCCACATATACTGCTGATTGAAGTGTAAACTGGTAAAACCTCCATGGAGACAAATAGTTATCAACATTCAAAACCTACTCCTTTTTGACCCACTCATCACACTTCTAAGAAATGATCCTAAAAATACATTCACACTGTACAAAAACATGCATGAGCAGGATTTTTCTTTTTGTTGTAGTGATTGTAATGAAAAAATTTGAAATAAATATCCTTCAACAGGAGGACTTGATAAATAAATGATGGTATATTCACACATGGTACAGCTTCATACTTGCTGGCATATGAATCTCTCTCTATTAAGGGATACCCAGTAATACTGGCTTCTTGTAGGTGGATAAGAACTGGGTAGACTGTAGGACAGTAGTAGCTGGGAGACCCTCTACAGTACATCATTTTATGCTACTTGAATTTTAACCAAGTGAATGCTAAGAAAAAAAGGTGACTATATAGAAATCAACATTCAGAAAAATGTTAACATTTGGTGAATTTCTATCCTATTCCTACTTCTCTGCATAGTTGCAATGACACATTTTATATCCTACTTATTTTGTAACCAATAAGCATTCTCCTGTTATTAAACATCTTCCCATATACATGAGTGTTCATTTCACTATTCTCTGTACCTTTACTTATGTTTAAAAATTGCCATAACACCGTGATTTTTCAAATTTGACCTTTAAATATTATTTTTAATGGCTACATCATATTTAACCATTCTCCAGCTGTTGGACCTTCAAGTGATATTCAGTCTTTATCCATCATTAAACATTGCTATTCAGATATTTTGGCTCACATTTCAGATTTCTTCTTTAGAGTAGATTCCTGCAATTACTGAGTCTATAAACATTTAAAGCTAGTGGTATATATTATATTCCTATATTAGTTGTACCAATTTATAATCCTACCAACAAAAGACTCATTTCAACAAAAATACTGAGTAGTAGCTTTGTTTTTTTTAATCTTTGCTAATCCAAGAGCAGAAAATAGTTTCATTTCAATGTTAACAACATTTTTTCAAATGTTTACTATTATTCTGCACTTTTGTTGTTTAAATTTCCTCTCCTTTATCTACCTATCAGGGAAAGGCAGAGTTTTGGTGTTTTTCTTACTGATTTTTTTTAACTCTATAGTTTAAGGATGTTAACTCTCGCCCAGTTTATTGTTTCTGAAAAAGATAATTTTTACTTAATAAAAACAAGAAAAAGGCAAGTAGTAATATCATGCTAAGGCCTTAGTTAGAATAATTATTTAGAAAACACTGTATTCTATTTAACTTGCCTCGGACCCTGAATTTTTAAAAATTAGTATTGGGATAATTCTTATTTTTCACATGTAATTCATGCTTCTCTTAGAATAATCTCACATTTTGTATTTTAGTTTATAGCATAAAAATACTGTATCACAAAAATATTATGAAGTCAGTTTCAATTCACAGTTTAAAAATTATCTATACATTAAGACAGCTTACAAAGTACACATTAAGACAAGTTCAAATAGAGAAAAGAAAAACTAGCAAAGGTTTGCAGCACATACAACAGAAATAAAAGAAAAAACCTAAAGGATAATTCTCATGAAATTCTATTCCCAAAGACAGACTGAAACTATTCTGCCCTGGAACTCTTAAGGGCTGCTCTGTTTAGATTCTCAAGATCATGCTGATCAATACTTAGGTAAAAAGTTTTCAATAAATCCTTGAAAGTGTTGTTACTTGAGTCCCACTAAAATATTTCCCTTTGGAGCCATCATCAGTAATAAAAGTCAATTCAAAATAATGAGATAAAAATGAATGCACATGGGTACTTTATCAGACAAATGAAAACCTGTAATACTAAGAGAGTAATTTCATTAAAAGGGAGAAGTAGGTCAGTATGTTTAGTAAAGCAAGAAGGACTAAACAGAACCAAGAGAGGAAAGACAACACAGCACAATGATTACCTCCCACCAAGTCCTTCGATTCGTTCTCTTTCCTTAGGAAGTTCTGGCATATGGTCCTGTGTCACTTCCACAGCTCGGACAAAATCATCCTTCGGGTCTTCCTGAATTCCAAGAACCACCCCTGAGTCACCCACGTGAGCTACATACATCTTCAAGCCTCGTATGACGACCACACTGGCAGTTGTTCCTGATGTGCTGGGAAGACCTGTCATAGTCTTTGGCCATTCTGCTGTAATTAAGAAATACAGTATTTTACCCTTCCAGGTGTAAACATTAACACTGTATCAAAATAAAAACAGCAACATATCCTGAATTCGCATAGGAAAAAATTTAAGAAAAAAATTTTGAAACCAATTCAGGAAGGACCTATGTTAATCCCTTCATCAATATGTTAATATATTAATTCATAAGTAAAGCAATTATATCACAACCATCAAACCGATCCTAGGAGAAAAATATTACAGGATAGATTTACTAGTTCTATGTGAGTCTTAGTCCTAACTACATTTAGTGGCAAGGATGTGTTAAGAGCATTGGTATCATATTGCCAGTAGCTTAGTTATCTCTTTATTAATGTCTTTGAAAAGTCTTGATTTGTTATTGAAATAACTATTTTGCATATTTATAACCTAATAAATAATATTTATCAAGTACTCATACTATATATCAGGTTCTGAGCTAAGAGCTTTTCATGTTTTACCTCAAATAATGCTGGCAACAAACCAATTAGATAGGAAAGATTATTACAATTATTTTTATTTTGCAGATGAGGAAATCAGTACTTTGCTTAAGAAACTTGTTCAATCTACATCCAAAAGCAACAGGATACACATTCTTCTCAAGTGCACATGGAACATTCTCCAGAATAAACCACATACTAGGCCACAAAAAGACCTTCAGTAAATTCCAAAAGGTTGAAAAACTACCAACCAACTTTTCAGACCACAAAGGTATAAAACTAGAAATAAATTGTACGAAGAAAGGAAAAAGGCTCACAAACACATGGAGGCTTAACAACATGTAACTAAATAATCAATGGATCGATGACCAAATTAAAATGGAGATCCGGCAATATATGGAAACAAATGACAACAACAACAAAAAGCCCCAACTTTTGTGGGATGCAGCAAAAGCAGTCTTCAGAGGAAAGAATATAGCAATCCAGGCATATTTTAAGAAGGAAGAACACCCTAATACCAAAACCAGGCAAAGACACCACCAAAAAAGAAAACTACAGACCAATATCCCTGATGAATGTAGACGCAAAAATACTCAACAAAATTTTAGCAAACCGAATTCAAAAATACATCAAAACCATCGTACACCATGACCAAGTGGGATTCATCCCAGGGATGCAAGGATGGCACAACATTCGAAAGTCCATCAATATCATCCACCACATCAACAAAAAGAAAGACAAAAACCACATGATCATCTCCATAGATGCTGAAAAAGCATTTGACAAAGTTCAACATCCATTCATGATAAAAACTCTCAGCAAAATGGGAATAGAGGGCAAGTACCTCAACATAATAAAGGCCATCTATGATAAACCCACAGCCAACATTATATTGAATAGCGAGAAGCTGAAAGCATTTCCGCTGAGATCGGGAACTAGACAGGGATGCCCACTCTCCCCACTGTTATTTAACATAGTACTGGAGGTCCTAGCCATGGCAAACAGACAAAAAAAAAAAATACAAGGAATCCAGATTGGCAAAGAAGAAGTCAAACTGTCACTTTTTGCAGATGACATGACACTGTACATAAAAAACCCTAAAGACTCCACCCCAGAACTACTAGAACTGATATCGGAATACAGCAAAGTTGGAGGATACAAAATCAACACACAGAAATCTGTGGCTTTCCTATATACCAACAATGAACCAACAGAAAGAGAAATCAGGAAAACAACTCCATTCACAATTGCATCAAAAAAAATAAAATACCTAGGAATAAACCTAACCAAAGAAGTGAAAGACTTATATTCTGAAAACTACAAGTCACTCTTAAAAGAAATTAAAGGGGACACTAACAGATGGAAACGCATCACATGCTCATGGCTAGGAAGAATTAATATCGTCAAAATGGCCATCCTGCCCAAAGCAATATACAGATTTGATGCAATCCCTATGAAACTACCAGCAACATTCTTCAATGAACTGGAACAAATAATTCAAAAATTCATATGGAAACACCAAAGACCCCGAACAGCCAAAGCAATCCTGAGAAAGAAGAATACAGTAGGGGGGATCTCACTCCCCAACTTCAAGCTCTATTATAAAGCCATAGTAATCAAGACAATTTGGTACTGGCACAAGAACAGAGCCACAGACCAATGGAACAGACTAGAGAATCCAGACATTAACCCAGACATATATGGTCAATTAATATTTGATAAAGGAGCCATGGACATACAATGGCGAAATGACAGTCTCTTCAACAGATGGTGCTGGCAAAACTGGACAGCTACATGTAGGAGAATGAAACTGGACCATTGTCTAACCCCATATAAAAAAGTAAACTCAAAATGGATCAAAGACCTGAATGTAAGCCATGAAACCATTAAACTCTTGGAAGAAAACATAGGCACAAACCTCTTAGACATAAACATGAGTGACCTCTTCTTGAACATATCTCCCCGGGCAAGGAAAACAACAGCAAAAATGAACAAGTGGGACTATATTAAGCTGAAAAGCTTCTGTACAGCAAAAGACACCATCAATAGAACAAAAAGGAACCCTACAGTATGGGAGAATATCTTTGAAAATGACACATCCGATAAAGGCTTGACGTCCAGAATATATAAAGAGATCACACGCCTCAACAAACAAAAAACAAATAACCCAATTAAAAAATGGGCAAAGGAACTGAACAGACGGTTCTCCAAAAAAGAAATACAGATGGCCAACAGACACATGAAAAGATGCTCCACATCGCTAATTATCAGAGAAATGCAAATTAAAACTACAATGAGGTATCACCTCACACCAGTAAGGATGGCTGCCATCCAAAAGACAAACAACAACAAATGTTGGCGAGGCTGTGGAGAAAGGGGAACCCTCCTACACTGCTGGTGGGAATGTAAACTTGTTCAACCATTGTGGAAAGCAGTATGGAGGTACATCAAAATGCTCAAAACAGACATACCATTTGACCCAGGAATTGCACTCCTAGGAATTTACCCTAAGAATGCAGCAATCAAGTATGAGAAAGACCAATGTACCCCTATGTTTATCGCAGCACTATTTACAATAGCCAAGAATTGGAAGCAACCTAAATGTCCATCGATAGATGAATGGATAAAGAAGATGTGGTACATATACACAATGGAATACTACTCAGCCATAAGAAAAGGGCAAATCCAATCATTTGCAGCAACATGGATGGAGCTGGAGGGTATTATGCTCAGTGAAATAAGCCAAGCAGAGAAAGAGAAATACCAAATGATTTCACTCATCTGTGGAATATAAGAACAAAGGAAAAGCTGAAGGAACAAAACAGCAACAGAATCACAGAACTCAAGAATGGACTAACAGGTACCAAAGGGAAAGGGACTGGGGAGGATGGGTGGGTAGGGAGGGATAAGGGGGGGCAAAAAAAGGGGTATTAAGATTAGCATCCATAGCGGGGTGGGAGAAAGGGGAGGTCTGTACAACACAGAGAAGACAAGTAGTGATTCTACAACAGTTTGCTACGCTGATGGACAGTGACTGTAAAGGAGTATATAGGGGGGACCTGGTATAGGGGAGAGCCTAGTAAACAAAGTATTCGTCATGTAAGTGTAGATTAATGATTAAAAAAAAAAAAAAAGCAGTTCCTATGTGGTGACCTCTAATGAGTTCTACACAATGATATAAAAGGCATATAAAAGTGTAGGCAAAGGGTCTGTTTGTGTTTATACAGAGGATCAAAGCCTAATTTGGCTACCCCGAAAATGAACTAAGATACGATATGAAAAAGAACTTCCAACATCAGCACTCTCGGGAAGACTCATGACAGAAGATGATCAGCAAAAAAAAAAAAAACTCCAACAAAGATCCACGCACTGTCACAGATGTAGATGCACTCATCCCACCAGTTCCTGGACTTGCCATGGGAATGATGAAGGAGATATCTAAGCTGGCCTGTGCATACAGTAAAACAAAAATTGGACTGGATCTATACTGTTGGAACTCAAACAAGAATTAGGAGAAGTGCAAATTGTAGCACTCCAAAATCTTACAACCACAGACTATTTATCGTTAAAGAACATATGGGATATGAACAGTCCCCAGGAATGGGTTGTTCTAGTTTATCTGAATTCTCTCAGACTGTTTAAGTTCAGTTGGACAATATCCACCATATCATAGATAAGTTTTCACAAATGCCTAAGGTGCCTAACTGGTTTTCTTGGTTTCACTGGAGATGGCTGGTAATTACAGGTATGCTTTGGTTAGGTAACTATATTCCTATTATGTTAATGTGTGTGCACAATTTAATTAGTAGTTTAAAACCTATACATGCTGAAGTTACTCTACAAGAAGATATGTCAAAGAAATAATCAATCTTCCCAGGTTTTCTTCTGCCTACTTCTATAACTTTTCTTCTTCCTACCTAATCACAACCTTTAAACAGAACTCGTGCCACATGTCGAATTTACCGAGTATCATAATTCTTCCAAGTGGTAAAGACACCTCAAGACAAATGCTGGGCATAAAAGCCACAGGACATAAATATGCAAAGAAGTAAAAAGCTAACCTTTTCAAACAATAAGGCTTCTCTCTCACTTACCAACTTAACATTTCCCTGTATGGCCCCGGAAGATGACTGGTTAGCCAGAGACGGGTAAGATTCCTCAAGGGAGGAACAACCTAAGACAGGCACAGTCGCAGGAGGCCATCTGGTGAGAAAATGGGGAGCAGCAGAGGTGAGGCTTAGAACCTCCCCCCTCATGTTCTGAGAGAAATCTTCTGCATACATGGATGTTTATTGCCCTCGTCTAGCTCGGATTAACAAAGTCTACAGGCACACACCTGATCATCTACATTTGCTCTCTTACAACACTAAACTCTGTTTTCTACCTTTATCTCGTATCTACCTACCACTTCAGCATTTTATTAAAAATAATAATAATAGAGAAATGTGGTATCCACATATAAATCAAGTTTAAAAATCAAATGAGTATTCATATTTGAACTGACTGTGTATAGTTCATAATGCATGAACAAAACCAAAAGCTTCTGTGATGACTGCCCTTGCTCTGTTCACCATGTAACTTATTCACTATGTAAGAATTTGTACTCCATGTAAGAATTTGTTCATTATGCATTAGAAGATTGGAGACTGATGAAAATTAGGCTTGGGGTGGATTAATGATTGTGCATTGAGTATTGACCCCCCATACAGAAATTTATTGTGGTTAACAACTATTTGATCAATAAATATGAGAGATGTCCTCACAAAATATATATATATATATATGTACATATATATATATATATAAACACACTTCCAATTGTAAAATAAATAAGTAACCGGGATGTAATGTATAGCATAAGGAATATAGTCAAAATATTGTAACAACTTGGTATGGTGATACCTGGTACCTAGAATTATCATGTATATAAATGTTGAATCACTGTGTTGTACACCTGAAACTAATGTAATACAATACTGTTGTCAACTACCCTTCAATAAAAAATAAAAAAATAAAAAAGAAGGAAGAACAATCCCAAATGAACAGTCTAATGTCACAATTATCAAAATTGGAAAAAGAAAAAGAAATGAGGCCTAAGGTCAGCAGACAGAAGGACATAATAAAGATCAGAGAAGAGATAAATAAAATTGAGAAGAATAAAACAATAGAAAAAATCAATGAAACCAAGAGCTGGTTCTTAGAGAAAATAAACAAAATAGATAAGCCTCTAGCCAGACTTATTAAGAGAAAAAGAGAATCAACATACATCAACAGAATCAGAAACGAGAAAGGAAAAATCACGACAGACCGCACAGAAATACAAAGAATTATTAGAGAATACTATAAAGACCTATATGCTAACAAGCTGGAAAACCTAGGAGAAATGGACAACTTCCTAGAAAAATACAACCTTCCACAACTGACCCAGAAAGAAACAGAAAATCTAAACAGACCAATTACCAGCAACAAAATTGAATCAGTAATCAAAAAACTACCCAAGAATAAAACCCCAGGGGCAGATGGATTTACCTCAGAATTTTATCAGACATACAGAGAAAACATAATACCCATTCTCCTTAAACTTCTCCAAAAAATAGAAGAGGAGGGAATACCCCCAAACTCAGTCTATGAAGCTAACATCATCCTAATACCAAAACCAGGCAAAGACCCCACCAAAAAAGAAAACTACACACCAATATCCCTGATGAACGTAGATGCAAAAATACTCAACAAAATATTAGCAGACCGAATTCAAAAATACATCAAGAGGATCATACACCATGGCCAAGTGGGATTCATCCCAGGGATGCAAGGATGGTACAACATTCGAAAATCCATCCACATCATCCACAACATCAACAAAAAGAAGGACAAAAACCACATGATCATCTCCATACATGCTGAAAAAGCACTCGACAAAATTCAACATCCATTCATGATAAAAACTCTCAACAAAATGGGTATAGAGGGCAAGTACCTCAACATAATATAGGCCATATATGATAAACCCACAGCTAACATCATACTGAACAGCGAGAGGCTGAAAGCTTTTCCTCTGAGATTGGGAACAAGACAGGGATGCCCACTCTCCCCACTGTTATTCAACATAGCACTGGAGGTCCTAGCCACGGCAACCAGACAAAACAAAGAAATACAAGGAATCCAGATTGGTAATGAAGAAGTCAAACTGTCACTATTTGCAGATGACATGATATTGTACATAAAAAACCCTAAAGACTCCACTGCAAAACTACTAGAACTAATATCAGAATTCAGCAAAGTTGCACCATACAAAATTAACACACAGAAATCTGTAGCTTTCCTATACACTAACAATGAACTAATAGAAAGAGAAATCAGGAAAATAATTCCATTCACAATAGCATCAAAAAGAATAAAATACCTAGGAATAAACCTAACCAAGGAAGTGAAAGACCTATACACTGAAAACTACAAGACAGTCAAGAGAAAGAAGATACCAATAAATGGAAATAACATCCCTTGCTCATGGAAAGGAAGAATTAATACTGTCAGAATGGCCATCCTGCCTGAAGCAATCTACCAATTCAATGCAATCCCTATCAAAATGCCAACAGCATTCTGCAATGAACTAGATCACATAGTTCTAAAATTCATATGGTACCACAGAAGACCCCAAATGGCCAAATCGATCATGAGAAGGAAATATAAAGCAGGTGGGGGATTATGCTCCCTGACTTCAAGCTCTACTGCAAAGACAATTTGGTACTGGCACAAGAACAGACCCATAGACCAGTGGAACACACTAGGGATCCCAGATAAAAACCCAAGCATACACGATCAATAAGTATATGTAAAGGAGCCATGGACATACAATGGGGAAATGACAGTCTCTTCAACAGATGGTGCTGGCAAAACTGGACAGCCACATGTAAGAGAATGAAACTGGATCACTGTCTAACCCCATACACGAAAGTAAATTCGAAATGGATCAAAAACCTGAATGTAAGTCATGAAACCATAAAACTCTTAGAAAAAAACATAGGCAAAAATCTCATGGACATAAACATGAGTGACTTCTTCATGACCATATCTCCCAGGGCAAGGGTAACAAAAGCAAAAATGAACAAGTGGGACTATATCAAGCGGAAAAGCTTCTGTACAGCAAAGGACACCATCAATAGAACAAAAAGGTATCCTACAGTATGAGAGAATATATTCATAAATGACAGATCCGATAAAGGATTGACATCCAAAATATATAAAGAGCTCACACACCTCAAACATACAAAAAGCAAATAATCCAATTAAAAAATGGGCAGAGGAGCTGTATAGACAGTTCTCTAAAGAAGAAGTCCAGATGGCCAACAGGCACATGAAAAGATGTTACACATCAGTAGTCATCAGAGAAATGCAAATTAAAACCACAATGAGATATCACCTCACACCAGTAAGGATCGCCATCATCGAAAAGACAAACAACAACAAATGTTGGTGAGGTTGTGGAGAAAGGGGAACCCTCCTACACTGCTGGTGGGAATGTAAATTAGTTCAACCATTGTGGAAAGCAGTATGGAGGTTCCTCAGAATGCTCAAAATAGAAATACCATTTGACCTCCTAAATGCTTCTAGGAATTTACCCTAAGAATGCAGCACTCCAGTTTGAAAACGACAGATGCACCCCTATGTTTATCGCTGCACTATTTACAATAGCCAAGATATGGAAGCAACCTAAATGTCCATCAGTAGATGAATGGATAAAGAAGTGGTACATATACACAATGGAATATTACTCAGCCATAAGAAAAAACAGATCCTACCATTCTCAACAACATGGATGGAGCTAGAGGGTATTATGCTCACTGAAATAAGCCAGGTGGAGAAAGACAAGTACCAAATGATTTCACTCATATGTGGAGTATAAGAAGAAAGGAAAACTGAAGGGACAAAACAGCAGCAGAATCACAGTACTCAAGAATGGACTAACAGTTACCAAAGGGAAAGGGACTGGGGAGGATGGGTGGGAAGGGAGGGATAAGCGCGGGGAAAAAGAAAGAGGGCATTACGATTAGCATATAGTATAGTGCGTGGGGGATACGGGGAGGGCTGTGCAACACAGAGAAGACAAGTAGTGATTTTACAGCATCTTACTACGCAGATGGACAGTGACTGTGAGGGGGTCTGTTGGGGGGACTTGGTGAAGGGGAGAGCCTAGTAAACATAATGTTCTTCATGTAATTGTAGATAAATGATACCAAAATAAAAAAAAATAAAAAAGAAACTTGTTAAAGCGAACTAAAACATTAAGTGGCATAGACCCCAAATATTAATTAAATTCACTGCCATTAAAAATTCTGAAGTACTCTGTAATAGTAAACAGTGCACAACACAAAGTTTAAGATAACAGAGTCCAAAAACTGATACATTCTCCCCACCAAAATGCCACCAAAAGGACATAATATAAATATTAGAAAAAGTCCATAGCATTTATGAAACACAGAGAAAGGTCACAAGCACATCTGAGGAATTCCTGGAAATTTAAATAAATGGAATCACAGTGAGGGAAAAACCAGAATGCAAAGCTTGTTTTCATAAGCAAAAAATGAGTCATTGAAGAAAGCAGTACATCAGTTTTCCCTGTTAACAGAGTCCCAGAAAAGCTCAAAATCAGGGGTAGTGGCCAAAGCTGAAGCAAGAATGGACAGAAGAAGCTTGGCACATAGTTTACCACTGCAGGAGTTAGGAGAGTGCCTAAGTGATCTGAAAAGAAAAAAGTAAAACATTTTAGTTCCTAAGCTGCCGGAGCTATAATACCTCCCTTTTTAGGAAAGTGATGCATCTATTGATAGAGACAACAGGGTAAGGGAGGATAAGGGAGAAGGAAGCGGGCCTGAAATACTGGGTGGGGTGCCATACAACTTCCACAGACTCAAGGCTGCTTTAGTACATTCAGACTAAATATTTCAATATTATATATGTAGAAAAGACATCTCTTGAACTCTACAGTGCATCTCCCCATCCTATCCCACAGAGAGAACCTACCCTAGAAAGGGCCCTGTCATCCACAGCAGAGGGCGGCCTGCAGTGTATCAAATTATGACTTTCAAAATTGCTGAGGGAAACCAGAACAGCTACCAATACTGATGAAGCTAGAAATTCATACACATATACATATGTAAAACCACCTACAACAGTACCAGACACACTGTAAGTGCTCAATGATAGTTTTTGTTATGACCATAATTTAAGAAAAGCAAACAGCCTGACACTCACCAAGAGAAATATGAAGAGAAAAAAAAACAGCCTCCAAGAAAATATCTGTGGAAAACTCAGAATGTCTACATAACTGACACTGATAAGGTTATTGGATTATATAAAATATCAATTCTATTTCTGTAAGCCAGCAACAAAATTATAAAATGTAACTTTTTATTGGAATATAGTTGATGTACAAAATATATTAGTTTCAGATACATACAAAAAGTAGCTTTTTTAAAAAAGTTACCACTCGCAAAAGCAACAAAAGGTATAATGTATCTGGGAACAATGCTAAGAAATCTGTAACAGGACCTTTCTAGAAAAGTTGTAAACGAGTGGACCAACAGAACAGAACAGAACAGTGAGTAGACTCATGCATATTTAGACACCTGATATGTGAACAGTGGAGAAAGAAAAGACGTTCAATAAATGGATAGACATTCAGTTGGGACAACATAGGGGGAAAAAAACCACACACAACTTTGGGTCACTCATGCCAAACACAAAAAAGTCAGTAACAGGTACATTAAAGACCTAACATGACAAGCAAAGCTAAAATGCTTGGGAAAAATACAGGAAGGTACCCAATTCATGATCTCATGTTCGGGAAGGATTTCCTAAAGACCAAGAATTGACCAGCCATACAAAGAAAATAATGTGAAGTTTTACTACCATCAAAATTAAGGGTTTCTGTTCAACTAAAGATACCATTACTAGAATGAATAGACAACATATGGAATGGAAGAAGATATATTTGTTATATATATGTATATACATGCCAAGGAAATGGTATCAAGACTATACAAAATGCTCCTAGAAATCAAATCAGTAAGACAGACTGCCCAATAGAAAAATAGACAAAAGGCCTAAATAGGCCTTTTACAGAAGAGGAAATTCAAATAGCCAAAAAACATACAAAGGTGTTTGGTTTCTTTAATCAACAGGAAATACAAATTAAAAAACACAATAAGATATCACTACATAATTATCAGGTTGCATTAAGAGTATATAAGGTGGACAAACAAGCTCTATGCTCTATCACTGACTACTGAGTATAAACTGGTACAACCACTACAGGAAACATCTAGGCATTATATGTTTACATCTTTTTTTGTTGTTGTTGTTATCATTAATCTACAATTACATGAAGAACATTATGTTTACTAGGCTCACCCCTCACCAAGTCTAGGCATTATATATTAAAGGTGAGGATATGTACCGTCGTTAACTTTTCACTACCCCTACGTATATAACATAAATTAATATACATGTACACAGAATACATATGAGCATTCATAGCAGCACTGTTCATATGGGCTAAAAACAAGCAACCACCACCCAAATGTCCAACATGATGAAAGATTATATCACATGTAATGAGTAAGGATCTCACAAGATGCATGAGATAAAAGAATACATATAACATGATTTTCTTCAAAAACAAACTATCATGTCTACAGGTAAGTGGTAAAACTATTAAGTAAAATAAGTAAGTCACTACAGAACTATCATCACGAAAGTCAGGATAGTGGTTACCCCCTGTAGGAAGACAGAATGTGAATCAGAACAACATACAGGGGCTCCCCTGGAGTGCATTTTATAATTATTAATTGAAGTGTATATTTATGTTTTATGGCCTTTTCTATATGTATGCTAAGTTATGTTTCACAATTTTTCAAAGTTAAAACAAAAAAAAAAGAAGAAAGTATAAATTTTGCAGGCACGGGTCACTGAAGACAGCTCCCTAGCCCATCCAATTTTGTACTTCAGTTACAGACATCATTCCTAGAAGCTCTAGAGTATGTTGTATGCTTATTTAGCCAATTTAGTTATTTTATTCAGGGATAACTACAGCACTTGCTAAAACTTTTTCTTTTTTCTTTTTAAATAAGCTAAAGTAGACTCTGTTGTCCACAGCAAAGAATCTTTATTATCACAATGAGGTGAATCTGAGAAAGGTTCTTAAATTCATTCAGGAAACGTACACAGTATGTAAGTAATCCAGCTACTTGCAAAAGAACCTAAAACAAAGTGGAAAGGAAGAAAAAGAGCTGGAACTAAAAGGATATTCAAACACAAAATATTATTTAAATCACATTTTTTATCAGAAGCACTAGTATGTACAAAAAGACCTAAAAATACTGAATAACCCATGCTTTTTCCATTCCTTTTGAAATATCACCTTTATGATACACTACATTTTGCCTCAGATGTACGTCTGGACTCATCTACTATTTATAACAATTTTTGATAATTGGAAGTTTAAGTTAGCCCTCCAATTCTTCTTCTTTTTCTATATTCTCTTAAGTATTTTTCCAGATGAACTTTAAGAAACTCATGAAATTAAAAAACAAACCCTCTTGAGGTTCTGATTGAAAGTGCAGTAAATTTACATACTAAGGAATAGACATCTTCCTAATTTGTCTTCCTTAATTAAATTAGTCTTATTTTCTAATTTACATTTTAATCTTTCAATTTTTGAGAAAGGACTTAAAAGCAAATGGCTTAAAACAAGGAACATATTAAAAAGAAAGTATCAGTATATGAACTCTGACTTAAGGAAGGTGTTTTTAAAGAATATATGCATGGCTAATTATCAGGGAAATGCAAATTAAAACCACAATGAGATATCACCTCACCCCAGTTAGGATGGCCAACATAGAAAAGAATAGGAACAACAAATGCTGGTGAGGATGCGGAGAAAGGGGAACCCTCCTACACTGCTGATGGGAATGTAAACTAGCTCAACCACTGTGGAAAGCAGTATGGAGGTTCCTCAAAAAACTAAAAATAGAAAAACCATTTGACCCAGGAATTCCACTCCTAGGAATTTACCCTAAGAATGCAGCAGCCCAGTTTGAAAAAGACATACGCACCCCTTTGTTTATTGCAGCACTATTTACAATAGCCAAGAAATGGAAGCAACCTAAGTGTCCATCAGTAGATGAATGAATAAAGAAGACGTGGTACATACAATGGAAAATTATTCAGCCATAAGAAGAAAACAAATCCTACCAATTGCAACAACGTGGATGGAGCTAGAGGGTATTATGCTCAGTGAAATAAGCCAGGCAGAGAAAGACAAGTGCCAAATGATTTCACTCATCTGTGGAGCATAAGAACAAAGCAAAAACTGAAGGAACAAAACAGAAGCAGACTCACAGAATCCAAGAATGGACTAACAGTTGCCAAAGGGAAAGGGACTGGAGGGGGTGGGTGGGAAGGGAGGGAGAAGGGGAATAAGGGGCATTATGATTAGCACACAAAATGTGGCGTGTGGCACGGGGAAGGCAGTACAGCATAGAGAAGACAAGTAGTGATTCTATAGCATCTTACTACGCTGATGGACAGTGACTGTAAGGGGTATGTGGTGGGGACTTGATAATGGGGAGAACCTAGTAACTACAATGTTGCTCATGTAATTGTATATCAATAATAAAATAAAAAATATATATATGCCTGAATCATTAAGACAAAGACTGATAAATTTTATAACAAAAACTAAAATTTCTGAATGAAGTAAAACTACTATAAATATAAAAAGCATATGCTCTTTGAAAGAAACTTAAAATTTGGCATACTTATGTACTTAGCATTACTAATTAATATATTCTGACTCATCTAACTCTCAGGAGAGGTAGGTACTATCATTATCTCTATTTTTAAGATTCTTTGGCACAAAGACGTTTTACCCAAGGCCAGAGAGCTAATAAACAGAGAAGCTGGGATTCAAACCCAGGCAATACAAAGTACTTCTAATCACTATACTAGGAGTTCTTACAGAATTTTAATGTCAAAGTAGTGTGGAGATATAAATGCCTTCAGGAAAACCATTTGAAAACATTTACCAACAACCATCAAAAGATATTCTTTAACCAAATAATTCATCCTCACTGAGTTTTTTTTTTTTTCTGAAAAATCCAAATGAAGAAAAAAGCTATCTTGTTTTCACTTCAGCCCTTATTTTATAGTGTTAAACACAGTGCACACTTGTGCAGAACCCATTTCCCCCTGTAGTACTAGCATCCGGATCACGTTCTGGAGTACACAGCTTCCACTGCAAGCAGTCTTCAGTGGAACTAAAAAATTTGCTTGCTCCCGGCATTGGAGTAAGCAAATGACCTAAACTAGATTAGATTCTTTCAGAACATCTACATCATAAGACAGGAAGGCATGAAGCCAGAAAACTGCTAGAGCTCTTGGGATGTTGATCGATCCCAGAGACTAACACCTTTCAATAAGTGTCCACTAGCTCCTATCACCTAGAGCCCCAGAGGTACCCTAGTTCTGTCCATTTTGAGACCTGCTTCAGTCTTTAGGTTTGATTCTGTGAACTACCTAAGGTCCTTCAATAAATTCCCATGTTTTCTCTCCTTAATGTGGACTAGTTAGTCTGTGTTACGTTCAAAAAACTGTAATACAAAAACTGAACCACAGAGTAAGTTGCAGACAACTTACCCTCAGACAAATGTCAGTTAAGGAACCAACAAAGGCTTAAAGGATCAAGACTCTCATTTATGTTCCAGATGGTAACCAAATAGCCCATAATTTACAGTAGTAAGATAGGGCTGAATTTAAAAGAACGGTACACATAGTCTGTAGTCAGCACACTAGGTTAGCACTGTGGTCAAAAATCTTTTCTGGGTCAGCTAATATAGAGACCCAACTCTGGCCTAAGATGACATATGACTCTAAGAAACCACAAATAATGTGATGTGACTGACTGATATGACTATAGGTTGAATTGTGCCCCTCCAAAAAAGGTATGTTGAAATTCTAACATCAAGTAACTCAGAAAATGACCTTATTTGGAAATAGGGTCTTTACAGAGGTCACTCAGTTAAAATAAGGTCAGTAGGGTGGGCCCTAATCCAATAGGATTGGGTTCTAATAAAAAGGGGAAATTTGGACAAATAGACAGAAGGAAGATGATGTGAAGACACACTGGGAAAAGATGGCGATGTGACTGAAGTGATGCATTTACAAGCCAGGGATGGCCAGTAAACACCAGAAGCTAAAAGAGACAAGGAAGGATTCTGCCTTAGAGGTTAAAGAGTACAGAGAGAGCATGGCCCTGCCAACACCTTGATGATGGACTTTTGGTCACCAGAACTGAGAGGAAATAAATTTCTCGTTTGAAGTCAACCAATGTTTTGGAAATTTGCTAAAGCAGCTGTAGAAAATGAACACATAAGGAATATAGTCAAAATATTGTAACAACTTGGTATGGTGATAGATGGTACCTAGAATTATCATGTATATAAATGTTGAATCACTGTGTTGTACACCTGAAACTAATGTAATGCTGTGTGACAACTACCCTCCAATAAAACATAATTATCTTAAAAAAAAAAAGAAAAAAGAAAGAAAATGAACACAATGACATAAAGGAAACAATTCAAACATTTGGGGATATGGACCTTACATTAAATCTACTATAGGAATATGTTTCCCATTTAAACACCGCAAGAAAGGATCAGAAGAGTAACTTTAATGCTTATGGAAGCAATTAGAAAAACAACAAAATCTTTCAAATACATTTTATTGACTCTTCTCTCTAGGCAAGGAATTCTAATGAAAGAGGCTGTAACTAAAATGAGTTCCCTGCTCTCTGTGGGGTTGGGAGAACCCTGAGATCAGGTAAGAGCATTTATTACCAAAGCAAAGTTGGTAGGGTTACCTAATTGACAACAGAGCGGAAGAAAAACTGGATCTCCATGATAGTCATCCACAGGACTTATTTGACTCAAAAAATCAAAGACAAGAAACAAACAAAAAAATCTTCCAAGTTTAGTGAAAGGAGATGTTAACCTTCTTCAAAGTGCTATGTCCCCATTTTCACATGTAGCTGTACACCAAGGAAAGAGAAATACCCACAACAT
Source organism: Manis pentadactyla (assembly GCF_030020395.1). Lineage (NCBI taxonomy): Eukaryota > Metazoa > Chordata > Mammalia > Pholidota > Manidae > Manis > Manis pentadactyla. Next base: position 154,715,978 of record NC_080022.1, on the reverse strand, counting down.
TGAGTAATTACTGAATGATGGCTATAAGGTAATAATTCTGGGGCTACAGAACCTAACCACAGTTCATTGGTTCACAGCTAAGGCTCATGGAGATGAAATACTAAACAGGAATTTGAATCCACTCTACCTTGGACCCAGTGGAATCCCAAACCTATCCCAAAGCTAGGTTAGTCCCTGAATAACCACAGTACAGAATAACTTCCCTTCACAGCTCTTGACAGGTCAGGAAGCCTATTTTGGTAGAAAAGGACAAGTTCAAGACTTTGGAGAACTCCACCAATGATACTCTCCTCCAAGAAAATGAAAAGCTTCATCACATCTCAAAAGATCACAAACACTCATGTCACCATTACAACACGAAAGCAGCAGTGATCCTACATATTGCATTCTATAGTTTGAGCATTGCAAAAGTCTGAAAGCTCTTCAAAAAATGACAGTGCATTATAATCAAATGGTGATGCTAAACGCAGCTGCTGTTTCTGATTTATTCTCTTTACTGAAATCAATAAAGCACTGCCTTGGCTATCTGGGATGCATCCAGCAGCAGGACCCTTATGAAATTTGCTTAGATTCCTGGGGACATCCAGGTTTCTGATCTTTCTGAAACCTGATTCTTCAACTTTACTTTTTCTTTGTTGCAGGACTAAATCAAAGAGTTTCTTTTTCTTGAACCAATAGACAGTAAACTGCCAACAAGATATCCCATCACTTCCAAACACCATTATAGTATCTAATTCCTATAAGCAAGGGCATTCTCCTACATAACCAGTTAACCATCAAAATCAGGAAATTAACACTGATACCATACTACCATCTAACCCATCAATCTCAAATTTCATAAGTTATTCTGTAATTATAATAAAAGGATAAAATTTAAGATCCCTTATTATATTACATATCACATCTCTTTAGTCTCTCAATCTGGAACAATTCCTCATTGTTTCCTTCATGCGTTTTAGAAGCACTACCAGGCCAATAATTTCAAGAACACCCCTCAGTTTGGGTTTGTTTCAAGTTCCTCATGCTTGTATTCAAATTATGCATTCTTGGAAGGAATATCACAAAGTGTTAAATATAAGCTCATTGCAGACACTATACAATTTCAATCTGCCCCATTAAAAGTTATGCTACCTTTGATCACTTGATTATGGTGGTGTCTATTAATTCTTCATTATAGGCTTTTTCCTTTTGTAAATAATAAGTATTACATAGGGAGATAAACTGAAACAATGTAAATACGCTTGTAATGGGTTAAATGGTGTCTCCCCCAATAAGAGTCATGTTCACCCAGAACCTGTGAATGTGACCTTATTCGGGAAAAGGGTCTTTGCAGACATAATTAGGTTAAAGATGTTAAGAAGAGTTCAACCTGGATTAGAGTAGGCCGTAAATCCAAAGACAAGTATCTTTAGAAGAGAAGACACAGGGGAGATCATAGAAAAGACACTGGAGGCTGACTGATGCATTTACAAGTCAAGAAATGCCAAAGATTGCTGGCAGCCACTAGGAAGTAGAAGGAAGCATGAAACAGATTCTCCCTCAGAGCCTCCAAAAAGGAATCAACTCTGCTAACACCTTGATTTCAGACTTCTGGCCTCCAAAACAAGGAGAGAATAAATTTCTGTTAAGTTAAGTCACCCAATTTGTGTTAATTTGTTAGAGCATATCTGGGAACATAATATAATTCAGTCCCTCAAATTTTCACCCACTAGGTTCAGCAATCATCGATGTTTCTTGGCTGAATCAATTATTATGGTTATCAAATGTGACTTTGTAGATCAATTATTCTTTCTACATTTACTAGTGGACTTCACTGTAAAGAAAAGCCTTACATCACCTTTATTCATAATAGCCAAAACCTGCAGACAACCCAAATGTCCATCAACAGATGAGTGGATAAACGAGATACAAACAATAGGATATTACTCAAATCTTAA